>NW_026526654.1:70819179-72045959 GCF_024362965.1 Panthera pardus
AAGGGCACTCGTGTCATATCATTTCACAAAGGCAGTGAAAGGACAATTTTCTTTATAAAAGTAAGTTAGGGATGGGCATGTTTGTGGAAGAAGATATAAAATGTGAAGGAAAATAAAGAGAGGATAAAAACAATAATGAAGAAAGAACAATGGGATTAACAGTTTTCTACCTGGTGTGCCCCTTAATCTGTTATCTTCCTTTTTCCCTTCTTCAGATAAAAAAAAAAACTTTTTAAATAAAAAAAGGGCTTATAAATACCTCTGCCTGGTGAAGGGCAGTGCAGCCCATGTAGGCCACCCGTCTCCACAGCATGGGGACACCTAAACTAAGGGCTGTGGCGACTGGATTATATTTGAAAACATCAAGGGAATTCCATTTAAAAAAAATCTTCATAAAATAAAGAATCCTCTCACAAATATTTGTGAGAATCTCTCTCACAAATATCAGGCCCAAGACTTATAAGTTTGGAGGTTTATATATGGGGATTTCTTAAAGGAAAAGAGGCCAGTGCCAACAGGAAGGAGAGGGGTCTGAGCTCTAACAGTTCTTTCTGGAAACGGAATGGACACCATGCTTGGCTGTGTTTTCAGTTCCACAGCAAACTGTAGTCTTTTCCCTTCACTCCATCTCTTCTTGGCTCTACCTGTCCACCACATGTGTGTGACTCATTTACAAGACCACTCTGCAGTCTGCCATTCAAAACACTCTCTAGAAGCCTCTGAATTTATGTTTCCATTATCCCTACCACTGCTGCTTTAGGCTTACCCAAAATGCCTTTCTCTTCTCCCCAAACACGGAGGGCACTTCTCTGATGGTGTTTCCTGCCCTTTTGCTCAGTCACTCTGTGGCAAGCCTTGGCTCGGTTGTTGCCTTGTCTCTAGAACCCATCCCTGTTCCTCTGTCAGATACTGGCTGGCGTTCCCTGTGTCCCAAATTCACCGCTGGACTCTCCTTGTCGTCATCACCACAGGGTTGTTATGTTATGTATGTTATATTATGTCATATCGCATGTGCACATACATATTTCCTATTTATCTACGTATCTATCAACCCTCCCACACACACACACACACACACACACACACACACACACGCACATCATTTTTACATATATTTTCCCCTCTCCTTTGCTAAATTATAAGTTCCTCGGGGTGTAGGTGTAATTGATCGGTATTTCAACTAAAGTACCAAGATGGTACCTGACACGGAGTAGATATTTGATACATTCTTATAGAAAAAATAAGTACTGAATGAAAGCCTCGAGTTTGAAAGCCATGAAAATTTTTAAATACCTCCAGGCATTTAAAATCAATTCAATGTTAACAAAGATAGCAACTGTTTATCCTAGCAATGTTTGCAGAAGAGTGCGGAGGCCAATGAAAATATCTTGCCTGCTGCCTAAGCCTCCTAGTGTATGACAAAGAAAACCAAGGCACAAGGGAACCCAGAGGTCTGCTGGTGGGTTATAACCGTGTGGGATAATGTATCTCAAAATTCAGGGAATTTAGGGTCACTGGGACATGCACTTCAGCACTTGGTCTTAGGCGTTCAATGGTCTCTGAAGCCAGTGGCATAGATAAGCATTTGGGGGCTCCGAGCATTTAGGTCAAAGAGCAGCCCTCTCACCCTCTGCTAGTTATAAATATGCCTTTCCCTTAAATGCTACCATCGGAGGACTGTCTCTGCCCCTGGAGAGACCAAAAAGAGACAAACAACAGGCTGGTTCTGCCCTGCACACGTCAGAGGTCTTTTGTATTTGCTTCTCACACACCAGCTCACAGATAGTCTCGCTAAGACATACTCTTCATACATTGGAGGGCCCGATTCGAATGGGGGAGAATGACAAATAGCACCCAAATTCTCTAACACTCAGGAACTACCACCATTAAACTAGTTAGATCGTCAAGCAGGTCGGGACGCTCATTGGCTGGTGGCATCCAAATCTTTTGAGGGCCGCTCGGATAGTAGCTATGGTACCTTTAAGAAACATCAGTGCTCAAAAGAAGTAATCGTTTCCTTTTTTAAAAAAGTCAGAAAATGTTAAGTTTAGCTAAGTGTTTCTCCTGTAAAGATCTCTGCATGTTCCATATCCAATCCAGCTCCCCGGGCCTGCCATCTGTTGGCTGGGGGAGGGAGCCCCATCATGTAATACAGCCTCAGCCCAGAGAGGGGGTGCGGCTTAGAGGAAATAGCTTGCACTCTGGAGCCAGATGGCTTTCAGTCTCTGGGCCTTACAGCTTCGTGGCTTTGGGTAAATTACCTAACCTCTCTGAGCCCTGTCTGCTTAAGAGCTAAAGTGAAATAATAGTGCTTACTCTCTTGCAGTACTATTCTTAGGATTATAGAGCGATGATTCCAGCTACCCGGGTGGATAGCCACCCCCACATTTTAGCAGCGGCTTGACCCTGGACCTTCAGCAAATCTCATTCATCCGCGGTTGTTTCCTCTGGAAAATGGGATAACAGCGGCCCCTTCCTCAATGGGTTGTAGCAAGGATTAAATGAGAGCATAGGGGTGAGGCACTTAACACGTAGCGAATGCTCAGGAAATGATAGCCATTTTTCTTAGATAACAATCGGTGTTCAACAAATAGAAGCCGAGGGGAAGCGAGGACAGAGGATGCTGAGAGGGTCTTACCATGTTGCTGCAGCAGCTGCCTTCAGGCAAAAGCAGTCGTGGGGGACCGCCAAGCTCCTGACTATCAGGCAACCCCCAATCATTCACAAGAACCCCTGGCAACCCCAGAAGCCTGTCTTGTAGCGTCTGGGCATCCACAGGGAAATCAGGAGCTGCTCACTGGCCTTCAGGCAAGGAGCTAACTGTTGAGTTCTTAGTCACCAAGGGAGCAAAAAGTAAGGCTGCCCCTGCCAGCTGCTGCATGGGACCCGCAGCCGGGTTCCCCGCGGGGTGCATAACCCCATTACTAATTCCTTGGGGATTCGGCCTGAAACTTGAACTTCTCCCAGAGGTACCAACACAAAACAGCACCATGCCGGCAGCTCGGAGCCCCAGGGCCCAGAGCCAGCAGAGCCCCGCAGGGCCCCCGGGGGAGGTGACAGCCCTCACCGGTCTGCCCCCCTCATGTGGGAGAAGGCTCCGAGGATGAGCACATCCTCATCATGCTGGGCTCTGGGACTAATTTTTGCTTCCCACCTCATCTTGCTGCAAACTCAAAACCTTACTTGGCTCCCTCTCCCACCCGGTTCCCCCACGGAGAAGTTGGCATCTAATTCTCTCTGACGCATCCTTTCCTAGCTTGGCCTAAGTGGGAGGCCAGGATTCCGGAAGCCCAGGAGGCTATTGCTAAGTCATTCATCCTTTCAGGTGACAGATCACAGTCATCTATCTGTGTGGTGTCACCACGGTGAGCACCTCCGGAGTACAGAGCCTGAGATGGGGGTGTGTTCTCAGGTGGCCGGTCAGGGGGCCCTGTGACCCCAGACCACTCTTAGAACCCTGAACCCGACTTTCAGGATGCCCCTGGGATCCCGCTGGAAGACTGCCTTGCAGATGGCATTACCTTTTGAGAGTTCTTTTTAGTTCTTCTTTAATTAAACCCCCTTGGACCTGGTCCAAAAATGGCCCTGCCTTGACCAGAACTTGACTCTATAATATAACATGAGATTCCCTGGTGCCTTAGAGTCTTACTTGCCTCCCCATCCCCACTCCGTTCAGGCTCTGGTAACCAATTTCCTAGGGCGTCTATTTCCTCAGGGTTGTGATCAGAGGTGAGAAACACAGTCACCAACCACGTCCAGGGTGAACTGCTTACGGCAGTTCCCATAGACTCGCCAGCTTTGGTGTAAAAACAAGAGTAGAAATAAATACAACAGGATCAAGGGGTTGGGTAAGCCCTTGAGGTTGCACTGCTCTGCTCTACCGAGGGTGTAGGACAGCCACATGGATGTGACACATGTCATGGCAGCATCTCATGAGCCTACCATGCCAGGGGCGGAGGCGTTCCTCTGAAACGAATGCCCAGACATCTGGCATGCCCTCCTTAAAGCACAAAGCATCTTTATCTTTGTACCCCCAACACCCAACACATACAGTCAAATTCCAAACGATGTTGAAAGATCCCTCCCCTCTCAGCAGGCTCTCCTTCCCCACCCCCACTCAGATCCATCTCCCGTCTTGCCTCCCCCTCTTTCTGCAGCCCCCTTAGAAAGCTCTCCTTGCCTCCCCACCCAGTAGGCCTTTTGGGCTCCCTTGTCTGTCACCCTCCTCCTGTCTTCCTCACACTATCCCCTCTATGGAAAGACCTAATAGACAGACGGGTACTTATTTAAGACCCTTCTTCTTCCTTTCTGCAATGGAGACTGCTTGTTCTCAAAAGCTGCCCTTTCTCTGTGCTATTCCTGTGTGGAAGGAACATGTGCTCAGGAGGAGAAAAAAAGGCTCTGGAAGAGGTGATTTCCATAATTATGCTTCCCAAGCCTCTGCCACCATTCAGCTGACAGTCTTCTTTCTCCCCTGCCAAGTGGGCTTGCTCTGGCTCTCTCTTTTGCACCCCCAGCCCTCAACCCTGCTTTTTCAAACACGCCAGCACTCTTACATTTCACAATAAGTAAATGGTTAAAAAAAAAAAAATCTCCATTTTCTTTCTCACGCAGCAGATGGCAGGTCTCAGGAACTTGGTGGAAATTAGGCTTTCTGATTTTCTAATAAATTTCAGTATCTCACACAAAAAGCACAAGCTCATTCCGATTCTGATGTTAAGTGCCATATGGCATATCATTCGTGGGCTGTGGCAGCTTCGTCCTCAAGGGTAACAAGGAAGGGGCGATCTTTCCTAGAACAACGAGATTGAGCTTGTATGGACCAATTGGATTCCTTGGCGAATACCATTTGATAATAATATTGTATATGGCAGTGAAGCGATTATCTCTCTTGTATGGTATGTGTTAATTTTCACTGCCAGTTTTCCTAATTACAACCGCCACCCAAAGGACTACTTTTTGTAAATACTCTGTAAACATTTGAAAAGACATAGGCAGTGTATGTGTGGAGAAAAACGTCCCTGGATGTTGAAACTGCCTGGAAAGTTGGCTGACGTTTTATATGTTTTTCAACTGCATCGACAGCCCAGTGAGGAACTTCCCTCCTCTCTTCCATGACAAAAGGGGCTCCTACCCTGTCATTGTCGTTCTGGGGGCCACTTCTCACTGCTATTTCTTTTGGTCTTCGGGGTGCAGTTCTGTGAGCTTTGACAAGTGTCTACACCTGTGTAGTTCACAGAATCCCACCGACATAAAAAGACAAACCTTCTCCAGCATCACATACCTCATACCTTCTCAATCAGCCCCACCACCCGCAATTACTGTTCTGACGATCCTCATAGGTTAGTTTTGCTGGCTCTTGAACTTCAGAACTTCCTATAAATTAAGTCATGCAGCATGTTCTCTTCTGCATCTGGCTTCTTAACTTTTAGCCCATTTGGTGCATTGAAGAAACTCATTCCCCAAGTTAGACGTCTGTCTGCAAATGCATGCTCCTTTACACATCTTCTGTGATACACAATGAAGCCCTGTAAGACACTCTCATCTCTTGTGGTCTGCAGTCTGTGACTTATGTGTAATGAGAAGCACAAGTTTCCATTTTGCCCATGACAAGGGGGAAGGTGAGATACCATAGGGAGTTTACTAGACCAATCTGTACAGTTTGAGGAAAGATCTGCAAGAAGCAAAGGAAAGAGGATGTGGGAGGAAGATTTTCTCTGATAAACTATCACCATCATCTGGTTTGTGTTTGTTTTTGCATTTCTAGGGGTGTAGCTGCCTTACTTTTGGTGAGCCCAAGAGGGAGAAACTGGCATTAGCTAGTATTCACCTGGCTTGCTAAGAGGCACTGGAACATAGAAGAGATAAACTTTGATGGGAGTGCATCAGAGAGACCGAGGAGGAATTTCGGTATCAGCCCAAGGTACAGGGTGCTCTCTCGGAGGGGTGAGTTCTGCATCGCTTTCCTTTACTCACACCATGGGTGCCGCGCCGTTGGCCTTGATTTCCTCCCAGTGGGACTAATATCTCATTGACAGCCTGAGGTAGAGATTACTTGGCTACAGGTAGGGCTGTGAAACAGAGCCAGATTTCTTTCAGGCATATTTTCATATTTGGAATTTTGGCATACGGCAGCAATAGGGTACTTAGCAATAAGAATCTTCAGGGAAATATTTCCAGAAGACAGGGTGATGGCTTTTTTTTTTTTGGCAGTTTTATTGAGGAATAATTGGCATACATCACAATAGAAGTTTAAGGTATACAGCGTGATGGGATGATTTATATATCATCTGAAATGATCACCACAATAGGGTCAGCTAACAGCCACTTCTCATAGAGATACAATAAAAAGAAGAAAATAAAAAAGGAAAACAATTTTCTTCTTGTGATGATAACTCACAGGATATAATCCTTGAACAATTTTCCTATATGCTGTCTAGCAGTGTTAATTACCATCATCATGTTGTAACTTACACCCCTAGTGCTTATTTATCTTATAACTGAAATTTGTACCTTTGGACCACCTTCTTCTTCCAGTTTCGCCTCCCTCCATCCTCCACTTTTGGTAATCATTAAGTCTGATCTCTTTTTCTAGGAGGTTTGTTTTTTGTTGTTGTTGTTTTTAAGATTTTACATATATGTGAGATCATACAGTATTTGTCTTTCTTTGTCTGGCTTATTTCACATAGCTTAATGCCATATTAGGACGATCCATGTTTTTGCAAATGTTAGGATTTCCTTGTTTTTAATGTTTGAGTAATGTTCCAGGGTGTGTGTGTGTGTGTGTGTGTGTGTGTGTATACACAACACAACTTCTTTACCCACTCATCCATTGATGGACACTTAGGTTGTTTCCATGAGTTGGCCATTGTAAATAATGCTGCTATGAACAGCAGGGCTCAGTTATCTTTTCAAGTTATTGTTTTCATATCCATTGGATATATTCCCAGAAATGGAATTGCTGGATGATTTGGTAGTACCATTTTTAATTTTTTGAGGATTCTCCATACTGTTTTCCACTGCAGCTCTACAGGTTCCCATTAGCCTCATCCTCGCCAGCATTTATCACCCCCTGTCTTTTTGATAATAGCCATTCTAACAGACATGAGGTGCTACCTCACTGTGGTTTTAATTTGCATTTCCTTGTTGTTTAGTGGTGTTCAGCATCTTTCCAGGTACCTGTTGGCCTTTTATACATCTTCTTTGGCAAAGTGTCTCTTCAGATCCTTCGCCCATTTTTTAATTGGATTGCTTGGGTTTTTTCCTATTGAGTTGTATGAATTCTTTATATATTTTGGATATTAACCCTTTATCAGATGTATAGTTTGCAAATATTTTTTCCCATGCTGCAGGCTGTCTTTTCACTTGGTTGATGACTTCTTTTGCTGTGCTTTTTAGTTTGATGTCATTTCTCTTGTTCATTTTTTATTTTGTTGTTTGTGTTTAAGGATTTTAAATGTCACATCTAAAAACATTATCACCAAGACCCATGTCAAGGTGCTTTGTTCCTATGTTTTCTTCTAGGAGTTTCATGATTTCAGGTATTACATATAAGTCTTCAATCCATTTGAGTAAATTTTGTGGGTAGTGTGGAATGTAGATCCATTTTCATCCCTGTACATGTGAATATCCAGTTATCCCAGCACCATTTATAGAAAAGACTGTCTTTTCTCCATTAAGTACTCTTGGCTCCCTTGTCAAATATCAGTTGACTATACATGCTTGGGTTTATTTCTGGGCTCTTGATTCTGTTTCATGGGCTTATTTGTCTGTTTTTATGCCAATATCATACTGTTTTGATGATTATAGCTTTATAGTAGAGCTTGAAGTCAGGAAGTGTGATGCCTCCTGTTCTCATCTTTCTTGGGATTTCTTTAGCAATTTGGGGTTTTTGGTGGTTCCATGTAAGTTTTAGGAGTGTTTTTCTACTTTTGTAAAAAATGCCATTGGAATCTTGACAAGGATTTCATTGAATCTATAGATGGGTTTTGGTAGTATTCACATTTTAACAGTATTATTTCTTCAAATCCATGAACATAGTCAATCTTTCCATTTATTTGTGTGTTTTTTTTATTTCTTTCATCAGTGTCTTGTAGTTTTCAAAGTAGAGATCTTTCATTTCTTTCAATTTATTCCTATATATTTTATTATTTTTGGTGCTATTGTAAATGAAATGAATTTATTTCTTTTTCAGAAAATTTATTGTTAGCATATAGAAATGCTACTGATTTTTGTATGCTAGTTTTATATCCTACAACTTTACTGAATTCATTGATTAAGTCTAATAGATTTTTAGTTGAGTCTTTCAGATTTTCTATATATAAAATATCATCTGCAAATAAACACAATTTTACTTCTGCCTTTCCATTTGAATCCCTTTTATTTCCTTTTATTCTTTATAATTTCCCAATTATTATTATTATTATTATTATTATTATCATTATTATTATTATTTTATTTACATATTTTTACCTGTCATTTCTTTTTCTTGCCTGGTTGCTATGGCTAGGACTTTCAGTACGATGTTGAAGAAGACTGTTGAGAGTGGATATCCTTGTCCTGTTCCTGATATTAAAAGAAGTTTTTAGCCTTTAACCATTGGGCATGATGTTAGCTGTGGTCTTTCATATATGCCTTTATTATGTTGAAATATATTCCTCCTGTCCTAATTTGTTAAGAGATTTTATCATGAATGAATGTTGAATTTTTCAAATGCTTCTTCTGTGTCTCTTGAGATGATTATATAATTCTTTTGTTTCAATCTATTAATTTGATGTGTCATATTGATTTGCATATTTTGAACCATACTTGCATGCCAGGAATCAATCCCTCTTAATCATGGTGTATGATCCTTTTAATGTGCTGCTAAATTCAATTTGCCAATATTTTATTGATAATTTTTACATCTATATATATCAAGGATATTGACCTGTAGTATGTATGTATGTATGTATGTATGTATTTTTCTAATAGTGTCCTTTTCTGGTTTGGGTATCAGGATGGTGCTGGCCTCATAAAATGAGTTTGAATGTGTTCCCTCCTCTTCAATATGTTAGAAGAGTTTGAAAATGTTGTTGTTAATTTTTATTTAAATGTTTGGTAGAATTAACCAGTGAAGCCATTGGGCCCTGGGCTTTTCTCCATTAGGAGAATTTTTATTACTGATTTAATCTCCTTACTAGTAATTGGTCTATTCAGATTTTCTATTTCTTCATTTCTTTCTATTCTATTCCTTTCTTTCTTCAGTCTCAGTTAAGTTGTATATTTCTAAGAATTTGTCCATTTCTTCTAGGTTGTCTAGTTTGTTAGTATACAGTTATTTGTGTCATCTCTTATGACCCTTTGAATTTCTGTGGTATTGATTGTAATGTCTCTTGTTTCATTTAGAATTTTGTTGACTTGAGCCCTTTCGTTTTTCCCCCTTGGTTAGTCTAGTTAAGGCTTTGTCAATTTTGTTTATCTTTTCAAAGAACCAATTTACAGTTTGGTTAATCTTTCTATTTTGTTTTCCATTTTCTATTTCATTTATTTCTGCTCTAATCTTTATTATTTCCTTTTTTCTGCTAACTTTAAGCTCAGTTGTTCTTCTTTTTCTAGATCCTTAAGTCATAGAGTTATGTTGTTTACTGGGGGTCTTTCTTGCCTCTTGATGTAGGTATTTATTGCTATGAACTTCCCTCTTAGTACTGCTTTTGCTGCATCCCACAAGAACTTTTATGCTATGCTTCCATTTTCATTTGTCATGGTTTATTTCTAAATGTTCACAATAAGTGCTTGTTGACTTCTTGTCATGCAAGCTGTGATAGTAATAGCTCACTCTACCAAGCCTCACTATGTGCCCAAGCATGAACTACATGAAATTCCTGTTCCTGTGGGCCAAAGACTTGAATACTGGCAATCTCATTTGGTTCCATTTAATATTATTTCATTCTTACCACAATCCTATAAGGTAGGTCCTTTTATCATGAACTCCCTTAAAAGTGACAACAATGAGGTATAGAGAAAGTTAAGTAGCTTCCTTGAGGCTCCAAAACTAGTTAATGTCAGAGCTGGTATTCAAACTCAGGCCCAAGTCTCTATAACCTCCAAGAAAATAATTAAAATAGTAGGTAATAATCCCTTTTGGTTTTTATTTATTTATTTATTTATTTATTTATTTATTTTATTTATTTGTTTATTTGTTTATTTATTTATTTATTTATTTATTTTTAGATCCTTAAGTCATAGAATTAAAATGGTGGGTAATAATCCCATTCCTTTTTTCAGCAGCTGAGGGCTGTCTTGAAGTCAGGTGGTATCTTCAGAAAAATCTTTTTCTAAGAAAGTCAAACTCTGGCCCATGGGGGCCCCCTTTCTTTCATCTGCTACACTGGTAGATGACATTTTACTTTGGACCTGGAATTAGTGCAGTGTTGTGGGGGAAAAAAACAAAAACAAAACCTGGAAAATGGGCTCTTGCGTGTAGAACTCTTGGTCTTTCCATTTGGGACCAGAGCCTTCCCCTTAGAACTGAGGAAAATGGCAAGAGCTGAGCCTTTTCCTCATTGAACCCTGTGCTTTCTGGCAATGGTGCCTGTGCCATTCTAAGAGGGCATGCTTCTTTCTCTTTCTGTTTTTTATTTCAAACCTTCAGGGCTAGGGAAAGAGGACCAACAGAATTACTAGGCGTGAAGTGCCACCATGTGGCCAAATGATCACATACCAACAGCCTGCTGTATCATTGTTCTGCTGTAGGGAGGCCATGGTATGTGGCTTTGAATGGTCACAAATCCAGATCGAGTGGAGGAACACAGCTCAGAAGACTGGACTCAGCTCTCAGTCCTCCCTCTGGGACTGGTTCCCAAGGCATGGATTAATCATGAAAATGTCGTTTGTCTTCCCCAAACAGCAGTTCCCCTCAATGTAATACGGAGCTGTGATTTTCAGGGGGTGGAACTCCAGGAACTGCAAAGTGAAGACAAGTTTACCTTTACAAATCACATACAGAAGCCAGGCAAGCCTGGAGATGAGGAGTCAAACCAAACGATAGCTCTGACACGCCTTTGAAGGCTCCTTTAAGACCGAATTCAGCAGACTTCAAATGTAACCTGATCTATGCTTCCATTTAATCTGGGGGAAAGCTGCAAATAAATTGGATGATCTGGAGGCCATATGTAAAGGAAGCATGACAATAAAGGATTGTCACATTGTAATAACTTATATACTGATATTTTCCGAGAGCTCATGGTAATTTTTTCTAGCGTTTATTTGTTTTTGAGAGAGAAAGAGCACAAGTGGGGGGAGAGGCAGGGAGAGGTGGAGACAGAGGATCTGAAGCAGGCTCTGTGCTGACGGCAGAGAGAAAGCCCGACGCAGGGCTCGAACTCATGAACCGCGAGATCACGCCCGAAGCCCAAGTTGCATGTTTAACTGACTGAGCTGCACAGGCACCCCTTAACTGCAGTATTTATGGTGTGCTTGCTGTGTGCGGGACACTGTGCAGAGTACTCTATGTGCATTGTCGTGTTAGGTGCTCATATACCCCGTGAGGGAGTCACGCGTGCTGTGATACTTTACAACCAGGACACTGAGGCGGAAAGCAGTCAAGCGTCACGTCCAAGGCCAACCATCTGCTGGGTGGGGGAGCTGAGAGTCCGGCTAGACCTCTGACTCAAGAGCACATTTCCATCCTCACGTTGATTCAGTGCTGCCTTCTTCCAAACGGTTATTTCAGGAGGCTAGACTACCTCTAATCCAGTCTTCAAAATTTCTAGAATTTCTCTTTTATAGCTATTTTCAGGGTGTGTGGCAGAATTTTTGACTTCTTTGAAGGGATGGCAAATCATCATCCTTGAATATGCCCGTAGTTAACAGTTACTGTCTGGCAGGCCCTTTAACCCTCATCACAACACTGCAAGTTAAGAGCTAGTATTATCATGCCCAATTCACGTTTGAGAAAAATGAGGCCCAGGGAGCCCACGTCGCTGGCCTGCTTTTCCACCCGGGCCTGCATGGTCTGCAGAGGGCCACGGGGTGAGAGTGGGTCTTGCTCGTTGGAGGAGGAGGTGTGAGGGCCTGATGCCACCCCCCTCCCACTCACCCATCACCACCACCCCCCCCACCCGCCCCCCGACACTGACTGCCGGCGAGATCCTTGAAGCTCTGGTCTGTTACCCTCCACTGCCTCTCAGGACCACTGGAGTTTTAGAAAGAGCCAGAAAGAATCTGGAGCTGGGTTTTACGAGTAGGGTCAGTGAGCTCTCTGGATGTAGACGGTACCATTTTGAATCAAGGTCAAGACTATTCTTCTCACCTGGCTTTGGCGCATGCCCTGCTGGCCCTGCACCACCCCCCTCCGCTGTCTATGCTCCGTCCCCCCAAACGTGGAGCATTTTCTTCACCTCAGGAGCTTGCTTTCCCTCACACCACACGGGCTCCTTCTCTTCTGGGCCTCTAAATATTGGGGTCTCTAGCGGATCCTTCACCTCACCTCCTTTCAGATCTCCACGGGGTATCTTGGTGACTGCAGCTCCTCGTGGCTTCAGATTCTGTCTCTATGGCACCACTGCCCAGTTTTGCACCCCTAGATCCAGCCGCTCCCCTGAGCTCCACCCAAAGTGTCTGATTCCCCAGCTGGAAGTGCACAGAAGGCTCTAAGTTAATACATCCAAGAGATGACTTTTGGTTACCGCCCCCCAAAACCCCCCTGCTAACCAGCCCCTCTGTCAATCAGCTTAATAAAGGGTATTTGTGGTCACTTGCACCTCAAGAGAGAGCCCCGTGTCTCTATATCCGGTTCGCGGCAAGCCTAAATAGCCACCTGTCCTGCTTCGGAGTCTCTCTAACCCAGTCCTCTGTAGCAGCCCACTCCCCCCATCCAGGCAGCCAGCGTCGTCTCTTGTCCGGCCCACTGCAGAGTGACCCGGCTGCTGTCCCTCTGAGCCCTTAAGGCAGATCCCCACCCAGCGGCCACAATCCTCTTTTAAAAACGAAATCAGAAGCTGCTACTCTCCCGTTCAGAACCACCCAGTACATTTCTTCCTGCCTCCTCAAGACCCCCTCCCTGATGCCATCCTGCCCCTGGGCCTTTGTGCGGACCCCCTCCTTGGCCTGACCAGTCCTTCCCCTGGTCTCACTTAATCCGTCTCTCATTCAGGGCCCTGTTCAAGCATCACCACCTCTGAGAGGCTTTCTCTGACTAAAAACCCCCCACCTTCTGCTCATCTACTCTCTAGCCCATTCTCTATTCTACTTCACATCATTTATCATTACCTGACATGTTATTACATTTGAATATATGCATATAATGTATGCTGGCTTATTGCCTGCATACCTCTCCCACCAAATTTCTAAGCTCTGAAGGTAGGGATCTAGTCTTAGTGTTCTACTCTCAGGGTCTGGGAGAGTTCTGAGCGTATATGGGTAGTCAGTATAACTTGCGAATAAATCAGTGATGTCTTTGAACTCCCTCCAGTGCCATACTCCCTCCAGCACAGATCCTTTGCCCATGACATTTCCTCAGCCTGAATCCCTCTCTACAGCCCCCAACCCTTTATATTCTGATGCCTCCTATCCCCCTAAAGATCTCAACTCACTTCATTTCAATTCATTTATGCAATCTCAATCAGTCACTCAGTCAACAAACAGTTGTTGGTGTAGGCACTCTTCTTGACGCAGGGGATAGAGCATGAACAGAATAGACTATGCTACTGCCCTCATGGAGCTCACAATTTAATGGGGGCAAGCGTGCATATGTGAATGTATATGAGTATGTGTGAGTGTGTATATGTGTGCGTGTGTGTATAATCACATGTTAGATCATAGTAAACACAGCGCAGCCAGCTGATCCATGGTAGAGATTAAGAGCAGTGATAGTTGAGGGGCACCTGCATGGCCCAGTCAGTTAAACATCCAACTTTGGCTCCGGTTCATGGGTTTGAGTCCCATGTCAGGCTCCACGCTAACAGTTTAGAGCCTGCTTGGGATTCTCTCTCCCTCCCTCCCCTTACCCAACTCCTGCTTTCTCTCTCTCTCAAAATAAATAAATAAGCTTTAATTTAAAAAAAAAAAAAAATAGCAGCGATAGTTGAGATAGGGTGGTCAAGAAGACCTCTCTGGGGAGGTGACATTTGAGTATTTGAGTAGGACAAGTGAAGCCATATGGGATCTAGAAAGCCCTCCCCAAGCCACTCACACGCCCCAACCAGCTCACACGCCCCCCCTTACAAGTTCCCTGTGACACCACGGGCCTCCTCCCGGGATCCTTACCACAATTCTGATCCATGGTACTGCTGTAATCCTTTGATTAAGGTCTGTCTCTCCCACCAAACTGAAAGCTCCGTGAGAGAGACATAGGGTGGGACATAGTACATGCTCAACATTCTTTGTCAAATGACAAACAAATGGATACATGAACACAGGAATTCCCCCAAGAGAATGACCGGCAGGCTTTGACATCCTCCATGGCCTGGGAGGTCAACCAAAATGGCTTCATACATTTATTTACACCCTGCGTCTGCCCAAACCCTCCCCTCACCACCACCATGCTCCTCCTGCCCCTTTCAAGGAGAGCTGCCCTGACCCAGGGTGTTGATGAGGAACAGGGGGGTCTAGGGCACCCTGTATTTGATTGGGGGGGGGGGGTAGGTGCCTACCACAGCTGGAAACAGATACCACCTGAGAACGCATGTGAACCGCACAGGGACCGTGGGCAAGATCTACCACAGAAGTCAGATCTGGGGCCTGAGATCCTCTCTTCCTGAAGCTATGGGAAGTTTGGATTGGTTTAATCCCACAGCCTTTCAGGGGCCATTCTTCAGGCTCACCACCACCACCCCCCCCCCCACCGCCCCCATAACTGTATTGCATCATCTGAGGCTTCTGCTCTCTACGCTTCGGCTCAAGAACAAGGTAACACTCAATTCTTTACCCCCATCTGATCAATTCTTCTTGACATCTATCAATGTAGCCTTCCATGGATGCTCAGTAAAAACCTTGCCCTTCAGTCAAGGGCATCCCCTTGCTGGCCACTACCATGTCTGTGACCTGTCCTTTTGCATGAAATGACAGCCTTTAGCAATCTTCTGCCAGAGACTAAAGCTGTCTTTCAAGAGAACCTCTCCTGTGAAGTTCTCCCTGACGTCTTGAGCTAAATGGGCTTCTGCTTTTGCAGAGCTATTCTTATGGGCGGGCAGAGGTGCTCCATGAAGCAGTAAGTGCTCAGCACCATTTTATCCATGTTTGTCCTAACTTCCCCCATTGAGTTGCCGATTACCAAAGGAGAGAAAGTGTGTCTTATACTATTTTGCTCGATATACAGCTTAATAAGGACTTGATAGATTCATCCAGCCTTGAAGGACTAGAATACGCTGTGGTTCCATGTGTGGTGGACTGAATGATGGCCTCCCCATGATGGCTGCATCCTAACCCCCAGAAACTGTGAATGTTACCTTATATGGCAAAAGGGACTTTGTAGATTTGATTCAGTTAAGGTTTTTGAGACGGGGAGACCATCCTGGGTCATCCAGGTGGGACTGATGTAATCACAAAGGTCCTTAAGAGGGACAAGCAAGAGATCAGAGTGAGTAGCTGGAGATGTGAAGACAGAAGCAGAAGGTGCAGGTGATGTCAAGCAGGGCCCACAAGCCAGGGTATGTGGGCATCCTCTGGAAGCTGGAAAGGCAAGGGGACGGATGATCCCCTCAAAGCCTCCAGAAGGAATCAGCTCTGCTCACACCTTGATTTATCCCAGTCGGCCTGATTACAGTTCTCAAGACTCTAAGAGAATAAAGCCCCTGCATTTGTGGTCATTGTTACAACAGCAGGAGGAAATGAATTCACCATGAAAGGGCCATCCGTGATGACACGAATGTGCCTCCTGTTAGAACCACCTGGAAGCCATGTTCTCTGTAGCAGAGGTACCCTTCAGAGTTGGGTATATACCATTCAAACTAAACTCCCATGTATCTTCCTGCATGAAGAAGACATTTTGTGGTGGGAGCTAGACAACAAAGCCTGAAGTATAAGTCCATTGCCAGGAGCTCACATCCTCTTTTTTGGATAGAGGTCTAGAGATAGGTAGATTTCCATAAATCAAAACTGAGACAATCCTGGGAAAGCTGTAGCCACTACCATTGTTTCTCAAGGAGCAGCTGATCGAATAACTGCTCATTTCGTGGGGGAAAAGAATCAATCACCTCAGCTGATTTTACTGAATTGACTTTTATTGCCATGAATTTTATTTCTCTTAAGACCTCAGTAGACACTATCTCAGGATTGCCTAGACAAAGCCCAGATCCTGCAGTTTATCACCAATTTCAAATACCTAAAATCATCCCAAAGACCCGCCAGCCTTCTGTTTCTGAATCATGGAATTTTTCAGGCAGTCTGTGTATAGTCTCATTAAAGACAAAAATATACAAAATGGGAAGCAAAAGAGGAAAGGATGGCTTCGTGTCCCATAAGCAATAAATGCTAAAAGAAAAAAAAAATCAAGACTCCAAACATCCTTTCTGTCCTGTTTATTTTTTTTCTTATCTGTAAAAGCAAAATGTACACAAAGTCTTCACCACATAATGTCAGGGTCGAATCTATGACAAACTGTAGTTTGATAAGAGGCAGGGTAAAGAGACCTTCATTCTGAACTTATCCTTAGCAGTGAACTTTTATTTGTGGGGCTTCAAAACAAGGCCACATTTGGGGAAAAGGAAGATACGTGGCAATATTAACTTGGTGTGCTTTAATGCAGTTTATAAAACAAATCTCCCAAACATTTATTTTTCAGCCAAGCTTCTGGCTAGAGTGGGCTTGAGATAAGCAACAAAATGAAAGAGATCTCCCAAACATTGACCTTGGCACTCAAAAAGAAAATAATAATAAAGACAAGTATTAAAACGTTTCCAGTATATTTTCATCCGAAATGTGTTGATATAAAATGTCTAAGAATGCCACATAATTTTTAGTTTTTTTTTTTCATAGGAGTTTTAAATACTTAGATTCAGATAGTCAAGTTCACATAAATAAAACATTCTTTATAAAAAACTGAACAATACAACCATCATTACATGGGCCTGGCAGAAAGAAAGCTCTATTCAGTTCTCAGAGTGACCTTAGCCTAGAGCGTCTTGGGCTTAATTTAGATTATTGGTTTGTCCTAGTCTGTCTCCCTCCTCTACCCCCAAGAGCACTCTGGCATTTCATGAACATGTACCAACTGGACGATTTCTTTCTTTGTAAGAAAACACCAGAAGAAGTAATAGGAATGAAGAGAATGCAATGTGTTCTCTAGACCAGTGGTTCTCAAACCCGAGCAGGAAAAAGTATGTGAGAAGTGCAAAGAATATATTTAAGATGTAATTCTAATTCAGATAGTTACGAAAATCACAAATCCTTTCTAGTCCAAAAGAACTCAGGGATGCTGATTTTCCTCTTAAGTGGGGAGGGGAGAGGCACAGCCGGCCATAAGCTGGTCATATGGGCGTCTATCAGGGTATTCTGGACGATAATTAGAAGAAAGCCCACTACCTGTGGGAAGTAGAGCTGGGTTTCGGGGCTGGAGAGATAGTGTGGTCCCAAGGCAGGGCCCTGGCACACTCTTTCCCAATGCCAGGGCACTGGCCCCATCTTCCGTGTAATCCAGCAGATGTTTCTAGAAATGTCTAGAACCGTGAAAGTGTTAGTGCAGAAGGAGGTGCTTCCGGGACCGTGTTCTGCACAAAGGAAGGCAACCTCTGTGATCAGGGTATTCCTGAGCCCCGCAGAGACAGGAGCCGCCTTTCTGAAAACTTTGGCCAGAGATCCAGGGGTGGGCTCATTTCCCGTCCTGAGCACAGTGTTAGAAGCCACTCGGACAGATGCACAGAGAACTGAAACAAGCCAGGGGAGACCAGGGAGTGAGCCTGGATATTCCCACTCCCTGCTGGGAGACCCGCCGAGCTGTAACTACCTGCCAACCTGCCATGCCGGGAAAGCCCGGCTCCAGAGTCTCCTAAGGCAGGTTCTCTGGGAGACCGCGCGTGTGTTTGGCACTAATCGGGCACCGGCGGGCAGTGCTGATGGGCTCGTGGGCTTGACTTTGTTCCGACTTCCATTTTTGATTCTGCCAAACACCTGTGCTGCCCTGAAAGTAGCCACCTTCTCAGGGACCCAGCCTGAGTCAAGCTGAATGGCCTGAAGGGCCTCAGGGCACTGTCCGCTCCCACAGCTTCTCTCGAAGCAGCCACTGCCCTTTGGGGTTCTCTGTCTCGTGGTAGTCCTCCCCCGGAGACACCAGGGACTCCAGGCCAAAGAGCTCCGCATCCCATTCCGTGTCTTCTCCTGAGAAGTTGAGGAGGATCTGTCTGGGGCTCCCCAGGCTGGAAGGGAGGAATGAGGCAGAGGGTGTAAGTCTGGCTTGGCCGGCTGCACAGAGAAGGCATGCTCTGATCCACTATTCCAACGGAGACCATCAGATGCCCCCCAGGGCTGGGCCTTGTGGCGGACAAAGCGGTATCATCATGGGGGCTGGACCCCAGACTGGCCTTGAAGGGGAAGGACGGATGATTGGATGATGAGCCCTGGTTTCAGTACGTCCATTACATAGTCCATTATTATGGCCAGAAAGTGCTATTTAGAAAAGCTCTGAATCCATCAGAGTTGAATGGCTCTTGTACAAACCCGAACCCAGATAGACCCCCTTCTGCTGTGAAAGGTGCGGTCCCTGCAGCATGGGCGGCAGTGGCCAGAGCAAAAGAGCACTGACTGCTCCAAATGAGTAGGTCACAGGAATTTGGAGGCTAAACATGGGAACTCGTCTCGGGAGAGTTGGATCTGGAGGGAAAGAGGCCGAGAGATGGTGGCGAAGCGGCCAGGGGGAGCCCGGCCAGCAAGAAGTTCTCCAGCTAAGTCAGGTCAACGCCTTTCCAAGGCAGGGGCGTCTGGTTAGTCTGGTGTTGGTTCCCTCTTGGCGCTTTGCCCTCCTCAACCCCAAACTCTCATAAAAAATTCATAGCACACAGGGTGTCCGTGGCCCTGGGGGGCAACAGTGAAAGAGGGTGGCACAAAGCATGTGGGCCAGGTAGGCCAGAGGCAAGGCCGGCAGATCCAGAGCTGAAGTCACAGGGAGGAGACAGCAGTGAACCAGGCTGGAGTTTACGTATAGACTAGGAGAAAACATCTTTTAATACTCTTAACATTTATTTATTTTTGAGTGAGAGAGAGCGCACGAGTGGAGGAAGGGTAGAGAGAGAAGGGGACAGAGAACACGAAGCAGGCTCTATGCTGACAACACAATGCGGGGCTCGAACTCACGAACCGTGAGATCATGACCCGAGCTGAAGTTGAACGCTCAACCGACTGAGCCACCCAGGCAGCCCTAGCGGGGAAAAAAAAAGATCTTTAGCCAAGATCTCCTTCCCCCAAAATCTGTAAGAATAATTTTTGGTATATAGGACGGGGACTCAAGGCACCTGAAGAACCACCCCAGGAGTCTGGAGGACACGAAAACATCTTAGTTATACCATTTGGTCCAAGCACTTACTCTTTTTTGCAGGCTTTGGGCTTAAATTTCAAGGTGTTGAATGCCCCTTCCACAGCCTTGGGCAAGTAAATGGGGTGCCTCTCGAGCCTCCTCTGAGTGCCGAAGGTCCTGCGCTCCACGCTCCTTCGAAACTGGCTATCTGTCACGTGCACAGCGTGCCCAGCAATGTCCTCAGAGTGCCGGCGTGGTGCCCGCAGGATCCAGTTGGAATGCAAGCTGTGCTCCCGGGAGCTGGTGGCCACTGGAAGAGACACGCAGGGGCCCGGGAAGGAGCAAGAGAGGGTGAACCAGGCTGAGAAGCCACAACAAACGCCTATATTACAACAGCAGATTCTTAGAAAGGCTGGGAAAGGCAAGTGAGAGGGGGATGATCTGACCCTGTAATGATAGGGTAGGGATATGGTGGGATATTTATGTGTCCATTAAAAATAAAGACATAGATGTATGTTTACTGACATGGAAAGACAACCCCTGATGTATTATAAATGGTTAAGTGAAAAGAACAGATGACAAAATGGCAGAGGTCCTATTGTTTTTAATTAAGTGAGCGTGTGTGTATATGCGTGTGTGTATGTTTAAAACCTTTTGGAAAGGAAAGACATAGACGAAAGTTTAACAGTGGTTATTATCTCTGGGTGGTAGTATTGCAGACCATATTCTTTCCTTTCTTTGTATTTTGGTGTATCATTTGATTCATTAGATTAACAGTGAACGTATAGGGCTATTGTTATGAGAGAAAACCATAATGTCCTTCTCATTCAAAAATCGTGGAAGGTAACACTTGCATCCTCAGTGGATTTTGCTGTTCTTTCGCCAGTGTCCTGGGTTTCCAGGTCCAACTCCCAAGAGGAGGGCTGGCCCCCGTCAGGGACCGAGGGGCTGCAGTCCAGGAGGAAGGTGGGCAGATTAGCCTGCAGGACACAGTGAGCCTGCGGGGGAGGTGGGGCTAACCTTCTGTGAAATCCCACCAAACCCAATGGGAACCTGAATCTCACAGATGTAGGTCTTTTGAGCCCAGAGCATTGGCAAACCACAAGAATCCAGTCTTCTGAGCATTAGATAAAAAGCTCAAGCATTGCTTAGTATGGGCACCAAAAGCTAGCACCTCCGTAACGGGGGCCAGGAACCCCTGAAAAAAAATTGCCATCACTTACACCAGGGAGGGCAAGTCAAAGATTAAAGAAGCTGACAGTCAGGGCGCCCGGGTGGCTCAGTCGATTAAGCGTCTGACTCTTGGTTCCAGCTCAGGTCATGATCTCGCGGTTCGTGAGCTGGAGCCCTGCATCAGGCTCCGCACCATCAGTGCAGATTCTCTCTCCCTCTCTCTCTGCCCCTTTTCTGCATGTGCTATCTCTCAAAATACAATAAACTTAAAAAGAAACGGACCGTTAAGTAATGGAATTTAAAAGCAGGCTGAACTCACGAATGTGATTGAATCGTTTGCTTTCCACCAGGAGACAGCCAGTGAGTGACAGACGTTGGCAAGGACGGCCCTCACTTCACTCTCTCTCCAAAGACCCAGGCTGGCCTAGGCAGGCTCCCTGGCCCTGTCCTGCCCTGCGCGTCCTCACAGAGTGCTGACCCCGAGGGCGTCAGAGGGGGTGCTGGGCGAAGCGGGGACAAACCAGATGAAGGATCAGTCAGCCCAGTGTGGACACTGCCAAACTCGCTCAGGCAGAGTCGACAGTTTTTTAAACAGTTTCTCCGTTTCTTTTTCTTCTCTTAAAACAAAAACTGTAGTGAAATACACATAACATAAAATTTGCCATCTGAGCCGTCTTTGGGCGTGCAGTGCAGTGATGTGGAATATACTCATTTTTGAGGGACAGCTGCCCAGTCCTTCTTCGCCTTACAACGCCGAAACTCTGTCTTTACACCCATATAACACCACCTCCCCCTCCAATCCCTTTCCTTTAAAGGTTTTACTTTTTATGTTTTAAAAAAAAATTTTTTTAATGTTTACTCACTTTTCAGAGAGAGGGAGACAGAGTGCTGGTGGGGGAGGGGCAGAGAGAAAGGGAGACACGGAATCCGAAGCGGGCTCCAGGCCCTGAGCTGTCGGCACAGAGCCCGACGCAGGGCTCGAACCCACAAACCGCGAGATCATGACCTGAGCCGAAGTCGGGCGCTTAACTGCCTGAGCCACCCAGGCACCCCTCCAATCCCTTTCTTGACTCATTTGTCGCAGTTGGGGCCAGTGGACTGCCGGAAGGGGTTTTTGTCCAAATATGGCTGCGAGTGTTGTAGGGGTAGGCTGGGTGCTGGCCTCTGGCACAACTAAAGCAAGGGGCCCCGAGGAGAAGAGCGAGCCCCAGGCTGGGCTACAGAGTGCAGGTGCGAGTTTCCCTCTAGGGGGAGGTGAGATTCCTGGTAGCTCATCTTCTAGCCCACTCCAGAGCCCCCCCCCCCCCCCCGCCGTCACACACCCCCAGTCCATCCTCCCCCCCTCACCACCCCCCCCACCCCCGGCCAGCACTCACCGTCAAAGTCCACATCCTCATTGGGAGGGTCCGCCTCGGCAGCCCGCGGCCGCTTCTCTGTATCCAGCTCCGCAATGATGGAATCAAAGAAGGCCATGGCCTCCGCCACATCCGCGCTGAACTGGGAGTATTTCTTTGCGGTTGCTTTCTGCTAGAGGTGAAGGGCAGGAGAGAGAAAGTAGCCTGAGCCAGCCTCTGAGCACCCACACGCAAGCAAGCCACAACCGCCGAAAAGAATTCCGTGCTGCTGAAACTAAATGTATGTGAAGTTATGAAGTTGCAGAACTTAAAAGGTAAATTTGAGTAAGTGCGCTGTGAAGGGGAAGGTGGATTTCCCTGCTCCACGATTGCCGTAGGTCAGTGGATGTCCAGTTACCTCAAAGAGAGACAAATAAGAAGATCTACCTCTTTCTTGCTCAGGGACTGTTACTGACCTGGAGGCAAAATACTTAGTCTTCCTTTGGCCTTTTCCCCTGCTGATAAACAGGGGATCGTGCAGCTCCTTCGGAAGGCGATGAGACATTCGCAGGAGGAAAGAAAGGGTGAGATGTACTGGAAATGCTCTAAAAGAGTTGTCATTACCTAAAGTGGCCAAATTTGGACTCATCATGGAATAAATTGAAAAGCAATTAGCATGATTCTTTGGAAAGTATATGGAATAGAGGTGCCTGGGTGGCTCAGTCGGTTAAGCCTCCAACTTCAGCTCAGGTCATGATCTCACAGCTCCTGAGTTTGAGCCCTGCATGGGAGTCTTGTGCTGACAGCTCAGAGCCTGGAGCCTGCTTCAGATTCTGTCTGTCTGTCTGTCTGTCTGTCTCTCTCTCTCTGCCCCTCCCCTACTTACGCTCTCCCTCTCTTTAAAAAATAAACAGTAAAAAAAAGTGTAAGACATAATAAAATACAGAGTTTAAAAGAAGTCTACTGAGGGGCACCTGGATGGCTCAGTCAGTTAAGTGTCTGACTTTGGTTCAGGTCATGATCTCGTGGTTCGTGGGTTCACGCCCTGTATCGGGTTCTGTGATGACAGCTCAGAGCCTGGAACCTGCTTCAGATTCTGTGTCTCCCTCTCTCTCTGCCTCTCCCCCACTTGTGTTATGTCTATCCCTGTCTCTCTCTCTCTCTCTCTCTCTCTCTCTCTCTCTCCTTCCTAAAAATAAATAAAATGTAAAAAATATTTTAAAAAAAGAAAAGAAGTCTACTGAATGCCTAACTGGGTTCCAGGCTCTGTCCCGATTTGTTCTTCTTCATGATCTGGTTCATCACCATCATCTTCACAACCTCCAGGGACCAACATGGAAATTCAAGCACCATGGCGGACCTCCATGGAGAACTCACAATGAAAGGCACAGAATCAGCATGTGAACTTATGAGCTGTCTGAGGAATTTAGGAAATAAGAAAACTCAGAGAGGGGGACAAAAGGGACAATATGTGTTAACCCGAGCTGTTTTCACCATGTGTAGAGTTATTTTAGGTGAACAATTTTATTTATTTTTGTTTTATTTGAGTATAGTCGACACACAATGTTACATTAGTTTCAGGTGTACAACATAGTGATTTGACAAGTTTATACATTATGTTCTGCTCACACAAGTGTACCTACAATCTGTCCCCCCTACATCACTATTACACTATTATCATTGACTGTGTTCCTGTGCTGTGCCTTTTATTGCCATGACTTACTCATTCCAGAACTGGAAGCCTGTGTCCCCCATTCTCTTTCATTCATTTTGCCCACCAGCCCCATCCTTTTACTCTGCCAACCTTCAGGTTTTTTCTCTGTATTTCTAGGTCTCAGTCTGCTTTTTGTTTGTTCATTTGTTTTCTTTTTTTTTTTTAATTCTACATATTAGTGGAATCATATAGTATTTGTCTCTTTCAGTCTGACTTATTCACTTAGCATAATACCCTCTCGGTCCATCCATGTTGTCTCAAGTGACACAATCTCATCTTTTTATGGCCATGTAATATTCCAGTGTGTGTGTGCGTGTGTGTGTGCATGCACGTGAGCGTGTGCACACACATACCACAGCTTCCTTATCCATTCATCTATTGATGGATACTTGGATTGCTTCCATAATTTGGCTATTGTAAATAACACTGGAATAAACACCAGGGTGCATATATCTTCTCAAATTAGTGTTTTCATTTTCTTTGGATAAATACCCAGTGGTGAAATTGTTGGGCCGTATAGTACTTCTATTTTTAATTTTTTGAGGAACCTCCATACTGTTTTCCATATTGGCTATTCTAATTTACCTTTCTACCAGCAGGGTCCAAGAGTTTCTTTTTCTTTTTTTTTTTTTAATTTTTTTTAACGTTTATTTATTTTTGAGACAGAGAGAGACAGAGCATGAATGGGGGAGGGTCAGAGAGAGAGGGAGACACAGAATCTGAAACAGGCCCCAGGCTCTGAGCCATCAGCACAGAGCCTGACGCGGGGCTTGAACTCACGAACTGCGAGATCATGACCTGAGCCGAAGTCGGCCGCTTAACCGACTGAGCCACCCAGGCACCCCGAGTTTCTTTTTCTTTACATTGTGGCCAACCCTTGTTGTTTCTTGTCCTTTTGATTCTAGCCATTCTGACAAGTGTAAGGTGGTATCTCATCGTGGTTTTGATTTGCATTTCCCTGATGATGAGTGATGCTGGACATCTTTTCATGTGTCTGTTGGCCATCTGTATATCTTCTTTGGTAAAATGTCTATTTGTGTCCTCTGCCCATTTTTTAATTGGATTGTTTGGGGTTTGTTTTTTTTTTGGTATTGAGTTGTATAATTTCTTTGTACATTTTGGATATTAACAATTTATTAGACATATCACTTGCAAATATCTTCTCCCATTCAGTAGGTTGTCTTTTTGTTTTGTTGATGGTTTCCTTTGCTGTGCAAAGGTTTTTTCTTTCTTTTTTTAAATGTTTATTTATGTTGAGGGAGAGAGAGAGAGAGCAGGAACAGGCAGGGGAGGGGCAGAGAGAGAGGGAGACACAGAATCCCAAGCAGGCTCCAGGCTCCAAGCTGTTAGCACAGAGCCCAATGTGGGGCTTGAACCCACGAACCCTGACATCGTGATCTGAGCCAAAGTTGGATGCTTAACCCTTGAGCCATCCAGGTACCCCCAGACTAGTCTTTCTTTAAATTCATTACTGCAAAAAGTTTTTAATCTTAAAGTTGATTTTTGCTTTTGTTTCCATTGCCTTAGAACATATATCTAGAAAAATGTTGTTACAGCCAGTGTCAGAGAAATTACTATCTGTGCTCTCTTCTAGGGTTTTTATGCTTTCAGGTCTCACATTTCGGTCTTTAATCCATTTTGAGCCCATTTTTGTGTACAGTGTTAGAAAGTGGTCCATTTTTGTCCTTTTCATGTCGCTGTCCAGTTTTCCCAGCACCATTTATTGAAGAGACTGTCTTTTCTCCATTGTGCGGTCTTACCTCCTTCATCGTAGATTAATTGACCATATGACCATGGGTTTATTTTTGGAGTCTCTATTCTGTGCCATTGATATATGCATCTGTTATTGTGCTATACGTGGGCATTTTTAAAGAGGGGATGGTATTAAAAGTGAATAGGATTAAATTACAGACTAGAATGTTGGGAAATAAAATAATGACACCTGTATGTACAAATACATGTTGGTAAAATGTATGCATTTTGTAGTACTAGAAAACATTTTTAAATAGAAGGAGTTTTTCCTTTTATATTTGTAAGGTGCTTTCTTTGGGAAAATTTTGAAGAAGCACAACATAGACCTGAATCTTCTCTGTTAAAAGTGGACAACTATCCACATGTCCTTATTCCTCCCCCTTCAACAAGCCCACTGAAGTGAAAGAAGGGAGAGCGGGAAGAAGAAACCCCTAATGACAAAGAGAAGAAGAGAGGGCCATCGGGGAAAGAGAGATTTTTAAAAGCTTCTGGCAGTTGCCAAGCAACTGAAGGGGGGAGCTGATGTAAAAGAGCAAAGGGACCAGCCCTCCAGAACATCATGGGTCAGGCAAGCACCTAAAAAGGGTACAATTTGACCCTTGGGAATGGGAAATGCACCAGACTTGGCAACACCAGGTTCACCAAGGCTTGGGGGTGGAGCGCAGGACTAAAACTTGAAGGGCTGGTTGGCAGTCTGTATGAGCCCAGCAGGCCACATCACTGTGCACCCTTCCTGCAGGCCGGTGACAGGAGGGCTCATCTCTGATGGCAAGTCAATATTCTTGTCCTGTCTGTGTTTCTTCTTACTGGTCTCTCGGCCTTGAATATTTCACCGAGCTGGTTCCTATTCATCGATCAGGACTGGCTGGGTCAGCTCATTCTCCAGGTAGACCGCCCCTCTCCTGGACGGTTCTCTCCTCTAGGCTCTATGGTCCTCATCCCGAACCTAATTCTTCTACGACACGTATCATTTTAGAGATTTTTTTTGTGAACTGAAAGAGTGAGAAACGATGAATGGAGAAAGCCACACAGTCTGAACCAAACCCCAAAAGGAAGGATAAATAGTATTTAATAGGAGTGCAAGGTCTGTAGATCTTGGTATCTCAGAACCCACGGAGAGGGCGCCTCTGAATCTCCGGCAGCAACTTCCATCAGTGTTTGGCTTAATGCAAGTGTCTCAGCCTTACATGTGAACATTGCATTCTTTTTTCATGGGGGGGGTCACCCTGCAATATGATCTAAACTCTTCATTCCGCAGTGTCTCCAGGAAGTAGACTTTGGCCAGCAGCTCAGAGCCACCTGGATCAGCTGCTTTCATTTACTAAAGAGTTTAGAAAAGAGTCAGCTTTGGTGTCTTAACTAACAAAGGCTCAGCAACCAATGAGATCACCACCATTAGTTATGTTGATATGTGTCCTTGACTGTGGCCTCTTGGACATCCCCAGAATCTTGTCACGTATTGTCCTTCGAGGATCACATTTACAAATTAAGAAAGAAATCACTACCACCTTAGCCTCTGTGCTTTCTGTCCATCAAAACTAGTGGACGGGGGCCCTTTTACCTCCACACGTGTGGTTCATTCCCAATATTCAACTCTATTGCCTGGTTCCAAAGCCTCAAGCTTTAGGATTTGAGACTGAGGTCTCCTTCCCATGCCTTTCCCTTTCTACCAGGCTGAGGAGTGATTGCCTTCCGGGGGCAAATATGCCTAACAAATACGCTCTTCGGCCAGCACTGGAGGGTCTGCTCTTTCAGGTCCCCCTTCTGGGGTCTCTGCCGGGCCATCCAATGCACTGCCGTTATAAAACTTGCTTCTGTTCAAAGAGCTTCTGGATCCTGCAGTGTCCAGAGAATGAGACATTGGTGACATTATCTGTGGCTGACGCGTACAGACCTGTGTGACCAAGTCTCATGCTAAAGGACAGCTTCTCCCACTTGCCCCAACTGCCTTCAGCAGTTACCCCCAAACCCTTCATGGAATAAAGCAGGAGCATAAAATAAATACAAATGAATAAATAATTGATTTCCTTCCTTCCTTCCTTAGCCCTGTCTTCCGTCCCTGCAAGTGAAAGCAGCATCCCTGGAATGGGTCTGAGAGACTGGCCTGGGAGACGGTGATGGTACACCCCTCCCTCACCCCTGTCGGGGTGGTTCCATAACAGATGAGCCCAATTCCAGTTGGACATTGGAATCTCCTGGGTGCTCTTAAAGAATGCCTGTACCTGGCCCTTTCCCAGACCAGTTAGTTCAGACAATCAAGTGATTCTAATACACAGCAGTTGAGACCCACCACTCGATGGCAGTCCCGGCATCAGGGACGGAACAAGAGCACCCATGAATCCCCACCCCATGGTCTTATTTAGGATAGAAATCTTACGTGCCAGTCTTGCACCCTGGCTCTGCAAGAGCCGGCAGGAATGTCTCTGTCAAGACAAGGACACAAGGGACAGGACTCCAAGGGATAGAACACAGGTCATCGAAGAAAGAGGACAGAAGCCCTGGATTTCAGGGCCCAGGTTCATCTGTGTCCTCCGCACACAGAGGGCCAAGTAGAGGAACTCCATCCACCCTCTGCTCCCGTGCCAGCAGGGAGTATACAACATCCCCCACAGGGGTCTACCCAACATCTACCTTTCCCCCCCAGTCCCCAAACTTGACCTAAAATCACCTCCTGGGGAGGCATTCCCTCTCCTTGTATTCCTGCAACTTTGTTTGCTTCCTGGGTTTAATGTTTGCCATTCACCCTCCACTACACTTCATGTTGCGTCTATGCCAAGTTTCTTGTTTCTCCCTCCATTGTTTCTGAAAATGTAAGCAAATGTGAATTTATACTTGTGTTTACCCACTTTTTTCAAAAAAACAAAAGGTAGCCCGCACCATACCTCTGTAAACATCGCTTTCTTCACTCACTGTGTCCTGAGGATGCCTTCCCAGCAGTAGACAGAGACCCTCCTCATCCCTGGTAGACTACCTAGGGCTCCAGTGTGCAGACCCACCATCAAAAGAAACCACGGTCTCCTGTTGTCAGATCCTTGGCTTCTTCGTCATCTTTTGCTGTTCAAGGTAGCGCCATATGCATATGTCATTTTGCGTTTTGCCAATAATACCCCAGCTTGGGGTAGGCTTCTAACTGCAAACACTCAGCTCTCTGTGTCTGTGCCTTCTGGAGAGCATGGTAAGCAGCGAGTGACCTGGCAAGCCAGTTACACAGGATTTGGTCCACAGAGTTCCTGGTGTACCTTGGAAAGCACACTTTTACATGTCTCCAAATGAATGCTGCAGTGAGTTTTCTGAGCACCAAGGCTAAGCTCCAAGTCTGGACTCCCTGGGCCTTTTCGAGTCCTGGTTTAAGCCCAGACCGATTCTGGCTGTTCGTTTTTGCCTTCCCACAGCTTCCATGGGCCTCTACTAGAGGCCTCTAAAGAGGCCTCTTTCCACCTCTACTATCACATTCTCTTGGTCTCTGGCACAAGAGTGGCAACAACTGAGGTGCAGGGTTCAAGCTGCAGACTGATATCGCAGCAAAATCTACTTTACGAGGAGGTAGTTGTACAAAATGGGCCATGAATCGTCAGCACCCCTGGGTGAGATGCAATATAGTTACTGTTCCCTCTCTGAACTTGAAAGGCCAGGTACAAAAGGATTGCTTCGCTCCCAGTCTTGACTTTTTTTCTAGCCCAGAATTTTTTTTCAATGTTTATCTATTTTTGAGAGAGAAAGAGAGACACAGAGTGGGAGTGGGGGAGGGGCAGAGAGAGAGGGAGACACAGAATCCAAAGCAGGCTCCAGGCCCCGAGCTGTCAGCACACAGCCCGACGCGGGGCTCACACCCATGAACAGTGAGATCAGACCTAAGCCAAAGTCAGACATTCAACCGACTGAACCACCCAGGCACCCCTCTAGCCCAGAATTTCTTAACTACCTCTTTGGAACGGTTTCCTATTGCACCTGCTTAGGCCCCAGTTCACAGGGCTCATGTTCTTTCGCTCTCGGCCCCACAGCAGCCCCAGGGAGAAGGAACCCAGTGTGAAAGCATCCGGATTGCATTGCCGACTCCATTCCCATTTGCCTTTCACCTTCCACCTCCAGCGGCCTTGGGGTTATCATTTTCCAAGCCTCCCTGAACCACGGCCCCCTCACACCAGGCCCGGGTCTCAGATTACTTTTCCCAGATAGAGCCCTTGGCATTTTCCCAAACCAAACTCCACGGCAGGTCTCATTTAACTTCTGAGTCCCCCAGTGCAGTTTATGATATTTTTTCTGCATTTCGTATCAGCTGCCACCCTGCCTGGTTTCATCTGCCATCTGGGTACCTGGGTTTCTCCAATTTGTTATTTTTCTTCTGGGACCTCTCAGTTCTTGTCTACAAGAGGTCCGGATTCTACTAATTGAACTTCCAGTTGTAAACAACAATCGTTTGTCAGAGGTTAGAGTCGGGGGACATTCTAAACCCACCCAAAGCCAAGAGGGCCTCCACTAAACATCTACCTTCCTCTCACTTGTTTGCGTGTCCCCCTCACGTCCTCAGGAGGGCCAGCTCCCTTTGGCAGACGGACCTAGGCATAGCCTGTCTATGCACATGTCCCGTCTGGTGTGGATAGTCCACTGCAGCACGTTGGGTTATGTCCTCGGTAGCACACTAGGCCAGTGATCTTTAACCTCGTCTTTGGCAATGCTTTGGCAATTAACACTCACAGGTAAGACTCTCGGGACAGATGCTCTCCACCAGCCACTGCCCACATGAGATAGGTTGCGGGATATACACAACTCCCACCATTCTGACTGAAATTCTACCTGTTTCTCTGCCAAGGAACGTCAACACACCAGTGTGGTTCAGACAATGATGGTGAGGACTGCAGCCTGAGACCCTGGGCTGTGTCCGGGCAGACAGACTGCCTTTTCACCTGTGAATGCTGAGTACCTATTTCAGTGCTTGGCACAGGGTAGTAATTATTCACTGAGTGAACGAATATATGCTGCCACATACGTGCCATTACCTAATGTTTGCATTCTTGAATCAGTTTGCATGTTACTAATGTGTCCTTTAGGATTCAACTGGCAAATTTTAAGAACTCCGTACTCCTTATTTTTGTGGAGTACTGATAATACTCTCTTGAGCATATAATACCTGGGAATACGGATGTCAGTATATCACAATGAAATTTCCAGGATCAAATGGGGCACTAGTCTGGATTGGAGAGATCATTTTTCCTCGGGCCATTCAGCTGGGTGAAATTAAATACAAAACAGCTCAAGTTTATCCACAAGCAACTTAACATTATCAATAATAATAATAATAATAAGCTTTTGAGACCAAACCCTAAAATCTCTTACACATCTTCTCTGCCTTCTGTAATCCTTGGAATGGATATTTAAGACCAAGTCCAAAGTGATACTTACCTTATCCCTTTTATATTCCACCAACACCTAAGGAAGTGTGTACCCATAATCGAGGCAGGTTGTAAAGAAAGAATGGGTGTTTATGATACATAACTGAAGCTTTGAGAAGCAAAGAAAAAACAACATGAAAAAAAGGTATAATCATTGAAATGTAATTACATACATACATATACCCACATACATGTTTTCAACAGATAAGCTAAATGGCACACTTGCCTGAGCTGGAGGAAAAAATTGGCAAAGCAGACAAGAGAGCTGAGAAAGTCAGCCCAAAGGGATGAAAAGCAGGAAAAAGTTCGTCACCAAGTCTAGTGTAACTCAACTTTGGCATTACCTACCATAACCACACATTGCAATCGTTTTGGAAGTGTAGCCTCACATCTTCTGCCTTTGACACTGGAGATTGTAGGCTCACGGGCTCATAGGCTTAGTCTTTTTCCTCACTGCTTTTTCATCTTTAGACCTCTGTTTCTTTTGCCAATAACTGGTAGCCGCTCACCTTACATGTCATCTAAATGATCATTCCACTTGAACAAAACACGGAGCGAAAAAATTGGCTCACAATTATAAAACAGTTAGACGCCTGATTAAACTGAATAACCTTGACGCATAGTACAAAGCATACACGTGCAGCCAGTGAGCCATTACAATCCAGTGGGAGAAGGGATGGACTTGTCAATAAACGGTGTTGGGCAACTTTGCCATTTGGGGAAAATTCAGGGTGGATTCTCACTTCCCCCTTCATGTCAAAATACATTGCTGATTGACAGAAGAGTTGGGTTTTTAAAAATAGAACTACCGGGGCACCTGGGTGGCTCAGTCGGTTAAGCATCTGACTCTTGGTTCCGGCTCAGGTCATGATCTCTCGTCTTCGTGGGTTCAAGCCCCGCCTTGGGCTCTGTGCTGACAGCACAAAGCCTGCTTGGGATCCTCTCTCCTTCTCTCTCTGCCCCTCCCCCACTCATGCTGTCTCTGTCTCTCTCAAATAAATGAAATAATCAGAAACACTCAATGAGAGGGAAAGAATCCATAAAATGCAATGTTAACTAAAAGATTATTAAGAAGTATATGGCATAATGAAATTTAGTACATTCATACATACACATACATTAGGGTTGTCACATTTGGCAAATAAAAATATAGAACAGCAGGGGAGCCTGGGTGGCCCAGTCAGTTAAGAGTTCAACTCTTGGTTGCGGCTCAGTTCATGATCTCACAGTTTGTGGGTTTGAGCCCCACATCAGGCTCCTCACTGACAGCGTGGAGCCTGCTTGGGATTCTCTCTCTCTCCCTCTTCCTCTCTGCCCCTCTCCCACTCACACTCTTGCTCTCTCTCAAAAAAACAAAAACAAAAGCAAAACAAAACTATAGGACAGCAATTAAATTTCAACTTCACATATAAATAATGAATAATTTTTTAGTATAAATATGTACCAAATATTGCATGGACATAATTATACTAAAAAAAAAAAAAAACAAAACTCCATCACTTATCTTAAATTCAAATTTAAAATAAGCATCCTTTGTTTTAGCAGACAGCCCTAATATACATATGGGCAAATATACAGGAAATAAATGATTGGAAGAAAATCTACCTAAACATTGTATAGTGACTAACTCTAAATAAGATTCCAAGTTGTTTTTATTGTATTCCTTACACTCTTCTGCATTTTATAAATTTCATCTAATGAGCAAATATAATCTTATCATCCAAACATTTTTTTTTTTAAGTTTGCCCAAAGTGTCCTTTTGATGGTGAACTCTGACCCATTACACACTGGATGTTTTCGTTATTAGGATATGATTCCACATGAATATGTTCAAACTATATTCTACGCCTCTAAAAATAAGAGATACATTTGCACTCGGCGAAAGCAACAGAACTACTTTTCTAGATCCGCCACCGAATTTTGTAACAACTTTCTTCTTAAACCTTCTTAAACTACAGTCGGAGTTTCTCAGGTTGTTGCTTTATTGAACGTCCGCTATGTGCTTCGAGCCGTGCAGGAGGTTGGAGATTAAAAGGTAAACAAGACACAGTGGCCCCACTCAGTGAGCTCATGGCCAGTAGCAGAAATAGCCAATGAACAGACAATTACAGTGCTGGGTACTGAGTGCTGAGTGCTGGGGGCTGAGTGCTATATGTGTTGAGATGCGGGTCAGACACAAGAGGAGGGGAAATCCACTGTCTTAGATTATGGATGTGAGAAATGGCTTCCTGGGGAAGTGCTTTCTCTGCTGTTGAAAGACAAGAAGGTAGCCAGGTGTACAGGGTGTGGTTGGAGAGGAAAAAAGGAGGAGGAAGTTATTATTTCTGGGCTGAGCAAACAGCACGTGCCTGGAAAATAGATTGGGGAATGTAATTACCCGTCTTGTGGTCTGACTGAGAGGGGCTACAGGAATTATACGCTTTGTTATCAATCATTGTTATACTGTTTGTCATCTTGTGGAGAGCTCTGCCAAGCAAAATAGAATATTCTTTGCAGCTCATATCGAATTAGTAGTGCCTTTCAAATCTGCAAACCAGACTTAGGCCAAGTGATAGAGACTTTCCCAGTAACTGATGCTCACAGAAAACCTGCATTTTAATATCACCGTTTGCATAAAGTCTTCCCCACAGATCTGAAAAATAATCCCTAGAGGTGTGAAAACCGATCTAGAACCTGCTTTCTATCCCATATGAAATTATACAGACATATTATACACGGGTGACTTGGAGTCTTTTTAGATGAATTGGATTCAGCTCCTCCTGCCATAGAGGAGAAAAAAATCTCCTATTTGACATGGTCAAAAGTTGACATCGTCTTATTCGATGAGGCAGGATTGCATGGCCTCAATAGAAAATTGATTCTGAAAACAAACTATTGCCAGAATAAAACTACTTTAAATAAACATCAATCACTTTGGGCAGTCATTCTCTAGAATTCCATTGGCTCTTTTCAAACCATTGTAGCAGACGAATTTCTTTGGCTGGGGTGAGGTAGGGAGGGTGAGGTAGCGTGCAGGGACGGGTGTGCATTTGCAGCCAGTTCGTCGAGGCAGACACATCAGGAATCCAAGCTGCTCAGAACTAAATGATCCACAGGAGAATTAATAACATTTCTTCTGGCCGTGGTGGGGGACTGACATTCCTGGCTTCAGAAAATGTCCAGCCCAAATCATCTGGGCAGTGTTCCATGGGGCACTGCAACCTACCCCCAATGGCCTCCTTGGGCCAGCCTAGAGTGTGTGGCCAGCCTCCCTGAGCTCTTCTCTGTGCTCCACCTAGACTGGGATCCAACATGGCCCAGTTCTCATACAGGGAAGGATGCCTGCTGTTTCCCTGTTTATCTGGCCCTAACGGTGTGGGGAGCTGTCCTCAGTGAGGACCCCAAATGCTAACAAGCACTCTGGTCAGAGTTAGCCTACTCTCAAGCTGTCCCTCTTCACCACCCATCAAAACCCAGGCTCCTCCGCTGTCCAAAAGGAAGGCAGTTCTGACACATGCAGCAACATGGATGAAACTTGGAAACATGCTGAACGACAGAAGCCGGGCACAGGAGGACAGATACCGTATGATTCCATGTATACGGGATGTTTAGAGTAGGAGTAGCCAGAGAAACAGGAAGTAGAATAGGGCTTACCAGGAGTGGGAGGAGCAGGAAAATGGAGAGTTATCGTTTCTTGGGTAGAGACTCTCTGTTTGGATGACGGAAAAGTTCTGGGGATAGAGAGTTGCGGGCTACACAACACTGTGAATGTGCTTCATTGCCAGTGAATTCTACACTGAAAACATGGCTAACGTGGTAAAGCTTTCTAAAGTTTATTCTACGAGAAAAGGCTTTTATCTTTTAAAGAAATAAAGAAATAATTGTCAGACCTTGTATAAAAGCGTTCTCCTGATTCCTAAATGAAGTCTTTTTAGAGCCTCCCTGACCTCTTAATGGATTCATTTTCTGGTGTACTACTGATATATTTCATAAAGTGTTCTAAGAAATATATTAACTCAGGCTTAATAGTCTTCTGGGTGAATTATTATGGGCTTGTAGAAACAATCATTTGGAGAAATTCATGAAAAACTAGTGTGAAGAACTCTGGTTATTGTCTGACAATTAGCAATTTGAAAGGTGCCCACATCTCTTTAAAAGAAATTTACATAAAATCATCCAAAGAGAAACAGTCAATTTCTTAAGAATTCATTAATTGCAATACACTTCGTTACTCATAATCAGGACACTAAAAAGCACTCACTTAAGGTGCCAAGAAGTGCCATGTTGAAAATGGTAAATATTATGTTTATTTTGCCGCCCACACACACAAAAAGCCGAAATGGGTGATGAAATGTTCTAGAATTAGTGGCGATGGGTTGCACAACTCCGAATGTACTAACGACCACTCAGTAGTGCACTTTAAAGGGTGAGTTTCATGGTATGTAAATTAAAGCTATTATTTCAAAAAATAAATCCAAGCTGAGAGAAGTGGTTTTTATGAGGAGTGGAAAGAGAGAAGTCAAATAACCCAGAGCCCCTCCCAGCAGCTGGAAGAAATTTCCTAGAGAACCAGGGGAAGGGAGAAACACAGAGGCAGAGGCCAGTCATGTCCCAGGCAAGACCCCAAAACAGAGTGCGAGGGGAGCAACTCACTTTCAGGGATGCGGATATGAGAGGGAAAAATAGCAAGAAACACAACAGGACACCTTTTTACTTTTTGCAAACCTTCTTCTCTTGTGAGTGCTCCACGTCTTCAGAGGATTTGGACAAAGATCTTTGGGAGGGCGTGGGGTTCACCCACACCTCTGTCATCTGAATTCTCTGCGGGGTCCAAAAGGGACGGGCAGAACTTAGGTACCCAGGCGCCATTCTCCGGACCCTCACTAAGATGCAGCACAGGACTGTCACAGCGGGGGCTCCGAGGAGTCACCACCAGAAACAGGTGCACTGGTTTAGTGCCTTAGCTTTCCCACAAGAGTGACCACCCATGAGGACAGGGACTTTGACTTGCTCACCTGTATTTACAACAGTTCCTGGCACACACCCTGTTCCTGACAACAATATGTATTGATGGAGAATGGAAGGAAGGAAGGAAGGAAAGAAAGAAAGAAAGAAAGAAAGAAAGAGAGAAAGAAAGAAAGAAGAAAGAAAAAGAAAAGGGAGGGAGGAAGGAAGGAAGAAAGAAGGAAGGAAGGAAGGAAGGACGGACACGTCTGTTGATGAGTTGTTATGTAAATACGATTGAGGGTATTACAAACCACATCACACATGGTTTTCTCATCAGGTCCCATATGAACAATTTGGGGACTTAAAGCTGGGGAAAATCTCCTTTCCACTAACCAAAGGGTATGATTGTTCCTCTCAGAATTGTTCAGTGAGTCCAGCTCTCTTTTTATTGTAGCGTCCAAGAGGTGCAGAACCGGATCTAAAGCTCATCTGTGGTCGCTGAGTTAGCTGTACGATCTGCGTAGTCTTTTGAGTTTTTATGTTGATTTTCTGTTGGTGTTTTAGTCTCTCCCAACTTTTCAGTTTCTGCTGCTACTCTTTCTGCTGGTATGGGGCTCACCTGAGATACTTTGTAGAATGAGTTAGAAAGAATGAAAATCTATTTCTATTGAAATGATTTGAGGGCACATCCGTCCCATCGTGAAGTTCCCATTGTAGCTGTGCTCACGCTGTTTCCCCAGCTTTCTTCCTCGTACGAGAGTAGGCACTACAAACTCAGGATTTCAATGCTACAGAGGCCAAGAATAAAAATGGACTCAGAAGTAGCCATGTGTAGGGAAGGTGAAGGGAGATGGAGGGGAATTTGACTCATGGATTGTGGGGAGGAGAGAACTTGATACGTGCCTTCTGGGCGTGCTTCTGGCCGAGGTTTCTCCTGGACAAGGGAGTACTAAACCATCCAGCTCCCATGAGAGAGCTTTACCCTAGCACAAAATCCAGGCGGAGTAGGACGCGGGTTCCTCTCTGATGACTCCCCTTGACCCAGGCGTGCAGGATACAGAAACCTGCTTACCTCATCCTGAGGTGCACACTCCCCCATCGATGTATATTATACAAGCTCAAAATATGTTTTCTGATTGAGAGGCGCTGAGGCTACATCGACGAGAGTGTGAGCTCAGACACACACACTGGGTCTAAATCCTGGCTCTCTCTTCATCAGGTGCACGACCTCACATAAATCACTTACTGGCTCTGAGCCCATTTTCTCACCTGTAGAATGGGCTAATACTCCACATATTGGGTTTAGAGGATGATTAGAAGTCAGGAATAGTTGCAGATTGTTCCTAATGGTGCCTGGGCTGTGGCAGAGGAGCAGTGGTGGTGGGGGAGGAGGGCGGTGTGGGGAGGAGATCGGCACTACTCGTCTTCACTGGCAGGAACCCCCAAGGTGCCCAGGGCAGGGGGTTGAGTGACTTTACCTTACTGGTTCAGAAACTCTATGTTCCAGAACAGGACCCATTTCAAATAGGCTCTCCTTCTGCCACATGAATTTTGCACTGTGTTGGAAATTCTTCTTTTTTTAATGTTATATTTATTTTTGAGAGAGAGAGAGAGAGAGAGAGAGAGAGAGAGAGAGAGACCGTGAGTGGGGGTAGAGCAGAGAGGGAGGGAGACACAGAATCCAAAGCAGGGTCCAGGCTCTGAGCTGTCAGCACAGAGCCCAAAGCGGGACTTGAACTCCTGAGCTGTGAGATCATGACCTGAGCCGAAGTTGGACGCTCAACCAACTGAGCCACCCAGGTGCCTCAGGAAGAACATCTATTTTCTTTTTTTTTTTTTTTTAATGTTTATTTATTTTTGAGAGAGACAGAGACAGAATGTGAGTGGGTTAGGGGCAGAGAGAGAGGGAGTCACAGAATCGGAAGCAGGCTCCAGGCTCTGAGCCATCAGCACAGAGCCCGATGTGGGGCTCGAACTCACAAACCATGAGATCGTGACCTGAGCTGAAGCTGGACGCTCAACCAGCTGAGCCACCCAGGTGCCCATGTGTCAGAAATTCTAACACTTGGACATTTACACAGTCAGTCTCAAACTACAGCTCATACCCAAGACTGACACAAAAATCCTCAGATGTGGGGTTTTGTTCTGATTTCAAAATGTTGCAAAATGTGTGTTTTGCTCACTTTTGTAATCATCTATTCTGAGGGAGGAGCAGATTGTCACAGAGCCTGGCCACGACCTCCCCCATGCAGGGACCCAGGAGGGGCTTCCACACCCACCCCAGGCTCGCCTCACTTCTGGCCTGTGCTCACTTCCTCCTCCCATCTATCTACGTGGGTACATCCCGTCTCTCTTATCTCCAAGGCGCTGGGACCACAGACCATTTGGCACCCTGCTGCCTCACGCCTTAGAGATTGTTGACATTTCCACAGGCCCTGCTGGAATGCCTTGACTCTGGGGTGTCCGAAACTGTGGGTCTTGACCCTGTAGTAGCCTGTGAAATAAAGTGACTGTGTCATGACCAAAGTCAAAAACAGACAAGAAGACTATGGAAGGTTTTGAAAAAAATCAGAGGATCAAACAGAGAACAGGAATGCGTGCATTTCATGAAATGTTTGTTTTGGTTGTTATTGAGTCAACTGGGTCAATACCTAAACGATATTTCTTGCTGGGAGTTTTAAATGGAACAGCCTAAAAGCCGTTATCTTTCCGGAAAAGAGAGACGGACAGGGGACCTTAAGTTCTGTGGCCAAGGCCGGGGGCTGGTGTCTGTGGGGAGGGAGAGGAGTCTGCGTGGTGCCGTGATGCCCAGAGAGCACTGCCCGCTCCCTACGTGGGGGCCAGCCCTTCCAGGATCTACGCACGGAAGACCAGACTTAAAGTTTACAAAGCATCCCTAAGTGACCAGGAAGCATTCCTTGTTGCGCCCTGCGGACAGAAAAACGATGAAGAACCCGTGTCCGCTTCCTCAAGCTCCCCAAGGTCGCCGCCGTCCCCCAGAGGAGACGCACATGCTAACCCGCCACAGGAGGGGATAAATGCCAGAACACAGATGTGTTTAGACTAATGGAGGAGAAGAGAAATGGCTAGTTCTATGGAGGGCTGGCCTCTTTTCCTAGGGCTGTCAGAACAAAGTACCACTAGCCGGGCCACTTAGAGCGACAGAAACTTATTGTCTCAGTCCGGACGCCAGAAGTCTGAGGCCACGATCTTGTCAGCGCAAGGCTCTCTTTGAAAGCACTCCCAGGTCCCACCCAGCTTCTGGGGGGCCCTCGGCTTGTGGCAGCCAACTCCAGACCTCGCCTGGGGGTCTCCGTGTGCATGTGTGGGTCCCAACTTCCCCTTCTTATAGGGACCCCAGTGGTGTCAGATTAGGGAACCACCCTAATGCCTGCAATCTAACTAATTACATCTGTAACCAGCCTATTTCGAAATAAGTTTACTTTCTGAGGTCCTGGGGGAGTCAGGACTTCAACACACGATTTTGGGGAGACACAAGTCCACCCACAGCAGGGAGTCAGGGAAGCGAACGGTGTTCGCCCTGAACCCGAGCATCGGCAGGCGTTTTCTACCGACGCAGGAAGGTGATGACATTCCGGAAGAAAGGAGCTCTCTGGGCCCCTGCCCCTGCCACGCACAGAGCCAGGCAGCCACCGGCCACACTTGCTAGCCACGGAGACGGCACCATTATTCCCCCGGCACACCCAGCATATAGCTCTTTCTTGAGGAGCCACAAAGGAGACCACTTGTCTGCAGGTGGCTCAAAAGCCCCCCACACCTTGCATTTCAGAGTTGGTAAACACTGGACCACCTATGTCTGTCATAGGCAGGCCCTTGCTTTTTCCCCACAAGGTATATTCTCATTTCCATTTGTATGCTGCAGAAACCGAGGCCCAGAGGGGCCAACAGGCCCACAGCCGGTACGTTCAGAACTAACGTTCAGTTTTAGCTGACTGCCTTCAGAGCCGGTTTAAGACTTTTTTTTTTTTTTTTTTTTTTTTTTTTCTGGTTCCACCATGGCAAGAGGTACCTCCTGAGGAAGTCCAGGCTTCGTGTCATTCCCTTGACAGCCGTTCCCGTTCGTCCAGAGCTGGTGGCTCTGCCCCTCAGCCCTTCTTGTATCTTCAGACAGCTGAACCGGAAGAGGAGCGCGTGGACGTAGGGAACGAGGCTTTATGAAGAGAGAACCCCATCCCTTCAGGAAAATGCAGTGCCTGGAGGGAATCTAACCAGGGCCTAGACCCCTCAGGGTATCGAAGCTGGAAGGGAGTCCAGAACGCACTGCAGCCCTTTCTGTCATGGGAGGTGACCCCGAAGGAGGGGTGTCTGGCTCCCAAATCTGCAGCTGGCTGGCCACAGGGTCAGTCCTGGAACGGAAGGCTAGGTACTGGGACACTGACCTACTTTGGGAGTTGAAGTGATTATTTCAACTGCCCACCCAGGGGGCAAAATACAGACAGTTGAAACCGGTCGGGCGAGGCCAAGCCCTAGGGATTTGGGAGCTGGCCGATCAGTCATTCAGCGTTAATGAGGCTTGCTCAGCTCACAGGACCCACTGGGGGGAAACCGGACGTGGGAAAGACAGGTCCGCTCTGAGCACCTTAGAGTGCAGTCGTCAGGGAAGCAACTGATGGGAACGTAAAACAGCCTGAAACCTCAGGCATTTGAAAAAAAAAAAGAAAAAAATTGAGGAACGAAGGAATGAGTCCCCTAATGAATTGGAGGTCCTATCAGAGCAGGTCACCGAGTCTCGGCTTGCTCTGCCGTGACATGGGAGTTTCTCCCATCTGACCTTCCAGAATTACTAGATGGCTCCAAGAAAGATGATGTGTACAAAGACCACAATAGGTACGAACAAGATAACTGCCAGTTATTTGCACTAATTTCCCGCATGGGGTGTCCGGGCCTGAAGCCTCCAGGGCCCAGCAAGGCAGTCTCCTGGATGTCACGGGCCCTCGAGGCTGTGCCTGAGTCCCCAGCACACCTGGGGCCCAAGGTGGAGGTGGAACAAGTCCCCCAGTTGCTTGGCTCCCATGCAGCCAAACGCCTGGTTATTGGAAACCATCTAGGTCTCATGAAGATGTCACTTTTCCCCGGGGATTTTTGGAGGCCACGCGAGCGCTCTCTCGTCCATAAAGCGGGCGGTAAATGACAGAGGCACGATGCAAACGCGGGACCCCCTGGCACCGAGGCCCAAGCCCTCCCCGCAGGCTGCTCTGTCCATACCGCTAACTGCTCCTCCCCATCGCCTCCTCCCGGAAAAGAATCAGCTTGGGACCAGCCACCCTTCCCCAGTTGGAGGAGGTGGCGGGCAAAGCCTCTCAGGATGACTTGAGGCACAGCTCCGAATGTGCAGACTCATTAGGCTGTGTGTGGATGGGGGCGGAGAGACAAGGTTCCAACTCGCGCCCGAGGCTCTTGGATGAATTCTCATCCAGAGTGTACATCTCAACAGCACTTACCTTTCTTTCTTGGGAGGTGGACTGGCCAGGGGCCTTTTCCGCCCTCTTGGAAGACTTGGAGGAGGTAGAGGAGACGCCCTGGGCGCCGTGCGGCTTCAGGTCCTGGAGGCTGCAGAGGTACTTGTTCCGCAAGGCCAGCAGCTCCTGCAGATACTGTAAACAGTCCTGGGTGCGGGAGTACAGCCACGCCCGGTCCCCTTCCTGCTGCAGGTAGTACAGGCTGGTGTCCATGCTGCCGGTGCTTTTGTATTTCTTTAAGGACTCGCTGAACGTCTCCCCGTGGTCCCCCACCACGTACATGGAGCTGCTGAGGGTCAGCCTCCCCGCGGGGCTGGCTCGGTCGTAGAAGGCACTCTCGGCCACCTCCGCCTTCCTCTGCGGGCCGGGGTTAAAGAGGGAGTGCAGCTTTCTGAGCATGGTGCTCGATTTCCCTCTGCGGGTGCCTTCCAGCCGCCTGCACCCTGCCACTCGATCTAGCTGGGGGCAGGGGTGCCAACGCACGGGCCTCCCGCCATCCGCCTTCCAGGAGGCCTCGGGTCTCTGCAATCCCGGAGAGTGTGGGCTCGGTCAGGCGGGCAGCCGGGGCATCTCTCGTGGGGGGGACGTTTACATCCAATGACCAAGATGCCATCAACCACCCAGGAATACGAGGACGTGCCCTGGGAGTTTAAAAGCAAGGGCCCCGGCTGCCTTCAAACACCACCGGATGCAAATACCTTCCACTCTCTTCCATCGAAGGCTCCAGCTGGATGCGGAAAGCGCGGCAAAGCTGCTTCTGCTCAGCTGTTTTCTTTCCTGTTCGTTTTCCACTTCTGGACACGGTCTCACTCCGTTCGATTTGATCTTGGCGCAGACCTTCACATCTCCACCTTGGCCGAGCTGGCTCTGGTCCCGAACGCCTCACATCCAAAATGAAATCCTCCTTTGCAGAAACACCACGAAGCCAAAAATCGTGTGTTGCTTGAGGTAAAATCCAGTCCCCTGAGAGAGGCCAGGGTGGACGCGGCCAGGGCCGTTGGCAGGAGGCTCTCAGATCTTCGATAAGCTGGGCCCTGAGCAGGCATGCGGGCGTCCTGGAGGCGCCTCGCCCTGCCGTAACGAGACCTCGCCACGGTTACCGGATAGCAGCCCATTGTGGAGACAGGAGGATTCAGATATCGGGACAACTTTCTGCACAAAAGCCTTAGTGAGCCGAGGGTGGCCGTGTGCACGGGGTGTTCCGTCCTTCGGCTTGAACACATTTTCATTTCAGTAGACTAGTCATGATCAGACATCAACTGCTTTTCCAAGAGCATCATTTGAATACATTAGAATCTCAGGGATGTCCCCGCTAGGATCTTTCTCCGGCAAATGGCAAACGTCATCGTTACGTTCGTTTCTCCATACAGTCTATTTCTCTCCCTTCTTTACTCAGAGGACTGACGCCTCTAAATCTCTAGCACAGGCATTTGCTGAAGCTGGGACAGCTCTTAGAGGAAGACGAGGAGACCCCAGACACCGAATGGGAAGTGTTCCTGGATGTATCAGCACGGTTTATTTTTGCCGGACTTTTGTTCTGTTTGCTGGTTGGTTTGAGAGAGAGACAGAAAGCGTCAGGCATTTTGTCAGACACTTGGAGAGGTCTGTGACACAAAAACAAAACTAAAATAATGTGTATATCCTGCTTCAGAGCGATGGCTATGCTTTTTGAAACGCAGCTAGCAAAGGACATCGTAAGTATCTTCGTACTGAGCACGGGTTCCGTGCGTGGCATTCCAGACCCGATGTTGACCCTGTGACCCCATGCCCCTGAACGTGCAGGAGCGCTTAACGTTGTACAGTAGCAGAGGGCATCAGGGCTGATCAAGTGCCTCCACACACATTAATTTATCGAACTGTCATGGCTTCCTTGGGACAGAAGAGTCCTTCCCATTGTCATCATTGGTCCTCAATTCACAGGTGAAGCAAATGAGCCTGAAGCAGTTGGGAGACTTACCTAAGGTCTAAATCGGTGAGTGAGAAACTTGTCCTCAGACCCAACCCTCCTTCTTCAAGCCCCACTGCCCCCTCGGTGCCATGGACTCGTGACGTCACACGCTCGGAGGTCTCTGTCCCGCCCATTTCTCTGGCTCCGCACAAGCACAATATCAAAGCACTGAGGATAGACAAGAACGGACAGAACTTCTTCCTAGAGGAATCCAGGGACTGTGACCTTTCTCAGTTGCTTCTGTGCCAGTGGGCTTACGATGAGATTAATTCGACATAAATTTAGAAAAGGTTTAAATAGACAAAAAATGAAGTGTAGGGGTGACTCGGTGGCTCAGTTAAGCATCCGACTTCAGCTCAGGTCATGATCTCAGGGTTCGGGAGTTCAAGCCCCACGTCGGGCTCTGTGCTGACATCTTGGGGCCTGGAGCCCGCTTCAGATTCGTGTCTCCCTCTCTCTCTGCCCCTCATCTTCTCATGCTCTGTCTCTCTCTGTCTCTCAAAAATAAATGTTAAAAAAAAAATTTTTAAATGCAGTCTAATCTATATCATATCCAGAATGTCCCAAGAACCTAACCTCTTGAGCCCAAAGGGAATGAAAGTACCTTCTATATTTTTCTCCTCTCTGCTCCTACTTCCTGGCTAGATTCTTCCTAAGGACCAACCTTACAAAAAAAAAAAAATTGATGGACAATTCTAGTGACATCACTTGCAGAGCATCTCGTGAATACAAAAGAACATGACGTTGGCAGTAGGCAGTGCCCAGCTAGCTGACTCTCACCTCCTTACCAAAGCAGCCTCGAAGCCACCCCTCTCTCCAGAGCTCCTGCTCAGGGAGTTGAAGGGAGAGAATACTTTCTCTCCACAAAAATATTTTTTGTCTCTGTTCAAGAAAGTTCATCTCAAGTAGCAACTGCCTTTATACCTCATTTAGATTTTCTCATGGCCTCGCCAGAAGAAATGGGTGTGAAATCACCTTGTGGTTTTAAAAAGTATATTTCTAGGACCCTACAAATGCCCATCCAATCCCAAATCAGGCCAGGTCTGGCTCTTCCTTTGCATCACGGAGAATGCGGGGCAAGCACATAGGTGGGGAGGGCCCTTCGACTGCGTCCTCGCCCCCAGCCCAGCCCCTCCACGCCAGCCCTGCTGTGCACAGGAAAGAGCCAGCTGGTCCTGGAGCTGTGTTCCTCACTCAGCACAGAGCACACCCATTCTTTGTGTAGATATCAAGAGACTTGAGGCTTGACTAGAGCCCCCAGAGAATTGGCATAAGGTGACTCAGTGTATCCAACCTTGCTTTATTCCAGAATTTCTCAAACTGCAAGGGCAGAATCCCAAGGCGGCAGCAGAATGGTCCTGAGGGACCCAGGGGGTTTGTTCCACGGCAGTGCCAATGCCAGGTGGTAGTGGCCACGGGCGGGGGGGTGCGGACGAGGGTGTTGGAGCTCCTATCTGTTCCCACACCAGCCTAGTCCGTGCCTCCATGCTCGCGGCCCAGGGGGCAGGGCCGTTGGCAGGAGAGAATGCCAGCATGAGCCTCCCTCGAATCAGGTCTGGGTCCCAGGTCTGCCACCTCCCAGCATAGGAACGCTTTTTCAACTCTGGGTTTTGGTGTTCTCACCTGCAAAAGCCACTATGACCCATTTCATCGAGTTGTTATAATGATTACAGAAGGCAATAGAGAGGGAGCACTTAACATGCCCCATCCGCTCAGTCAAAAGCGTCAATTAACTTATACAATAATATCAAGATACTATTACTGCTTGTACTACTTTTGCGGCTTCCAGCACAAGGCTGCCAAACCATCGTTGCAGGCAAATACTCTGCACCCAGGCCCCTCAACCTTCAGCATTCGCAGCTGTCACAGGCTGAGGCCCGCCTTAGGAAAGGTGGGCATGGAAATCTCTAGTTGAGCCCGCTGCCCCGGACAGTGCTGTGTTTCCCCGGGGACGCTGAGCAGCCACTGCGTCGAGGGCATGTGGCCAGGCACTCCTTCCCTTCCAGCACAAAGCCAGTGAGCACCTGACCCCTTCAGAGTTGGGAATGTTGACCATGACTGCACTGTTACCTGGGTAGTCCTTACGGGGGGCACGCATCCCGAGGGAGCTGCTTCTCCCCTCCCGCCAGGCTGCAGCCGCTCTGCCTACAGGGTCCTGGGTCAAAGCAGATGGTCTGTCCGCTCGCCCTGGGTCTAGACACCCCCTTGGCTGTGCCCCTGACACGAAAGAGACCCTGAGTCAGCACTTCCCAGAAGGCAGGTGACTAGAGAGGAGGAATGAAGGGGGGAACGCAGAGGAAGAGGGGGGAGCTGAGAAAAGGAAGAGATCAAATCATCCACGCTGAATATTTAATGAAGGGTAAGATTACAAAGTTTGACAACGCGTATCCCGTGTCGCTCTGGTCCACTTGCACGACGTATCGGAACATTTCGCCTTCGGGCTGTGCTATGAATTGAAAGGAAAAGAATTTCCCCTGGAGACAGGCTCCCGTGGCTCAGACGCAGGACCCTGTGCCTTTGGACCTCTGTCCAATGAAGCACCGCCCTTCTGGAAGCAGAGAAACTCAGCCCCACAGCGCCCCACCCCCACCCCCGTGCTTGGCCCTCTCTGCATGTGGAGTCTGAAAATGGAATAACGTATGTTTTCGCCGTGCCTTTGTGCTTTAACAGGCTTGGAAATCTCTTAAGATGGGCCTGGAAGCAAACATCAGGTCCTCTGAGGTTCACAAGACCAAAACTGTCCTGGCACCTGAGTGCACAGAGCGCCGGGGGCTGCACTTGTAGACGCCCCTAGAAGGCACAACCCCAGTTTGGGAACCGCCACCAACTGGAAGGCAGGATGGGAGGTAGGCTAACTCGGCTGGGCCAAGATTCAGGAGAAGAGTGAGAGGGAAAGTTAGAGGGGAGAGCAAAGGTGGCATTAGGCAGTGAAAGGAGGCTCAGAGGCCAGATCGACAACTTTGAATTTGATTCAGCTGAATACCGTTTGTCAGAGCTCTGGGAGTCACTAAGACATATTCATGCAATTTAGAAAAAGTGCCCTCTTGAGGTGAGGGCCAGGCAAGCAGTCCCCATTGGCTCTCTTGGTGGGGTACCCTGGTGCAGTGCACAACCCATATAACTGTACATGACAAGCCTGACCGGTTAAGAATTTAGAGCAGAAGATGGTGTGGCAAATGGGATTGTGAGAAAATTCCATGTAGAAACCTTAAGTGGGAGCCCCATAAGATTTAAGAAAAGTTAGCGCTTCGTTGATCTATTATCACGTACAAACCAACCCAAAACTCAATGGCTTCAAACAACAATCATTTTATTTGCTCACAGTTCTATAATTTAGCGGGGCTTTGGTGGGGGTGTCAGTGGCACCCCTGTGCCCGCACTCAAGGTAGGCTGGGGCTGGGGTCAGCTGGGGACCTGGGACGGTGGGCCTCTCTTCTCCACAGGGACCTTCCAGCAGGGTAGCCAAAATTCTCGCCTGGCTGCTCAGGGCTTCCAACAGTGCAAAGGTAGAATCTGTCAGTCTTAAGGCCTAAGCTGCGAACGCACTTCATGTTCTTCCGCCGCCTTCTGTGAAGAAGCCAGATCACAGGACTAGCTCAGAGGAGGGGGCAGCGGTGGGGGGGGGACGACCCAAGGATGTGAGTACTAGAAGACAGGCTCACTGGGGCTACCAGGGCAGTCTCCTGCCACTGTCTGTTAGGGAGTTGTGGTGGCCAGCCGGGGAGGGGTGAGGACCTCACTGGAGGGCAGCCTATTTAAGGATGATCTCCTATCTTCCTTTTTAAGGATAATCTCTGAATTATTTATGCTTGACTTGAGGTGTACTATATACCCCAATCAGTTTATCTTTCTAAGCACATTCAGCTAAGATTAATGGCAAAATAGTTTACCTTATCCAAAATCAAGTGTCAAAGGCCACTATAGGAATAGGCCTCAGGACACCTGGGTGGCTCAAGTCGGTAAAGCGTCTGATTCTTGATTTCGGCTCAGGTTCATGAGATCGAGCCCCACTTCAGGCTCTGGGAGGACAGTGCAGAGCCTCTTTTGGATTCTCTCTCTCTTTCTCTCTCTGCCCCTCCCCTGCATGCGCACCCTCTCCCTCTCTCTCAAATTAAACTTTAAAAGCAAGGAATAGGTCTCATTCTTATATATTTATATGAAGAATACACATATATCAGAAATATACATATATGTATGGCCAGAATATATGATCAGAAAATGAAAGCACTTACAAACTTAAAAAAAAAAAGTCTTAACTGTTATCATCTTGTCATAAAGTGCCAGTTCTGCGTTTTGTGCTTTAGTTAATTTGCACCCACTACAAATGGGCTTTACTGATACGCTAAGCTCCCCGAATCTTGCTTGAATGTACATCCTTGGGACCCTGCGGGTCTCTATTCTTATCACTTCTTTTTTTCACTTCTGCTCTTGTTCCTGATCCTTATTTTAAAATAATCTTTTAAAGCACTCTCTTTCTCATTGGATCCTCACCAGTCTTGTATGGATCAATTCGCTGTCATCGAAAGTCAGAGCAGCGGGAGGGGGCCGTGCGGCTGAGGACAGCGGGAGAGAGGTGGGTTGTTCCGAACCTGTCTTGTTCACTGCTCTACCTCCTTCAGCAATCGGCTCTTCTGGGTCTTCTCAGAGAGCGAGCCAAATCAAAGCCACATGTGGCAAATGATCAATCAGCGTATTGATCCAGAAGCAACCATGCCTCCGTCTACCCCAGCCACCCTCACAATATATCACGCTCACTCTGTGTTATGTGTCGGTAGCATGGGCGAGTTTTGCTGTGGTCATAAATAACCCCCCAAACTCTTATTGGCTTGTTACGCAGACTTGCCTCTTCGTCACGTTCCACGTCCTTTGAGGTTGGCTGGGGCCTCTGTTCTTAGTTTCTCAGGAGCCTCAGGCTGACAGAAACTCCATCCAGAAGAGTTTACCATGGCAGGTGGAAGATGGCATGGTGGAGGGTGTGTTACTCCTAGACCTTCCAGTGCAAGTTACACATTCTCTTCCTCCCACACTCCGTTGACAAAAGCAAGTCACGTGCCCTCTCCCAGCTCCCAAGCAAGTGGGGAAAGGCAATCCTAGCACGTGCCTGGGCGACAGCCGGACTATTTGTGAACAGCCTTAATAACTTCTGTGCGTTCTAATGCTTTGTTTGTAGCTTCAGTCTTCCCTCTTAGTGCGATGTGAGCTGGTGCAGGGCGGGACTCAATTCTACAGAGTTAATCTGCCTCCATCACCTAGCCCGGTGCCTGGCACCCAGAAAGTACTTAAGGTTTATTGAGTTAATTAATTAATAACTTGTCTCACATGATGAGGAAGTCAACATAAGAACGTAGGGGCTTGGGGCTTGGGGCTTGTGTTGTGTCGTCAGTGGTCAACTTTGCTGTACTACCATCCACTTCTTAGCGGACCTTCCTTTCCCGCAATCCCTTCCTTGTAACGTTGGAGCTTACTCTTTCAAGGAGAGGAACTTGCCTGAGCTTTAGAAGGTGGAAATGAAGAGAGGCGATTATCCTCAGGAGGTCACAGGGGTCAGACCAGACACAAGGTTCTCGGGCTTCCTGGCAAGCACCAGATTTGGCAGACCTCCCAGGGATTCTTAAGAAATGTAGCAGTTTCTCCGCAAACTTTAGAGAAGGACCCACCTTGGTGTTTGAGGCTGTTCTCCCCGCTGACCTTCCCCCGCTGGTCTCTCCGTGACCTTCCAGCTGCTTTCACCCCCTCAGCTCTTCTCACTTCAGGTAAGCCCTAATTCCTATATTAAATCTCTATACCCATAACATGTACAGTCATCCTTTATTTTTCCTAAGAGTTAAATAAGAAATTTTTTTTTTGGTCATACCCCCAAAGAAACATGTTACAATGACCCTGGAGGAAAACCCTCTCTGTGAGATTTGCTATTCTTCTCCTCCTCCGGTCTGAGCTGAAAAGGGGGCCTGAAGAATTGTTTCAGACTCCGTCAGAGGACCTGCCAGCACCCTGCCTCGTCTCTCCACGCAGTGACAGCCTCTGTCCTGGGCAGAGGCGCCACTCTTATTTGTGACAAGTAAATTAGGAACAGGTGCAGCCAGAAGCAGTCAATCTCCCAAGGTTTGCAAGCAGATGGGCAAACATGCCAGAGACCTGTCCATCCTGACCTATGACTGTATTATCTTCTGACTAAATTCTCAGCCCCCCAGCTTGCCCCTTCCGGCAAAGCATGTTATTTCCTCCTTCTTGGAATCGGAGGGAAACTGCTCCTGTACCCTGCATATTGATTCCCCGGGTGAATTGCGGTTTCCGGGGCAGAGATCGCACTGTTCAAGAATGCATATTTTGTCTCTAAAGCCTTTCCTTCCTTTCAAGGGGAAAATGGCCAGCTACTTCCATGCCGTAGCTCAAAGAGCTGATGGAGAGAAGCCTCACACCTCTGCAGCCATGGCAGGTGGATTAAGCAACTACTGGAAGTGAATATTGACAAATTTCAAAGAAACGCGGCAGAATTCTCAGTGCTTGTGCAGGATTAGGTCACCTGGGTTGCTGCCATCAAAGCCCACCCCCGTCTATGAATCAGAATCTACAGCCCCCAGGCTTAGCTTTTTATTTATTTATTTATTTATTTGTTATTATTATCTTAATGTTTATTTATTTTTGAGAGAGAGAGACAGAGTGTGAGACAGGGAGGGGCAGAAAGAGAGGGAGACACAGAATCCGAAGCAGGTTCCAGGTTCTGAGCTGTCAGCACAGAGCCAGACGCGGGGCTCAAACCCACAAACCGTGAGATCATGACCTGGGCAGAAGTCAGAAGTTTAACTGACTGAGCCACCTAGGTGCCCACCCCCCAGCCCCAGGCTTAGCTTTTTAATCTAGCAGCAAATATTTCCTGGAGGTCACTCTGTGCTCATCCCTGTCCCAGGCTCTTTGGGGGTTTTCCTGTGGCTGCTTTCTCTCTGTCTTCTTCGACTTTCCCCTTCCCCTTCCTCCGTCAGTCATCAAGTAAACACAACCACAACGTGATCCGCTAATATTTACTGGGCTCTTACGGTGGTGACTGCCATTTCTCTCATTTGGCTAAACATGCAAGTCTTCTAACTTCCACCAGAGGACAGCACCTTCACACAAATAGCCCAGCTCTGGTCCACGCGGAGAGTAAAGCAAGAACCATCCACGCCTCTGGTCTAAAGGTGAACGGGAACTGGGATGAGAGGAACCTGCCCAAATCTGTGTGTCCAAATTTCCCGTGTGTGCCTGCGTGAGTACGTGTATGAATGGACGGAGCTAAACATGTATAGTCACGGCTTGGAGGTTTGCAGAAAGGTCGAGGTACTATTGAGCAACAACCACATACCAGAAATTGTGCTTCCTTTTTATTTTTTTTTACTAAAAAAATGTTTTTTCAACGTTTATTTATTTTTGAGAGACAGAGACAGAGCACAAGCGGGGGGAGGAACAGAGAGAGAGGGAGACACAGAATCCCAAGCAGGTTCCAGGCTCTGAGCTGTCAGCACAGAGCCCGACCTGGAGCTCCCAACTCACAAACCATGAGATCATGACCCGAGCCGAAGTCGAACACTTAACCGACTGAGCCACCCAGGCGCCCCTAATTGTTCTTTCAACAAGGGATTATTTGTAACCAGTGCCATGAAGACCGGTGCCAATGAAATGCATTTGTCTTAATGCTTAAACAAAATAAGCATTTCACTCTAATTTTGTTGGCCCCATTTAGTTGGCTGATAAAGCATCTTTTTGTTAATAGTAATATAAAAAGAATAAATAGAGGAACTGCATCCAGGCAAATTCTATTTTAATGGTCTGATGATGAGGAAGGGATGTAAGGGAGAATATTCAAATTATTTTCTTGCAGTTAAGACATTCTGGAATTGAGCTGCAAATTTAAAAAGCATTAGCTTCTGATCCGTTTGTTAAATTGCCCACATGCACCCCGGGGTTCTGGGACACTTTATTTGCAAACAGTAACAGATTCGAAAATAGGAGGTATTGTGCAAAAAAGGGAGCCCTTCATGTGTTCCAAAATAGAGATGTGTGAGAGTGTTGCCTTCACTTTCCTAGCCTGGGAAGTGGCCTCCCAGGGGACAGACGGCCAGGGAGACAGACGGCCAGAGACGACGACAGGATTGGATTGCCAAGGAGGTTCTGGCACAAGATCAGGGTTGACCGTTGCTACTTTTTCCCTTTTTTTTTTTTTTTTTTTTTTTTTTGACAGACAAAGACCAAGACCAGACCTGACTGCTGTGACAAATGAGGAATTCAGTAGGGGTCAAGTGCTAGGTGTGTGAGGAATTTTAAAAGATGAGAGCGGGGGCAAAGGAAAGGCGCTGCAGGGAAATTGTAGACGCATCATGAAGGAATACGAACCAACAGTTACGAATTCTACCAAGTTCCAGGCATCAGTTTAGGCAATTTATTGACTCATTCAATGGTGACAGTAGTGGTGAGGTAGACAGGGGTTCGAGGCCTCCATGATCTGCCTCCACCTGCTTTTCCTGTCTCCCACAGGAAGTCACCGAGCCTTCCCTCTCTCCCGCCCCCCAGGGCAGTGAGAGCGAGGGCAGAAATGGGGAGTGGGTAGGTGGGGAGCAGACATTGGCCACGTGTCCCATGCTGGCCACTGCTCCACAGCAGAACACAATAAAGCGTGTCCTTATGGGCCACCGAGGGAGGAAGGGTGAATGCGAGGTTAGCCCCTCCCACAGTCACAGTGGGCCCTACGCGGCCCCCTGGCACCCCTGGGCAGCCGGGCCTCAGTGCTGTGCCCACACAGCATCTGGGAGGAAAGAGGTGTGGGGACAGAGGCCACCCTGCGAGGGGCCACTCGGCCTGGGGATGGCGTGGGCGGGACACGGTTGGAGGAGGGCAGCCAGGGACCGGAAGAGGAGGCCCTGAGACCCATCCCATCCTCCCTCAGCGGCCTCAGCCTCCGCCCCATGTGCAAACCCCCAAGGCCGCCTCCTTCTGAGACTCCTGCCCACCCCTGTGCTTGGCAGGCTCTGGGGAGTCTGCCCACACCTCCCTGCCACTCGGAAAGAAGAGGCAAGGTGAAACCCGGATGGATTTGGATCTAAAACCCAAGCTGGCCGTGTCCTCCAGAGAACCCCAGCTGCTCCTCCCCTTCCTCTGTACTCCGGACCCAGAACCGGAGTCTCCGTACTAGTCATTGAGTCAGATCCGGAGCCGTTGAGCGCTGGGAAGGAAGAGTTCGGTCAGTTTTCTTCCTGACGGCTGTCAAAGGAAGGGCCACCATAAAATGCCGCCTCCCAGAAAGGCCACTTGCCACAGATGTGCCTGATCGCAGGGTGGGTTCCAGGGCTTCAGCCTCGGTGTCCAAAGAAGCTCCCCAAATGATGCTCAGGCGTTCCAGAGTTGGTACCCACTAGGCAAGAGCACCATCCAGGGTATGAGGGCACACAGACACAGACCTCTTCACCAGCCCTGGGGAAAGGTTGGTGATGCCAGGAGGGTAACCCGCCCAAGGCCAGGCCCCCAGAGGCCAAGAGTGAGCCAGAAGTGCTGAGAATGCGTTCATGTCGTCATTCGTTCACCCAGAAAACATGCACCAAGCACCCAATGCGTTAGGTGCTGGCAAGACCATGGTGAGAGAGACCATGTGGCCCTGGCCTGTGTCAGTTCCTGGCTGCCTCTGCTCCTCAGGGACACGGTGAGGTAGATGGAGGGAGGGGGAGGGGAGGGAGAAGGGTGAGAGCAGCAAAAGTCAGGCACCTGGCCCCATAAGAGAGGAGAGCTGTGTGTGTGTGTGTCTGTCTGTCTGTCTGTGTGTGTGTGTGTGTGTGTGGGTGTGTCTGTGGGTGTAGTATAGCCACATCCATGTGCAGCTTTTGGTTATCCTAAAAACCAAAGAGAGTGCATGTGGCAATTAAACAAACCCATTATGCAATTTATTTGTGTTGATAAACAGTGTATGTGTTTGTACCGACTAATTAACCAAAATTATGCCCTGTGCTAAACTTCTAAGCAATGCTCCATAACTAATAACTGAGGTTTTAGGTACTCGACAACGGAATCAAAGCCTGAACAGCCCTCTGGGATGTGCAGCCGAGCAGCCCTCGGCACACAGCAGGTCTCTGGCAGGCTGCAGGCTGAGTCTGTAGGTTCCAGGATCCTGCCTGCCTGAACGGGGCTGTGACTGGTACCACCTAGCAACACAGACCAAGTCTGTGCCTCCCCTCACTAGGGGGAGGGAACGAGGGACAGGACAATCCTGAGGACTATATGTACCCTCTGTCCCCCAAGCTGGAATCTCTGTCCTTTCCTGTCTCCTCCTTCTTGTAGCCCCTGGACAGAGGGACAGTCAACCGACGAAGCACAAAAGGAGGGATGGGCTCCTTCCCTCCCTTCCTTCCTCCCTCTCTTCCCTCTTCCTTCCTTCCTTCTTCCTTCTTCCTTTCTTTCATATTAGTATTTTCCAACAACATATATATGTTTTGTCTGATTACAAAAGCAATATTCATGAGTATTCCATAATATTCTTTATGGAAACCAGAAATTTGGGAAAAGCACGACAAAGAAACTAGAAGTCTCACATCATTTCATGATGGCTACACTATCAGCCTCCATTTCCAAGCTCTGGCATGTAAGCCTCCCACAGCCCACACCGTGCATATAGTTTGGAAGCTTGCTTTTTTACTTAACAGTATTTCACGGACTGTATCTTCCCTCGGGTCATTGAATATTTCTCTTCAATTTCACTTCTACTGGTGGCCCAGTGTTCTATGGGACAGAAGTATCAACATCTATGTGATCACCAGTGTCCAGACCCCCTCACACCCCAGCTCCCTTTCTCCTTTCCTACTTTCTGTCCTCCATTCTTGTGAAACATAAGTAAGCTGGGCAGGCTCTGGAGAGGAGGGGCAGGGGGCACTTTGACTCAAGTTTCACATTCACAAAGGGTCTCAAATAAAGACAGTTGATGGGATTCCCAAATGCTATGCTACGGATTGAATTGCGTCCCCCCCCCCAAATTCGTATGTTGAAGCCCTAGTCCCCATTGTTGAAGGTAGGGCCTTTGGAAGGTGACTAGGTCATGAGGGCGGGGCCCCCGTGATAGGAATAGCGTCCTCATAAGAAGAGACACCAGATCTCTCTCTTTCTCTCTCTCCTGTGTGAAGACAGAGCAAAATGGCTCCCATCTGTAACCCAGGAAGAGGGCTTTCACCAGGAACCAAGTCAGTCAGCACCTTGATCTGAGATTTGTAGCCTTCAAAACTGTAAGAAATAAATGTCTGTTGCTTAAGCCGCTTGGTCTGTGCTCTGTCGTTACAGCAGCCCGCACTAAGACAGCCAGCCATGCAGCTACACCCACAAAACAAAAATTCTGACTACTGGACTTTAAACTTGCTGCCTGTTTTCAGACCACACCCCTAACGTGTCTTATGATTCCAAACTTTTATAAACCCTATTATTATCTTGTAAGCAGTACAATTATTTTGCATTGCACACTTGGGGTTCGGTTAGAGGCACTTCTTTGTTAAATATAAACATATAAAACGCACCCTGATTTGTCCATACGTTTCAGAGTTTCTAAATTGTTTGTGTAGTAGGTATTTCAACAAATAGAAGTGGCCTGTTCCTCCTTTGACTCTCCAGAGCTTCTAATAAGTGTCTGCAGAATCAGGACCTTTCAGAACCCTGCCACAGGCTGAGATAACACCGGACACTGACTTGAGCACCAGAGGATCCCTCGCCCTTTGTCTATCCACGAGCTATGTTCCACCTGGAACAACACAGGTCTCCTGTGCCCCTCAAATGTAAACCAAGTTGCTCTTTGCCAAGAGCTCTGGTTTCTCCTCAATCTCAGTGTGTGTTTCCGGCCTCTACCTATCACCTGGCCAGATTTCTCAGCCTGACGCAGCCCACGTGGATGGTCCGCCCGGTGTGAAATCTCACACGCGGCCTTTGCCCGGCTTACATCAACCTCAGGATGCCCTTCCTGGAAGCAGGAAACAGCGGCAACGGGCGGGGGCGCTCGGGAGCTTTGGCAACATTCCCAGGGGCCGGGAGGGGGCTCCGTCCCAAGGAAGTTCCAGGTCCGGACCACCAAGGAAGTTCCAGGTCCGGACCACCTGCCCCACCCTGGGGGGCTCTGCCCAGAGCTGCTCTCCGACCTTGGGCTAGACGTGGTGGGGACACCGTTCTTAACCTAAATGCAAGGGACCGGCCTCTCAGATGAGTCCTGTGTGGAACAAATCGCACTGGGGTGTCTGTGGCGGCTCCCTTCCCGGGCACGGTGAGAGGGGGACGGGCTGGGAGGCAGGTGCCCTGGGAAATGTTTCCACTGTCATCCTCCTTGTCGCTGCTTACCCGTCTGTAAGCACAGGGTGGTTCCCGTCAGGGCTGTGTGCCGTGGGTGCACATTAGAATCACCTGGAGAGCTGTTTCACGCCTGTGCCTGCACCTCCTTGCAGGCCAATTAAATCAGAACCTCTGGGGTGAGGCCTGCGCCCGCGGCTGCAAATTGCTCATGCCGACAGGCTTGGGGAGCCCTGGATGGGGGATCTCCGAGGGCCCCCCTATGTCTGACGTTCGCCATCCCTGTATGGCCCTGGGTGACGGTGGGCCCTCCCCCACCTCACGCCTCGTCTCCCCTAATAAAGGGATCCGGGAAAGCAGATGCATTTACAGTAAATGGAACCGAGCAAATGGAAATGAAACAGCACTTGATAACACTTTGCATCTGCAGAGCACTTTGGACCCGTCTGATTTCCTTAACAACCCATGGTAAATTGTGCCGCTATTATTACTTCTAGTAGAGAGGCCGGAAACACCCGGGGCTGGCAGAGTGGGGGGTCTTTGGGGGGCCTTTCCCACCACCCTGCCTCCCAGCCCTTGGGCTGCCGTCTCTCCATCCCTTCAGACAAACACGGGAGCACCTAACTCCACGGCGGGCACTGCACCAGACGCGGTCCCTGCCCCAGTGGGGAGAGAGCGACAGACATTGAAACCTACTCAACACAGCAGGTTGTGATAAGCACCGCAGAGGAAACCCACAGGGTGCCGTGCAGAGAGCACTGGTTGTTGACAGTGGGAGGTGTAAGCCCCTGGAGTCGCAGCGGAAGTGCCCGCGGGGAGGTGGCATTTAAGTGGAGAGCCATAAACAACAAGGGAGGCGGCGCTGGGAGGAGCCCGGAGACTCACAAATGGACAGCAGCCTGCGCGGGCCCACCAGGGGCCCCACGAGGGTGTGAGATGGCCCCCTAGGGATCAGATCTGTGGCGTGGAGAAGGAACGAGACAACTTCCCTCCACCACAAGGCGGGGCTTCCAGCTGATGGACAGGCATCTACTTCCACGGGTAAGACCTGCCTTAGGAAAGAGAAGAGTAAAACCCCTTCACCTGCAGAGGGTGCAAATTCCCTTGGGCCTCAGGCACCAGGACCCAGGAAGTATGCTCCTCCCCCTGGGTTCTAGCCAGACCGGCCCTGACTGACCCTGGCTGGTCCCGCCATGCTGTAGCTCCCCCAGCGCTGAGGCTGCCGGGGGTTCCAGAATCTTCCAGTGGCCCAGACTTCTCTGCAGGCTGACTGCTCCTGACTCCAGATCAGGCTTCCCTTTACTCTGGAGAGGGGCACAGGGAGCATCTCCCTGCAACATAAAGGAAGCCTCTTTTCCTTCCCTTGCCAAAGCATTGCCTGGACTGCCCACTGCTGCCCTACCGGCTTTTAGAGAAAGGCTGGTCTCTTTAAGATTTGGAACTGAAGCTTCTACAGGGGCCTCCTTGGGCTCCACAGGAAGAGCTGGCCAGCAGTTTCCAGGGTCCTGCTAATTTCACTCCATAACCGCAGCAGCAGCTTCATATTTTCCCACTAGGTGGGGTCCTTCATCTGTGCAGCTCACAGTTCCAATCATTTAATTTGGTTCTGAAGGCTGCTCAGAAATTTTTTTCCAAAGCAGAGAGAGATCTTCTTCTACAGGAAGTGGCCATAGGCTGAAATCAGAGAAGCCCTTGGAAATCTGGCTTCATCTATACCTTCCTTGATTAGCAAATGTGATAGGGTGAAGATGTTTGCAAAACAAACATGGCAGGTCTGAACTACAGGTGCAAATGTAGTCCACTAGAAAATGATCCCTTACGGAAGGAAAAAAAAAAAAAAAGAGGTTAGAGTGGGAGAGAGCCAAAGCATAAGAGACTCTTAAAAACTGAGAACAAACTGAGGGTTGATGGGGGGTGGGAGGGAGGGGAGGGTGGGTGATGGGTGTTGAGGAGGGCACCTTTTGGGATGAGCACCGGGTGTTGTATGGAAACTAATTTGACAATAAATTTCATATATTGAAAAAAAAAAAAAAGAAAAAAAAGAAAGAAAATGATCCCTTACATAAAGAGCCGTTTGGAAAAGTCTCCAACTGGCTCTGCCTCTTAAGACAGGCCAGAGGCATTAACTCTGGACAATCAGGCTGAAAAAAAATCCTTCAGCCTGGTCATTGTCATCATTCTGCTTGATCAACGGCAGCCTGATTCCAGTGGATCAGCCCCAGACCCCAGGCACACAAACCAGGAGGACTGGGTAAGAATGAGAGTAGGTGACGACACCTTTGACATGTGGGAGCAGAGCTGAGACAGTGCAGGTGTAACCAGAACAGAAAGACACCAACTCTCTTCAGAGTCCACATTTAGCCCAAGGAGGAGAACTCTCCAGAAAACAGACACAAGATACACATTTTCACATCTTTGCATGTATATAAACTTTGCGCGTATAAACAGAATCTCTGACAAGCGTGAAGTTTTCATAGATACGAAACCAGTTTAAAGGACCTTCCCTGTCTGAAATAAGGTCATAGGACTCTACAAAAGGTGTCATCAGCATGCTTCGAAGATGCTCGTGAGGCAAAAACACAGGATAAACTTTTACTGTTCACATCGTTACTTATAGGAAACCTGTTTCGAGGAACCCCCACATTTGCCCAGAATCAGGGATGTTTTTAACAGGTAGTCTTTGGGGTTTTGGTCATCATCGTGCAAACATGTTTGGGTACTTGGTCACTGTACTTCGTAATTTTCATTCAAGTTTACAGCCTCAGGCATCACCTACTGAGAAAGTTGAGGGACATAGCTATTGGGGTTTTTTGTTTTGGTTTTTTAAGATTTTATTTTTAAGTAATCTCTGCACCCAGTGTAGGACTCAATCTTATCAAGAGTTGCATGTTCCACTGACTAAGCCAGCCAGACACCCCTGGGCTTTGTTTTCATAATGTGCTGGGAACGAGATCAGGATGGTCCCATAGAAGGTAAAGTTAGAACGTCATTCACTTGGAAAGGTCGCCTTTAAGAAATGGGCTTCCCTGAGAGTTCTGGAGATTGGTTGAAAATATGAATGTACTTAACACTACTGAACTATCTATTTTAAAATGATTAAGACAGTAAATTTTATATGTATGTATTTTACCACAACTAAACATTTTAAAATTGAATTTAAAAAATTTAAAAAAAAATTTTTTTTAAGTGCTTCCCTTAATACACTTCTCTGTCCTGGTCACCAGCTAAAACATGTATCGGGTCAACGTTGGCATAAATTCTGTGTAAATTGCATACACTCTCAGCAGTACTATAAACATCTTCAAAGACTATCTAATGGAAACTCTGGTTCTCCAGACAGCTGGTTTGGCTACCCTAATAAATGAAGTGGACTGACCCAGATGAACCCAGTGATTGCCTAGAGATCGCTCCTGGTGGCACCAGAAAGATAGTCACAGTGAGTCCCGTGACAGTAATCATCTTTCCATCCCTAGTTTTTGGCCCAGAATGGAAACCAAAACTCAATCCTTGCTGAAGTGAACTGAATTCTTTGTGTTGACCTTGTCTCTATGTGTATGCCTAGAGTCGAGGGGCTACCAATGTCTTCTGAGATGTCAGGAGTCAGACATAACTCTGGCTGAATAAAAAATACCAAAAATGCCGTAAAAGGGGCCACAGGAAGTCTAGGGCTATCAAATCCTCAGCTTTCCAGAACCCCTCGGCTCTGAGATGATCCCAAAGAGTCATGCATTATGGTAGACGGGATAATGACACCCCTACCCACCACCAGAAAAAAGCATCCACGTCCTAATCTCCAGGTCCTAGAGATGGATGGATTTAAGATTGCTGATCAGTATGAGTTGGGGAGATTATCTTGAATTATCTAGACGGACACTGTAACGACAGTCATTCTTAAAAGTGGAAGAAGAGTCAAGAGAGGAGGTCAGAGTGATGTGATGTGAGATGGGGAAAAGGGCCACAAGCCAAGGAAGGTGGGCAGACGCTAGAAGCTGGAAAAGGAAACGGATTCTCGGATCCATATTAGCCTTCCAACCTACAGAAATCTAAGGAATAAATTTGTATCGATTTAAGCCACTAAATTTGTGGGAATTTATTGCAGCAGCAACAGATAGCCAACACTTCTATGGGCCAGGCACTGAGCCAGCTATAATAGGGATGCAAAGATGTCCCAGTATTTCAGGGACACATAGCCCAAGAAGGACAGAAAAATGCATACGTGTAGTCAGACAACACACTATGCACTGAAGTCCTGCACCAAGCTCCGAGGGAGCAGTGAACAGCACACGCTCTCTCCTTTGTGTGGGTGAGTCAAGGAAGGCTTCCTGGAGGAGGAGAGGCATTTCAGCTGAGCCCAGAAAGCCAATTGGAGAAGTCTATAAAGCTCTAGGTCCATATGGTCCCGGAGCCTTTCAGTCACCTGCCTGTGGACATACGCATATTGAACTGGGAAGCATTTTATTGTCCAGACTGGGCTAGACCCTTGATCCTCAAAGTGTGGTCTAGGGACCCGGACATCACCACTAATGCAGAGTCTCGGGCACAGCCCAGCCTCACTGAGTGAGAATCTTTATTCTAATGAGATTCCTCAGATGGTTCGAATGTGCACTGCACTTTGAGAATCACTGCCCTTGCTCACCACACAGTGGAGGCAACAGAGACAAGGTTCCAGAAATCGCTCACACGTATAGACTTGATGGAAGGGACTACATGTAGCAGTGCTTGGAGTGGTGCAGCCCCACCCCGTGTGGTTCTCTGCATTCACATAGACACCACGTTCACAGTGGGATCACATGCCTCCCGCGGGCACGTTGGGCAGGCTTCGTTTCACAAAAGCTTGGTTACAAACGTCACCCTTTTGTTTCCCAGAAAATGTGACTTCAGTTGTAACGGAGCAAATTTTTCTCCTGCTCACCGACCTCAATCCCATAATAATCACTCTAATAGCTAAGTCTTCAAATTAACTGAGTTTCCATTTATTTCTCCCGCCATTAGCAAAAACAGGTCAGGGTGGCTCTGGCAAACCCGAGGGCTGATGATCAGGGCCCGGGTTCCCGGAAATCCACGGCTGGGCCTTCCAGGCTCCGAGGCTTGCGTGGTCGAGCCACGTCCATGGTTGGCCATGGTTCTGACACACGCGAGAGCTGCATTGTGTCCCCCGGGGGCCCTGGAGACACTTCTGCTGCAGGAGAGAGGGTTGAAGGAAAGCTACTCAAGGTTCCGCTCCCCGTGGGTTTGCCAGTGCCCGGTGTTTAGAGTGGTCTCTCCCCTGGGTATGCCGCCACGTTTTGTCCGGTTGCTTTAGGTAAGGGCAATACATGCTGTCAACACTGCCCCGTAAGCCGTGTATCCTGTGGGTCAGTCCTAGTCTGAGAGCTGTGTCTCTCCTCGACGGTTACCAAGCTGGGGTCCCCTCTATTTGTAACTGCTGGGGATCCTTCCCATCCTTACCCCACGCGGGCACGATGCCGATATTGGGTTTCCATACTGCAGAGGTTTTATGTTCCTGCAGTATGAGGAGGGCTGGCTTCCTGGGGGTGAATGCGGTGTTCCCGACTGGGGTCCACACCCAGAAGGGGTTGACAGTTAATGTTCTCTGGCTGCAATCTTAAAATCCTTAATGATCTTGGCACACCTGGACGGCTCGGTCGGTTAAGCATCCGACTCTTGATTTCAGCTCAGGCCATGACCTCAATGGTTCGTGAGTTTGAGCCCCGCATCAGGCTCTACCCTGATACTGCTTGGGATTCTCTCTCTCCTTCTCTCTACTCCCCCCCCACACACACACATATGTGCACTCTCTCTCTCTCTCTCTCTCTAAAATAAATAAATAAACTTAAAATTTTTCTTTAAAAAATCCTTAATGATCTCGTCTTTGACTGGATGTTTTATAAGTGAAGACGGGTGGGTAATAAAACAGGTGCAGTGAGCTTGGTTTCTGTACTCACACAGCCCCCCTCCCAGCACCTCCCCGGCACCAGTTCTCTGACACCCACCCCTGGCCCTGCCCAGCGACCATTGCTACCTTCTGCACCCCCATAGGCATCTGGGCATGGGCTCAGGAGGGATCGGGGTCAGACACACATTTCCTGCACACTGGGTTGCAGGATATGATTCTGGGCACCTATCACAATCCACAGCTATCCATGCATCTTCGTGGCCGAGGGAGGGCAACATTAAATACCAAGTAGAAAATCATGACAGGCCGAGAAAGAGACCACAAAGGAAAGGAGGAAGCCTTTCTCCTGCCTTTTTAAAAAAATTGTGATAGAATACACATAACATAAAATTTACCACTTTAACCTTTTTAAGTGCACAGTTCAACAGTGTTAAGTACGTTCACATGATTGGTAACCATCACCGCCCTCCATCTCTAGAACTCATTTCGTCCTGCAGAACTGCAACTCTCCCCAGGAAATGGTCTGTCCCTCATTTCCCCTCCCCCAGCCCCTAACAACCACCGTTCTGCTTGCTGTCTCCTTGAATTTGACGACTTTAGGTACCATATGTAAGTGGAATCATACTATATCTGTCCTTTAGTGATTGCCTTATTTTACCTAGCATAATCTTGTCCTCAAGATCCATCCATATTGTGGCATGTGTGACAATTCCCTTCGTCCGTAAGGCTATTCCATCATACTGATACGCCACATTTTATTTATCCAGTTATCCACCAATGAACACTTGGGTCGTTTCCACCTCTTGGCTATTGTGAATAATACCTCTTTGAACATGGGCATGCAAATATCTCTCCTGAGACCCTGCTTTCAATTCCTTTGGATATATGCCCAGCGGTGGAATTGCTGGATTATACAGTTTCCTGCTTTTTGAACAAACATTTTCATTTCAAACTGGGCTGTGAAAACCATGTAGATGCTCTGTGCACAAGCAGCCAGGATGTGAATCGTCAGCATCAGAGAACTGCCTCCAATCTGCCATCAAAACTGAAGACTGAAGCTTGTAAATTGGTGACCTGCTTGTGTGACCATCCACGTGGAGCAGGGGAGAAAAGCAAGGCACTGAATGTGGGTGTTTTCCCCCAAGTGTCACCACCAGTCAAGAGCAGCATGTATTGGCATCTGTGGCTGCAGAACATTCCAGTGGTTTTCACTTATCAATGTATGATTTCATTTAATACATCTATATTAAACATCAGCCCGGAGCCAGACCTACTTGAGGATACTGAGGAAAGAGCTGTAAATGATGCAGACAAGGGTCCTACAGGCAGTAACCTAACTGTACATATGACAGTTTATTATGCCAAGTTTTGTAACAGAGAAACGTAGAGCCCTAGGGCCAGGGGTGGGCGGGTTGATCATGCATGTGTCATCATCCCTGCCTTCAATGGGCTTAGAGGCTAGGTCGGAAATTTCCAAGGTGGTGCATGGGATGATTTCAGGCAATACATAAATACCTTTTATTTTAAATAGGTGCATATTCACTTTAACGTATGTTTAAAAATGTCTATCTAATACATTAAACCTTTGGTTTTAAATATTTCTTAGGATGACGCTCAGTTAAAAAAAAGCCATATAAACATAAATAAATATAAACTAAATCTAAAAATTTTTTAAAAAGCCATGTAAACATAAATAAATATAAGTTAAATCTAAACTAAATATAAGCAAATAACGCAAAAACTACATGGATGAGACAAAAATCTAGACATTGCAAATCTAATATGACTCTGGGAAACTCTTTAAGGATTTTACAGACAAATGCATTTTTAAGGCAGGCGGTTTAAACTTTAAAAAGGCTATGGCTAGGGCTAACCCAAGCTAAATCTGTGGTGTCAGGAAAGTGTCAGGTATGGGGGGGGGGGGACGTGGAGTCAGGAAAGGCTTCCTAGAAAAACTCACAGAGTGAATTTCATTCCTCTTAATTATTCTCCCAGGTGTATTTGTTTGGATTCCTCAGCTACCGATGGCAGAGCTTCCGGGCGGCTTGGGAAGGAGGGTAATTTACAGAGGAACACGCACCGTGGTCTCAGGTCTCGGGTCTCAGAGTGACAAGTCTTTCTCCGTGTCTGCGCCTTGTCTCTGCTCTCATCTGAGAATCTGCCCCACCTCTCCCTCGTGCTGCACGTTGCCTTTCTCAGTATATTTTCAAGAAGACAAGGTGGGAAGTGGCTGCCTACACTTTTCAACTCCAATCGCTTCCATTAAGAAAAACCCAGCTAGGTTGACATTAACATTTCTTCGAAATCTTGACTTCTGGGAGAGTGGCTCTAATTAGGCCAGTAACAGGTGACCTTGCCAGTCACCACGGATCTGGTAGGGGGCAATCTGGGCGGGGACAATTCCCAGAATCAGGGTGGGAACAGGGTTAGAGGTCCGGGCAGACAACCTGATGACACACACCGGAGAAGCCCTTATGCCATCAGCTTCTTGACTCCTTTGTGTCCAACAGGACATAGGGACTACCCACAAGCCTGGAACATTTTCTCTTAGGTCACCTTGAGGATAATCACGGTGTAATCAGAAAGCTGAAGCGACAAGAGACCTCAACCGCACTACCTGGCCGGTAACACAGGAGCTCTCTCAGGAAGAAATAGGTAAGCAGATAAGCCCAGCAGACACTTCGGATTTTTTGCTACGAACTTATAGGAGGGGAGACAGAGGCCAAACATGGTTTAGGTGACCTGAAAATTTTACTTTATATCTCAGACCATCACTGGATCTGGCCCTTCCACTTTTGGGAGATTGCATCACGCAACAGAATAACTGCTGGTACATTTCCAGCTCTCACGGTCTGCCAAGTGCATACTACATTCTAAGTGCTTTGCCTACATTAACTCATAGATAACCCTGTGATACACAGCTGCCATTATTTTCCCTCTTTCTGCAGATGAGGAAATGCAGGCACAGAGAGGTCAAGGAACTTGCCCAAGGTTACACAACTAGGGAATGCAGAGCTTGGACTCAAAACCCCGGCACTCTGCTCCGGAGCCTGTGCTCCGAACCAAAAGGCAGACAGACCAGGGTTAAAGTCTTGCTTCACTACTTACTTATGATAAGGTCTCTCTAAACTATAAATTCAGTTGTAAAATGGAACAGAAGACCCCTTACCTTATAAGGTGGTTGTAAAGACTAGAGAAGAAATCTATGTATCTGTACTTGGCTCAAAATAGGTACTGGATGGGAGGTAGTTTTTATTGTTGTTAGAGAGCACTGGTGATCTAGCGGCATTTGACTCCCCAGCGTGGCTGCTGCTAGGGTGTGTTCCCATTTTCCACAGTGTAATTACTGCCTAGACCTACCATTAATTGGGCTGGCCCTCTCCATTGTAAGGGAGTAATCAGTCCAACCACTACCCCGTGCCATAGGTCCATGAGTACAATTTGGTCATCACGTTCGGCTTACTAACAGCACAGGTGGGGCTTTTTGCACAGTTACGTTGTAAATTCTCCTCAATTGAGGAAGAGCACACACACACACACACACACACACACACACAGCAAAGGACACGATCCTAAGTGAAAACTGAAATGTGATGCGCACATATGTATATCTAGGTCCAGCTATAGAACATTTCCAGCACCCCCAAAGGCCCCCCTGCCTCTTCCCTACCAACCCCCACCCCCCAGAGGTAGTCACAGGGCTGACATCTACTGCCTTAGGTTAGTTTGGCCTGTTGTTGACCTTCATAGAAATGAGATTTGGGGATTTTTACTGCCAGCATTTTCATGGCACTCCTTGCTTTCCTCCAGGCAGGTGACGGAGCAGCCAACTGGCATTTTTAAAATGTTGAAGGAATAAAGCAGGCTTAGTAGAAGCCTCAGTGAGTCATGGGCTAATCAATGCTCACTCAAATTCGGAGATAGGCAATTAAATATTGACACCTGTGTTATGCCTCCCGAAGCCCTTGCCAAGGATTTGCAGGTGGCAAGGACGAGAAAAGAGGAAGGCTTGTAGCCATAAGAGGAACTCAAGACAACCTCATGTCACTACCTTTATTGATATTACTAAGAATAATGGCTAAGGAAAAAAAAAACTTTTCCACATCTATAATGACCCAGTCCCTATACGATGGACTTTATATACATACTTTCAACAAACGGGTATTATACCCATTTTGCAGATGGGAAAAACTGAAATTCAGAAAAGTTAAGTACATTGCCCAAGGTCCCACAGCAAGGAGTGCCAGGATTTGAACCCGTGTCCGTCTGCTATCAGAACCTGTGTTCTTGGGCACTATGCTATGCAAAGACCCAGGTGGTATCCTGAAAAGAACTTTGGCTTTCGCACTGGGCAGAGGTGGGTTCAAATCCTGCCTCTGCCTCTCACTGCTGGCTAACCAAGTCAATGACTTCTCTAAAATCTTCAAGCAAGAAAAGAGCAGGGAGAGGTGATAATCCCCACTTGGCTGCTTTATTAAAGGTAAGTAATAATGTTTGTAACGCGTCTCTTTCCCACAAGGCACGCAGCAAGTGGTGACGGTTAAGAGGATCCGCCACAGTGCTCGCTAGAGGCAAGCTGCCCACGATGATGACGGCGGCTACACAGAGCAGCAAGGTCATTCCCAGCCAAGGAAACACCCATTGGCCATGGGGAGCCCGTTGCTCTGTCCCCTGGCACTTTCCACGCCTTCCAGCAGCGTCTGGCTTGGCCTGAAGTTCCCCTACGACTCTTTGCAGACATGGCAGCAGCTGAACACACAAGCCAACAGATGGATCTGAACAACTTGAAGTAACCCATCAATTCAATGAAACAACTGTTATTGATTTCTGGGGGTTTTCCTCCCCCTGGTTGTTTCACGGAATTGATGGGTGTTCTCCGGAATTGATTGCACCAGCCAGTTCTTCTCGTGTGATAGAGACGAAATGATAGTGTTCCCCAGAAACTGAATAAATCTGCTCGTTAAAGAGGATATTCGGGCAAATAATTTTTTTCCTGTGACAGTGGCTTTCCTGCTCAGTTCCCTCTGCACAGGGAACTGGGAAATACTTAAGGGGGCTTTCATTGCCAGTCAATATGCTGATAAGCTGGCTCCCTTTTCATGTTCTTACTGTTCTCAGGGACTGATTAGATGCCAAAACGAATCCACCAATCTCTCTCTCCCCGCACACAGACTTTTGCCAGTTCTGAGTCACTGAAGCCATCGTGTCTTATATATCTACCCTCCCCACCACCAATCATACACACAAAAGCTGATTTTCGGCATTAAATGACAACGCAGTCTCTAGTGCAGGTCGACGGTATGCTAACTCTCCGGGAAGATGATTGATCCACCTATGATTTATATTTTCTTCCCCGGAGGTTGCTTTTCATGGGTTTCAGACAGCACCACACTTGTTTTCACTGACAGTGATGAAAAAAACAGATGTCAGGACAAGGACTGAAAGGGTAGGGGAAGTAGGGGTGGCCGTGTAGAATGACAAGAAATGAAAGGGAGCTGAGTCCAGAGAATTCTGAAACCCTGCTTTGAGTTGCTGTGCTCTTAAGCTTCCTCCAGCCACAGGGAGTGGCTGGCTTGCTAACCCCCTTTCAGGAAATAGATTACAGTTGAATTTTTATTGGCTTTCAAAAAAAAAACTCAGTCTCTCTCTCTCTCTCTCTCCCTGAGCCTCTGCTGCTGTCATTGTTATCCCATTGTTGTGCTGAGATCTCAAGGCTATGGTAATTAGCAATGCAACACATTCACACATACAATAAAAGAGTAAAGATCCTAAAGACAGAGGGTCTCACTCACCACGCAGCTCCGTAAGCCAGCTGACTTGTAACATGCGATGTATATTCCACATTTTTATGCATTTTGTTCAGCATGAATGTCTCATTCCTGGCAGCTCATCCTCAAAGCAGTGTGACCTTAAGACTAGGTTGACACAATGCCAATATTTAAAACTTTGATTTGCTCCTCCATATTGACATACTTTACGGGGCCCCAAAGATAAAGTGGGAAATGAGCCTCCTTCATTGAAAACTAATGAAAAATTGTTTGCTTTCCAGTGCCTCACAAATTCACAATCTCTTAATGGGATTAGAAGAATATTCCTCAAGATGGCAGGTGTAAAATGAGTGAGAACATATATTAATAATAATGATGATGACGATAATAATAATAATAATAATAATAATAATAAAAACTCTTGGCACACCAGAAATAGGAAATTCCTTAACTTGATTTTTTTTAAGTATTTACCGAAAGCCCACAGAGTGCCGTTCTTAATGCTAATCACTAGAGGCATTCTCTCTGAAGTACGAAATAGGGCAAGGAAGCCTATGGCCAGCACTTCTAGGCAACGTTGTATTAGAGACCCTGTCAGCATAGTAAGAAAAATAAAATCTGCAAGGATTTGGAACAACAAAACAAAACAAAATAAAACGTCCTTTTTCACGGTCACACAAAGAAAACTCAAGGGATAATTCATAAATACGTAGAATTAATAAGTGGGTTCCACCCTGCTGTTCAGTATCATAATCAATGTGCCAGTAACAGTTGGCTTCCTGTATCTAATTCATTTGGCCAGTAGGCATTTATTTAGCCCTTGCTACGTGCCACAGTTCTAGGTGCTTCTAGTATTTCCATGAATAAAACAGGAAGAGCCCTGCCTTCTTGAGCTTACTAGCCAGAGTCCGTTAAAGAATGTAATTGATACTATATGTTAACTAACTTGGATTTAAATAAAATTTAAAAATTAAAAAAAAAAGTAAGTGAAATGAGTGGGAACAGGAAAACTAGATGATCACCAAAGGGTTGGAGCCTCGTAAACATTAGGGCTCTGATCCTGGTAGTTGGTTGCATTATATTATCTATCAAAATGTGTACCTGTTCTTATATCATCAAAGACAAGTGGGGTGGAAAGAACCCAGACAAGCAAAAGAGTCAAGGTTGGCCTGTGTTTAGCAGACAAAAAGGTTTTGTTTTTTTTTTAAGAAATCACACCCCTAAAATTTAATATTGTTTCAATATCAACTATTAGGCAATCTACATTCAAATTTCACTAACTACCTTAATGAAAGTCGTTAGAGCTGACTTTTAAAAATCCAGGATCCTGGGCATCTGAGTGGCTTAGTTGGTTAAACTTCCGACTTTGGCTCAGGTCAAGATCTCACACTTTGTGAGTTCGAGTCTCGTGTCGGGCTCTGTGCTGACACCTCAGAGCCTGGAGCCCACTTCAGATTGTATGTTTCCCTCTCTCTCTCTCTTTCTCTCTGCCTCTACCCGCCTCCCCCACCAAAATAAATAAACATTAGAATTTTTTTTTAAATCCAGGATCTCATTAATGCTCACATATTCCATTCATTCGATTGTATGTGCTATTGTCTTAGTCTCCTTTAATCTAGAGCAATCCTTCTACCCGTTCCCCTACCCATGCCCCACCTATCCCCCCAACATGTATCAAAGGCCATAGCTCCCATCAGTCAGCCCACTTATTCAGCTGCCCTTTCTAGATTCTGGTAACTACTCCTGCCTCTAGCCCCTCAGGTTCCCCACTGTTTCTAACTCCAGAAGAGTGGATTTTTAACCACGGATGTTCCTAAACTGTGTTCACATCTTCATCAAAATTCCCATCAGTAAGATCTCCTGAAATGACCTAGATTTTTCCTGTCCAGGCCTTGACCAACGCAGGGAAGGAATATAGAGACCCTTGGATCCCAAACACTGGTTCCTGGGACAGTCAATGTAATAGGAGGGGAAGGACAGGAACAAGCAAAGAACACCAAGAAGGAGCTACCCAAGGAGGTAGGAGAAAACTCACGAAAGTGGGGTATCCCGAACACCAGGTGAAGAAAGCATTTTGGGAAGGATGCTTTCAATGGTGTTGATAAGTCATGGAGGGTGAGGACTGACTGAGAATGTGCCCTTGGTTTGGCAACATGGAAGTCATTGCTTTGACAAGAGCAGTTTCATTGAAATGCTGATGGAATGCGTCCATGTATAGTGGTCACAGATACAGAGTGAGGGCGGATTCTGCTGATACCTTCCTGGTGGCAATAAGTAATCACAGTTTCTGAAAAGTGAGATATAAAACTGCATTTAAGCTATGTTTTTAATCGACACAGCATTATACTCCCAAATAATAATGGCAGTCATCATTAAGCACTAACTAAGCCATACTCAGGACCAGGTGCTTTGGGTACATACATTTTTTAATCTTAATAATAATCCCATGAGACAGAATGATTGTTTCCATTTAACTATTACTATCAGGGTACATCACTAGTCAAAAGAGGGATACTTTAATGTGTACTTTAATGGCACTTTCATTCTGCCGGCAGGGTTTGAATGCAGGACTGTGACACAGAGAAGCATTTGGACATCATTTGTCCAAGTTTAGAAAGCTAGAAAGTAGAGGAGCTGGAATGTAAATAAAACACTGTTCTTTCCAGCCTTATTTGACTTCAGAATAGCAAACAAATGAATTTACATTTAAAAAGGTTGTTCAAAAAAATCAAGCATGACTTTATCTGTATGATAAAGCCAAACCAGGAGTTTGCTTCATTCGAACTCCAAAGGCATTGCAAACACACACACACACACACACACACACACACACACACACACTCACATACACATACACACACGTGTTCACATACACTTCTCTGGGAGGGTCGGGGAGGGTGACCTGGGCATTGTGTGTCTTTGGGCAAGTCAAAGAAAGGAGTGGATTTCTAGGAGAAATATACAACAGCACCTTCTAAAGCTGAAAAGCCCTGTTTTGATATGTGTCTAGAGGCAATAGTTATAAAACCCATGACTCTAGGATTTCCCCAATCCCTCCTTGAAACAAAGCCTGAGGAGTGAGCCACTGAAGACTCAGGTAAGAGGATGGCCCATCTGCTGCACAGGGTGGAGGCATTGGCTTGTTCATGGGGACTACAAAATAACAGGGAAATGACAAATGACCTTTAAATTCCATTTTCATGGTGTAGAAAGTCTCAATGCTCCCTTTATTTATTTTTAATCTTCTGGGTAGGTATCTCTGTTATATAGGCATTAATGCCTGATTGAGCCTCAACTAATCAACTCTAGGGGTTTCTGATTCCAACCCAGTATGTTAGAAGAAACATACTTTTCTAACTCGATTACCAGCCTTTGGATATACTATACATCCTGCTGCCTTATGGCTTTTACTTTTAATCTCTGTGAGCTCTGTATGCTCAGAGAGAAGCTTTCAAAATCATTTATTGTAAGCTTTCCAGCTGCTGCCTCTCAGTGTGTATGTCCAGCCAGAAGATGAAATTCCCATGAATAAATCTGGGTTCTAAGCCTTCAGCTAGCTGTACAATACAGTGTCCTCATAGAATTTTGAGAGTTATGTACTTCCTCGAAAGGGGAGAAGAAAGAGACCCTTCATTGTTGACCGCTTCTATGTACCAGATGCTGTAACAGACATCTCATAAATACTAATCACCATTTATTTCCTGGACAAGGAAACACACCTATGGGAGGTGCAGTTAGAAGAATCAAAGATACGATTTGTTTAGAATATCAGTTACTTAAATCAGATAACTTCCCATTATCTGATGGTTGTATAAGCCAGAGATTGCTAGTTTTCCCCTAGTAACCATTCTCTCTTTCCTCTCGATTTTAGCTGAACGAATGGCTTCCCAAAATCAAGGTCCCATTTTCCAGCCTTCATGACAACCTGGTGTACTCATGTAACAAAGTTCTGATGACTGGGAGGTAAGTGGAACTGGTGTGAGCTTCTTCTAGCTGACTCCATTAACAGAAAATGGCTTTCCATTGGTCGATATGTCCATATTCATGACAGTACCACACTATATTGATGACTATAGCTTCATAATATACTTTGAAATCAGGAGTGTGATGTCTCCAGCTCTGTTCTTCTTTCATTCCTAAGAAAGAAGGCTATTTGTGGTCTTTTGTGGTTCCATATAAATCATAAAATTGTTTTTCTATTTCTGTAAAAGATGTCTTTGAATTTTGATAGGGATTGCATTGAATCTGTGGGTAGCTTTGGGTGGTAAGGACACAGTAACAGTACTAACTGTTCCAGTCCATGAACACAAGATGGTTTGCCATTTGTCTCTCCCTCATTTAATTTCTTTCATCAGTAATTTCTACTCTTTAGTATATAAATATTTCCCCTTCTTAGTTAAGGTTATTCCTATGCAACAGAATAGAGAGCCCAGAAATAAACCCATACATGTGGTCAAGTAATTTTCAACAATGGTGCCAAAAATACACAACGGGGAAGAATTCTCTCTTCAACAAAAAAAGGTGTTGGAAAAACAGAATGAAGTTGGACCTGTATCTTACACCATACACAAAAGTCAACTCAAATGGATTAAAGACTTCAACATGAAATCTGAAACTATAAAACTCTTGAAAGAAAACATGGGGGAAAGCTTCATGACATTGGTCTTGGCAATGACTTCATGAATATGACACCAAAGGTACAGGCAACAAAAAAATAAACAAATGGGACTACATCAAACTAAGAAGCTTCTGCCCAGCAAAGGAAACAACCAACAAAGTGAAAAGATAACCTACAGAATGGGAGAATAGTTGCAAACCATATATCTGATAAGGGATTAATGTCCAAATTATATAAAGAGCTTATCAACTGTAGCAAAAAACAAGAAATCCTATTTTTAAATTATGCCCATCACTCATTAGCCCATCTCTCTCTTCTGCTCTTATCCTGAACTTTGACCAGGCTCTGTGTACCCTGTGGCACCCTCAAAATTCCAGAATGCCCACAAAATGGCACCCACTTGCCTTGACTTCTTAGTTAACTTCCAGGTGATGAGCTAAGTAACAGTGATTTCTCCCAGTACACTGCTTGCTATCTTCCTGAACAGCAAACAATGAAAAGGTAGGCATAAGGATCAGAGCTCTTTCAGTGCTTGTTGGAAAAGAGGTCATACATTTAGGAAAATGTCTTCCTTTCACAAAGTTGCTTCTGCTCTGAAGGATCTATTTTACCCTCCCTTCATCCTGACCGTTTCTCTGTGGTGTAATCAGAATGCCACAAGTTATTCCCAGACAGAAATAACTGTCTTTGGGAGAAAAGTCAGGCTTCTGATGCAGACAGAGTGCCCACACCTGGTCAAGCAGCAAACCCAAAGACCACCCTACAATTTCACTGAAATGCAATGAGCTCATATCAGGAATACAGGACACAATATAGGATTTCAACATCTTGAAATCACACAGCTACCTGATGTTTCTGAAAGTCAGTTGACTTCTCCATCACTCCTCCAAATGTTCACAAATTTTGCTCCTAGAATTGACTTCCCATGCCTTGAATGATGCTGGGCTTTCAAAATTCCCTGCACTCTCTGACTCCACAAGGCCAGCCATCTGTCTTGGCTGATAAATTCTGCGCTCACAAGGGATACATTAAGCCCAAGTCTTTCTATTTCCAAGGACATATGCTACATTTTTTTCTTTCTTTCCTTCTTTTTTTTTTTGTATAAATTTTCCTAGATAAATAAAGTTGACATTTAATTCCAGCTCCATCTGGAAGATCAGGGAAATGCTGCCCCTCACTCAGCGCACTTCTCTTCATACCCAGGAAAGTTCTTGGCCCCAGAAGTCAGTGTGGCTTGGTGGGAAATGTATGACTCTGAGAGCCTACAGACCTGGGGTTGAATTCAAATCCTCCAAATTACTAGCTGTGTGACTTTGGGCAAACGATTAATCCTTTCTGAGCCTTTATTTCACCATCTGTAAAGTGGGGATCTAGCTAATTCTACTTTGCGCAATCAGCAATGCTCATATGTGAGGTAATTGATATTAATTCAGCAAGTAGAGGCCAGTATTTTTTTAAGGACCTAAGCAGTTAAGAACGTGAGCTTTCATGCCAGAAACACTTGGCTTAGCATCCCCATCAGTACTCTGATTTTGGAAAATTTGTTTAACCTCCTGAGTTTGTTTCTGTGTCTAGAAAGTATTAATGAAAACTAATGTACGTATTGTTGGGAGTATTAGAGGTGGTTTCTGTAAAGCACCCAGCACCTGGAATGTGCTTAATAAATGGTAACTTAGTATCCTTGATGTTGCTATTATTATTTTTGGACATCTTCCCAAACACTGGCTCAGAATGCCTATTCTCTCAGCAAAATTATCTACCGATTCATTTTTGGAGACCACGCCATACTTGGGGGTCCGTGGGTTTTTGTTTGTTGTTGTTGTTGTTGTTGTTGTTGTTGTTGTTGTTGTTGTTTTGACCCAGCCTGCAGCTAAATCCTGGGTATGAGGACAAGAAAGGGTTCTCACTTCCTGACTCTTTTAATTCATCGAAGACCTCTGTGGCCTTTCTGAAAAATGTTTTAGTTACCACACCCAGTCTTTCAGAGTAACCAAAAATGTGTGAGCCATGATGGAGATTTCGGATTTCCTCTTCACAGGGGAGAGAATGACTCGGGAAAACTATGTGCCTGAGGTTATGGAGGCTTATAGGGCTGAAAGCCCAGTATAATTCAGTGCTATCTGCTTGTAAGGGAACCAATAAAGACTATTACTATTACTCAGGCATTGAGGTCTCTGCCACACAGGGCTGGCTTCTTTCAAAGCCTCTCTAAATTTTCATTTATGATCTTTATTTTAAGCCCAAATAATGTTCCGATTATTGTGTAAAGATTGTACCAAACCCACCCACCCAAGTCCTTGTTACTGAACTATTCATCTTCTTGTCCAAAAGCAGTCAACTCCTCAATCAGTCCCTCTGCCATTCTTACCGAAACAATAGTTGATGGGGTTTGAATGCTTAAGACCTAAGCACAATGAGGAGGGGAAGAGGTACCCATGAAAGCACATGCAATTGACTGGCTTTACTTCACTTGAACTATGGGAGATTCTAAAAGGCATCTTTTATGAATAAGAGATTGGAAAATGACTACACTACCTTACGTTTCCATGATCACTCATGGCAAAAGCCAACCCTATGTCCAGCTGAAATGAGTGTAACTAAGGAAAAACTACACCAAAAGGACTGAAAATTAAATTAGTGTGTAGAAAGCATGCATCTTGTATTGCAAGAGGATTTTGTGACTGTGCTATATTTGTCCATTATAAATACAATTTTATTTTATTCTATTTCTTAAATTTTATTTTATCTTGGGGCACCTGGGTGGCTCAGTTGGTTGAGCGTCTGACTTCGGCCCAGATCATGATCTCACAGTTTGTGAGTTCAAGCCCCGCGTCAGGCTCTGTGCTGACAGCTGGGAGCCTGGAGCCTGCTTCAGATTCTGTGACTCCCTCTCTTTCTGCTTCTCCCTTGCTCGACTATGTCTCTCCCAAAGCTAAATAAACATTAAAAAAAATTTTTTTTTAATAAAATAAATAAATTTTATCTTAAATTCCAGCATGGTTAACATGTGGTGTTGCATTAGTTTAAGGTGTACAATATAGTGATTCAACAGTTCCCATCACCTATTTTACCCCTCCCCACCCACCTCCCCTTTGGTGACCAACAGTTTGTTCTTTGTCAGCACAGTTTTAAATGTTATCTGTAACCATGTCTCGAGAACCTTCTGTGTTGGGGTTTCCACAGCAGAGTACTCATATAAGAAAGAGATAGAAACATGGGGTGCCTGGGTGGCTCAGACGGTTAAACGTCTGACTGTGGCTCAGGTCATGATCTCGCGGTCTGTGGGTTCAAGGCCCACGTCAGGCTCTGTACTGACAGCTCAGAGCCTGGAGCCTGCTTCAGATTCTGTGTCTCCCTCTATCTGCCCCTCCCCTGCTCATTCTCTGTCTTTCTCTGTCTCTCAACAATAAATACATGTTAAAAAAAATTAATAAAGAGATAGAAACAAAAATAAACAAGAGGATGGCTCCCTCGCATGGCCATCTATATGGTAATAATAAGGGAGGGGAACCTTCCAAATGGTATCCAGAGCTCGAGCGTGATTGAGGGTGATTGTAAGGCTGTGTCTGTGATAACTAGTTCACAACATCTATATTTGGGCGTGATGACTAACCAGAAGAATATGACAATCATATATACGTATACACAATAATCCAGATTACATAACACACATATATACTTACAATACATATCATGTAATTTACGTATATACATAATAATCATATATGCACATCTATATCTGTATCTGCATCTGTAGCTGGCTGTCATGTGCAATAGTAAGTCCAAGGCAATTCTTTCTTAGCACTGACACCCTTGGCAACCTAATCAATAATCAGTACTTTATTAGGTAGTTGTGATCTCACAGGCAGCATTTATTTCACTCCCCAAACCTGAACATCCATTAAAGTACATTGAAAAAAAGCCAATACTGGGAACATTTGTTATCAATTTTTAATTTAACACACAATACACTGAATTTATCTGTCTATATATATAGAGAGAGATCTATATAATATATCTATTATATATCTCCTTCTTTTTCCATTGTCTTATTTGAACCATTAACCTTTGCTTGCTTTAATTACCAGAGAGCGAATGTGGTATCCAACAATCTCTCTAACTCCGGCATCCCATCCCTAGCCACCCCACCCCTCTCCCAGCAGCCAAAACAAATCTACTCTGGAACTTGTTTCCAGGATTCTCAATCAGGCTTCATGGAAAAAAATAAATCTGACCAAATAATCCTGTAATGGCAGTTGTTAAACATGCTTACAACAAATTAACAGAAGAATCTTGAGAAATAAATTATCACTCCAAATATCTCTAGAGTACACAGGAAACATTTTTGAAAATTGATCATATATCATAGGCCACATAGCAAATCACAAGAATCTCCCCAGTGTTTTCTGGTGGAATTGAGTTCCAGTTTCCCATGGGGTGAACAAGTAGAAGAGACATCCTTACATTGCATTTCCCTCTTTCACGTCATCAGGGCCACCCTGCTGGTCCCTGGATCCCAGCCTAAATAAGCCATCTGCTCACAAGCCCTTATTCCAGGCTTTGTTTTCAGGGGGAACCAGATCTAGAATAAGCTCTTTCTTTTGCACTGATTGTGCCCATCCTGCTCGGTTTAGATTTGACTCCTAGCGGTTTCTCCTCGGTCCATAACTTTGTTCTGCAAGGCAGTGTGGTTTGTTAGTTTGGAGGGTTCCCAGGGTCCTGTCCTCTTTAGCACTCACCTGTAAACTGAAGGTTACAAAATGCTGTCCAAGTTTTTCTGTTCTCAGACCAGTCAGTTACACTTTCCTGTGAAAATGTGTTGGGAATTTTGAGGGGTTTAGCTCTCAGATCTCCCAGAAATCCCTTTGCTTTCCCTCCATTTCCATGTACTTGCTGATCTCGAGAAGGTTTGCTGACTCTGTGTAATTCGTGCCAACCCACTTGTATGTGGGCGTTCACGTCCATACTTTCTCACCTGGCCTTCTCTCTAGATGGTGTCTGTTCTTTGGTTTTGCTCTCCTAAATGGCATTCTGTGTCGTTCCTTTCAATGCCACAGTCACACAGTCTGGGGAGGATGTATTTAGTAAATGGCCTGCAAAAACAGGTGATTGCAAACAAATAATGGCCATAACTTTACAAGGCACACCAAAATGAGTTGTAGACGAATCAGGATAAATGTTAAAATGTAAAAATAATGACAAGAAAGAGTAGGTAAATATGTATCCTATTTGTAAAGAGGAAATTTTTTTTCTAAGCTTAAAACCCTGTGATACAAAGAAAAAAAATGATGGACTCATCGTATAAAAATTTCAAAACCTGATGTAAACGAATGACAAATTAAACAATAATCAACAAGCAAGAAAAATACTGGCAGTTAATATGGCGGGCAAAGGATTAATATTTTTAATATACAAATGCTATGAAATAAATCAGCACGGGTGATACTAAAGCCTATACAGAAAGACAGGCATAAAGCATAAACATGTAATTTTCAGTAAAGAAAATAAAAATGACTATAAACATAGGAGTAATTTTCAAAATTACTGTTTAGCAAAAACAAATGCAAATTAAAATAATAGGATATCTTTTCTCCCCAAATTGCCAATATCTTAAAACCAGGTAATAATGTCTTCTTAGCAAGGATGCTGGAGAACTGTCATTTTCAAGGACTGTTATTGAGAATTAAATTGATACAATATTTCTGGAAGCCAATTTTGAAATATGCAATAAAGAGTTAAAAAATATTAATGTCCTTTGACCAAGTACTTAAGCTTTTATTAAGTATTAAGTAAACAACCTCAAAAGCAGACAAATATTTGTGGCACGAATGCTCATTATCAATGTCATTTACAATGACAGATTGTTGAAATTATCTAAATATCCAAAAGAGAATATTTTGCAGTCACTAACATATATTATCTGAAGGATAATTTTATATGTATATGCAAATATCATTAAGTATATTATTAAAACACTCAAAAGTAATATACTACCATTTTATTTGGGTTATGTGCTATATGGGGTTTTGTTTTCTTTTCCCTGTACTTTTTCCTATTTTTCAAGTTCTCTAGCATGAGAAAATGTTGCCTTTTTTTTTTTAAGTATTTACTTATTTATTTATTTTTGAAGGAGGCAGGACAAAGAGAGCCCCTGTCAGTGCAGAGCCTGATGCAGGGCTCAAACTCATGAACCCGTGAGATTGTGACCTGAGCTGAAGTCAAGATTTGGATGCTTAACTGACTGAGCCACCCAGGTGCCCCAATGTTGCTTTAATTATAAAAAAGTAAATTAAACCATTAGAATACTACTTGGTAAACGTATAATACAAGCAAAAGTGTGTAGTATATGAAAGTATATGATAGTTGCAAATTATCGGTGCCCAATACATCATCCTTCTCATCACAAGGATGATCCTGCCTTCACAGAATAGATCCGTCCACTTATCATGATTTCCTTCCTCTACCCAGGAAAAATATTAGAAAACACTTACTCTCCAATTTACCTGTTTCTAAAGTCTGAGCACCACAGCCCTTCTCTGTGTTCTTGTCAGACCACTCTTTTTTATTTAAATCTATTTTTTGAATTTTGGTAAAAGGCATCGCCGTCTACTTGGTCAATGTAGCTGGATCCTAGGGTATCCTTAACTTCTTCCTGTATCTGGTTTGTACTCCCTGCCAAGCCAACCTTGGAATGCTGACTCAGATATAACATCAGGAAACCTGAATCGGCCTCAGATAGGGGACTCACTTGTGGTGGGGATAGCAAGAGGTGGTCCAAGAAATAGTAAACCAAATGTCTGGGCAGACTCCAAAGGAGAGATCATGTGCAAAGGCTAGAGCAGTGGCTCTCATACCATCTGTGAAATGTGTTAAACTCTAGATGCTGGAGTCTCCCCACAAGACAGGTTCATTCAACCAAAGCTGCCAGTGATCTTACTGCTAAATATAGTGGACACTTTTTCATTCTCATCTTGACTGAACTCAGCAGAATTTGACACTCACCGGGAAAATTCTCTCCACCGGGCTTCTATGGCGCTCTGCTCTCCTCTTCCCTCCTCTCAGGCTAAGACTTTTGGTCTTCTTTGTCAGTTCCTCCTACACTGCTCCTTCTCGAAGTGTTGATGTCTTTGAAGCTCGCATTCCTTCTCTTCTTGATCTAGAAACTCTCTCTGAACACTGTTATATCTTCGATTACTTTGTACATGCCAGTGACCTCGTAGATATATTTTCAGGATTAGTATTCTCTCCCGAGCCGTTGGCACACAGTAGGTGGCTAATAAATGCCCGTTGAATTAATGAATGAATAAAGGACAAACATTTCTGAAGTGTGTAATTACTTTTGTTTTGATTTCATTTTAAATGGGTAGCTTCTTGGTGACGTGGAAGTAATCTTCAGCTCATAATCACCATCTCCAGTTCATCCTTTATATATTCAGTGAATCCAACAGAGGTTGGAAATTGATATAAACTTTAACAGAAAGGAGTTCTCTTGGATGATCTGTCTTCATTTTGACTTGTGAGTTAGTTATCTCATGCATCATCGTTTATCCCACAGTGCCTAGATTACGGTCTTAAGAAAGAACCTAGAATTTGTTGGGGGGAAATGGCTGATCCTAGGTCTAGGGTAGGAAATGAAAACAAGATGCACCTAGAATACCAGATAGCAAGGAAGCTATCAAAGACCACAAGGGCCATGTCAAAAATACTTAGAGACCAACCTGAAGAGGCTCTTGCCAGCCAAAGAGAAACAGTTTGAGTTTTAAATGGATCACTGCAATTGATTAAGTCCATTAAACCAACAGGCTCATAATGATATTTTAAAAATCTAATTGTTTACCTTCAAAGAATGATAGGAAACCAATTTATCATCTTCAAAGCCAATAGACGAAAGGAAATAAAAAACATTCATCCTTTCTACATGAATTATCACTCAATAAGCAAATTGTAAATGAGTAAAATGTCCCTTTATGAAGAGTCCTACAATAAATAATTTGCAAAGAGTGATAGAAAGAACACTGTCTCCAAATCCCAGTAAATTAATGGATCTGTGCGTTGGGCATCATCAACTTGTACCATCCCAAAAAAGAAACGACTGCACATAATATGCCTCCTCATGATAGAACACAATGCCACCCGAAGACTGCAGTTATAATATGAAAATTTTCTTGGGATCTTTTGTAGAGGATAATTGTTACAGTTAATGCAACCTATAATATACTTAAAAGTTGCTACCAAAGTAGATCTTAAGTATTCTCACCACACACACACACACACAAACACACACACACACACACACACAAATAGTAATTATAGGACACGAAGCAGGTATTAGTTAAAGCTATGGTGATAATTATTTTGCAACTTATAAGTGTATCTAAGTAACACATTGTGCACCTTATGACAGATGATAGCTACACTTAAGGTGAGCACAGCATAACGTACAAAGAAGTCGAATCAGTATGTTGTACACCTAAAACTAATATAACATTTTGTGTCAATTATACTCAAATAAAAAATGTTTTTAATTTATGGGGAAAAACATATTGTACACCTGACACTTATACAATGTTATGTGTCAATGATATCTCAAGCTGGAAGGAAAAACAAACACACCACCACTTATGGTCTTGCCAGAAGGATTAAACATGAGTCTGATCAAGACTTTAGATCTAACCACCAACTGGCAGGAAATACAAAGGGCAAAGGAGCACGTTAAATTGTACCATGATCGTGCTGTAAAAAATTCCACACTGTAGGTGACTCTTCAGGTCAAATGCAACAGGTAACTTTTAAGAGAAGTAAAGAGATGGGGGTTGGGGGTGGGGGAACTAGAGATTAAGAGAGACTTAGTCATAACTTCTTTAAATGGGAAAACAATAGTGTCTACTGATGTATCTGTATATTGAAAATATCTAAATGACACAAAAAATTGACTACGAGATTCATTTGTATTACCATATTTATATAGTCATATCTGATTAGGGGAGACAGGTGTTCAGACTTGAATCAGCCGCATTGGAGGGGCTTCTGGCGTGACTGGCAAAGTTCTATTTCTTGACCTGATTGTTTCCCTTATAACTCATTGAGCAAACATTTGCTTTGCAGCTTCTTTTGCATCAGTTTTACTTTAAAATATATAGATTTTTTTAAAGAATCTATGTGTTAGCCATTATTCTTTACTGCTTGTTTATTGTGCTATTAAGACAGAGGATCGTATTATAAATGTCAAATTGAGAAATATATTAGGTTGCATTTTTTGCACTAAAAAATTGAGTCCCAAAGCAACTGAACAAGTAGAAATAAAGGAGATGTAAACTTTGCATGAAACAACTTGGAAGTTTTCTCGCAAGTTCAATGTGTGTTAACAGGGTGATAGAACAGTTCCTAAGAGGGAACCTTGGTCTTTGGCTACATTGATAGAACTACCAAACCTAAAACAAGAGAGATGGGGCTGTTCTCTACGCTGTTTGAATGGTTGTAGGCACTATAATGGTTCTATAGGAACCCCAGGCAGGCAAGGTTGCTCAGAGGAGATGGGCAGAGAGAAGGTTCTCAAAACCATATCGTACAAGGATGATGAAGTGACGAAGGATGTTTGCTCTGGAAAGACTAGTCTGAAAGATAGGTGACCATTGTCTCCAAACATCTGAATAGCCTGTTGAAAAAGAGAACATAGTTGTTCCACAGGATCCCAAGATCAGTGGGTGAAGAGCCAGACAAATTTGTCTCATAAAGAATTTTCTGGCCATCAAAGTCTGAGGAAATGTTATGATTTACCTTAAAAATACAAGATTCTTGGGGCACCTGTTTAGCTCAGTTAAGCGTCTGACTCTTGACTTTGGCTCAAGTCATGATCTCACGGTTCATGGGATCAAGCCCCATGTGGGGCTCTGTGCTGTGAGCAGAGAGCCTGCTTGGGATTCTCTCTCTCCTCTCTCTCTGCCCCTCCCCTTGATTGTACATGCTGGTGCTCTCTCTCTAAATAGACAAATAAACATTTTTTTTTTAAGTACAAGATTCTTGTCACTGGAATGTAATCATAGGCAGGATGACCACTCGGGGATGAATAATGGATAAGTATCAAAAGTTTGTGTAAAATGAAATCTATAGGTCCTTTTAATCCTGCAGGTGTTTGAATTCTTGTTATTCTGTGGGGCACAAAACCCCCCTGGGACCAGGAGCTATAGAAATAACAATGCCCCATTTATTGTCAATTCCTACTTCATTTCCCTACCATGATAAGAATGAGCCACGGGAAAAAATACATCTTTTATGTTGTGTCATCTTATGTTAAAATGCTACCAAAACTCTACCCTTGATATGAGCTAATAGAAACAGATTTGAGGAGTTGGGCTCCTGGCTAAACACCTATATGTGATTGGGGCTCCTGGGTGGCTCAGTAGGTGAAGCATCCAACTCTTGATTTCAGCTCCGGTCCTGATTTCAGCTCAGGTTGGTGAGATTGAGCCCCTTGTCAGGCTCCGTGCTGACACTGCAGAGCCTGTTTGGGATTCTCTCTCTTTCCCCACTCTCTCTCTCTACCCCTCCCCTGCTTCTGCGTGTGCGTGCACACACACACACACACACACACACACACACACACACACTCTTTTTTTTTTCAATATATGAAATTTATTGTCAAATTGGTTTCCATACAACACCCAGTGCTCATCCCAAAAGGTGCCCTCCTCAATACCCATCACCCACCCTTCCCTCCCTCCCACCCCCCATCAACCCTCAGTTTGTTCTCAGTTTTTAAGAGTCTCTTATGCTTTGGCTCTCTCCTGCTCTAACCCTTTTTTTTTTCCCTTCTGCTCCCCCATGGGTTTCTGTTAAGTTTCTCAGGATCCACATAAGAGTGAAACCATATGGTATCTGTCTTTCTCTGTATGGCTTATTTCACTTAGCATCACACTCTCCAGTTCCATCCACGTTGCTACAAAGGGCCAGATTTCGTTCTTTCTCATTGCCATGTAGTACTCCATTGACACACACACTCTTCAAACAAACAAACTTTAAAAAAAGTTTAAAACCTCTGTGTGATTTTTCAGGCCCAGCCACAAGCAGATACAAAGGCTTTTACCTGGCAGGCCTCTTGGAAGGAAGTGCCTCGCCCACACAGCGCATTGCCAGCTGTCCTGAAAGCTCCCGTTAAGGCTGACCACACTCTTTAACAAACCTGCATTCCTAGCCCTGGCACCTTGATTTGGAGGTCTCCTTATTGGAAACCTTGAAGACATCTTTCCACTTCTAGCCCTCCCTCCTTCCCTCCTTCCAGCCCCTAGATTAAACATGAGACAGGTCACGTTTATATATGATTCATAAAACCATAGGAGCCATTAAACTGCAAGAACCTTGCACGTCATGATCTCGAAGTTTGTGAGTTCAAGCCCCGCGTCGGGCTCTGTGCTGACAGCTCGGAGCCTGGAGCCTGCTTTGGATTCTGCGTCTCCCTATCTCTCTCTGCCCCTCTCCTGTTCGTGCTGTGTCTTTCTCTCTCTCTCAAAAATAAATAAACATTAAAAAAAATTTTTTTTCACTGCAAGAGCCTGTGTTCCCTCCCTCAACAGTGAGACGATCCCCACGTCTGCTCGATCCACTTGAACCTTGCCAGGAGCATCACTCCATGGGAAAGCGGAACAAGGGGAGCTGGAGTTTTCCTGAGTTAGGCCTCTTGCTCACGCTGTCACAATAAGCGATTAAAGGCTTCCCTGTTGCTTTTGTGTTTGGGGCTTTAGTCAGCTACTCTGACGCCCTTCGGCTCAGCTGAGCTCCGGACAAAACACACAATCATGATAATATGCTTTAAAGATATCAGAGGTTAATTTTAGATCTCATAACACACATCATTGTGAACTACTCCTGCATTCACTGATACATGCTTTTAGGGGCACCTGGGTGGCTCAGTTCGTTAAGCATCTTGACTCTTGATTTTGGTTCTGGTCATGATCTCACGGTTCATGAGATCGAGCCCTCCTCTGCAGGGGGGCCTGCTTAGGATTCTCTCTCTCCCTCTCTCTCTGCCCCTCCTCAGCTCTCTCTCTCTCCCTCTAAATAAATAAACAAAGATTTAAAAAAATAATAATACATGCTTTTATGCTTGTTAGGTCTCCTAAGAAGGCCCACTGTAGCCAGACAACCTTTTTCTTCTATTACGGTCATTACAGCCTTGATAGCTTTTCCGAAGTCTGCTGTCAATACGCAGAAATCTTACTATGACTAATAGTTAATTTGAGACTCCTCTGTTATTTCTATGTCTTGTCCTTTTAACCTTCCCTGAGCCCCTTCCAGGTACTCGTCTTCCTGTTCTTGGCAGCCCCCGCGTGAGTCTCAGCTTACCTACCGTTCAAGCGAGGCTTATAATGGCGTAGAAATACATCATCAACCTGCCTATCGCTCCTTCCTTCAGGAGAAGCATTCTCCTTACAATCAAAGTTGTCAAGGTGGGGACCATGCTGACCACACTTTAGTGGCGGGGATGGGCATGTGACTCAAGCGAGGACAATCAGAAGGCTCGGCTCTAAGGCCATCATGATGGTCTCAGAGACAAGACGTGTAAGCCAGGCTGAAGCATAGTCTTCCCAAGGATTTTTCTGCCGCGGATATGGAAAAGGTTTCTTTTTCTTGTTCTGGGAACTTGAGTCCTAAAATCTATAAATTCAAGATGCTTTGAGACAGCTTCCTTGATTGGAAAAAGCTGCCTGCTATGGGAAGAATAAGGCCAACACTGAAAGGAAACAGAAGAAGAAGACAGAGAAAAAGATTGAATAATCAACTCTTTGGGTCCAAATGTACCTCAAGTGCACTTCAGTTCTACAGTTACATGAACCAACACATTCATTTTCCTTTGATCTGAATCAGTATGAGTTGAGTTTGTCGCTTGCAAACCAAGAATTCTGATTAATATATACAGTACATCACAGTTGTGTGTTCGTTTGACATAATGCTCTCCTAGATAATTGTGTTAATGAGACAAGATCTGAAATTAAAACTCTAAAGTGAAGATAATAGCATTCAATTAATTCTGTCACATATTCATTTATTCAATTGTCATCATGAAGGGTAAGATTTGGGAAAGAGGATAAGAAATCATTTATAGCATAAAGCCCTGATATCTCCATTGCAAAATTCTAATCTCTGTAAGATGACTAGAATATAGCTATTTCTGCTTGAGAAATGAGTGGTTTCTGCCTAATTTTGAATTTTTGCCTTATTGTGTGTTCTGAATTAGTACTTCTATGAATGGAAAATATTAATTCTCATCAGAACCCATTTGAATTCTGACAATAGTTGTGATTTATATTTGCATCTAATTACGTTTTACTAAAAGGAACAAAATGGGAGGTGGCAGAGACTGAATCCCATTCAGTCCTGAAGAGGAAAGGGAGTCTACAGAAATTATAAGAGTCTGGTAAAGTTGGACGAGAGTAGATGTGTGAAGAGCATTATATTTTCACCACCTGAATGTAACACGAGGCATAGCACTCATGCAGGATGTCAGTATTTCTTGGCTCTGGGTTCCCAGTGAAAGTAGGGCTTCTCTGACTAAATGCGCTCACACACACACACACACACACACACACACACACACACACACACACTTTCACTACATGCATGCTCATACACACATCAGCTCAGATACTCTCTCTCTCTCTCCTTCTCTGTCTCCATTCCTGGCTCTTTAAACACAAGGAGTTACCGGACACATTTATTATCCAAAAGATTAAAAGTATAATTAAAGACTTTCAACAGTGTAAACGTGTCTACAGATTCACTCATTCCATCTCTCCTTTTTTATCCACTCCAGGCCTTTAACATCTTCCAAACAGACACTGTATGGTTTACTAAAAACATACCAGCCCCTCTCCAAATTTCTGATGGCTGCCTTAGATATTTTATACAATCATCTACAATATTTTTTCTACATGCTGCTAGGGAAAAAATAATAATTTTCTTTGAAGAGGCTTTATGATTCTCCTTCCTGTTTCCTCCTGTTCCTGTATTAATTAATCTCCAAGGTTTTCAATCGGTTTAGTTCCAAACTCCTGCTGCATATCAGTACTACCTGGGGAGCTTTCTTTGGAATCCAGGTGTGCAAGCCTCTACTCTACAGCCTGTCACTCACAGTGTGGTCCAGGGACAAGCTGCACTAGCATCACCGGAGAGCTTTTTAGAAATGTAGAATCTCTGGCTCCACGACAGCCATGCTGAATCAGAATCTGCAACAAAAATCCCCATGTGATTCTTTGCACATCAGTGTCAAATAGCGTCTACAGATCATGGTCAACAGACCTGCTCCCTTACCGCTCCACTCCTATTATCAAAAATTCTGACTTCTACTTAATTAAGAATATTATGTAGTGCACTTCAATTTGATTTATTCTTCATCCGTACCTTGCTCCAACAAAATTTAAATCCGATCTTAGACCACAGGAAGAATAGGCTTTAAACTTTGTAAAGGTCCTCTTTAATGTCTCATTCCATTTATTCTCAGAAGTATATTCCCTTTTGGCCTGGACCACTAACGCGTCCTGAGCTTTATCTTCTTGTATTTCTTGACCTTTGCTTCCCATGTAGGTTTTACTTCCAAGGCTGTTTTATCTTATTCGTGACATTGTCTTTCATCTTCTGCTACTAAATTTTCAAAATCGTTCCTTTGACAGACTTCCCAGGCTCTTGCCTTTCATCTTACTGACCAACTTTAATTTTGGGTAACACGGAGACCCCATTTTCTGTAGGCTCTCAGGCTAGATGCAACGACCTATTCCAAATACTCAATTTCATCTCTAGGAAATTGTCAATATCCATTTTCTGGCTGTTCCTACTTGACTTCAAAATGTCTGGATAAAGGTGATTCATCAATCACTGTGACATTTTATCTTCCCACTGCTGCATGCTTGGTGTTACTCAAACCACCTTCTGAGTGGTCCTCAACTTTTCACTTTTCATCTGGAGATTTTGATGTCATATAGAGGCAGTAGATTGAAAACATACACCCAAAAGTGATTGGCTGGTTATAATGAAAGCCATACGGAGTAAGCAATGATAATCAACATATGAGGGTTGTTATGAATGAATTCTGCCTCTGTGTCTTTGCTTCCTCACTTCCAGAAACTTCTGCCACACCCTTTCAATAACCCCTCCCATGACTAGACCCTGGATGAGGCCATCAACAGGCATTGTCCACCTCTGACACCCTGAAGGCCAACTTCCCACTTTCTTATCAAAAATCGTTTATCGGTCAGACTTGTATTCCTTCCTCCATGCCTATTGACCCTGAATCAGGTGAAATCAGTCAGAACATGAACTCAGCCTTACTGCGGTTTCCATAGGAAATCGAATGACCTAAGAATGTCAGGATTTCTGACATCATTGCTAAAGATTTTGTGAAATCACGCAGAAAGGTCACATCCCATATGGTATAATAATTACTGTTCTCCAAAGTCCAGACCTTCCCGAAGAGGCCTCCACCCTCCTCACCCAACGAAAATAGTATGTAAATCAGAAAGGGTGTGAATGTACTTAAAGTATTCCAATGTCCTTATATTAGCCAAAAGGAGACGAAAAGTATTTAACATTAGACCTTGGTAAGGTAACAATGCATGCTATAATTTCTAGTGTAACCACTAAAAGAAAACTGATATAATATGGTTGACCCTTGAGCAACATGGATTTGAACTGTGTGAGCCCACTTACACACAGATTTTTTTTCCAATAAATACGGCACAGCATTGTAAATGTATTTTTACCTCATGATTTTCTTAGTAAAAAGAAAATTATCTTTTCTCTATCTCACTTTATTGTAAGAATACAGCATATAATACATATAACATACAAAATATGTATTAATCTACTGTTTATGTTATCTGTAAGGCTGATAGTAAAAAACTCATTTGTGTGTGTGTGTGTGTTTGATTATATCTTTATTGAGACTCCTACTTTATGGGTATTTTAGCTAGATACAGACATCTAGACTTTCTTAATTCATTGAGGAAGTAAGTTCACTGCTTTCTGACTTCTTTTATTGCTCACGAAACATATTGCCATCAATTCTTTAAAAGCAATATGTCTTTTTTTCTTTAATCGCTTTTAAGATAGCCTCTTCGTCTTTAGTTTTCTGTCAGTATTTCTTGGCTCTGGGTCCCCAGTGAAAGTAGGGCTGTATTAGGTGTGGCATCCTTTTAACTTTCCTTCTTGGGAGTCATACAATCCTTAAATATGTGATTGGCGTCCTTCCATAGAAAATAGTCACTGTCTCAAGAAGTAGAGCTTCTTCCTCATTCTCTCCACTCTTTTTTGGTCTGATTTAATGTAGGTTGAGATTTTCTTACTGTATACTCCTTCTGCTACTTTCTAAAGTTTTCTTTTTTTTTTTTTTTCTGGGTAACGACTATATTTTCGGTTAACGTAACCAGCCCCTGGGTACGGTAGTCAGAACCCTAAAGACTATTTCACTCCAAAAATATCATTTAAATACCAAACCAAAACACTGTGGGTTTTAATGGTGGTTTATAGGAGAGCAGGTTATTTTAGACAAATTAATAACATGCCTTTAAAACCATGTAAGTGAAGGAGGGTCAGCAGGAAAGTACAGACCTCAGCTTGCCCTGCTGCGTGTGACCCATAGAGGGCTCTGTTGTGCTCACTGCTGCTTCACAACTCTCAGTCCTAAAGGGCAGGAATAAAGGTTTACCATGCAACCCTTCATAGGGCAATAATGGACCAGCCCAAGGGGGAACAGGTGGATAAACTTCAACTCCATTACGGATTCAGGATTTTGGTGGTAGAAACTAACCATCGTGTTTAACATGGTTTATACAGGAAATTACTTTCTGGGTTCTGGACACATGAAATTTGTACATTTCTCTATGCACTCATTTTTTTAATTAACATAGTTATGATTATGCTTTCTAAGAGTATCTGGAGCTGTTAACTAAAAGCCAAGTAAAACATACTCTTTAAAAACAGGAAGGGGGCGCCTGGGTGGCTCAGTCGGTTAAGCGTCCGACTTCAACTCAGGTCACAATCTCATGATCCGTGAGTTCGAGCCCCGCATCGGGCTCTGAGCTGATGGCTCAGAGCCTGGACCCTGCTTCCGATTCTGTGTCTCCCTCTCTCTCTGCCCCTCCCCCGTTCATGCTCTGTCTCTCTCTGTTTCAAAAATAAATAAACGTTAAAAAAAAAATTTAAAAACAGGAAGAAAAAACAATAATTTTAAGAAAGTATAGTAGATGTTATCAGGAGGTTAGGATAAATTGGTTACTGTGGTTGAGAACAAGAGTTACTGCCAAAGGCTCCTGGGAGGTCTGTATGGTGAAGAAACATCTCCTAGCATTTCCCCACTGGGCATGACCCGAGGACTGGCTGGGCGGAGAGATTGCTGCTGAGGAGCCCAGGACATCAGCAGGCTCTTTAACATCTCTGGGACTGCGTTCTCCTCTGTAAAAGTAGTGGGATTGACAAGGTTAACTTCAGGTCATTTTTAGATCTACAATGCTGTGATTCATCCTTGATTCACAGATCGGTATTTTTAACTGCCCCAGTTCATCCAGAGAAGCAATTTATTTTTCCTAGCATTGATTTGTAGAGGAAATTTGTCACAAAGTTCTTTATATAAGGCACATTGACTAACTTAACTGATAATGTGCTTACTATCGTTTTGCAAAGGATAAAGAAATGCACATTTAGTGAATTAGAGAAAGACAAATATCATATGACTTCACTCATATGAGGACTTTAAGATACAAAACAGAGGCGCCTGGGTGGCTCAGTCGGTTAAGCATCCAACTTCAGCTCAGGTCATGATCTCACGGTCCGGGAGTTCGAACCCCGCGTCGGGCTCTGTGCTGACCGCTCAGAGCCTGGGGCCTGTTTCAGATTCTGTGTCTCCCTCTCTCTCTGACCCTCCCCCGTTCATGCTCTGTCTCTCTCTGTCTCAAAAATAAATAAACGTTAAAAAAAAAAAAGATATAAAACAGATGAACCTAAGGGAAGGGAAGCAAAAATAATATAAAAACAGGGAGGGGGACAAAACATAAGAGACTCCTATATAGAAAGAACAAACACAGGGTTGCTGGAGGGGTTGTGGGAGGGGGAAATGGGCTAAATGGGTAAGGGGCTTAAGGAATCTACTCCTGAAATCATTGTTGCACTATATGCTAACCAACTTGGATATAAATTAAAACAAACAAACAAACATGGTTAAAATTTTTTAAAGTAAGAAGAAAAGAAAATAGTCAAAAAAAAAAAAAGAAATGCACGTTTAGTAAGCTTTTCTCATGACCTCCTCACATAAAACTTGAGGACAAAAAGTAAAAGTCAACTCAGTATTTCCTAAAGTTTGTTCCATTAGTCTTGGTTGCAAAATACAATTAAAGTCAAAATTTTAAATAAAAAAAGAAAGAAAGAAATGTTAATTAAAATGTAATTACAATTCTTGAAAAGAGAAATTAAAAGATTTTAAAGATAAAGAAAGCTTTCTGTGATCAAACAAGGAGGAAAAGTCATAATGCACATTAGCTTGCCAAGGCTCTATAAGGATAGGTCGTAAAGACTTGTTTTTAGAGCTACGTTTCTCAAAACTTTTCGTTTGCGGGGCACCTGGGTGGCTCAGTCAGTTAAGCATCAGGTCACGACCCCCCGGTTATGGGATGGAGCCCCACATCAGGCTCTGTGCTGACAGCGCAGAGAGCCCTCTTCCGGGGTGCAGACTGCCATCTTGTCATGGTATTCCCATGTGGTGGGGAAAGTGGGAAAGAGCTCTCTAGGGTCCCTTGTAGGAGGGTACCAATCTCACTCATGAGGGCTCCACCCTTCTGACCTCAGCATCCCTCAACGATCCCGCCTCCCACTACCATCACAGTGGGGATTAGGATTTCAACATGTGAATTTGGGGGGACACATTTAGTAATAATTGGTTTCATGTAAATGTAAAGCTTTAAAAAATGTTTATTTTGAGAGAGAGAGGGTGCGTGCGCACACTAGTGGGGGAGGGGCAGAGAGCGAGGGATTCAGCAGATGGCGGCTCTCGCATTCTGGAAGCCTTCCCTTCGGTAGCATTTGTGTCGTTGTGGTTTCTAGTTCCCCTCTTCCATCACTGCCCTCCCTCCCTCCCTCTTCTTTCCCCTTCATACTTCCAAACAGGGTGTGCCTCTGTGCACCAGGTCTCCCCATCCCTGCCACCCGACCGCTCTCTCTGGATCACCTTTTACTTCCCCCACAGTGTTAATGTCATCTTTGGGTTGATGGCTTCACAGTGTTATCTCCACCCAGCCCCTTGGTCATATGCGCCTCTGAAACACACTTCCCTCCTTCCTACCTCGGGGACTTTAGACTTGCATTATCCAGCATAAGCAAGGGCCCTGCCAGTCATTCTCAATCACATACCCTATTTATTGTCCTTGTAGTATTTGCTGCAAGTTATCAACATTTTGCGTATTTATTTGTTACTTTGTTGTTTGCCTCCTTCAGTAGGAGGCAATCACCTGGAGTGCAGGACCATATCTGTCTGTTCTCCCAAGTATCCAGCATGGTGCCAGGCACACAGCAGGTGCCACTACATTTTTGTTGGATAGATGAATATGATTCTTGTGGCTTCTTAAGCTAAGAGTCCCCTCACACTGTTCTCTGGTGATTGAGTCTAGAACATAGAGTCTGGAACACCTCAAAAAAATGGATAGTTAACAGAGCTTTTAGATGTCTCCCTGAAGGATCAAAGCTTCAAGGGAGTTTGGGAGAACTGGGTGGGAGTAATTCCCAGTCTACTTCTCTGAAGAGTTCCCTAAATGCCAATTCTGACCCATTGTATTTTTCCAAAAATAGCCATAAAAATACCCCCCATTCCACATACTCTTCTTGAAATGTGGCTTTGATACTCCTCCTATTGAGAGGTAGCATCTATATTCCCTCCCCTTGAACCCTGATGGGCTTATAATTTTAGCAATGACATTGTGTCTTAAAAACTCCCTTGAAGAAATAAGCAAATATGAAACAAGGCTACATCATAAAAGGCACTACAGCTTTGGGGCAGCTGCGTGGCTGAGTCAGTTAAGCGCCCAACTCTTGATATTGGCTCAGGTCATGATCTCAAAGTTTTGTGAGTTCAAGCCCTGCATCACACTCTGCACTGGCAGCATGAAGCCTGCTTGGGATTCTCTCTCTCTCTCTCTCTCTCTCTCTCTCTGCCCCTCCCCCACTCGAGCTCTATCTCAAAATAAATAAATTTTATTTTTTTTTAATTTTTTCATGCTTATTTATTTTTGAGAGAGAGACAGATGGCAAGTAGGGGAGGAGCAGAGAGAGAGGGAGACACAGAATTTGAAGCAGGTTCCAGGCTCCAGGGTCGGAGTTGTTAGCACAGAGCCTGTCGTGGGGCTTGAACTCACGAACTGAGAGATCGTGCCCTGAGCTGAAGTCAGCTGTTCAAACGACTGAGCCACCCAGGTGCCCCTAAATAAACTTTAAAAAAAAAAGCAATACATCTTTCATCTAGTTCTCTGGGAATGCTTCCTCTTGAAACGTAGCTGCCAATCTACGAGAATGCTCAAGCAGCCACATGGAGAGGCCGTTAATAGATGCTCTGGCCAACAGCCTCAGATGCAGTAACAGAGGAAAGCCAATGTCGGCCACCAGATGTGTGAGGAAACCTGACAGATGATCCCATTCCCCCAGTTATCATACCCAGCCTTGGAGTCTTCCTAATTGAGGTCCCAATAATATAACAGAGGTAAGCCATCCCCAAATCTCCCCTGTCCAAATTCCTGATCTACAAAAATCTGTGAGCATTATAAAACAGGTATTTTTGTTTGTTTATTATTTAAGTCCACGTTAGTTAACATATATTGCGATAATGGTTTCAGGAGCAGAACCCAGTGATTCATCACTTACATACAACACCCAGTGCTCATCACAAAAAGTGCCCTCCGTAATGCCCTTCCCATCTAGCCCATCCCCCCACTCAACGCCCCACCAGCAACCCTCAGTTTGTTCTCTGTATGTCTCTTATGGTTTGCCTTTGTCTCTGTTTTTATCTTATTTTTCCTTCCCTTCACCTGTGTTCATCTGTTTTGTTTCTTAAATTCCACATACGAGCGAAATCATATGACGTTTGTCTTTCTCTGACTGACTTATTTCGCTTAGCATAATACACTCTAGTTCCATCCACGTTGTTGCAAATGGGCAAAATTTCCTTCATTTTGATTGCCGAGTACTATTCCATTGTATAAATATACCACATTTGCTTTATCCGTTTGTCAGTCAATGGACATTTGGGCTCTTTCCATACTTTGGCTACTGTTGATAGTGCTGCTATATATATGGGGGGGGGGCAGTGTGCCCCTTCAAATCAGCATTCCTGTATCCTCTGGATAAATACCTAGTAGTGCAATTGCTGGTCGTAGGGTAGTTCTATTTTTAATTTTTTGAGGAACCTCCAATCTGTTTTCCAGAGTTTCTGCACCAGTTTGCATTCCCAGCAACAATGCAAAAGGGTTCCTCTTTCTCCACATCCTGGCCAGTATCTGTTGGTTCCTGAGTTGTTACTTTTAGCCATTCTGACAGGTGGGAGGTGGTGTCTCATTGTGGCTTTGATTTGTATTTCCCTGATGATGAGTGATGTCGAGCATCCTTTCGTGTGTCTGGATGTATTCTTTGAAAAATTGTTTGTTCATGTCTTTTGCCTATTTCTTCCGATCATTTGTTTTTTGGAGGTTAAGTTTGATAAGTTCTTTATAGCTTTTGGATACTAACCCTTTATTTTTATTCATATGAAATTTACTGTCCAATTGGTTTCCATACAACACCCAGTGCTCATCCCAACAGGTGCCCTCCTCAATGCCCATCACCCACCCTCCCCTCCCTCCCACCCCCCATCAACCCTCAGTTTATTCTCAGTTTTTAAGAGTCTATTATGGTTTGGCTCCCTCCCTCTCTGACCATTTTTTTCCTTCCCCTCCCCCATGGTCTTCTGGTAAGTTTCTTAGGATCCACGTAAGAGTGAAACCATGTGGTATCTGTCTTTATCTGGCATGTATTTGCAAACATCTTCTCCCATTCCTTGAGTTGCCTTTTAATCTTGTTGACTGAATAAAACAGTTTTTGGACTTTATTTCTTTTTCAATGTTTATTTACTTTTGAGAGAGAGAGAGAGAGAGAGACAGAGTACAAGTGGGGGAGGGGCGGAGAGAGGCATAGAATCTGAAGTGGCTCCAGGCTCTGAACTGTCAGCACCGAGCCCGACGCAGGGCTCCAACTCACCAACCGCGAGATCATGACCTGAGCCAAAGTCGGCCGCTTAACCGACTGAGCCACCCAGGCACCCCTGAATGAAACAGGTTTTCGAGGCCATTATGTTTTAGGGTTTTGTTAACAGCGATGGCCACTGGAACACTGATATTCTTTGTTGTTAGTTATAAAATGATCCCTAACCTCTATCAATTGGACAAGTGGCAATGTTGATACAGTTGTGAAAATCTGCACACAAGGGTTCTTTCTGTCTGGCGACGGGAACCGTTCTTTCACTTCCGTGTAAAGGCAATGTGCTGTGGTGTGCCAGGGGCAGTTCAAACTGGCTTATGAGCCTGTGCATACCTTCCAGACTGGCCACAGTGGAAATACTTACGCCATAGGAATTGGCAAGCACTACAAATTAGGGCTTTTTGCTCCCCCTCCGGAGCAATGGCTTAGCAGCACACCATTAGAAATGTGCTGCTGCATTTTTTTTGATAATAATATTTCCACCTGATGGCAAAAAAAAAAAATAATAATAAGTTTGACTTCATCGGCACTTTTTCTCCCAAGACTGCTCTTAAGCCTGTGATGTTCTAAGAGCTGCTCGTGAGACTGAAACTTGTAGGTCGGCTCCCCGACTCTAATATTCTCTGCAAGGACTTCCACATGGGCTGTTCCATCCCTACAGTGTACCTGACACGTGGTTACAGACAGAGGCGGAGTGAGCCCAGATGTTCTGGGAGGGGCTGGATGCCCCGTGATGCCCTAGGACGCAGGGGTTTTCCTCCCCCCACTCAATGTGTTCATAGAAAGCTCTCCTGCTAACCACAGCAGTGACAAAAATACCTTCAGTGACAAAAATCAAGGCAGCACAGTCTGTAATAATGTTGCAAATTACCTAAAAAATATATTCTTGTATGTGAGCATGTGCATGAAAAATGTCTGAAAGGAAGCAGAAAAACTGTTGGAGGGAGTTAGGTCGAAAGGACAAGATGTTTGGGGTGGAAAAAACCTGACTTTGCATTTATATGGTTTTGTTCTATTTGAATTTTTTTTTTTTACCATATGCATCTATCCTAAAGCTTAAGAAATCACATCAATGACTCAGTAATAGCTTAATATAACTTAATAAAATCATGTAAGATGCTTGAAGTCCTTCTAGACAATTTTGTCCTGTTCATTTTTATTGTGCCTTCAGTTAGTATCCGTTACTCAACTGTGCCTGTTTAGATTCACTCCAACCCCAAGCAGTAAACCAGAACCATTCTTCCAAAAAGGGCAAGTCTGTTTTGCTTGCTTATCATTGTATCTCACAGCACTTAGAACAGTACCTCGTGCACAGCGAAGGCAAATAAATAATGAAAATATATAGTATGGCAGATGGTGGCTAGCGCTATGAAGAAAATTGAGCGGAGGTTGGGAGGGATAAAGTATAAGTTTTTAAAAGGTGACTGGAGGAAGTTTTATTGATAAGTTGATATTTGAGTAAAGACAGCGGATTGAGTAAAGCAAGGCATGAGACTATTGGAAGTAAGAGATTTCTAAGCAGAAGAGTAGCAAGTGCAAAGGTCCTGAGGTAGGAGAGGTTGATCAAATAATATGCTGAATTTCTTTCAAATTTTACATTCATGTGTATGAGATCACATTAAAACTTAACGAACGAATATGAATGCAATAGATTTTGTGTATTTCATCATTTCTTTAATTCGCAGAGTTAAACACACTAACCAAGTAAATAGTTTTGTTATTTCAAGCACATGGAGATTACTATTCTCAGGGGATTAGAGCTGAGGTTACTATCTCAAGAGAATTGGGGTGACTCGAGAAATCCTGGGTGATTCCTGAGAACCAAAGCTGCCTCTTAACAAGTTGCAGCTATGCAGGGCAGTTTTGCAAATGACCCTGAGCCACAAGATTTGAGCACCCTTTTATGGACATTATCCCAGTAAGGACACCCGGTCCACACTGGTGTAATGGAGTAATCTCTTAGCTCATACCTGGATTCAGGTTCACATTGCCTAATTCTCAAGTCTGATTTGAGTCTGCAACCCCATGGACTGAGATCAATAAACTCTGTTTCGCCTTCCATAAGATGGTTTCCCACTCATCTAGATCTTTCCGAGTCTCCTCCTTGTGCTCCTCGCTTCAACAGTGATGTTCCAGGGTCTGTTGGACTCTGTTCTTTCTCTCTGTTTCTTTGCCGTCCTGGCAACGGCTCTCAATTAAATGTTCATAACATTCTCCCTGTGTTAATCCACCTCTCCATCACCTGATTCCCAGCATGTCTGACTATGAGCTATAGCTTCTCCATCACTGTGGTAACACCTTGTTTTGCTTTTCTGCCAGGGCTTTCTGATTCTCTCAGCAACCTCTTCATCTCATTCTACTTGACCTCCTCGTGATATTTGACACTCTTTTTTTTTTTTTTTGAAGTATAGTTAACATACAATGTTGTATTAGTTTCGGGTGTACAACATAGTGATTTGACAATTCTTTACGTGACTCAGTGCTCACCAAGATATCTGTAGTCACCGTCTCTACCACACAAAATTATTACGATATTATTACCTATATTCCCTACGCTGTGCTTTTTATCTCCATGGCTTACTTATTGTATACATGGAAATTCGTACCTCTCAATCCCCTTTACCTCTTTGGCCCATCCCTGACCCCCTTCCTCTCTGACAACCAACCACCGGTTTGCTCTCTGTATTTACGAGTAGGGTTCTAGGTTTTTATTTGTTTGTTTGTTTTTTAGATTCCACATATAAGTGAACTCATAGGGTATTTGTCTTTCTTTGTCTGGCTTATTTCACTTAAAATATCATGTTCCAGATCCACCCATGCTGTCACAAATGGCAAGATCTCCTTCTTCGTATGGCCGAATAATATTCCATTGTGTACATATTTTATATATTTTATAATTTATACATATTTTATATACATATGAATACACACACACATATGTACCACATCTCTATTCAGTCATCTATTGATGGACACTTGGCCTACTTGCATACCTTCTTGGTTCTTACAGATTATCTGACATTCTTGATGACAAAGGTCCTTGCCCAAACTCTACTTTGGCTTCTGTAAGATAGTTTCCCACTAATCTAGATCTTTCCAAGTTTCCTCCTTCTTGTGCTCGTCTCTTAAACAGTGATGTTCCCAGGGTCTCTTGGACTCTTTTCCTTCTCTTCCTGGCAACGGCTCTCGATTAAATGCTCATAGCATTCTTCCTATATTAATCCACTGGGAGAAGTGAGACAATTTCCACCCCATCCCCACCACCACTGTCAACATAACGCATGAGTAATGTCACCTGCTCAGCATTAAACAGAAAAGTCAGTAACGCAGAGAATAATATTAACCATATATAGAAGAAAATAGAGAGATGGCGCATAAATACAAAACTAAAGCTGTTTGTGTCTGTCCAAGCCCGATAAACTGGCTTGGGAGTACCTTCCCCTCCCAAAGGCACAACTGGAGATTTTTAACTAAGAAAGCCGAAATCTGAACTATCGCACTTTGTTCTTGCTGAAGAAAGACTTGAATAGAAGGGTGTGGCTAGCAGGTGGCCTAAAGAAAGAGTAACAAGACAATGCCAATCTGTCCACGTGTCCAACACACAGACCAGAGGAGAGGGAACCCTTGTGGCCAGATCTGAGAGCTCACTGCCGTGGTTCATACCCTGTTTTCCCACCCCCCTATCCCATAATCTGCCTGAAGTAAGCAGCCCAGAGCCAGGGTACTTAAGAAAAGAATCTCATCTTTTGCTATGTGGGCAAGAAAGAAAAAAATCGAAAAGGCACCAATGTCCCAGCCCCTACCTCAGCCCCTTCCTTATCTTGGTCCTCCGGTGGAACCCCTCCATGGGTGCAGGCATATGTCCCCTCAAACTGATTGTGGCTTCCTGCAAGCAGATGTAACGGGCTCTTCCAGGACCATAAATCATCAACTTGAGATTCTGTCACTTCCAAGGAGAGCAAAAGGAAGAGGCTGGGATCTCGAGACTGTTAACTCAAGAATCAAACCTCCTACGCTCAAATCCCAGCTCATCCACTGACTGGTTATATGCCTTCAGCAAATTACCTGCCTCACGGTACCTCATTTTTCTGGTCTGTCAACTGGGGATAAGTAGAGTATCTAACTCACAGGGTTTTAAGCATCCAATGAGTTAATATATTTGAAGCGTGTCAAACAGTGCCTGGCTCAGAGTTAAAGTCTCACTATCCTCCTAATGGGCAGGGAGGAGCAGGAGAAATACCACAAATCTCAGCAGTCTTGTGCTCAGAACATTCATTGTGCCTCTCCTAATTTCTGCTCATTAGAGCAGAGCTTGCCTCCTCACTGATTCTTTTCCCCCCCATGGCAATTACATCAGAAGCATGGCGCTTCTCTCTCTGGTTATTTTTTTCTAAGACCCAAGCAGAAGAAAGGAATCAAAGAACTATTCGCTCAACTGCTTTATCTTCCTCAGGGTAAAAAGTTTAATAAATTAGAACATTCTTCCAGCTGGTTCCTGTGGAGAGTACAAAGTTACCTTTTGAATTATGATATATTTTGAGCTAAATATTTCTGTCTAAATGCAGAACATTTCTGCAGCCTGGTGTCTTCTAGGTTGGTTGTTTGCTTTTTTGTTTTTATAAGGGAGCAAAAACCATCTGTAGAAAATAATTCTCATGTATAGACAGAAACTGCTTCATTATTTTCACCCTAACCTCAAGTTTAGCTAAAAGCACAAACAACACTTTAAGACACAGCCTCAAACAGTGCCTAGAAACTTGTATGTGATTGTTCTGGACCAACAGTTCAAAAAGAATCATTAACCTCACTTCTCTATCATGGGTTTTATACTCACCAAACAGCCTTCTGATTATAATGTGTCTTACACTGATTTGTCCTCAGACAGAGAACGTACTGAGCAGTGAACTTAAGTCTTTGGGAGAACTTAGTGGTCCTATTTCTCACTCTAAATTAATGAACTGATGTGTTGGCCATACATCAATCACTTGTGAGTTAGATGTATACAAAACAGCCCCTAAAACACCGGTTAGTTCTGCGGGGCCCGGCAAAGTAGAGTTCTTCATCCTCTGAAGCTTCTAGAATGCCATGGCCACGTTCAATTTTGATTGCCATTTTGTAAGCCCTGATGGGGATCCACCTGGTTTACCTTTATAACATCTCCATTTGGTTCTTTGTTCCTGTAGCGACTACCATAGCTACATCTCCTGCTATGGCCTCTATCTGCCAGAGAACCCTAACTGAATCCCCCACAGACATGTCAAGGCTCAACATTTTTAAGATATAGTATGTAGTCTTGTCCTGCAATCCCACTCTTCCTTCTGCCCCTAAGGGTGCTGGGAGATTATGGAAGGGATTTAAGCAGAGAAGTAGCATGATTGGGTTTGCATTTCTATAAAACTTCTTTATCTGGTATAGAGAATATATTGTTAGAGGGCAGGAGTGGGTACAGGGATGCCAGTTGAGAGCGATTTCTATCATCTAATTAGCAACAATGTTGACTGGGTTCTTTCCATCGGAGATGAAGAAAAGGGGACAATTCAAGAAACATTGACAAGGTGTACTTATGATGATTGGATGTGAAAGGTGGGACAGATGGAAGTACCAAAGATGATTCCCTGGTTTCTGGTGGATGGTGGGATTGTATACTAAGAAAAGCAGCAGGTTTGTGGAGAAGGATCATAATTTCTGTTTTGGACATGTTGCATTTGACATATCTCTGAGGTATCTGAAGGAAAAATACCCGGTAGGGAATTGAACTTCAGGTTGGAGCTCAGCTAGGAGAAATGGGTCAAAGATGCAAATTTAGGGGGCACCTGGGTGGCTCAATCTGTTGAGTGTCAGACTCTTGATTTCGGCTCAGGTCATGATCTCACAGTTCCTGAGTTTGAGCCCCACATCGGGCTCCAAGCCGACAGGGCGGAGCCTGCTTAAGAGTTTCTCTCTCCCTCTCCCTCTGCTGCTCCCCTGCTCTCTCTCTCAAAATAAGTCAACAAACTTTCTTTTTAAAGATGCATATTTAGAAGTCATCAGCATATTGATAGTGCTCGTATTTGTGAGCTTGCATAGGGTCACCAAGGTAATGAGTGGAGAATGAGAAGAGAGAGAGAGAGAAATTAAGACAGATTCTAATACAGGAAGTCAGATTGATCTGTAGGATTTGGCAGAGGAATCTGAGAAGCAATTTTCAGAGATGTGGGAAGAGAACCAACAGGGGACGATATCAAGGAAAGGGAGTGCTCCAGGGAGGAGGGTGTGGCTGCCTGTGTGGGCTGCTGCTGAGAGGTCAAAAAGTTTCTATAGTCTTTCTGTTGGGAAAAATTCTATGATAGGATTGGAAAACACTTATTAAAAGAAACAACAACAATAACAAAAACCTCTCTGGACAGCCCTAGGTTATGTTTTGAAATGCAATGTAAATCCTAGTTACATATAATAAAGCAACTTTTCAAAAATGATTTATGCAGCACCAAAATAAGGAATTGAAAAAAACAAACAAAACAAAAAAAACAACCCTCACATAATTGTTCATCCAGAAAGTTGGTCACTGCGATGTCACACATTTCAATGTTTCCAAATATCTCAGTGTTTGGCATCATATAAACGAAATGGGCAGATGTGTGACAGTCTTTTTTTTTTTTTTCCATGAATCATCCCAATATTTAGCATCATGTGCAAAACAACCCAAAACTTTCCACAGCACACTGACCCAGATTCCCTTCCTTTTAGCATAAAACCAGGGGGTTGCGCCTTGATCTTTTGGGTTAATGCACTGTTGGTTTCTTAAATCACTTAGAACACCATTTGTCAATGTTCCCAGACTCACAGATGAACCATCACATGTGTTTCCTCCCACCGTGAAGCCAAATCCAGATCAATTTTGAGTCAGCCGCACACGCCCTCTGAGGTTGCCATATCAGGCCTCGCTTGTTTCCAAGGTGATGAAGCTGTGCAGTTAGTTACTATTCCAAAGCACACGGCTAGATTCCCATCACTGTGATATATTCCATTTTCTATTCAATTTCATCCCCAGGAGAAAACTCAAGGGTTATATGGAATTGCACATTTAGACTTGCCCTTCTGTCAAACATTAATAGGATCATGGAATCATAATGCAGAGGGAGGCCTGGGGAACTCACGGGGTCAATACACTCCCCTTCAGCGGGAGAACATCTCACCTGACCCCGAGGAACTAAGGAATCCTTGTATTTAAAAGAGCTGCTTTCCCTTTCAGAAGAGAAGATTCTACAACCTCTGGCAAACAGTTCTCTGTGCTTAGCAACCTCTACCCTGTGAGAATCCTAGGTGCCATGTCAAAGCGACCATTGCCGTCGAAGACCGCTAACCAAAGATAGAATGGGAAGAAAATGACCTAATTTACCTCGAGATGACTCCGTATAATACTTTGAATTCTGGAAAACATCATGGAACAGTGAAGGCATCAAAGCACAGCCAGTTCACAATGTAATGTTTTCCACATTATATTACTCACGCCTGGAAGAGTCCAGAGGTCACTTGGGTCAACTCTTGAGAGGCTGTGGGAATTAACCACTGTCACTCATGGTACCCTTTTTCCAGACTTCTTCCAGTAAGTAAATCTCCCAGTGGGATGAAACTTAATTATTTGGACCATGTCTGCTCTGTTACGTATTCTGCCTTGCCCATGATGAATGCTTTAATAAAACTGTAAGTCTCTTTTTCTAAAACAAGGTGAACATCTTTGAGAATTTTCTGGTTTCCTCCAAGGGCTTAGAACACTCACAGCCCCTGTGTTCGGTCACCCTTTCAGCAACATTTGCTGAATGCCTGCTGTGTGCCAGACTCAGTACCCAATGCTAGGCACAGAAGTATCTGTGGTAGTAACACTCACCACGTGTGAAGCCCCGTTTTAGACCGTGAAGGTTCAGGGGTGAGCAGAATAGCCTAGTCTTCGTGGAGCTCGTAATTTACAGGTGGAAAAAGGGAATGATCAAGGAACCACCAAACCAAATGCAAAATCACCTCTTCGTTAAGACCCTCTGAAGGCATAAATAGGGAGATCCATCTAGTCAGGAAGGAAATAATTACTGACAGGTGATCTGATGATGACCAAGTAGGTAAAGATGGGCCAGGAAGAGTATTCCAGATAGAGAAACCAGCGTATGCAAATTCTCTAGGCTGGGAGAGGAAGCACAGTTGGTCGTCTGAGGAGGTAACGAAGGCCGGTGTGGTTGGAGCACAGAGTGGAGAGAGAATGGGGTAGGGGTGGCTGTGATGACATGTGACTGGAGGTTTGGTACCATTCTGGTCTCTGTCCTAAGAGCAACAGGAAGCTATTACAATCCTTTAGGCTGTGGAGGCGGTGACACCACCAGACTTGGCCTTCAGGAAGAGTATGGTGACTCGATGGGGACAGAGGGATATGGATGTGCGGAGCCATTTGGAGGCTAGCCTAGAGAGGAGGAAGAAAGGACTGACATGATGGCAGTGGAGTTGGGGACAAGTCGAAGATTTCAGGGCACCTCTAACAAGCAGAAACGACAGGACTTGGTGAGGCATTGATAAGCAGTTAAGGGAGAGAGAGTTTTCAAGGAGGACCCCTAGATCTCTGGCTGGCGAGTAGGATACATGCTGGTACTCTTCACCGGGATGAGGGATGGGAGCATCATGGCAGGGGTGAGGGTGGGGGAGGTGATCATGAGCTAAGTTTTGTATACCTTTAATTGGAAGTGCTTTTGAAACATTCAAAGAAAGATGCCAAAGAGATAGTAAGGCGGTCAGGCCTGAGGCACGGAGGAGGTGTCAGAGCTGGAGATTCATGTTAGAAGTCCCAACTGAAACCATAGGCCAAGGGAGAGAATGCAACGGAAGAGGAGAAGGGGGCCTAGGGACAGAGATGAGACCTTCGGTGAAGACCCAGGGGGAAGCCCGCGTGGGAGACAAAGCAGATGTGATCAGAGGGGTGGGAAGAAAATTAGGGAGTGTGATACCAAGGGAAGAGTCTGTCCAAGAAGAAACGACAAGTTAACAGTGTCTAGGGAAACGAAAACCTACCTAGAGTAGAAAGGAAACAGGGGTTGTAAACAGAGATAATGCTTTCCGAAAATGTGCTGTGTGAGGAGTGGCAGTTGATGAGAGAAAACATGGCGGTAAACAGGCTAAACAGGCTGGGGATTTTCTCTTTCCTTTTCTTTCTTTCTTTCTTTCTTTCTCTCTCTCTCTCTTTCTTCTTTCTTTCTTTCTCTCTCTCTCTTTCTTTCTTCTTTCTTTCTTTCTTTCTTTCTTTCTTTCTTTCTTTCTTTCTTTCTTTCTTCCTTTTTTTTAAGTAGGCTTCACACCCAGGATGGGACCCAACATAGGCTTTAACTCATAACCCTAAGATCAAGACCTGAGCTGTGACTGAGTCAGCCACGTAGCTGCCTGAGCCACCCAGGTGCCCTGGTCTTTCTCTTTTTCAACATGAGACAGATGAGTGTATTTCAATGTCAGTGGAGAGACCCATGAGAGGTTGAAGAGACCGCAGATAGAAGGAGCAAGCAATAGAGAACAATTTCTGAGAAGGCTAGAGGGGATAGAAGCCTTAAGTGGAAAGACTATATTTTGAAGGTAGTCATTGTTGGTGTTGACAAGGTCAGTTTCTTAGACTATAAAAAAAACAATGACCACATTACCAGAGCAAGTAGCATCATTGCCAGTGTCAGGGAATCCCAAAGATACTGTCAGTTGATCTTGTCCTTGCCATGCTGAGGACAACCGGTCTGGTCAGGGCATTGTCTACTGGTCTACCCAGGACGGTGGTTGCCTGAGCCTGAGCTTTGCTCAACAACCCCAGGCACCCCAAAAAATAGAGCAATCTTCTCATTCTGTGGTTCATGATACTTGTAAACATATCTCACAGAAGTCTCCAGGGGTCCAGACATAGTTCTGGAAAAAAATAAATAAAATAAAATAAAATAAGGGAACAAGGTGAGTACACCAATAGGTGTTACATAAAAGGTCTGGGAGGTCAAAGAGGTAAGGAGAGCTCCCTCAGCCTGGCTTTGGATTTGAGAAAGGTTATCACATGGTTTCCCAACTGTCTAGTTCCTTTTTAATTCTTGGATACAGCTGGTAGCGGCTTAAAGGCATGGGTTGTGCCCCATGTGTGTGTTCACAATGCCCAGTGCTGTACCTGATACAGAGCAGTTGATGGACCAGGAAAGATTCATCACAGGGAGTAGAAAGAAGGTAGAGACAGAAATGACGCTGGAAAGACAAGTGTCACGTCGACGTGTTTGCCTGTATTCCATGAGTCAGGCGGTAGTGATGAAAGTTAAGTGCTGTGCTGTCGGGCGATAGCAGCAGATCTATCCGGACCCATTTCAGGGTGGTTTCACTTAAAGATGTGCAAATAGAAGTCTTTGTGAGGCTAAGGAACAGACCGGGAGACAGAAACGAGAGTGGGAAGGTTGGAACTGGCGGTCATAGATTTGCATCTGGGAATTGCCAATTGCATTTGGAGCAGGTGGAAAATGAAGGCAGGGTTGGGGTGGAAAGGATGAATGTGGGCAAATACTAGGGTCCTTGTTGGACCAGGGGAGGAACCAAGATGTCTGTAATGTCCACTCCTCAGAAGTGGGGTCCAGGGAGTGGGAAGGGAGCCTCAGAGAAGCAAGGTTTCTGCCCTTCCCCTGTCTGTCTGTGAACTCTATTCCTTCCTTCAATCTCAACAAACATCTTTTTCTTTTTGTTTTTTTACGGAAGAAAGTTTATTCTATTTTAAAGTTTTTATTTTAATTCCAGTTAGTTAATAAATTAATCATCAACATTAATATATATAAACTAATAAACAGTGTTATATTAGTTTCAGGTGTAGAATATAGTGATTCACACTTCCATACATCACCCGGTGCTCATCACAAGGGCACTCCTGAATCCACACCACCTGCTTAATCAACCTACATCTTCTAGTCTGTGAAACCTTTCCCTGTCACTTCACCCTCCTTCCCCCGCCCCTCCCACGCTGCTCAGGATGTATTGTTCGCTCATGTCCACTGGCTCTAACAGCATTTTGTACGTGTTTCTAGACTGAACCGCACACACGTCTGTCATAACGTTCATTACATCGTGTTGAGGATTAGGGTTTACTTGCCTGGATCTCCCACTAATGACTGTCAAGATTCAAAGGCAGGATCTCTCTCTCTCTTATGTGGACCAGATCCTACGGGATCCCCAAGTCAGTATCATTTTGAGGAGTGAGTGAGTGCATGGCATTTGCGTGGAGAGAGTCAAGAGCATTTGGATGGTCATACATGGAACCCAAGAGAGCTCACAAAGAGAGATACGGATTTGGAACCTGACTGTAGAGCAAGATGATAACGCCCAATGCTTCTCACACACCAGGCACAAGCTCTGCGAGGTAGCTTCTCCATCCTCCCAAAGCCCTAAGTATGCCCGAGATACAAGCAAGGGATCTGTCCCTTAGAGAGCTTACTTGCCCCAGATCACAAACGTAGCAAGTGATGGAGGGACAGTTTAAACTTGGGCGGTCTGGCCAGCATCAAAACTCAGTCTTACCCATTATACAGACTATCCTGCGTCCTACATGAGACTCCTTCAAAGGTAGTGTGATGCGCTCAATTGTGTGCCTTCTAATCCATAGACCGAAGCCTAACCCTCAGCACCCCAGAATGTGACTATATTTAGAAATAAGGTCTTTAGAGAAATAATTCAGTTAAAATGAGGCCATTAGGGTAGACCTTAATCCAATCAGACAGGTGTCCTTATAAAAAGAGGAAATTTGGACACAGAAAGAGACACAGGAATGTGCGTGCACAGAAGAATGACCATGTGAGGGCACAGAGAGAAGGTGGCCATGTGCAAGCCAATGAGAGAGACCTCTGGAAAAACCGAACTCATCACCACTGTGGTCTGGGTCTTGTAGCCTCCAGAACTGTAAGAAATTCCTGTTCTTTAAGCCACTTGGTCTGTGGTACTTTATTATAACAGTTCTAGCAGATTTTTTTTAATGTTTTTATTTCTTTTTGAGAGAGAGTGTGTGAGCAGGGGAGGGGCAGAGAGAGAGGGGGACAGAGGATCCGAATCGGGCTCTGTGCTGACTGCAGAGAGGCTGATGTGGGGCTTTAACTCATGAACCGTGGGATCATGACCTGAGCCAAAGTCAGACGCTCAACAGAATGAGCCACTCAGGTGACCCTGACAGGTCTAGCATATTAATGCAGGCGGTCAGAGCTGTGGAAGATTGGGTCACTGAAGGAAAGTGTCAAAATGTCAAGAGGACAGACAGCCAACCTTTCCAAGTCTAGATCATTAGTATGATGACGAATGGGTGACCTGGCCATAATTCCCAGGAGGTGTGGCTATCCTCAGTGTCCTGAGTCCCGGGTTTCATTGTACTTTTGAATTTCCACAGCACTTTTCCAGAGGTCTTTCCCCACCCTGTCTCACTTTTCGGCCACCCCTGGCGGTTGGAGGGGTAACCGTGGGTATACCGTGGGGTGTCTGACCTTAAACTCCAGAGCTTACACCGGGAACTACAGGCTCAGAGTCTTAAGAAGCCTCCCAGGCCAGACCACTGTCTCTGCTGTCCCTTATCCAAGCCGAGTCATTTATACTTGAATGAGATTATTTTCCAACTCAACCGGTTTATCTTTAGTTTCCTTTATCCCTTGGCCATCTGGTCCCCTTATGCTTGCATGTAAGGCTAGTGGCTTTCTTTGTCTAAGTAGATTTGTCAATAGTTGATAATTTTTCTTGTCATGATCATAATATTTATTTTTCACATCAGACAAACTCTTCTGGAGACTTGGAAGAAAGAGATTTCCACCCCCCCACCCCCCACCCCATATCTCTCTTTAACCTGAAATGTTTGCTTCTGGAACATGTGGTTTATAAATAAGGTATTAAATAAAAATGAATAGGGTGCCTGCGTGGTTCAGTCAGCTGAGCGTCTGACTCTTGACCTTGACTCAGGTCATGATCCCAGGGTCGTGGGACTGAGCTCCACTTCAGGCTCCACGCTGATCATGGATCCTGCTTGAGATTCTCTCTCTCTTTCCCTCTGCCCCTCTCCCCTGCTCACTCTCTTTCTCTTTAACTAAATAACTAAATAAATAAATAAGAATGAGCAAAACTTCCCAAACCAACGTATCTTCCCGTTCTATTTGCTTCTGGATAACCTAAACTAGTATTTCATTTCAAGAGCTTATCTTAGATCTGGGCTGGCCTCAAAGCAAATGGTCCAGAAGGTTTACACTCACAGAAGGTGTGGCCCAGCTTCCCTCCAAACTGAAACTTAAACCCAGGCAAATCCCATGCCCAGGAGATTTAAATGTTTATCTTTCTCAATCTGTATTGCTTCAAGTTCTTATTCTTAAAGCTACTTATCTTCTGGTTGTTCCAAACCCTCAGCCCCTCCCAATTACTTGTGACCTTGTTAATTACTAATCTGTGTCTTCCATCAGTAAAATTGATGCTCTTACTTACCATCAGATTAGTTTGAGGTCCCCCCCCCCCCCCCCCCGCCTCTGGTTAAGGGCTTTGATATTCCGGTCCCACTCTAGTGACAACAGCACCGTGCACCTGTCGGGAGCACTGTGGGGCTCTGAGGGGCCCTCTAAGGGAGGCTAGGCTTGGTAGGAAACCAGCTCTGCCCTGGGGGCCCAGAACCTGATAAACTGCCCTCTCCTGACCTCGAAAGCTCCATTAGGCCAGGCCCCGCCTCTGGCTCGTTCTCCATCCTGTCCCTGGCATCCAGCCATTGCCTGGCACACCGTGAGTGCCCAATAAATAAATGGATCAGTGGCCTTATTTTCTAACACACCGACACAGGCAACAGCATCAACAGAGACTGAAATGGGCATTATAGGTAAAATACAACATGAGAATGCTGTTCAATTTGTCTGAGAGAGAGTCATTAAAAAATCAGGGATATCTTGTGTTGGTATGCTTCGCAATTTCTAGAGGGCTTCAAGTCTCCTGCGAGATTGACACCAACAGCCCTAGTTTAAGGACGAAGGAAGCCTCACGAGAATTTTGTGAGGATTAAAGAGATCGTGTATGTAAAGCCCCCTGGCACAATGCCCGGGATGCAGGAAGAGCTTTTAAAACAGTTGCGAGGCACCCTCTCTTCTAGTGACATGACGTTCAGGTCCAGAACCCAGGGTTTACATTTCCTGGCCTATGACACCATCCTCAGACAGACTTGATGTCTTTCAGGCAGCAGGCACACCACCTTCAGAAGACCACGGATACTCCCCTGCCCCCATCTTACAGGGGGGAGGGAGGAGGGCGTTGCGCCTCAGGACTAAAGCCATCGATGCTCAGTGACTGGAAGTAGAGCCCGGGAACCATGTACAGGTGACGGGCAAGACACCCCCTGTGTGGTTGCCATAAGGTCCTCATGCTGATTACCTGCTGGCGACTCTTGTACCAAATAAACCAAATGAGGCTCCTAAGACCCGAGGACTGACGTGGGAGCCCTCCTGTAACTGAGACACGGCTGCTCAGAGGGACCACGATTACCGTTCAAACCTCTCTTCCCGATAACAAACGCATCACTGAGTTACCATGAGCCCTTGTGCCAATGATAAGCAGCACTTGCGGCCCCCGTGGTTGAGGGGGCCTGAATCAGTGCATCATGTTGAGGGGCAGCCCGGGGTTTTGGCCTGGTCTGACCTTTTTCGAGATATCGGAGGAAAACGGAAGTAATTCAAGGAGCACCCATTTTCCATGGCCTTCCTTCTTGGGGCTGTACTTAGTTCACCCTTTCTCCTCCGCCCTTTTCTCCTGCCATCCTTCGAGGCTGTGCCTGGCCTACCGGTCGGCCTTCCAGTTAGGTGACGTAGGTTCCGTCCACACTAAATGGGCACCCTGCTCCTCTGCTCCCCACGGGTGGCCTGGGGCAAGGCGCCTAGACTTGCTGAGGTTTAGTTTCCTCGACTGTAGGATGAAAAACTGAACGTACCTCACCGACCTTTACTGACGACTAAATGAGGTGGCATTGGGGACAAAAATGAATCGTCCCCACACAGAACTGACCAAGTAGGTTTCCTCACAGCTCTAAGGATAATAACATGGTAGAATGTCTGTTACTTACACATTCTGTCCGTTTTATCCATTTTTTAGATCTGGTTACGTTGACACAATTTGTCCTTCTACTTTGCACGTAGGCTATGATGGTCTGTTGACCTCCCGGGGATGTCGTGTTTACGTTGAAATGCCTCCCTGCCTTTGCCATTTGGTGTTCCTCTCATCACCCAGCTTTCCTCCACTCTAACTGAATGCTTAGCGCCCCCGCCTGCCTCACACCCCCGGGTCTCTACCTGGAAAGCTCTCCTCACTCCTGCCTCCACCCTGGGACTGTTTCCCTTTCATTCACTGACACATATTCATTGCTCCAGATATTGGGGATGCGGCAGTGAACTAAACAGAGTCCCTGCTCTCATGGAGCTGGCATTCAGAGGGTAGGGGAGGGAAGAGCAGCTAATTAGTAAATAAATCTCTCATACGCCCATGGCTGGTAGAGCTTTAAGAAAGACTAGCAGGATAAGGGGATACTGTGATTCAGGTTTAGCTAGGAAGTGTTCTCCAAGGAAAGGGCCATCTGAACATAGTCCTGAAGGACACGTGGCAGGAATCTTGCAGAAAATCTGGGAAAAAGTATTCCAGGGAGAAGGAACAGCAAGTGCAAAGGGCCTGAGGCAGAGGAGGGCTAAAATATCCCTTCCTGAGAGAGCTTTCCTTGACACCCCAACTTAAATTGTGTTCTCTCTCTCTCAGGACACACCATTCTCCTTGGAGTGTTTTTCTCCATTTGTGTGTTTTATATTAACATAAGGAATTTAATTAGTCTCCCCCTCTGGATTATAAACCCCATGATGGCAGGTGTCCTATCTGTTCCCATTTTCTTTTATTTGTGTATCCAGAATTCACCCTCTTGTCTGATATTTAAATAGTTATTGAATGAATTGATACATTGAAAATGGTTATTAATGGCATTGGGCAGATCACTTACACAGTGTAATTTTTTTAAGTTTATTTATTTTGAGAGAGAGAGAGAGAGAGAGAGAACAAGTGGAGGAGGGGCAGAGAGAGGGAGAGAGAGGATCCCAAGCAGGCTCCCTGCTGGCGGCACAGAGCCCAATGCAGCGCTCAGTCTCACGAACCAAGAGATCCTGACCTGGGCTGAAAATTAGAAGTCAAACGCCAACTGAGCCACTCAGGTACTCCTCACACAGTGTAATTTTGCCTCATGTGAGAATTTTCTTTTAAAAGTCAGTACATAGGGTGGGGTGAGGGGAGTTTCCCCTAAAGTACTGGCACTCTTCTTTCTTCCAGCTAATGAGCACAAATTGAGTATAATACACCCATTTCTGTTTTCCATGCAAGGAATTTTATGTTCAGTAAAGATAATTCAGTTAAGATTTGGCGTTGGCATGTTTACCTGTGCTCGTTTTCTTGATATGAGGTTGCACTTGTATTCTTTTATTAATTGGATTTCTCTTTTGTGTAATTTAATTAAGATACAAATTAAAAAGAGTGATATTTAGGTAGGTAAGGAAGGAAGAACAGAAGAGAGGGGAGAAGGAGGGAGGAAAGAAATTATATTCCTCTTCAAGATATAGCTTATCACTGTTTTGCAAGTTAGGATTGGAAATGTAGCTAGCTCATGCTTTCAATGTAACAATAGCTGCCGGTGAGTAGTACTTGACATTATCAGGATAGATGCTAAGTATTTTTACATGCGTGTTCTCATTAAACTCACAACAGGCTCTAAAATAGATATCAATAGCCCCATCTTTTAGATAAGTAAATTAAGGCTCAAAGAAGTTAAATAACTTGGCCTTAACACAGAAGAAAGTAAAAATGAGTGCCTTGGAGAGGGCTGTCAGAATGAAATCCGAATTGTTTTCATCCCGCCTCCCCTCGAGTTTCCTTTCAGCCTCACACTACCTACTAGGGAGAGGTGTGCCCCTCCAAGAGTGATCATTACCTCCCCCCAAGGCGCTGATGGGGGTCCTTTACAAACATCCATTATCATATCCTTACTGCAACAACCCCTGCAGGTACATCCAATGGTCTTTATTTTTAAAGGCATTTTTTAAAAATAGCAAAAGAATGCATGACACAGATTGTAAGTGTCGTGGGGTGGCGGGAAGCCACTCAGACCTGCGCTACGAAAGGCGATAATGAATTCAGTGTTGGCAATTCTCAGGAAACTATACGAAAACACCTAGGTGTTCCAATTGGTCCCAGTAGTGAACCAGATCCCTCCTTGCTTTCGCGGTGCGGTCGGGGTCGGGTTATTCCTCGGTGCTGCTCCCAGCTACGGGGCTCAGGCACCTTTGGGCAATCCCGGGGACGCAGAATTCTGGGGCTGTGGGCCCCAGCGGGAGGGGCGACTCCTACGCGCGCGCGCACACATACACACACACACACACTCACACACCACCCGCGGTCGCAAGCGCGCACCTACAAACATCTACCTCACCCAACCACCCACATCACACAACAAGGGGCACGCGACTTCACACGCCTCGCCCGCTCCTGCACTCAAACCACACACGGAAGCGCAAAACACGAGCTGGCACAGGCTCGCGCACACGCTCACACCCCGGGCACACACCCTCTCGCGCGCGCGCCCACCCCCTCGCTCGCCGGCACGCGCGCGCGCACACGCGCACACGCCCCGTGCACCCACCCTCTTGCGCGCGCACGTGCCCCCGCTCACCCGCACACACGCGGGCGCACCCCCGCGCGCACACGCACACGCTCACACGGCCGAGCGGCGAGGGGCGGGGCCGGGCGGGGAGCGGCAGCCAGTGCGCGGCCGGGCGCCGCCAGGAGAGGGCGCGGCGCGGGGCTGCGGAGCGCGGCTGGCGCCCGAGTTGTTTCCCGGAGCCCGGAGCCGCGAGACGCTCGCAGTGAGCCCAGCCAGCTCGGGCCGGGCTGGGCTAGGCGGGGCCGGGCGGGGCGGCCCACAGGGAGCTCGCCCCGGGTCACGCCGGCGCCCGCCAGCCGAGCGCGGCGGGGAGCGCGCCATGGACCCCAAAACGGGCGGTGGCGAGGAGGATGACTGCGTGGACTCGGGCGCCGAGACCGGAGGGTGAGCCGCGCCGGGCCGGGCCGTGGGCGGGGGACGCTCTCCGAGTTGCGCTGCGGCTGCTCCCTGCCCGGGACCTTCCCGGACCCCGCGGCAGAACCGGAGCCGCTGGGGCCGGACGGGGCCGCGCGGGCTGCCCCTCCTGCCGGACCCCCGGTGGAAGGCAGAGGGGCTGTGGCGGGCCGGCTTCCTCCTGGGCGGTCCCCGAGGGCAGCGCAGCGTGGTCCGTAGCTGCCCCGGGCAGGGCGGGCCCCACCCCCCGGGGGAGGAAAGTGCAAGGACTCAAGGTTCAGAGTAACTCCCCCCACCCCCCCGCACACCACCACATCCCGCCCCTCCTTGCCCCCCGTTATCGCGGAGATGATGTCGAGTACCCGGCAAATGCGGTGCCCCCCCCGAGATCATCGTTAGGAGATGCGCTTGCACTTGTTTCCACCTTCTACGAGGACTTTATTCTTCTAGCCCCGCAGCTCTCTGGAGTCCGGGCTGGGGGCTGGGGACTGGGGAAGAGGATAGGACACCCGGCACCTAAATTCTTTCAGAATCCTGTAAGAGGGTGACATTTTTCATTCCCGGCTTTATTGTGCTTGCTGAGACCCGCTGCTCGACTCCTATTTCTCCGCCGAACTTCTCTCTGCGCACCTGTCCCAGCCTTGGGTACAGGTGGGGTGAAAATGGTGCTATGATCCAGCCCTGCTTAAAGAAACAGCTTCATCGGACTCAAACATGTAGCCCAGACCTTTATCTCTGGGGACTAATTAGCCTTCTCCCAACGACACGGTTTTCCTGAGTGGGACAAAAGACCGAGTATCTTTAAGGAGATGAATGTCATTGTAAATGCTTCCACCCAGCTCCTATCGCCAGAGGATTTCCCTGTGCAGAGTCAGCAAACATCCAGGATGCGAATTCTGACCCAGGAGGAAAGGATGTCCTTTCCTCTCTGGAGTAACCCTGGGGGTGGGCTGGAGCTGCCCAGATTACAGAAAGCCTCATTCCTGGAAAGTTGAGGACATTTAGACTATAATCTCGGGGCTTGGCAGCCCTGTGAGGACAGGAAGAGAGTCCAGTCCCAGAATGGGCACAAGGGGTTAGGCTTCCTGGGCACTCACTCCTGCGGACCCAGCCCCTGCAGGCTCCACCCATTCCTAGCCCAAATCTGGGACCTTACACCCTACAGCAATGGGCTTTCCCTGTCATCCCAACTTGCAATCATTTATGGCTCACTGTGGAACCCAGTTACATTCTGGTGAAGTAACCTGATTCCAAACACTGCACTCCCTTGTTTTTTCCCCCCACACATAGTGTATAAGGCATTTATCAACTTTAATTGAAGATCCTTGGCTTTTTTTTTTTTTTTTTCCCTTCTGCTCCTAGTTAGCTAGGCCATGAATAGAAGAAGAAAACAAAGCAAAACAAACTAGCTCGTTTTCAGCTGGGTTAAATAAGGCACTAACAGGTTCATCCATTTTCAGTTTACAAAGCTCACCTAAGACAGGTGTTTTCCCCAAAGATTCTGTCCCGGAGAAGTGGAGGGGAGGCCCTGACCCAGGAGTGACAACTCCCTGGGATCCCCTCGAACAACATGACAGCTGCCAGGGTTCCTGGGAGGGGCTTGCTGAACATACGGACACCAGAACTTCTGTTCACTGCTTCTGTCACTGAAGTGTGTAGTTGTAACAGAATAGAATTGTTTACTTATGGCCTTAGTAGCATCCTTAAGCTAAAGATCAAAGTAAAATGGCATGCACTGAAATAAAAGAGTTTTGATGTAGAGTTAGTAATCTTGCATTGGCCACATAGTCATACATTTCCTGAAATTTGGTTTGGTGACGAAAAAGCCGCTCGCAGTTTCCTAGCTTTTGCAGAGTTTGCCCCCTCTAGCCCTCTCTCGCTTTCCTAAAACTACCTGTCGAGACTATCTACCAAGCATGTAGAAAGCACTTAATACGTGTTTGCTGTCATGACTGTTTTTAAAATACAAACCTGATTCTCTCCCTCTCCCTTCCAAACTTTTAGCGGCTCTGGCATCTATAACAAAGAGCTTAGACTGGCCTATGAGTCCCCCTGGTGTTACGGGGTCCTCCTCTGTCTCTCTGGCCTTATTTTTCGGCAGGACCGCCCTCGTACCCAGCATCAAGCCACATGAGCAAGGTGTTTCTGATTCCTTGCCTTTGTCGGGCTGCCCTTTTCGCCAGCTATGCCCTTCTCCACCTGGCATGCCTGTCCACCGGGTGAAACTCTACCTTCATTCCAGACTCAGCTCAAGTGACACATATGCTCGGGCAGGGATCGTTAATTTGAGGTCCATGAATTGTTTGAAATTTTATGCAAAATGATGTTCTTTGTGGCTTTTTGTGAGAAGAGACTGGTTTTTCATCAGATGCTCGAAGTAGCCTGTGATCCCCTCCAAAGGAAGTTGGGTAGCGTAGGAGAAGTTTCATTTTCAACATGTTGTGTCTGAGGTATTGGGAGACGTCTGAAAGGTGATGAGCCAGCCGTTGAGTGTATCTGTCTTAAGAGCTCAGCCTGATGACACTGCATCGGGGAACCGTCGGCCTAAAAATGGCAGTTGCAGTCCTGGGAGCAGATTTAAATCAACTAAAGGCAGTAAATAGCAAACCCTTACTAGCATTTACTCCATGCTGGGTACTGCGCTGAGCCTTTTATGTAATCCTTCAACAACGCTGTGAAGCAGGTACTATTTAAGACCAGCCTTGAGAAGTGGGTGAAGGAGGAGGAGCTAATAAAGGGGCCTAAGGGAAAGTAGGCATGGGGACCAAAAGGAGGAATGTGGTTTCCTAGAGGCCAAGGGGAAGAAGGGAAAGGCATCAGCTGTGCCACTGAGAAGTGCATTAAGATGCAGGAACGCGAGGTGCTCTTTTTCTCAAACGGAGGTAATGAAGGAAGGATGGAGTAGAGGAGTGGTGGAGGCGGAAGCCACGTCCTCTCCTCCTGACTCCAGGAGGGAGCAGAATGTGCTGCAGAGGAGGTCGCTAGAGTGCTGTGTCCGAGACAGGGAGGGGTGAGGAGAGGCCGTAGCAGGAGGAGGGTAGAGGGGGTGCAGGAAGGATTCCCGAAACATAGGCAGTAATCGGTCTCCTATAAATACGTGTTTATAGAAAAGACTCTGTGAAAGGGAAAGAATAGAGATACAGAAAAACCGATGGTTTGTGACGTCCACTTTCTGAAAAGGTAGAGATATGTTGGACTTCAGACCCCTCGGTTAGATGGGCTTTGCATAGAAGGGGAGGCCCGTCTCTTCTTACAACCTGGCGGGGAAGATGGCTTTCCGTTCCAGGCAGGTGCGACCCCCTCCCTCAGGAAAATGGAGGGTTTTTTTTAATAATTTTTTTTTAACGTTTATTTATTTTTGAGACAGGGAGAGACAGCATGAACGGGGGAGGGTCAGAGAGAGAGGGAGACACAGAATCTGCAACAGGCTCTGAGCTGTCAGCACAGAGCCTGATGTGGGGCTCGAACTCACAGACCGCGAGATCATGACCTGAGCCGAAGTCGGATGCTTAACCGACTGAGCCACCCAGGGGCCCCAGGAAAATGGAGGTCTGAAATAGTTTGGGCACCGCTGAGTGAGAACCCGCCTGGGATCACTGGGATCAGTGATTGTGACTGGATGAAGGTACCGCTCCACCTTGCTATTTACTTTCCTGAAGCGGTGGTCAGCTCCTTAGGGACAGGCAGTAAGGGAGACGGTGAGTGGTTGAGATCATCAAGGTTTGGGGGGAGAAGGCCTATTGCCAGGCCAGTGTGAACAAAACATAGGAGCAAGGGATTTGGAGGTATCGACGGAGCTATCAATCCTTTCGGCAGCATGATCAAAGAGAACGCTCTAAGAATTTTTGTGCGTCCCAACTGCCGGTGGGCACATTGTGCTGTTCACTCTGACATTGACAATCAGGGGTGCCTGCGTGGCTCAGTCAGTTAAGCTTCCAGCGTCGGTTCAGGTCATGATCCCACAGCTCATGAGTTCAGGCTTTGCATCGGGCTCTCTGATCCTCTGTCCCCTTCTCTCTCTCTCTCTCTCTCTCTCTCTCTCTCTCTCTCTCTCTCTCTCTCTCTGCCCCTCCCCGACTCACAGGCTCTGTCTCACTCACTCAAAAACAAATAAAAATATTTTTAAAAAGTGACAGTCAAAAGAGTCGGGTTACTGGGGTTCAACTCTGTGCCTTTAGTTTTCTCTGCTGTAAAACGGGGATGACGATAAAAGTACCCACCTGACAGGGTGCTTGTGAGAATTAGCCTCTACATTTAAAGCCCCTAGAACAGTGCCTGGTGTAAGTGAACCCTCAGTACGTTATTTCTCATCATGCTATTACTGCTGTTACGAACAACACTCCCAATGACAGACTTACAGTTGTATTTAATAAAAATGTGTATCTCCAGGTGCCCTCAAGATCATATGTTCTTTATACTCATCGCAGTGGATGCTCTGATGTTTTTCAATGCCCTAAGAAATTTGATCATCGTTCAGAACATCTGCGAGAGGATAGGATAAATGTTATGATTTTACAGAGGAGGAAATGGAGGTTCAGAGGGTGCACGACTAGTTAGTGGCCTAAAATGGAAGCCTGGGTCTCCAGCTTGCTTCCCACCTCGTGCCTCTCAAAGAGCCATCGATCTGCAATTAATTCTCGCTTCCTGCTCAGGCATTGTCTTTTGCTCGAAATGCTATCTCTGCTGTCTGACCCACCTAGTACAGGCCAAGATTAAAGGCAAACTAGTATTCTTCTGTGGCAATTGATGTCATTTTGAAGCTCTCCTTTTCCAAATGCACGTGAAAGCAAGCTTTGTGCTTCTGTGTACTTTTCGTTAGAAAAAAACTGGCAAGCCAGTTACTATCTTAAGAAACTATCTTAAGAAACAGAATCCCTTAACAGAGGGACAGGCAGTGTTGTTGTAAACCAAAATAAAAGACACAGAGTGAGACAAATGCTTTACAACGGGTGTTTCATTAGTGGTGTCTCCCAGATTTGGCTTCTGAGACACTCTTTCCAATATGACCGTTATCTGATAAATTATACTTTTAATACTGTATAAACGTTTGTGTACTTATTTTGAGAGAGAGGTGAGCGGGGAAGGGGCAGAGAGAGAGAGAGAGAGGATTCGAAGCAGGCTCTGCGCTGTCAGCACAGAGCCCGACACGGGGCTCACACTCATGAGCCATGAGATCATGACCTAGGGTGAAGTTGGATGCTTAACCAACTGAGCCACCCAGGCGCCCTGGATTATTTTCATTCAGAAGGTTGATCTGGCACTAATGAACCTCCACTTCCATGTCACCTGTCACTGAGCTTCTGAAAACATAGGGTCATACCATACCCTTTGGGTGACCTCCACCTGACATTTCAGTGGATTTAAGAGATAGCAAACAATTCACAGGTCTACTGTTTATAAAGCAGGTGAATGGGAAAGGTTAGGGGGAATAAATTTGAAGACGGGACAGGTTTAGAGAACAGTAAAAGGTGAAATCTTGCAGGGAAGACAGGATGATCTATTAGGCACTCTATTATCTTTGTGTTCAAGGTGGGGCTAGTTAGCTCTAAATTACCATGGCATCTAATTCAATGGACTGAGAGCTAACAGATGAGATCCATAATGCACTGAGCTGATGTTTTAGAGAAACCTCAAGATCAATATTACTAAAATGCCAAGATCAATTCTTCTGCCAAGATTTTCCTGGAAAAGAGAATTTAAGAAGGTATATGGCTGCTGACAGTGATAACCTGTCTTAAGTGCAGACCCTTTTATATATAATCCCTATATGTATAATCGTAAGTAAACTACAGTGAAGGGACTGCATCTGACTTTCTGGTCATTATTGGCACAGGTACCAAATAAATGTAATGTTTGCAAATGTGTCTCCTATATGTGTCAGATGTGTGAAGATCTACAATCCTTGCATTATTCTACTTATCTGTGTCATGTGCCCATACATTTTCTTCCTAAAATTCATGGAGTCCCCTTTCATGCTTTATTCTCGTAGAGTTGAATGTCTTGTGCAAAACCAGGTGGATCAATTCTTAGGATGTGAGACCAATAAACAGGATTCACTGCTGTTCCCTCCTACCTTAAAAAAGCTCATTTGAGGTTGAGCATCCGACTTCAGCTCAGGTCATGATCTTGTGGTCCGTGAGTTCCAGCCCCGCGTCGGGCTCTGTGCTGACAGCTCAGAGCCTAGAGCCTGGAGCCTGTTTCGGATTCTGTGTCTCCCTCTCTCTCTGCCCCTCCCCCGCTCATGCTCTGTCTCTCTCTGTCAAAAATAAGTAAACATTAAGAAAAAATTTTTTAAAAACTGGAGATTATCTGCCCCTCCAGAGAACTGTAGTCATTAGCTGAAACTTTTTGAACCTCTTTAAGCACAAAATTGTTTTAAGCTTTACAGTTTGTCTTTCACCAGCAATATAATAATTGCAGTAAATAATCTTTTGGAGTTATTTGGAATGTATTTTATGAGCTATAAAAGTGCCCATAGCTTGACTCAGTTCCTGTTTCCCCTCATGATAATTTTTGTAAGGAAAAGAAAGTAAATCTCAAGCTATATTTATGAGTATCTCATCTCTGTGTGCTTTCAGAAGTGAACAATCAGAAACAATCATATAGCAAACAACAGGCAAATGGTTGAATAAATTATAGTACATCACTTTACAATTATAATTACAGGAACTATAGCAACATGTCGTGACGGTATTTGGTGAAAAGAGCAGTTTAGAATTGTATCTCCATCATTATGGCAACTGTGTACAAATTACATAAACAGGATCAGCGGTTGGAGAGCACTGTGAGTCTTTAGGTGACTTTTCTTCCTGTTTGATTTCCGTTTTGATGGTGGACAGGGATGGAGGTTGGGGTGATGGATGAGACTGCAGAGCTGGACAGAGGCCATCATTCATGGAAAGAGGGGTTTATGTGGTACACTGTTGAGCTGGGGCTTCATCCAGAGAGTGACAGGATCAGATTTGTGCTTCGCCAAAGACTGGCTGCTGTTTGGGGAAGGAACTGGAGCGAGACGAGAGTGACAGTCAGGAGACTGACCAGCTGTCAGGCCTGACCCAGGCGGTGCCTTTAGTCACAAGAACTACATACAGAGAGATGCACGGCCGGGACCTTTGTTACACAAGCACCTAGCCTAAAAATACTGCCGTTATACCTTAAGATTCTCGAAATAGATGTCGCATGTAAATTCCATTCTTCATTCACATCCATCTGCATGCATGCCCGTATGCATTTGTGAAACGCATCTGCCTCAGGAGTATTTGGAAAATCCTAGCTGAAAATACACATTTTTAATACATAGTCCAATCACACATTGCCATTGAATGTTTCATTTGAATTGTCATGAAATTTCTTTAAAGCCTGACCATCCTAAGATGATCATATTGGATTGGGATTGTTTGGTCGTTGCAAAATGCCTGTTGACCATTTGTTGCATTCATATACAATTACATTTCTTGTTTTGTTTTTTTTTTTAAGTTTATTTATTTTGATAGCAAGAGACAGGGAGGGAGGAAGAGAGAGAATCCCAAGCAGGCTCTGCTCTGTCAGTGCCAAGCCCGACACGGGGCTCAATCTCACAAACTGGGAGATCAGGACCTGAGCTGAAATCAAGAGTCAGGTGCTTAACTGACTGAGCCATCCAGGCGGCCCTACAGTTAGATTTCTAAGTTTTGTCCTAAAGTTAATTTAGTCCCCCTGGTTCCAGAAAGAATTTAATGCCCCAACACTGGGGTTAATGATCCTGACCGTCCTCCCTTGCATTTTCCTTAGCCAGCGTGTCACCATGCCCCAGCCAATCCTTCCACCTTTCAGCTCCTGTCTTGCCATCACCCTGCCCTCGTACTTCAAGTCCCTATCGTTGCTCACCTCCTGGTCTCCTCACCAATAGTATCAGTTTAGTTTCCTAACCAAGAATGTAAAAACTTGGATTAGATGTAGGCGGATGCAGTTTGTAATACATAAAGGGATTTGCAAATGTTAGTAGTTGCTATTCTCTCCAGCTTTAAAATTCAGTGATTCTGTAACTGCTAAAGCATTTCATTTGAAAAGGGGAAACTACATGCTGTTTTCCTTCCATTTTGTTCCTCTACCAATAAATCAGTGCATCATTTGGCATGAGAGATGTAGGTTATTTCAACGGGTAAGAGGTGTGCTTTTTTGTGATGTTTTTTGAAGCTTTGTATATGCTTTGTTGATGTGGTAACAAAGTCAGTAGAGTGAAAATTGGATAATTTAAGAAAGGCAACATGAGACTAAGTAAATAAAAGGAGGGTGTATGTAGAAAATTAAACATAATTAACTGCTTTATTTGCATAACCATATCCCCTAACTACCACTTGCATAATAAATCCCTACGTGCTTGAGAGATTAATTTTCTACTGAGAATGACTTTGGGACACTGGGGGGAGAAAACCAAGAGCTTCTATACCATATACGTTGCCAGAGAGGGAAGGCTTCCCAGCCACACAAGTAGAGCAGAAACTTCATAGAGATTAAGCAGGCAGATCCTTGGCCAGATTCCCATTCTCACAGAGGCTGAGTGCCAGGAGCTGGTCTTTCAGCCTAGAAACTGATGGGTAATTTCACCCTGGCCCTTACCCTGCCTTTTTCCCTTTCCCTATCACAGCCCACATCCTGTTACTCTAATATGCAGCAGGATTTCGTCTCAGCTGGAACTGAAATCAGTCAAGCATCATTGTGCCTTTGTGTTTCCTGAGGGCCAGCCACACCCTGATTGTGGAAGCCCTCACGAGCCAGGGTCCCTTCACACTGCTGCCGCCGGGTTCCATCATCGCTCTGCTGATGGCAGCCAAGAAACATTTCCCCGTGGTGTGGAGCTAACTTGAAGGGTGCTCATTTGCGGAGGTTTAACCTTCTGGAGAATCATGAACCCCCTTGAGAATGTGTTGAAAACTTTGAGCCTTCTCCCCAGAAAAATAAGCTTCCATTCAAAAATTTGCCAGTGAATTTAGATGGTTCAGGACCCAGCTGGTCTGCCATCGTGGAGATCCAGAGAGACCACATGAAGGAACCCCGCTTTCTGAAGTGCCTTTGGGGATGCCTGAGTGGCTCAGTCGGTTGAGTGTCCAACTGCGGCTCCGGTCATGATCTCTCAGTTCATGGGTTCTAGCCCCATTTTGTGCTGTCTGTTCTCATCATGGAGCCCGCTTTGGATCCTCTGTTCCCACCCCATCTTTGCCCCTACCCCACTCGCACGCGTGCTCTCGCTCTCACTCACTCTCTCTTTCTGAAAAATAAACATTTAAAAAAATTTTTTAAAAATAAAATGCCTTTAAATTTTTGCCTTCACATTCAGACGTAATTTTATTTTACACAAAATCCCTCTGCACTACAATTTTTGATTTGTGGTATTTCCTCACATTTAAATAGCTACTTACCACACTGTAAGACTGTTTTTTAAAATTCTGGCATGAAGAACTCATTTGGATAAAGAAAAATAATGTCTAATCCTACTAACACCAAGGTTTTGTGTTTCAGGTCTGACTACAGCCACATGTCCTCCACCAGCAGTAAGTATGGTTTAAATGTCCTTCAGCACTGGCCTCTCAGCCCCACCTACCTGTGTAACCCATGCTTTAACAGAAGAATCACCCAAGGTATCCTTGCCGAAGAGCATGATGCAGGATCCTCTGACTCTGAAAGTTGGGGCTTTTCCTGGAGAATTTAATTGTACCTTGATTTCAGAACTAACTAGCTCTAAGAACTAACTAGTTCTTAAATTCTCCAGGAAAAGCCCCAACTTTCAGAGTCAGAGGATCCCGTATCATGCTCTTTGGCAAGGATACCTTGGGTGATTCTTCTGTTAAGGCCACTACTTTCCCTTTGGAAACTGAGTCTAGAGGAAGTAGCCTAGGCTCCGTTAGGACGGATGCTTCTAAAACAGCCTCTCTGAATAATCTGAGGTTACTCATTCATTCAACAAACATTTATCAAAAACCTACAGCCCAAAGGCTAACAGCTCAGAGCATGCATGGGGTGGCCTCGGTTCATCTGTTGGGTCAATGTCCTCCCTTGTAGTTTTGTATCTGCAGACAGATGTCATAGGTGATTGTCCTATGTGGTTAAAAAAAGAAGTGATTGGGAATATGTTTATAAACACACTGTAAGCATAGAAAAATATGCCTGTATTAAACGCTAATTTACAAGTAAATCTACTCATGGGAAATTAGGCCTTATATCTAGGAACAATTTGCAGTGATTAGGATCACTACATAAATGACCAAAGCCATTCAGATTAATTAAACACCTATTTTAAAATAACAAAAAATTGTCTTACAATAAAAGCCCTGATTATTTGAATCAGTAAATACTGAATCGTTTTTCCTTACTTCCCTGTTAAGCCTCAATTCTAAATAGTACTCAAATGGAAGGCCACTTAATTGGATTATTCTATTTATTGATGTTCTTGCTTAGTTTTCCTTTGCAATAAGAGACTGTGCAGAAAGCTGTATTTCTGGAATTGTAATTTAGTGTCAAATTATATTTAGTTATTAGTATAACTGCGGCGAATAATCTGTGATCATTTCAGCCAACTGGAGACCCAACATTGCCCCTTAGTTATTAAGAACCATTAGTAATAATGAGAATAATGCTCCAGTGATTTGCATTCCCTCCCAGAAGCTTCTGGATTCCTACAAACCAGGGAAGCCTGTCTTGAACTCTCTCTCTCTACGCTGCCATTCTCATTCCACTCAGTTTTGCCCAGAAGCTACATTTCTTTAAGAATGATTTTTATGAAATACTTGCCTAAAGCCTTTGCTCAATTCGTAGCTCTCAAATCAGTCCTCTGGGTCACAACAAAGCACCTCTCTTGTCAGCGAAACCGGTAATTTGGTTTGGGACGCTTTCCTCTCCATTATTTTAATTGCGATCTCTGAGTTGGAATTTCTCTCAGTGCAACTGGGATCAATAGCTGTTTATTGCTCTTCCTTTTCTCTTTAAACGTTTGGTGATTCCTGCCTCAGTCTTCAGTGTTGGGACCTCTAGGTAAGTGAGGATGTGTATGCATTTCATATTTTAGTTAGGAAATATATTTGGCTATAAATAATAGAGAAAAAATAAGGACTTAGGTATGGGTTTGTTTTCCTCTAACATTAAAAAAAAAAAAAAAAAAAAAAAAACCTCAGAGGAGACAATGCAGGTCTGATAGGGAAGCTTCTTTTATCGTTTTGCTTGGCTTTTGGCTTCTGTCCTTAGGGTTGCCTCCGAGTTACAAGATGGCTGCCTCTACCACAGGCATCACATCCTTGTTCTGGGCAGGAAGAAGGGGTGAGTGGATACTGCTGGGTCCCTGGCTGTCTTTGCCTAGTGTTTGCCTGGCCTGTCTTTCCTCCCAGCCAGGAGCACAAACCCTGGCCACACCCAGATGTAGGAGAAGGCCCCTTTAGCAGTCAGTGAAAGGTAACAGAGTGGGCCCTTTCTGAAAAGAAAAAAAGATTAAGTCTGAAGCCTTAAATCTGTCCTTTAAAAACATAAGTTTGACAGTGCTCTAATAATAAAAAGTATTTTCCAGGTAGATGTTAAAAACCTCATTTCCCCATGAACGAGATAATCACATTCAGAGGACTGAGTAGAAAGATTTTACTGTCCATCCTGAAGGATTCAGTTCTAGGGTCACTCCTTGTCACAGCCCCACCTGTGCCAACACCCTCTATGTGACTGGCAGGACCCACAGAGCTGACTGGTCCCAGTTCCCACTTGTCGTCATGACCCTGCATCTCATCGTCATTCCCTTGCCCTTGGGCAGTCTCTCTGAATGACTCAGTTCTGATTTCTGGTTGGGATCTGAGCCTTGGTTCTAACCATTTACTGTTAGGAAATGGATTTTTCTGTCTTCTAGTGGTTCCTGTTCAACATTCACATGATGCTCTTTTATCCATTCATTCCTGAGTTCACAGGGGCATAAGAACTTGCGTGGGTTGAGCTAGGGTTAGAGTCCGTTTGTCCACGGTCGGGTTTCATCATTGCTAGAATTGGCAGGAAAGCTTCCTCCGAGGGCACTGGTTGCTATTTAGGTATCCTCTTTTCCCTCAGAATGCAGGGGCTGTTTCCTCATGCTGCCTGCCCCTGATGGCAGAAGAAGAAAGGTCATCACCAAGACAAAGTAGTCAAGCAGTGGTGTGGCGTGGGACTTAGGTCTCCTACATCCTACTTCTGGAATGGAGTCAGGGAGGGCATGCGGCTCACTGGGCATTCTGTTTTCCCTTGACCTCAAGGATCTCAGAATCACATTTCCATTGAATGTGTTTGGTGTCACTTTCAGTTCTTGGGGAAGTAGCTGAGGAGGCTTCTTTAATGGATAGTTTTGTAAATGTGGTGAATGTCAATTTGGGTAAGTTTTTTTCTACTTGCAATGGGTCCCTTTGCCTTTTTTAGATTGACAGAGCTGACAGGCTTTTCCTTCGTGCTTTCTACAAAGCGAAATACACTGTTAACACTCAGATCTCAATAAATCACAATACTTCCTAGGAAGGATCAATTTGATTTATACTCCCAGAATTTTAGGTGGTTTTTCCTGAAAACTGGTTAGAAGATCATCAAGCCAGTATGTACAATTTGCATTCTTAAGTGATTTAAATAAAATTTATAAACAGGATAAAATAAAAACAATAATTATGCTGGGAGAAGAAAATCAACTGTGCCAGGTAATGCTAATGAAATTCCCATCATGTATGATTGAATATTTTCATTCAAATAAAGATTATAATCAGACTTGGAGAATTATTCTTAGAATACGTTGGGAGCTTAAAAATGGTATCTTTAGGACAATGTGACATTTCTTGAGGCTCTCTAGCCCCAGGATAATGCCAGGAGAAGGGGGTCAAAGAATTAACTAGTTTTCTTTATTGGAGACTGTTCTCCAACAGCCTCCTCTGTTTGCCCTCCTAATCTGTGCCTTAAAACTGCTCCTTCTCACAATTCAGGTATAGTCATTAACTCTTTACCGTATAAACTGCCAGTGGCAGCAGAAATGCCTCACAATTTTGTGCCACTTCATACTTTTCAAAATGCAAATGGTAGAAGATCCTTTGAAGTGATACCGAGGCCCTTGGCAATGCCCTGAGGAATTCCCCGTATCTGAAATTATGGAGAAAGGGTCATGTACAGCGTGTTCTGCTGATTTGAGCCTCAGACCGCATACCAAGGTATGCAGGGAAGGGACACATCATGGGGTGGGCAGGAGTCACGGAATCTGTTCTTCAACCCACGCAGCCCTCAGATTCCTGCTCTCCTGTTGTTTCCCCAGCTTTCTTTTCCTAGCTCCCTGCTCTGTCCTTCCAGTGACTCAGGCAGCTTCCCTGTTTCCTGCCTGCATTCTCCCTGCTGGTCCAGAGCTCCCACAGGCTGTAAGTCCGGTGGAGTTCTGTCCTCTTAGCTTTCCTGGGTCCGCCATATCTGTGACCTGATGCCGCGGGCCTCTGGACACAATCTCTTCTTGAGGAAAAAGGGTCAAGTGATCCCAGGCATTTTTCAAATAGGAAAGTCAGGCGTCTTCAGTTCATCACAAGGCCTTGTGGCTGGTTTAGAGCTGCTACAGGGGCTTGTGGGTCTTGCCTTCCTGCTGTCTGCGAGGACATCTTATCCCTTCCTAAGGCTGCCTCGTCTCACAGGCACATCTTTCCACATAAATACCATCTTCTCCCTTTCATGTCTTCATAGTCTCATCATTTCCTTGAAGTTTTAAGGTATTAAAATACCCCACGTTTTAATTTTGTCTTCGGCCATATCTGTGCCTCCCCTCAGCACAGAGGGAAAGGTCAGCCTCATTGCGATTTAATTAGTAAAAGTAAGGAGCCTTGAAGGCAATACACTGAAAGGACATGGGGTGCTCTGTGGAACTTGTTGCTGGTGGGGAAGGTTGAAATAAAAATGATCTGTGGCTCTGTATCCAAGAGCTAACTTCAGACTTGGGATAATGAAATTCATTGTTTTCTTTCTGGGTTTGTTAGACAAGTTATTGACAGATGGATGTTTTAAAGAAGCCAGTTGTGCAAATCAGGACGGTCAGTATCTTAGAGAAGGTGATGGTAGCCAATTTAACTTTGATCCATGGGCAAATTTCATAGTTTTCATTTTTTTCTTCTGTGTACAATACTTTCTCCATTATGATTTTCAGAATAAATGCTTGCTCCTGTAGGCTCTTATTTCCTAAGATCCGGGAAAAACCCAGATCTATTCATTAATCCTTATGAAGAACAATTTTAGCCATTGCCTGTGCATAATTTTGTGACCAGCATGAAGTTGGCAATGTACACAGTTTTTCAAAGAGACTAAAACATCCACCTGTCCATCCCCAGCTAAACACTCCTATTGCAGTGAAACCATCAGAAGAAAAGTCACGAATTTTCTCTAGATCAGAATGTGGCCTTGTAGGCAAAGTTGGTTATGGATAGTAATACGGTCTGTGGGGCTAATCTGACAAGTGTCTTAAGTAGCTTCATTCAAGACTATCACGACTGTCATCCATTTCCCACATCTTCAGTGTCCTAGGGGCTCATTAGTGATACTAATGATGTTTGATATACTGTCATAAAGCCAACAGGTGACATAAAACAAAGCATGGGAGAAACACTCTACTTATTTCCAAGTAGAGGAAAGTCGGGGTTTTGAACTCCTACTTGGTCATTCCATTGAGCCGGGAGCTCTTAATTTTGCAGCATCCAGAAATGAACCCTAAATAAGAACGATTTCCATCTTCAGTGTGCATTAAAAGCACGCTCGCGTCCAGAACTGCTCTCGAAGGAGATTCAGGGTGACCTGCCACATAGCTGGAATGAATCTGCAACCCTAGGCAAGGTCTCCGTGAGTGGCCTTGTGTTGGACGCTGGTGGCCCTGATAACACAGCCCTCCTAGACATGTGGCCATGGCTGCAGAGACCAATCGGAAATCATGAAGATGTTTTGCATGTGGACAGATAGTCTGCTTGCTTTGTCCATTCTGTCCTCCTTTGTGGCTCTGCCTTCCACGGTGACTGTAGGATTAAAGCTTGGACTCAGAAGTCTCTATTGTATCCCCTGGCAATGGGCACCTGGTACACTTACAGCCATTGCTCCTGTCACTACGTGAGAAAGAGCCCTTAAGGCTTCTTCCCTCCTCCTGGGAATGCTCTGGCCTCCTTCCAGCTTGCCCTGACTTTTAGAGAGAGGGCCCTGCTGTTGGTGGCTCTTCTCATGCTTCCAAGCGTCGAGGCTTTCTGTGACAAGCATGGCTCCTGGTTTGAGACGCTCATGTTCCTGGACCTTCCTCTTAGATCTGGAGCCACTTAGCTTGCAGGAAACTCTAATGAAAAGGCCACTTGCGTCATTTTTGGCAAGTCTGGGTCTTGAAGCCACTCAGGTGGAGGCTTAGCCGCAGCCTGAGAGCCACAGAATGCCAGCTGGTGCAGGTTGGGGTCCACTCGCTCAGCATTTTGTCAGCTGCCCAGAGAAGGTATTCTTGGTCTGGCAGAGCACATAAATCTCCAAACTGGAAAACTTGCTACTCAGAGTATGGTCCACAGACCACTGCTTCAACATCACCCCGGAGACTATTAGAAATGCAGAATTCCAGGCCCCGCTCCAGACCCCCTGAGCCATGTGAGTTGTTTGTACTGAAGTCTTAAGGGGCACTAATCTAGCTCATCTCCCCAGTGAGCAAGGTAGGTATGGTCTATCCAGATTTCTTTCAGATTCTGATTTTTAATGGCATAATCTGTATACTCTTGGACTTGTATAATATCTACATGAGAAAAAAAATTCACTTGACAAATGTTTAAATTATAGATTATTGATCATTTAAAAGAAGAAAACTGTGTTCCTCTCCTGAGTAGTTCATTTTAAAACATAGAATTTTGTCCTTATCTCCTGAGTAGTTTGTTTTACAACATAGAGTTTGTCCTTATCAAGCAAGCTAGAGATGTGTGTTTGGGGTTTTTTTGTTTGTTTTGTTTTTGTTTTGTTTTGTTTGTTCGTTTTTTTTGAGAAGCAGGCGCCAGCCTTATCTGTAAGATCACAGACTAGCGAATGAAGCCTGAGATGAACGAGGGTACTGGAGCTGAAAACCAGTGCACTTAGACGTTATTGGACAGTGTGGGTTCTGTACGGCCAAAATCCTCTGCATGGGAATCCGGAAGGCTGGGAAACACTGGTATTTGGCAGTTGGTAAGAAAAAAGCGACAAGCAAAGGTACACATTAGGAAATCAAGCGGCGAAGACCATCTACCACCTAAACAACTCCTTTGATGCTCTGTTACGCTGGCATCCGCTTCCCCCCAAATAGGGTGCAGTCCAATGGGTCCAAAGATAAGTTCTAACTGTGTGACTTCAGCTCCTAGAGGTGGTGTCAGTTTCTGTCCAGGATAGGAAGGAAAAATGGGGGCCGACTTCTCACAACCACGTTCTCCTTTAGAAGCTGAAGTAACCCTTCAGGGACAGCTAGTCTACCGGGGTCGTCCAGACTACCCACCCCAAGGAGGGAGGGAACACAGTCTGCAGTGAGTAGTTTCCATCCCACCTTCCTGACATGCTTGGCGCTTTCTCAATTTTAAGTAATTATCATTACTCATATAATACATCGTCATTGTAGACAATTCAGAAAATACATATTAGCAAAAAGAAGAAAACTCAGATTGCTACCATCTAGAAATAACCCAACAGTCGTAATTTGCCTTTATAGATTTTTTTCTGAGCATCTATATTGCTAGAGTTATATATTATTAGCAAAAATAGTATAGTTTTATAGTCTAATTTTCTCAATAAGTATATGTGAACTTCTTTGTTGTCAGTAAACTTCTACAATAGTTTGTGCAGTATTCCATTATATTTCTTTACATTCACCAGTGCCCAGTTGTTGGCTTTTTTATTATTATAAACAGCATTGCCAGGAGTATTTTTATACTAAATCCTTGTGTGTATCCTTCATTATTTCCTTAGGGTAAATTCCTACAAGTGAAATTGCTATAAACATGTAAAGCTTTTGGTGCTTACTGTCAGCTCATTCTCCAGGGGTACCATTTCACTCGCCCCCCCTGGCATGGATGAGGGTGCCAGGGCCTCATAAAAACTGTGATTTTTGTGAATGAAAAACAATATTGACGGATACACACACAATAACAATGGTCAAAAGTGCTCTGAAGAGACGGTGATAAATGGGGAGACTCTTGGGTTTTGGAGACCTGCAACCTGAAGTCTTTTCTGTGTCTCCTGAAAAGTACAGTATTGATTACACTCCCACTGTGACATAGCAGCAGGAACAGCCAGCAAATCCATCAGTACTCTGCACAGGCGTTATGACAAGTTGGAAGTGTTTGGGGACTATTGTGCAAAAAGCCAGGTCGTACCCACTAAAGCTTACGATATTCAGAATTGATTAGGAAGGCAAAGAGGATCCTGCCCATCTTCCTTCGTTTCTTCTTTGTAAACTTTCTCTCCTTCCTCCACGTCGATCAAACGTCTATTTTGTACGACCCGCTAGTTACGGGAGGGAAGGAATATTCCATCTGCTCTCCCTCCCCCTCTTGTTTTTATCTCACCTGGCATCTCCTGCCACTATTGTTAGCACAGAAAGGCAGTGCAGCCTGTGACTGGAAGGCCTCTCTGTCCTTTGTAACAAGAGCGGTTGTGAGAAGTCCTTCATTTGTCTGTTGCAGAGAGAGCTGGGCTTCCTCTGTGATTCGTCTTTATTTCACAGCCTCAGGCTTGAGCACAGCGAGGCTAAAATGTGTGTAGGTCACGGATAACCTGGACTCAAGCTTGGACGCATCTTTCTATGAGGTGGCATGCTTCAGGAGTCACATTCTCGCATTTTCTACTCTCTGTTGAGAACTCTATTTGAACCTCCTGTTATAGTGACTATGAATTTTTACAGTCACATGCTCAGGCATAAGACTAGAACCACTGTACTTACACTGAAGCTGAACTTCACTCTGAGCTGCCCTCACGCCTAGCAGCTGAAGGCACGGTGCTCTCTGCTGTGGGACCTCCACCCCTGCAGGCCTCGGCCCAGAAGTTTCGGTACATGATCCTTTCTCGGAAACCCTCTGCCATCCAGACGTCGGTCAGGTCCCTTCCAGTCTTCTTCCTTCCACCGGAAGCCCAAACCTGACAATCTCTGAGCTGAAAAGGCCACTCTGGCAACATGGCACGGGTGATGCAGGGGGAAAACCCTCTCTGCTCTAGGTTTTTAGCTTTTCTTAGCTCAGAAAGCCTCTTCTGTCTCCAGAGCCCCAGCCCTTGCAATAGAGAGCCTTTGCCCTTCAAGACTGTTTTCTCTGCTGTGATCTGGAAACTATGAGTTCAGGAACTTGACTCATGGGCCTATCTGCCCCCACCCACCCTCCTGGAAGCCATGAACAGCCCCGAATGTGCAGGTGGAGGGCCACAAGGCAAGAAGAAAATTGTGGTAAATGGGAACTTTGGTTATTCTCTCCAAAATTCATCTGCTGTGTTGGTTAGAACACATCTCCCACTTTGTTTTCCTTCTCTTTGTCATGTGTGAATACCTTGCTTCCTGAGGTTGTGAGCTCCAGAAGGGACATGTGTCCTCCTGCTGTGCAGTCGTTGGGGCTGTTTACAGGAGAGCTGAAGCAGAGCCCCTAACTGGGAGTCTGAGAGATGTCTGCTCCTTTCTAGACCTGCCATTAAGTGGCCGGTCAACTTGGGCAAGTCGCTGGACCTCATCTGTGACATGAGGAGGCTAGACTAAATGCCTCCTCCATCTTTAATTTTCTAGTCCTGTCCAGTAGGCTTGTTCTTCAGGGGGTTGGAAGGTACATATTTTCTAAGGAAATGGAAACAAGGACCAGGAACGTGTCAGTATCATGTTGAGATTGGTCAAGCAGTGGAACATTCGATCGAATTTTAAACCAGAAAAAAAAAAAAAAAAAAAGTCCGCAGGCTCCCTTCCCTGCATTGCTAGTTTGATCCTGAGCAAAGCCAGCACCAGATCTCATCACTGGTCTTCCTCCTGTGGTGGTCAGGATATATTTTATGAGCACCTACGTAGTGCTTTTTCCTAAAACGGTTGTAACAGCTAAACGTTTGATTTTTCAACATCCTGCCAGAATAAATCCCTTTGTAAAATAAGTCTTAATTGCTGTAATTGTGAGGACTTCTCCCACCAGCTCCAGTTATTAGAGGTCTGGGGTTGGTTGATGAACAAATCATTGGGGTAGGTTTTGGTCACCGTCCTCCTCTTCTGTCCGTTCCGTTGTGATAGATGTAACTTACCTCTCAAAACACAATGAATATCCTAACCCCGTTGTTTGTGAGCCCTGCTGCCTCATCTCCCAGTCTGTAGAATTTTCTTGAGGTCCTGGCTCTCAGGATGACTTTGCTACTGCTGAAAATGACAAGGTATATATGAAGCCGTTGAAAACGAGTGCACATTCCTGAGTAGAAGAAAGGATTCTGTGTCAAATACTAGCATCGCTTCTGTCATGTCGAGCCCTTTACCTTTTATACTCCGAGGGTCTTTGTCCAGTATTAAGCATCAGACTTTGGTGGGCAACACACCTGTGTTACCTTCTCATAAACTTTCAAAATCACTACAGTCGTAAGGACTTAGATAACAACTCTGCCATCAAGAGATGGCCCTCGTTCCTACCGCTTTTCTACCTTCTCACACTAATGACCTAGCAACCTCCTAGTCCCCTTTCAGAATTTATGCCAGGCTGTGTTGGAATTTAAAGGGTCTTTGTCGTTGCTCTCTGGTGAGTGGCTGGCCTTTGCTTCCCCCTCTTCTTCCTATCTGGAGGTTTATTTCAGAATGAAACTTAGAAGTACGTACAAAATAAAATGCATATTTCCTTTTCAAGGGGAAAAAATATGCAGGGTGTCTAAAGACCCTGTCTTACTTTCTCTGTTATTTCATTCTTAACAGTGTCCTTAATAGGGTCTCAATAGTGTAGCAGGACACTGGCACGCCAGTGCCACACTTCCAGATCCCTGACATCGTTCCTGCAGCAGATGGTGAGAATAGAGAAGGCAGGCAGCTATCGTTACGGCTGTAAACGGCCTAAGGATCAGAAAGATTCCACATTGTTTTCCTCTGCCAAATGAAAATATAGGTTTTGGCTTAACCACCTCAGCCTATATTCCATTTTTCAATTACAAGAAAGTACTGTGAACTCAGGCTGAGAGAGGAGAACTTTTTTTTTTTTATTTTTTTAATCTTTCTTTATTTTTGAGAGAGAGAGAGAGAGCACAAGCAGGGGAGGAACAGAGAGAAAGGGAGACCCAGAATCTGAAGCACGCTCCAGGCTCTGAGCTGTCAGCACAGAACCCCATGTGGGACTTGAACTCACGAACCGTGATATCACGTCCTGAGCCGAAGTCGGAGGCTCAACCGACTGAGCCATCCAGGTGCCCCGAGGAGAACTTTTTTTTTTTTTTTTAATGTTTGTTTATCTTTGAGCCAGCGAGCGAGAAAATGTGGGCAAGGGGCAGAGAGAGGGAGAGACAGAGGACCCCAAGTGGTTTCTGCGCTGACCGCAGAAAGCTTGACGTGGGTTTTGAACTCGTGAACCGTGGGATCATGACCTGAGCCAAAGTCGGACGCTCAACTGACTGAGCCACCCAGGTGCCCCGAGAGGAGCACAATTTTATCTGCATTATTCGGATCCCCAATGTTAAAAAACCTTGCGTGTCACCTTGTTGCCACCAGATTCTCGCTATTCCCACCCTGCCTCTAATTTTGGCTTCGGCTGGGGCTGGCACTGGGGTCAGCCTTGCCACTTTCACAGCCCAGCATTGGAGGTCAACCAAAAGCCTTGTCAAAATCCTAAAACTACTAAGGATTGAGAAAGCCTGAGATTTTATCTTAGCTATTGGCGGGGGCAAAGGGAATTGCTTCAGTTTGTTCATTAGTTCAGAGGTTTGAGGAACTAGCTTTAAAGGAAAACTGTTAAAAAAGAAAAAAAAAAAAAACGATGAAGGCAGGTTATTCATTACATTCGGGATGAATAGACTCTCTGGAGAAGGAATTTGGAAGCCCCTTTCTGAGAGCCTTCACTTCAGGCAGGCATTCCCGGGAAGACCAGGCAGCTTAGTGGGGGGAGGCTGGCTCTTTTGTGGCACTTGACAATGGAGTCGGTTTTGTGTTCGTCACCCTGGAGCCTCTTTTCCTCCCGCTTCCTGACCTAATTTTTCTTCCCAGCGTCCGCCTGCGCCCGGCCTGCCTTTGTTGCACACCCGATCCGCCGTCTCACCTGGGTTTTCTGCCACTCGGTCATGAGGGTCTGGTTGACCAGACCAAGGATCCAAGTCCCTGAACCGCTCAGTGCCACACAGAGGGGCTTTAGAAATGCAAATAAGGAGTTTATTCAGCCTCCTGCATATGCGGTTCCAGAAATGTCCAGGCAAGCTCCAGGGCCAAATTCCCTAAACCGGCAGCAGCTGGAGGTGCCCTTGGTCTGATTCTTTTAGCCTCTTGTGGCACTAGAATGGCACATGGTAGTTTATTCAGGTGATGCTAACTGGTTGTGGCTGTTGCCTTGGAAACCTGTTACGGTACCACGTTCAGGATAGGTTGCTCCGTGAAGTGTCTGTCCCTTGCACTTAGCTGCCTGACTTCATCTTCTATATTTGCTTGCTCTGACTCCCCCACTAGATTATAAGTTCCAGGAAGGCAGAAAGTCTTTCGTTCTCCACTGTATCCTGCGGTGCCCAGCACAGAGTAGGTGTTCAGTCAACATTGCCTGGTTCAGTAAATGATTTGTATTGTAAGTTGTCGGTGATAAATGGTGGATAAAATGACAGAGACGTCAGCCATCGTCCAAAACTTCTAGAAGGAGGCATCTGAACTTGTATCCTGAGAGTTGGCTGGGCCTTGCCTTTGAAATGAGAGATCCGGACTTTGAACTAGACATACCTGCTGCTGGGAAGGAAATACTTTGGGGACACACAGTAGTTTGCCAGTTCTGGGAGGAGGGCCAGCCTGGCAGGCTCCAGGCAGTGGGAGACAGCACAGGCAAGAATGGGGTGAAGCCCCCCGGGTGCGAAGGATGGCAGGAGTCCCGGTGCAGGCAGCACTGAGACAGCTGAGTGGGAGGTCCGGCATCAGGATGTCCGTCAACAGGCAGAAGGACCTCAGTCCCTGCCCAGACTTTACCAGACTCCAGCTTAACGTGTCCATGCAGGCCCGGAATTGCCAGAAACTGCCCAGGCATAATGGTCCTCCTCCATTCACGGCAGAATCTCCTGCCGCATTGCCTGAAGGAGCTGAGCCACACTTTCAGGGCCCAGCCAAGCAAAGCAAGGACGGTGAGCTAGAGAGCGAGAAAGCGCATAGGTGCAGAGCACGGAGACCCTGTTCTGGGTGGGCCCTTGTCAGATCCATGAATATTTCACCTGCAGCGTGGGGAGAATACACCTTTATCATGGTATTGTTTTAAACTAAATGAGATAATATATGTAAAGCTTTTAGGACAGTGTCTGGCAAATAAGAGCTTCATATATGGTTATTACTGTCTAAATTGTTATCTTTTGAACTTCAGAGACCCGGGGCACCTGGGCGGCTCAATCGGTTAAGCATCTGACTCTTGATATCGGCTCAAGTCGTGATCTCACGGTTCACGAGTTAGAGCCTGGCATCAGGCTCTGTGCTGACAGCACGGAGCCTGCTCAGAATTCTCTCTCCCTCTCTCTGCCCCTACCCTAGTCATGCTTGCTTGCGCACTCGCTCTCTCTCTCTCTCTCTCTCAAGAGAAATTTCTATTAAAAAAAAAAATTTTTTTTCTTAATACCTAAATAAGAGACAAGGGATATACAAGAGAGGTGAAATATTGGGGGGAAATGTAACAAATACACAGATTCATAGTACACCTTCTGCCTCATAGAAGGCCTGACTCTTACAGTGCTTTACTTAGAGCTGCTTTTTGTTTTACATTATCAAAAAAAAAAACAAAACAAAACAAAAAAAAACTTTGTATGATCACACGGGAAGGAATCTGACAGCTTTGGTAATACCTGTAAATTTGTGAATAGCTCCCATCCTCTAACCGGCCCTGGGGAAGTCCGTCTGTTGCCCAGTTCATGTCTGGTCTGTGTCTCACCCTAAGTGAACAGGTGCGGTCTGAGGCCCTCCGAGAAGACGTGTAATAGATACGATAAAGGCAGAGCGTCTCCCACAGTCGCAACATCCCTGCTTCTCCAGGGAGGCAGAGAGGCTTTCCGTGACAATTAATTATTCACATTTCCTCTCCTTCCCCTCAAATACTTGGTTTCCTATCCAGCTCCAGGAGGCACATTTTCTCTGGGGTGTGGATAACCCTAGCACCCAGCACCCAGTACCCAGTGACGGTTTGGAGCTGCACACTGTGGCTCCTGGGGCCCGTTTATTTTAGGGCCTCGTGCAATGGGCACGTGCTGGTGATGGCTGGAGCCTATTAATGCCACCGCTCACTCTCCTCATTCTTCTCAGGGTAGGATTTTATCGACTTACATCGCCCTGATGCACGCAGTGCAAAGGGAGCTCGGGGGTCGGGTCTTCATCTTCCTTCCCTGCTTGCTCTTGGCTGCATCCCAGGCTGCCCAGGCGAGCTGGTGCTCGGTCAGATGCCTCTCGCCATGCCCCCACCCTGCTCGAAGGCTGGGCATCTTGCCTTTCTGCAAAGCTGTCAACACGCACTCATCCGCGGGGGCTTCAGCATGGCCTTTGTTACTGCTCTCTCTGGGAAACCTTTGTGTGGCGGATGGAGGTGTCCTGACGCCAGGCACCCTGACAACTCTGTCTCGGGGACTCAGAAGCCACCTTCCCCGCGACCTCTCCACACCCAGGCCTCACGCTCGCCTGCAAGCATGAGAGGGCAGCACTCGGATGTAAAGACCTGGGTGTGTGCCATCGGGGAGGTGGTTTCTGGATTCTTCTTCTTCACACACCCAGGGCCAGAAGAAAGAGATGTAAATGAGTGACCAGGACATGGAGCTGGTGGCCGGTGGTTGAGAAGCCAGCCGGCCAGAAGGAGGCAGGAAAGCAGTGGAGAGTGGTGACTAGTAGTGTGACCAGAAATGATGGGGCGGGGCCGCTCTCCTCCTGCTATGAAACGAATACAGCGCTGGAGGGTAAGCACACTTCCCTGCAGAACTGTCCGTGACTGTGCAGACGCGCCTCGGATGCTGTGCGACCTTGGCAGATTACTTCGCCTCTCTGTGCCTCGATTTTCTGCTCTCTAAAATGGAGACAATGATAGTGCCCCCCCCCCCAGGGTCGTTTTAAGGATTAAATGAGTTTATATACATAGAACACTGAGAAAGTGCTGGCCCACAGAGAACATCATATGTGTCTTAGCTAACGTCTCTCCACATACGTGGCTACGCACACACCCTGAGAGTGGGCTCAGTATCTCAACGGGACTGCCTCACTGTTCTGACAGCTCCTTTTCTCAAATATTTTTTCTACCCCATATGTCCTTTTCTCCTCTCGCAGAAATCATCTGTAGTTTTCTCAAGTACATTTCTTCATCCCCTAAATCTTTCCAAGCCTTTCTACCTCTTTCTGTTCATACTGAACATTCATAAATGTTCAGCAAAGTCGCGTGTCCCCACTGTTGGGAGATCAAGTGACCACGGAAAAGTGAAATACGCCTTTTACTTGGCTGTGGTACCTTCCCCTACCTTTGCTGGAGTTGCCGACCAGTGGGAAATTTCATTGGTTTGCCTTGTGCTGCACTTCTGCTGATAGTGGTTGTTCAGCAAAACAGAAAGTAGCCAGGTGAGCAGAAGAGCAAACAAAGAGAAAAACCACAAGAGCCCATGAATTCTGATTTGTTTCTTAAGCCACCATGATGATTTCCACTGATTCAGATCTATATGGGGGCACACACGTATCAGATCACTGCATGAAAGGGAGAATACAGTCGAAAGGTAACTTGATCCATCCTTCAGTTCAGCCCATGACCTCAACAGCGCATAGGTCCCATTGCTAACAGGACATCCCTCCTGACAGTCGTTCCGGCTGTCCGTCTCACCAACATGGCCAAAGTGGAACTCCTTATCTTTACCCACAAATCTGCCCTTCTTCCTCTATTTTGTGTGTCTTAGTTAAGCTTCGATAACTGACCAGTTACTCAAGCCAGAAACATCATGGTACACTCCTCTCCTGCTTTCCCTGCCTCCCATCCCAGGCCTGTGGACTCCAAAGCTAGTCCCCTGTGTCTCCTCAAGAGCCTGTGAATCTGGGCCTTTTCTGTATATCCACTGAAACTGGAAATATTGCTGTGTAATAACCACCCCCCCCCCCAATCACTGGCTTGAAACAATAGTCAATTCTTATTTCTCACATGTCTTAGGTGCTCCAGACCAGGGCCAGCAAGGTGGCTCTTACCATGTTTCTTCTGTGGGTGTATGAGATTGGCTAATACAGGCCGGACTCAGCTAGGGCGGCTGTGATCCATGTGTCTCCTATCCTGCTTTCTGGCACTAATGTGCTAGCCTGAGCACATTCTTCTCAGGGAAATGTCAGAAGCACAAGAAGGCAGGCCCCAACACACGTCACCATTGTGTCTTTCTGTTGAGCAGAGTTAGACATATGGTCGAACCCGAAGTCAAAGGGAAGGGAAAGCACTTCACCCATTAGTGGGAGGAACTATAAAGTCCCATGGCGGAGAGCAAGGATACAGGGCAGGAAAAGAACGAGGGCCAGTAACGCCATCTCCTCCAAGGCCAAGTCTTGTTATCTGTTGTCTAGGCTGTTTACTCATTTTATGACTTCTCACTTGGCTTCCCCCTGACTGGATTCCAGCATCCCTTTATTAAAACTTTCCACTGCCCGTTATCACTACCAAATTGAGCTAAAGCCCTGTACAACTTGGCTCCAGTCCATTTTTCCCCGCTGCGTCTGTTACCACGTTTCAGAATTACTCACCACCCCCTTCCAAATGTGCTTGTTTTTTTGCACCATTCTGTGCCTTCATAAACAGTCTTCCCTCTTCCTGCAGTGATCTCCCCCACATTAGAGGTTATTATGAGTGAGATGTTGTTTACCCTTCAAGGCCCAGTTCAGAAAACTCCAGAAAACCTTCCCAGAAGCAGTCTGGAAGAAAAGTTGCTCCGTCCTTTGTCACACAGTAGTAAATTGGAAGGACATCACGCTCATATTTAACTGGTACAAGTTCAAGAATACATGCTCAGCCATAAGGGGCTGGAGTTATATAATTTCACCCACCATTCTAGTCCATGATCATGGAAGTGCTGAGACTTGACTTTGCTGTTACCTTGGCCATCCTTATGTTCCAGAAGCCTCTCGCAGGGGGAAAGGCACAGCCTGCTGAGTAGGGATCTGGTGCTTACTGATACAAGACGATTCTTTTATAACATAAGCCATGCTGCAAGCCTGTTATTTCATCTGGGGTTCAGCCAGAGGAACACCTGTCTGACTATGCTGTCTTGTTACAAGCAGGACCTTCAGTGCCATATTGGAAATTTAAGGGACTTTTCAATAGTAGTAGTCTATAGGTAATTTTTAGCGCAGGGTAACCTTAGACTCTAACCCCTGCCTAAAATGCTACTCTGTCGTGTTTCCTATAGGCATATATCAGATTGACTTTTAATTTTTTATGACTGTATTTACGACGTTCTCATTTGTGACTTAATGGTTCTTTAGAGGGCTGCTGTTGTGGTTGTCCGGGTTATATCCTGCACACTTCTAGGGGAGCAGCAACATTCACACCGGGGTCTACGTAGACAGACTCCCATGGTACTCGATGACACCAGCTTCCTCGTCTCTCAAGGGTCTGCAACATACTGATTCCTCAACAACTGCGTAAATAAATGAGTAAACAAGAAAGGCCACAACAGACTGAATTCGCTGTTCCCAAGTGAAATAATCTAACAGCCGGAGTTGGGATGGAAATTCAGACAGGTTTTGGTCCAACAGTTAAAACCGTGTTATTACAGGTGAATATAATGAAATATACCTGCAAGCCCATTTGGCATGTCTTGCGAGCCTAGAAAAAAAAAATTGACTTTTCATCCTGTGAATTGATCGAGTTTATTAAAAGCACATCACGCTTCTCAAACGTTATTGACTGCATGATTGACTTCGGTCTAATACCCTAGTGGACATTGTGAGGCATGTGTGTGATGACAGATCTACATTCTAAATGAATCTTGCCGCTCCCCACCCCCCCCCCCAAGTTGCAGTGGACTTAAAGATTTCTTGATTTCCCTTGGATGAATCATAAAGCCTGTAAAAATGCAAATAGAGTTACCTTTTAAAAGAACAAGTCTCTTTGTTTTTTTTTAATTTTTTTAATGTTTATTTATAAGAGAAAGAGATAGAGTGTGAGCAGGGAGGGGCAGAGAGAGAGAGGGCAACACAGAATCCAAAGCAGGCTCCAGGCTCTGAGCTGTCAGCACAGAGCCCAACACGGGGCTCACAAACCGTAAGATCATGACCTGAGCCAAAGTCGGACGCCCAACCAACTGAGCCACCCAGGCGCCCCAAGAACAAGTCTTATATCAGGCTGAGAAAATGTGCTCAATATTTCCGAATTAGAAATACACCAGTGTGGCCAGCAAACTTTTCACCCTGTGGGGTAGCGTTGCCAAGTTAAATGGCCAACCTCACACTTGAATTCAGTGCTCCCAGATGTTCTTTCTGCCAGAGACATCGGGAAGGTACACAACCCGTTCAGGATGTGTGGGCCCCTGAGTGGACGTTGCCGAAGGAGAAGCCCATAAGATAGCATTAAGCAGGCAGCAATGGCCCCGTCATGCGCCCCCCCCATCCGTAACCACAGCCCCAGTAAGCAGCCTCAGCAAGAACACTGTGAGAACACTATGCTCCCGGTGCACAGTCCCCTCCCCCACCCCCATGGTTGCTCCAGCAGCAAGGTGGTCAGGACCAGGCCACCCCACCTGATCAGCCTACTCAAAGGACACAGCGAGCCTCCCCTGCCAGGGCTTTATCTGTCAGAGTGAGTACCTGGCTCAGCACCTAGCAGGAAGTGTAAAGAAAGGATTCCATAAATGTTTGTTAAATGAGTGAACAATGTAAACCAGCAAAACAAGCCAATCAGAGGAGTGTAGTGTTACAGGGACCTTTCGTGGGGCGAGGCCCTGCAGCTCCTTCGGGAAATACTAAATGGCCTACGTGCACTTAATGCGGCCGCGTCTCTTCTAATGGGCGTGCTGTCCCTTCCACATCCGTGGAGATTGGACTTTCTGCCGCCTAATACAAAGTAACACTGGACCAGATGAAGTCCGGCACCGGGGACCTCCTAGCACCGGCCAGCGTGGGAACTTCCCAGCAGTAGTCGGGTCTCTGCTTCTCGGCTCCGAACGATCACGGAGTCGGCGCAGTGACGATTTAGCCTCTCCTCCCGTGAAAGCCTTGCATGTCATCACGGGACGCCTTTAATGACACGGCCTTTTCGTTTCTCTCTCTGCGCCCCCCAGGTGAGCTCTCCGTGGAGGAGGCGCAGGACCCTTTCCTGGTTAGCATCCACATAATCGCAGACCCAGGGGAATCCCAGCCCCTGCAGGAGGCCATCGACAAGGTCTTGGCCTGGATCCACCCGGACCTGCAGCTCTTCCGGGTCTCGGAGAGGCGGGCGCCCCGGCGGCGGAGGAAGCCTCCGAAGGTGGCGCAGCCGGCGCTGGCCGTGGTGCTGTTCCTTCAGGAGGAGTACGGCGAGGAGCCCATCCTGCAGCTGCACCGCACGCTGCAGCGGCCGCCCTGGCGCCACCACCACACGGAGCGCGTGCCGCGCAGGCTCCTGCCCTACCTGCCCTGCAGCCAGGACTTCTTCACGCTGGCCCCTGGGACGCCGCTGTGGGCCATCCGGCCCGTGCACTACGGCAAGGAAATCGTGCGCTTCACCATCTACTGTCGCCACGACAACTACGCCGACATCCTCAAGTTCTACGAGCTGATCCTCCGGCGCAGCCCCAGCCAGAAGAAGACGGACTTCTGCATCTTCCCCATTTTCTCCAATCTGGATGTGGACATCCAGTTCTCCCTGAAGAGACTGCCCTGTGACCAGACCCCCGTCCCCACCGACTCCTCGGTGCTGGAGTTCCGGGTCAAGGACATCGGCGAGCTCGTGCCTCTCTTGCCCAACCCCTGCAGCCCCATCAGTGAGGGGCGCTGGCAGACGGAGGACCTCGACGGGAACAAGATCCTCCTGCAGGTACCTGGGGCGGAGGGGGGTGTGGAGGGGGGGGGGGGAAGGTCTCTGTCTGTCTGTGTCTACTTCCCTGTCTGTTTTGGGGAACAGAGAAACCAGGGGGTTGGCTCTGCCAGAAACTCTGGTTAGTACCTGGTAAAGAGCAATGAGCTAAGAAACAAAAAGGAGGGATCAGTGGCCCCCTGTCTGGCTCTTAGACGAAATCGAGGCATCCATACTGTGCCCGAACACAAGAGGAGGCATCAAGGGTTCTTTGCATGGGTTGTTTTCACTTCACCGCCTTGGCTCTGTGCCTCAGCAAGCAACTTCCAGGTCCTCTGCGCCCCTCTTCACCCACTGTTTGAGCATCGGCTAAATGCCAGTGACTCCTGGGGATTTCAGATGAGCTTATATCCCAGGGACCTTGCTTGTTATGGAAGGTTCCTGAATCTACTCCCTCACACTTAGGGAGTTTTTACCAGTGCATTCTTCCCTTCCACAAAGGACTTCAGGAAAACCCAGCTCTTTGAAAATTGTAAACTATATTGACATTCCGTAGAGAGGATGTGCTTGTTTTCTTCTTCCCTTTAGTGTCTCCCCACCTTCCATCCCTTCTACCACTAGGCAGTAAGTAGGTTGTTAGAATCAAGTGATCGCTTGAAAAATTACTTTCTCATAAATATTGTAAGGAGTAAGTGATGCCTTTGGAGTTTTTGGTTTCATTAAGTCTGGGAGGAGGCGAGTGAATACATTTTAAGGAAATGGATGCAGTAGAAAGTCCTGTTCTGTGGTTAATCCTTCACTCAATTGCTGGATCCCTTTCTCCTCCCATCCTTCCAGTGGCTGTCTGACACCCTTTCAGGATCATTAATCATACTCTAGAATTCAAAATTCAGCAGGTAGATTTAAGAATGTCCTACACTTGGCCCTACCTGATAAATGCTTTCCAAACCCAGGCTTTCTGGAATTAACATGTAAATCAGTTCCAAGCACATAGGACTTTGTTTCTTTTTTTTTTTTTAATTTTTATTTATTTTTGAGAGAGAGAGAGAGAGCACGCACGCACGCGAGTAGGGGAGGGGCAGAGACAGAGGGAGACACAGAATGGGAAGCAGGCTCCAGGCCCTGAACTGTCTGCAGAGCCGGATGCAGGGTTCCAACTCCAACTGTGAGATCATGACCTGAGCCTAAGTTGGACACTTAACTGACTGAGCCACCCAGGTGCCCCAGGACTTTGTTTTTCTGAAAAACCCCTGGCCTGGGCATCTCAGTTTTCACATTTGGCTACCTAGAAGGAGAAAGTTGATAGCCAATTAGGGGCCATTATCTTGAAATCACCTCCTGAAGATGCTGATTGTAGTTACTTGAATCACAGGTACAGCTTCATAGTTCTTGATTTTGACATTAAGCATCAGAACTGTAATCCACACATCCCAAAATGAAGTGAGAATTTGGCACGTGTCAGATAGCTGGTTAAAACTTTAGGCGGGCCACACTGCTCAAGTCAGAAAGATCACCTTGAGATATTTACTGTTTATGGGACACAGATACTTTTCAGTTTTTTCTTTGAACTATACAGATAAGAAACTAAATAATATTGCTTTATTATTCAGTGAACTGAATGCTAGCTAATTGTCTCTTTTGAAATGTGAGAAAAAACTTGTGTTTGAAGATTGCCGATGCTTGTATGCAAAATATAATGCAGTTGAATAAGTAAAAGTAAATGGAAGGGTTTTGTTTATGCTAAAAGACCAAAATGAATATGATTGTTTTGAAGGGACTCCTTCTTTTTTTTCAGTAATTAGAATACTTTTTCTCTTGAGGCCTGTAATAACGGAAGTGAAAGAACAAAGTATAAAAACTTGGCCTGGACTGTGCTCAGAGGAACCATTGAAAGAATATTTCAAAGATTCACACATTTAAATGGTTATAAAATCTGTACAGGTGCAGGCTTTTGAAGTTAGAGCATCAAAGTGTGAAAAAGGTAAGAAAAAAAGATTTGTATCTTGGGTCTCAGGAATGCAGGCCTTTGTTCCATATAGTAATATGTCGAGGAGGCAAATTAATGTGGACAGAAATTACTAATATTCGCCCCCCCCATAATTCTTGATTATGGCCATTTGTACAGGTTACTGTGACAGAATCAGTGCAGAAAGCAACCTTCTGCTCTAGCATGAAATATGCACCCGCCCATCTCTTTAAGTTACTTTTAAAATAAAAATGTACGTGTCAGTCTTTAGCAACATTAAGATAGTTAAGTCATGGAGAGAGGGACCTGCCTGGAAGAGTACCTTTTAGCCACATCATCCTTAGCAGTGTATGTCTCCCAAGTTATATTTTCAATTATAATTTCTAATATAAATGCTTTTGTTCAGTTGGGTGGAGTTACCATACACTGAAGCAAATCTTGGGTAGTTTTTAGTTGCTTTCTTAAAATAAAGATTGCATTTTATTTCCTCATCCTGCCCTATTAACATTCCGTATTCCAGAGAACTCTTCCTTTGATTTAATTCCCCTGGAAGAGACGGAAGGTTTTTTCTGGGAGTTACCCAGCCTTTTATAAGAATTTGGAAATGTTTTGGTTTTTATTTGTTTGTTTTTTAATTAAGTAGGCACCACGCCCAACATGGGGCTTGAACTCATGACCCTGATACCAAGAACCACCTGCTCTACCCACAGAGTCAGCCAGGCACTCCTGGAAATGTTTTTTACTAAAATACGATAAGATGGAAAGAAAGACCTCCTCCTCCTGAAACTCCTCTCTCCTTTCTTGGCACTGCTTGATTCGGCGGGGGAAGGCAGGGAAGAGGAGGGTGGGGAGTTGCTCGCACAAGTTGCCCGAGATCCCTCTGGAAAATGCATCCTAGAAATTTCCATTCGTGCTCAGTGACTCTAAACTGCAGCTTTCTGGAGTCACGATCCGAGTTGTCTGAATCTTTCCGCATCCCCTAGAGCTAAACTAACATTGTGTGTTGGACACAGCAGGTTCTCTTTATAGGTTTCCCTTTACTTTTTATTGAAGAAGAAATGATATAGTAAAAGTGCATATATCCTAAGTGCACAGCTCAGTGAGTTTTCACAAAGTGAACATTTGTGTAAGCAGCATCCAGATGAAGAAACGGTAGAGAAGGCTTCTTCCCCACTCCTGCAATGCCCTTCCCGCAAATGAACATATTAATTACTCCGTTTTGCAGCAAGTGGGGAAGAAGTATCTAGTCCAAGAAATTGGGAATGTGCATATGTTATCTTTTTTTTGTACTTATAAGAATATCTGAAATTTTAAAAAGATTTAAGGTAGCTGACAATGATATATACCACACAAGAAGATTATTATAAATAATTAGACAGCAAAGGGATTTGAAGTAGATAGAATATATTGCTAGGAAAATCACATAAGCCAAAGGTGATATCAGGATGCATGCATTTCCCGTAGAGTGTCTAGAGCTCATTGGTAGCCACTAGCCACATGTGGCCGTTTAAATTTAAACTCAGAATTAATTAAAATGCAAACTCCAGTTTCTCAACCTCAACACACTTCAAGGACTCGGTAACCACACGTGGCTAGTGGCTACACTATTGACTAGCACAGATACATAAAATTGCCATCATCACAGAAAGTTCTGTTGGACAGCATCCTTCCAGGAGTAGTCCTCATATTTGATTTAGAGTTCTCTAGCAGCAGAAACACAGGGTACACTCATCAGTGACAGGACTTAGAGTCCATGGGGAAAAATAAGCCATGCCTAAGATGTGCAGGTTTGCCTCGTTCTGAGTCATGGGAGCAGTGCCACCCACACCTTCTCATGTCCACGGTAGGATCAACAGCCCGCCCTCACCTGTACCCCTAGTATAACTGCACCGAGACCTTACAGACCTCTTTCTTATACGGTGTCCTCAGAGTGGGCCGGGGTACCTTGCCAAGCATAGTGTGGAAAAGCCACCGCACAGAGGGTGGGCAAAACAAGGCAGTCTCTGCCAGCAGCCCCTGGGCACTTGGCTTAATCCTAAAAGGAGGGATACATCTTCAAGCAGTCTCCTCAAGTTTGTTTCTCCGAGGCCTGAATGGAGGGCCACCTGCCTCCTTTGGAGGCCCTGCCATGGGCAGGGCCGGAGCTGTCCTTAAGGAATGATTTGGGATGCACCCAAACTCACACGCAAAGCACAGTTGAGGGCGCAAGGCTCGGTTGCTCAAGAGCAAGTGACTGCAGCTTCAGACTGGGGAACGTTGACAGCATCTTCAAAGAAGCAAGGTAATTGAACAATGCTGCCGAAGGCTTTGGGAGTCTTATTCCATAGGGGATGGTCACCAGCTGTTCTTTGTGTCCGCAAAAGGCAAAAGAGGAAATCCGTTTGGACAAAATAGGTCAGGTAAGATTTGAAGGGCAAGAAATCAGGGGCACCCGCTGATTTCAATCGGTCGGTTGGGCGTCCACCTCTTGATTTCGGCTCAGGTCAGGATCTCACGGTTTCTGAGTTCGAGCCCCACATCACGCGCCGTGCCGACAGTGTGGAGCCTGCTTGGGATTCTCTCTCCCTCTCTTTCTGCCCCTTCTCTGCTCATGAGTGTGCACGCTCTCTCTCTTTCTCTGTCTCTCAAAAGAAAATAAACTTTTAAAAATAGGCAAGAAATCAGACATACAATTGTTGAGATGCCAGGCTCAACCTCTGAGACTCTCTTCACTGGAGAGCTTTTAAGGCCTCATCCATGCCAGCTACTTTACTTGTCTTCTTACATAGTGAGGTGATTGAGTGGACCACCAGTCTTGGGACACGGGGGACACCGGTGCTGTGAGGTCATGGGGACAGAGGCTGATGAGGATGCAGTTGAGGGACTGAGGGGGCTCCAGAGACTTCTTAAAAGTGCTTAATTGTGGTAAAAGACAGATAACAATAAAATTTACCATCCTAAACATTTTTTCTGCCTTTATTTTTTAAATTTATTTTGACAGAGAGAGGGCAATTGGGGGAGGGGCAGAGAGAGAAAGAGAGGGAGAGAGAATCCCAAGCAGGCTCCACGCTGTCAGCACGGAGCCCAGTGCGGGGCTCGAACTCACAGTCTGTGAGGTCGTGAACCCGAGCCAAAGTTGGAGGCTTAACCGACTGAGCCACCCAGGCGCCCCCATCCTAACCGTTTTAAAATGTGCAGTTCAGTAGTGTGAAGTGCATCCACATCGTGCCCACACCACCACCATCCTTCTCTAGGTCTCTCTTCATCTTACAAAACTGAAACTTTACCCATCACACAGCAACCCCCGCGCCGCCTCCCCCAGCCCTCGGCAACCTCCACTCTACTTTCTGTCCCTGTGAATTCGGCTACTTTAGGGACTTCACATAAGGGGAATCATACAGTATCTGCCTTTCCATGACCGGCTCGTTTCACTCAGCATAACGCCCTCAAGGGTCATCCACGTGGTAGCACATGTCAGGATTTCCTTCTTTTCTAAGTCTGACCGATATTCCCTCGTGGACATGCCCATGCATTTTGTTTATCCACTCATCTGATGGGTACTGGGGTCGCTTCCACCTTTGGGCTTTTGCGAATGATGCTGCTGTGAACGTGAGTGTACAAATATCTATTCGAGTTCCTACTTTTGCTTCTTCCAGGCGTATACCCAGAAGTGCAGTTGCTGGATCGTATGGTAATTTGTGTTCATTTTTTTATAGGGAAGAACCACCATACTGTTTTCTGTAGCAACTGTACTATTTTCTATTTCCACCAACAATGCACAGGGTAAGACTTATTTTTTGCCAAAGAAGAGAAAGCCTTGCTCTTTGTTTGTGAGGCCACAGCATGTCATTTCCTGCTCTAGGAGGTTGGAAAGAATAGAGCAAACATTGAGGTGAGACTTGTCTTATTATGATGCGCCCCATGTACTCTAGAACTAGACTCTACAGCAGAAATTCTTGACTTGCCATCCTTGGACCCCACGCACAGGTTGTATGCATGTGTTTATGTGCATCATTGGAAAAGGTGCATCAGATCTGTCTCTTTCAAGATTAAGACTCTGCAGAGGCGTCTCATGGCCCTTGCTGGCCCTTCCAGACCTTCACCAAGGCCTAAGGCTTTACATCAGCTGGTCGCTACCTACCTCTCCAGCTTTATCTCCCACTTCTCTCTCCTCTTGGTCCCTCATGCCTTCCATAATGGGCTGCTTTCTGTTCCTCCGATGTGGCAAGCTCACTCCTGCCTCAGGGCCTTTGCACCCAGTGTTCTCTCCACCTGGAATCATCTCCTCCAAGATCTTCTCATCATTTGGGTTTCAGAGATGCCTTCCCTGCTGCCTCACTTAAAGTAGCTCCGTTTGCCTGACCCCAGCACTCTCTATGATATTATCTTTTTTTTTCACATGCTTACTACCATCTAAAATTATTTTGTATATTTATCTGTTTACCTCTATATTATCTATCTCTACTACTAGATTGTCAAATGAATAAGTATATGAATGAACGTGATGTTGGGCAAGAGGGCCTAGAGCCATAACTGGAATCTCAAATGGGTCCATGACCGCCCTATAGCTTCTTACGTCTGGGTTGTGATCCCCTGTTGAAAACAAACTTTGGCAAACATTTATTAGATAACCCCTCTGTGCCAACAGTATCCCCGTCACCACCACCGCACCCCACACCCCCCTTCAGTAGCTCACAGGCCAGTGGAGGCAGCAGTCATGCAAACCAAAATATCCAGCAAAATGTTCCGGATGCTGTGATTTGAAATACTCACACAGGGCAGTATACGACACAGGCTTTGTAGTCAGATGAATTGGGATCGGACCCTAACTCTTTTACTTGCGAGTTGAGTAACTCCAGGCACGTGACATTACGTTGCTAAAACTCTGTTTTCCAATCTGAAAATACACAATTATAACTCTTAACCATGCAAGGTTGGACATTTGGAAAGAATGCCTTTGAGCTACCTCTCAGTCAGCACCCATGAATCAGTGAACAGGGGCTATTGTTACACAAAGGGTGGATTGGTTGATGCTGGCCAGGGGTCAGATGGTCACGAGAGTCTTCTTAGAAGAACTGATGCCTGAGCTGAGCTGACTGAGGGTGGCCGTGGGTCCGGGGGTTTCAGGGGAGCCCCAGGGCAGCAGCAGACACAGAGACCCGGGCAGGGCTGCTGGGCCCAGGGCAGTGGTCAGGGTTCCGAGCTGCTGTCCTGAGGGCAGGGAGGCAGCTGGTGAGAAACCAGCTACTGGGAACGCAAACCACTCTTCAGATGCTCAGGACAGAGACGCCAGAGTCATTCTGGGCCTTCTCTTTCAGGAGGTCCCTGTTTATTCCACTTCCAGAATACACGCAGACTCTACCTGCCTCTCACCACTGCCACCTCAGGCCGGCTCAGCCGCTGGTGTTTCCCGGGGAGCCCCTGAATAGTGTCCTGATTTCTGCAGCTGACTCTCCACTGCACAGCTAGAGGGCCCTCTCAGACATAAGTGACACCATGGGAGTCCTCTGCTCAGAGCCCCTGGGGGCTGCCCATCCCGCCCCACGTGGAACACAAGCCTGCTTCTCCAAGGTCCACTGTTCTTGCCTCACCTGCCACACTCCACCCGGCCACCGGCCTTGCTGTCTGTCCGGTGGAACACACTGTTCCGCTCTGTCCCCTCTGCCTGGAGCCACACAAGGGCCCTGTGGCTGCTCCCTCAGCCCCCTCGGGTCTCCGCTCAGCGTGCCCTCATGAGCAACGCCTCCCCAGCCACCCAATGAAAAACACCCGTTTCCTGTTCTCTCGCACACAGACGCTCCGGCTCCCTGCCCTGCCTTCTTTGTCTCCACTGCACTGTCACCTTTTAACCTGCTCTCTAGTGACTGAGCATAAGCACCTTGAGGGCAGCGACTTTATCTGATTTGCCCACTGGTGAATCTCTAGCGTCCAGAATAGTGTCTGGCCTATACTCGACGCTCAGTGTTTGAATGAATAAAAGAAGGAAAGACAGAAGGGGAGAGAGGTGGGAGACTTTGGGCTGTTTCGGACCTGCCCAGTGCAGGCAGACTGAGTGATGGAAAGCCCGCACGTGGCTGTTAGGAGGAGGTTGGGGGCGAGGGGGATGTAGAGAGACAAGGACCCGGAGGAGGAGACTGAGACAGGAGTGTCCTAGCTGACTGTGGTGGAACTCAGGCCACTGAACACTGGGCAGAGGGCAAAGAGGAGGGGTGGGCGGCCTCCCCTGGCCTCTCCCTGCCCGTCCCCCTGGGGCGTTATCACCAACAGCAACTGGGGGGACTAGCAGTGGTCCTTGGCACCTTTGACTCGTGAGCACACATTGGTCGTGCTATTCCGTGTCCTTGTCCGAGGGACCCGGTGGGGGCCTGGGCATTCCCTCTAGCGGTGCTTCTCTAAGTTCAGCAGGCATGAAAATCACAGATTGTCGGGGCGTGCCTGCAGAGACTGTGGTCCAGGAGGTCCGGGGTGAGGCCTGAGATCCTGCATTTCTGACCAGCTCCCAGGTGCTGCGGCTGGTAACACCCTCTCTGTTCACCATACGCAGGATATTATAAGGCAGGACTACCCAGTGGCCGCTTGTGTTCGATTATTGCTGCCTGGGGCATGTCCACTTTCTAAAGTATATTATACTTGTACTTAATAGCAGGCTTGGGACAGAACACCAAGAACACAAGTCACAGTTTTGTGGTGATCATTTCCCAATACATACACGTATTGAATCATTGTGTTGTACGACTGGAATGAACATAATGTTACGTGTCAGTTACGTATCATTCTTTTTTTAAAGGACAAAAAAGTCAAATCGCGGGAAGTATCTGGAGAGTGGGCAGAACTTCCTCACGCTGTTTTTGTTTTGTTTTGTTTTCATCAGAATGAAATTGCTACTGTGCTTTTTTCCTCTTAAAAAAAATATATTCTCTACCTCCCCTCAGTGACAAGAAGCCCACTGGAGCCAATTTGTTTGTTGAGGGTATTTTTTATTTTATTTTATTGAAGTGTGATTGACATATTAGCTTCAGGTATACAACAGCGATTCATTGTTTATGTGCCTTATGAAGTGATCCCCACGAGAAATCTGGCTGCCATCTATCACCATACAAATGTCTATGAGTTCATTTCTGTTTTGCTTTTGCTTTGTTTGTTTGGTTTTGGGTTTTTTTCCTAACATTTTTTTTTAATGTTTAATTTTGAGAGAGATGAGCAGGGGAGGGGCAGAGAGAGAGGGAGACAGAGGATCTGAAGCGGGCAGGCTCTGTGCTGACAGCCGAGAGCCCCCTGCGGGTCTCCAACCCACGAGCCATGAGAGATCATGACCTGAGCTGAAGTCGGACACTTAACCAGCTGAGCCACCCAGGCGCCCCTCTGTTTTGTTTAGTTTGTTTTCTTTTTTCACATGTCTCGTAGAAGAGAAATCATATAGTATTTGCCTCTGTCTGACTTATTCATCATATTATCCTCTAGGTCCATCCATGTTGTTGCACATGGCAAGGTTGCGTTCTTTTTTGTAACTGAGTAATATTTCTCTGTGTGTGTGCGTGCACAGTGCACGCACATGCGCATACTTACGTTGACCACATCTTTACCCATTCGTCTACTAATGCACACTTAGGTTGCTTCCACATCTATTGGAAAAACTGCTGCAATAAACATAGGGATACATATATTTTTTAGAATTAATGTCTTTGTTTTCTTCATACGCACACCCATGAAGCAGAATTGCTGGGTCATAGGGTAGTTCTAATTTTTTGAGGAACCTCTATACTGTTTTCCCCAATGGCTGCACCAATTTACATTCTTACCAACAACGCATGAGGGTTCCCTTTTCTCTACATCCTCATTAACACTTGTTATTTCTTGTCTTTTTGAAAATAGCCCTCTGATGGGTGTGAAGTGATAGCTCATTGTGGTTTTGATTTGCATGTCCCTGATGATCAGCAATGTTGAGCATCTTGTCATGTGTCTGTTGGCCATCTGGACGCCTTTTTAGGAGAAATGTCTATTCAGGTCCTTTGCCCATTTTTTAATTGGATTGTTTATTGTTTTGATATTGAGTTGTAGGAGTTATTTATATATTTTGGGTATTAATCCCTTGTCAGACATATGATTTGAGAGATCTCCCACTTAGTAGGTTGCCTTTTTGTTTTGTGGATGGTTTCCTTTGCTGTGCAAAACCTAAAACTGTTTTTATCCTGTTCCCAGCGCTAAGCCTGATGTCCAGTGCACGGCAGCTACTCAGTAAACATTAGCTCCTCCCCCTTGGTCTCTAGTATTCTCAGGGTAGGGGTGCAGTGACCCAAAGGGCAAGGTATCTACTCACACCACGTGAACCAGAGGCCATCGGGCATGCCACTTGGCTCTACTCACAAGGTTTGTGGCTCCCAGTCCAGACTCTGAAGAAAATTACTGTTTTCAACCAACTACAGTGCCGATACTGGGCTATTTTATCTGTGCAGACTACCCAGGGTGGTTGAAAGTCGCCCCCTGAAAATCATTTCCCAGAGCATCGTCTGGCTTTGGTATTTCTGCAGAATGTGTAAGTGACATCATAGCTCTTTCAGGCTTGGAAGGAAGAGTAATTTTCTCCTTGGGGGGGGGGGGGGGAGAAGCAAACTGTGATTTTAAGCCTTGGCAAGACTCAGAATCAGCTCTCTGAGGCAGAGGTAGGAGAATGAGGAATTTTAAGCATGTTTTCTGCTCTTAATCTTAGAGCACCTTTCCTTTTAGCCTGCCTGTCTCACTTAGTTTATTTAGTTTGGTCTGTCCAGGGCTGTGCTCCCAAAGGGGTCAGGTTTGGTGGTAGATCTGGAAGAAAGTGCTGCTGTTTCTGCACCTGGCAAACGGCTCCCGGCCAGCTGGGCCAGTCCCCTCCAGGCCAACCTCACTGTGTCTGTAAGTAAACTGCAACAGAAACGGATAGTCTGGCACTCTGGGGAGCCGTCTGAGTCAGCAAACACCTCGAATGTCTCCTCTGAAGACCAGGAGAGTCCCTGGGCTCCAAGTGCACAGCCAGTCCAGACCATTCCATGGAGCAGGATGTGTACAAGTGTGGTGCGGCCAAGTGGGGTGTGGTGTGTATGCTCCGGAGTTGGGGCGCCTCCCTCTGGGGCCAGGGACAACAGGACCTCGGCCGATGCCTTCTGGGAGCCAGCCGTTAGGAGTTTGGGCTGCAGATCTCACAGATCCAGACCGAATCCTATTTGTCTGATACCCTGCCAGCCCTGTCAGCTTGGCCAAACCGTGAAACGCCACCCCAAACACCTACTTGAGTCTCCAGTGACTTTTCCTCCTGTGTTAATAGACTTTTTTGTCACCTTCCAATTAGGCATTCTTTGATGTGTTCATTACTTTCTAAGTTTCCTTAGAAAGTAATGAAACCAAATTCCCCAAATTTACTTTTGGAAGTGAGAGTTTTTCTCAACGACGCTGTTGCTACCACCATAACGGAACGTTTTTGTGCATTTTCTTTCAGCTTTCGGTTTTTGTTTTATTTTGTTTGGGGTTTTGGTCACGTAAACCGTATACATCCATTTTCTTTAAAAACCTATTTTGTTCCCTTTCTCTTTCTCACCTGTCCTCAAAAAAAAAAATGTCAGCAAAGACATTTTGCTAAAGGGCTTCAGATCTTTTGGTTGATTTTCTCTCTCTCGCCTCCAACCTTCTACCCAACGAAATGGAAATTCAGATGTTACTTTGAGTTTAAGGAACTTTCTGCCTGATTCTTGGCTTCATGCCGGGAGAATGAGCCCCTGGACCCTCTGAAACTTTATGCTGAGGGAATTTCTATCTCCCTCTTTGTATTCACATACAGCTTTGCCACCTGAGAAGCCTAGGTTCCACTAGTTTGGATTTTTGTCACCTAAGAGGAATCACTTTCTTCCCAAGGTGGTCTGGAAGGGGACATCTGGGAGGATCCAGTTAATATGTACCAGAGTGGCTGTCACAGAGCCCGCTCACAGCAGGCTCCAGTAAACACCTCCTTTTAAATAATAGCCCCACACTGCCAGTACCAACTGGCCTCAGAAGTTTAGAATCACCGCCCCCCCCCCCCCCCAGGGCCATGGTGAAGTAGAGAGGGCTCCTGGACCCAGTATAGCCCCTGCTGATGTCCGTGGGAGCCAGAAGGTCTGCAGACCCTCGGGGGGGAGCCCTAACCTTTCCCACTGAGTGACCTTGGGCTGTGACCTTTCCTTCTGCTGTGTGGACCAAGGGTGGGGCAGGGTAATCAGTAGGTCCTGAAGGGAGGCAGGAAGGAGTGGAGGGTTTCAGTCACGGGGAGGGGCAGTGGCAGCAGGAGGAAGAGCCTGGACAACCCCCAGGCCTGGCCCACAGGGCTCTCTCTCCAGCCAAGTGAGCCTTTTCTAAATGGGCTTTAGACTCAGTGACTTGTAAGTAGGGGGGATGTGGTTAAAACTAGTGTAATATTCCACTTGGGCACACAAATATCTCCAATCACTTTGGGAAGGAGGCAAGCAAGCAGTATCCCTCATTTTACTTCTACTTACTGATAATATTACATAATCCTGCTTGGTTTTACTTTTTATTTCATTAATACTTCTTAATGTCTGTATTTGGTATATATAAATTATGTACTGCCTTACTTCTGCAAGTGTTTTAAGTGTGTATATCGCAGAATAGTTGTCTTGAGAGATCAGAAAACATATAGAGAAGGGCAGAGAAAAAGGAATTGGGGATTCATTGTTGAGCTTCCTGAAAGCCAAAGCAGAAAGAGAAGTACAATTTTCATTGTTTGATTTAAAAAAAAAAATCCAGATCTGAAAACACAAATGTTTCTGGGTGCTGAATTTCAGCAGGTTCCCTTTATAACAATCAGTCAAGATAACAGTGGATGGTCTTCAGCTATGACTTTTAGAAGATGCAGAAATGTTTTTTGTGTGGCCAGGGATAAAGTCGAGGATGACTGATGACTTTAGTCGCTGTAACCATTGCTGTGTTTAGGTGAGAGATGCTGTCCTGTTTGCTCTGGAAGTGTTTTAATGCTTGTTATTTGTCAAAGACTTGGGAAGAGGAAATAAATTATAGATGGCGTACATAAAACCTTATTGTGGCAGGATGGGAGCAACCATTCAGGTGGACCCATGAGGCACCTTCTTTCCCTGCCGCTTGTCCTTGTTCCTGTTCTCATAGGGTCCCTCAAAACCCAAGTCACCTTCTGCTGGTACATCCTTCGGGACTCAATCCTCACTCCTACCCAACACCCCCTACCCCCACATATCAGTCCCCTTCTGTCACTGGGTTTGGTGGCTCATGCTTTAAGATGTGTCTCTGCTGAAACCAATGGCTTCTACTTAATAAGCATATATCTGCCTCTCTTGTGGATATATATCACCTTTAATCTCCAAAAGCTGAGAATCTTTTTTTTTTTTTTTTTACCATTTTGCATATTAGAAAAATGATTATCCTAGGTTTGGCCTCTGAGCCACAGTTTGCATTTGTATCCCATGTCTTCCAGAAACTTAACTCTATGACCCCGGGCAAGTTACATTCTCTCTGCCTCAGTTTCTAGATCTGTCAAGGAGGGTAATAAAAATAAGCACCTCGTAGGACAGCTGTATCAACCAGGGCTCACTCAGGCTTATGAGTGACCTACCATAAGGACTGTACGTAATCATGGGAACTGGCAGAGAAGGCTGTGCCCCTGGTGTTGGACCTGAGATTTCCCCAGATCTGATCAACAGTTAGGAGAAAAAGCTGAGGGGAAGTCAAGGTCAAAGGTGTGCTGGAATGGACCTGAAATGCCCCTGACACCTGACCAGGGCCAGGAGCAGCTGACGATGGAGGTCCAGTGGGAGCCGGAGTCCACAGGCCCCAGGGGCAGCCACATGCCCACCAGGCAAGCAAGCAGACCAGCACTGCATGTACAAGCCGCCACGGTGCCTAGCACCCTGCTCCAACCTGTAGAGCGTGAAAAATGGCTGCTCCTTCATTTCCACCTCATGTCCCAAGCACATTTCTCTTGTGGCCAACCTTACACAGAATCATACAGAGAAGGGAATTCCAGGAAACATAGTTTCCACATAGCTAAGTTGACCCAATGCAAAGCCGTGATGATTATGAGATGAAGTCACTGAAATACAGGGAAGGATCTTATTTTTATTCTTTTCTAGTTTTATTGAGATATATTTGACATATAGCACTGTATATAAGTATACAGCGTGATTTGACCTACATGTATTGTGAGATGATCACCCTGAGACGTTTAGTGAACACCAGGCATTTCATATAGTTACCAAAAGAAAAAGTTTATTCCTTGTGATGAGAATTCTTCGGATTTGCTCTTAATGACTTTCAAACATGCCATATGGCCTTGTGAACAGCCATCATTTTGTACGTGACATCCTTAGTACTTATTTTTCTTATAACTCCGGGTTGGTACTTTTTGACCAGTTTCATCCAGTTCCCACACACATCCCCCTACCCAACCCCTGGAACCACAAATCTGATCTCTTTTTCTATGAGCTTGCTTTTTCTTAGATTCTACTTATAGGTGAGATCACATATTTATCTTTCTCTGTCTGGTTTATTTCACATAGCATAATGCCCTCAAAACCTTTCCATGTTGTCGCAAAGAGCAGGATTTCCTCCTTTTTAATAGCTCAGTAACATTCCAGTGTGAATATATACCACAACTTCTTTACTCAAAGAAGTGTCTGTCACTATGGACACTTAGGTTGTTTCCATGTTTCAGCTGTTGTGTATAATACAGCTGTGAACATGGTGTTTCCGATATCTTTTGACATCATGATTTTTTGTTTCCTTTGGCTATGTACCCAGAAGTAGAGTTGCTGGGTCATAGGGTAATTACATTTGTAATTTTTTGAGGAACCACCATATTGTTTCCCACCAATATGGGAATGGTGGCCCACCACTTCACAATCCCACCAACAGTACACAAAGGAATTTTCCACACACTTGCCAGCATTTGTTATCTCTTGTCTTTTTGGGCATGGCCATCCTAACAGGCATGAGGCATTGTCTCATTGTGGTTTTGATTTGCATCTCCCTGATAACTAGTGATGTTGAGCACCTTTCCATGTACCTGTTAGCCATATGTGTGCCATTTTGGAAAAATTACCATTCAGATTCTTTGCCCATTTTTAAATTGGATTATTTGGTGTTTTGTTATTGAGTGATTTTATATATATAAATATATGTATAAATATATATTTATATAAATTATAGTTGTATAAATATATACATAAGTATATTTTTATATACATTATATTTATATAAATATATCTTTAATATCGTATTTATATAAATTTATATTTATATAAATGTAAATTTATATGTAAATATTTGTAATATTTTTATATTTGTATGTAAATCAATGTAAAAATGTATATATGTATATATGTAAAATGTAAATTTTTAATATTATATAAATATGACATATAAATATAAATTTATATAAATTTATATAAATATATAAATATATATTATTTACATATAATTACTATATATATCTTTATATAAATATGTTATATTTATATATATATAAGTGTGTATATACACATATACATACACGCACACATATATTTATATTTTATATACAAATAGTATACAAAAATAACCAGATATGTAGTTTTCAATTTTTTTCCTATTCCATAGGTGTTCCTTTCACTTTTTAATTTTTTTTCTGTGAAGAACCTTTTTAGTTTGATGTAATCTCACTTATTTTTTATTTTGCTGCTGTGCCTTAGGTATCATATCCAAAAATTCATTGCCAAAACCCATATCATGGAGCTTTTTTTCCTATGTTTTCTTCTAGGAGTTTTATGGTTTCTAATTTTACATTTAAGTCTTTGATCCATTTTGAGTTACTTCGTGAGTGGTAAGATAGGGGTCTAATTTCTTTCTTCTACATGTAAATATCCAGTTTCTCAACAGCATTAATTGAAGAAACTATCTTTTCTCCATTGAGTATTCTTGGCCCCCTTGTCATACATTAGTTGACTACTTATGGGTTTATTCCTGGTCTCTCAGATGTGTTCTGTTGTTCTCTGTGTCTGGTTTTATGCCAGTGCCATACTGTTTTGATTATCATAGCTTTATAAAATAGCTTCAAATCTAGAAGTGTGATACCTCTAGCTTTGTTCCTGTTTTTCAACAATGCTTTGGATATTCAGGGTCTTCTGTGGTTCCATGTAAACCTTAGGATTGTTTTTTCTACTTCTATAACAAATGGCATTAGAATCTTGATAGGGATTGCATTGAATCTATACAAGTCTTTGGGTGATGTGGACACTTTTAATATTAGTTCTTCTGATCCATGTACATTGAACCCCTTTATGTTTGTGTAATCTTCAGTTTCTTTCATCATTATCTTGTAGTTTTAAGTGTAGAGAACTTTCATTTCCTTGGTTAAATTTATTCCTAAGTATTTTGCTGGTTTTGATGCTATTATAAAATGTCCTCGTTTTCTCTATTTCTTTTTCAGATAATTTGCTGTTATATAAATGCTACTGATTTTTGCATATGATTTTGTATCCTGCAACTTTACCGAATTCATTGTTAGATCCAACAGTTTTTTTGGTGACATAATTAGGATTTTCTACATGTAAAATCATGTCACCTGAAACTAGAGACCATTTTACTTCTTTCTTTCCAGTGCTGATTCCTTTTATCTTTTTTTTTATTTTTTTAATGTCTTATTTATCTTCATTTAATTAATTAATTTATTTGCCTGATTGTTCTGACTAGGAGTTCCAGTAAAGTGTTGAATAGGAGTAATGAGAGTGGGCACCATGGTCTAATTCCTGATTATAGAGGAAACGCTTTCAACCTTTCACCATTGAGTGTGATGTTAGCTGTGGGTTTGTCATATGTGACCTTTATAATGTTCAGGTAGTTCCTTCTATACCTAATTTGTTAAGAATTTGTATTGAAGAAAAAAGAATTTTTATCATAAATGGATGTTAAGTTTTGTCAAATGCTTCTTCTGCCTCTATTGAGATGATCATATGATTTCTTTTCTTTCATTCTATTAATGTATCATATTTGTTGATTTGCATATGTTGAAACATCTTGCACTCCAAGGATAAATCTCATTTGATCATGGTGGCTGATCCTTATAACATGCCACTGAATTTCGTTTGCTACTATTGTATTGAGCATTTTTTGGATATATATTCATCAGGAATAGGTCTATAGTTTTCTTGTGGTGTCCTTTTCTGGCTTTGGTGTCAGGGTAATACTGGCCTTGTAAAATGAGTTTGGGAGTGTCCCCTGCTCTTCAATGTTTTGGAAGCATTTGAGAAGGATTGGTGTTAATTCTTTTGTAAATGTTTGGTAAAATTCACCTGTGAAGCCATATGGTCCTGGGTTTTTTTTTTGGGGGGGGGGGGATTTTTTTTATTACATATTCAATGTACATATTCAATTGGTGTTTTTAGATTTTCTATTTCTTAACGATTCAGCCTTGGTAGGTTGTATGTTTGTAAGAATTTTTCCATTTCTTCTAGATTGTTCAGTTTGTCATGTTCATAGTAGCTTCTCATGATCTTTTAAATTTCTGTAATATCTGTTGTAATGTCTCCTCTTTTCCTTTATACTTTTGTTTATTTGGGTCCTCCCTCTTTTTTCCTTGGTGTCTAGCTAAAGTTTTGTCAAGTTTGTTTACCTTTTTAAAGAGCCAACATTAATTTCATTAATCTTTTCAGTTGTTTTCCTTCTCTCTGTTTCATATATTGGTGCTCTTTACTAGTGCCTTCCTCCAGCTGAAGGACTTAGTTTTCTCTTCTTTGAGGCATAGACTTAAGTTTTTTATCTTGTTGCTTATGAAGGTATTTATTGTTAAGAACTTTCCTCTTACAGATGCTTCTGCTGCATCCTGTAAGTTTTGATACATTATGTTTTCATTTTCATTTGTCTAAAGATACTTAGAAATTTCTCTTTTAATTTATTCTTTGATCCATTGGTTGCTCAAGAGAGCATTAATTTCCACGTATTTGTGAGTTTTGCAGCTTTCTCATGTTACTGATTTTTTAGTTTTATACCATTGTGTTCAGAGAAGATACTTGGTATAATTTCAGTCATCTTGAATTTGCTAAGACTTGTTTAGTGACATGACGTATGGTCTGTCCTAGGAAATGTTTCATGTGTGCTTGAGAAGAATGTGTATCGTGCTTTGTTAGATAAGCTGTTCTGTACATGACTGTTAGGTCCATTTGGTCTATAGTCTTGCTCAAATCTTCTGTTTCCTTATTAATTTAATGTATGAATGACCAAACCATTGTTGAGAGGGTTTTACAAAGACCCAAACTATTATTTATTGGTGTTTATTTATGTTAGTTTTTGCTTTATATATTGAGGTGGACCAATGTTGGCAGTATAAATACTCAAAATTGTTATATTTTCTTGAAGGATTGACCTCTTTATCATTTTATAATGGCCATTTTTGTATCGTCTTTCCATTATTTGTTGCTTTTTTTAATTAACACTTGCTTGAATATCTTTTTCCATTCTTTTACTCTCAGTCTACATGTATCTTTAATTTAAGTCAGTCTCTTGTAGGTAACATATCATTAGATCTTGTGGGGTTATATATACATGTATATATACATTCAGCCATTCTCTACCTTTGGATTGGAGAAATTAATCCATTTACATTTATAATAATTATTGATAGATCCTTAATATTGCTATTTTGTTCATCGTTTTCTGACTGTTTTGTATATCCATTTTTCCTTGTTTCTTTTGCTTTTATGTATATTCATATATAGTATATATATTTTACATATATTTATATGTACATATTTTATACATTTTTATATGTATATATACATACATATATCGATGTCTTTCAGGATCAGTGTGCCTTGACTTCTGTATCATGCTCCTTTGTGTAATTACTACAGATTTTTCCCTTATGGTTACCATGAGGCATACATAAAATATGTTAAAATTATAGCACCCTATTTTAAACTGATAACAACTGTATACTTTTACTTCTCCTCCCACTCACATTTTAGTATTTTTGTACTTTGCGTTCCATAACAGATTATTGCAGTTGTGACTATTTTTATTTTGTTTGTATTTTTAACTTTGAAACTAAAGTTGTAAGTTTATTACACACCACCTTTAATTACCCTATTACAGAATCTAACTTTGACTATATATTTACCATTACTAGTGAATTTCACTCTATCTTCTTATGTTTTTATGCTGTTAAATAGTGTCCTTTTACTTTCACTCCAATAACTCCCTTTGGCTTCCTGTAAAACAGGTCTAGTCATGATGAACTTCCTCGGCTTTTGCTTGTTTGGGAAAGTCTATCTCTCCATTTCTGAAGGACAGCTTTGCTGGGTAAACAGTTCTTGGTTGAGAGTTTTTTCTTTCATTATTTTGTATATATCATCCCATTCACTTCTGGTCTGAAAAGTTTCGGTTGAGAAACCTGATGATAATGTGATGGGAGTTACTTTGCACGAAACTTGTCTCTTCTCTCTTGCTACTTTCAGAATTCTTTGTCTTTGACTTTTGAAATTTTAATTATAATGTGGGGTGGTGGTAGTCCTATTTAGGTTCAACCTGTCTGGGGTCCTTTGGGCTTCATGGTTCTGGGTGTCCATTTCTCTCTACAGGTTTGGGAAGTTTTCAGCCATTATTGTTTTTAAATCTACTTTCTGTCCTTTTTCTTTTCTCCTTCAGGAATTCCCATAATGTGGATGTTTTTTCTTTTGATTGTGTTGCACACATCCTGTAGGCTTTTTTCACTATTTTTCACTCTTTTTTCTTTTTGTTCATCTGACTGGATAATTTCCAATGTCCTGTGGCAGGTTATTGATTCTTTTTTCTCCATGGTCAAGTCTGCTTTTGAAACTCTCTATTGAATTCTCTAGATCGGTCATTGTATTTTTTTAGCTTTAGGATTTCTGGGGTGTTTTTTTAAATGGTTTCCATCTCTTTATTGAACTTATTTTTGTTCATGCATTGTTTTCCTAATTTCATTTAGTTGTGTGTGCATTGCTTTAGTTGATTAAATATCTTTAAGAGGATTATTCTGAATTCATTGTCTGACAGTTCATCGATTTCATGGATCTCCATTTCTTTAAGTCAGTTATTGGAGCTTTATAAATTTCCCATGATGGTTTCATGTTTACCCAATTTTTCACAATCCTTGATTCCTTACATTAGTGTCTGTGCATTTGAATAAGCTATTTCCTTTTCCAGACTTTGCACATTCACTCTGTCAGATAGTCCTTCACCATTCTGCTTGGTGATCTGGCCATGTCAGCTGATAACATACTCAAGCAGGTGGAGGTTGCTATCAGAGTCTATCTTTGGTTTTTTGGTGTTTTTTTTTTAATTTTTTTTTAACGTTTATTTTTATTTTTGCCAGTTTCACTATGATATGTCGTGCAGAAGATCGATTCAAGTTACGTCTGAAGGGAGTTCTCTGTGCCTCTTGGATTTCAATGTCTTTTTCCTTCCCCAGTTCAGGGAAGTTCTCAGCTATAATTTGTTCAAGTACCCCTTCAGCACCCTTCCCTCTCTCTTCCTCCTCTGGGATACCAATTATGCGTATATTATTTTTTTTTAGTGTATCACTTAGTTCTCTAATTTTCCCCTCATACTCCTGGATTTTTTTATCTCTCTTTCTTTCAGCTTCCTCTTTCTCCATAACTTTATCTTCTAGTTCACCTATTCTCTCCTCTGCCTCTTCAAGCCGAGCCATCGTGGATTCCATTTTGTTTTGCAATTCGCTTAAAGCGTTTTTCAACTCCTCGTGACTGTTCCTTAGTCCCTCGATCTTTGTGGCAAGAGATTCTCTACTGTCCTGTATACTGTTTTCAAGCCCAGCGATTAATTTTATGACTATTATTCTAAATTCACTTTCTGTTATATTATTTAAATCCTTTTTGTTCAGTTCATTAGCTGTTGTTATTTCCTGGAGATTCTTCTGAGGGGAATTCTTCCGTTTGGTCATTTTGGAGAGTCCCTGTCGTGGTGAGGACCTGCAGTGCACTTCCCCTGTGCTGTGGTGTATAACTGGAGTTAGTGGGCGGGGCCGCAGTCCGACCCGATGTCTGCCCCCAGCCCACTGCTGGGGCCACAGTCAGACTGGTGTGTGCCTTCTCTTCCCCTCTCCTAGGGGCGGGATTCACTGTGGGGTGGCGTGTCCCGTCTGGGCTACTTGCACACTGCCAGGCTTGTGTTGCTGGGGATCTGGCGTATTAGCTGGGGTGGGTAGGCAAGGTGCACGGGGGCTGGAGGGGCAGGCTTAGTTTGCTTCTCCTTAGGTGATCCGCTTCAGGAGGAGCCCTGTGGCAGCGGGAGGGAGTCAGGTCCGCTGCCGGAGGTTTGGCTCCGCAGAAGCACAGAGTTGGGTGTTTGCGCGGAGCGAGCAAGTTCCCTGGCAGGAACTGGTTCCCTTTGGGATTTTGGCTGGGGGATGGGCGGGGGAGATGGCGCTGGCGCCTTTGTTCCCCGCCAAGCTGAGCTCTGCCGTCCGGGGGCTCAGCAGCTCTCCCTCCCTTTGTCCTCCAGCCTTCCCGCTTTCCGAGCAGAGCTGTTAACTTATGACCTCCCAGACGCTAAGTCGCGCTTGCTGTCGGAACACAGTCTGTCCGGCCCCTCCGCTTTTGCCAGCCAGATTCGGGGGCTCTGCTTGGCCGGCGAGCCGCCCCTCCGCCCCGGCTCCCTCCCGCCAGTCCGTGGAGCGCGCACCGCCTCGCCGCCCTTCCTACCCTCTTCCGTGGGCCTCTAGTCTGCGCTTGACTCCGGAGACTCCCTTCTGCTAATCCTCTGGCGGTTTTCTGGGTTCTTTAGGCAGGTGTAGGTGGAATCTAAGTGATCGGCAGGACGTGCTGTGAGCCCCGCGTCCTCCTACCTATTTTTATTTTTGAGACAGAGACAGAGCATGAACGGGGGAGGGTCAGAGAGAGGGAGACACAGAATCTGAAACAGGCTCCAGGCTCTGAGCTGTCAGCACAGAGCCCGACACAGGGCTCGAACTCACGGACCGCAAGATCATGACCTGAGCCGAAGTCGGCCGCTTAACTGACTGAGCCACCCAGGTGCCCCCAGAGTCTATCTTTGGATGAGACCACTGACAAGGCTCTGAGGTCATGGGTGGGTGGGAGTGCTAACTGGCTGATAACACTGGATAGGACTGCTCCCTGTTCAAGCAAGGCTGTAGGATAGGCTCCATGATTCCTGGAGTTTTCTGGTCAGGTTTCCCAGGTGATTGGGACTGGGTACTATACTCTGTAGTAGGCACAGCTATGAATTAGCTTCCCTGTCCTGGTGGGGTACCAGAATAGGCTTCGAGGCCCATGCTGCTCATTATCTGAGGACTGGATATCCTGGTCAGACAAGGCTACCAATTTTGCCGTGCAGATGGGCAAAGCCCTGTGTTGTGCTCTCCATTCATGTGTCACTGTAAGCAGGGCTGTAGGGTGGACTATACAGCTTCTCATGTGCTCTGTTTAGGTCTCCTGGTTGGGTGGGCTGACAGCTGTATTCAGTAGTGGATGGGGCTACAAATTAGTTTCTCTGCCCAGGCAGGACCCCATACAGGCTCCAAGACTGGCAAGGCTCTTGTTTGGGGATCACATTAGTCAGAACTATGCACCAAGTTCTGTGGCCTGACAGAGCACTGTCCCAGCTCTTGAGATGAGTGGGCCCACTGGCTGGGCTCTCCACTCAGTGCTTCTATAAGAGTTACAAATTGGGCTATACAGATTCTTTGGGAGCTCTGATTAAGTTTCCAGAGCTGGAGACTCTTCTGCTTTGGGTGTGGCAATAAATTCTCTTCCCTGCACGGTTGCAGAGCAGTCCCCAGGTCTGGCAAGGCTCCTTGGGAATCAAATCACACAGACCTACACGTTAAGCTCCCTGTACAGATGAGGTTACAATATTGGCTCTGTGGATACAGAGCTACTAGTTGGATTTTCTGCTCAAATGCCACAGTAATCAGGGCTGCAGGGTGGGCTACTGAGATTCTCAGGAGCTCTTGTTAGGTTTCCTGGTTAGCAGGGATGGAGGCTGTATTCAGCACTGGACAGGGCTACAGGTTAGCTTCCCTGTCCCAGAGGGGTAAGGGGTCAGGGGACATGGCACACAGAGTATACCCGAAAGCTGACAAGACTCTTGTCTGGGGAGCTAAGCAGGCAGACTTGTATACCAAACTCTGTGCCTAGACTGCATCACCAGCTTGCCTCTGAAGACAGGCTGGGCTGCTCATTGGGCTTTCTTCTCTAGCGCTGCTGGGCCAAGCTGTTACCCAGGTGCTCAGGCCAGGCTTCCCTGTTGGGCAGGGCTCAAAGCTACCCTCAGTAGAGTGAAGCTATGAATTAGCTCCCTTTTCCAGACAGAGTAGGAGAGCTGACTTCATGTAATTTCCCAGGTGTTCTGATGGAACTCTGAATTAACCCCCTTACCTGGGTGGAACAGAGAACTGGCCCCAAGCCTGACAAGGCTCTGTGTGGTCTTGACTCAAGTCAACACATACCTCAGGTACCCTGGCTGAATGGTGCCACTGGCTTTCTTCTGTGTCTCTTCTGCCTGTGGGACTCCACTCAAGTGTGGCTGGACTGTGCAGCTTTCAGGTGTTCCAGTGTGGCTTCCTGGTTAGGCGGGACCAGGAGCTATACTCAGCAGTGGACGGGACTGTGACTCAGCTCCCCTGCCTGGGTGAGAGGACAGACCGGGCCCCAGAACTGTGAAGGCTTGAGTCCTGAATCAGGCAGACCTGTGTTTTAGTTCCCTGGTCAGACTGTGCCACCATCGTGGCTCTGCAGATGAGCAAGGTCGGTTGGGACTACTACTTGGGTGCTGCAGGTAGAAACTCAGCCAAGATCCGACTACTGGTGGTTGCAATCCCCTCCCACCTTCTCCATCATGATCAGATTTCTAGTCGTCAAGCTCTGCAGATGCCCTCATGATCCTCATGAGGTGAGACAGGAGTGGGGGCTCCCAAGGAGCAACGCACAATGCTGGCAGAGCGGGATGTCCACCCTGGGCTCTCTCTTCCCACTGGAGGCTCAAGGGAGACCTCTCTGCATGGTGCTGTGCTGTCCTGGGGATGGGGCAATGCGGTCAAGGTGTAGTTGCTTCTCTTACCCTTCTAATGAATCTGTCTTGTTTTCTGTGGTGCAGGGGGTGCATCAGCCTTGCCCCCCAGGTCTACGATTTTCTCAGTGGTGTCTCATTCACAAATAGTTGTTAGTTGTGCCTATTCTTGTGAAGGGGAGTAAAGGTAGCAATTACCTATGTTACCATCTTGGAGATGTCCCTCCTAGGGAGAAGATCTAGAATAGTAAATCCTGGCACATAGTAAGCTAGTAGGTGTTTGCTGCTGTTATCGCTATCATCATCTTCAGAGCTAGTGAGCCACTTGCCCCAGGCCACAGAGCTAATAAGTGGCTCACTAAGGTTTCACATGCACACAGGTGGCTCTGCCATTAGCTGAACTGGTGGCTGCCAGGACCTCCCAACCTCTGGGGCCTCTCTCCAGAATATAACAATTCTGGCACCTTTCTGCCTGAAACAAGAATTCAAGATACTTGACTGGTACATATGAACATGTGCTCACCTCTGCCACATAAATGGGATATGCCTACATTATTCTTGGGAGATGCAGGCTGCAATATGTAAGAATAAAATGTTATGAGAGCCACAAATTGCTTTCAGGGGGTTCAGCAAAAAGCTATATATTGATCCTACTACATATACATATTCTCATAAATAGGTGTATACATATAGGCAAATTGAAGGGTAAAATATACACACGTATAAAATATATCTGTACATATATAAATAAAGAAAATGAGACAAAATAACTGTGGTATGTGGGGCATTCCTAGTACTATTCTTTCAACATTTTTTCTATACTTGAAAAGTTAAATAATAAACATTGGCAAAAAATACACATATTTTCAGTCATTTTTAGGGATAGTTTGGAGGGCCTTTCATTAAAGTCTACTGCATAGACATTGTAGGGTTTGTATTTAGAATATATAAAAACTACAATATACTAGGTAAAATATAAAACAAATACAGTGCTCCTTTACTCTTGAATTGGATGTCTAAAGCAGCATTTTAACGTGCATTAGTAACCAGGAATCCTCTTATCTGACCCCAAAGCCAGTTGAGCGAGTGGGGCTCAGTAATGCTTAGTAAGCACGTGCAGTTTGCCTATCGCAGCACTTGGCAGCTTGACTCTAAAGAAGGGGATGAGGCCCATTATGGGCGATATAGGTTAATGATTTACAATACCATAAGTTTATAGCCATTGTAAAAATGTCTATAAGGAATGGAGGTTGCAAGAGCGGAAACTTGAGTATTCTCCCAGTAAAAGAAAAGGCCACCCACCTAGGGAGAGTATGGCCTGCCTCCTGTGTGGCCATGTTCCTTGGTCTCTGCCCACAAAAGGTCCTGTGGCTTCCACTGGGCACTGCTGTTCTCATGCTGGCCCTTGGGAATAAATCAGTCCTGCAACGCCATCCGCTCCCATAATTAATCCTTACGGCAGTTTGTGGCGTCAACACAGACCTGTAATCTGTAGGTCACAGGGAATTTACATCATGCCTAAATTTAACCAGTTGTTCATTCACCCAATTTACAGACTACCTACTCTGTGCCAGGCACTGTGAGCTCAGAACACAGCAGTAAACAAGGCAGAAATCCCCACCCTCATGAAATTTCTATAGGAGCAGGAGGAGACAGATAATAAATTCTATAGTATGTTAGAGGAGATACTTTGGGGGGACAAATGGATTCACACTTTGTAAAACTTGCAGTGCAAGGCTGATTCTGTTTATCAAAACACTGCTAATTAAACCTTCAAAGCCTAAGAATTTTGATTTACTTTAGTCAAGCAGTATTTGTCCTCATAGATGCTAAGATTCACTGTCACACAGAGCAAAAACTTCTAGAAACATCTGGATAAACTTCCTTTGGGAAAAGTGACCATATTAGCTTTCAAATGCCCTCTTCCGCTTTTGCAGAATATATTATACAAAATATATATATAGAATTTATTTTTCTGAACACTTGCATCAAAATCTCCTAGAGTATTTGATAAAAATGCATATACCATCATACCTACCGATTCATGTTCTTTTGACTGAAGCTAATGAATCTGGACCAACATGTTTTGTTCTATTCTATGCTTCAGGAACCTTGGTGATGATTTGTTTCTCTGGCGTTTGCTAATTGAGGTACAATTAACAAAAATAATAGTAGTTTCAGATGTACCACATCATGATTTGTATGTGTCGCAAAATGATCACAGTAAGTCTAGTTAACATCCATCACCAGAACCTTTTTTTAAGTTTATTTATTTATTTTGAGAGAGAGAAAGAGATCACAGACATGGGAGGGACAGAGAAGGAGGAAGAGAGAATCCCAAGCCGGCTCAGTTCTGTCAGTGTAGATCCCAATGCAGGGCTCAAACTCACAAGCCATGAAATCAAGGCCTGAGCTGAAATCAAAAGTTGAATGCTTCACTGAACCACCCAGGCACCCCTCCATTACCTGAACTTTTAAGATCTACCCTTAGAAACTTCCAGTAGGTAAGTGAGTATTAGAGTATTATGTAGCTGTAGTCACCATGCTGTATGTTATATCCCCGTGACTTACTTATTTCCTGACTGGAAGTTTGTACCTTTTGACCAGTTTCATCCATTTCGCCCACCCTCACCCCCTCCCACTGGCAATCACCAGTGTGTTCTCTGTATCTATTAGACACCACAGAGAAGAGAAATAACACAGCCCTTGTCTTTCCCTGACTTGGTTTCACTTAGCATAACGTCCTCAGGGTCCATCCATGTTGTTGCATGTTCTCTTTTTTATGGCCGAGTAATATTCGTGTGTGTGTGTGTGTGTGTGTGTGTGTGTATTACTTTTCTTTATCTGTTCATCCACCAGTGGACACTTAAGGTGTCCGTGTCTTGGCTATTATAAACAGTGCTACAAAGAACATGGTGCAGGTATTTTTTCAAGTTAGTGTTTTTGTTTCCTTCAGATAAATATCCAGAAGGAATTGCCAGATAGTAGGGTAGCTCTATTTTTAACTTCTTGAGGAATCTTCATACTGTTTTTCACAGTGGCTGCACCAATTTACATTCCCACCAACAGTGCACAAGGGTTTCCTTGTCTCCACGCCCTCCCTCGCCAACACTTGTTATTCCTTTTCTTTTTGAAAATAACCATTCTGACAGGTGTAAGGTAATATTTCATTATTGTTTTGATTTGCATTTCCCTGATGACTAGTGATGTTGAGCATCTTTTCGTGTGTGTCTTGGCACATCTATATGTCTTTGGGAAAAATGTCTTTTCAGATCTCTGCTCATTTTTCAATCAGGTTGGGTTTTTTGTTTGTTTCTTTGATATTGAGTTGTAGAGTTCTTCATAGATTTTGGATACTAACCCTTTATCAGATAAATGATTTGCAAATATTTTCTCCCATTCAGTAGGTTGCCTTTGCATTTTGTTGATGGTTTCCTTTGCTGTGCAGAAGCTTTTTAGTTCGATTTAGTCCTACTTATTTTTGCTTCTGTCACCTTGGCATTTGGTGTCAAATCCAAAAAGTCATCACCGAGACCAATGTCAAGAGCTTACCGTCTATGTTTTCTTCTCAGAGCTTTAGGTTTCAGGTCTTACATTCAAGTTTTTAATCCATTTTGAGTTTTTATGTATGCCCATTTGTTTGTTTTAGCTTTTGTTGCCTGTACTTTGGGTGACTACCCAAGAAATTATTGCCAAAACAGTGTCAAAGATCTAGGAGTTCTATGGTTTCAAATCTTACATTTTAATCTTTGATCCATTTCAGGTTAATTTTTGTGAGTGGTGTAGGATGGTCGTCCAGTTTCCTTCTTTTGCATGTAGCTGTGCAGTTTTCCCAACTCTATTTATTAAAGACATTGTCTTCCTCATTGTATTTTTTTGCTCCTTTGTCATAAATTAATTGACCATACATACATGTGACATGTGTTTATTTCTGGGCTCTCTGTTCTGTTTCAGTTGATCCATTTGTCTGTTTCTATGGCAATACCACTGTTTTGATTACTCTAGCCTTGTAATGTAGTTTAAAATCAGGAAGCGTGATGCCTCCAGCTTTATTCTTTCTGAAGATTGCTTTGGCTATTTGGGGTCTTTTGTGATTCCATCTAAATTTTAGGACCATTTCTTCTATTCCTATGAAAAATACCATTGGAATGTTGATAGGGATTGTATTAAATCTGTAGGTTGCCATGGATAGTCTGGACATTTTAACAGTATTAATTCTTCCAACCCATTAGCATGGAATACTTTTCCATTGACTTGTGTCATCTTCAGTTTCTTTCATCCAACGCCTTACAGTTTTCAGTATACAAATTTGTTATCTTCTTGCTTAAATTGAATCCTAGCTATTTTATTTTATTTCATTTCATTTCATTTTATTTTTGATGCAACTGCAAATGGGATTTTTAAAATTTCTCTTTCTGGTAATTGATTATTTGTGTATATAAATGCAACAGATTCTTGTGTATTGATTTTGTATCTTGCAGCTGTACTGAATTTATTAGTTCTAACTGGTTTTTGGTGAAGTCTTTAAGGCTTTCTATATACAATATAGTGTCATCTGCAAATAGGAGACAGTTTTAATTCTTCCTTTTTATTTGGATGCTTTTTATCTCTTTTTCTTGTTTAATGACTGGCTAGGACTTCCAATACTATATTGAATTAAAGTGGTGAGAGTGGCCATCTTGCCTTGTTCTTGATCTTAGAGGAAAAGCTTTCAGTTTTCACCATTGGGTAAGATGTTAGCTGTTCACTTGTCCCATATGGCCTTTATTATGTTGAAGTATGTTCCCTCCATACCTAGTATGTTGAGAGTGTTTATCGTAACTGGGAGTTGAATTTTGTCAAATGCTTTTTCTGCATCTATTGAGATGATCATGTATGTTTTATCCTCATTTTGTTGATGTGGTATATTGTATTGATTAATGCTTAACCATTGTAATCCTGGAATAAATCCCACTTGAGCATGGTGTATGATCTTTTTAATATCTTGTGAATTCAGTTTGCTAATATTTTGTTAAGGAATTGTATATCTACGTTCATCAGGAATATTAGCCTGTAATTTCTTTTTCTTGTCGTACCCTTGTCTGGTTCTGGTATCAGGGCAGTGCTGACCTCATAAAATGAAAGTGTTCTCTCCAATTCTATTTTTTTGGAAGCGTTTGAGAAGGAATTAGCATAAATTCTTTAAATGTTTGGTAGATTTCACCACTGAAGCCCTCTGGTCCTGGACTTTTTTTGTCGATTGGGAGGTTTTGATTACTGATTCACTTTCCTTACTAATAATTGATCTGTTTAGATTTTCTGTTTCTTCATGATTTAGTCTTGGTAAGCTGTATGTTTCCAGGAATTTATCCATTTCTTGTGGGCTGTTTAATTTATTGCCATATAATTGTTCACAGTAGTATCTTTGATCCTTTGTATTTCTGTGGTATCAGTTGTAACACCACTTTCATGTCTAATTTTATTTGAGTCCTCTCTTTTTTTATTGGTGGGTCTGTCTAAGGTTGTCAATTTTGTTTATCTCTAAAAAATCACCTCTTCATTGTTGAAATGCTATACTGTACACCTGGAATGAATATAACACTATGTTAACTCCACCGGAGTTAAAATTTTAAAAAAAACCAAAAACCTCTTAGTTTCATTGATCTTCTTTATTGTCTTTTTGATCTCTCTTTAACGTATTTCTGCTCTGATCTTTGTTATTTCCTTCCTCTACTACCTTTCGGTTTTGTTTGCTGTTTTTCTACTTCGTTGAGGTGTTGGGTGAGGCTATTTGAGATCTTTCTTGTTTCTTGATATAGGAATTGATTGTTGCAAAATTCTCTGTCAGAACTGCTTTTGCTACATCTCACAGGTTTGGTGTGTTGTATTTACATTTGTGTTTTTCTCAAGGTAATTTTTGAATTCTCATTTGATTTCTTCTTTGTCCCTTTGGCTGCTCAGTACGGTGTTGTTCAATCTCCACGTATTTGTGAATTTTCCAGTCTTCTTGTAATTGATTTTTAGTTTCATATCATTGTGGTGAAAAAAAAAAAAAAGGTTGATAGGATAGGATTCAAAACTCTTAAATTTATCAAGACTTGCCTGTGGTTTAACATGTGATCTATCCTAGAGAATCTTCCATGTGCACTTGACAATATATGTATGTAACTTTGAAAATTACAAAATACATGTCATCTTAGTCTGATCCCAATATATCGCTTATCTGTAATATTTGCTGTCAGAAACTACAAATGGATTTTTCTCCCTTGGACCTCAAAAGAGAAGGGTATCTTCCCTAAAAAGAGAAGTAAAGAAAATGCCTAATACAGCCAGGCTGAAATCACACCTAAGTCATTAAGTTATTGACTACACTCCCTACACATTTCCAGGAAATTAGGTTTTGCAATTTATTTGTCACCTAACTTTCACGTAAGTAAGATTCTTTTTTATGTTCTACCTTTTCAGATTCTAAAGACATGCAATGTAAATGAGAAATGTAATTTATTTAAGACAAAGCCTGATGTTGAACCATCTAAGTTATGATATGAAGTATAAGGGTTAAGACGTTCTTCTGTTCATGTTTAGCACTGGTCATCTCTGTATCATGGCCAAGTAAGGTATTCCCTTCCTAGTACTTGGTTGTCAAGAGCCCTCTCCCCCATTCACACAGGTACATGCGGAGCACCAGGGTAGGATAACCCAGTCCTGCCTCCCACCTCTAGTTGAACTATTTAGACCGTGCACTGATGTCATTTTGGCATTGGGGAACTGGTATTGGCTGGGAAAGAAAAGTTAGTCTCCCTCCAGGTGGCTGAAGCTCTAACATGTAAAGCTATGGAGCGGTTAGCAGCTGTGTTTTCCACCACATAGAGAAAGCCACACCACTGTGAGAGAGAAGAATGGTGCTGACCAACAAGAAAAAGCCAGAGAAGAGAAAAGAATGGACCGCACTGCATGCGAATCCTTAGCTCCACTTATTCCTGTGGCTCACTGCACTTCTGCAGCTATGAGTGTTTCTTCAGTATTACATTTTCCTTTATTAAAAAGCATGAGGCGAGTTTCTGTCCTCGACAACTGAAAGGGTAGTACGTTCAGTCTTATAGGACAGAATTCAGTTTGGATCACCGTCTTTTGAGAAGGCTGTAGAAAGGATCAATGAAAACAGTTAAATAATAAACACGATCATGGAGGAAGCTTCCAGAGCTTGGGCATTGTTGAATAAAGAAACAACTTTATAACCTATTCCAATACTATGAAAAGGCCTTTCATCTCCTTTTCATCAGAATAAGTGGGGTAAGGTCAGAACTAATACTTTTTCTGTTAGACATAACTTCAGCCTCCTGCTATGCTGTTTGTGTGACCACCCTAGGCTGTGTGTATTTGTTCAGGAGCGAATCCAGTTACCCACCCCATTGTTTTGCTTCCTTTCCCTTAGGGAGGGGGTTCTTTCTTGGCTCTGTAACCGAGGTAATGGGAGCAGGACCATGTGGCATGAACATGCCCAAGCGGGACCTCAGGAGGAGGCAGAGACTCTAGAAGCCTGTGGGCCCACAAATGGCCCCAAGAAGATGCCAAGTTTTTAGGGCCCTGGAAGCCAGGGCATCAAATTGCTTTTCCATGATCCCATTAAGTTTTATGGGGTTGCTAGTTGAGTCCCGAGCAGCTTAGCACCTTTCTTTCCTGACCCTTCCTCTCTCCTCAGTTCCCACCTGCTTTGGGGTCGTTCCATTAACACCAGATTCACATGGGGTATTTCAAATAGCTGGGCCTTACAGGCTCCTCTGCTTCATGAACCCAAGAATATCTGGTTATCAGGGGACTGTAGAGTCAGCAAAGCCTTAAAAGGTAGGAATCCAATGGGGTAACATGTAAATATCTTCAGAGAAACAGACATGGAGACCTAACGAAGCAGTGATGGAAGTTAGCCACAGACTGAGAGCAGGTTGCAGAGGCTGTTAGTAGAGAGAAATTACATAATGAGCGAACTTATCCAGGGAGATGGGCCCTTTAAGTCCTGGAATCCCTGGTATAGCAACCATAGAAGAGGGTCCTACTTCTCTTTCCCTGTTGGGACATCTCCTGGCCAAACAGCTATCCATGTGTAACCTCAGTCCACTAGAAAAGCAACCCCAAATTATTTGGAATAACATAGTTATCCCCTTAGTGGATATTTATGTTTTAATCCAAGAAAAAAATTAAGTACAGAAATAATAAAGTAAATAAAATCTATAATATTAAAATTTCTGCTTTAGGTTCAGAAATAATTTGTTCATGTTTGATATTTTAAGAATTTGTTGGGGCACCTGGGTGGCTCAGTTGGTTAAGTGTCCGACTTCAACTGAAGTCACGATCTCACAGTTTGTGGGCTCAAACCCCGTGTTGGGCTCTGTGCTGACAGCTCAGAACCTGGAGTCTGCTTCGGATTCTGTGTCTTTGTCTCTCTCTTCCCCTCCCCTGCTGGCACTCTGTCTCTCTCAAAGATAAATTAAAAAAAAAAAAATTTGTTGTGTTTTAGAGAATTTGGTCTATTAGAGCAAGAGATCAACTTTGTGATTCCAATTTAAAATGTAGTTTATAATTGATTTATACTTGCAGTATTAAGTTGAGGGGTATAGGGTAAAGTTTTAGTAAATTTGTAAAATTGAAACGTTTAAGAGGATTTAATATTCACCATGTTTATATGTTTAATCAGCTTTACACGAATATTTAAAGTATTTTAAAGGTTTTTCTTGTTAAATCAGCAGTCACTGAACTAACTACTTAGAAAATCAGTACATTAAATATGTAAGTGTATTTTAAGATGTTAAAGGAAATTAGTTAATTAGGCTGCAAAAGCCCTTTTAAAAATAAGTGTTGATTGTTAACATTTGATAGATTAGGAGAATAATAAGATTTGGGAGTTGAGCTCAAATCAGTAAGTTTAAAAAGAAATTGGACTTGAAATTGGTAACTTTAATTAATGGGATATTAATTTTTCGAAAGTAGTTTTGGATATTTTTCTGTACACAAAAGCAGATCAGAAAACTTCTAGAATTTTAAGTGAGTAACTAATGGAAGATGAGTTTAATCCCAGCCAGAACGAGTCCATGTACAGCTGGAGTCGTCCCCAAGACTGGAGAAAGTCCAAGGACCCAGCTACTGAACTGGGTGAGTTTAGGACCAGTGAGACAGTTCTGGGGACCCACTCCCACTCATGGCATTCTGGGAGAGGTTCTGTTTACTTAGGGCTCTCCAAGATCCCATGGAAATTGGGATCCAGCCCATCCCTTTGATGATCCTCTGCAACCCCAGGGTGGGCCCAACCCCAAGCAGTGACCCTGGACCCGTATTTGTCCTCCGGGCCTGATATCTGGTTAAGTGGCTAATATTTCTTCAGGCAAACAGCCAACTGAACATATGTCAGGTTGTCGCCGTATCTGAAAATACAAGCCTGAAATGACTCATCCTTTGCAACATATGAAGATACTTGCATCCCATCTTGTTTTCAGTAAAAGTGGTTATTTCATTGACGTATTTGTTGCACATCTATCAAGTTGTTCCATCTTTAGGTCCTTCTGTTTCTGCATCTGTGTTTTGAATAGTAAGCTCTTCAAAGACAGGATTTTTTTTTTTTTTTTTTTTTTTTTTACTTACTTTTCATCACCCAGGAAAGCCCACACACAGTTCTAGCCAGGAGAGCACCTAAGGACATGGTACTGCTGCATTGCAAATAATAGCAATAGAGAGTTCTTGACATGTTACTAACCCATGAAACTTTCAGGTGCTGTCCTAAATTTTGTTCGCCGAGTGGAGGCATTGTTATTACAAGACTAATCTCAGCAATCAGTGTTTTTCCCCAGCGAGGCAGATTCACGGAAAAGATTAGATCCATCTTTGCTCTTTAGAACGTACAGTGCCAATGACGCCTGTGTGTTCTGGGGAAGGCTGGATGGGGCTTTGTTCAGCCTGGGTCTTTGTTCTGTAGGGCAGTTAGTTGATCTCTTCTGATGGAGGCAGCCTTGTGTTTCTGGCGTAAGCATTATAAATGCATTCAATAGTTGTGTCTGTTCCAAGTGAGTTAACAGATAATACTGCAAGAAGAAACTTATGTAAGCCACAGCAGTGGTTGGGACTGATGAGGATTCAAGGCTAAAAGGCACATTTTGTTATTAAAACAGATTTTCAGATAAGAACAGAGTAAAAAATTACTGAGAGGGGAAGGTGGCAGTGGAAACTTTTTCTTCAGAATTTCCATTATCTGTATCATTTTCCAGACAGAGGTTAATTGAGAGAACAAGTTCAGTGTACTTAAGCCAAAATAATTGTATAACGTGAGGAAAAAGTGAATGCTGTTCTGATTGATACGAGAGGGGTAAAAAAGAGAAGAGAATATTCCTGTGTGCTGGCTGCACCTCTCCCACTAGCTTTCTCAGTGCAAATTATACCAGGCTCAGTTTTCTGGGTCTTGGTTTTCGTGGTGTTTTAGAATCACAAATTTTGGGGGCTGGAAGATTGTAAGAGTTCATTTCACAAAAAGTAAGAAAGAGGGTTTGTTGTGTTTTTTTTTTTTTAATTCCAGTATAGTTAACATACAGTGTTATATTGTTTTCAGAGGTACACTATAGAGAATCAACAGTTCTCTGCATTACTCAATGCTCATCATGATAAGTGTACTCTTAAATAAACTTTTTAATTAAGTTTATTTATTTTGAGAGAGAGAAGGAGGGAGGGAGGGGCGGAGAGAGGGAGAGAGAGAATCCCAAGCAGGCTCCATGCTGCTAGTGCAGAACCCGATGCAGGGCACGAACTGTGAGATCCTGACCTGAGCTGATACTAAGAGGCAGACACTTAACTGACTGAGCCCCCCAGGCGCCCCAGGCTTAGTGTACTCTTAATCCCCTTCACCTGTTTCACCCATCCTCCCACCCACCTCCCCTCTGTCAACCATTAGTTCTCTATAGTTAGTCTATTTTTTTGGTTTGTTTTCCTCTGTTATGTTTCTTAAATGCCACATAGGAATGAAATTGTATGGTATCTGACTTATTTTGCTTAGCATTATAACCTCTAGATCCATTACTGTTGTTACAAATGGCAAGACTCCGTTCTTTGTTATGGCTGAATAATCTTCCATTGTATATATATGCCACCTCTCCTTTATTCATTTATGTATCAGTGGATACTTGGGCTACTTCCATAATTTGGCTATGGTAAATCATGTTGCAATAACCATAGGGTGCATATACCCTTTTGAGCTAGTGTTTTCATATTGAGTGAATACCCAGAAGTATGAATCCTGAATCATATGGTTGTACTATTTTTAACTTTTTGAGGAACCTCCATACTGTTTTGCTCAATGGTGCACCAGTCTGCATTCCCATCAACGGGTGCATGAGGGCTCCTTTTTCTCTACATCCTCACCAACACTTGTTTCTTGTGTTGTCGATTTTAGCCATTCTGACAGGTGTGAGGTGATAGCTCATTGTGAGTCTGATTTGCATTTCCCTGATGATGAGTAATGCTGAGCATCTTTTCATGTGTGTGTTGGCCATCTGGATATCTTCTTTGGAGAAATGTCTGTTCATGTCTTTTGCCTAATTTTTAATTGGATTATTTGGTTTTTAGGTGTAAAGTTCTTATATATATTTTGAATACTAACCCTTCATCAGATACGTCATTTGCAAATATCTTCTCCCATTCACTAGGATGCCTGATAGTTTTATTGATAGTTTCCTTTGCTGTGCAGAAGCTTTTTATTTGATGTTTTTTACTTTTTATTTTTCTCACACACTCTCTTATTTTTGCTTTGTCTCCCTTGCCTCAGAAGACATATCTAGAAATAAGTTGCTTTGGCTGATGTCAAAGAAATCATTGCCTGTTTTCTCTTCTAGGATTTTATGGTTTCAGGTATGACATTTAGGTCCTTAATTCATTTTCAATTTCTTTTTTGTATATGGTGTAAGAAAGTGGTCCAGTTTCACTCTTTTGCATGTAGCAATCCAGTTTTCCCAGTACCATTTTTGAAGAGATTGTCGTTTTCCCATTGCATATTCTTGCCTCCTTTGTCAAAGAGTAATTGGCCATATAATCATGGGATTATGTCTGGACTTTCTGTTTTGTTCCATTGACCTATGTATCTGTTTTTGTGCCTGTATCATACTGTTTTGATTACTACGATAGATCTGCAAATCGGGAATTGTGAAGCTTTGGGTTTCTTTTTCAAGGTTGCTTTGGCTATTCAGGGTCTTTGTGGTTCCACATGGATTTTAGGATTGTTTATTCTAGTTCCATATAAAATGCTGCTGATATTTTGATAGGGATTGCATTAAAATATGTAGATTTCTTTGGGTAGTATGGACATTTTAACAATATTTGTTCTTCTAATCCATAAGCATGGAATATCTTTCCATTTGTTTGTGTCATCTTCAATTTCTTTCATCAGTGTTTTATAGTTTTCAGAGTACAACAGGTCTTTCACCTCCTGGTTAAGTTTCTTCCTAGGTATTTTGTTATTTTTGGTCCAATTGTACATGGGATTGTTTTCTTAATTTCTCTTTCTGCTCTTTCATTATTATTGTATACAAATGCAACAGATTTCTGTACATTGATTTTGTATCCTGTGACCTTACTAACCTTAGGGCTCTGTATATATGGTATCATGTCATCTGAAAATAGTGAAATTTTTACTTCTTTCTTACCATTTGGATGTCTTTTATTCCTTTTTCTTGTCTTATTGTTGTGCCTAGGACTTCTAGTACCATGCTTAATAAAGGTGGTGAGAGTAAACATCTTTATCTTGTTCCTGACTTGGGAAAGTTCTCAGTTTTCCACCATTGAATATAATTTTAGCTGTGGGTCTTTCATATATGGCCTTTATTATGTTGAGGTTTGTTCCCTCTAAACCTACTTTGTTGACGGTTTTTATCATGAATGGATGTTGTGCTTTGTCAAATGCTTTTTTGTGTGTCTGTTGAAATGATCATATGGTTTTTACTTTTATTGATGTGATGTATCACACATAGATTGATTTGCAAATACTGATCCACCCTTGCAACCTAGGAAGGTTGTGAATGATTGTTTTAATGTATTGTTGGATTTAGTTTGCTGATATTTTATTCAGTATTTTTGCATCTATGTTCATCAGAAGTATTGGCCTGTAGTTCTCCTTTTTTGTAGTGTCTTTATCTGGTTTTGTTATAAGGGTAATTCTGACCTTTTAGAATGAATTTGGTAGTTTTCTTTCCTCTTCTGTTTTTTGGAATAGTTTGGACTCTTCTTTAACTATGTGGTGGAATTCACCTGTGAATCCATCTGGTCCTGGACTTTGGTTAGTTGGGAGTTTTTTGATTAATGATTCAATTTCATTGCTGTTAATCAGTTCAGATTTTCTCTTTCTTCCTGATTTTTTGGAAGGTTATATGTTTCTAGGAATTCATCCATTTTTTTTCTAGGTTGTCCAGTATGCTGGCATATAGCTTCTCATAATATTCTCTTACAGTCCTTTGTATTTCTGTGCTGTTGGTTGCCATGTGTCCTTTCTCATATCTGATTTTGTTTGAGCACTCTCATATGCACGTTCTCACACTCTCTCTTTCTGACGAGTCTGGCTAAAGGTTTATCAATTGTTTTTTATCTTTTCAAAGATAAAAGGTTTATCTTTTCAATTGATAAAAGGTTTATCAATTGTTTTTATCCTGGTTTCATTGGTCTGTTCTATTGTTTTTTTAGTTCTGTTTCATTTATTTCTTCTCTAGTTTTTATTATTTCCTTTTTCCTACTGGTTTGGGGTTTTGTTCTCTTTCTAGCTTCTTTAGGTGTAAGTTTAGGTTGTTAATTTGAGATTTTTCTTGCTCCTTGAGGTAGGCCTGTATTGTATAAACTTCCCTTTTAGTAAAGCTTTTGTGCATCCCATACATTTTGGACCATTGTGTTTACATTCTCATTTGTTTCTATGTATTCTTTTTATTTCTTCTTTGAGTACTTAGTTGACCCATTCTTTATAGCATGTTATTTTTTTTAAGTTTATTTATTTCGAGAGAGAGAGAGTATACACGAGTGAGCAGGGAAGGGGCAGAGAGAGAGGGAGGGAGAGAGAGAATCCCAAGTAGGCTCTGTATGTCAGCCTGATGTGGGGCTCCATCTCATGAACCGTGAGATCATGAGCTGAGCTGAAATCAAGAGACGCGCAACTGACTGAGCCACCCAGGTGCCCCAGTAGCATGTTATTTAACCTCCATGCATTTGTGCTCTTTGCAGATTTTTTCTTGTGGCTGATTCTTAGTTTCATAGCATTGTGGTCAGAAGAGATGCATGGTATGACTTCAATCTTTTTTAATTTGTTGAGACTTGTTTTGTGGCCTAATATGTAATCTATTCTGGACCGTGTTCCATGTGCACTTGAAAAGAACGTGTCTTCTGTTTCAGGATGGAATGTTTTGAATATATCTATTAAATCCATGTGGTCCAATGTGTCATTGAAAGCCACTATTTCCTTGTTGATATTCTGTTTGGATGATCTGTCCATTGATGTAAGTGGGGTGTTAAAGTCCCCTACTATTATTGTATTATTATTGATTACTTTATGTTTGTTATTGACTGCTTTATGTATTTGGGTGCTTGCATGTTGGGAACATAAATATTTACAATTGTTATATCTTCTTGTTGGATTGTTCCCTTTATGATTATACAATACCTTCTTTGTCTCTTGTTACAGTCTTTGTTTTATAGTCTGTTTTGTCCAATATAAGTATTGATACCCTGGCTTTCTTTTCACATACATTTGCATAAATCCTTCTCCATCCACTCACTTTCAATCTGCATGTGTCTTTAGGCCTGAAATGAGTCTCTTGCAGGCAGCATATAGATGAGTTGTTGTTGTTGTTTATCCATTCTGTCACCCTGTGTCTTTTGATTGGAGTGTTTAGTCCATTTGCATTCAAACTAATTATCAATAGGTATGTATTTATTGCTATTTTGTTACTTGTTTTATGGTTGATTTTGTAGTTGTTTCTTCCTTTTTTCCGTTCTCCCACAATTAGTTGGCTTTTTTGTGATATATTTCTCTGGATTCCTGTCTCTTTATTTTTTGCATACCTATTACTTTTGATTTGTGGTTACCATTAGGTTTGTATATAACATCTTCTGCATACAGCAGTCTATCTTAAGTTAATGGTTGCTTAAATTTCAACCCATTCTTTACTCTTCTCCCCCAGCCCAGTGTTTTAGGCATATGGTATCATACTTTACATCTTTTTATTTTGTAAGTCCCTTGACTCATTTTTACAGATATACTTGTATGACTTGTATACTTTGCTTCCTCCTTTTCTTACTTTTATTTATGGTCTTTCCTTTCCACTCAGAGAGTCCCCTTTAACATTTTATGTGGGGCTGGTTTAGTGATCATGAATTTCTTTAACTTTTGTTTGGGAAACTCTCTCTCTCGCCTTCTGTTCTGAATTATACCCTTGCTGAATAGAGTATTCTTCACTGCACATTTTTTTCCTCCCTATACTTTGATTATATCATGCCCCCTCCCTTCTGGCCTACAAAGTTTCTGCTGAAAACTCCACTGATAGCCTTACGGGGTTTCCCTTGTGTGTAATTGTCTTTTCTCTTGCTGCTTCTAAAATTCTTTATCATGACTTTTTGCCATTTTAATTACTATGTGTCTTGGTGTGGACATCCTGAGGTTGATTTTGTTGGAGGAGCTCTGTACCTCCTGAATCTGGATTTCTATTTCCTTCTCAGATTTGGGGGGTTGTCAGCTATGATTTCTCTCTCTTCTCCTTCTGAGATCCCTATAATGTGAACATTAATTACACATGATGCAGTAGCTGAGTTCCCTAAGTCTACTCTCATTTTGCGTAATTTTTTTTCTGTCATCTGCTTAGCTTGATGACCTTCCAGTACTCTGTCCTTCAGGTCATTGATTCGTTCTTCTGCTTCCTCCAGTCTATTTATTCCATCTAGTGTGTTTTTCATTTCATTTATTGTGTTCTTCATCTCTGGTTGGTTCTTTTTTTATGTCTTTGTTAAGGGTCTTACTTGTGCCCTCCACTATTTCCTCAAGTAATGATCATTACTTTAAATTTTCTGTCAGGCATATTACTTATCTTCATTTTGCTTAGGTATCTTGCTGTGATTTTGTTCTTTTCTTTCATGTGGGACATATTCCTGTATCTCCTCATTTGTTTACCTCTCTGTGTCTCTTTCTCTGGGTTAGTAAAGTCAGCTACATCTCCTGCTCTTGAAAGTAGTGGCCCTGTGAAAAAGAGGTTCTATAGTGCCCTACAGTGCAGTGTCCCCTGTTCACCAGAACCTGGTGCTTCAGGGGTGTCTCCTATGTGTTGTTGCTTGTGCCCTGCTGTTGTGGCTGAGCCACTTTTGCCTTCAGTCATTTGCAATGGTTTTTGCCTGTTTGGGGCAGGGTTTGGTCTCTGTGTTGTTAATGGGCCAGTCTGGGGCCACCTTGGCCTTGAGTTGAGGCCGACCAGCCATCTGCAGTAGGACCAAACGGCAGGGCACTTTCCTCTGTTGTACCTTGAGAAGCTTTTGTTGGTGGGCAGGGCCTGCAGTCAGACCAGCTGTCTGCCCTCAGCCCACTGCTGGGGCCATAGTCTGACTGGTGTCCGTGGTCATCTTTTCCTCTCCCTGGGGTAATAGTCACTTTGAGGTGGTGCTGGCCCCTGTCGGGGCTGCTTGCCAACAGCATCGCTTTGGATGGGCTTTAGCCAGGAATATATGGAAGGAGGCAGATCCCCAACTTGTGCAAGGGCAGGACACAGTGTTAGCAAGGTTTGAGCTGGTCTTCTGGGGGATGGAGACCTGCAGGGCCAGGATTGAGGCAGGCCTGGCTAGAGGAGATGGATCCACTGAAGTGTGGGGGGGTGGGTAAAGCAGGATTTGCGGTGTTAGCAAGTTAGGTAACAAGAGTCAGTGCCTGCTGGTTCATGCAGGTGGCTCTGTGTTTCTGCCAGGCTTGGGGTGGTGGGGGGGGGGCAGCTGAGGAGGGAAATGGCACCAGCCAGCTCCTTTGTTCCTGGAAGAGTCTCCCAATGATCTCTGGCCCTCTAGGATAGGCTCTGAAATTAGTAAACAATTCTCCCTCCCATATGCCCCAGGCATTTCTCAAACTGCTGCTATTGTGATCTCCCCAGTCTGTTTTTTGTGCTGTCTCTTTAAAGGCAGGGACTCAGTTTCCTCTTGCCCTACCAGCTCTCCCAGAGCTGAGCTTGCTGATTTTTTTAAATTCCAGTTTTTAAGTCCTGCTGATTGTAAGAACTCATGAAATTCAGCCCTTCTGGTTTTCAAAGCCAAATGTTATGGGTATTTATCCTCCCAGCATGGGCTCACTGGTGTGACAGTTTCACCCACAGGCCCCTCCTTCCCACAGACTGTTGTACAGATCCTTTAGCTCCCCACCGCCTCTCCTGCCCTTCCTACCCTCTTCAGTGTGGCCTCTTCCCTAAGTTTAGTTGTGGACTTTGTTCTGCCAGTCTTTGGGTCATTTTCTGGGTTACTTACACTGATGTGAGTGCTACGTAATTGTGTATGTGGACAAGATGAGCTTAGGGTCCATCTTCCCAGCGATAGAAGAAGGGTTTTTAAAGTTTTGAAAAGTATACAGCCCTGAAAATATGCACTTTCAGTAGCCATAAAAATAGGTATGGGACCAGGCCCAAGAGAAATAAAGCCAGGGCTAAGGGTAAATCAGGAAGTTGAACTAAAACAGCAGTCCCTGGGGGCGCCTAGGTGGCTGTCCATTAAGCGTCTGACTCTTGATTTCCACTTGGGTCATCATCTCACAGTTTGTGAGTTTGAGCCCCACTTTGGGCTCTGCGCTCACAGTGCAGAGCCTGCCTAGGATTCTCTCTCTCCCTCCGCCTCCCCCATTCAGATACACATGCTGATACACAGTCTCTCTCTCTCTCCCTCAAAATAAATAAACTTTAAAAAAATAAAACAGCCGTTCCTGTCCTGGCTTCACATTACAATCACCTAGGAAGTTTTTCAACTGATGCCCACCCCAGAGATTGTTTCAGTTAGAGTGGAATATTGTTTAAAAGCTTCCCCGGTGTGTACAGCCAGGATTGTAAACTACCGACCTAGGCAATACGATACATTCTGCTTTCAGATAACTTGGGTTTTAAGGACTCTGTTCTGGAAAATTAATGTATTAAATTTGTTCTGGTAAACACGTATTCAGCGATCCTGATGATGGTGTCGGGGGCCAAATTTGAAGACAGCCAGGAGGGGACCATCATGACCAGCAGTAGTCTAGCAGTCATGTACATTGGCCAAGCCCACTTCAAGTTTTCGAAGATGGTTAGTAGACGTGCCTCTGTCTTGCCTTATTTTAGGTGCAGTTCCTTGTCGGATATGGACAGCTAACTCAGCCTTGAAATACCACTGCCTTTGAGTTTTGATAACCCATTTTTATTGGTTTATGTTAGAACGTGGCAAGGAACACACACTTATCCATAAATCAGTAATTGGAGTCCAGGCCAAAAAACAAAGAAGGTGATAAGTACCCCACACTTGAAGTTCACAGAAGCTCCAACTGTGAAACCAGCCATTTCCCTTTTCAAAGCATGCTGGGGGGCCCAATTCAGCAGAACCAGAGCTCCTTCCACCCCCGTCTCCATATAGGAGTGCTGGGGGCATGTCAGGTCAATAGGTTATCTTTGGGAGAATACATCCCCTCTGCTCCCTACAGGATCAAGGGTCCCCAAACCACATGCCCTACCTCCCCCCACAAACTATCATTCCAACCCACTGAATGCCCAAGATTGGATGGCCCAGGCCCAGTGTCGCCAGGACCCTGAGGAAGGAGGATGACCGAGGTAAATGGGCCGGAGTACATGCACAGTATTTCTGGCCTAGGTGAGGGGGTGGTAAAGTTGGTATAAAAAGCTTTGCTGACAGAATTCAACAAAGCAGAACCATGGGCCACGTCTGGCCTGTTGCCTCTTCCTGTAAACACAGCAGTTGAACCCCAAATCAGCCGCCTCTTCCTGATTCCATCAGAATACTGAAGTTTATTCTCTGGAAAGGGGGGACACCAAACCTAATGGAGGGTAGCAGTGCTGTACTGAACCCAGAAAAAAACAGGTGGAATTCTGTGGCCTTGACAGCCATGCACCAGCCAAACGTCCTTCCTGACTGGATTCAAGAATATAAGCTACCGGATTTCTAAAATGCCAAAGCGAAAGATGGAGAGAGACTAGGGAAAATGGACAGGTGAGTGCCTAACATACCAGAGAGTACAGATCTAGAATGTTTCTCTCATTGCATAAAGTTCTATTGAACAGTGCTGCTCTAAGAAATGAGACTCAGCGGTCAGAGCAGAACATTTTTTTTTCCATCATAAGCTTTGTAGAACTTTTTTTCCTAATGTTTATTTTTGAGAGAGTGCATGCACGCCGGCAGGGGAGGGGCATAGAGAGGGAGACAGAGGTTCCCAAGCAAGCTCCACACTGATGGCAGAGAGCCCGATATGGGGCTTGAACTCAAAAACCTCAAGATCGTGACCTGAGCCAAAGTCAGACTCATAACCAACTGAACAACCCAGGTGCTCCAGCACTACTTTGTTTTTAAAAGTCTGCCCACATTTCAGTTGATAAAAATAAAAATTTAGTTTAGAAAAAAATGATGGAGAGACATTCCCATGGAATTTTGATCCCTGAGCTAATAAAAGGGCATTATGTTTCCATAATACAAAAGACTAGCCGTGCTTCTCAACTGAGGGAATCTCTCCACCCCTGCCATGTCTGGGAACATTTGGCAAAGTCCTGAGACAGTTTTGGTTGTAACATGTTTGGGGGGGGGGGGGGGGGGGGCGGGGGCAGTGAGTAGGATGCTTCTGGCATCCTACAGTGTATAGAACACCTCCCCCCACCCGCAGCAAAGAACTATCGAGCCCAAGATGTTAGTTGTGCTGAAGGAGAGAAACCTTGAATTAAACTAATCCCTGTGATCCAGTCAGGCCCCCAAATGTTTTTTGGTTTTTTTTTTTTACTTTAATGAATAATCCCATAGCCTGCAGTATATTAATTGGCCAAGGTTGAGTCCCCCAGTCTAGCATTAGTGCACTAGAAAATTAAAAGGAAGAACGGCAGCAATTACTTGGATAATTCAAACCAAAAATAACAAAAGCTGAGTTCTTTCCATATTTTTGAGATATGATTGACATATTGTGTAAGTTTCAGGTGCACGATGTGTTGCTTTGAAAACATTGCAGTAGGATTACTACAATAGCATTAACTAACACTTTTATCACATGACATAATTTTTGCTGAGAATAGTTAAGATCTAGTTCCTTAGCAACGTGGAGGGTTATAATACAGTATTGTTGACCATAATCATTTTGTTGTATGTAAGATCTTCAGAACTTGCCTATTATAAGTTTGTAATCCTAAATAATGTCTCCCCAGTTCCCCCAGCCCCTGGTAACCATCGCTGTGTTCTGTTTTTACAAGTTCATTATTTTTAGACCCCAGATCTAAGTGATATTTATCTTTGTCCAACTTATCTTAGCATCATGCCCTCAAAGGCCTCCCATGTTGTCACAAATAGCAGGATTTCCTTCTTTTTCACGACTGAGTAATATTCTTGTGTATATGTACCAATTTTCTTTATCCGTGCATCCATTGATGGTTACTTAGCTAAGATATGGAAATAACCTGCTGCAGTGAATATGGGTATGCAGCTCTCTCTCCAAGATACTGATCTCAATTCCTTTGGGTATATATCCAAGAATGGGAATACTGGATGATATGGTAATTAGATCTTTTGTACTCTGAGGAACCACAATCCTGTTTTCCATAATGGCTATACCAGTTTACATTCCACCAACAGTGTATAAAGTTTTCCTTTTCTACACATCCTCGCCAAAATTTGTTATCTCTGGTCTTTTTTCTGTAAATCATTCTAATGGATGTGAGGGGATACCTCATTGTGGTTTTCATTTGCATTTCCCTGATGATTCCTGAGGTTGAGCATTTTATCATATACCTGCTAGCCACCTGTGGGTCTTCTTTAGAAACATGTCTATTCAGATCCTCTGCCCCTTTTTTACTCAGATTGTTTTGTTTTTTTTCTTATTGAGTTAGGACTTTAGTTTGTTGGATATTAACCCTTTATCAGATATATGATGTGCAAATTTTTACAAGTATTTTCTCTCATTTTATAGGTAACCTTTTCCTTTTGTTGATGGTTTCCTTTGCTGTGTAGAAGCCTTTTAGTTTGATGTGTTCCCACTTGTCTATTTTGCTTTTGGTGTCAAATTCAAAGATCATCACCAAGACCAATGTTAAGGGGCTTACCTCCTATGTTTTCTCTAGAAGTCTTTAACCCATTTTTATTTCTTCATGATTCGGTCATGGTATATTGTATATTTATAGGAATGTATCCATTTCTTCTAGGTTGTCCAGTTTGTTGGCATATAATTGTTCATAGTAGTCTCTTATGTTTCTTTATATTTCTGTGGTATCCGTTTTAACATCTCTTTCATTTCTGATTTTGAGTCCTTTTTGTGGTGAGTGTAGCTAAAGGTTTGTCCATTTTACCTTACAAAAAACGACACTTGGTTTCACTGATTTTTTTAATGTATATTTTTGAGAGAGCACAAGCAGGGGAGAGGCAGATAGAGAGGGACACACATCCAAAGCAGGCTCCACGCTCTGAGCTGTCAGCACAGAGCCCAGCATGGGGCTCGAACCCACAAACTGAGATCAAGACCTGAGCTGAAGTTGGATGCTTAACCGACTGAGCCACCCAGGTGCCCTTTCACTGATCTGTTCTATTAACTTTTCAGTTACTGTTTCATTTATTTCTGCCCTGATCTTTATTTCCTTCCTTCCACTAACTTTGGTGTTAGCTTATTGTTTCTCAAGTTCCTTGAGGTTAAAGGGAGGTTGTTTGAGATCTTTTTTTGTTTCTAGATGTGGACATTTATTGCTCTGAACTTTTAGTACTGCTTTTGCTACATCCCATAAGTCTTGACAGATATTTTTTACTTCCCTTTTGATTTTTTTCACCCATTGCTTTTTCATGAGTATGTTGTTTAATCTCCACAATTGTGAATCTTGCCTCCTATTACTGTTTTCTGATTTCATGGCATTAACATCAGAAAATATACTTGGTATTATTTACTCCTAAATTTGCTAAGACATGTTTTGTGTGCACTTCAGAACGTATATTCTGCTGTTGGATGGAATGTTCTGTATCTGTCTCATATCCGTTTTGTCTGAAGTGTCATCAAATCCATTTCCTTAGTGATTTTCTGTCTGGATAATCTGCCCATTGTTACAAGTGGCATACTGAAGTCTACTATTATTTGTATTGCTGTCTGTTGCTCTCTGTTAACAACTGTTTAGTATTTCTAAGTGCTCTCATATCCGGTGCATGGATGTTTAAAATTATTATATCCTTCCGATGAATTGACCGCCTTACCATTAGTTACAATTTTTGACTTACTGTTTGTTTTATCTCATATAACTACCTCTGCTCTTTTGGTCTTCATTTACTTGAAATATTTGTTCATCCCTTCACACTCAGCCTGTGTGTCTTCCAATGCTTAAGTGAGTCCTGTGTAGACAGCATATAGATGGGTCATTTTTTTTTTAACCCATTCAGCTAGTCTGTGTCCTCTAATTGGAGAATTTAGCCTAATTATTGATAAGTAAGCACTTACTGTAGCCATTTTGTGAATTGCTTCCTGATCGCCTTACAGTTCCTTCCTTGCTGTCATTTTTTGTAGTGGTTTCCTTCCTTTCTCTATCATTTGTTTATCGGTCATAGACTTTTGCTCTGCAGTTACCATCAGCTTTCATAAGGTATCTTATAACCTTCTATTTTAGGCTGGTAAAAACTTCAATTGCATGAGAAAGTTCTACCCCTTGACTTCATGTCTCAATTTACATCTTTTTATATTGTGTCCATTAACATAATATTGTAGCCATGGTTATTTTCAACCCTTTTGTCTCTTGTATGCTAGATTGCAAAGTGATTTATGTACCGCCATTGTGCTATTTTGAATTTCAATATATATTCACAGTAAATTTTATACTTTAATATATTTTTATGTTGCTAATTAGCATCCTCCTATTCCAGTTTGAAGACTCAATTAGCATTACTTGTAGAGCAGGTCTAGTGGTGATAAATTTCCTCACCTTTTGTTTGTATGAGAAAGTCTTTACCCAGTAAGAAATGAAGGATAAAGCATTCTTGGATGAGTTTTTTTTTTTTTTCTTTAAGCACTTTGAATATATCACCCCACTCTCCTGCAAGGTTTCTGTTGAGACATCTACTGAAAGCCTTATTGGGAGTTCTTTGGTTCTTTTTCCTCTTGCTGGTTTCAAGTTTCGTCTTTGATTTTTCAGAAGTTGATTATAATGTGTCTTGGTGAAGATTTCTCTTTGGCTTAAATCTTTTTGGGGATCTTCGAGCTTCCTGTGCCTGGATGACCATATTTCTCCCCAGATTTGGGGGAGTTTTCAGCCATTAAGATTTCTTTTCCTTTCTCCCTTCTTATCCTTGTTTTAGGAGTCCCAGAAGGAGTTGGTTTCTTTGATCATGCCCCATAGTTCAAATAGGATTTCTTCATTTTCTTTGAATTTCAAAAAATGGGATTTTTGTTTAAGTTGTTGGTAATCATTTCAGCCAGCTACTTCTAAGATCTCTTCATTTGAACTATGACAAGGGATGTTTCTCTTTTGAAAATCCTTAATCAAATTCTTAACGTTCCTTTGTTAATACAAAACTCAGCTCGGTTTGCCTCCTTACTTTACAACCAATAGTAAGGTAATACATAAAGCATTCAGGGAAAATTGTAGGACTTAGACCAAGCTTAACTTTTGGGCATGATATGCTCCTCTAATGAATCGTATTTAGATACAGATTCTGTCATTAAATATATCAGCCTCAGATCCATTTTTCTCAGATTTTCTCTATTGTTCCTCAAACGGATAGCTTTTTAATATACATCCAATAGCCTGGTAGGTTCCTAGCAGTTCCAGCTGTTTATAGTCCCTTTCTATGTAGTATCTTCTATGATGCTTGCCACATATTCCCAAGAGCTGCCACTGATATTAAACAAAGCTGGTCCCTGAGGCATTCCTTGACTTGAAAAATTTATTTTTATCATAGATGCTGCTGCCACTTTACCATAATCCCAGAGTTCTCATGATTTCTTTTCCTACAAAAACCATTTATGAATACTTGTGTGTGTGTATATATACGTATACATATATATATATATATATATATATATATATATATATATATATATAAAAGCACTTTAAAATTCCCTTGATAATCACTTTTAGAATATCTGTATTTTTACCTCACATGTATTTTTGTATTCATTCAGTAGGAATTTATTAAGTGACTGTTATGTGCAAATATGAACATTTATACCAATATTAGAAGTCATTCAACCCAGTTGCTAAAAGCCTTGCAGCACCGGGATTTTATAGTTAAACCAGTCCCTCTAACTACATATAAATATACATTTCTGCAGAATGGCTCTGTTTTGGCGATTTGCAAGGTCAGGCTTATAGAAAGGACAGATAGTGGCTTTAGTAGATACATGCCGCTTTCTCTGTCTTATGTGTGGCAGTCCTCAGGGTTCCAAGCTTTTTTTGTGTTAGGTTCTCCACACTGTGACTTAGCACAGCTGGTAGATGGGTAGCAACAATTTCTTAAAACACAGCATAGTAAGTACCAGCCTTAAATGATGATATTTACATCTGAAAAGAGAATTGAATCCAGAATATACACAAAGAACAAACACTTCACTAAAGAGGATATCCAAAAGGCCAATAAAAATATAAAAAGATACTCCGTATCATCAGTCATCTGGAAAATGCCAAACCCACCAGGATGGCAAAAATTTTAAAGAACAGTAACACCAAATGTTGGCGAGTGTGTGAGGCAACTGAAACAAATTCTTAGTAGAAGTATATATTGATACAGTCAGTTTGGACATTTGTTTTCCAGTACCTTCTAATGCTAAAAAAATAAGCTCACCTTTAGATATACACCCAAGAGAAGTGAGTGCACATTGTTCACAAAAGAGGGAAGGTGGCCATAGGAGGCTTCCCACCATCACCTTGAGTTTGGTTTCTGAAGATGGGCAAGTGTTCTCTAAGCAGACAAGCATGAAGTCATGGAGATATAAGCCTACCTGGTGTGTTGGGGAACAATATCATTTCCAAATAGGTGCAAAACACAAAGATTACTCCTTCAGTCTTGTGTCTTTCTGGAACTGTACAGTGTTGCAGAGCTTGCTACTGGGTCTGTTCCGCCAAGGGACACGTTCAGATTTGTCCTTCTCCACATCACGCAGATTGGTGTGTGCCGTGAAATTAGGGAGGCTGTGTGACTGTTAGCAGGAAGCCAGGCAGTGCGGATGGTTATCACTTGGCTGCCATTTGGCCAATTCTGGAGAAAAAGTACTTTTCTTCTATTATAGAATGACACACAGGATAAAATGACCATCTAGCCAAGATTTATATGGCCTAGAAAAATCTCTTTGACACTATTCAAATGTCCTATCTAGAAATGTCACTGATTTCACCAAATGCACACAGGTTTTGTTTACCTTTACAGTGTGATTTTCCTCTAAACCGTCCTCATTTCTTTCCAATGACCACTCTAAAAAACAACACAGGGTTTCAGGTTGAGCTGGTGACATAGGAGGGTCCCAAATTCACCTCCTTCCCTGGACACACTAAGACTACAGCTGTGAGATTTGCTTTCTTCTGAAGGAAACCCAAAAACTAAGTTAAGCAGATCCCCCAGATCAGGCAAACAAGAAGCACACCCACATTAAAGTGGGTAAGAGCGGGAGTTCTGATCCAAGATGACAATGTAGGAAGACCTTGAACTCACCCTCCTCCATGGGCACACCAAATCTGTACCTGTTTATGGAGCAGTTCCCCCCTGAGGGCTGAATGAACAGCTTCTGCATAACAGAAGACCGAGAAGTCACATATCAAGAGAGTTGGGGGCATGAAGGGAACCCCCCCCCCCAACCCTTGACATTATGAACTGAAGTGGGAAGAGCTAGTACAAAGGGGCTGTGAGCGGATTCATCTGTCCTAGGGCACAGAAAAAAAAGGCTGCAGTTTAAAACAGCAACTACAATACAAAGGAACTAGCACTATAACCCGGCCGCAAGGCAAGAGAGCTGCTAGACCTCTCCCTGGGTCTAAGGGGCGGGCTTCCCCACCCCTAAGCTTGGCAGTACAGGTGGGAGCAGGGTCCATGTGCCCGAGCCAGCCTAACTCAGTGACCTCCAGGCCCCTAGCCCACAGCACACCAGCCGTCCCCCTGAGGTGGCCTCAACACAGTGCTGCACACACCAGGACAGCCCTGCTCAGCACTTAATACATTTTCAGCTATTGCACGAAGGTGACACAGGCACAAGCAACCTGAAGTACTCCAGGCTCATACCACTTCAACTTCAGCTGGGTACCCCCAGTACAGAGTGCTCTGGAGCAGCTCATGCCTGCCTCAGCTCTTAGTTCTTAGTCCAGAACATCCCAGGACCCCCCAGCGGCACCATGCCTTAGTTCCAGGTGCCCTACCAGAGTGCCCTCTGCTGGAGAGCCCAGGACACCCTGGCTTGCACCCACAGTCTACAAAGGGGATGACTATACCCAAGACCATTCCTTTGAGTTTAGAAGTAGCTATTCTACCTAACTCATGGATCCACAGAAAGTCAAGCAATATGAGGAGACAGAAGAATACGTTTCAAATAAAAAAAAAATTTCAGAAAAAGACCCAAATTAAATGGAGATAAGCAACATGCCTCATAATGGCTGTAAAGTGATGGTACATGAAGGTACTAACTGGACTGGAGAGAAAAGTAGAAGGACCCAATGAGAACTTCAACCAAGAAAAAAATGTAAAAAAAGAATCAGAGCTGGAAAATACAATAACTGAAATGACAAATATATTAGAGGGAGTCAGCAGATTACCAGATGCAGAAGAACCAATCAGTGATCTGGAAAACAATAGAACAGCTAAAGGAGAAAATAATTTTGAAAAGTGAAGTAGGTTAAGGGATTTCTTGGACATCAAACAGACAAAAACTTGAATTATAGGGGGGGTCCCAAAAGAATAAGAAAGAAAGGTATAGAAAACTTATTTGAAGAAATAATTTAAAACATCCTTAACCTAAGGAGATAAATAGACATCCAAGTTGAAGAAAGAGTTCCAAACAAGATAAACCCATGGAGTTCTACACCATAACACATAATAATTAAAATACCACAGGTTTAAAGGTCAAGAGAATTTTAAAAGTTGCAAGAAGCAAAAAGTTACATATAAAGGACACCCCATAAGGCTATTGACTGATTTTTCAGCAGAAATGGAATGTATCATGCTACTCCCTTCTGGAATGCAAAAAGCTGGGAGAGAAAAAAATCTTACAACCAAAAATATTCTACCCGGCATGGTTATCGTTCATAAGTGAAGGAGAGATCACAAGTTTCCCAGATAAACAAAAGTTAAAGGACTACATCACCACTAAACCAGCCTTAAAAGTAATGATAAAGGGACAGGTTGATGTGGAAAAGGCCATAATTAGAAGGAAATTATGAATAAAAAGATATAAAACTGACAGCATTTTTATATGTGGAGGGGGAGTAGAAAAGTTCTTTGGACACATTCTAAAACTTAAGTGACCATCCACTTGATATAGACATGATGCTATATATAAAGCTCATAGTAATGATAAACCAAAAACCTGTAACAGATAAAAGAACAGAGAAAGCCAAGCATAACACTACAGAAAGTCATCAATCACAAGGGAAGAGACCAAGAGAAAAAAATGAGCGGAGAAGAACTACAAAAACAACCAGAAAACAATTAACAAAATGGCAATAAGAACATACATGTCAATAACTCTGGTTTCTCTTCAGATCGCATAAATCTTCCCCCTTTAAAAAAAATTTTTTAACGTGGTATTTATTTTTTGAGAGAGAAAGAGACAAAGCATGAGTGGCAGAGGGGCAGAGAGAAAAGGAGTCACAGTCCAAAGCAGGCTCTGAGCTGTCAGCACAGAGTCTGCCGCAGGGCTCGAACTCATGAACCACAAGATCATGACCTGACCAGAAGTCAGATGCTTAACCAACTGAACCACCCAGGTGTCCCAATATTACGTTAAATGTAAATAATCTGAATGCTCCAATCAAAAAGCATAGGGTGGCAGAACAGATTAAAAAAAAAAAAAAGAACAACACCCATCTTTATGCTGCCTACAAGAGACTTACTTCAGATCTAAAGATGCCTAAAGACTGAAAGTGAGAGGATTGAAAAACATATTCCATGCAAAAAAAAAAAAAAAAAAAAAAAAAAAAAGTCTTTATCTTTTGTTTTAAAGAAGGGCATTACATAAGTAAAAGGAATCCAACAAGAGGATATAACAATTGTAAATATCTATGTACCTAACATTGGAGCATCTAAATACATAAAGCAACTATTAACAGGCATAAAGAGAAAAATTGACAGAAATACAAGAATAGTAGGGAATTTTACCACCCTACATATATCAATGAATAGATCCTGCAGGCAGAAAATAGGGAAACAGTGTCTTTGAATGACTCATTAGACCAGATGGACTTAACAGATGTAAACAGAACACTGCACCTAAAAACAACAGAATAACATTCTTTTCAAGTACACATGGAATATTTTCCAGACTAGATCACATATAGGCCAAAAACAAGTTTTAATAAATCAGCATCTTTTTTCTCCATAACAGTATGAAAAGTAGAAATCAATCACAAGAAAAAAAACTGGAAAAAAAACCCCAGAAATATATGGAAGCTAAACAGCATGCTACTGAACAACCAATGGATGGGTCAATGAAGAAATCAAAGAGGAAATCGAAAAATACATGGAAACAAATGAATACACAATGGTCCAAAATCTTTGAGACACAACGATGACAATTCTAAGAGAGGAATTTATAGTGAAACAGGCCCATCTCAAGAAATAAAAAAAATCTCAAATAAACTAACCTTACAAATAAAGGAACTAGAAAGAGAACAAAACCCAAGGTTAAGTAGAAGGAAGGAAATAATAAAGACCAGAGCAGAAATAAATGAAATAAGGACTGGAAAAAGAAAAACAGAAAAGATCAATGGAACCAAGAGCTGGTTCCTTAAAATATAAACAAAATTGATAAGCCTTTGGCCATACTCAAAAAAAGAGAGGCCCCAAATAAAATCACAAACAGAAGTAAAAACCAACACCACAGAATGTGTGGTTCTAAGAGACCACCACAAAAAAAAATTATATACCAACAAATAGGACAACCCAGGAGAAATAGGAAAAAATATAAAATCTGAACAGACCAATTACTAGTAACAAAATTGAGTTGGTAATCAAAACACTCCCAACAAAGTCCAGTACCAGATGGATTCACAGGTGAATCTACTAAACACTTAAAGAAGAGTCAATACCTATTCACTAGCTATTCCAAAAAAAAAAAATAGAAGAGGAAGGAAAGCTTCCAAACATGTTCTTCAGGGCCAGTATTGTCCTGATACCAAAACCAGACAGGGACACTATGAAAAAAATAAAGCTATAGGCCAGTATCCCTGATAAGCACAGATGTAAAAATCCTCAACAAAATGCTAGCACACTGCATTCAGTAGTACATTAGAAGGATCAATCATTCACCTTAAGTGGGATTCATTCCAGGATGCATGCAGGCTTTGAATATTAGCATATCAATCAACACGATACCCACATTAACAAAACTAAGAATAAAAATCATACGGTCATCTCAATAGATGCAGAAAAGACGTCTGACAAAATTCAACCTTCATTCATAATAAAACTCAACAAAGTGGGGAGTTTAGAGGAAACATACCTCAACATAATAAAAGCCGTATATGAGAAGCTCACAGCTAACCTGCTACTCATGAAAACCTGAGAGCTTTCCCTCTGAGATCAGGAGCAAGACAAGGATGTCCAGTCTTGCCACTTTCATTTAAAATAGAACTGAAAGTCCTAGCCACAGCAATAAGAAAAAGAAATAAAGGTTATCCAGATTGGTAAGGAAGAAGTTAAACCGTCACTACTTGCTTGCCGATGACATGATACTATATGTGTGGAAAACCCTAAAGATTCCACCAAAGGAACTATTAGAAGTGATAAATGAATTAAATGAGGTTGTAGGATACAAAATGAATACACAGAAACTGGTTGTGTTTCTATACACTAATAACAAAGTAGCAGAATAACTAAGAAAACAATTCTATTTATAACTTCATTAAAAAAGAATACATACGGGGGCGCCTGGGTGGCTCAGTCGGTTAAGCGTCCGACTTCAGCTCAGGTCACAATCTCGCGGTCCGCGAGTTCGAGCCCCGTATCGGGTTCTGGGCTGGTGGCTCAGAGCCTGGAGCCTGCTTCCAATTCTGTGTCTCCCTCTCTCTCTGCCCCTCCCCCGTTCATGCTCTGTCTCTGTCTCAAATAAACATTAAAAAAAAATTAAAAAAAAAAAAAGAATACATACGTACCAGTAAACTAATCCAAGGAGCTGAAAGACCTACACTCTGAAAACTACAAAACATTGGTGAAAGAAACTGAAGACAAACAAATGGAAAGTTATTCCATGCTCATGGATTAGAAAAATATTGTTAAAATGTCCATATTACCCAAAGCAATCTGCAAATACAGTGCAACCCCGATCAAAATACCAATAGTATTTTTCACAGAACCAGAAAAAATGATCCCAATATTTGTATGGGATCACAAAGACCCTGAATGACCAAAGCAATCTTGGGAAAGAACAAAGCTGGAGGTATCACAATCCTTGACATCAAGATATACTACAAAGCTATAGTGATCAAAACAGGATGGTGCTGGCACAAAAATGACAGATCAATGGAACAGAATAGAGAGCCCAGAAATAAGCCCACTTTATATGGTCAATTAATCTCAACAAGAGAGGCAAGAATATACAACAAAGACAGTCTCTTCAACAGATGGTGCTGGGAAAACTGGACAGCTACATGCAAAAGAATAAAACTGGACCGCTTTCTTACACCACTCACAAAAATAAACTCCAAATGGATTAAGAACTTAGATGTGAGACCTGAAACCATAAAGCTTCTGGAAGAAACATAGGCAGTAATCTCCTGAACATGAGCCTTGGCAACATTTTTCTAGATATGTCTCCTAAAAACAAAAATAAACTACTGGGACTACACCAAAAATTAAAAGCTTTTGCACAGCAAAGGAAACTGTCAACAAAATGAAAAGGCAACCTACTGAGTGAGAAAAGATATTTTCAAATGATATATCTGATAAGCAGTTAATATCCAAAACATACAAAGAACTTACACAACTCAACATCAGAAAAATAATCTGATTAAAAAATGGGCAGAGGATCTGAATAGACATCTCTCCAAAGAAAACATAAAGATGGCCAACGGACACATGAAAGGACACATGAAAGGATGAAAGGATGCATCACTAATCATCAGGGAAATGCAAATCAAAACCACAATGAAATATCAACACCTATCAGAATAGCTAGTTTCAAAACGGTAAGAAAGAACTGTTGGCAGGAATATGGAGAAAAGGGAACCTTGATGCACTGCTGTTGGGAATATAAATTGGTACAGCCACTGTGGAAAGCAGTATGGAAGTGCCTCAAAAAATTAAAAGCCAATACCCTATGATCCAGTAATTCCACTACTAGGTATTTAGCCAAAGGAAACAAACACACTAATTCAAAAAGATATATGCACCCCTATGTTTAGTGTAGCATTAGCCAAGATATGGAAGCGACCCAAATGTCCACTGATAGATGAATGGATAAAGAAGATACGTGTGTGTGTGCGCGTATACACAAATGCATACATACACACAATGGAATATTAGCTATAAGAAAGGATAAGATTACCATTTGTAACAACATGGATGGACCTAGAACGTATTATGCTAAGTGAACTAAAATGAAAGAAAAAACAGAAACAGACCCATTAATACAGAGAACTGATGGTTGCCAGAGGGGAGGGGAGTGGGAGATACAGGCTTCCTGTTAGTGAATGAGTAGGTCCTGTGGATGAAAGGTGCAGCATAGGGAACACAGTCAATGTTATTGTCATAGTGTCTTATGGTGACAGTTGGTAGCTACAATTGAGGTGAGCATAGTGTAACATACAGACTTGTTGAATTACTGTGTTGTGTACCTGTAAGTAATGTAATGTGGTGTGCCAACTTCAATTAAAAAAAAAAAAAATTGGTCAGAGAGACTGAGACACAGTCTCACAATGAATCTCAGCCCTGGCAAGGTAACCCACCATCAAGAGGGATCTCACAACTCATAATCTCTCCCTGTGGAGTAAAGGCTTTGAACTCCTCTTGTGGTACTACAGCTTCTAAGACCTGAACCTGGGAGATAAGTCCCCAAAACATCTAGCTTTGAAAACCATGGGCCTCATGTCCATGAGACCCACAAGGCTATAGTGATCTGGGAAATAGTTCTTTTTTATTTAATTTTTTATTTAAAAAAATAAAGTTTACTTATTTTGAGAAAGGCAGAGACAGTGTGAGTAGGGGAGGGGCGAGAGAGGTAGAATCCCAAGCAGGCTCTGCACTATCAATGCAGAGCCTGACTCAGGGCTTGAACTCACAAAACCATGAGATCGTGACCTAAGCCAAAACCGAGAGTCAGATGCTTAACTGATCGAGCCCCAGGTGCCCTGAGAAATAGTTCTTAAAGGGCTAGACAGTGCCCTGATTTTTGCAGCTGTCATCCAGGAGACACTCCTTGGCTGCTTGCTCTAGTGTCCAGGGGGTCTTACTTTCATGGGTTCCACAGGATTTTAACAAACTGAAAAAGAGTTCTTAACCAGCTATACATCAGGGCACAGCAAAGAAGCATCAGACTGAAATACTCTTTAAAAGAAGCTTATTAGCATATCTTTATAGCTATGGCCTGTGGGGCATGCTTTTATTTAAACACTTGTATAGGAGCTGACTACAGTCCTCTCCAGAGACCGGGAGGGCTGGTGGGCACCATCCTTGTGCTCTCCATCTTCACACGTTTCCTCTTCCTGGCCCAAGTTTGCCAGTGTCTCCACGAAAGGAGCTTTTATATTTTTTGGTGCCCTAGGTTTTGTGGCTGCCACCCTGAGAAAACATTCCTTGATAGCTTGGCTCTGGTGTCCAGCAGGGCTTGTGTTCCCGGATTCAGTGGGATGGTAGCAAACAAAGAAATGGTTCTTAACTGGCTGTCATCCCAGAGCTCAGTGCAGAGGGAGCAGACAATAATGCCTGTCACCCAGTCTTCTGCTGAAAGAGGTATATTTGCATACTTTCAAATGTGCTGCTTGAGGTTCTTGCTTTCCATCAGCCTGAATCTAGGTGCTGACTGAGATCCTCCCTCTGGGATATGCACAGGTCTTAGAGCGCCCTCAATTGTTTGGAGCAATTAGGAATAAAATGGGCTGCGTGGACAAACACAAAGTTTTTGAGATAAAGAGCTAGAGCAAGGATGAATAAGTCCTTCAGACTGGGAAGTGTGGCTCTTTTCTCTAACACAACCAACACAGAAAATCAAAAAAAAATGAACAAAAGAACATGTCCCAAACGAAATAACAAGATGAAATCTCAGAAAAAGACCTTAATGAAACAGAGATAAGTTATTTACCTGATGAAGATGCTCACTGAGCTCAGGAGAAAATGAATGAACAAAGGGAGAAGTTCAACAAAAAGAAAATATAAGAAAGTACCACATAAGGAGTCATAGAGCTGAAGAACAATTATTGAACTGAAAAATGCACTGGACGGGTTCAACAACAGACTAGATGAAGCAGAAGAAAGGATCAGTAAACTTCAAGACAGGGCTTTGGAATTCCTCCAATTAGACCAGCAAACAGAAAAAAATAAGAACAAGAGTGAAGATAGCTTAAGGAACTTATGGGACACTATGAAGCTAACTAACATTCATATTATAAGGGTCCCCAGAGGGAGAAGTGAAAAAGGAGCAGAAAATCTGACAAAATAATGGCTGAAAACATTCCTGATCTGGGGAAAGAAACAGACATCCATATCCAAGAAGTCCAGAGAGTTTCAAAGAAGATGAACCCAAAGAGACCCATGTAAGACACATTGTAATTAAAGTGTTAAAAGTTAAAGACAAGGAGAGAATCTTAAAAGCAGAAAAACAACTTCTTACATACAAGGGAACCCCTGTAAGACCATCACTGGATTTGTCAGCAGCAACTTTGCAAGCCAGAAGCGTGTGGAATGATACACTCAAAGTGCTGAAAGGAAAAGAAAAAAACTGCCAACCAAGAATACTGGGTGAAGCTGTCCTTCAGTTGAAGAAGAGAAAGTTTTTCACACAATCAAAAGCTAGAGTTCATTACCACTAAAGCAGTCTTACAAGAAATGTTGAGGGGACTACTTTTAGTTGAAACAAAAGGATGTTAATGAGTAACAGGAAAACAAAAAAGTATAAATCTCACTGCTAAAAGTAAATATATAGTAAAGTTCAGAAAAATCTAATTTTGTAAAGGTGATGGGTTCATCATTTATGATGCTAGTATGGAGGTTAAAAGACAAAGTTGTAGGAATAACTATAACTACAGTAATTTGTTATTGGATATACAGGATAAAATGATATAAATTATGGCATCAAAACAAAAATGTTGGGGTGGAGTATAAATATTTAGAGCTTTAGGATGTGTTCAAACTTATTACATTAAAATAAACTACAGTATATAAGTTGTTTTTTTGTAAGCCTCATGGTACCCCAAAGCAAAAGCCTGTAGTATATACACGCAAGATAAAGAGAAAGGAATCTAAACACACCACTGCAGAAAATCATTAAGTCATAAAGGAAGAGATCAAGAAAAGAAAGGGATTATAAAACAGAAAACAGTTTTAACAAAATGGCAATAAGTACATACCTGGCCATAATGGCCTTAAATGTAAATGGGGGAACTTGGGTGATTCAGTTGGTTAAGCATCTGACTCTTGATTTCAGCTCAGGTCATGATCTCATGGTTCATGAGTTCAAGCCCTGCATTGGTCTCCATGCTGACAGTATGGAACCTGCTTGGGATTCTTTGTCTCCCTCTATCTCTGCCCCTCCCCTCCTTGCTCTCTGTCTCTATCAAAATAAATAAATAAGCAAATAAATAAGCAAGTGTGAATGGACTAAATTCTCCCCTCAAAGACAGAATGGCTGAATGGATTTTAAAAAAACATATCTCTATACAAGATGTACCTACAAGATGCTTCCGGACAGAAAGTAAAGGGATAAAGATTTCCCATACAAATAGAAATGGAAAGAAAGCAGGGGTAAGCTATACTTCTATCAGACAAAATAGACTTTAAGAAAGACTGTAATAAGAGACAAAGGGTATTTTATAATGATTTTATAGTGTCTCATTTGTCAATGAGACAAAATGGAAATTCCACATGCTAAAATGTGCGACACAGCTAAAGCATTTCTGTGACAGAAGTTCATAGAGATAAATGCCTACATCAAGAGACCACAATGAGCTCAAATAAACAACCTAACTTTACACCTCAAGAAATTAGAAAAAGAAAAAAGAAAACCCAGATTTAGTAGAAAGGAGATAATAAAAGGATCAATGAACCTAAGAAAAGCTAAAACAGAATTGACAAACCATTAGTTCAACTCATCACAAAAAAAAAACAAGGACATCCTTCAAAAAAAAAAAATCAGAAATGAAAGAGATGTTAAACTGAGTACCACAGAAAAAAAGGATCATAGGAGACTACTATGAAAAATTATATGCCAGGGCACCTGGGTGGCTCAGCCAGTTAAGCATTGAACTTTGGCTCAGGTCATGACCTCACAGTTCATAACTTTGAGCCCAGCATTGGGCTTTCTCTCTGCTGTCAGCACAGAGCCTGCTTCAGATCCTGTGTCTCCCTCTCTCTCCGTCCCTCCCCTGCACACTCTATCAAAAATATTTTTTTTTAATTTTAAGAAAAGAAAGAATGGATAAATTGTCAGAAACATAAAATCTACCAAGACTAAATCATGAAGAAATAGATAATCTGAACAAACCAATTACTAATAAGGAGACTGAATGAATAATCAAAAACTTCCCAATGGAAGTCCAGGACCAGATGTCTTCACTGGTGAATTCTACCAAACATTTAAAGAAGTATTAATACCAATCCCTCTCAAACTCGTCCAAAAAATAGGAGAGAAGGGAACACTCCAAACTCATTTTACGAGGCCAGCATTGCCTTGATACCAAAACCAGACAAAGATGCCACAAGAAAATTACAAATCATTATCCCTTATCAACATACATGGAAAAATCCTCAACAAAATAATATTAGCAGACTGAATTGAACAATACATTAAAAGGATTATACACCATGATCAAGGGGGGATTTATTCCAGGGATGCAAGGATAGTTCAAAATCTGCATATCAGTGTTATATACCACATTAACAAAATGAAGGATAAAAATTGTATGGTCATTACAATAGATGCAGAAAAAGCATTTGACAGAATTCCACATTTGCAAAAAAAACTGGGGTTGGGTATAGAAGCAACACACCTTAACATCATAAAGGTATATATATATAACAGTTAAGCCCACTGCTAACATCATACATAGTGGTAAAACGCTGAAAACTTTTCTTCTAAGGCCAGAAACAAAAGATTCCCACTCTCCCCACATTTATTCAGTATAATATTGCAAGTCTTAACATCAGTTAACGAAGACAGAGAAATAAAAGGCACCCAAATTGCAAAGAAAAAAGTAAAACTGTCACTATTGATGGATTATATACTATAAATAGAAAACCCTTAAGCCTATACCAAAAAAAACAAAAACAAAAAAACAAAAAAAGCCCTGTTAAAACTAATGAATTCAGTAATACTGCAGGATACAATATCAATATAACAAATTTCTGGCATTTCTATGCACTAATGAACTATCAGAAAGAGAAATTAAGACAATACCATTTATAATTTCATCAAAAGAATAAAGTACATAAAATGAATTTAACCAAGTTGAGAGACCTATACATTGAAAACCAAAGACATTGATGAAATTGAAGAAGACACAGATTATGGAAAGGTATTCATGCTCATGGTTTGGAAGGAAATGATCAGTATTGCCAAAAAAAAAAAAAAAATGTCCATACAGCCTAAAGCAATCTACGTATTCAGTGCAATCCTTATCAAAATCTCAATGGTATTTTTCATACACCTAGAACAAATAATCCTAAAATGTGTATGGAACCACAGAGGATCCTGAATAGCCAAAGCGATCGTAAGAAAACAACAAATCTGGGGACTTCACACTTCCTGATTCCAAACTATATTACAAAGCTATAACAATAAAAACAGTATGGTATTGGCATGAAAACAGACACAAAGAGTCATGGAACAGACTAAGGAGCCCAGAAATAAATTCACACTTATGTGGTTGGTTAATTTACAACAGTGGAGCCAAGAATATACAATGCAGAAAGGACAGTTTCTTCAGCAACTGGGACTGGGAAAATTGGACAGCCAGCCACATGCAGAAGAATGAAACTGGACCACTGTTTTATACCACACACGCAAACAAACTCGAAATGGATTAAATGCTTGAACTTAAGAACTGAAATAAGATCCCTAGAAGAAAACAGGTGGTAAGCTGCTTGACATTGGTCTTGGTGATGATTTTTTGGATTTGACACCAAAAGGAAAGGCAGCAGAAGCAAAAATAAACAGTGAGGCTGCACGCTAGAAGGCCTCTGCACAGCAGAGTAAAAGCAACCGTCAACAAAATGAAAAGGCAACCTACTGAGTGGAAGAAAATATGTATCTGGTAAGGGGTTGATATCCAGATAAAGAATTCACGTGACTCAGTAGCAGATAAACAAAAAAATCTTATTAAAAAATGGGCAGAGATGCTGAATGGAGATTTTTCTATAGGGGGCTTTCAGAGGGCCAGCAGGTACATAATACGGTGCTCACGTCGCTAATCATCAGGGACATGCAAATCTAAACCACAAACGCTATCTACCACCTCCCCCCAATCAGAATGGCTGTTACCAAACAGACAAGAAACAACGTGTTCTCAAGGATGAGGAGTAAAGGCTGTGGAATGTAAATTGTTGCAGCCGCTGTGGAAAACATCATGGAGATTCCTCAAAAACTAAAAATAGAACCACCATGTGATCCAGCAGTTCCTCTCGTAAGCGTTCATCCAAAGAAAATGAAAACAGTAACGCAAAAAGATATTTGCACGCACCCTCCCACGTACACTGCAGCATTATTTAAAATAGCCAAGGTACGAAAGCCACCTATGTGCCCACCAGCAGATGAACGTGTAAAGAAAAATGGTTTTTTTTTAGCCATAGAAAAAGAAGGAAATTCCACCAGTTATGACAACAGAGGGTCTATCTATGCTAAGGCAGTATGCTAAGCAAGATAAGTCAGAGAAAGAGAGGTACCACATGATCTTACTTATATGTGGATTAAAAAAAAAATCATAGATACAAGGAACTGACTGGTGATTGTCAGAATTGGGAGATGGGGAGTGAAGCTGTTCAAAAGATGTAAACGTTCAATTATCAAATAAGCCCTGGGGATGTAACACAGCTTGATGGCTGTAGTTAACAATACTGGGCTGTATACTGAAAGTTGCTAAGCAAATTAAAAGTTCTCATTACAGGAAAAAAAAAGTCTATCTGTGGTGATGGATTAACTAGGCTTATTTCACAATATACATAAACATCGAAAAATTATGTTGTACACCAGGAACTGATGTTATATATCAACTATATTTTAATAAGAATTGTTTTGGTAAAATAATTTTATTCAAAATTTTTTAAAGAATTTCACAAACAACATAGGCTTTGCCTGTGGGTATCCCTCTTAGTGGTTATATGGAAACTTCCCAAAGGACAGTGAAAGGAGAAGGAGGATGTGTTTTTCTTTAGAACAAAAATCTGATTTCTCATGTGAACCCATTGCCCAATTTCCTTGAATTGCCCCTAATTTTTTTTTTATTAGTCCCTGGGTTAAAAGCTCTATTGCTGGCTCATTACATAGCAGACAATGCCACAGTAGTTGTGTTTGTGCCAAGGACACAACAAGAAATGACCTTTCTCAGAAAGGAAGTGTGAGGATGAACATGAACTCTGGTGTGACACTGCCCAGGGTCACTGGGTCAGGGGCAGAATCCCCTTCACTGGGGAATCTACCCATGTGCCAGGGAATGAACCTGCTGACACCCAGATCATTGAAAAAGATGCTTCGGCTCAGACTCCTTTACCTCCCTAACCGCAAACTGTTTATGCTCAAAGTTGCATGAGAAGCTTCTGGGTTGATTACTGCAATTTCAAGTTTTTGAGGATTTCAGAGACATAATCAGATCTCCTGGCTAGCTGCCTTAAGCAGATTCATTTATCTAATGCCATTCTGTTCCATAAATAGCAAAGGGGGGAACCACTGGCTTCCAGTGAGTCAGCTAGCCTGCACTGCTTCAAAGAGAAAGGAAGGTGACCCCGAGGTACATTGCTGCTGTCACAGAAGGCAGTCCTGAGAGACAAAAGCCAGGGCAGAGAGAGGCTTCCAAGGAAGGAGGGCACATAGGGTATTGTTTCAACTCTGGAAAGATCATCTGGGGAGGGGTTTCCTGAGACATCTCCAACCATTCATTCTCAGCCTCTAGTGTTCCTGGTCAAGTTAGACGAGCAGACGAGAGAGTCCGGAAACAGCTACCGCAGCCAGGAGGACACAAGAAAGCAGCTCCGTGTTTGGTCTACGCGACTTGTCTTTCAGACAGACAAGACCCTGCTTCTTCTGTACAGAGCTGGGGAATACCACCAGGGAATACCAGATGTGCTGCAAACACATCCCACGTGTGCTCAGCCCGAGAGCTGGGGTGTGGAGGCTCGCAGCCACCCTCCTGCAGCTCCCTGCCCCCAGACCCTGTCATTACCACCAGCCAACACCGGTCCAGTTGGAGCCCCACCTGCCCAGCTGGCACTTCCACGGTGCACCTGGGCCCCCCTCTGGTGACAAACACCAGGTGCCTCCTCCTCTCTTCAAAGCAGCATAATTTAGGGTTTATCTGAATTCCTGCCTTCATAATGGAGTAAAAATAAGAGAGCACAGGTAGGTTTGTTAAACAAGCACAGCGATGACAATACCTGCCATCAAGTGTTCCTCCTCTGCCAGTTGTTCCTGGTTTTAAGTCAAAGTTAACACCACACTGTCCCTGACAGCGGAAAGATTGAGATGTCTCCTAGCACTTTCTTTCTTGGGAACCTTGGCCTTTGGCTTCTCAGGAAGTAATATTCAGAGGCTCCCTTTTTCAAGCATACTGAGAATGCAAACATGCTCGCCAAGAGCGTGCGCCTCGAATAAGGCTCCAAAGATGGAAGTGATAGGGTAATGTGTAAGAAAATTTCCAAATAAGAAAATACACTGGGGCACCCCGGGGAATTGGCCCTGATAGACATTTTAATTAATAAACATTGCCTCTCCCCTCCCAAAGCATCCTCCATCCCCGAGGACTTCCTTCTGTAAAGAGCTTCATGATTTATCTTCTCTTGTTTGGCCAAACTCCAGCGAGTAAGAAAATCAGTTTGCCTCCCCGACAGCCACCTCGCTGTGATACCTCTTGGGCACAGCTGTGCCTTCAGAGGCTGCTCCTGTCCCCATCCCAAAGGTAGGACTCTTCATGCTTACCCTTCCAGAGTCAGAAGGGCTGGGTGGGAGTCCGGGAGATGCCGGAGCATGGAGCAGCAAGCCCTACTGAGTGGATCATACCTCCAGCAGGAACCAGCTCGGCTCCAAGTCTTCTTGCCATGTTCAGCAAGGTCCCCCGTGCACATAAAAGCTGGGGCTGCTGCAAACTGAAGTGTCATGGTGAGGACAGCCTTGTGGAGCGCTATCTTTAGAAGACTGACACCGAACCCACTTACAACCTGCACTAAAAGCACTCTGCGTCACATTCTTCAAGCGTCAATAATTTCAGACCGTCAGAAATCTCAATTGCCGCTTTCACCTTTAGCTCCTTAAGCCACCCTTGGCAGAATGATTTGGGAATTTCAGGATGCTCTCCAGAGCCTGGAGGGCAGGAGTAGAATCGGCAGGACAAGGGTACACATCCACGCTACAGGATGTAGAGACTGAGAATTGAGAGGATCAGGAAGGGTGGACAGCAAAGCCATACAAAATCCTGAATATCTGAACTGATGTTTAAGAAACTCATGCGAGCAAGTGAAAATGCAGCTTACTTGACATGAATCTTAAAAAGTGAAAGACTACAGCAGTATCTTCCAAATGCTCTTTCTGCCACCAGTCTTGCCCCCCCCTCCCCATCCAGTCCTTTCTCCTTTACCCTGCTGCCACAGATTTGGCCATGCCACCATCTTGCTTTCAGGCCTTTGGGTTTTGAAATGCAGGTGCCTTATACATACTACATGATTTGGGGCCCACCACGACAAGACTCCTCTCACCTCTCAGAGCTCACCTCTTGGCTTTGGTTCCTGCCTCCAGCCTCTGATCAGGCTGCTTTTGTGCCTGAGTGTGGTTCCATGCTTCATCTGTTGCCCTCCAGGTGGCAAACATTTCTTCCACTTCTAAGATTTCATCCAAGTGTGACCCTACCTTTCCCCATGCTGCCTCACCCCTATTCAACCTCTCCCTCCTCTGTGCCTTAACATGGCTTGTATATTGCCATTCACTTTATCATCAGAGCTCACTTTATTATACTTGAACATTGTATTGTTAATTGTTGGGGGCTAAGACCATGTCTTACGCAAAATTATGTGGCCTGGCCCTCCAGACATTTCTCACACCAAAGAGCACATAGAAAATGATAATAATATTTATATAGTGCAACAGGCTGCTGGTGAAAGAGATCCAGATCTCAGCTTGCCTTTGATAACCCATTCAAAGCATAAACACACCAGTGAGGAAGCCCTGCATAAAAGACCCTCCTTGATGTTGATTGAAAGAATGAGTCAATGAGTCTGTTTATAAGATTACGAGATATCAGGGCCCCTGGGTGGCTCAGCCATTAAGCATCTGACTCTTGATTTTGGCTCAGGTCACGATCTCATGGCCGTGGTATCAAGCCCCACATCAGCGCAGATCCTGTTTGGGATTCTTTCTCTCCCTCTGTGCCCCTCCCCCACATGCGCGTGCTCTCTCTCAAAATAAATTTTAAAACTTTAAAAAAAAAGATTGCAATATCTGCAATTAGGCAAAGATCTTAGAAATTGATGAAAGGAATGGTCATATATTCATATATTTGTTGGTCAAAATAACTCCAACAATTAAGACTTCAACATAAAGAGAAGTATGTAGATTTCTTGCCCAGTTAGTCAAGGTCTCCTTGACCACTATGGCACTAGACTCCATTTGCAACTTATCTTCTGTCACTGCTTTTCATGCACCTGCACTGTAATCAAGCCAGACTACCAGTGCCCCCTGCAAGTTCCTTGCTTACCTGCCAACAGTCAGCCTCTGTTTGAGTTGGCCTCTCTCCAGAACAGCCTCCTCTCCACTCATGCCATCCACCAGGAGAACAGCTGCCCATCTCAAAGGCTCACCTTGAGGGCCACCTCCCCTGAAGACTCCTCTGCTCCTACCGGGCAGGCATGGTCTTGCCCTCATAGCCCTATTATTGTGCCCGTCATCACAGTCTCGTTCTTGTCTGACCAATTTCTTTTTTGTCTCCTATCCTTTCAATGAAATGTAAGTTTCATGCGGTCAAAGACTGAGTCTCATTGCAGTCCTTCCTCCTTTGCCTGTAACAGATGCACGATAAATGTATATTACATTCAACTATTTCCCAAGTGGCTGTGGGAAGACTCAGTTCCCATTTAATAGGGAGGTAAGGGTGCTTGTTGTGTAGGGAAGGGCCGGTGTCTCATAGCCTGCTGGGTGCCAGGAAATATCTCTGATAGTAAACCATCCTCCTAATCCTTATCTCAAGGATTCATAAATCAGATGATCCTGTACTTAATAGAGCCAAACCTGCTAGTCCCAAAACCATTATTTCATGGAAACTTGGCATAGTAAGGTTGGCCCGTAAGCTTGGGCACTGAGGTAGGCCAGGCGGAGAATCTCAGAGAAGCAGACCCAAGTGGGAATGTGCAGTGGAAAGAGAAGTCCCCAGTTCTGTGCAACGGAAGCAGGTTCCTGGTGCGCCACAGGGAGGGTGGGGGAATAGCACAACAGGGTGAGGTGTTAAAGGCAGAGAGACGGCTTATCCAAGGTCTGTGGGGCATCCACGGTGTCAGGCAGTAGTCAGCAGCCCCCTTTCCTGTCCAGGTCCTGAAAGGCAAGGTCTGTGGAGGATCGGTGGCCCCAGACGGCAAGTAAATAAATGCTAATTTCCTGATAGCCCCTCACTCGTCACAGATATACTGCCCTGAGCCACGGGCCACCCCTAGGATATGTCCTGGCAATCACACATGTACTGGAATCAAGTCCTGTGTTTTCTGAGCTGAGATGCTCTGTGCTACCCCACCCTGATCGCCCTCATCTTCCCATGAGTTACATGCAAATAGTGGTGCTCTGGTTGGAGAGAAACACATCCTCCCAGCATCCTGTTTGCACTTACTGGTAATTCTTATCTCCCTCCTCCGTGCGCAGCCCAACCCTCATTCTTGTGGCTAATCCGCTGAGCAAGCAGTTACTCCCTGCAAGGCCAGGGCCTGCATCTCCTCCCAGGTTCAGAGAGGGCTCCTCAGGCTGAGATAAGCCACACTCTCCCCAGCTCTGCCGCCTCTGTCTTCGCGTTAGAGTTCGGAGAAGGAAATTCCTGGTCTTGTTTGATGGCCGTGACCCTGCTGGAATTTTCCAGTGACCAGGAAGTGTGTCTCGTGACAGTCCCGCCCACCGCTAACCTGATGCGCCCTCTTCCCCCTTACAGGCGCAAAGGGTGCACAGGAAGTTTCCGAAACCCGGCAGAACTCAGCCCCCGTCCGAGCAGAGACCTCATCCCGCGCCTCCGCCGAGCACCGCGGCCCCGGCCCCGAGCAGCACACCTGGCGGCAGCCAGCAGCCCCTGCCGGAAGGGTCACACCTGGGGCCCGGCCCCACGGGCCTGCCTCCTGGGCCCCAACGAGCCAGCGGCCCTCCCAGCCTCCCCTGGTCTTTCCAGAGAAGCAAGTCCTTGTTTTGTTTGCCCACGGGAGACCCCTCCCCGGGCTCCTCGGCCCTACCACAGTGGTTCTCAAACACAGGTGACGCGGGGCACAGGGCATCGGAGTGGAGGCATGGCTGCCTCCTCTCCATCGATGACTTGGAGGGGGCCCAGGAGACGGACGTGGACACGGGCCTCCGCCTGTCCTCCTCGGACCTCTCTGTGGTCTCTGCGTATTCCGCACCCAGTAGGTTCTGCGGCACCGGGGAAGCAGCCCTCCCCTCTGCAAGATGCGGCGGCCACTGGTCCAAGCCCAGGGGTTCCAGAGACGGACCACTGCCCGCTGGGGGCGGGGTGACCACAGACACCTCCTGGGCTTCCCTCCCTTTCTTCACCAAAGGGCCCGCCAGCCCCTCCGCGACAGCTGCTGCTGCTCCCACTGCTTCCGGCCCCTCCTCGCTGACAGAGTCCGCGCCGGAGCCTCCCTGTGCTGCTCCCAGCGCCGAGCAGACCGGCGGGGATGCCCCACCGCCCCCAGCGTTGGCCGGACCTGTGGACAATGCCATGGAGGAATTCTACATCTGAACACCCTCTGCCCTTGCTTTTCAGACACACTGGCTCGGGTCCTACTGGCCCCGCTGGGGCCCGAACCCTGCCCGCGTTCTCAGCCCGGTCTGTCTGGGATCCGGCTCATCACACGTTGGCCGCACGGCCCATGCTTACCTGAGAGGGGGCAGGTTTCTAGACACTCGGTGGAAAAATACCAGCGTTTTTATGCAAATAAATTCTCAAGCTTCTGTTGTAAAAATTTTTTGAATCCTCCGTTCCCTTTGAGATACGGTCTAGTGCACTTAATACAATTTAAATGCTTCCTATAATTATTTGAAATGAAAAGAAAACCTAGTCAGCCGGAGCTGATTTGGCAATTTTTCATGCTGTGAAGGAAAAACAATTAAAGCCAAAACGTTGAATGTGGGAAAGATACTAAGTGACCTGTAGGAGAGATTAGTGCACCATAACGTAACGTACAGCTTACTGGATTCTGCGTACGTATTTGCATTACCAGGGACCAGTGGCCCTGAGAATTTCCAGGGAGTGCTTAATAGTGAAAAACCTCAGCTTGATAAAACAGTAAACATATATCAGACTATGGTAGCGTCTCACTTGGATGCCGTGCGACATCGGGAAATCTGGATTTATGCGAAGGTAGCTAATATATTTTAGAAGGATTTATCCTGAGTGACAGACTCTGTGATTTGAGTTCCCCAAACCAGACTGGCATCCACCTTTCAGTGACACCTTCACCGTAACAAGGAGAGTCTGCGGAGGACCACTCCACTACCCGGATTTATTTGGATCACTGCAGAATTGCTCATTGGAGTAGGTAGTGTTAAGATTCTTCAACTTTAAAACCCACAGTCCAAGGGCTACGTATATACGTCTCTATATAAATGACAGGAGCCACATTTTATACCACTGTCTCCAATAAACGTGCATTGTCACACACCCTGATCTTTTCGTCCTTAAATAATTTGTAACATTTTTTAAGCGGCATTTCGATTGCACAGATTAATAAATGCCCCCGTCTTCTCCAAATGGGAAGCTTTACAGGAAATGCCGCCCTGGACGAACACTTTCATTGCTAGCCTCCCATGAGTACATAGAAGCCTTAACTGAAGCAGGAGCTCTAGCCCAACCTTAGCCTTTTCTGCCTGTTGTCTGCCTCTGTCAAGCTTGAATGGTAGTTCAGTGTCACCTTTCTCACTCCAGTGAGGGTATGTTTACAGTTCCAAACGCAGCAGTGCCAAGTGCTTTCACCTTTGGGAAAGAAGGGCATGGATTTATTTGCCTTGCTCATTTCCTCATCGGGTGCTCCTCGCCTACACGACTCGTAACCCAGCTCTCACCTCTCTGGAAGTGCCCAGACCAGTCCAGACACCGCCTCAGAATCCTCGTCGACGCTGTCCTCCAAGCTGCCGTTAAGCCTTTGCCTTCCCTGTAACGAGAAGCTCAGATCCTGTCCCAAACATCCTGGATATTCCCGGCCTCCCAAATCATAATATGCTCCATTTTAAGTAAAAACATGATCTCTTATAATTCTGGGCCAGGAGAGAGCAAACTTTTTTCTAGAAAGGGCTAGGTAATGAACATGTTAGGTTTTGCCAGCCATTGGGTTTCTGTTGCAACTACTCAACTCTGTCATCACAGTGCGAAAGCAGCCATGGAAGATGTGTACGTGAATGGGCGTGGCTGAGTTCCAGTGGAGCTTTCTTCACAAGAACCGGCCTAAGCCTCGTGCTGGACTGAGGTTGATTTACGATCTCGGGCACAGTCCACAGTAAAGCTTCTCAGTCTGCAGCCCTCTGCTGCTGTGGGGTCCTCACGTCATGCCAGTGACTACAGAACCACAGGGCTCAGAGCAGTGAGGGACTTCTTTCTGCTGAGATGGTTCCTAGAAAGCCACTAGCTGTGTACCTCCCCTCCGGAAATGTGACTCACGGCAGCTGAGGATGAGAAACATGTTAACGTTAGGGAAGAGAAAACTCCGAGGTGTCGATGCAGCCTCTGAGGAACAGGAGGCAAGCTCATGCGTAGCAAAGGTCCACGAGACATAAAGAAGTGGACCAACTGCCAAGTTTGGTTCCTCCTGGCTTCCCCCCCCACCAGTACCCTTATTATACTTGCATGCACCCCCAGGATTGCTTCGGAGCCCAACCCTGATGCTGTCTGATCCGATCCCTTCTTTGTGACCCACCCTCGGCACAGTCCAGTCTACCCAGTTCAGCGACCCCAAAGGATGTCAGCGATGCCATTTAAAAGCAGGAAACGCAAGATGCCCCTGTAACACAAGGGGAGCACTGAGGGAAGCCCACTACACACATTCATGCATCCCCCCCCGCCTTCCCTCCCAGGCTGTGGTCAGAAGTGCCCGTACACCCTGTGCAGAAGAATGTCACAGAGAGATGTTGACAAAGCCCCAGCTTCAACTTCTGGCTGTGCACCAGCATTTTCCTCATCCAGGAAGTCTCCTGACCCGCACTGGGGGATCCTCATTACTTTTGTCGTGATAGATGCTGACATACTGTAAATGCTCAATAAATTTGTTCAATTGAAACACACGAGGCAGTCTCAAATTATTTCCCTCCTGGATTAGGCTCTGTGGTGTAGGAAATCTAGATTTTAGCCCCAGTTTTTTGTCATTTAATGGAGCCCAATCTCTTGTTGACCTTATATCTCCCCCCAGCGTTGCACAGGCGGTGGGGCATGGTGCCACATGTCCTGGTCTAGGACAACCCATCTCTTGTCTCTTTTCCAAAAAGACTCCCCAAATTACTGCTTACGGTCCCACCGTGGTCTACTCTAAATACCACCCAGTATGGGCTAGAAAGATCAAATGCTTCTTAGGTAGTTCCTAACTGACCTGCCAGCCCCTACAGAAATCATCTTGGGTCACCCATGGGGGGTGGGTTGGTGAGCTACCAAAGATAATTTTGTGATCGGAGGGCTGACGTGTGTACAAAATGGAATATAGTCCTGGGTGTTCTTTGAGCCCTGTGACCCAAGAACAGGGGAACGGTCACACGGAAGTCAGTGGGACCGTGCTGTAAAGTACGTTCCAAGTAAGACCAAATGTTTACTTTTATTGGGAAAACCATGTAAATCAGGAAAAATACAGGAGTCTTTCTTTCCCCCTGCTGGAGGTCTGTGTAGATGAATGAATTCTCCAATTCATCAGGTAAGAAACACCTAAGTAGATTCAGAATTCCTGGAAGAGATTCTTTAGGACAAATAAAAGTAATCGTGAAGAGCTCCTCTCTCCCAAACCCCCAGAATGCTATCAACGAGCCATTGTGGTCAATGATCTCAAATCTGAATTTCAGGAGAGCAGTGGAGAGAGCTGAATAGTCCTCTTTCCCCCTCCCTGCCCACCACATCTCTCTGTGTTTCTGGTCTCAACACAAATGCCTCTTATGATTTATAGGGTTCTGTTTCTCTTTAATTCCTTGGAAATACAATTGATCAGATACGGTAGAGGCTTGAGAAAAATAACATGAGAAATTGACTTTACATTATAAAAATGGATTCAGGAGGGGTCAGAACCTGAATTTAAAGATTTTTATATAATTAAACTCTTCCAACTTTTACTGAAGGCTGTTTTCTAATCCTGGGCATAGAAGTCTAGATACAAAATGTCTTTAAATCACATAATTTGAGTGAATAACGGAAGAAATATCAATGGTAATTGTTGGCACACTTTGGTCTTTAATAATTTTTCTAGAGATGTGATAACTATTGTCCAATTATGTGCCCAAAATTAGGATCAACATATCCATTTCAGAAGTCTCCAGAGTTATTTGGTGAAACTGAAAAGGCCCCTTCTCTGGGTCCCTATGGCATGCTTTCTGAGCTCTCCATCTGTGATGAGGGTCCCACTCCCAGCTGCCTAAGATGATATAGAAAAAATGCTTAGATAGATGAGGCACAGGCCCCAACTGGCCTAGTCCAGTTGGAGATTGCTGCAACCACCCCGTTATTTGAAACACTGGTCTTATAAGTTGAGCATCTGGAAGAAGCCAGCCAGGTTCCCCGAGGTCAGCCTTGCCCAATCTCTAGAACAAAGCTCAGAGCATTTTGGAACAGGAGCAACTCCACATGTGTGTGGCACAGTCCAAGAAAGGGCCTGATGAACGAAATCCTTCAGGCCAACTCACCTCCCTAGCTAGCTGGCTGTGGGAAAGCTTTGGTGCCACCTGCTGGCCGCCATGCCCAGGAGGGCCAGCAACCACCCTTTTCGTTGAAGACGGCTCCACCCAGATGAACAAGAAAGCATTTCATTTCCACTTATTATTCTGCATTTATTTTATTTCTACAAGGTATCACAGCAACTGAAATCACGACTGAAGACAATGCAAATAGAAGTAGAAAAGCAGGGCTAAGGGCTAAAGGGTCCATAAATATGCCAACCATAACGAAAGAAAAACCTAACTGTTGTGGATGACTCTCCCAGAAGCCAAAGCAAAAAGGGAAACGTGAGTAGCCTGGTTCTCACATAGGATTTGAAAATCTAGTGACATTGCCTTAAATTCATTATAATTTAAGTTGCCTTGATGGTATTCCTCAATGGGAACCAAGTTTTCCTTAGCACAGATTTCTAAAAATCACTTAGGGATTTCCAGGAGTGATTTTCTCTCAAGGGATACTAGTTTGGTCCAAGTTGATAGCTTTCTTGATTGAAGGATGGAATTTACAAGATCTGGAGGAGCAGACACAACCATGGGTTGACTGAGCCTTGCTAGACATCTCCAGCCACACTGTGGGGAGAGGGCAGAGAGCCTGAAGGGTGGCTTCCTCCACTCTGGAGACCAAATCTATAGTTTGGCACGTGGAGGGCAGGTGATGAGGCCAACATCCCACTGAGAAAGCAGAGGCTTCTACCCATGGTTTTCGCCTACACGCATAGAGAGACCACATCTTCTGGAGGCCCCTCTGCATCCTCACCCATGCTCTGTGGTTCCAAAGTCTACTCCACTCTCTACCCCTCTCCCTGGCACTTGGAAGCCCTTCCTGATAAGTTACAGATCCCCTCAGCATCCCTCCCCGAGCTTCCTGAGAATTGATACAAATTCAGGTCCCCGTACTTCTTTCTTCATTGCTCTGAAGAGATTCACTTATTCATCCAACAAGCATTTACTGAGCTCCACTACGTGTCAGGCTGGGTGCTCAGGACCCGGGACTGACAGAAGAGATGTCGTCTCTCCCTCAGAGAACCAGCCGCCCCTACTACCATCATTAATGTTTAGATTTTATAGTCCCGCTGATCGCTCTGATGGAATTAACCTCTGGTGCAAGTACCTACGTGTTCAGATTTTGGCATCAAGCAGGCCTGGCTTCCAATTCTGACCATCACCCACTGTGTGAGCTGAGGGCAAGTTATTTCACTCTCCTGGGCCTCAGTTTCACCATCTGTAAGATACGGACAACAATACCTACCTTGGGGGATAATTAGGAGACTTAAATTGCGTAATTTGCATGAAAGCCCTGCGATGCCTACAGCACAGCCATACTGAGTGAAGGCTGAGGTTCTTTCCTCTTACACTGGGGCTGCAGGATGGCACGTGTTCTGACCCCGGGGCTCCAGGCTCCTCACATTCCCAAGTGCAGGGAGCACGGTGAGGGCTGGCTTCCCAGCGCTTTTTAAAACACAAGTTCCGCTGTCCCCTCGCCACTCTCTGGACGATTCCCCCCTGACAGGAAAATGCCTGTCCGTCATCACATCCTCAGCTTCCCGGCTTCTGTCTCTCCTCCATCTCAAGCGGCTGCCGGCAAAGCCAGACCTTGTGCTTGTGCCCACCTGCCGCCGCTGCTGCTCCCAGATCTCCAGCTGAGCTTCCCTTCGCCAACCCCCAACGCCTCAAGCCTGTGCAACCCGTTGTGCCTTCCCGCCTCTTCTCTCCTTCGGGCGCCGCGGGCCGTGTGGCACCTGCAACGCTCCCCTCTGTCCTGTCCCTGCAAGCACTGGCCCGGCCTCACTGCCCGGCCTCCCCGGGGCGGGGGGCTCACCCGTCCACCCAACCTTCATCGCTGCTTGGCCAACTTCCACGCAACTCACAGGCTCCAACCGTCCACACCTGCTCCGACTTGCCAACCGCCCCTCAACTGCCTGGGTTTGCACTGCCCTCAGCAGCGAGCCTGCCCCCTATCCGGCCACGACCAGAACTGCCCACCGTCCCCTCCGCCTCCTTCCTCATCATCTGCTGTGTGTCTGATTCTCATCAGAGAGGACACAACACTAATGGGTAGAACGGATTGACTGCCAGGTCCTCTGCCCTTGGACGTGGTTTAAAGACCGGAAATGCAGCCCAGCTCAACAGAGGAAGCTGATCTGCCCAGCTCTGGAAGCTGAGCAAGGAGAGTCCTGGTCCTATTTCCACTCCGACAGTTATGTTCCACTTCCTGCAAAATGAGCCTCCTGTGTCCTATACAAGTAAATCACCCCATGCCAGCAGCTCTGGAATTCTCCTTAGCCATAAAGCTCAGTGGCAGTCTGGGTGTATGACCTGAGCTGGCTGTGCGGACCCACAGGGACCCCTTTGCTTCTTTGGTCAGTGTCCGAGCTCACGGCCCTGCCCCGTACTTCCCAGGAGTGATTCCCTGTCCAGCTTCGCCTTTGTGCCTTTGCTGGATCCAGGGAACCGGCGGCAGCTATGGAGGCAGGCTCAGGATCGTGACCCAACCACATGTGACCAGCTTCCTGCCACATGGACACATCCGGTTCCCAAATCAGCGTGACCCACACCCAACTAGCACCACACTCATATACCAGGCAAGACCAGCTCCTTCCGCCGTATGAGTCCTCAGTTCTGTTCATGGTTTCTTCTCTCTTCAGCATTCACATCCAAAAAACCAGATTTGAATGTCATCACTGAGACATACTGGCCGTGTGACCCGAATCAAAATACTTCATTTCTCGGGGCACTGGGGTGGCTCAGGTGGTTGAGTGTCCAACTCTTGATTTCAGCTCAAGTCATGATCTCAGGGTCATGGGATCAAGCCCCACGCCGGGCTCTGGGCTGAGCATGGAGCCTGCTTAAGAGTCTCTCTCTTCCTCTCCCCTGCTCACTCTCTCTAAAAAAATTTTAAAAAGAGACAAAAACAAAAACAAACCACCTTCACTTCTCACCTTTGGTTTCTTCATTTATAAAGTGGAGGAAATCAGAGCTGGGCGTAGGGCACTCGCCTCAGGAGCAAACTGAGGCAGCAAGATTAATAATATTTTAAGAAATGAGGCCTTCTTCATAGGGTCATTCTAAGGAACAAACGAGATCAAGTGGCCAAGTCTGGCACAGCAAGAGGTCGTTTTCACTTTTCAAGTGAGCAAAGGTTCTTAATACTCAATTTATGTTTCTACATGGCTCTTAGCAGTAATTGGTACAACCTTTTTGGAGAGAAGCATGGCAATAGATCTCAGTAGCCTTACAAATGCTCATGCCTTGTAACTCAATTTCCAGGCCTCTATCCCTGGATGGATAAAGAAATTATCCAAGACGGAAGTAAAGCCTTATGCATCTGTTTGTCATAGTACAATTTGTAATAGCAAACCACTAGGAAACAACCTGAACACGTGTGTATAGATTGCCCTTGACCATGTAAAACAGTGCAGAGAAACACAGACTGCCAAGGAGTATGTCAAAGCAGAACAGCTTTTGCTTCCGGATAGTATCATCGTGGGGGTATTTTTTCTGTTTCATTTTCTTTTTTGCACTTGACACATTTTCCATGATAAACATTTATTAATTTTATAATGAACAAATAAGGATTGTAAAACTAGAGAAACCCAGCCACTTTGAGGGTTCTCAATTTTCACATCACGTCTGCCCCCATTCCTGCCTCTTCGCCCTCTCTAGGTTTTACGTGCCTTCTGTTCCTTCCCCCCAACCCTAGCCACACAGGTGTTGTAGACTAGTGATTAGAGCAAGGGTCTTCTAATCCTGGCTCCTTCCTTACTAGCTGTAAAGCCCTGGACAAGTTCTGTAACCTTCCATGACTCCATTTCCTCATCTGTAAAGTGAGGGCGGTCAGATGCTTCGCCTGTCAAGAAATTTGTCTACACCATACAGAAACCGGCTTCAAGAACGCCTCTGGGGCTGAACGGCAAGGATGACAAGGTTGTCAGTAAGACTACAAGAGACCAGAGACCCTTCCCCAGTTCACCTACCATTAATCCTCCTGGACTCCTGTATGTCCCCATTCGGGGGAGAGCAGCACTCAATTGTAACTACAGTGGAACTTCCCTACGACACACAGGATGATGGCTCCACGTCCGAATCAGTTTGATTTACAAAAGTATTTCTGCACCCCTGATGTTGCTGCCTGAGAGCCACGCCCACTATCCAGTGTCTTTATAAACCGTGTTACCACTGCCCTAGTCTACGGCCACAGACTCCCAACTAGTTTCATGGCCCCCACATCTCCCCACTCCTGCCAATTTTTTTTTTGAGAAGTGCTTTGCACACCCTCCTGCCATGGCCCCTTCTTGCCAACCAAGCAAAAGTACCTGCTCCCCAGATACACCCTCAAGGTTCTCACCACCTGGCCCCCGTCACCTTGTACATACTAGCACTATTCTATGCTCTGGCCAAACAGGCTCTTAACTCTCCACTAAATATACCCTGTGCTTCCCCACCCGCATGCCAAAGCTCAGCTTATTCCTCCAACTCTCCGCCCATCCAACACCCAAACCCTACCTTCCACCAAGGCCAGTGCGAACAGCGCCTCCCTCAGGAAGTCTGACCGGTTCTTGCTGTCAGAGCACTTTCTGGTGTCATTCTGTGTAAGCACTCGGTCGTCCGTAACTCAGGACAAATCACAGGTAGTCTTGCTGTTGTTTAGGTACAAGGCCGATCTACCCAGGCAAATTATAAACTAGTCCTTGGTCCAAAGCAGTACGTGAATAAGTAAGATTCAAATGAGCACATGAGGGAGGCATTCACATTTGTCACAGCTCTTCAGCGGCCTCGCTGGTGTGCCATTCATGATAAATCCCCATTTTCACATTCCCAAGTCAAGGCCCCTGACCCGCCTCAGGCTGTTCACTTCGTGGTTATTCAACCCAAATGTCCTGCAGGGGGGGGGCGGAGAGGAAGGAATTGTAGGCAAGGAGGAAGACTCACGAGGCCATGCTGAGCAAGTCTGGATGTACACAGAACCTCCGCCATTTTTAACTTTGTTTTCTGTTTTCAATCCCATCTGCCCTTATGCTTCCAGACTGAAAAACCCTGACTTTTCTGATCTGTTTGTATGAAATTTTCTCTGTTCTCCCCTCCTCACCTCTGTTTAAATTTCAGTTATTATTTCTGGGCCCTTCATTCTCCCCATTACGTATTTCTGAGTCACTCTATCCACACCCACATTTGGATCCAGACACACCCTGGTTTGGACCAAGAGTAACACAGGCTTGTTACTCTGACCTCTAAAATGTTTCTTGTCTTTACAAACATTCAGGGCTAAACACTGAGGGCACTTGCTCACGGAACCTTTTTCCAGCCTAGAATTTGCCCATATTTCCCTACAGACATCCTATGTGTACATAGCTATTTTTAAACTCTACACCCACAAAACTCTTGGCAAAAACACCAACTGAATGGATTTCAAACCCAGCTGGCTTAAATCCACATGTTTGAAGAACACTGAAATGGCATAAACGCACTTACTTGCTCTCTTTAATGTTCCTCAGGTTAGAATCCCAGCCTTTCAAGGAAGATCTGAGGGCTCAGGTATTTGACCTGTTTCTTAGCCTCAGACTGAAAGTCATTTCCATCGTCACCTTCCAAGATTTCCCTCAGGGTAGACCAACCCAAGCCCTTGGAGATTTTGTACCCTCCAATGCCACATGTGTAACACAAAACAGCCCGGGGTCCCCTCGGATGGGGCTGTGCATGGAGAATCTCATTCAGAGCCACAGCCGCGCCCTGGAGCTGCGGGTCCCGTTTTCATCATGCCCATGCACTTACCATGCAATTATTCATATATTTTAAAAAATCTAACAGATGGGACATCTGGGTAGCTCAGTCGGTTAAGCATCCAACGTCAGCTCAGGTCATAATCTCACAGTTCATGAATTTGTGCCCCACGTCGGGTTCTGTGCTAACAGCTTGGAGCCTGGAGCCTGCTTCAGATTCTGTGTCTCCCTCTCTCTCTGCCCCTCCCCTGCTCACTCATTCTCTCTCTCTCTCTCTCTCTCTCTCTCTCTCTCTCTCTCTCTCCCCCCCCAACCCACCCAAAAATAAATAAAACAGTAAAAAAAAAAAAAATCCAACAGCTAGCAGACTCAACACTAGGGTACTAGGAAATGTGGTGCAATAACCCAGCAGTGTGAGGCAAACAATGATCGAGGAGAAGGGAGGCCACCTGTCTGTTTCAAGGGCATTTCTCAGAGCCCTGGCCTCCCTCTTAGTGCACCAGCAGCTTTGAGGCCACCTTCCTCAGATTGGTCAGACCTCAAGAGGGCCAGCGTGTCCCGCTCTACCCTGGGAGAAGAGGCAGCACCAGATCGCCTGGGAACGTGCAGTAAGAACCTCCCTGCATAAGACACCGCAGGAGCTGGTGAGGCATTCACAGCCCAGTAGAAAAATAAAGAGGAGAAGGTCATGGAATCTGTGTGCTGGGTCACGTCACTGTCCCATTTCAAGTCCTTTAGTGGCTTCTCATCGTCTTTGGACTAAAATTCCATTTGCCTGTCCCCGAGCCACAGAGGCCTACATGACCTGGTCCCTCATCTCTCTCAACCTCCCTCCCAACCCCCCTCTCTGCCTGGCTCACTCTCTGCTGATGCAATATACTTCTTACAGGTCACCCAACACTACGTACAATCTACACGTGCAGTCCCTCCACCCGTGATGCTCTTCTGCCTCTGCTTTGCGCCTTGATTGCCTTATTCTTTTGGACTCCAAGAAAATGCCATCTCTTCTGAAAGGACTTCCTTGATGGACCACTTGTCTGTGTCTTCTTGCCACCTGACTATCTACACACACATGCATCCCCTTCCCTGCATTCCTTTTCAGCCTCTGGCCTTTCTTCCAGATACGGATCACAATTTTTAAGTGTCTTCTCCGTATATTGCATTATTTTTTATTTGGCACCCTGACTAAAGTACCCTCCTGACAGCAAGGCCCTCCTCTAACTCGCATACCGTTGGCCTTACATTTGACAGGTGCTCAACAAATATTCGTTGAAAGGATGAGTAAATGAATATCCACACAAATGAGGAGCACTTATTAGGTATTGAATGACATTCGTCCACATCTCTAGGGTACATGATCTATTGGATTCCTTTGTTTCCATAGATCAAATGTCATCTACTGAAGCACTGACCTGCCATCTGCATGTCCCCATAGGAAATTTATCCTGGCCTTCACTGGGGCTCCCACACCCTCTCCAGGAATCACATAATAATGTGGGCTTACTTGGTGCTGGGAAATCAGGAGAGGGGTTGGGGCTGGGGCCGGTCCATGGTGGTAGCCATCATGGCCATTGGAGTAGCACTCTGGTCCCAAGTATAACAGGCACTTTGCCCCAAGGAGGCTCAAAGAAGACTTCAGAGATGGTCTTCTCACTGTCCCCAAGCCCTCCTGTTACAGTGTTAGAGACATAAACAAATCCATACTTTTTAGTGGCTCATAGTCTACCAATAGGCACAAACCTTTAAACCTTGCCCTACGGTAAGGTAATGGCAGTGACCCAAGTAAGAACCATATGCGTTGCCCAGAATGAGGACAAATAACTCTTCCTGGGGAATAAGGAAAGCTTCCTGGGGGAGGTGAATGTTTGGGTTTTGTTCAGGAAGATGAGTGAAAGCCACAATGCCAGAGAAAAGGGATACAGAATGGCTTTGGGGTAATTAGGGAAGGTAGAGAACATGAAGAGAAAACATGCTGGATACAGCTTTTTGAAAAAAGAATCTCTAGTGAAGAAACTGCCCCCACCTCATTGTCCAGAGATATTAGCCAAACCTACTTGATTGTTGACTTGAGGGTCATAGATCGCAAAGGTCTCTGCTCGCTATGGGAAATGAACACAGAGAGAAATAAGGCATTAATTCAACCTTCCTTGTAGAGTCCTTTTCAAAGAGCAGACGACTCAAGATACCACCAAAGGCACACTGGATCACAGGGAGACCAACGCGATACGCACTCACTTGATAATGGACAAGATTATCTTGGCTATAGATCAAATTTATGATGAGGCTGAGTTGTATTTTTATGCGGTGAATGTATGCTTAAGAGTACATTGGGCCCTTCTGGAAACCTGCCCATTATTGTATAGAGAACTCGAAGCATCATTTTACCAGTTGAAATGACTCTAGCTTTATTGCTGTTACTTGGCTTTTATGAGATACTGTGATCATATCTATCCTTCATTTACCACTAAGCCCTTGGTCAGCAAAGAAACCACCTCACCTCCAGGTAGCCACTGAAAAACTGCATTCCTTGTCAATGATGATAAAACAAACAGCTGACATTTATTGAGAATTCAATGTGCCATGCCTTGTGCTATTTTATACACATGATCTCATTTAATCTTAGACGTATAAAGTTGTAGTTTTCACAATTTTACTCACAAGGAAACAAGCACAGAGTCGATAGGAAATTGTCCTAGATCACATAGCTAGGAAATAATACATTATTATCATTCATTCATTCATTCTGTTAAATAAATACACTCAGAATTTCTAAATGACATCAAAACATACAAAGTTCTATGTAACTTGAACTTCCCCCTGGGGAATTTGTGGTACAGCAGGTGAAATGAAACAACACTGACAACCTAGGAGGAAGAGTGAGGTGCCTGGCAAGTGATAGGAGTGTTCTGTTCTTGTAAAGAAGTGAGGAATCACTCCTGTGAAAGCAAGTAACAACTGTGCTGCGTTGTGAAGAAGGCTGAAATTTTAAGAATAAAATGTGAGAAAGTTTTTCTAGGCAGAAACACTTCTTAAGTTGAGATTTCCCAAAACAGGAGTAATTAAACCAGCTACATCCAGTATAGCATGCATCATTTTCTCATTCTTTTGTTAGCAAAATATTAATGCATTTTATTTACTTGTTCACAAATTTAACTGTAAGCAGAATTCACAGGATGGTTCTTCTCAGACACGACACCTGATGGGGATTAGCCCAGGAGGAGCAGCACACAGTTGTCCAGGGCTAAATTCAGGTTTCAGGAGTTATCAGCAGATTCTATTAGAATTCTATCCCTGTGACTTAATTATGGTCATTAACAAGACTAACTAGAGAGAAACCCGTCTCCTTTTAAATAAGAGGCCCTGCTTACATCGGATGGAAGTGGGGGTGTGCCAACTTACAAGTCTGACTCTGCCTTTGGAAGGTCATCAGGAATACCCAGGTATAACACATGAAAGATCTGGTTCTAGGAGAGTCAAACACACAAAATTCCAGGCCCATCCGTAGTCGGCACACTGAGGACCACATAGTTGCGTTTCAACGGTCTTGGTCACATTTGTGATTTGACTGGGAGACCAGCTGTTCTCTCTGCAACCACAGAGCCTGGAAAGGGGGAGGAGTCTCTGCCTTCCTTCCACCTTCAACCAAAAACCAAATTCTTCCCGCCATTTTGATGCTTGAAGCAGAAGAGAAGAAGACATGGAAATAACTAGGGGGTAAGAGGAGCGAGGACAGAAGAAATGAAAGCAGAGCTCCACACTGAGCTCCCCACAGAGCTCCTCACTGCTGTGGTTTTGAGGGTCAAGAGACATGGGGAGGCCTTAGCAGGGTACCTGGGTGTTCCTAGGAGGCCCTGACTCAACCCTGTACATCAACACCAGGAAAGCACTCTTCACACTCTTTACTTCAAAGTGGGATGGAGAATTTGCATTTCTACAGTGCCTTTTGGTGGCCATGGAGAGCAGCTATTTTAAAATGCTGATCATTGGGTCACCTGAGTGGCTCGATCCGTTAAGCAACCAACTCTTGATTTCAGCTCAGGCCATGATCTCACGGTTTGTGGGTTCGAGCCCCACATCTGGCTCCACGCTGAAGATGCGGAGCCTGCTTGGGATTCTGTCTCCCTCTCTCTCTACCCCTCCCCTACTCACTCTCTCTCTCTCCCTCTCTCAAAATAAATAAATATAAAAAACATTAAAACACTGATCACAAATTAGCACAATCAGGCATTGAAAAGGCATCATAATGTGTGCACGATCACATAGTTTATAAAAATCAGATCTGTGACATTTTCAATTAGGTCAATAGAGGTCACAAAATTTTCAAAACAAAATTCATTTTCATTTGCTTTCTTTGGAAAGTTATAATGTCTACCTCTGGAATCAGGAGTGGAGTAGAGGGCTGGGAGCATGCAGCTGAGCCCAGGGGTCATCAGAACAAATGAAGCAACGAGATGAGGCATCTGGAACACGCAGGCAAACGAGTCCCATGGTCCCACACACAGATTTCACTCCTGAATGAGGGGCATTTGCGCAAAGCCCGTCACAGAGTTCCCTCGGACCATCAGAGTTCATCCAGCCTTTCCCCAGCTAAGCTCAATCAATTTGGGAATGGGAGTATTTGATTTTCCTATCACAAATAGAGGGTCCTCAAAGCAACCATCCTGCCTGTCTGGATTTTTGTCTGTTCATTTAATGACACTGTCTAAAATTCCTGCAGCGGAAACATAGCACTGTAGTTAAGACCGTTCTGCTGAATTGCAAATGTCTTCCATTGCATTTGGCAGCTTCCTCCCCTACCACATATCTTTAGCAAGGCACCATAAATCAGCATGTTCTAAACGGCTGAACCAGAAATAACCGAAGAGGATGTTTGGACCAAATGGAGAGGGAGACCAGGAGGAAAGATTTAAACACGAAGGAAAAATGCATGATGAAGGAACAAAGAGATATGAATTAAGCAGAAGCTGTTTTTATAATGTGGAATAAAATATCTTTGCAAAAGGCTCGAGGAAGTCATGACCGATACCAATTTTTTTGTTCTTCCCCCTCCGTCCCATCCAAATTACTACTTTCAGGGTCACTGTAGCATTAGCCTAATCAGAGCCAGTGATAAAACCAACGTCTAGTGTAGAAAGACCTGACCACATTCTAGATAGACAGTACCTGACCCCATTACTGGCTTCTGGAGAATTCCAAACGCCCTCTGAAACATGACAGGTGGAAAAAATATCTACAGGGGACAGAAGGAGGAGCTTTTACTTCCAGCCACTTCCAACCTTTTGCTTTTCATCTTTGTGACTGGGGAAAAAAAAAACGTTTTTAAATAATCTAGTAGGTTAAAAGAGAAAATATATGTATGGTTCACTGGAAAAGTTACCCTTTCATTTATTGAGTATCAACTACGTGCCAGGCACCATGCTAAAAGCTTTATAATCATTCTATTTTTAATCCTCAGAACAACACAGTGTGATAGCTTTGATTTGATCTATGAGAGAACAGAGATTCGGTGGGATTTCGTAAGCTGTCCAATGGCATACAGCTAGTTAACGGCTGGGTCAAGTTTCAGACCCAGATCTGTCTGATTCCAAAGACCAGGCTCTTAATCACTACACTGTACTTCCTCCCCACCGCTTGGTTCGAAGCCGTTCTCCGCCGCAAGCAACAGAATCCAGTCTCTTACTTGAATCTGGAAAGAGATTTCTTAAAGGATGCCAGGCAGAGTCTCTGGAAGGGGCAGAGTCCCAGGCTTGACTGCCACACAGCCAGGAATAATGCAGCCAGGAGCGATGTCAAACTGCTCTGTGGCGTTCTTCTGGCAGAAACACCGCTGCTGCTCTGACCCGTGACTGGCGCAGGTTATGCCCAGGACTGGACATCAGATTCTCCACTAAAACTGCCCCACAAGAGCCAGAGGCCTCTGCCGCCATGCTTGCCAGGAGATCAGTCTCCCTGTGTCGCCTGCCATTGCTGATTTTCCATTCATATCTTCTGTGAGTGCTTCTAATTAGGGGACTTTGAATCACGTGTCCACCCGTAGGTAGAAAGGGAGGCTGGGAGATGTATCCTAGGGACATTTTTCTTGGGAAGGTGAGACTCACAATATGGAAACTATGAAAATAAGGAGAGAGTGAGCGAAAAGATTTAGGTCCACTAAAAAGGGCATTAAATAAGCAGTTACTGAGAGCCTACTACGTGCAGAACAGCACATAGCACGTAGCACGTTGAGTCTAGTGACTCAAGGCTTTCAAGTATGAAGAAACATGGTCTGAGATCTGGTCCCTGGAGGAATGGAATCTGAATGGATAATGTGACCAATCACCCAAGGCAGCCACCCCATGGAAAAGCCAAATAAGCAGAGCTGTGTGCAATTCCTATAAGCTGGGGCTTTAAGATGTAATGGATGAAAAGATCTCTCCAGAGGGTTTTCACTTGAAAGGCACAGATGTCATCCACAAAGAGAGAAGAGAAATGGATAGAGATGCTGGCCCTCTTCTCCATGCTAGCCTCCACGTGTGTGGGGCAGGGAAGAATGACCACACCCCCTCTACAGAGGAGGGGGATCTAGGATCTAAGTTTAGCCAGACAATAGAGGGTCCAAGAGTGAAGGAACTTCACTGTAGTATTTAAGGGATCACTACGCAGGCCCGTGAGGGGAGAAGGAGGCCACCGACGGAGAGGGAAAGCACAGAGCATGGTGATCATGCAAGCGTGGAAGAGGATAAAGGTCCAAAGCGTCTTGCATTTTGGATAGTGGCCTAAGGACGGCAGGTTGTAAGGTTGTGCCAGGCAGGGTTAGGAATTCCAAACAACAGTACCCACTCTAGCTTGTTTAAATAGCCAGAACTTGTGAATGACATTAGTTTGCTCACCAAACCTCTGGGAGGGCCAACGGGTCAGGTTAGAGGTCATGCAGCCGGGGACCACACCCAGACTCCAACCTGGGACAATTTCAGCAAAGACCCTCTGCTGCTGCCGCTAAGAGACCAACTCACAGCCCCCTCAAAGCTTACAGTTCTTTCCCCAGAGCCAGCCCGCCATTCTTTCCAGGAATAGATCCCACAAGCACGAGCTTGCTCACATGCTCTGATCCGGGAGCAGCTCTCTGTGGGTGCCTTTTCACAAGCCTGTGCCCTCAACTGCCAGGTGGGGGAAATGAGTTCTGCCTTCTCCCTTTGGGAAGCAGACAAATATCATAAGAATATCGTTCAAGGATGTGGGAGGCCTCGTTCGTAACAAATGTCCATGGCAAAGGCACAGTGCGAGCTGGCCTCTTGTATCAGCTTAGGGCACAGCAACGCTGGACTTGGCTTTGCATCTTCTGACCAGGAGGCAGTATCCCCTACAGCCACAGATGCAAGGGCCCCAGGCTCCAAGTGGGGTGCTTCTGGACACCTACGCCTTGAGGAAAACTAAGAATCTGTAAGCAGTTACTCATTCTGAAATGTGACTGACAAAAAATGCTTAGATGCTACCTTCCCGGGGATTCTGCTCTCTGATAGAAAACAGTACTTTAAGTAAAAAGGACCATAGGCCAATTGGCTACTTTTTTGGTAGCAGGCAGCCAACGGGACAAATATCTTCGAGTTGGCAAGAAGGGAGGCTGTGGCAAACACTTCCATCAGGCAAAAGGCATTGGATTGTGTATCCAGTATCCATTTTCTCATTGTTTTGCAGTTTGGGTGGGATTGCAGTTTGGGTGGGAGAAGACGGCAATGTACTTTTTAAAAATTGTCACCACTACGGGCGCCTGGGTGACTCAGCCAGTTGAGCATCTGGCCCTTGATTTCGGCTCAGATCGTGATCCCAGGGTTGTGAGATCAAGTTCTGTGTCAGGCTCTGTGCCAAGCATGGAGCTGACTTGGGATTCTCTCTCTCCCTCTCTCGTCTCTCCCTCTCTCGTCTCTCCCTCTCTCGTCTCTCCCTCTCTCGTCTCTCCCTCTCTCGTCTCTCCCTCTCTCGTCTCTCCCTCTCTCGTCTCTCCCTCTCTCGTCTCTCCCTCTCTCGTCTCTCCCTCTCTCGTCTCTCCCTCTCTCGTCTCTCCCTCTCTCGTCTCTCCCTCTCTCGTCTCTCCCTCTCTCGTCTCTCCCTCTCTCGTCTCTCCCTCTCTCGTCTCTCCCTCTCTCGTCTCTCCCTCTCTCGTCTCTCCCTCTCTCGTCTCTCCCTCTCTCGTCTCTCCCTCTCTCGTCTCTCCCTCTCTCTCTGTCCCTCTTCTGCTCACACTCTCTCAAAATAAATATTTTTTAAATGAGCAAAAGACCTGAAAAGACATTTTTCCAAAGAAGATATTCAAATGTCCAACAGGTACATGAAAAGGTGTTCCATACCCCTAATCACACCTCATACCTGTTAGAAGGACTATTATCAAAAAGATAATAAATAACAAATACTGGCAGGGATACAGAAAAAGGAACCCTTGTGCACTATTGAGGGGAATGTAAATCAGTCCAACCACTATGGAAAACAGTATGGAGGTTCCTCAAAAATCAAAAATGAAACTACCATATAATCCAGTGATTCCACTTCTGGGTATAGATCCAAAAGAAATCAAATCACTATGCCAAAGAGATATCTGCATCCCCACGTTTATGTAGCCAAGACATGGAAACAACTGAAGGATCCATCAACTGATGAATGAGTAAAGAAAAAGTGAATATATATAAACAGAATACTATTGAGCCGTAAAAAAGAAAGCCTGCTCTCCGCCACAGCAGGGATGGACCTCAAGGGCATGATGCTAAGTGAAATAAGTGAGAGAAAGAAATACTGTGGGATTTCACTTACATGTGAAACCTTAAAAACAAAAATAGAAACTCATAGAATCAGATGTCAGATTTGTGGTTACCAAGGCAGGAGGATTAGGGGTGGGGGAATTGGATGAAGGTGATCCAAAGGTACAAACTTCCAGTTACAAGATAAATAAGTACTGGGGGGGGTGGGGCGCCTGGGTGGCTCAGTCGGTTGGGTGTCCAACTTCAGCTCAGGTCACGATCTCACGGTTTGTGGGTTCGAGTCCGCATTGGTCTCTGGGCTGACAGCTCAGAGCCTGAAGCCTGCTTTGGATTCTGTGTCTCTCTCTCTCTCTGCCCCTTCCCCACTTGTGCTCTCTCTCTCCGTCTCTGTCTCTCTCTGTCTTTCAAAAATAAATGTAAAAAAAAAATTTTAAGATAAATAAGTACTGGGAATAGAATATACAACATCATGAACATAATTAGTACTGCTGTGTGGCATACCTGAAAGTTGCTAAGGGTGTAAAGTCTCATTACTAGGGAAAAAAAATTTTGTAACCCTTGGAGATGGATAGTAGCTAAACTAATGGGGTAATCATTTATAACACACTTATATCAATTATTATGCAGTACACCTTAAACATGCCGGGCTGTTTGTTGATTATGTCTCAATAAACCTGGAAGGGGCCAAAAAGGACAACAATTAATTATAAAATAGTCACTCAGCCTGGGATGGTCATGTGACCCAGTTTGGGCTAATGAGATACAAACAGAAGTCTACTGGATAGGATTTCTGGAGAAGTTACTATTTTATTGATGAAAAGGGATAGACTCAATCGGCCCATTACTTTTTTTTTTAAGTAGATTTTTTTTTTAAGTTTATTTATTTTGAGGCAAAGAGAGCACGCAAGTAGGGGAGGGGCAGACAGAGAGGGAGAGGGAGAGAGAATCCCAAGCAGATTCCACGCTGTCAGCACAGAGCCCCTTGCGGGGCTCAGTCCCACCAACTGTGCGATCATGACCTGAGGCGAAACCAAGAGTCGGACGCATAACCAACTGAACCACCCGATTTTATTTTTAGAGCCATTTTAGGTACACAGCGTGTTGAGCACCAAGTCCAGAGTTCCTGTATACCAGCTGCCCTCACGCATGAACGCTTGCCCCAGAGTGGTACATTTGTTTCAACTGATGAACCTGCGTGAAACCATCGTTCGCATCTGAAGTCTAGTTTGCAGTAGCCTCATTCCTGCCAGTGTATATACTCTATGGATTTTGGCAAATGTATGATGACATGTATTCACCACCAGAGCTTCACACGGTAGTTTCACTGCCCTAAAATTCCTGTGTTCTTTCTATTCGTCCTTCTCTCCCCGACATCCCCTAGCAACCACTGACTTCGCTGTCTCCGCAGTTTTGCCTCTTCCAGAATGTCAGGTATCGGAATCACACAGTACACACAGCCTTCTCAGATTGGCATCTTTCACTTGGCAACGTGGGTTGAAAGTCCCTCCGTGTCTTTTCACGGCTTCGTGGCTCACTTCTTTTGAGCACTGAACAATATTCCTTCGCCTGGATGTACCAGTTTGTTCATCCATTCACCTGCTGCAGGGCATACTGGTTGCTTCCAGTGGCAATTACGAATAAAGCTGCCAGAAAAATCTGGGTGCAGGTTTTTGTATGAATAGCAGTTTTTAACTAACTAGGGTAGATAGCAAGAAGCAAAAACTACCCTAGTTTAACTAACTAGGGTAGATAGCAAGAAGCAAAAACCATCGCTTTTGGACTCTGCCGGTTGCCCTTCTTCCCGTCTGCACCTGGGGAGCAATACTGAGAGGAAGGGAGGTCAGCCTGCCACACTCCAAGTACAGGCGGTCCATATTAAAGAAGGAGCTGGAAGCTAGACGGGACCCAGGCCCACAGTAGCTTTGTCGAGGAGCTACATCAGCCCTGGGCTGTCCACGCCGTACGTTTCGTTGTGTGAGAAAAATAGATCCCGTTTGGTTATGCTGCTGTGTCAGCCGAGCTCAGCCCTAACCAAACAGAAGTCTTCCCAGTGTTTCTGAAATCACCTGGAATCAGCAGCTTATGGACAACAGGCTTGGTTCCTAAAATATTGTCAGCCTGGAAACAACTATGCAGTTTCCTTCTCTACCCTACCCGCGCCCCGCCCCCCACCACCACCACCAGATTTAAATTCCATCTGAATCTTGAATCTTTTACCTTTGTTTAAAATAGATTTTTCTCCTTCTCAGAGTGAATCTCAAAGAACAGAAGTACATTTGCCAGTGTTAGTGGCAGGGAGAGAGGAGGAAGGCTAGACCCTTTTCCCTCTTCATTAAATACCCAGTTGGGAATGTGAAAACACCATCTGCAATTCAGTACCTGCTGGGCAGAAGATGTGCATTCTGAGCAGAGAATCCATTTGCTTTTATGAGAGAGGTTTTTTCTTCTCCTGTGAAAGTCCTATTATAAAAACAATTAGTCTCGTTAAAGGATTCTGTTCTGCAAAAGAACTAATTCTCTGCACAGCTGCTCATCCTTAGAAATGGCCTAGCCCAAGCACCAGAGGGAGGGTGATCCTGATCCTGCTGTAGAATCTGCTTCTGGAGCCAGAAGCAGCTTAGCCAAGCAGGAGTCTGCCTCGGGTTGGAGACCAGGCAAGGCCTCTAACCCCTCGGGGCTGCTTTGTGGTCAAGAGGCCACAGCAGCTAAATCTAAGGGGAGAAAAAAGGCTCGAGGCCAAATAGATTATGTTAGGGAGCAATTCCTTAAGACCTTCACACTTTACCGTGTTCAGCAGCTCTTGATTTAAATGGGCCCTTTTTAGTATCTATTGTTGTGTTGAGAGGAGATATACAGTTTGATTGTGGATCTTCAATTTACGAAATATAGTCATAAGGCAGATTATTTTTCGAATATACCATTATTCGTTACCAAACGCTACTCTTCTGCGGGGTAAGGACATTTTAGTCCTATTAACAGCTTTCAATCACTTTCTATTATTAACATAGTTTCGTTTTGGTTACTCAGCCCTGTCCATTTTTAAATCACAGGTTCATATTTGACTTACATTCTTCCCCGCCACCACATGCTACGTTCTTGAGCCCAGGGACTTGGAGTCAGTGGTGTGCTGCTGGACGTTAGACACCCTAACACCCCTCTCAACTTGGAAGAAAGGGGAGAAGCACTGACCTCTAGCTTTTGCTGTTCTTGTGGTATAAATAGTCCCACCAGGCAGATTTGAAGCTGCCAAGGTGATGTCCCTGAACTTGGAGTTGTTGCAAGCTGAGCAACACTTTGTGGAGTTAACAGAGGGATTTGTGTGGCCTGAATTCCCATCCCCTTTCCTGGGCCTGTTTCTCCAGGTATTGGACTAGGAAAGAGGGTAAGAAGGCCAAAAGAATTCCATCCGTAGCAATTGCATGGTGGTGGAACTGAGGTCACTCTCCACCTTTTATTGGTCATTATCACCGATCTGATCTGTGGTCCCCAAGCTTTGCTGGCAGAGGACGCGTCCCCAGGCATCTCCCTCCTACTATTGACAGTGGTGTGACCCTGTGGCCTGGCTGTCCCTAGCTGGTGACTTCACACCATCGGGTGAGCCGCTTCGCCCCACTCCGCAGCCTGGCAAACCTGCAGACCCCAGTTTTGTCTGGCCCCCTGGGTCAGAGCACCCGGGCAGGTTATGTGTTCTACGTGGCTAGAATAGGGACCTCGGGGGTAACAGTGGCTCCCTCCAAGCCTCTGCCTTCCGTTCGCATAGACCAGACTTCGTCAGCAAACACCACGGAAAAGCAGATACCCAGGCAGAAGACAAGGGGATACCCTCTCCCATCACCTTCCCCACCTGCTCCAACCACATCCGACACACCCAGAAAAAGTGACCTCTCACTCCCTTCCTCCAACCTTCTTTTATCTGGAGGGTTGTTGGGGGTGGTTCTTAGCAAGCCCAGTGGGGGAGCTGACTTGCCTGATAGTGGGTGGCTTTCAAGACTTAGAACATGAAGTACTCAGTGCTTTTTTCCTTGTGGGTTGTAGCCACAATTTTGGAATAACAAACCATGCAACAGGGAATAGATTATTATTGATGTCACTTGTAACACTCTTATAGCACACAAAAGGCTTTCACGTGCACTATCCCATTTGATCCTTACAGTCAGTGGTCTTTAAACTGGGGTACATGTGTCACTGGGGTCTCCAGACATTTTCCAAGAGGCACACTGAGCACGGATGGTTTTAAGAGAATCAATTCTCAGCTCTCAACGTTCTCTGCCCTCTTCCCTCTGCTGATAACTGATCTATCTCCCTTTGGTGGAGGTCTTAGGAGGGTCTCCTTTCCACCTGTCTTTCTCCTTGCACCCACCTGGAATGCCTCGCACCCACCTGGAACTTTGAATCTGATTTTTATTATAGATCACCGGGTGGATTTTAGCACAGAACTCAGAAGGGTCCAAAGAACCACCTGAACTTGCAGTTATAAAATGCCTTCCATTTCCATCGACTTCTTTTAGTGAGCTAAGCTACTCAAAACCAAAATCCAGAACATAAAAATCAGAATGCAATTGAAGCTAAACTCTATCCCATTCCAGAAATAAATAATACTCTTCTGTTGTATGTGTTTTAAGAGCATTAAGAAATACATTGCCAATAAAATCAAATTTATGTTTTATCTCATTATCAAAATTTGTACTATAGGTTGTTTTGGCAAGTTGTGTTCTGGCCAATAAATCATAACAATTCAAAAGAAATGTTTGCAACCAGCCTTATGTCACAGGAAATAAATTTTTTACATTTCACCTTACAGTCATATTTTTGCTTCAGGAAAGTACGTGAGGCTCTTGGAGCAAACATTCAACTGCCTGCCCTACAGTCATGGCGGCTCCCCTTATGCATCAGAAATAAGAGTTTCTCTTCCGCAATAGATTCTCACTTTCCCAGGCAACTTGCCACTAAGCATTGGCATATGATTCAGTCTGGCCAAACAGGTCTGAGCAAGTCTGCCAGGGGGTTCTAGGAAAGATTTTCCTCCCTGGTAAAAAAAAAAAAAAAAAAATTAGAGCCCCTTTCCCTTCTTACATTCAGATAGGTTGGAGAATATGAAGCTTCTCTCATTGCAGCCATCTTGTAACTATAAGAAAAAAGGCAAGAGAACGAAAGCAAAGGCAAGCCAGAGTCCAGCCATCAGGAAACACCTTCCTCTAGATTTCCTGTTATGAGACAAGCCCAAAACCTGATTTTTTTTTTAATTTTTTAAAAATTCTGTTAAATTGTTTTTAGTCAGGGATTCTATTTTCAGCCCAAACAAATACTGACGGAGTATGTATCCCATGCTAAAGATTCAGGACTTCAGGTGTCTGGGAGCTGGCACAAGATTTTAAGATTTGAAACAGTAGAGTGGCCTCTCGTTGACAGCCATTTGCAGAAAGGATTGGTCAAAAGAGAGAATGAAGGCAAGGGACCAGTTACAATCAGCAGTCATTATAACTTCTACCTTCTAGAGAGCTCTCACTGAAATTTAGTGTATTCCGTCATAAGAGTGCTCATTGTTATTGAAGAACAGCCCAATCTGCTGTACCAAACAAACACTACCGTCCACTGGTGAATGATCTGGGGAAAATGGAATGGGGCTTATGACAGCTCCACTGCCCTTGGCACATGGCTTACAAGGTCGCTCCTGTCTTTACAGGTGGTGGGAAGGGAAAAGAGAAGCCAGAGTAAACATGTTTAAGTAGAAACCCAGAAGTCGCATACATTATCCCACTCATATCCCACTGACTCACACTCAGTCTCATGGCCACACGTAGCTGCACAGGATGCAGAGAACTGCAGTTTAAGGCTGGAGGCCATCTAGTGGAGAGCGGAGGCTAAAAATCACCTGGCTCCATTACTAAAGGAAGGCAGCAAAAATGGACATCAAAGAAACTTTAAGATTATTCACAAGTGTAGTGTAAGGTGTTTCTTGAGATCCAGCATCAGATTTCCTTAAAGTTAGTCAGCCTTTTAAGAAGAATAGAGCAGATGACGTAGGCTGTAAGTATGGACAGCCTTACAAGTAAAGAGTTATTTCAATAATTCTCACTTCGTTGAATAATTACTATCATCACTGATCCAGTGACATGCAGATTGAATTGGCCTCTGAATGTAGAGCAGGGGTCAACAAATAGAAAGAGAGTCTGGGTCAGGGTCGGCACCCAAAATAAGCAGCAGAGGGGGACAAGAAATGTGAGCAGACTCAGCACCTGATGGTACTTTCAATCTCTATTGAACCACGATGACAAAAAAAAGAAACGTCAGAAGAAGATGTACCTTACCACTAAGGGAAATGGAGCTCTGAAAATACAATGGAATTCAGAAGCGACGCCCATGGATGTACAATACCCTATGGCAGGCACATCCGTCCACCAGGCATCTGACTCACCACACACTCACTTGTATCTGAAGTGAACGGCCACTTACCTGAGGCTTAAAAATGGAAACAGAGCAAGAGATTTCGGCAGGAAATCCCAAAGGCAGACTAATGACAGCTTGCAAAAGAGCTACTGCTTTAAGCTCTATTCTTCTAGCTGCAAGAAATCATGAGCATATCAAAGGAAAACTCTGAAAGAGTTGATGAGTTGCCTTATGTTAGCAAAATAATGCTGTCCTTCCTGGCACAAATCAGTGGTCCTCAGTGAAGCTCCAAGACTGCTGGGGTCCAAGTTTGAAGTAAAGAGTCTAATTTAACAGAGGAAGCAATCCTGGTGCTCTTAAGCCCAATTTAATATTTATTTATACCCAAGGGAGCAGGAGCACTAAGTAGCTTCCTCTCCTTGAGAGGATATATTTGTAAGAGTGTTTTGTAAATTATAAATCATTCAAATACTATAGAGATGTATGCACACATACCACATACATATTAATGTGTATTAATACTCCCCAGGAGCACTGAGTAGTTTCCTCTATTTGAAGAGTCTCTAGGAAATATTACATATAATGGCGCTTTGTAAATGCTAAAGTCCAACACACGTGTAACAAACTGGTAGTATGCTATTTGACTTTTTTTTTTTTTTTCAATCAAGAAAGGCAGTACATCCTACATTGGGCCTCTGCACCGAGACCTGCCTGTCAGAGGCACCGTGCAAGAAAGGGACAGAGAGATATGCACCAGTGAAAGCCAATGTCCACACAGCAAGGACTCTGAGGTCCTGATGAAAACCAGGATCTTTTGCTACTTTGATAAATAAGGCTCTTAAATACAGCCTGAGAAGCCATCATGTGTTCCTTTTTGTGCTATGACAGGCTCAAGGAATGGATAATAAGGCTTTCTTTGCCTCTCTGTTTAATGAGGTATTAGATTTACCCCCAAATTTAAGTGATTAATTGATTAATAAAGCATTTAGCATCTTGTTGACTCCTGGAGATCAAAGGCAAATTAAACAATCCAAGATATTCACACTTGACCACAAACTATTATTGTTTCTAAGTCCAGGGGCCCCCTCCCCTCTACCAAAGCTGTGAAATAAAAAAGGAAAAAAGTCCAGGCGACACATGATGAAGCACTTAAAGCACACTGTCACCAGACTGTCTCAGAAGTGACAGAGGTATTGAGATGAAAAAGAAGTATAGGTTCAAAGCATCATCGTAAACAGTCTTTTGCAGAAAAACAATTACAACAAAAATTTCCAAGGAGCAAAAAAGATCAGCCCCAGCCAGCAGTCCATTCATGTCGAGCAATATTAAATGCAATCTAGTTCAGGTGCAACCAAGATTACAAACCATCCCTTGGAGTTTGCTATGAAAGCCCTTGGCCCTGAACTGTATCACACTTCACTGTGGCACACTTTATTTGTAAGGCTCCACAAAGGCAGCTCCCATGGGAAGCTCGCTGAAGCCAGCTTGGCCCTTCATGTATGTGACCCCATGTGGCCAAGTCATCAAACAAAGGGTCTGGCTCTTCAGCCCTCCCCCTGGGATCACTTAGACCCTGCCAGGCCCTCAACTTCGATACATTTGAATTTTATCCAAGTCAAATCCGTTCGTACTACAGAGACTCCTAAACCCACTTCCCAGGCCTGATTCGGCCTTTGAGTCCCAAGCCACTGGCAGTTGGCTTGTACTGGCAGTGCCAAGCCACAACCATTCAAACCAGCCAAATGTCACCTCAGCTTAACAGATTGGATAATTATTTGACATGTTATTGCATTCTGCCTTTATCTGATATAAAGCAAAGGAAAGTAAGAATTTAAACGTTGATATGAATGCCATAGAAATTATCTTCACCGATACTGACATTGGGGACTTTTTCTCCAGCACTAATGTCTCTGCTCCCCCTAGTCATTAAGGATCCTATCTTCTGTTTCAGGGTCCTTAAGGTACCTTGGGTCATTGGAAAAAGGGGTGGCCACATACAGAAGCCAAAATTGAATCTGATCAAGGCCAGAGCAGGCATCACATCCACTTCACCCCAAATATTGGTGACAAGGACAACCATCACCTCTCCCTCAGCACAGGGGACATGTAGGGCTCCCTCAAAGTCAGTAGAGACTGTACATGTATGGGGATGTGGATTAGATGTGAACTCTTTGTATTTTCTGCCAACTTTGCTATAAATGTAAGATGGTCCAAAGAAATAAAGTTTATTAATTTTTGTTGAAAGTCAGTGGAGGGTCTACAGGCATTGGCTTGGCTCATATGGCTTCCTGGTTTGCACAGTGTACCAGAACTGGGTCATCCCTCAATGCTAGCCACCTTCTCTCCTTTTCATGTAGTTCCCTTAGTTTTGATCGCCTCCATTCAGAGTCCACAGACCCTCCCTAAATATATGCCACCGATGGTAGGCAGAAAAATGATCCCCAAAGATGTCCTCATCTCTGGACCTGCTGAGTGTGTTGGGTTACATGCAAAGGGGAATTAAAGTTGCAGCTGGAGTTAAGGTTGGAAACTAAATGAACTTAATACTGGGGTGGGCCCCAGTATTGGGGTATATGGGCCCCAATATAGTCACAATGGGCCTTGAAAGTGGAAGGAAGAGGCAGACGAAGAGAATCAGAGAAGAAGTTGATTGTAGAAGCATGATCAGGGATATGCCACGTTGCTGGCTTTGAAGATGAAGAAGTGGACCCATGAGTCAAAAAAAGGAGACAGCATGTAGAAGCTGGAAAGAAAACAGATTCTCTCCTGAGCCTCCATGGAGGAACACAGCCCTGGCAACACCTTGACTTTAGCCCAGTGAGATCCATTTCAGACTTCTGAATTGTAGAACTATAAGAAAATAAGTTTGAGTTGTTTTAAGCTGCTAAATTTGTGCTTGTTACAGCAGCAATAGGACACTAATACACCAACATTCAATCATTCCTTTGCTCCTTTGCAACCACTTCTTTCCTTTGATAATAATACTTCTGAGCAGTGTTCATGCTTCTCACCACTGGTTGGGAGAGGCAGGTGGGGCACAGTGAGTAATACATAAAGAGATTCTCTTGGTTCTCTAGTGACACAAAGTAGAGGCCTCATAGTTTTATATACCTGGAAGATTTGCTGTGCCATGACTGGTAAAGGAAGATTCATTTCAAATCAGATGTCTCAATCAAATGCTTATTCACTCTACTACACAGCCAGGCTGTGTATTTCATCACTGCTTATTATTGATATAAAACCTTTGTTAAAGAAATAGATGTACACTTCTTTAAGATAACAAAATAACCCCTTCTTCTCTTTCTGCCTCCTCTCCCTCCCTCCCTCCCTCCCTCAGCCCAAAAGTCAGCTTAATTAGGACATAGTAGAAGAATTCTCAGTAAAGGTCAGAAACAAGACAAGATCATCCACTATAACCTCAATTATTTAGCAGTGTTCTGGGGCACCAGCCAATACAATCAACCAGTAGGGAAAAAATGGAGGTATAAAAATTGGAATAGAGGAGATAAAATAATTATTTGCAGATTATAACATTTTTCACATGAAAAAACTAAAAGAACCCAAACTATTATAAACAAAAATTCAGAGGTTCCCCTCCAAGATGGCAATATAGAAAGCTCTTGAACTCACCTCCTCCATGAACATACCAAATCTATAACTACACATTGAATAATTCCATCTGAAAGAAATCCAGAAACTAGATGAGTGACTCTTATACATTCAGTGAATTAGAAAACCCCACACTGACCTAAGTAGGAAACATTAAGACACACTCTCACCATAAGCCCCACTCCTGGCACAACATAATCGGGAGTGAACCCACAATTCCCAGCTTCTCATTGAGTGAAGGTTTAGGACCCACAGTTAGTCTCTTAGCTTTTAAGATTTCCACTGTATGGATGGGACCCCAAAACATTTAGGTCTGAAAGCCAACACAATTTGCATCCACAAGACCGAAGCAAACAGTTAATAGGCTTGCAAGAATTCACCAAGCTTATCCCACACCCTAGGGCTCAGTGCAGAGCCAGACAGATATGCCTAGCTCTCACCCTTTCCTGGAAATAAGTCTACTTGCTTACTTTAAAATTTGCTGCCTGAGGGTCAGGCATATATCCAGCGACAGTCTGCAATGCTCCCTAGAGATTGGGAAGGCTGGCAGACACCATCTTCCTACTCTCCCCTGTCCAGTTCTAGAACACTGGTGTCATCCTGAAGAGAACTTGTAAACACATGTGTGGCCCTTTTGTGGCTGCTGCCCAAGGGGTACACCCATTTATAGTAGGACTCTGGTGGCCACTAAGATCTGAGTTCCAGATCCAACAGAATAGTAGAAAAGAAATACTTTTTAACCTACTACTCCCCAATGCTCAGTAAAGAGGGAAAAGACAGATATACCCAACCTGCCTTTCCCTAAAAGAGGTCTGTCTATTTGCATACTTTAAAAGTTGCTGCTTGAAGGTCTGGCTTCTAATCATCCTATATCTAAGTGTGAACAAGAATTTAGAACAACAATCATAAGACTACTAGCTGGGCTTGAAAAAAAGCATAGAAGACACTAGAGAAACCCTTGCTGCAGAGATCAAAGACCTAAAAACTAGTCAGGCTAAAATAAAAAATACTAAACTAAGATGCAAAACTAACCAAATATAATCACAACAAAGATTGAGGCAAGAATAGGTGATATAGCAGATAAAATTATGGAAAATAATGCAGCTGAAAGAAGAAGGAAAGGAAATTATTAGATCATGAGGGGATACTTACTTAGAAAACTTAGTGATTCCATAAAACAAAACAATATCTATATGAGTCCCAGAAGAAGAAAAGTGGGAAAAGGGGGCATAAGGTTTATTTGAACAAATTATAGCTGAGAACTTCCCTAATCTGTGGAAGGAAACAGGCATTCAAGTCCCAGAGGCACAGAGAACTCCCCTCAAAATCAACAAAAACAGGTCAACACATGACATAACATAGTGAATCTTGCAAAATACAAAGATAAAGAATTATGAAAGCAGGTAGGGACAAAAGGTCCTTAACTGACTAGAGTAGACCAATAAGGCTAGCAGCAGACCTGTCCACTGAAAATTTGGCAAGCCAGAAGGTAGTGGCAGGAAATATTCAATGTGCTAAATGGGAAAAATATGCAGTCAAGAATTCTTTATCCAGCAAAGCTGTCATTCAGAATAGAAGGAGAGATAGTTTCCCAGACAAACAAAAACTAATGGAGTTTGTGACCACTAAACCAGCCCTGCAAGAAATGTTAAGGGCGGGGGTGAGGGGGCTCTTTGAGTAGAGAAAAAAAAAAAAAGAAGACCAAAGCAACAAAGAATACCAAGGACCAGAGAACATCACCAGAAACACCAACTCTACAGACAACACAATGGCACTAAATTCGTATCTTTCAATAATCACTCTGAATATATACAGACTAAATGCTCCAATCAAAAGACATAGGGTATTAGAATGGATAAAAACCTGAGATCCATCTATATGCTGCTTGCAAGAGACTAACTTTAGACCTAAAGATACCTGCAGATTGTAAGTGAAGGGATAGAAAACCATTGATCATGCTAATGGAGGTCAAAAGAAACCCGGAATAGCCATACTTATATAAGACAAACTAGATTTTAAAACAAGGCTGCAACAAGGATGAAGAAAGGTATTATATCATAATTAAGGGATCTATCCATCAAGAAGATCCAACAATTGTAAATATTTATGTCCCCAACTTGAAACACCCAGATATATAAATCAATTAGTAAGAAACATAAAGAAATGCATTTATAATAATACCATAATAGCAGGGGACTTTAATACCCCACGTACAACAATTGACAGATCATCTAGGCAGAAAATCAACAAGGAAACAACGGCTTTGAAAGACACACTGGACCAGATGGACTTAACAGATATATTCAGAACATTTCATCCTAAAGCAGCAGAATACACATTCTTCCCAAGTGCACATGGAACATTCTCCAGAACGGATCACATACTAGGGCACGTATCAGCCCTCAATAGTTACAAAAAGATCGAGATCATACCATGCATATTTTCAGATCACAGCACTATGAAACTTGAAATCGACCACAAGAAAAAATATGGAAAGCCCTCAAATACATGGAGGTTAAAGAAGATTCTACTCAAAAAAATGAATGGGTGAAATAAGAAATTAAAAAATACATGGAAGCAAATGAAAATGAAAATATAACAGTCCAAATCCTTTGGAATGCAGCAAAGACAGTCCTAAGAGGAAAGTACATTGTAATTCAGGCCTATCTCAAGAAGCCAGAAAGGTCCCAAATATACAAAGTAACCTTATACCTAAAGGAGATCTCAAAGGAGCAGCAAATAAAGCCTAAAGCCAGCAGAATAAGGGAAATAATAAAGACTGGAACAGAAATAAATGATACAGAAACAACAACAAAAAGCAGTACAACAGATCAGTGAAGAAAAATATACAAAATTAATAACCCCCTAGCCAAACTTATCAAGGAAAGGACACAAATAGATAAAATCACAAATGAAAGAGGAGAGATCACAACCAACATCACAGAAATACAAGCGATTACAAAAGAACACTATAAAAAATTACATACCAACAAACTGGGCAATCTGGCAAATTTCTAGAAACTCACATACTACCCAAAACTCAAACAGCAAGAAATAGAAAATTTGAACAGACCTATAACCAGCACAGAAATTGAATCAGTTATCAAAAATCTACCAACAAACAAGAGTCCTGGACCAGATCGCTTCCCAAGGGAACTCTACCAGCCATTTCAAGAAGAATAAATACCTATTCTTCTCAAACCATTCCAAAAAATAAAAAAAATAAAATGGAAATAAAGCTTCCAAACTCCTTCTATGAAGCCAGCGTTACCTTGATTCCAAAACCAGACAAAAATCCACTAAAAGGGAGAATTACAGGCCAATATCCCTGATGAACCTGGATGCAAAAATTCTCAAGATACTAGCAAATCAAATTCAACAGTACATTAAAAGAATTATTCACCATGATCAAGTGGGGTTTATTCCTGGGCTGCAGGGCTGGTTCAATATCCACAAATCAATCAACATGATACACCACATTAATAAAAGAAAGGATAAGAACCACATGATCCTGTCAATAGATGCAGAAAAAGCATCTGACAAAATACAGCATCTTTTTTTTTTAATGTTTATTTATTTTTGAGAGAGACAGAGTATCAGCAGGGGAGGGACAGAGAGAGAGACACACACAGAATCCAAAGCAGGCTCCAGGCTCTGAGCTGTCAGCACAGAGCCCAACGCAGAGCCCGAACTTACGAACCATGAGACCCTGACCTGAGCTGAAGTCAGATGCCCAACTGACTGAGCCATCTAGGTGCCCCAAAATACAGCATTTTTCTTAATAAAAACCCTCAGAAAGTCAGGATAGAAGGAACATACCTTAACATCATAAAAGCCATATATGAAAGGCCCACAGCTAATATCATCCTCAATGGGGAAAAACTGAGAGCTTTCCCCCCAAGATCAGGAACACAACAGAGATGTCCACTCTCACCACTGTTTAACATAGTGTTGGAGATCCTAGCCTCAGCAATCAGACAACAAAATGAAATAAAAGGCATCCAAATTGGCAAAGAAGTCAAACTTTCACTTTTCGCAAATGACATGATACTCTACGTGGAAAACCTGAAAGACTCCACCAAAAAACTGCTAGAGCTGATCCTAGAATTCAGTAAAGTCACGGGATATAAAAATCAATGTACCGAAATCTGTTGCATTTCTATACACCAATAATGGAGCAACATAAAGAGATATCAGGGAATTAATCCCATTTACAATTTCAGCAAAAACCATAAAATCCCTAGGAATAAACCTAATCAAAGAGATAAAAGATCTATATGCTGAAAACTATAGAAAGCTTATGAAAGAAATTGAAGACAACACAAAGAAATGGAAAAACATTCCATGCTCATGGACTGGAAGAACAAATATTGTTCATTTTTTTTTTTAACAAATCTACATATTCAATGCAATACCCATCAAAACACCAGCATTCTTCACAGAACAAACAATTCTAAAATTTGTGTGGAACCGCCAAAGACCCCGAATAACCAAAGTAATGTTGAAAAAGAAAACCAAAGCTAGAGGCATTACAATCCCAGGCTTTAACCCATATTACAAAGCTGTAACCATCAAGACAGTATGGTATTAGCACAAAAGCAGGCAGATAGATCAATGGAACAGAATAGAGAACCCAGAAATGGACTCACAAATATATGGCCAACTAAACTTCAACAAAGCAGGAAAGAATATCCAATAGAAAAAAGGCAGTCTCTTTAGCAAATGGTGCTGGGAGAACTGGACAGCAACATAAAGTAGAACCTGGACTGGGGCACCTGGATGGCTCAGTCAGTTAAGTGTCTCCCTTCCGCTTGGGTCATGATCTCACGGTTTGTGAGTTCAAGCCCCACATCGGGCTCTGTGCTGACAGCTCAGAGCCTGGAGCCTGTTCGGATTCTATGTCTCCATCTGTCTCTGCCCCTCCCCCGCTTGCTCATGTGTGTTCTGTCTCTCTCTCTCTCTCTCAAAAGTAAATAAACATTAAAAAAAAAAAAAAAAGAATGAACCTGGACCACTTTCTTACACCATACACAACAATAAATTCAAAATGGATGAAAGATCTAAATGTAAGACAGGAAACCATCAAAATCCTACAGGAGAAAACAGGAAGCAACCTCTTTCACCTGGGTTGCAGCAACTTCTTACTTGATAGGTCTTTGAAGGCAAGAGAAATAAAAGTAAAAATGAGCTATTCATGGGTTCAAGCCCCAAGTTGGGCTCTGTGCTAAAAGCAGAGCCAGGAGTCTGCTTCAGCTTCTGTGTCCCCGCTCTCTCTGCCTCTCCCCGGCTCGCACTCTCTCTCTCAAAAATAACCAAACATTAAAAAAAATTGTTTAGGATAACAAAACCTCTGCACAGTAAAGAAAATAACAAAACTAAAAGTCAACCAACAGAATGGGAGAAGATATTTGCAAATGATCTATCCAATAAAGGGTTAGTGTCAAAAATCTATAAAGAACTTACCAAACTCAACACCCTAAAAACAAATAATCCAGTGAAGAAATAGGCAAAATACACGAATAGACACTTTTCCAAAGATGACATCCAGATGGCCACAGACACATGGAAAGATGATCAACATCACTCATCATCAGGGAAATACAAAACAAAACTACATTGAGACATCACCTCACACCAGTCAGAGTGGCTAAAACTAACAAGTCAGGGAACAACAGATGCTGGTAAGGATGCGGAGAAAGGGGAATCCTCTTGCACTGCTGGTGGGAATGCAAACTGGTGCAGCCACTCTGGAAAACAGTGTGGAAGTTTCTCAAATAATTAAAAATAGAATTACCTTATGACGCAGCAATGACACTACTAGGAATTTATCCAAAGGATACAGGGGTGCTGATTTAAAGGGGCACATGCACCCCAATGTTTATAGAAATGCTATCAACAATAGCCAAATTATGGAGAGAGCCCAAGTGTCCATCAACTGATGAATGAATTAAGATGTGCATATATGCAATGGAATGTGTATATTCCAAGAAGATGTGTATGTATGTGTGTGTGTGTGTATATATATATATATATATATATATATATATATATATATATATATATATATATATATGCATGCAATGGAATACCACTCAGCGATGAAAAGGAATGAAATCTTGCCATTTGCAACAACATGGATGGAACTGGAAGGCATTATGGTAAACAAAATAAGTCAGAGAAAGGCATATCACATGATTTCATTCATCTGTGGAATTTGAGAAACTTAACAGATGATTATAGGGGAAGGGAAGGAAAACAAGATAAAAACAAAGAGGGAGGCAAACCCTAAGAGACTTTAAATACAGAGAGCAAACAGAGTTGATGGGGGTGGGGAAAATATGTGATGTTTCTACTCCTGAAGCCAAGACTACACGGTATGTTAACTTGAGAATAAATTTTTTAAAAATTAAGTAAATGTACCCTGGAGGGAAAAAAAATAGAACTATCCTACAACCCAGCAATTGCACCGCTAGGTATTTATCCAAAGGGTACAAAAATGCTGAGTTGAAGGGACACATGCTCCCCAATGTTTATAGCAGCACTATCAATAATATTCCAATTATGGAAAGAGCCCAAATGTTTATCAGCTGATGAATGTATAAAGAAGATATGGTATAGGTCTTTGGGTGGCTCAGTCATTGAACATTTGACTTCAGCTCAGGTCATGATCTCACAGTTTGTGAGCTCAAGCCCCACTTCTCTCTCCCTTTCCCTCTGCCTCTCCTGGGACTCTCTTTCTCTGCCCCTCTCTCACTTGCACGCACTCTCTCTCCCTCCCTCCCTCTGAAAAAAGAGATGTGGGGTGTGTGTGTGTGTGTGTGTGTGTGTGTGTGTGTGTACACACACAATGGAATATTACTTGGTGATCAAAAAGAATGAAATCTTGCCATTTGCAACAATGTGGATGGAACTAGAGTGTATTTTGCTAAGAGAAATGAGTCAGTTGGAGAAAGAAATGATTTGATTTCACCTGTATGTGGAATTTAAGAAACAAAACAAATGCACATAGGGGAAGGGAAGGAAAAAGAAGATAAAAATGGAGAGGGAGGCAAACCATAGGAGACTCTTAAATTCAGAGAACTGAGGGTTGCTGGAGGGGAGGTGGGTGGGGGAGGCACTAAATGGATGATGGGCATTAAGGAGGGTACTTGTTGGGATGAGCACTCGGTATTATACGTAAGTGATGAATCACTGGGTTCTACTCCTGTAACCAATACTACACAGTGTATTAACTAACTTGAATTTAACTTTTAAAAAGAGAGAGAGAGAGAGAGACAAAAGTCACTATATACTGATAAATCTGTCAAAGCAACAAGAGTGTAACATTCATAAATACTTAACACCCAAAAGAAGAACACCTAAATATATAAAGCAAATAGTAACCGATCAGGAGGGAGAAATAAACAGCTGTGCAATAATAGAGGACTTCAATACCCCACTTCCAACAATGGATAAATTATCCAGACAAAAAAATTAATGAGGAAACATAGGATTTAAACTCTACTTTAGACCAGATGGACCTCACAGATGTTTATGAAACATTCTATCCAACAGCAGCAAAATATACATTCTTCTCAAGCGCTCATGAAATATTCTCTAGGATAGATCATATGTTAGACCACAAAACAAGTCTCAGTAAATTTAAGACTGAAATCCTATCAAGCATCTTTCCCAACCACAATGGTAGAAAACTGGAAATCAATTACTGGAAGACTGAAAAATTCACAGATTAGTGGAGATTAAACAGCATGCTAATGAACAACACATAAATCAAAGTATTCAAACAGATAATTCTAAAAAAATATCTGGAGACAAATGAAAACGGAAATACAGCATACCAAAATTATGGGAGACTGCAAAAACAGTTCTAAGAGGAAAGTTCATAGTAATAAACACAAAACTCAAATAAAAACCTAACTTCACACCTCAAGGAACTAGAAAAACAAGGACAAACTAACACAAAGTTAGAATGAAAGAAATAATAAAGGTCAGAGAATAAATTAGATACAGACAAAAAGAAAATAGAAAAAAAAGTCAATGAAACCAGGAGCTTGTTTTATAAAGATGAAAAAAAAAGAGAGAGACATCTTTAGCTAGACTTAAAAAAGAGAAGACTCAAACTCAAATTAAAGAGGAAACATTACAATGGATACACAGATAAAAAGGATACAAAGATACCTAAGAGACCAGGAAAAAGTATATACCAACAAGGTGGACAACCAACAAGAAATGGGTAAATTCCTAGAAATGTGAAACCTACCAAGATTGTACTAGAAAGAAGTAGAAAATGTAAACAGACTGGGTTATTAGTAAAGAGATCAGATCAACAAACAAAAGTCCAGGACCATATGGTTCCATTGATGAATTCTTCCAAGCATTTAAAGAAAAAATTTAAACTCATCTTTCTAAAAAACTCTTCTAAAAACAAACAAACAAACAAACAAAAAAACCAGAAGAGGAGAAAATATTCCCAAACTCATTTTAAGAGGCTAGCATTACCCTGATCTCAAAACCAGAGAAGGACACTACAAAAAAGAAAAATTTAGGTTAGCATTTCTGATGAGCATTGATGCAAATATCCTCAACAAATATTAGCAAACCAAATAAATACATTAAAAGGATCATACATCATGATCAAGTGGGATTTACACTAGGAATTCAAATATGACTCAACATCCACAAAATCAATGTTATACATTAATAAATCATACGATTTTTATCTTTCACTTTAATAGACGTAGAAAAGGCATTAGGCAAAATTCAGCACTCATGATAAAAAAGAAGAAAAAAACTCTCAACAAACTAAGTATAAGGGGATATACCTCAACACAATAAAGGCCATATATGGCAAGCTCACAGCTAACATAAGCAATGGTAAAAAACTGAAAACTTGTCCTCTAAGATCAGGAATAAGACAAGAATGCCTATTCTTGCCACTTTTATTTAACATAATACTGAAAGTCTTAGCTGGAGCAATCAGGAAAAGAAAAGAAATAAAGGCATCAGAATTGGAAAGAAAGAAAACTGTCACTGTTGCAGATAACATTATCTTATATATAGAAAATCCTAAATACTCTACCAAAAAAAAACTGTTAGAGCTAATCAATGAATTCAGTAAAGTTGCAGGAACAAAATTCACATATAAAAATCAATAGCATTTCTATATACTAACAACAAATCATCTGAAAAAGAAAAAAGAAAAAATGATCTCATTTACAATAACATCAAAAACAATTAAACATTTAGGAAGAAATTTAACCAAGGAAGTGAAAGATCGCTATATTTAAAAGTACAAAACATTGATGAAATAAACTGAAGAAGACACAAAGAAATGGAAATGTATCCCATGCTCATGGACTGGAAGAATTTTGTTAAAACGTCAATACTACCAAAAGCCATCTATAGATTTGATGAAATCTCTATTAGGTATACAATGGCAATTTTTCCAGAAGTAGAAAATCATAAAATTTTCACGGAACCACAAAATACCCCAAATACCCAAACGATAATCTTGAGAAACAAGAACAAAACTGGAGGCATCACCCTTCTTCATTTTGAAGAAATTATAAAACAATAGTAATCAAAACAGTAGGATACTGGCATCACACACACACACACACACACACACACACACACACACACACACACCCCAATAGAAAAGAGAGAACCCAGAAATTAACCCAAGCATATACAGTCAACTAATATTTGACAAGGAAGCTAAGAATACTCTATGAATGAAGGACAATAAATGGTGCCAGGAAAATTTGGATATCCACATGTCAAAGAATGAAACTAGACTCCTATCTTACACAATTCAAAAAAATGATTCAAATTGGATTAAATTAGATAACTTAAATATTAAGACCTAAAGTCATAAAACTCTTTGAAGAAAACAAGGAAAAAAAGCTACTTGACGTGTGTGTTGGCTTTGATTTTTTTGGATATGAAAAATAAACTACAAGCAACAGAAGCAAAATAAACAAACTAAAAAGCTCTTCAGAGCTAAAGAAAGGATCAACGAAAATAAAAAGACAACCTACGAAATGGAAAAAAATATTTGCAAGTCACTTATCTGACAAGGGGCTAATAACAAAATATACAGAAAACTCATAGAATTCAACAGCAAAAAAAAAAAAAAAAAAAGACAAAACAAACTCAAATAATGCTATTTTAAAATGGGGAAAGGGCCCAAATAGACATTTGTCCAAAAATGATATGCGAATAGCCAATGGATACATGAAAAGATGCTCAAGATCACCAATCATCGTATAAATGTAAATCAAAACCACAATGAGACATCATCTTACACCTGTCAGTAGGGCCATCATCAAAAACACAAACTATAACAAATCGTGGTGTGGATATGGAGTAAAGAGAGTACTTGTGCATCATTAGTGGGATTTCACATTTGTACAGGCACTGTGGAAAACCATAGTGAGTTTCTCAAAAAATTAAAAAAAGGAAACCACCATATGATCCAGCAATCCCATTTCTGAGAATATATTCAAAGGAAATGAAAACACTGTATCAGAGATATCTGTACCCCCATGTTCATGGCAGCATTATTTACAATAGCAAGTCATGGAAACAAACTAAGTGGATGAATAGATAAAGATAGAGAAATACATAGAAAATACATAAAATAGATAAAGTTGTGGTATATATTAATATATACACACAATGCAGTATTTTTCCACAATTTTAACAAAAGGAAATTCTGCCTTTGTGACAACATGGATGGATCCTCAGGGCATTATGTTTAGTGAAATAAGCCATACAGAGAAGACAAATACTGTATGATCTCACTTATATATGGAACCTGAATTGAAAATAAAACAAAACTCAGAGATCAGATTTTTGGTTACCAGAGGCAGAGGGTGTGGGGAGGGGAAAGTGGGTGAAGGTGATCAAAATTTGCAAACTTTCAGCTATAAGTGCTAGGAATATATATCATATGCAACATGATGGCAATTTCTCTTTTTCTTTAATTATCGATATAAGATGACAGATGTGAACCAAACTTACTGTGATAATCATTTTATGATATATGTAAATCAAATCGTTATGGTGTATACCTTAAATTTCTGCTGTATGTCAACGATATCTCATTCCGACCAAGGGGAAAACCACAGTGAGATATTACCTTACACCTGTTAGAATAACTATTATCAGAAAGACCACAGATAACAAGTACTATCCAGGATATGGAGGAAAGGGAACACTTGTACACTATTGGTGGGAATATAAGTTGATGCTCCTCCTACGAAAACAATTTGATGCTTCTTCAAAAATAAAAATGGGCTCTGGTTCGACATAGTGACGTAGGAAGACCTCAAACTCACTACCTCCAAGAACACACCAAATCTACACTTATTTACAAAGCAATTCCTTCTGAAGAACTGAAGGCTGACTAAATAGCTTCTACACACCAAAAGATAGACTACATAGCAGCAAGAGAGTCAGAGACAGAGTAAGGAAGGGAAACTCCACCCCAGTGCTGTGTGTTGAGGGACCATGAACAGGTGCATCTGCCATGGGACACAGAAAAAGAGCCACGGTTTGAAAGAGCAATTAGAATATAAAATATCCAGCCCTAGAACTCAGCCAAATGGTGGGGGAGCTGTTTGTATTCTCTCCAGATCTGAGGGGCTGGTGAGTGCCACAATTTATGTTCTCTACTTTGATAGCATGCATAGGAGCAGAGTCTGGGGCCCCTAGTGGCCTACCACCTTAGTAAGCCCCAGGCCCATAGCCCACACCAGTCCCAGCCATCCCACCCAGGTGGCCCCAGTGTAGTGTACACCAGGATACCCCTGATCAGTGCTCACTACAGCTGCAGCCAGCTTGCCAACACAACACAGGTGCAAAGCAGCCTGGAAAACTCCAGGACCACACCATTTCAGCTCTAGAGGACTTGCTATGGCACCTCCAGTGCCGACTGCCCCAGGACCTTCTGGCCAGCACCCACCTTGGCTCCTGTTGCCCCACCAAGGTGCCCCCTGCATGGGGTGCCCTGGGACCTCCCAGACTGCACTCACTCCGGCGTCAGCTGTCCAGCCAGGGTGTCCTCTGAGTGGAGAGCCGCAGGACATCCCCAACCCACACCCGCTTCAGCTTCAGCAGTCCTACTAGCCCACCCTCTGCATAGAGCGCCTGAGATTTCCCTGGCTTGCACCCACTTCAGCTTCAGTTATCCTTCCAGGGTGCCCTCTGTGCAGAGAGCCCTGGGACTAGCCCATCCCACACCCACATCAGCTCCAGCCATCCCACCAGGGCAGCCCAGCATGGAGTGCTCCAAGACCCCCAGCCCACACCAGACATACCTCCAGCTCCCCAGCCAAAGTAACCAGACACACAGTTTACACAGGGCGTGATTATACTCAAGACCAATCCTTCAAGTTTAGGAGAAGTAGTTGTTCTGCCTAATTCATAGGCACAAACACAAAGTCAAACAAAATGAGACAGAAGAATATGCTCCAAAGAAAGAAAAAAAACAAAACCTCAACAAAAGAACTAAATGAAACAGATAAGCAATATATCTGATAAAGAAATTCAAAGTAATGGTCATAAAGATGCTTACCAGGCTTTCGAGAACAGCAGATGAACTCAAGGAGCGTTTCAATAGTGAGAACGTATAAAAAGGAACCAAACAGAGCTTAAGATTATAATAATTGAAATGAAAAATACACTAGAGGGAATCATAGCAGATGAGAAGATGCAGAAGAACAGATTAGCAATTTCTAAGATAGGAAAATGAAAAACACCCAATCAGAACAATAAAAATAAAGACTTTAAAAAATTAGGAATTAGGATATGTCAAGGGTTCTCTTGAACATCAGGTGAACAAACATTCATGTTATAGGGGGTCTCAAAAGGAGAAGAGATAAAGAGGCAGAAAACTTAGGTGAAGAAATACCTGAAAACATCCCTAACCTAGGAAAGTAACCAGACACCTAGGTTCAAGAAACAAAGAGTTCCGGGATGCCTCAGTGGCTGAGTTGGTTAAGCCTCCAACTCTTGGTTTCCAGTTATGATCCCACCTTTGGTGAGATCAAGCCCCATTTTAGGCTCTGTGCTGACAGCACAGATTCTGCTTGGGATTCTCTCTCTGCGCCTCTCTCTCTCTCTCAAAAGTAAAATATAATAAGAAATTTCCAAACAAAATAAACCCAAGGAGGTGCACACTAGAACACTTAATCATTAAAATACCAAGGATTAAAGTTAAGAATTTTAAAAACAGGAAGAGAAGCAGTTAGTTACATACAAAGGAAAACCCATAAGGCTATCAGCTGAGTTCAACAGAAAACTTCCAAGCCAGAAGGGACTGGCATGAAATACTCAAAGTGCTGAGAGGAAAAAACCTAGAACCACGAATACCCAGCAAGATTACCATTCAGATTTGAAGGAGAGATAGTTTCCCAGATAAACAAAAGGTAAAGAACCACTTAACCAGCCTTCCAAAAAATGTTAAAAGGACTCTTAAGTGGAAAATAAAGGTCCATACTTAGAAGAAAATTATGAAAAGGAAAATTCACGTGAGTAAAAGCAAATATAAAGGTAGTAGAGAAATCACTTAAAAGCTAGTGTGAAAGTTAAAGACCAAAGTAGTAAAATCAATTATATCAAAAAAAAAAAAAATGAGTTAAGGGACTCACAAAATACAAGATATAAAATATGATGACATATACATAAAACATGGAGTGGGGAGTAAAATGAAATGGTTCCAGAATGTGTTAGAACTTAAGTGACTATCAACATAATATAGACTACCATATATTTGGGATGTTATGTATAAATCTCATAACCACACATACACAAACACATTATACATACATATAGATACATACATACATAAAAATAAAGAGAAAGTCAAGCATAACACTAGAGAAAGTCAATTACACAAGGAAAGAGATCAAGAGAAAAAAAAACAGAAGAACTGTAAAAACAGCCAAAAAACAGTTAGCAAAATAGCCATAAGTACATATCTATCAACAATCACTTTAAATGTACGTGGTCTAAATGTTCTAATCAAAAGACACAAGGTGACAGAATGAATTTAAAAAAACAAGACCTGTCTAATATTGCCTATGACAAACTCACTTCAGACCTAAAGACACATAGAGACTTAAAGTGAAAGAATGGAAAAAGATATTCCATGATTATGGAAGTGGGGGAAAAAAGCCAATATTTGTATCAGACAAGATAGAGTTTAAAACAAAGACTGTAATAAGAGACAAAGAAGGGCACTACATAAGATAAAGGGACCAATCCAATAAGGGATATAACAATTGTAAATATCTATGCACCTAACATGGAAGCATCCAAATACATAATGCAAATATTAACAGACATTTAGGGAGAAATTGATAGTAACAGATGAATAGTAAGGGATTTTAACACCCCACTTACATCAATGAATAGATCATCCAGGCAGAAAATCAGTAACAAAACAGTGTCTTTGAATGACACATTAGATCAGATGGACTTAACAGATACAAACGAAACATTCCATCCCCAAACAACAGAATACACATTCTTCTCAAGTGCACATGAAACATTCTCCAGGATAGATCACACATTAGGCTACAAAACAAGTCCCAATAAATTTAAGAAGACTGAAATCATATCAAGCATCTTTTTCAACCACAACCGAATGAAACTGGAAATCAATTACAAGGAAAAAACTGGAAAAAAACCACAAACATGTGGAGGCTAAAGCACATGCTACTAAACAGCCTATAGGTCAACAAAGAAATAAAAGGTAATTTTTTTTTAAATACACAGTGACAAATGAAAATGAAAACACAATGGTACAAAATATTTGGGACACAGCAAAAGCAGTTCCAAGAGGGAAATTAGAGCAATACAGGCCTATCTCGAGAAAAAAAAAAAAAAAAAATCTAATTTTACACCTAAATCAACTAGAAAAAGAACAAACAAAGCCCAAAGTTAGAAAGAAATAAGATGAGAGCAGAAATAAAATAGAGACTTATATAGAAAAGATTGGGGTGCCTGGTGGCTCAGTCGGTTAGGCGTCCAACTTCAGCTCAGGTCATGATCTCATGGTTGGTGGGTTCCAGCCCCGCATCAGACTCTGTGCTGACAGCTCAGAGCCTGGAGCCTGCTTCAGATTCTATGTCTCCCTCTCTCTGTCCCTCCACCTCCCTCTCTCTCTCTCTCTCTCTCTCAAAAATAAATAAAACATTAAAAAAATAGAAAAAAATCAATGTATGCAAGAGCTGGTTCTCTGAAAAGATAAAATTGATAAACCTTTACCATCCTCTTAAAAACAGAGAAAAGACTCAAATGAATAATATCAGAAATGAAAGGAGAACAAATACGACAGAAATACAAAGCATATATACTATAAAAAGTTATATGCCAACAAATTGGACAACTCAGAGGAAATGGATACATTCCTAGAGACCTAGAACCTCCCAAAACTGAATCAGGAAGAAATAGAAAACCTGAACAGTCCAATAAGTAACAAAATTGAATCTGTAATCAAAAAACTCAACAAACAAAAATCCAGGACAGATTCTACCAAACATTTAAAGAAAAGTTAATACCTGTCTTCTCAAACTATTCCAAAAAAAAAGAAGAGGGAGAAAAGCCTCCAAATATATTCTACAAGGCCAGCATTACCCTGATACCAACACCACACAAAGACCACAAAGAAGAAAACAAAAGGCCAGTATCCTTTGTGAACATAGACACAGACATCCTCAACAAAGTATCAGCGAACTGCATTCAACAATATATTAAAAGGATCATTCACCATGATCAAGTGGGATGTATTCCAGGGATGCAAGGATGGGTCCATATCCACAGATCAATCGACATGATACACCACATTAACAAAACCAAGGATAAAACTCTTGATCATCTCAACAGATGCAGAAAAGGCATCTGACAAAGCACAACATCCATTTAAGACAAAAACTCTCAACACAGTGGGTTTAGAGAGAATATACCTCAACGTAACAAAGGCCATTTATGACAGATCCACAGCTAACGTCATCCTCAATGGTGAAGAACTGTGAGCTTTCCCTCAGACCTCAGGAACAAGACAAGGATGTCCACTCTCACCACTTTCATTCAACATAGTACTGGAAGTCCCAGCCATAGCAATCAGATAAAAAAAGAAAAAATGTATCCAAGGAGGTAAGGAAGAGTTAAACTGTCACTATTTATAGATGACTTGATGCTATCCATAGAAAACCCTAAAAACTTCACCAAAACTATTAGAATAAATGAATTCAGTAAATTTTCAGAATACAAAATTAATATACAGAAGTTGTTTGTGTTTCTGTATACTAATAACAAAATAGCAGAAAGAGAAATGAAGATAAAAATTGCACCAAAGGGATAAAATATCCAGGAATAAACTTAACTAAGGAGGTAAAAGACCTTTACTCTGAAAACTATAAAACGTTGATGAAAGAAATTGAAGAGGACACAAAACAAATGGAAAGCTATTCCATGCTCATGGAGTAGAAGAATTAGAATTTCTAAAATGTCGGGGCGCCTGGGTGGCTCAGTCGGTAAGCGTCCGACTTCGGCTCAGGTCATGATCTCTCAGTCCGCAAGTTCGAGCCTGGCATCGGGCTCTGTGCAGACAGCTCGGAGCCTGGAGCCTGTTTCAGATTCTGTGTCTCCCTCTCTCTCTGCTCCTCCCCCACTCACACTCTGTCTCTCTCTCAAAAATAAATAAACATTAAAAAAAAAAAGAATTTCTAAAATGTCCATACTACCCACAGCAATCTATAGATTCAGTGCAATCCCTATCAAAATGACAATAGTGTTTTTCACTGAACTAGAACAAATAATACTAAGATTTGTATGGAATCACAAAACCCTGAATAGCCAAAGCAATCTTTTTTTTTTTTCATTTTTTTTTAACGTTTATTTATTTTTGAGACAGAGAGAGACAGAGCATGAACAGGGGAGGGGCAGAGAGAGAGGGAGACACAGAATCGGAAACAGGCTCCAGGCTCTGAGCTGTCAGCACAGAGCCTGACGCGGGGCTCGAACTCACAGACTGTGAGATCATGACGTGAGCCGAAGTCGGAAGCTTAACCGACCGAGCCACCCAGGCGCCCCCAAAGCAATCTTAAAGAACAACAAAGCTGGAGCTATCACAATTCCAGAGTTCAAGGTGTGTTACAAAGCTGTGGTAATCAAAACAGCATGGACTGGCACAAAAACAGACACATAGCTCAGTGGAACAGAATAGAGAATCCAGAAATAAACCCATGCTTATAGAGTCAATTAATCTGACATAGGAAACAAGAATATACGATGGGGAAAAGAAGTTTTTTCAACAAATGGTGTTGGGAAAACTAAGCAGCTACATGCAAAAGAATCAAACCGGACCACATCTTACATCATACACAAAAATTAACTCAAAATGGGTTAAGAATCTAAATGTGATACCTGAAACTATAAAACTCCTAGAAGAAAATATAGGCAGTAATCTCCTAGACGTGGGCCTCAGCAACATTTTTCCAGATATGTCTCTTCAGGCAAGGGAAACCTAAGCAGAAATAAACTATTAGGACTACACCAGAATAAAAAGCTTTTGCACAGCAAAGGAAATCAACAAAGTGAAAAGGCAACCTACCAAATGGGAGAAGATATTTGCAAATGATAGATTTAATAAGGGGTTAATAATCACAATATGTAAAAAGAACTTATACGACTGAACACCAAAACAAAAGCCCCAAATAATCTGTTTAAAAAATATGGGTAGAAGACATGAATAGACATTTTTTTCCAAAGAAGACCTACAGATGGCCAACAGACACATGAAAAGGTGTTCAACATCACTAATCATCAGGGAAATGCAAGTCAAAACCATAGGAAATATCACCTTACACCTGTCAGAATGTCTAGTATCAAAAAGATAAGAAATGACAAGAATGTTAGCAAGAACGTGGAGGAAAATGAATCCTTATTCACTGTTGGTAGGAATGTAAATTGGTGCAGCCACTGTGGAAAATAGTATTGGACTGCCTCAAAAAATTAAAAATAGAAATACCCTATGATCTAGTACTTGTCCTACTGGGTATTTACCCAAAGAAAATAAAAACACTAATTCACAAAGATATATGAACCTCTATATTTATTGCAGCATTATTTACAATAGCCAAGAGATGAAAGCAACCTGAGTGTTCATCAAAAGATGAACGGATAGGGGCATCTGGGTGGCTCAGTGGGTTGAGCATCCAATTTCAGCTCAGGTCATGTTCTCACAGTTTGTGAGTTCAAGACCCACATCGGGCTCTCTGCTGTCAGTGCAGAGTCCACTTCTGATCCTCTGTCCCCCCCTCTCTTTCTGCCCCTCACACTCTCTCTCATAAACATTAAAAAAAAAGATGAATGGATAAAGGTCTCTCTCTCTCTCTCTCTCTCTCTCTCCTCTTATACAAATAAGCCACAGAGATAAAAAGTACAATATAGGGAATATAGTCAATGGTATTATAGTAGCATTGTATGGTGACCGAGGGTAGCTACACCTATGGGGAACACAATGTAGAGAGATGTCGAATCACTATGCTATATACCTGAAACTAATATAACACTGTCTGTCAACTATACTTCAATAAAAAAATTAAGAATTGGGATGCCTGAGTGGCTCAGTCGGTTAAGCATCTGACTTCAGCTCAGGTAGTGATCTCATGGTTTGTGGGTTCGAGCCCAGTCAGTTAAGCCCAACTCTTAATCTCTGCTCAGGTCATGATCTCGCAGTTCATGGAATCGGGCCCTGCTTCAGGCCCTGTGCAGTGCAGAGCCTTCCTGGGCTTCTTTCTTTCTCCTTCTCTATTCCTGTGTATAGGAATTTCTATATATGATGTATATATAGAAATATTTTTATATAGAAATCAGCAATATTTGTAGAGATAATTAGAAGGTAAAATGGAAGAAAAATCCTATTTCCAATAGCAACAATAAAATATCCCCTAGAAATAAGCTTAACTAAACGTATAAGATGTGAAGAAAACTTTAAATCACAGAAAAGACTTGAACAGATAGAAAAACTTAATATGTTCTTGGATAGGAAATCTCTATATCATAAAGATATCATCAGTTCTCCTGGTATTAGTCCATAAATTTTAACATGATTCCAATTAAATAAGCGATAGGATTTTTTAAATGGACAAATTCTAAAGTTCATATGGAAAAATGGACAAATAAGAATAACCAGGAAAATAATGAGGGGGAATCATCTCTATCAGATATTTAAACATGAGGCTACTAAACAGTGTGATCCTAGTACATAAATAACCAGACAGATCAGGACGCTGAACTGAAATTAATCCAAATACATAAAATTATTATATAGCAACAAAAATGAATTTCGAATCAATGCGGAAAAGATAATGGTAAATTAGCTGGGTGGTCGTCGGGGGGGGGGGGGGGGGGAAGTTGGAGTTATTTATTATACATTACATTAAAACACATTCCAGGTGGCAAAAACATTTAAGTTTAAAAATAAAATAAAATAGTATCATAAAAGCAGAAGAAATCACAGGAGAATTCTTTAGTTAACCTCAGAGCAAGGAAGGCCCAAGTATGCGTGGGGGGGGGGGGGGGTCCCAGAGCCAAAAGAAAAAGCAGATAAATTTATTACATAAAATTTAAGATTTTTCAAGCTAAGAATCATCATAAGCAAAGGCAAATAACAAGCTACGGGAAGAGCACGAACTCATCTGCAATTCCTGCCTCAAAGGGCTATTTTCCTTAATACACAAAGAACTAAGCATCAGTAACAAAAATCACCAGAGCAAAAGAATACAAAGAAACCTATGAGGAGCCCAAATTACAATGGAATTAATGTTGCTTATGGCTGACCTTAAAATTGAGGTGGACCAGGGACACCTGGGTGACTCAGTCATAAGCATCTGATTTCCACTCAGGTCATGATCTCATGGTTCATGAATTCGAGCCCTGCATCGGGCTCTCTGTGAGAGCCCGCTTCAGATCCTGTCTCCTCTCTTCCCCTCTCCCATCCTGTCTCTTTTTCTCTAAAACTAAATAAACATGAAAAAATTATTTAAAAAAAATTGGGGGTGAACCCAACTAATCAGAAGGATTTTTAAGGTGGAAGGAGGCAGAAGAGAGAGAAAGATGTGACAACAGAAACAGGGTCAAAAGGGTACATTCATACTAAAAAAAAAAAAAAAAAAAAAAAGCTGAATTCATAATAAAAGAAATGCACATGAAAAACCACATTCCAATACTATTTTTTTAATCTATCAGATCGATCAAGATCAAAAAATTTTAAGACAAACTTTGCTGGCAAGGATGTGAAGAAAGAGGCATCTCCGTATACAGCAGGCAAGGGGGTACCAGTACTTCTGTGGACGACAGTTTGTGATAGTTAATCAAAGCCACATGTATTGAATGCTACTATGTAGCAATTCTAATTCAAAGAATTTATCCTCTAGGCATTCTTGCATATATGAGAAATCATGTATGCAATGAAACATTGCTTATAATAGAACAAAAAAAAATATCACAAATGAACCAAGTGTCCATTAGTAAGGTAATAGTTAAATGCATTCTGACAGTTTAATATTATGCAGCTGTAATAAAGGAATAAGAAAGACCTTTAGGGATATGGAACAATTTGTGAGTTGTACAGTCTTAAATGTAAAAGCATGGAGGGTAGTGCCTATGGTATGCTTGCATTTATTTCTTTAAAAGGGGGGAAAAGACTATGATATGCATACATCTATCGTAAAAAGTTTAAATAGAAACAAATGTGATTGTGTGTATGTGTGTATATATATATACATACATATGTATATATGTATATACACACACATAATTGTTGGCATGAATAAAACAGAAACACAAGAGACCAAATTTGTGCCTCAGGTTATCTCAGCATGACAGACCTGGGTGTTGGGGACACAGGAATGATACCGTATTTTGCATTTATTCTCTTCTTTGCCTCTTTAATTTTGCAACCTTGTACTACCTTTTCTAAAACTCTTTAACTCTTTTCTAAAAGTTAAACTGAGGATCCATTTCGTTCGGGTCTAGTGGGATATATTTATGTGTTGTTGTGAAGTTCCTCCCATGTATAATTAAGTCGTGCTGTCACAGTGGTTAAGATAGACTCTCTGGAAGGCCCTGATCAGCCCACAAGGCCAGGGGTCACATCGACATGGCGATGGGTCTTCTTTGGCACCTGACACCACCGACTCTTGTGGGGTAGGAAAGAAACACGGTTTGAAAAGGTCCAAGCCAGAAGCTTGTGTGGAGAAAATCCTTCCAACCCCCAGACATATGAATATAAGCCGGGAATTCAGTTTTCAGATGCTTCACCAAAAGAGAAGTTCTCTCTTATAAGGAATATACTCAATAATATAATTATAAATATACCGCATTTTTCTTTCCTACGGCAATTCTATGAAATAGAATTCCTGCGTTCATAACACACAAACCTATAGCAATAACACAAACACTTTGTACTTCGGGATGTGAGGTCACATGTTTTATACGTCCCAGCCATCAATTAAAATTTCATTTTATAGGTCAACATCAATAAAACTGGGGAAGAAACTTTTTGATGAAGCATACTACAGGAGGTCTAAATTATTTTTTTAAGTTTATTTTTGAGAGAGAGACAGAGACAGAGACAGAGACAGAGAGGTGGGGGGGAGAGAGAGAATCCCAAGCAGGCTCTGTATTGTCAGAGCAAAGCCCTAGCGAACCCCCCAACTGTGAGATCATGACCCCAGCTGAAATGAAGAGTCAGACGCTTAACTGAGCCAGCCACCCCAGGTGCCCCTAAGTTACCTTATTTATAAAAGAGAACACGATTTCGTATATCTTACAAAATCACTGTTACAGGAGGAGGTGGACAAAAGCATATAACCAAAAAATACAGGATAAAGTATTATAGACAAAAATGTAGGATAAAGTATTATGGAGGCACCTCAGGTCCTTTGTTCATTAAAACATTAGGTTATTTTTCTGGATTCTGTGATAGGTGCTATTTGTCAGATATTCACATTTTGTAATTTGCTGATTTCTTTCTTCATTCTAAGTATCCATCTGCTTACCTAATTTTAAGTATTTTCTATCCTTTGTCTAAAAGGGGTTCCCACAAATGATGTAAGCTTCAGGCCCCAGAAAACTTGGACCCACACCTGGAATCCACAGTCCATCTAAAATTTAAATTTGCCAATCTGCCGTGGGAAAGTCAGAAGTACGGAACAGCTACACCCCCCCCCCCCCCCGTTTTTTTTTTTTTACACCAGACTGACATCCAGATCTGCCAAGTAACTTGAATCTGCGAAAACCCTGGAAACAAAGCCCAGGTCATTACATCCCCCATTAGCTCCCTTCTCCGCCTTTGTCTCTTTGGGGCACACAGAACAAAATAGGTTCCCCCTCCCCCGCCAAATCTGCATCCGCCTCCGTCTGCAGATCGAGTGCTAGCACTCTCCCAACATGCTTGAGGCCTCTGTGCACTTCTCATTTCATATCTTAAAAGCCGAGAATTAATTAGAAGACTTAATTCTCTCAGTGATAGAACTTCCGCTGAGTGATACACTTTGCGGTCTCATCTGTAGGATTTGACATTAACCCAGCTTCTGCCAGGCAGCCTCGAATTCCCAGGCTGCTGTGCGGCTTTAAATGTTCTCACCGGAGAGGCTTTTTCTACCTACGGGCTATTATTATGCAAAATCTAATCATTCCTAGCAGGACTTGCCACCAGTTTGTTCTGTTCAGCTACTGAAGGTTTGGTTTTAGCTGTAACCTAAAATCTGTGAGAAACCCTCAACAATTTTTTCCTGTGCATTTGGGGGGCGGGGGGGGGGGTGGAATTCTCTAAACGGCCGACAATGATGGGAATGCACCATTCAATTCTCCCTTCCAGGGAGCTGTGGCTGCAGGCAACGTAGCTGGCAGTCAGCTGCTTCACCCTCTGGATACAGAGCGGTTCCCAAGAAGCAAATGCCGGGCCTCCCTCCCCATCGCAGGATCCTCTATGGGGCACTCACTGCTCTGGGGTTCCCTGTTGCCTGGCCAAGAACTTCTCAGAGGTGCAGCAAACTCTCAAGTTCTCTCTCCTCCCTTTCTCTTCTCCTGGGGGTCCAGATCAGCATCACAGTCCAAGGAAGGCTCTCTGACCTCCTGCTCGCACGCACTCTCTCTCTCTCTCCACTTCCCCCATGAATCTCCTGCAAATCCAATCTCATATTAGCATCTGCTTCTCAGGGATGGATACACTACACTGGAACATTTAAATCATGTGAGTAAGGGGGGAAAATGAATGACATTTTGCTTTTGCAAAGAAAGAAGGAAAATGATAGTTATGGGGCCTCTACTAACTGTCAGATGTTGCTAGGTATTTTTAAATACACTGTCTCAATTTATAAAGGTAAGCATCATTATTCTCAGGCCTTAAAAAAAAATCTAAGTGAAAGTCTGGTTGGTAAAGTGACTGCTGATACCCTCAGTGCTTACAGAGCTGTCAGCTCTACTCAGGTTTCTAGAGAATTCTAGACTTGGAGTATAGATATAGTTCACACACAGTTTTCATTAGCCTGGGGTAAGGGATAGTAAATGCCTTATGTCAAAGGTTGAATGGAACGATCACCATTACCTACAGTGTTCTCCTATCTTTCTATTATCTCTGCCCCTATCAGATATCTGCCAGTTGGCCTTTCCCTTATTGATATGCCCACCACTCTTGCTCTTAGAATTCTTTATCAAAGTTCAGACTGAATCTGAATCGACATGAGGTAGCTTCAATCTTCAGTTCAGGCAGCAAAAGTCCTACCAAATGGTGACCACAGAAGATCATTAATGATTTTTGTAATTGTTAAAACTCCCTAGACTTTTCATTTAAAAAGATAAAAAAGGTAAAAAAAAAGCAAGAAAAAAACTCTTAAAGACGATTAGAAGGAACATACCTCAGCATAATAAAGACCAAATATAACAAGCCCACAGCCGACATCACACTCCAGGGTGAAAAGCTGAGAGCTTTTCCTCTAAGATCCAAAACAAGTCAGGAATTCCCACTATTGCCACTTTGATTCAACACAGTACTGGAAGTCCTAGCCAGAGCAATTAAGCAAGAAATAAATAAATAAATAGAAGTCACCACATTTGAAAGGAATAAGTAAAATTGTCACTATTTAGAGATGACATATATAGAAACCTTATTAGAATGAATTCAATAAAGATGCAGGATACAAAGTGTGCAAAAATCTGTTGCATTTCTATACACCAATAATAAACGATCAGAGAGAAATTAAGAAACAATCTCATTTATAATTGCATCAAAAAGAATGAAGTATCTAGGAATAAACTTAAGCAAGGAGGTGAAAGACATATTGAAATCTATAAAACATTAGGGAAAGAAATTGAGGAAGACACGAATAAATGGAAGATACTCTGTGCTCATGGATTAGAAAATTTTTGTTAAAATGTCCATATCACTCAAGCCAATCTACAGATTCAATGCAATTCATCAAAATCCCCATGGCATTTTTAACAGAAATAGAACTCACAATCCTAAAATTTGTATGGAACCATAGAAGACCCTGAATAGCCAAAGAAATCTTGAAAGAACAACAAAGCTGATGACCACGTGCTCCCTGCTTTCAAATTGTATTACAAAGCTCTAGTGATTAAAACAGTACGGTATTATCATAAAAACACACATATACATCAATGGCACAGAATAGAGAGCCCAGAAATAAACCAACATATATGTGGTTTACACATACACAATTTACAACAGTGGAGCCAAGAATGTTCAATGGGGAAAAGACGGTCTCTTTAATAAATTGTGTTGGGAGACAAACCAAGAAACAGACTCTTAACTATAGAGAACAAAATGATGGTTTCCAGAGGGGAGGTGGGTGGGATGGGTGAAACAGGTGATGGGGATTAAAAGTACACTTATGGGGCTCCTGGGTGGCTCAGTCGGTTAAGCATCCGACTTCGGCTCAGGTCATGATCTCGCGGTCCGTGAGTTCGAGCCCCGCGTCAGGCTCTGTGCTGACAGCTCAGAGCCTGGAGCCTGTTTCAGATTCTGTGTCTCCCTCTCTCTGACCCTCCCTGTTCATGCTCTGTCTCTCTCGGTCTCAAAAATAAAAATAAAACTTAAAAAAAAAGTACACTTATGAAGAGCACTGAGTAATGTATAGAATTGTTGAATCATTATACTGTATACCTGAAACTAATATAATACTGTATGTTAACTGGAATTTAAATTTTAAAACTTAACAAAGTAATTGTGCTGGGAAAATTGGATAGCCACATGCAAAAGAATGAAACTAGACCACTATCTTTACCAAACACAAAGATAAACTCAAAATGGACCAAAGACATGAACATAAGACATGCAACCTTAAAATTCCTAGGAGAAAACACAGACAGGACGCCTGGGTGTTTCAGTTGGTTGAGTGCCCAACTCCTGATTTCGGCTCAGGTCATGATCCAAGGATCGTGGGACCAAGTCCCACGTCAGGCTAGCATGGATTCTCTCCCTCCCTCCCTCCTCCCTCTGCCCCTCTCTCCCACTTGCATGCATTCTGTAAAATAAAAGAAAGAAAAAAAAAGAAAAGAAAACACAGACAGTAAACTTCTTGATATAGGTCTAGGCAATGATTTTTTTTTTTTTAATCTGATGCCAAAAGCAAAAGCAACAAAAGCAAAAATAAGCGGGACTATGTCAAACTAAAAAGCTTCTGCACAGCAAAAGAACCTGACGGAACAAAAAAAGCAACCTACTAAGTGGGAGAAAATATTTGCAAATCATATCTGATAAGGGGCTAATATCCAAAATACATAAAGAACTCCTAAAACTCAATCACACACAAAAAAAATCCAATTAAAATGGGCAGATCTGAAGAGACATTTTTCCAATGAATACATACAGATGGCCAACAGGTACACGAAAAGAGGCTCTGCATCATTAATCAAGGAAATGCACATCAAAACCACAGTGATATCACCTCATACCTGTTAGAATGGCTATTATCAAAAAGGCTAGAAATAACAAGAGTTGATGAGGAAGTGGAGAAAAGGTTGGTAGGAATGTAAATCAGTGCAGCCATTATGGAAAACAGTATGGAGGTTCCTCAAAAATTGAAAAATGGAACTACCATATGATCTAGCAATTCCACTCCTAGGTATTTATCTTAAAAACCCCACAAAACTCAAAAATATATATGCAACCCCATGTTTATTGAAGTATTATTCACAGTAGCCAAGATATGGAAACAACCCAAGTGTCCACCAATGAATGAATGAATAGATGGATGTGTGTAGTAAGTGCATCCGTGTGTATATGTATCTAAACACACGTTCGTGTACACACATGCATGTACACACACATACACACACAATGGAATATTATTCAGCCATAATCTTGCCATTCGTGACATGTACGGACCTCATTATGCTAAGTAAAGTAAGTCAAACAGATAGACAAATACTGTATGATCTCCCTAATATGTGAAATTGAAATCAGTAGCCAAACACACTGATACAGAGAACAGATTGGAGGTTGTCCGAGGCAGGGGGTGGGAGGTAGGAGAAAGGGGTAAACTTTTTTTTATACGGGAAGGGGTTAGTTTAAAGATTTTTTTTTTTTTTAAAGAACATGTAATCAAAATGTTAAAAAAAAAAAATACACCCCAAAAGGCTTGGAGAACTGTAGAAATTATGATAACACCAATTGCTGGAATCATGATACCTCACTGGCTTAACCCAACAGAAACGGTGTCTGGCTTATACAAAACCCCACGGCAAGGGTGGCAAGGTGGGTGGAAGGGGCACTGGCCTCACGTAGTCAGTCACTAACCAGGTCAACAGTGGCTCTGCCGTCTTCAATATGTGACATTTCCACGGTTGCCCTGGGTGTCAACATCCAGGGAATATAGAAGAAGGTAGAGGAGCACTTGTTTCCACATCACCTGTGCTCACATTACAGCCGTTGAGGAGAAGCAGTCAAGGGGCTGCCCCTGAATGCAAGGGAGGCTGGGGATGCGTCCCTGGCTGGGCAAAAATGTGACACTATGAGAGGAAAATGGGAACGTTTGGGGGCAAGCTGGCCATCTCTGCCCCAGCAAGCATTGCTACCTCGGGTGACTACCATCTGTTTTCCAGGACTCTCCCAGTGTTAGCATGAAAAGTCCCATGTCCTGGGAAAAACGCTCACTCCCAGACAACCTGGGATAGCTATCACCCTATTAAAAATTGACCAACTGTTTAAAACAATATCCACTTAGAAAATGGGAAAAAAGGCTTTGATGTCCATTCAAGAGTTCTACAGATGCTATGAAAACCTGAGCAGGTGATCAGAAGCAGTTTTTAAATTTTTTTTTTCCAGATGGAAAATTCCCTAAGAGCAAAAATACAGTATTTTAAGAATTTGTGAAAATGCTGACTAGCAATTAAGAGTCACAATTGCCTGAAATTGTACTAGCAATAAGACATTATAAAAACAATAAAATCTGGGGCACCTGGGGGCTCAGTCGGTTAAGCATCCAACTCTTGGTTTTGGCTCAGGTCCTGATCTCACAGTTTCATGGGATCGAGCCCTATGTCAGGTTCTGTGCTGATGGGCAGAGGCTGCTTGGGATTCTTTCTCTCCCCCTCTCTGTCTGCTCCCCGCCCCCCAACTCATGCCATCTCGGTCTCTCTCAAGATTAATAAAGTTTTTAAAACAATAAAAACAAAATCCAAAACTATTCAAGATGGTCACCATTCTAATAAGGCAGTGCTTAATAACCCATGAAATATTGCTCACTGCCCCTGTGGCAAAATAAAATTGACATCTGAAAGGGAAAAGGGCAAATTCATTGTTGCTAATTCACCATTTTGGCCAATGTGTAATTTTACACAAGTTTCGGCCATTGTTCCCAGGTGTGGGTCTCACACCACATCATGATTCTCTGCAGAGAAGCCCTCTCAAACCAGCCCACCACAGGCGTTCCGTGCCTTTGCCCCTCCCCAGCTCCTTTTTGTTCTAGCAGCTCACTAGGTTTTGCTCTAGCCTGCATTACCATTTCCCTCCAGTTCAGATGCAAAGGGTTCTTCCGCTCTACTCACCTCTCCTGTCCTCCATCACCTCTTGATCCACAAGGCAACTCAAAGCAATGGAAGAAATAGAGTCTGAGAAGACCAAGGAAATGAGGCTTCATTTATCACCTCCCCAGACAGATCAGAGTTAATCGGTCCCTCCCACACACTTGTGTCATATTCCATTCAGCTGCTCCTGGGAGTGCTTCTCACTGGCCGGGGCCGCTGGGAACCCGCAACTTCTCCTTCGATACCCTGTGACTTCCTCGAGGAATTCCTTAGGAAATTTCACACTACATCTTACTTAGGAGCACAAAGAGTGCATCGCGTTGATGTTTAATTTGAAAATACTACACAAAGATTAGACCTGCAAAGTTAGTCTCTTGGTAAGATGGAATTCTCCAGTGAGACTGGAACACAATAGCGTCCCCATTTAAACAATTTTGAATAGCAATTTCCGTGAGAAATTGGAGCTCTGGAGGGGCTAGACATACAAATCAATAGATTCTGGCTTTCAGCTTTGGCTTCTGAGAACCATCAACGTTTCAATTTTGTCCAGTGCCTTTCAGCTCTCAGAGCACTGTCTCCAGCTAAATTTCCTGGGCATTGAGGTTAGTTTGTTTAGGTCATTGCTGATTTACAGAAAGGGAGTGGGACTGAACCAGCTTTTCACAGCTGTGACTCACAGCTGTGAATCCCCAGGGCGCTGAAATAACAGCATTGCGTGCTAATCCAATCTGCACTTTTCCCAGGGTCTGTCATTACCGCAAAATGAGGGAAACTTGGTGGGTGAAAGGCTCCAAGACGGCTCCAAGGCTGTGGAGTTAGCAGTGATGCAAAAAAATCGCATCTAGGGCACAATGAGGGGTTGTGATTCTAGAAGAGGGTAACCGCAGGGACCCAGCGGCCATACTAATAGAGCCTCTGTATATACTACCAATGTGTCATTTGAGCTGGGGCTCAAATATACACGCAGTGCACACACACACACACACACACACACACACTATAGCTACTATGTATACTACATACATGTACTCTAAATAAGGTGTATACATATGGGTGTGTATATACACACACAACCATGGCCACTATAAGTACCCACTACAGCTACTCCCTGCTCTACTGCCCTCTGTCCCATGCTCAGCAACCCTACTCCCACCACGCTGGCCTCTTTCGGCACCGTGGGTGTGTCATGGGTCATCCACTGCACGGCCTTAGTACATGCCCTTCCTACTTCCGAATCACTCTTCCCCAAACATCCCCAACTCATGCCAATCTTAGGGCCCCAGCTAGATTGTCACTTCCTTGGAGAAGACGGTCCTCTCAAATTGGATTACATCCCCCATCATAAGCTAGTCTTTCAGATTTCACTGTTGATTATGATTATGTTGGGCTATTGCTTTGAAATAATACGTCCTCCTCAATAGACTGAGTTCCGTGAGGAAACGGACCTTTGCATCTCTGGAGCCTACAATAATAGCTCTCCATAGCAGAGGCTTGATATTGGTTTGCATGGATGGATTTGGGCCTGATAATAAACCCAGTAAGACACAGTGTAGCTGGAGGAAAGGAGCAGACACCTGCAAGGCAGACTTCCTCCAGGTGCCATGGATGTGCCTTTTGGCCTCGAACAGGAGTTCTCAAACTTGAGCCTGCAATAGAATCACCTGGAGAACTTGTTAAAATGCAGATTGCTGGGTGTCAGCCCTAGGGTTTCAGCTTCAGCAGGTCTGGACTGGAAATTTCCATTTCCAACAGGTTTCCAGCTGATGCTGAGGCTCCTGGTCCTGGGACCCCATTTTAAGAACCACTGTTGTAAGACATGGGGCAGCTGGCATACACACAGCCTGCTGGAAGCAGCCCAACCACTCCCATGCGCTTCGGGAAGGTGTTCCTGGAATAACCACCACACCAAGCTCCTGGCAGTCTCACTCTTATTAGATCAGAGGATCTCTGCCTTTAGCGGGCTGCAGAATTATCTGTGGAGATCCCCAAGGCTCAAACCAGAGGTAAAGTTTCCATTGGTTTGTGTGGAAGCCCAACATCTAGAGTTATACCCCTTGCTCAGGTGGTTTTAAAGTACAGCCAGGACTGAGAACCACTGATTGGGATGATGGCTGGTAAATTCCATGAAAAATTGCCATGATTACAAATGTCTAACGTGTAAGCACTAAAGTTTTCCCAAGAACTATACTGTGCCCCCTCACTAGCCTAAAGCCTAATACCAGTCAGCATAATTATGGGCAAAACAGAAGCCTCTTACTCAAAAACAAAACAACAGTTAAAGGAAACTGTGCTTGGGGTCAGACTGGAGACCAGAGCAGAGGAGATCATTCATTCCTTCAGTTCTTTACTGGGGGAGGATTATTCCAGGTAATGTATTAGGTGCCTGGGGCAAAATGATGGATGGAACTTACTGTTTCAGGCTAAGTTGCTGGAAAATTCCTAGGGAAGGGTCCAAAAGACAGAGGCTGGGGACTATGAACATCACAAGGACCCAGAAATGAAGAACAAGACCCCATTTGGTCCTGAGAAGCAGTCAGAACTGAGAGCACCCACCTGGTGTTCTCCAGGGCTTGGGGTATCCACTGTGGTCCCAGTAAAGCGGAGATGTGGAACACGGGTACGGATACATCAGAGGCCTGTATGCAAACCTGAGAAAGCAAAAAATGCTTGATCGAGTGTGCCTCAGTAGGCCAGTCTTGGAAGTCTGACATACTGTGTGTCAAGGGTTAGAAGTGAAGTTTTGACTTATTACCATTGGATTGCACCTTGGTGGAGAATCAGCTGTGCCCTGGGATCCCACCTCGACTAGGGAATTCTGCCCATTAGAGGAAGTGCACATATGGGCACAGACATCATGCTAGCAAAATTGGAACCAAAATGTCATTAATGAGTGGGCAAATCCCCATACCTTTGAAAGGCAGGGCCCTCCAGAAGCAGCTGGTTGAAGCATTCAAGGCCAAATTAGAGCCTCCTGCTCCCTCCTCAAGTTCTCCTACAGCTACCTTTGGGCAGCTCTAGATCCTGGACACTCAGAGGTCCGAGAGCTGGCCATAGTCCCCGGAAGCTCGGTAGAACACTGCTGGCTGGGAATCTGTTGTCCAAGAAGCACCCCAGGGGATTCTCAAGCTGTTAAAGTTTGAGGAGCCTGATCTCTGCCACTGCTTCTGAAGTTGGCCTCTTCTGAGAATCACCAGAGGAATTGTGTTCACCTCTAGGGAAGCTCAGGCCCCACCCCAGACCACTTAACCCAAAGCTGGCAGGGTGGAGCCAGATATTGGTATTCTAAGCCTGCAGGCCTGTGAGATGAGCTCGCTCTGCAGAAAAAGTTAAAACAAAACAAATAAAATAAACCTCTTTTGGGGCCATTTTCCCAGGCCAGTGCTTCACTCCCTGGGCGAGGAGTGCAGGAGGGTCAGCCCTTTCTACCGTCCTAGAAGGCAGGCAGATATCCTTCCCTCTAGGAGATGTAGGTCTTGGCTCTTAAAAATCAACTGACGCATTCCTACTCCCACGGAGTGAAGAAAGACAAGACAGGAGCGTTTGATCCCCCACCCTGGCCTTGGAATAGACAAAGTGTCCCCTCCAACCCCTGGCTTCTCTCTGGTAAACGCTGCCCCTTCATTTACTTAGCAAACATTTGTGGAGGAAGAAGAACTCTAGTATTTACTGAACACTTGCCCGGGTCGGGCAGTGTTCTGGGGCTGAGACAGCAAGTAGGTGTGCTCCCAGGAAACTTATTCTAGAGCTGAGAAACAGACACAAATACAAACGAATAAATGCACACCATTTCAGAGAAGTGACACAAGGCCTAGTGACTGGAGTCATTCTAAGGGGAGGGTTTCTGTGGCTTGGGTGGTCAGTAAGGCCTGTTTTCTGACCATATGACTTTTGAAGAGAAACCTGAATTAGAAGAAACTGGCCATTCTGAGGCAGAGAGTCCCAGGCAGAGGGAGTAGCAAGACACTAACAAGACTCAAAGACACCAGGGTGGAAAGAGCTCGTATCCATGGAGCACAAAGAGGGTAAGGTCGGGGAGAAGGTGGGGGCCAAATCATCCACCTGTGACAGGAAGCCAGGGAAGAATGGATGTGATAGGATTTGCAACTTTTAAAGAACATCCTAGCTGCTGTGCCAAGAGTGAAATGCCAAGGAGCAAGGGAGGAAGTGCCTGCTCCATTGTCCGGTCCAGGGGTAGCAGGCGAGCGGCCAGCACGTGTGCTATCGATAGCACAGGCTGCTGTGTATGCCCAGTGAGACCTTCATCGGCTGCCTCCATGCAGAGATGTGGGGTGTTGTTCCCGGCTCTGTGCCACAGCCTGCTTCTCCAGCCCTCCGAGAGCTTTTGCAAGCCACCAACATCCTTGATATAAATTCTATTTCTGCTCGAAGCAGCCCAGAATTGGTTTCTGTTGCTTGCAACCAAGAAATCCAATACGACTCAGTGTATCTTGAGGTCAGTAATAAACAAATCACAAGTTCTTGTGTGTTAAGTGCCAGGGATACACTGACCTAACTCAATGTAGGATTTTCAAGAGCAGAAAACCACGGTGACATGATTTCTTGGTAAGGCCAATTACTCCAGTCTGCCAGACAACACTGGTCTGTATTTGCTGACACTAAAACAATTATTAAGTTCTCTTTTTCAGTCTCAAAAGCTGTGATTTGGAAGATAAGAATCCTCTTACTTATTAAGTCCTGGGGCATAACTTGGATTCTAGGCTCCCACGTCAAATGTTATTGAGAGCACTTGATCTTAGATCCCGCCCAGGGGAAACAAGCTTCTTTTGCAGGACCAAAGGTCATGGCCACTGCTGGGGAGTCATCCATGATAAGCCCCTTTTTGGTATCCATACCAATGATTTCACTGTTGTGGGCTGAATGGTGTCCTCCAAAATGCACATCCCGAATCCCTAACCTCAGTCCTTTTGAACGTGACTGTAGCTGGCGAAGAGGTCTTTGAAGAGGTAATGAAGTTAAAATGAGGTCATTAGGCTACACCCTAATCCCCCCTGACTAGTGTCCTCATTAGAAGATGTGGTTAGACACACGCCGACACACACAGAGGAAAGACCATTTGAAGACATAGGAGGACAGCCATCTGCGAACCAAGAGAAAGGCCTCAGGAGAAACTAACCAACACCTTGATCTCAGACTTCCGGCCTCCACAACTGCGAGGAAGAATAAAAGTCTGTTGTTTAAACCACCCGGTCTGTAGTGGGTTTGTCGCAGCAGCCCAAACAGACGAACACACTCGTGTCACGCAACGTAGGACAGGAACCTCTCAAGACCTCTCCCTTGCACAGGACTTCCCATTGCCCTGACCTACGGTTAGCTCCACTCAGCTGAGGGACACTCAGCTGCTCCAATTTGGGCCAGCTAATCTGCCCAGGCAGATAATCCAGACCAGTTAATCTTCAGGACCTGGCAGCCCCTTCTGCACAATGACCAAGTAGGAAGAGTTAGGGGTTAACTGGGCTCCTTTAATCCATGCTGAGTGCCTGTCTCTGTGTGCACAGGGCATGGTAGGTTAAAAAGTATTAAGAACCTTAACCATGAACTTGACTCATGCTGGCTGTTACTGGAAAAGCAGGTTTCCAGGGTTACAGACTTGATGCCCAATCCTGTCTTCAAACATAATACTTGCTTTCATCTCTGGGTCCTGGAGCCAACTCGTGGATATGAAGTTTCTCAAAGAGAAAGGCTTGTCATGAGACTGGTCAGCTGTCTGATATCAAGGTCTTTCATGGGGATCAATCAACAGTATTTATCAGTTACTCCTGGCACTGGGGGAATTTCAAAGAAATATTACACTTGCTTCCTTGCCCTCAAAACAGCGACTGTATACTTGGGGTTTATGTGGTTGAAGAACTTCAAAAGTTAAATAAAAATCAAAGAGCCGAGTTACTAAGCAGAGATCAGAACACATTCCTGATTCTGTCCCCAGTTAGCCGCAGGACCGAAGCAAATTCTTCAACCTGAGTCTCAGGGGCCTCCTTTGCCAGATGGGAGCAGGAGTCCCTTCCTCACAGGGTCCTTGGAAGATGAGTGAGCAGTGTATGTGAAAAGCATCCAACCCAGTACCCAGCACCTAGGAGGTGTTAAGAAGGAGAAAGAAACCAGCGTAGGCCACACTTGCAACAGCAGTGAGCAACAGGTTGCTCACAGGAAGCTAGGGTGACAGGTCTTTGCTCTTACATTTGTCCAGCATTTACTGAGCACCTGGTATGTGCCAGAAACCCAGCTAGATGCTGGGAAGACAAGACCAGGTCACAGGATGCTCCCGGTCAGCTGAACGGGCCATCACCAGACACCTGCGGGACGGAATGTGGGAGGGTGAGCTCACCTAGCTCACTGAGGCTATCCAGCATGCCACGTGTCATTTACACACACACACACACACACACACACACACGCGGGTTTTATCGAAGTGCTCACCTCATTTTGAAATTCACTATTTTGCCTGTAACGGCACCAAGAGAGCCATGTAGATTTAGATCCATTTTTCAGTTTCTGTAATCAGATGGGTTTTTGCTTTCTCCTTCCTCCTCTACAGAGAATGGAAAGATGAAGGTCTAAGAGGGTTCAACATAGAAAACAGTTATACTTGTGTAGTCTGTTGTTTCCCAAAGTCCTGATGTTGGTTACATGCCAGCGTCCCGAGGCAGGCAGTTTGCTCACACCGTCTGTTGAGGCCTCAGGCAGCTGACCCGGGGGAGGAGGAAGGTAGGTCTGAACAAGAGCAGACTGGAGTCTGAGCAGACACCTCCCGCCCTAAGTGGGAGAGAACTGGGCCCCATCTCCACTGTCGTGCTTTGGGCAGCCCCACCTGGACCGGAGAAATACCTAAAGTCCGATGAGAGGGTGACACTGTAGCTCTCTATGGTCCGCCTGAGTTCAGGGAGGGCCCCAGGCAGATATGGGGCGCAAGGTCAGCACTCAGACCAGGCAGCGGCAAGATTCAGACATAGCACTGGCTTCAGAGGGGCCTGGGCCAGAAGTTGTAGGCACGGGGTGGGGGGGGGGGGGCGCCACATAACAGAAAGAAGCTAGATGCTAAAGGTAACAGTAGCCACCATTAGTCCAGGACTTATTCTGTGACAACCGCTTTCTGCACAGCATCTTGGGTGAGCCTCAACACAACCTCAAGGGGTAGTTCTTCCTCACCTTTGTTTTGTAGATGAGAAATGAGAGGCTTGGAGAGAGAGAGCAGCAGCCCAAGATCCCAGTCAGCAGGCGGAAACCAGCAAAGGCGCCCAGGCTCCTGTCTTCAGCTCTATATATCCCACTGCCCTCAGTAAATGAGGGTTCAGGCTAGCAACACGGCCAAGCTCCTGGTAGCGAGACAAACTCCAGACCACACCCCCTTGGGGAGGGAGAGGAATCTTCCTATTTATTGGCCCGGCCAACACTGGCTTCAGAACCAGGTGGGGCCAGGTTCACAGGTGCCTCACCTCAGTTACTCCAGCTGACGGGGGTTGGGGGAGGCAGGCGTGAAGCGCTAATGGCAAAATCAGGTAAGAAGTGAAAAATCCAGAGCCTACATTGCTTCTATCCCCAACGTATAAAACAAACAGATCGATGGCAAACTGAGTGTTTTACTGTCTACCTGGATGTTTTGGCAAACAGATCACAGATGATCTCAGTGTTGCGGGACAGTGTCTGTGAGGGATGCCACCTGGTTTAGAATGCGATTCCAAAAGCAGCTCCCAGCAGGGTTGGGCCCCTCCAAACAGAGGGTGAGGTTCCTGTGTCTTCGATTCCTGCCACCGCCATAACAAAGTACCACAACTGGGTGAATTGGAATCACAGAAATATGTTGTCTCACGGTCATGGAGGCCAGGAGGCTGAGATCGAGCTATAGGCAAGGTGGCTTCCTTCACAGAGCTGGGAGGAGGTATTCGCACCCTGCCTCTCTCTCAGCTCCTGGGGTTTGCCTGCAACCCTCACATTCCGTGGCTGGTGGAAGCATCACCCTGATCTCTGCCTTCATCTCCACATGGTGTTCTCCCCGTGTGTGCCGTCCCTAACCTCTCCCCTTGTAGTAAGGACACCAGTCAGGTTAGATTAAGGACCACCATACTGACCTTCTCTTTACTTCACTACTTCTGCCAAGACCCTATCTCCAGATAAGACACCGGGGTGTAGGACTCCAACATATCTTTTGGGGAGGGACACAGCTCAACCCATGACACCACTTTTTACCAGGACTTTGAGAAGCCAATGCTTCTTGGACTCGGCTGCCCATTAGGTATTTACAAACACCAACAACTGGACCCCACCCCCAGAGATTCTGATTCATGTGGGCTGGCGGGGGGCCCAGGTGTCTACTTTCTACGAGGACAGGTGATTCAAAAGTACGGCCAGGTTAGGGCACTTCTGTCCTGGGAGTAAGACAAAGCAAAGAGCCTGAGACACAAGGGCCCTCCTGTGCCTGGGTGAGCCCCGTGGCAGTCTCTCTGGTGGGAGCGGCGTGCCCACTGCTCTCAAGCTAGGGAGGGGCTGAGCAGCCCCAGGGGAGCACTGGATTGAGAGCATCAGCTCTTTGGAACAGTCTTAAATGATGGCCCCCGTGTCTTAGGTTCAGGGAGTCTGGGTTTTCATGCTTCTCAACAACCAAATAAAAAAGGCATAATCAATCTTTCTTTTCGTGAAGACACATTTGCCTCCGCCTACCCTCGGGAGAGTCCTGATGATTTTTAGAGCTCGCGATTGCCCAGCAGGCCAAAGAGTCAAGGGTTTTCAGTGAAACTCAATATGATAGGGAAAACTGAGGCCGACTCCCCTTCCTGCAAAGTAAAACAGGAGACCACAGCCACATCTCCCTCCCAGGAAAGAGAAAAGCAATGAAGTCTAGACTAGTGTGACAAGCCCCTTAAACACCTACAGGCCTGATTGTATGCTAGTCAAAATAATTTTGCTCTATTTTTAAACACTGTTGAAATCAAAACTAAATTAATATGGACTCAGATTTGAAAGGGGATAAAAGGCACCCACGTCCATAATGAACTGACAAGCTAATTAATGTATCTGAACAGAGGAAGGAAACCATAGAAACAGATTGGAAATCGTGTGGATTTCATTCATATGAGGGAGAAGGCAATGAAATATTCCCAGGCAAATTAATTAAATTTATAATGCACCCGGAATGTTCCCGTTCCAGCTTCTTGCTGTGTTCTATGGTAGAGGCTTATATTGCCTCCTGACCAATAAGAACTTCTAAAATGCATTCAGAAAATGTGTCTTAGAAGCAGGGCAGGAGAGACAAGCATGCAGCCGGACCTTTGTCACTGGGCCTGAGTACACACAAGACCTTCAAATTCTGGTCCTGGCAGGGTCTAGGTCACACTCGCTGAGAGATGGTCACCCTGATGGGGATGAGGCCTACCCAGCCTGCTTCCTTCTCCTGTATGCCCTCTACCCAACCACTGGCTGGGCAGGCTCAGACCAGACTCTGGGGGTAACCAGGCCCCGCTGATGCTGACGCCAGGATGCATGGCCCCTGGCAGAGCAGGTGGTTGGCAGAGGCCTCTTAGCCCCTGGTCCATCGTGTCTCAAGGCAGCTGCCAGCCTGGCCCATCCTGAAAGCCAGCCCATGTCCAAGCTGAGATTAGCAGATGATCTTGGAAGAACTGCAAATTTTAGAAGGGCAGGAATGTAGACATGATTTGGCTAATTCAACTTGCAGACAAAGGTGTCCGAAATTGGCTTTGAAAAGTATATTATTTTTGCTTTGCAAATTCATCTTGGCCAGTGAGTACTAGCTAATGTTATGTTGGTTGTACATAACAAAAACCCACTTTAGGGGGAAAAAAAGGAATATTTTGGAAGGCTAATCCCAGAGAATTCTAAGGAGAGTTGAAAAACTAGGGCTCGGAAAGGAGAACCCTGAGGGCTCAGGTGCATAGCTGGAGATTCAGAATCTTCCCTTTGATGTTCCGCCCCATGTGGGGCTCAGCTCCCACCTCCCACCTTTGAGTCTCTCCGTCCTTATCACAGCGAGAGAAAGCAGCAGGCCTGTGTGCGTCAGCTGTGCGCCCTTGGCCGTCACGTGGTCCGAACCCAGCTTGCAGGGTACTGTCCTCATGGAGCTAGCCAGGCCGTGGAGGGGGCTCTGCGATTACCCTGGTAGAGGTCTGCTGGCCGGCAGGGCTTCCGGAAGTCAAAGCAGACTGCACCGTGTGCGCTTACGCCGGCAGTCACGTGACTTCCCCTCTGCCTGGTATATGCGCACCCACACCTCGAACGCCACCCTTCCCGGCAGCTCCTCGGGGAGGGCTGGCGCCCCACCTTCAAGGCAGAACCCATCATTCCTCCTGCTGGCTCCCACGGGGCCTCGCTCCTGCCCCTGCAGCCCCTGGGTTAGCCTTCTGGGTGGTCACCTGTAGACTCTCCCGTCCCAAGTCCATCCTCCACACAGCTCTCACCGTATCCAGCTCACACGCAGGTCTGACCAAGCGACTCTGCGGCTCAGATGCTCTGGGGATGGAATGTGCTTTTGCTGGAAGGAAGCAGGACCCCTGTCCAAACAGCACCCAGCCTTATCCAACACCGCATCCCCTCCCGAATCCTGCCTGAGGCTCGGCCAGCCCTCGCTGTGCTCCCGCGGCCCCAGGCCCAGCTCTGTCAGTGCACCCACCAGAAGTTGGAAACTTAACGTTCCCGCTGCCTCCCCCACCCTCAGACTCCACGGGACACACCACATCTTGATGTTTCTTTTTCTCTCCAGCACCTAGCCTGGTGCCTTAGTCCCAAATTGATGCTCAAAAGATAATATCTAGGGGTTTATTAATAGGTGAAGGAGTGAATTTTGGTTACAGTGAACTAATTCCGGGTCTCTCTTTTCCACTAAAAGGCTGGGATTCTGAGATAAGAGAATTTTCCTGGTCAGTTTGTTTTCAGCTTACAGATGCGAAGGAGCATGGTGTGCAACCCTGGAGTGCTCAGGACATGCTAGGAGACAGGACACACTCTGTGACAGTGGTACAGACGTGGCTATGTCCTTGAGGATGCGTCTCTGGAGCCCCTGGGCTAAGGCCAGCTAAATGCAACCCACACTCCAGTATTAAAATCTTTCTCTATTCAGCTGGGCATTTCTCTAAAGTCACAGTCCTGGGTCCAGGAGATCGTGACCCCTGCAAGTACCTGGTCACAACTTACCCAGGGAGTGCTTCAGTGTCCCCTTCCTCACCGCATATCGGGCAAGACCCAAAACTAGAGAGTCAGGCAACAGGGGCGTTGACCTTTGCCAGCTGGGTGACCTTGGTCAACACTCCATACCGGGTGAGAACTCCCAGGTAATGCTCTCATTGTGCCTTTTACTCTTCCTACCATGATAGTAATTATGTTGCTTTTGATGCTGTGTCCTGACTATGTCCCCTCTGTGCTGTAAATCTCTCTGCAGACAAGGACTGTATTTCCCTACTGACTCCCAGCGCAAGGCACAGTGCTTAGCATATGGGAGGTGCTCAGTAAATATTTGTTTAACGGAAGAAATACAAAAGGAAGGAAAAAAAGAAAAGAGCATGGGGGGAGGGCAGGGAGAGGAGAGACAGGGACAGAGAGAAAGCAGGTTAGGCAGGAGGAAGGGAGAAAGAGAGGGAATTTCTCTAACCTCAGTTTCCACATCTATAACAACGGGCCCATAATTCCTATCTCCTGAGGTTGATGTGATAATTAAATAAGTCTTTGCTCCTTTATGTGTCTTCCCGTTGCTTTTGAACACAGCACTATTCTCGAAGTTAACATGAGCATTTATTTGCACGTCTGCCTCCCCTTAAACCACATTTTTCTCTAGGGCACGGGCCTGTTTTTTCAGTGTGTGATCCTCGCACCAGGCCTGCTGGCATCTGGCACACGGGGGGCATTTCCAACCTGCCCACGCACATCCCACCCCTCTCGGGCACGCAGAGGCCTTGCACGCTTACCAGAAAGGGACCCTGGCAGAGGAGGCAGCCCACATGTCCGCTCCCCTCACCACCCAGTTCCACAGCCACTTCTGGGCAGCCCCAGCTGCCTCCCTGGACAAGACTGAATGAAGCTCTGCTCGAGCCTATAGCAGGGAGCACCCCGGGAGAAACAGAACGGGAGAGACCAGTGAGGAATCAGAACACTGTTGCTCTTGTGGTAGGAAAAAAAATCCCAGGATTCACGGGCCCACCTGCTAGTTTGCATAAATTTGCATCCCAGACTGAGCTGCTCCTTCCCCTCCAGTGCATTGCCTGGTGCAAGCTCTCCTATTCGGTGGGCTTATCTGGCCTTACTCTCCTCCAGGCATTTCAGAAGATAGGGTCCTGGCCACCACCTCTGGAACTCAGCTCACTCAGTCGAGACTCCCAGAGCTGTGGATACAGCTGTCCGTATTGGGTGGAGGGGTTACCTGCACTGGGTAGACTCACTTCCCTGGTGATGGCAGGTGTTGCCCTTGTCCAAACTAGTTTACTTTCCCAACCTTTACAATAATTAACAGTGGGGTCTATCGGCCCCCCAAAACACACAGGCATGGGGAAAGATCTGGAGGGTTCAGAAATTGAGATCTGTTGTCATTTCCTGCTATGATGTTAATTTTGTGTATCAACTTGACTGGGCTATGGGGTACCCAGATATTTGGTCAGACTTTCTCAGTGTGTCTGTGAAGGTGTTTTGGGGTGAGATTAGCACTTGAATGGACAGACTGAGTAAGGCCATTTGCCCTCCCCAGTGGGGGTGGGCCTCATCCAATCAGTTGAAGGCCTGAATAGAAGAAAAAAGCTGAGTAAGAGGGACCTCCTCCTGCCTGACTGCTTGAGGTGGTCTTTCCCGGCCTTGGACTAACACTGAACCATCAGCAGTTTTGGGGTCTCGAGCCTGCCAGCCTTCAGTCTGGAACTTACACTATCAGCTCTCCTTGTACCCAGGCCTTCAGACTCAGACTGGAACCACACATTGGCTCTCCCGGCTCTCTGGCTTGCCAACCGCAGATCTGACGACTTGCCAGCCTCCACAATTGTGTGAGCCAATTTCCTATAATGATTTTATACATATACACACTCACACATCCTATCGGTTCTGTTACTCTGGGAACACTGGCTAATGCACCCGCCTAGGACAACATAGTGTAGATTGTGGGCAACAGACTCAAGTCCTCCATCCCACCTTCCTGCAAAAAGGCCTCCACTCCTGGGACTCCCTGCACCTTCCTGAGTCCCAGTGTGCACATCGCCATGCTTCTCCCCTCCCCTCCCACACCTGCTTTCTGGAGAGGGTGTCCACTTTTCCTGCCTCTTCTCATTCCATCCTCTGCCATGCTGGCCACCCTGCCAGGAATTCCCTTTTCTGTTCCCCTGAGTCCTGCAGGAGTGATCTTTTGCAGGCCACCCTTCACTCCCCAGGGAGAGTATGTTTCTCCTGTGGGGACCTTTGGCCTTTCTGGTCTCCCAGCTCCCTGCGAGGGCCATGCGGTATCACAGTATTTAAATCTGATTCTTCACCTGTCTCTCTGCCCCCAGGCCCACCTGCTTGAGGCCAGGGATTGTGCCTTATTTAACTCTGGATCCCAAGACCCATCCCGGTGTCTCGCACAGAGTAGGACCTCAGAATTCACTTGTTGAATCAATGACTGAACTCCTCATTGACTCATTCATTCAGTCAATCAATGACTCCTCACTGAGTCAATCCATGAACTCCTCATTCAGTCAATCAATGACTGAACTACTGAAGTGAAAACCACAGATAAGACAGTATATACCCTTTCTACCTGGAACATTTCAATCTTGACTAAAGACATGGCAGTTCAGCAAAAGAAATGAACTCACCTAACTCCTGGGGTTCGCATAATGAAGTCTTAGAAAATAATGGCAAAAAAAAAAAAAAAAAGAAGAAGAAACTGAAAAGTGCAGATTCTCTAAGCATGAGGTACATGGGTGTTGTGGCTAGAACTGTGTACCCCAAAAAGATATGGTGAAGTCCTGACCCCAGTACCTGTGAATGCGACCTTGTTTGGAAATAGGGTCTTGGCAGATGTATTCAAATTAAAATGAGCTTATACTCAACTAGGGTGGGCCCTAAATCCAACATGACTGGCGTCTTTACAAGAAGACCATGTGACAACAGAGGCAGAAAGCTCAGAGATGTGTCTATAAGCAAAGGAATGCCAGAGATTACCACCAACTACCAGAATCGAGGAGAGACATTTGGAGCAGATTCTCCCTCAGAGCCTTTAGAAGGAATCAAACCTGCTAACTGCTTGCTTTCCAACTTCCAGCCTCCAGAACTGTGAGACAATCAATTTCTGTTATTCTAAGCCCCTGAATGTGCGGTGTTTTGTTAACACCAGCCCTAGGAAACGAATACGGTGTGGGTGGTGGTTTTTTGAGTGTGTACATGGAGGGAGGGTAGGTTGATGATTTTTCCACATCTCAAAACAATAGCTATCATTAGTTTTAGCATTAGTATTATAACGAAGCCTTATAACCACCTTCTGTGTGTTAAGCTAAGCACTGGATGCACATGACCTCATATAATCCTTCATTTATTCTTCCTACCCATCTCGGAGGTAGGCAATATTACCTCCATTTTACAGACTGAGGAAACTAAGGCTTTAACAAGGTGAGTAATGTGCTCAAGATTGGAGTTGGGCATTTTTTTGAGTCCATCATCCATATCCCACACCCCCTCTCCCAATTTTCCAAAACATCCACGCCGTTGTTAACTGCCGTCCCCAGCAGCCAGCCCTGGAAGGCATCCTGTGGGACTGTCTGCGTTTTGGCCGGAATGACGTGGAAGAAAGCCACAGAGGTCGCTGGCCACCACTGGCCACATTACTAGGGACCTGAGCCTGTTGTGGAGTTCATTTAGCGCTGAAAGAAGCTGACTTCTAGAATTCACCCCCTTTGGACAAAAAGTACCTGAAACCACACAACTCAACAAATGGCAGTGCCTGACAAATGAGCAAATCTACATTATTTATCATTTGTGTGTTCAGGTGCCTCTAACTGGCTGCCCGGGAAACAGCAATCTACCAGCCGTGTCAGAGACATCTCTTTCCTTTTGCCTGCCGATAAGCCCCTCCAGACCGAGACCCCTCTTGAAGAGAAGAAATCCCAGCAGACTGGTGGCAAAAGCAGATTTCAACGGGCCGCACTCTTCTTGGGAGTTAGAAGGGCTTCACGGGCCAGGAAGCTAGTCCATTTAGGTTTACTTCTGGGCACGGATGGCTCCTAGAAGTGCCCTGGGGCAAATAACCTCTCTCTGTCTCCAACTCTGAGCTACAAAATGGGAACCATAGCTCACATCTGCCTTCTAGGCATCGTAAAGATTAATGAGAGACAGGCAAGGCTCTCACTCCATGCCTGGAACATGGTAAGAGCTAAAAATGGGAACCGCTTTTCTGCCCTGACCCTTTTCCTGTTTTGATGGCCTGAGCCTGGCTGACCTCCGAGGAGATGGCGTGACGGCCACTAGCCACCCCACCTCAACCGCCGCTAGAGTCAGCCGCCAGCGTGCAGACTTGGGCGCAGGCCTCGCACATACACACACCTTTCCCCAGCCCTTCTTCCTGACCTGACCATCATCGGCATTCCAGAGGAAGGGAGGAACATTGAAGTAACCAACTAACAATATCGCTAGGTCAGTGGAATCACAGGTATTTTTTGTTTTCTTTACGTTGTCCTATTTTATTAAAACATTTCTGCCACGACCAAGAGGGGCATTTCCTCTGACAAGACGCTTATAATGATTAAATGAGATAATGCTTGTAAAAGGCTCAGCACAGCACCTGTCGATAAAAGTTGGCTCTCCTAAAAAAAAATCTAATTAAAAGCAATAATATACCTGTATAGGATTTCATGATTTACAGACTACTTTCATTTACTTTATTTCGTTTAGACACTCACAACTCACTTGAGGTGGGTTTATTACTCCTGCCTTACAGATTAGGAAACTGAGGCTCAACGACATTAGAAAGACTAGACCCCAGTGACTTAGTGAGCAGCAGCATGGCAGAACCAGCATTAAGCTGTGGGACCCATGACAGTTATTCTGCTCATGGCCTCAGTATGAGGGGCCATAGGGCAAAACTCTGCTCACAGGGTCGTGGCTCCTGTCCCTTTGGTGGCACTGTGGCTCACAGATAGCTCCCTGTGTCTTTCGGAGAAAGAAGTCCAGCATTGTCTGGCCCCTTATTTCTGACTCTGGGCTCCCTGGTCATACCTGAGTCTATAAACCAGACATCAGCACCTCCCACCCCTGACCCCAACAAGCCAACAAGCCCCTCCCCCTCTACAGAATCAGGACAAGCCACAGGCCTGACAGATACAGGAGGGACACTGGTTTGCCCCACGTGATGGGCAGAATGCAGAGCCCTTCAGCTGGTGTGGGACGAGAGCTTCCCTTCCTGGCTGTGTGGGCCAGCCCCCTGAGCCTGGGATAAGGAGCCAGGAGATCCCACGTTACCACGGATCCACCTAAAAAAACCAAAGGCAAAGTTTTTGAAGGATTTTTTTTCTTATTTGTGTAATGGCTAACACACCTGTTCTTCTTATCACATAAGAAACAGGTTTTTGAGTAAAAGGTAAGGCTTATGTAGTATTTTGAATTCCCTGGCAGTGGGGGGTGTGGGTGGACAAGATGTCTGTTAAAAGAATCATTCTCCCAGGGTGACTGGGTGACTCAGTCGGCTGAGCATCAGACTTCGGCTCAGGTCATGATCTCACGGTTCCTGAGTTCGAGCTCTGCGTCAGGCTCTATAATGACAGCTCAGAGCCTGGAGCCTGCCTCGGATTCTGTGTGTGTCTCTTTCTCTTTGCCCCTCTCTCGCTCAAGCTCTGTCTCTCTCTCTGTCTCTCAAAAATAAATAAAACATTAAAATTTTTTTTCAAAAAATCATTCTCCCATTCATTCTTTCATTCATTCATTCAACAAATATGTATGGAGCACCTTCCATGTGCCAGATGCTGTTGTTGGAATCGGGAATATAGTTGTCCATGAAAAAGAACTTCCCACATTCCCACAGAGTACAGTGTCCAGAAAACCCAAACCCAAACTATTAGTACCCAATACGATCAGGTCACCATTACTCTCCTAAGTATTCTTGGTACCATTTTGTTCAATGACACGTTCTCGAACCAAAGTAGCACGACGCTGTTTCCAGAACGAAAAACCGGCTGTACTGGAAAATGCAACTGCAGCGAAATACGTATTGAGGCGAACAATGGGTGGTGAGGGTAACCCACTGTCCAGTCCAGGATACGTAAAATGAATTTTCGTGAAGGATGTCTCATCCTCTATTTTAACAGGTATAAACAAAAACCTGTTCGCTGTGCTTACAACTGATAGACAAGCTTTTCCACCAAAAACATTCCTTTGCTTGTAAACATGTTTTTCTCCAAAGGAGTTAGAGTTATAAACATCCTTCCTCCATTACCAATAAGCCTACGGCTACCGCCTTCCAAGGAGATAAACATCTGCTGTACCCCCAAGTCATAAACATGCTTTGGGTAGTACAGAAAAATTATGGAATATATTGGTAAGTTGAGTCAGTTTGCAAAGCATGTACACAGCCAATGATGTCATGGCTTATGCAGTTTGGGGTACGACCAATATGGCCGATGTAACTGTGAACCAACAGACCGTGAAGCGAGCTCAGTGTGCCCAGGCTCCCCATTTGGCATACAGTCCCCGATGCCAAGCCATGCGAGTGCTGACAACTCCCTAAATGTCCTTGGCATGATCTCAGATGGTGGACGGCAGGGGACCATAAGGGACTCCTGCCTCAGGGGAAGACGAAGACCGAAATCTCTGCCAGCTGAGACCGCTGGATGTGCTGGCTGAGACCGAGTGGCGGCCAAAGCAGGAAGTAAGATGGGCCAGCCCAGGACATGCCTTCCACCCCCACCTCTCTGGCTGGCCTGCAGGGGCCCCTGAGCTTATGGAAGGAAAGAAATGCCTGAGTCCTGTTTAGGCTAATTGATGTTTGTACGTGAGGCCTCCGAGTCCTTGACGGTCTGAACCTAGGTTCTTGTTTTCACTTGAGGTGCATCACCAGTCCCATTATTATATACGTTGTCAAACCCAACAAAGAGGTTCTAGGGAGACTGCCACGTACGGAATTCCCCACTTCTCCATGAACAACCCGGTTTGAGCGCGATTGGACTGAGGATATTCTCAGAGACGATGCACCGGGCCTTTAAGGGGCTACGTTTTCCCCAAGACGTGTAACCTTGTGATAGACCTGACTTGCCCCCTGAAGCCCCCACCCCTCGCACCCCCAGCTAAGGGGCCAGCAGGACTGACAGGTTCTCATCCTCCGAAAGACCGGCCCCCCGGCCTCCCGCAGAGGCTTCCCCAGGGTCTGCCTTGTGTCTGCCACCAAACACCCCCAGCCCCCATCCCCCAGCCCCCAGCCCTACACGATGACCATGAAGGCACTGCTGCCTGTCGCTTGCTGGGCTCAGAGCATTGGCTGAATCTGTGCTTTTCTGTCATCGCTCTTCCTAAAACATTGTGCCTCTGGCTTGTGTGTCCAGAGCCGTTCCAGAATGGTACCAGCATTTGAGGTCTCTCTCCTCTGCCCCCTCCCCTGCACTCACAGGCTCTCGCGTCCTCCGCCCCTCTGCCAACCGAACCACATCGCTGTTAGTGCCACGGGCGCCCTTGTGCTGGAACCAGAAATGATAATGCTGTAAACTCTCACTCCCACACCCCCCACCTCCTCTCACCTCCTGCTCTCCCGAAGGGGTGAATTTCCCAGACGTTCATGCTAGGAATTCTGCCTCCGCTTTTAAGACACCCCCTCACGTTGCCTCTTCAGGGCCTCCGCCCCATCTCAGAGGCAAAGCTTCGAGAAGGAGGTCGGCCTCCCTGGTACGCACAGTGGGGGCCGCTCTGAGCCAGGCCCCCCCAGTGTAGGACACAAACCCCACACACCACCATGCCAAGGGCGGCTTTTGATGGTAGAGCTCTCACAGAAGGCTTCAAAGCTGAAGCACTGAGTGGTTGAGTGCTTGCTCTCTTCACCCCTCACCCTACCTCTTCTCCCTTCTCCCTCCACTGCCCCCCCCAAAAGGGTGATAATTTGCTTTACTGGGCAATTTGAACATAAAATAATCATTGTGTTGATGTATCCATGGGGCATCCTGCTCCCTGCCTCTTCCCTGGAGTCCTCAGGGTCTGCTCAGGGACCCCACAGCCCTGTGCCCCAGCCCCAACCCCTCCTTCATGCAGAATTTGTCTAAAGCCACAGCTTCAAGACTTGCCCCATTCCCCGCCTCCCTCCCCCACCCCCGCCTGACCAGTCTCACCCCAACTCACACACCCCCGCACAGCTTCTCAGTGGCTCGTGATTTTTGCTCAGATCATGGCCCCGGTGTGAGCAGCAGCGGACATTTCTGATGTGGTTGGCTCAGGCCACACGGATGACGCGCAGGTAAAGAAGAGATCACAGCGGCACAGCCTCCACAGGAATCCCGGCCACGGCAGTGGCTTGCCACGGCCCGGTGTCGTTGTCTGGGAGCTCCCTCTCCAGGCCTCAGGGTTCAGGGCCACCTAAGTGTGTCTGCAATCTGTCAGCGTCTCCTCGGCGTAGAGTACTTGTACTGAAGCAGCTTGGCCACACGCCTGTCTGGCCATGTCATCCAGTGGCCAGCAGAGTCCTGAGCTTGGTGGGTAGGTTGACAGGAGGTCACTGGGGTTTTCAGAGCCAAGCCAGGTCTCCTTTTGTGACCCTTCAGGGGTGACAAATACATTTCTTCCCATAGTCTACCATGGACTGAATGTTTATCCCCCTCACATTCATATACTGAAGCCTAGATTCCCGCTCTGATGGCATTTGGAGGCCTTTGGGAGGTAATGAGGTCACAAGAGTGGAGCTTCACCCGACACCAGATCCACTGGTGCCCTGATCTTGAACTTCCTAGGCTCCAGAACGGTGGGAAATAAATGTCTGTAGTTTAAGCCACTCAGGCTATGGTATTCTGTCATAGCAGCCCATGCTAAGACGTGGACCAGCTATGATAAATTAGAAGTAGGTCCATCAAGTCCTATTCTCTTTTTTTAATTTATTTATTTAGAGAGAGAGAGAGAGAGAAAGAGCAAGTAGGGGAAGAGCAGAAAGAGAGGGAGAAAGAGAATCCCAAGCAGGCTCTGCACTGTCAGAGTGGAGCCTGACGTGGGGCTCGATCTCACAACCATGAGATAATGGCCTGGACCAAAACCAAGAATCAGATGCTTAGCCAACTGAGCCACCCAGGCGCCCTCATCAAGTCCTATTCTGAGAAGCATTGTAGGTCAAGGGCAAGTGCATGGAAGGCTGTTGTAATAAGTCAGTGATGCCCATGGCTCCATGGGGGAAAGAGGTGAGGCATATGCCCTGGACTTACAGCTCCTGGGTTGATTTTTCCTACTGACTCCACCTCCCAATTCCTGAATAGTCATGTTGGCTCAGTGGGGAACAGCCTCACCTGTCTAGTTATCATAGCCTGAGTGCAAGAGAGGAAAACATGGACTGATCCCAACTCTATTTTTTTTCCTATTTTCTAATTCCATCTATACAAGAAATTGCCGAGATTCTAATTATACAGAAATGTATGAGAAAGTAACACTGAAAGCAAGATATAAAGAACCAGAACATCCAAACACAGTTTGATGCATTTTTTTATATTTTTGACCTGAGCTACTCTCGGCTTAATTTGCTCTGTTTTTAGGATTTTTCTCCAGACTAAGTAGCAATTGTGTTTAGCTGATCTCAAAGCCTTATTTGTAACTGGTTTTTGAAACAGAATTGCTATTCACACTGGTTCTGGTACCAAACTGAACTACAGAGCTGTTGGGCTGGGCATTAGAGCTCCTCAGTATGAACAAACCCACAACAGGCCCTGAGAATATGGCCCCAGCATTGGTAACGTTCCCAAACCCCTCCCATCCCTTTGTCTTATCACTTAGTCTCTTACTTCTAGTACACAGCACATGGCTTCTCAGACCATATCTACACTTTAAACTTCTTAAAACCACAAACGTCACCCTTTCCAATCAGAACCAAAGCATGGCAATAAAACCAAACCTCACTGTGAATCCCCCTATCATGTGCCCAATACTGCCTCTAATTCAGGGACATCCATCCTCTATTACAACCTTAGAGACCATGTCAACCATGCATTGATCACATCATCTACTTCTTTTTGACCCTTGAACACATTTACCATTTTCCATTCTACAGATTTCTCATAGAGACAAAGAATTAAGAGTTGAAAGGACAAGCCACAAACTGGGAGAAAATATTTGAAAAACGTATCTGATTTAAGGACTTGTGCCCAAGATATACAAAGAATCCTTAACACTTAACAATAAGAAAACAAACAGACACACTGACGATGCCAAATACTGGCAAAGATGTGAAGCAACCAGAACTCTCATTCACTGCTGGTGGGAATCCGTAATGGTACAGCCACTTTGGAAGACAGTTTGGTGGTTTCTTACGAAACGAAACATACTCTTACCACACAGTCCAGCATTCATGCTCCCAAGCATTTACTTAGTTGAGCTGAAACTTAGGTCCACACAAACACCCACATACGAATGTTTGTAGCAACTTTCACACAACTGCCCCAAATTGGGAGCAATCAAGACATAAGGGACTGGATACATAAACTGTGGTACATCCATACAGTGGGATATTATACATCAATGAAAAGAAAAGAGTTATGAAGCCTCAAAAAGACATGGAGAAATCTTTTTTTTTGATATAACGTGTTGTCAGGTTAGCTAACACACAGTGTATACAGTGTGCTCTTGGTTTTGGGGGTAGATTCGCGTGATTCATCGCTTACGTACAACACCCAGTGCTCATCCCAAGTGCCCTCCTCAATGCCCACCACCCATTTTCCCCTCTCCCACACTCCCCATTCACCCTCAATTTGTTCTCTGTATTTAAGAGTCTCTTACGGTTTGCCTCCCTCCCTCTCTGTTTGTAATTTTTTCCCCTTCCCCTTCCCCTCCCCCACAGTCTTCTGTTAAGTTTCTCAAGTTCCACATATGAGTGAAAACATATGATATCTGTTTTTCTCTGACTGAGTTATTTCACTCAGCATAATACCGTCCAGTTCCATCCACATTGCTACAAATGGCAGGATTTCATTCTTTCTCATTGCCAAGTAGTATTCCATCGTATATATAAACCACAGTTTCTTTATCTATTCATCAGCTGATGGACATTTGGGCTCTTTCCATGATCTGGCTATTGTTGAAAGCACTGCTATAAACATTGGGGTACAAGTGCCCCTATGCGTCAGCACTCCTGTATCCCTTGGGTAAATTCCTAGTAGTGCTATTACTGGGTCGCAGGGTAATTCTATTTTTAATTTTTTGAGGAACCTCCACACTGTTTTCCAGAGTGGCCGCACCATTTTGCATTCCCACCAACAGTGCAAGAGGGTTCCCATTTCCCCACATCCTGGCCAACATCTATTGTTTCCTGAGTTGTTAATTTTGGGCACAGTGGCCCCGTGTGCTGGGTGCCCTCGTGTTGCTCCCTGGTATCTCAGTGTAGTTTTGATTTGTATTTCCCTGATGAGTGATGTTGAGCATCTTTTCATATGCTGTTGGCCATCTGGATGTCTTCTTTGGAAAAGTGTCTATTCATGTCTTCTGCCCATTTCTTCACTGGATAATTTGTTTTTCAGTTGTTGAGTTTGGTATTCTTTATAGATACTAACCTTAAGTAAGTATCTTTTGGATACTAACCCTTAATCCGATAAGGACATGGGGGAATCTTAAATGCACATTGCTAAGTGAAAAAAGTCAGTCTGAAAGGGCATGTACTATATGATTCCACCTCCATGACATTCTGGAAAAGGCAAAACAATAGAGACGGTAAAAAGATCAGCGGCTGTTAGGGGTTGGAGGTGGGAGATGGGAAGGGACAAGTAGGCAGAGCACAGAGGACTCCCAGGGCAATGAAACTGTTCTGGGGGCGCCTGGCTGGCTCAAGTCGGTAAAGCATGCAACCCTTGATCTCGGAGTTGTGAACTGGAGCCCCACACTAGGCATAGAGTTTACTTGAAATAAGAAAGAAAGAAAGAAAGAAAGAAAGAAAGAAAGAAAGAAAGAAAGAAAGAGAAAGGAAAAGAAGCTATTCTGCAAGTTACTACATTGATGGACACACAACATAATACATTTGACAAAAGTCATATAACTACACAACACCAAGAGGAACCTTGAAGTAAATCATGGACTTTAGTTAATAACAGTGTATCAATTGTAACAAATGTATCACACCTATGCAGCAAATTAGTAAGTAGAGAACTGGGGCAGGGGGCAGAAGACAGGAGGGTGGTGTGGAGTGAGAGAAATTGTTTGATGAAGGGCTTGATGGGAACCCTGTACTTTCCTCTCAGTTTTTCTGGAAACCTAAACCTTCTTTTAAAAATAGTCTTTTGGGATGCCTGAGTGGTTCCTTCAGTTAAGGGTTGGACTCTTGATTTCAGTTCAGGTCATGATCTCTTGATCATGGGATCGAGCCCCACACCCAGCCTCTGTGCTAACAGCACAGAGCCTGCTTGGGATTCTCTCTCCGTCTCTCTCTCTGCCCTTTCCCCACATCTGCACAAGTGAACACACACGTTCGCTCTCTCTCATGAGCACATTCCTGAAAGGAAACAAAATAACAAAAGGGAAACCTTGCATGCACCAGTGTGATGATCGGGCATGAAATAAAGAGAAGGATCAGCTCCACCCCCCACCTCTGAGGTCACAACACTGAATGACTTACTTTTTACAGGTTAGATAGAAATGAGCTCGGAATTTACATTGTTCCTTGTTAAAGTTTCCAACCTTTATCCTACAAACCATCCAAAAAGATTCTTTGTCATCGATTCACATCCGAGTCAATTACATGGTGATTCTCAAAGCCCCTTTCTGTGCCAGCATGAATGTGACCTCAGTGGTCCTTTCTTTAGATGAGACTAGAGTTGGGTGCATTATCCAAAGAACCTGATTTTTTTTTTTTTTTTTTTTTTTTTTTTTTGCATATCAGGGACCATGCTGGGGGCTTTACAGAAGCTGTCTCATTTAATGTGCAGAGTGAGAGGTGGGTATTATGATGCCATTTTGCAGAATCAATAACTAAAGCTCAGAGGAATTCAGTTATGTGCTGAAGGTATATAGTTAGTACGAAGCAATTCCTTTTTTTTTTTTTTTTTTTTTTTAAGTAGGCTCCACACCCAGTGCGGTGCTTGAACTTACAACCTCGAGGTCAAGAGTCACAGGCTATACCCACTGAGCCAGCCAGGCACCCCAGGAAGCACTGACTTGCAGCCAGGCCTTTGTGCTGTCCACACCACGCCATACCGAAAGGCGTTAGAAGCTGAGAAGGTGCAGTGGTTCATTTTGAGTCCGTGCACTGGGTACCTGTGAAGGACTGGAAGGCTGGGTGTCAGGCATCACCTGTGACAGAGGGAAACCCACTCTGTCTCTTTCCTGGAGGGACAGGCGGGGCCGCCTGCCCTGTTTCCCTGGAAGGACTTGCTGGTTTTGTCCCCATCTGTGGCCCCGTGTGCTGGGTTCCCTCGTGTCGCTCCCTGGCTTACTCCAGCAGTGCCCGGGACTCCTCTGTTGTGCCCCCACAACAATTTGGTCACGGTGCCCTCTTTCCACGGCAAACTTCTCAAGGGCAGAGAAAAAATGGGGACTGTCCCTGTACAACCCCAGACGAGCAGCCCACACCACAAAGAGGAGATGTCCTTCTGCTAATTACGTACTAACAGAATTCAAATGCGCTGCTTCTCTCCATCACGTAGTTGGTAGACCTCTGGGTTCGAAGGCAATTTGTTTATGCCGGTAAGAAGTCAGGCTGGGAAAAATTGAAAACGATAATTAAAGGCACTGCACATCACAGCAGTCTCTCTACGTGTGATTCACCACAGCATTCCTGGTGAATGTGGGAGGACTGCACACACGTGATGAGCCAACAGTCTGGGCTGGGCACTAAATGTCCTCGAACCCCACAGCCAAGGGGGATTTCAAGCATCCCGGGGTTCCTGACAGACGCCAAGACGGTGGCAAAGAGCGTGAGCCTTGGAGTCAAGTGTTCCTGCTTCAAACCCAGCTTGGCCTCTAACTGTGGGATCTTAGGCAACCATCTTAAGCTCTTTCAGCCTTACTTTTGCTATCTGCCAAATGGGGCTAACAATGCATTCCTCAGAGGATCGCTGTGAGGACTCAGTGTAACTGTAAATGCAAAGTATATAACAGAGTATCTGGAATGCGATCTCAACAGTGTCCACTATTTTTGTTGTTATAGTAATGTATAGATATCTCCAAGGACGGAGGCCTCCTTAGCAGTAACACCAACGTCCCTACAAGGTAGAAACGAGCGTGATTACCACAGAAATGGGCAGGAAACACAGTGGCTTACCCAGGGTCGAGGCTGAGTACACAAAAGAAAAATCAGTTGCAGTTCATCTTTCGTTCGTGCTGAAATGTTTAACCCATACAGGAAATATTTCTTGTGTGCTGAGTTACCCTAGCATTTTTCCTTGAGAGCGTTTTTATTTTTATTTTTATTATTTTTGTTTTTTTAATGTTTATTTTTGAGAGAGAGAGAGAGAGAGGGAAGAGGAGAGGCAGAGAGAGAGAGGCAGAAACAGAATCTGAAGCAGGCTCCAGGCTCTGAGCTGTCAGCACAGAGCCTGATGCGGGGCTCAAACCCACAGACCACCAGATCATGACCTGAACTGAAGTTGAATGCTCAACCGACTAAGCCAACAGGCCCCTCTTGAAAGCTTTTTTAAAAAGCAATTTAGAACAATATATTCTTAGACTTAGGAGGGGAACGTTGATAGAAGTCATGTAGCCCGACCTTTTTCCAATTTGGGAAATCTTTCTATAAGCATCCCCCTAACCCCACCACTGGCAAAGAGTGAATCAGCTTATGCTCAGATAACAACCCTGGGGAACTCACAGCGTTGGGAGACAGCCCTTGTTAAGTTACCACCATTGTCCTCATGATCAGCTTTCTTCTGAACACCGTCAGCGTCGACATCAAAAGCCTGCACTCAGTGGGACAAGCCTCTGGGTCTCGTGAGAGCTGAGCCCAGGTTGCTGGTTCTGTTCTTCATCCACAGGACCTAGCACAGGGCCTTAGAACCTAGCAGGCAAGCGAGAGGTTATTTGTTGGATGGATGGATGGATGGATGGATGCAAGAAAGGAAGGAATTCCCTCTCTGGGTGCTATAGAATGAGATATATATACTTATTCCATTATCGTGCTATGGCTTAGAATCCAAAACATGCAACAATGCACTTTATCTAAATTAAGGATCTGGGGAGATGTGAAGTAAAACAATTATAGAACTGTAACTATTCTAACACTGAAAAATTATCCCAGGCCCCAGGGTCAGAAATAAACCCTGCTTTAAAGCAAATTGCCTACTGATAATGGCAGTATGAGTAGCGGTCAGACAAAAAAAAAAAAAAAAATTTAACAAGCCTCATTCCATTTCAAACATTAACACTAACACATGCCTAAGAGATAATTACTAAGAATTGCATTCATTTCGAAATGTCATTTTCTTTTCTTTAACTTGTAACAGCCTATAGCCTATCCTCTATTTTGAACTTAATACAATGCCTAAGACCTTAATAGAAATGTATGGAATTCTGAATTGGTCACAAGGACAGACTTTTGACAGAATCTGCTTATACTTGCTGCAAACGTGCACTTGCTCATGGACAACATAGTCTCTTTCTCAAATTAAGTCGTCGGATTTATTAAGTATTGTATGTAAGAAGAACAAGACTGTTAACGGTGCCCGTATTACGCATAAACGAGTGCATGCACTTTTATTAACAATAAATAAGACAAGTTTCAATTTTATTAGGCCATATCTTGCATCGTTTCTTTTCTCTTCTGCAGAATTTCATCTGCTACACGTGTCCAGTGCCCAATGACTGATTTATTGTTTTCTCCACAGGAGGAGGGGAGAAGCATTAGGTACCTGGCACCCAGCAAACCCCGGGACGGCAGAGTTATCAGTGGAATTCCTCAAAGTGACAAAGGGCTAGATGAGGGGTTCCTTGCTGGTACAACCAGGTCACAAGCCTAAGAAGGCTTGACGGGTGTGGCTGGCTCCCTCCCCAGGGCCTGCTCTGTTTCCGATCTGGGCTTTGCTGGCCGGGGCAGTGCTTCTCCTGGCTCTCTGCAGGACCTCAGGCTCCAGGAATTTGGACCGAGTGGTAGAGACATCGCCGGCAGAGACGGCAGTTGCCAGCTTCCTCCCTGCGCTGTCTTGTGATTCAAAGCAGACTCTGCTCCACTTTTTAAAAAGGGGAGCACGTTAATGCTGGAGACCCACAAGAACAGGATCAAGCAAGGAGACACAACAGTCTGATGCAAGAGTCCGTGAGTAAGCATGGTGAACCATGGCGGGCAGGGATGTGGTCATGGGGAGCCCAGGAACACAAGGGGTTGACTGCAGAGTGTCCTTGTGGGAGGTTATAGGAGCTGCAAGAACACTGGCACTGGGTCATTTCACAAATGACCCTGGGCTGGGACCTGCCACCTCCCAACACATACACAGAAAGACACCCCCACACACACACATCCCACCCCTATGGTACTAAGCCATCCAAACACTATATGTGGGCTTGGCTGCAGGAAAAGTTAGTGAAGACAGGATGTTTTTCCACCTTGAACCTTTATCTGAAGTAAACACCACTGAGCCCAATGGCCTTATTTGCAAACGTATAGGAAGAGACTCCGGACGAGGCTTCTCTTGCGCCAATCCTGTCTAATACCAAAGTTAGACAACTTAGCAAAACCTGCTGCAGGCTGTACGTGTGGCATAGTCATTGAAAACACCTTGAACTTTCTCTTCTTTGCATTAATTTCCAGCTAATGCTCTGCTCCTTGGAGAGGTGCCTTTCCTTGGTAGGAGTGATATTGGTATAACTCTGCTCTCCATGAAAGTGCTCTTATTTTTTGAGAATAGTTCACATCACAAGCATGTGATATTATAGGTATAATTACCTCGTGTATCAATATCTTCATGTGCATTTCTAGCCTTAGTGTTTTATATACCACTCATGGAAGACCAGGGCTTGAGTCATGTGCTTTCCCCACGTGTTTTCTTTTCCTTTTCTTTTTTTTTTTAATATAGTGAATCAACAACTCCATCACAAGTGCACTCCTTAATCCCCATCTCCGATTTAACCCATGCCCCCACCCATCTCCCCTCTGGTAACCCTCAGTTCTCTATAGTTAAGATGCTGTTTCTTGGTTTGCCTCTCTCTCTCTCTCTGTTTTCCTTTGTTTGTTTGTTCGTTTGTTTCGTAAATTCCACAAAGGAGTGAAATCATATGGTATTTGTCTTTCTCTGACTTATTTCACATAGCATAATACTTTCCAGCTCCATCCATGTCATTGCAAATGGCAAGATTGCATTCTTTTTGCTGAATCACATTCCACTGTGTGGTATTTATGTGTACGTGTGTATGTGTTTGTATCTGCCACATCTTCTTTATCCATTCATCACTTGATGGACACTTGCCCAGGTGTTTTCTTCAGTGGTTCCCTGAGTGCCCTAAACCTCATCCTCTCTGTATTTGAAAGACAGTGACAGCCACCTTGGAAAACTGTTGTAATGATTAACTGAGAAAACACAAAGTCCTTTGTAACATACTGTATAATTTTTTATTTTTGTTGATGATCATTATACATAATAGATATGGCACAGCTACAAGCTGGCTAAATGCCACGAAATATGAGTCAAGTGTACTTCTTACATGTCTTCTCCAACTCAATGGTTTGCTTCTGACCAGACCAGGACCTTGCCCAAGGTCATATATTTAGTAAGTGATGACAAAGCCTCAGCTCACAGTGTAGCCTCCCGGCCCATATTTCTAATGCGGACACAACAGGATGCAGTAGAGGAGCGGGGTGGGGGGGCCGGGGCAGGTAGGCAGGGAGGGAGGGGGTGCTGCAGGCACATCTCCCTCGGCCATCGCCAGTCCTGAACACAGACCAGTTCTCTGCGGGGTGGGACTTTCTGCCTCACCCTGGTCTCTTCCGTCTACACTGCAGGAAGATTCCCTGCCTCCATGCAGCCGGCCCTGTTCACGCTCTTCCTGCTTCACACCTGGCTCCGTGGAGGACAGGGCGACCTCCGTGAGGACCTGACCTTGCTGAAGACCGAGCTTGCGCTTCGCCTCTACCAGGGTGCAGCGGCCCCTAGAAATGAAACCAACATTGTCATTTCTCCTGCTGGCGTGTCCCTTGCTCTGGAAATCCTGCAGTTTGGAGCCCAAGGGAACACCGGCCGGCAGTTGGCCGAGGCCCTGGGTTACACCGTCCATGGTAAGAGGGCTGCTCGTGCCCCTGTTTGCTCTGCTGCTCCCACTCAGGCTGCCTCAGGAGGTGGGGTGTTCCCGAATCCAGTGGCTGGTGCTGGATGACCACCAGTGGAGAAGGGTGACCGCCTGGCAAGAATGCAGCAGACGTCATTCGGACTTCGCACTGTAGTCCCCATGATGATCTTTGAGTTTCTCTTCTAACCTTAGGTTCCGTGCCAATTTTTCTTATATATTTTTTAATGTTTTTATTTATTTTTGAGAGAGAGAGACAGACAGAGCGCGAGTGGGGGGAGGGGCAAAGAGAGGGAGACATAGAATCCGAAGCAGGCTCCAGGCTCTCAGCCCAACACAGGGCTCGAACTCATGAAGCGTAAGATCATGATCTGAACCAAAGTTGGACGTTTAACCGACTGAGCCATCCAGGGGCCCCTCCATGGCAGTTTTTCCAATTTCATGTCACAAGCCCTTCTGCAGTGCCTACCAGGTGCCAGGAAATGTCCGAAGCAACCTTCCAAGTAGTAATCTAATTGTTACGACAACAAAATTGCCATTATGTCTTCTGATGCTCAGAGAAACCACATACAATTGCTAGCCCTGGATTTGTGATGGAATTATATCATCATCCCTATTTTATTTTTTTAAGTTTATTTATTTTGACAGAGAGACATAGAGAGCAAGCAGGGGAGGGGCAGAGAGAGAGGGAGAGAGAATCTCAAGCAGGCTCCACACTGTCAGCGAGGAGCCCGACACGGGGCTCAAACCCACAAACTGTGAAATCATGACCTGAGCTGAAACCAAGAGTCAGACGCTTAACCAACTGAACCACCCAGGCTCTCCCATCCCTATTTTATAGATGAGCCAATAGGCACAGAGAGTTTACACGACTTGCCCAAGGTCACATAGCTAGTAAGTTGCAGATTTGGGACTCAAGCTCAGGTTGAGGTCAGCCAGGTTGAGGTCAACCTAGCTTGCACTCAGGGCCTCCGGCTCAATTACTGGCCCCGGAACCAACCTACCAACTCCATGTGAACACACACACTCACGCACATCGCTTTTCCTTCTCTATCTTAGAATAAGATACCAATAAAAAAGGATGGGCATTAGCACTGTATAAATCAATATGTTTTAGGAAATCCAAGAACGAATACCAACACAGTGCTGGGGAGATCTTCCTTTGAGCTAGAAGCTCAGGGTGGCAGGTAAAGGTTAATGCTGAAGACACCAGGTCACAAGGCAACAGTCATGTGTCCAGTTCCCCACGCCCCATCCACATCCTGTCCCCTGCCCAAACAACTCTCGTGACCCTGCTGGCCGGCTTGATTTTTCTCAGCAAGAATATCACAAAAATGCATATATCCCTGGTCTTCTTCTTCAGCCACATGAGATGGGCTGCAGTGCCAATTCAAGAACTCAGTTCTTGAATGATGTGATTCAAGAACTCAGCATCCAGACAGATAAGGAAAGCTCTGAACGCGAGCAGGTCAGTGTCACAGGAATGATGCACACAGAAATACACCCTCGTGCAGTGCAGCAAGTGTATTTATTTGACATAAATTAGCACAGGGCAGGGAATGATTTATTCCACTGGCTGAACAGAAAGACGCCCTGGAAGACATGCCATCTGAGCTGGGTCATGAAGAACAAATAGGCGTGTGAAAGAGAGACAGGCATTTCTGCCTTAAAAGAGAGACTCACAAAAGTCACAACTGGGGGGAAAGTGAGAAATGCAAGTGTGGCTATCCTCCAGAGAAAGGGAACTGATTCCAGTTGATTCTTTGTTGTCAGGTATAGTCAGGGTCCCTGGCTAACCGAATATGATGATTAACAGGGTTTCCATAGACCCCATTCGAGAATTACCAAATGTTAGGAATGCTTAACAGTCAAACTCTGTGGAACGTGATCCCACTATTTTTCTTACTCATAAACTGCTTTGTTATCTTATAGAACCGTGGCTCATTATTATGAACAGGGATGTGCAACTTCCAGAGTTCCAGTTAAGAGAGTACCCCTGTAGTCTGGTTTGACCCAACATAGCTCAGAGAATCATGTGCACTGTTTAAAACAACCCAGCCGTGCCCACTACCTGCCTAGGTCCAGGCTTCCTTTCAAAAGTCAATACAGACCAGTAAAATGTATAAAAAGCAGGATCCAAAGCAACGCCAGGGTCTTGAGGCATCTTTCTGGTTTAATCAACAGGAAGACCTATCCACATCTGCAGTGGGACACATCAGCACTGTCTTGTTCTCACTGTGTTCCCAGCCAATACGTGACAACCAGGAGCTTTGCTAGGGTTCCCACCTGCGGGTCAGACAGGAACAGCATGAGACTCAGAACAGACCCCAGTGGTATCTACAAGGATCACCTTTGCTTTCACCGCACAAAACACAATTTCCTGATGTTCCAAGTTCTAAGGAGTTCTGGTGCTTTCCTAGGTAAATTGATGAGGAACACTTTAAGCTTTCTAGCTTTCTATTAAGCATAAGAATAATGCTAGGAACAGAGGCCTCAGAAATGAAGGTAGCCTGGTTCTTGGGAAAGAGTTCTGTTTGATGATAATATGAATTTCACTTTTACGGTTATTATGGCATTTGATCCTCATAGAAACCACATACATTAATTAATAACCCCAATTTTACAAATGAGACAAGAGGCTAACAGTTTGGCAAGACTCTGCAGGTGGAAGAGACAGCAGTCAAGTCCCAGATTCTCTGACCCCAAATCCCATGTTCTTTCCAAAATTCCTTCGTCCTACTCTAAGTCACTGAGCAGAAGCATAAAGGTATAAGGACATTGTCTTTTCTATTTTTCATCAGAGATATCCTCATTATTCCCGCGCTCAGCCAAACCCTCTGACATCATCCTCAACTTAGGCCTCTTGTAATTCTCAGGCAAGTAAAACATTAGCATCGCTGTTTGTAGTTTGAGAATTTTATAGTCATGAACTTTACAAAGTCAGATTCAGTGTCACGTTCAGGAAGCTCAGTTCAACACATTGATTCAAAAGGAAGGCGCTCTCCACACTGGGCTCACAAATGAGTTAGAAGGCTCAGCCGCAGCAAGAGAAATTCATGAGAAAACATCATGTCTTCTTCTAGCACTTTCCTCCCACTCTGTGCGCATCCCAGGGACCTTCTCCTCAACCTTCCACACCGCCCTCATCACAGTGCTGATGGAGTCCAGCACCCAAGGGTTTTCTTCTTTCTGCTTCCTTTCTTCCCAGACCCTTCCGTAAGATCTACCTGACCAGCCCTCCAGCAAGAAAGACGCTCTCTGGCGGGGTAGGGAGAGGAATTAAGCCAGCGGTGACAGGTTCCTCTTTCCAAGGCTGCTGGGGAGGAGCAGTCTGCAGCCTGTCATCCCTCACGTCAGATCTTTTTTGTCCCATCAGGACAGGGACCAGGGAAACTCACAGTAAGCAAAATAGGAGGCTCCGTACTCCAGAGCCTCACAAGAGGAAGCATCTCTCCGGATTGTGGAGCAGAGTGTCCTGTCCTGCACCTGCGGGCAGGAGGGCGGCGAAGTGCCACCTCCCACCACCCGGTGACACTGAGCAAGCTTGTTAATTTGTCTGAGCCCAGCTCCCTCATCTATAAAAGGGGATCCCAGTAGCATGGAATTCACAGGGTTGTTGAGAGGGTCAAATGGGATGGTGAACACAGCACAGGGTCTGTGAACACCGTCAGTACGTCTTACACTGGGGGTGTACATTCCTGCAGCATCTAGAAAAGCTTTGCTGTGTGTAAATGGGCAGGGACAAAGTCGGCTCAGGTGGAGAAAAGATTTGTCCAGGCAATTTACCCCACTGCTTTAATGTTTCCAGCTAAAAGAACAGCTGGTCCCCTGGCCCAGATTGGGTGAGAGGGCAGAAGGGAGGTCACGCTACACTGTGGACCGGTGAAACGTCTCACTTCGTTCCTGCAAGATGGTCAACGTTTTACAGGGACATGATTCTATAAATACATATGATCTTCCTCAGTAGAGGAAAACCTGACAAGAAGTATTATTTTCATCCATTTCTTTGCTCATTAAAATAAAAGCAAAGGAGTCAGGCTGCAAATCATGAGATATACAACCCGAGTCTGTTTTTTACAGTCGTGGATTCTAAGAAGCAGCTTTGGTAGTGAAAGTTTTGTGGGCAAGTGAAATCTGTCCACAGCTGTGGGCTGCAGCCCGGTGGCTGGGTGCCCCGGCCAGGGTGTATTGGGGGCGTCTGTGCCCCTTCAGAGAAGTTTTGCCAGGCAACTTGGGGCTCTGCTTCTGTCCCCCGAGCGGGCCTCTGAGACATGAAGGGTGTTGGAGTGGATGGGCCCCAAGCCAGGTCAGAGATCCATTCCAACAGGTGCCCTGGGCGAGGGACAGGGCAGTGCAGGAAGAAGGGACAAAGTGTGGGGGTAGATTTGTGGATAACCACAGAGCTGTGCCTAAGAGGAAGGAGAGGCAAGGAGGCGCAGGGAAGGGCCATGTTCCAGAGGCAGCCTGCACAGGAAGGGGACCTGACTGCTGGAAATGCCCAGCTTCCATGTGTCAGGAGAAAGAAGCTTGGGATGCTCAGCTGTGCCCTGACTCACCAGTGGGCGAGAGGCCCTGCTCCAGCTCCAGATTTCCTCCTAGGGGAGAATAAAAGCCACAGATTGTAAATACTATCTTGAAAAAGAAATCCACTATTGATTATGGAGAGAAGGAAGAAATCTCCTGTGTAAGTAGTAAATATAAGTCCAGCCAACCCCCGCCCCAAGAAGGTGGAAACTATTGACTCTCTCAGATGCCTATTATTTCCTCAACATTCTTCTAGGTTCTTGGTGACATTAATAGCACAAGCTGTTCGCTGGGTCTTAGGGAGCAGGGGGATGGGACGCGCTCTTACCTTTCCTCTGTATTCCTCGAATCGATAGCATAGTTCTGAAAGAGGCCACATCTGAATGTCCCTCAGGCTTATGACATGCAGTTGTGCGAACAGATCTAAGGCCCTGAACAAGATACAGTGACAATTGGTCTGTCATTGTTATTTATGACATTCCCCATAAATCGATTGACTTCTTAAATATTTGAAGCCCCCTCACCCTGCACACCAGATCCACAGTTTTGCCAGCTCTCTGTATTCTAGTGCCCTCAACATGTCTGTCTCAAGAAGTTAAGGAGGAATAGCCTCTGGGATATTGGTGGTATGTTTCTATTTGACTTCATCACAGCCTGATTTCTTTCTGATCTTGCATGGCTTCCCCCCACCTCTCAGCTTTTAATCTATGATTCGGGATAATTCCTGAGCAATTGAGTTCTGATTTATCCAAATTGGCTGTAACTGGTAGATGAGCCTTGTGAAACAAGAGTGGTACCTGCTGGGGCCCCACTTCAGTGCAATGTGCAAAGAGAGACAGGGCGAACTCCTTACTTACGCTCACCGCTGTCAATTTTTCCCAACACCTTTTTCACAGACCAGCGGGTGAAACAGTTCTTACACACTGTTTACGCCACCCTGCCCAACTCCGGACAAGGCACCAAAATGGAGCTGGCCTGCACTCTTTTCGTGCAAGCAGGAACGCCCCTCTCCCCCTGCTTTGTGGAACAGATCTCCCAGTGGGCCAACAGCAGCCTGGAGCCAGCCATCCTCAGGGAACCCAACAGCACCAGCATCGGGGTCAACGAATGGGCCTCCAGGCAGATGGCAGGTAAAAGAAACCATCCAGTTTAGTGAGGCTGATTTCAGAGCGCTATAAACACAGATACCAAGCATTGCTGGTCAGAAGCCACATGGGTGGAGACTCAGGCCACCCTCGATTGCAACAGAAGTCTGTCCTCTTGGGAGACCCTACCCTTAAGTGCGGTGCTCTATGAAGCAAACAAAGCTGACCTTTGGCCCCCTCTGCCCATCCCCCACCCACCCACACAGCAGGGGGCTCTTCAGAGCCTCCCACCTCCAGGGGAGCCCTGCAGGCTTTGTTCTGTGTTCCCTTCAGGGGAATCCCCCCCACCGAGCTCTGCTGTCATCTACAATTAACACCCTGCGACAGCAAAATGCAGTGGGAGCCAGAAAACTTCTTGGAATTTAGCTTCAGGAAATAATTCAAGGGAAGAAAAAGTTATATATAATAAGATGCTTAGCCCAGGGTTAGGGTTACCGAAGAAAAAGACTTAGAAATAACTTAACAGTCCAGCCATTAGGAATGATCCCATTAATTACAGCTCCCGCATATCATGTAGTTGTAATTATTAAAGGTGGTGAAAATCTATTACACTCACTGGGGTTCCATTTATTGACTTCTAGCGCTTTTCCTAAGTGCTCTGTGTTCATTATGTCTGTTCACCCTCACAGTTGTCCTGGGAGATAGGTGCTGTTACTAGTGACTGGTTCACAGATAGAGGAACTGAGGCACGGAGAGCTACGCCTGCTGCCCGGGGCCCACAGAGCCAGGATCCTAAGTCAGCCGGTCTGCCTCTGGCATCCCTGAAAATTACAAAGGCTACACAGAAACAGGGAGAATGTTCAAGACCCAGTGTTGTTTAAAACACAGAATAGAAGGTGATGTGTAGTTTATGACTGAACTGAGAACAACACGTGGGTGGCCAAGGAGCACAGAGCTGCAGCGCAAATACGAAGATGTTTACTGATAGCTCAGTTGTCTCCAGCGTTTCATAATGTCTTCCCAGTTTACTTAAAAAATGTTTAATTCCCTGTCTCGGCTCATTGTGCTGCTGGGGTAGGGGCGTGGGGAAGGGGGGGCGGTTAGGCAAAGCGACACAGTTAGCTGCCGTCAACCCTCTGGGGTGAGTGTCCTCCACAGAAGAGGGGCAGCCAGGAAGAGCCTGAAGCTCTGGGGCCAGGCCGCTTGGGTTCAAACCCAAGGTTTCTGTCTTGAGCAGCCGGGCGGATGGTGGCTTTGCCACTCACAAGTGTGTGACCTGGGACAGCTTCTCCAAGCCTTGGTGCCCCCATCTGTAAAATTGGGAATAACAACAGAACTGGTCAGAGGAGTCAGTGAGGGTTTGCTCAAGCATTTAGAACAGAGCCTAGCACAATGTGTGTTTTTATTAATAAAGGGCTGGGGCAGTAGTCAGCCTGCCCTCTTCTCTCTGGTAATGCGTGGAATCTCAAGAGCATGCCCTGGATGTTGCTGTCTAAGCAAAGGCTCTGCCAGGGATGAGGCCAGCAGCTGGGGTAGCGGGATTTGCGGGAAGGGTGGGAGGGACACAGCGCAGTGGCCCCCACCACAGCGCCCTGTGCCTCCCAGGAGTCCACCTGAGCAGTGCGTGTCTAACAGCCCTAGGAAATAGCCGTTTCAGACAACCTGCTCGGAAAAGGATAAAAGCACGGTCTTCAACAACAGCTAGTTATAGACACCACGGTTCGGCAGGTGCAAACCCAACCTCGGGGATGCCCCAGCACCCTCCAGGGCAGGTGCACGGGTCTCAGCCGCACAATGGCTCTCCTGCTTGCAGGTGACAACCTGGGTGGCCCGACATGGGAGCGCGGTGGCGGTGCATTTCCCCAGCTGGCACTTGTGAGCACCATGTCCTTCCAGAGCACTTGGCGGCAGAGATTCTCCTCCAGGGACACTCAGCTCCTGCCTTTCACCTGTGCCCAGGGCCTCGTCCTCCAAGTCCCCATGATGTACCAAATGGCCGAGGTCAACTATGGTGAGCTCCTTCCCACCTGTGGGCCCTCTTAAGTGACGGGAACAAGGGAACAACGTGGGCGGAGAGAGGGGGGCCACGTCTGCTCTAGAAGGACCCGCGGAGTGTCTCAGCCTTCCCTCTGCAGTGAGATGTGTGTGCAGTAAGGAGAGCCCCAGGGGCCTGAGGACCCAGAGAGGAGGGTGAGGAAGCAGAGGGGGAAGAGAAATCCAATCTCACGCTTGACATTTCCCTCTGCACCTAGTAAGAGGTGTTAGTGTAAAACCCAAACTGTTTGAATGGAACCACCCCACCCTTGGCAGGCAACCGCATAAAATGAATAGCCACTTGGTGCTAAGAAAGGGCAAAAGATGGAGAGTTCAGTTTAGATGGCTCTCGAGAGGGCGCCCACGCGGGCTTGACATTGTCCTTCCGCCTTGCCTGGATGGTTGCTCATCCCGGCCCCTTGAGGGTGCAGGTGCCCTGAGTGCAGGCCAGCGAGCACCAGGGGAGAGGGGGCCCAGCCCCGAAGGCTGGCTCCAGGTGTGGACACCGCCGTGGGGCCCCCACAAGGCAAGGGGAGAAGGGACCCGGCCACCTGTCCCCACACACCTCTCTCACAGCCCTTGTTTGCAGGCTCAGCCCTTCCAGCTGCGGGATTAATTCTGTTCTTATGCAGGGAAAAGTCGCTGAGACTTAAAAGTGTTTCAGGAACTCTGGCACTTAGAAAACTCACTACCTTCCTGCTTCAATTTCATGCAGGACATGTTGTGAGTGCTTTTATTCGTTTGTTTATCCTGCCAGTAACTATTAACTGAGGTCAAGTAAGGGGAGCGTAGAGGAAGGTCAACTGGATATGTAAATATATATTTATGACTATTATAGTTCTTGTGCCTAATGTTTTCCCGTCGCTGCTATGACTCATGCTGGTTGATCTGTCAGCTGCGTAACACTTCCCAATTTTATATGATATCTGGGTTCAGAGCTTTTGTTGAAAGAAAGATCTGGCTCAAAGAGCCTGGGTCCCCACATGGTCACAAAAGGCCAGGATTGGAATGGCTTCCCCTTTAAGACAGTAGATGGCTCTCCCACGTGCCATCATCCCCACTGTGTCCAGCCGATGCAAGCCCTGTGAAGGTATCATTAGAAATTCTAGGTCCTAAGATCAGAAAAGGGGACTAACAGTCTTTGGCCTCAAACTGCTTCCTGAAGGTGAGGTAGACAGCTTATTAATAAAACGTACGGTTTCCAGTTCTGTGAGCTGGCCCTTCCCAGGGTCTGGCACTGTTTAGTTCCCTGTCTCCTGGGACAGAACTAATAATGCCCCATCCACTGAACCCCCAGGCCAGTTCCAGGACCCTGCAGGCCATCAGGTGGGGGTGCTGGAGCTGCCTTACCTGGGAAACACAGTGAGTCTGCTCTTGGTTCTGCCGCGTGACAAAGACACCCCGCTGAGCCACGTTGAGCCACACCTCACAGCCAGCATCATCCACATCTGGACCTCCAGCCTCAGGCGAGCCAGAATGGACGTGTTCCTGCCCAGGTAAGTGGCTGTGTCATCCTTCTGGAGCGCTCTGCAGCCTAATCCAGTTGGCCAGGCCTGGATCGGAGAACCCAGGTGGTCGGACTCTGGGGTCTGTCCTTAACCACTGGGCCAACTTGTCTAATGTGCCCTGAGAGGTTAGGCCAAGGGGGAGTTACCCTAGAGTGTGGGTCCAGGTCAGAGTCTCTGCTGACTAGTTCATGATGCGGATGGAACAGAGTTAATTTCCTGGGTCTTCTCAAGAGAAGATATTCTGTGTTCACTGGGCCAGACTGCAGGCTCCAGGCCTCATGCCACAACCAGTTCTCTGAACAGGGAAAGAAAAGCCATGAAGTTACCCTTGGAGGAATGTGCCCCAAATCTTATCACATCCTAAGAGTATACAACTGTCATTTTTCCAAAACCAAAGAGGCAAGGTAGTTTATGTAATTGAGCAAATAACCAAGATAATTCTGACTGGAAGGCAAATTAAGGCATAAAAATTCAAGACTTTTAGTCTCTATGCTGAAGGTTCTCATTCTTTGTAAATAGAGGTGAACCATTCTTTGAGAAAATCCAATAGGTACAAATGCAAATTGTCAAAAAGTTAAATGGCGGTTCTAGATTTTCCTTTCCCAAAGCAAAACCTACTTGCAAAACTCATTACTTTACAAAGAATTCCTTTTTGAACTTCTTTAACTGACAAGCTTCTCTGGCACATTTGAAACCAGAGTAAATCTGTAATTAATTTGTAGACCAGCATTAAGTGAGGAACGTTACCCCAGGACTCAGTATGTGGATTCTTCATGCTCCTTTCTGCTGGCTGCCACCACCTGCTCTGTTGACCAGGCCCTCAGCAGCACTGAGCCAGAGGCCTTGGCAGAGCTCTTTTGAGCAGTTAAAAATAAGCCCAGACACTGCAATAAAAACACACAAGGAGAGACCCAGTGAGTTAAGGGCCAAGGTCTAGAGCGGGATCTGGCATAACCAGAAGGTGAACGTAACTCTATGATCAAGTTTATGTCTCTCCAAACCAAATGCTTGGACCTCAAATGAAGGCACAAAGACAAGAAATTTCAACAGATCTCTCTGGCATGGAACAGAAGCAACCTTCATCTTTCTGTCATATTTGAGAGAAGCTCAGTGAAGGAAGAGAAGCTTTCAATGTTAAAAGTAGGGAGACAGTGCAACCTGGTGCAGGAAATTTGTCGAAATCTTTTCAGAATTAGGAGACAGATGGCTGGCCTCATCCTGGAGCAGCTGCTGTAAGGAAGAGTCCCCAGGAAAGTGCCCAGCTCGTTTGCGAGTCCTCCGCTGTCTCTGATGCCACCTGTAGAGCTCGCAGCGTTGAGGAATGATGCTGAAAAACCCTGAAGACAGGGACGGGATGGGAAGGCAAAGATCATAGTAACACAGCATTAGTTAGCACTTGTTAAAAAAATGTTTGGTTACCATAATTTATCTCCCTAATGCTATCAAGCCTGCTGTCCAAGAAGGATAGAAGGTATTGGGAAAATGAGGCTGTTTCACAAAGCCAAACTCGCCAAGCAAAGAAACCAGCTTCAAAATCCTTTAAGGAATAAATAGAGAAAGAATTTAAACTATCTTAGGTCTAAATCTGGGTACAAAACTTTGGACCATGGTCGACCAGGTCAACTTTTGGGCAAGAATTTACCTCTAGTTCTGAAAATCATTCATTCCTCATTTAATATGATCTGCTTTATAGTTACCCTGCATTTTTCATTTAGCAAGAGCAAAAACTTTTGCACACTGTGGGTAGCGGTGCAAATATCGTGTGGCGGTGAGGTGAGCCTTAGGATTAAGCTTCACCAACGGTGTATCCATAGATTCTGGATGAATTATGATATCTAGCTTCTGAGGTAATATTTTATTTATGAAGAAGTAAAATAAAATGTATGGGGACAATTAGTCTTCATTAGGGACCTTAGCATACCAAAAGAATAATCAAGAAAGCCAACAATGAGTGTTAACAAGGGTCATTTATATCCATAATAACGTAATGCCTCACAAGAAAGACTAATAATGTCAAAAAAATATTTGTTTAATGAATAAAACGCTTGGTTATTAGATCAACATAGTAGGATGCTAAGCGTGTTTTTTTCTCATAAAAGAAGTGATGTATTTTTTTATTGAAGTATAACTAATGTATAGTGTTGTATTAGTTTCGGGTGTACAGTATAACAAATCAGCAATTCTCTACATTTACTCAGTGCTCATTGTAAGTGTACTTTTAATCCCCTTTATCTATTTCACCCATCCCTCCCCCCACCCCCACTTCCCCTCTGGCAACTGCCAGCGTGTTCTCTGTATTTCAGAGTCTGGTTTTTGTTCGTGTCTCTTTTTCTCCTTGTTTGTTTGTGCATAAGTATTTTAAAAATCCATCAGATCTCATATATTCAGAAGTTTTGGGCTTCCTTTCCAAGAGCTACTGATCATCGTCATGTGTGGATTGTGCTTTCCTATGGGTATTTTCTTTTTCTTTTTTTTTTTAAATGAAGGTACAATTCACATAACCATAAAATTCTTTTAAAGTGTACAGTTCAGAGGTTTTTAGTAAATGGGCAAAGTTGTGCAACCATGACGACTATCAAATTCCAGAACATTTTCATCACCTCAAAAAGAAACTCCATACCCATTAGCAGTCACTCCACATTCCTTCTCCTCACTACTCCTAGGCAACCACTAATCTACTTTCTCTCAATGGATTTGTCTATACTACTCTACCTTTCACATAAATGAAATCGTACCGCATGTAGCCCTTCTGTGTCTAGCTGTTCTCACTTAGCACGATGTCATCAAGGTCCGTCCTTATCAGAGTATGTATCAATACTTCATTCTTTTTTATGGCTGAATAATTTTCCATTGTATGAATATACTACATTCTACTTATCCATTAATCAGTTTATAGACATTTAGGAGCCTGGAAACTTTTTGCTTGTTTTCACTTTTTGGGTCCTATAAAACTTTCATGTGCACACTTTTTCTATGATATATATTTTCAATGATCTTGGTTATATACCTAGGAATGAAAATCCTGGGTCATGTGTTAACTCTACCCTTTACATTTTGAGGACCTACCAGACAGTTTTCCAAGGGGCTGCACCATTTTACATTCCCACCAGCGATCCAAGAGGTTCCAGTTTCTCCATACCCTTGTCAACACTTGTTATTGTCCATCTTTTTTCATAAGTCCCTCTTCACGGTTAATGGTACAGACTTTCAGTTTGGTGTGATGAAAAAGTTCCAGAGTGGTGGAAAGATAACAGTGGTGGTTGGACAGCAATGTGGATATTCTTAAAGCCATTGAATTATGCACTTAAAATGGTTATGTTGTGTATATTTTACTACAATCTTGTTTTGAATTGTGGAGGGAAGGAAGGTGGGGAGAAGACAAAGACTGTCTTCCCAAATTTGGCTTAAAAAGTAGGGTTGTTACAAAGCTTACATTTAGGAAGTATATAGTTATTCTTAGTTACATTACCTGGGAAGACATCACCTCCTCTGCCCTCTAGCAATGCCCTCCTCTGTGTTTTGGCTTCTCGGTCAGGCTGGAGGCAAGATGGATGCAACCTGTCTGACCCCACAACAGTAACAACAACTACAGGAGAGGAAAACCCCCATCTTTTTTACTGTAGCCATCCTAGTTGGTGTGAGGTGGTTTCTCATTGTGACTTCCATTTGCATTTCTCTAATGACCGATGACGTCAAGCATATTGTCATGTGCTTGTTGAACATTTACATATCTCTTTTGAAGAAATATCTATTTGAATCTTTTCTCCATTTTTAAATAGGTTGTCTTTTTATTGATGAGTTGTCATGGTGCTTTATATATTCTGGTTATTAGTCCTTTATCAGATATATAATTTGCAAATATTTTCTCCCATTTCATGGGTCGTCTTTTTACTTTATTGAGGATGTCCTTTGTTTTTTTTCTCAATATATGAAGTTTATTGTCAAATTGGTTTCCATATAACACCCAGTACTTATCCCAAAAGGTGCCCTCCTCAAGACCCATCACCCACCCTCCCCTCCCTCCCACCCCCCATCAACCCTCAGTTTGTTCTCAGTTTTTAAGAGTCTCTTATGCTTTGGCTCTCTTCCACTCTAACCATTGAGGATGTCCTTTGAAGTACAAAAGCTTTTAATTTTAATGAAGTTCAGTTAATTTATTTTTTCTTTTGTTTCTTATGCTTCTTTTAATGTCGTATCTAAGAAACCATTGTTTAACCAAGATCACAAAGATCTATGTCTATGTTTTTTCTAGCAATTTTATAGTCTTAGCTCTTATATTTAGGTCTCTGACTCATTGAATTAATTTTTGTATGTATAATGAAGTAGAGGTCCAATTTCATTCTTTGCATGTGGTTATCCAGTTGTCCCAGCGTGATTTTTTTTCTTCCAAGATTTTATTTAAATTCAAGTTAGTTAACGTGTAGTGTAGTATTGGTTTCAGGAGGAGAATTTAGTGATTCATCACTTACATATAATACCCAATGTTCATCCCAACAAGTGCTCTCCTTATTGCGTATCACCCATTTAGCCCATCCCCCCACCCACCTCCCCTCCAGGAACCCTCACTTTGTTCTCTAAGAGTCTCTTATAGTTTGCCTCTCTCTCTGTTTTTATCTTATTTTATTTTTCCTTCCCTTCCCCTAATATCATGTTTTGTTTTTTAAATTCCACATATGAGTGAAATCATATGGTATTTGCCTTTCTTTGACTGACTTATTTCACTTAGTGTAATACACTCTAGTTCCATCCCCATCATTGCAAATGGCAAGATTTCATTCTTTTTGATGGCTGAGTAATATTCCAGTGTGAGTGTGTGTGTGTGTGTGTGTGTGTGTGTGTGTGTGTGTGTGTATGGGTATAAACCATAATATTCTTTATCCATTCATCAGTCGATGGACATTTGGGCTGTCTCCATAGTTTGGCTGTTGTTGATAATGCTGCTATAAACATCAGGGGGCATATACCCCTTTGAATCTGTATTTTTGTATCCTTTGGGTAAATACCTAGAAGGGCAATTGCTGTGTCCCAGTACCATTTATTGAAACGACTATTTGTTTTTCCATTGAATTTTCTTGGTAACTTTCTTGAAATTCATTGATCATAAATGAATGGGTTTATTTTTAGACTTTTTTTTTTTTAATATATGAAATTTATTGTCGAATTGGTTTCCATACAACACCCAGTGCTCATCCCAAAAGGTGCCCTCCTCAAGACCCATCACCCACCCTCCCCTCCCTCCCACCCCCCATCAACCCTCAGTTTGTTCTCAGTTTTTAACAGTCTCTTATGCTTTGGCTCTCTTCCACTCTAACGCCTTTTTTTTTTTCCTTCCCCTCCCCCATGGGTTTCTGTTAAGTTTCTCAGGATCCACATAAGAGTGAGAACATATGGTATCTGTCTTTCTCTGTATGGCTGATTTCACTTAGCATCACACTCTCCAGTTCCATCCACGTTGCTACAAAAGGCCATATTTCATTCTTTCTCATTGCCACGTAGTATTCCATCGTGGATATAAACCACAATTTCTTTATCCATTCATCAGTTGATGGACATTTAGGCTCTTTCCATAATTTGGCTATTGTTGAGAGTGCTGTTATAAACATTGGGGTACAAGTGCCCCTATGCATCAGCACTCCTGTATCCCTTGGGTAAATTCCTAGCAGTGCTATTGCTGGGTCATAGGGTAGGTCTATTTTTAATTTTCTGAGGAACCTCCACAATGCTTTCCAGAGCGGCTGCACCAATTTGCATTCCCACCAACAGTGCAAGAGGGTTCCCATTTCTCCACATCCTCTCCAGCATCTATAGTCTCCTGATTTGTTCATTTTGGCCACTCTGGCGTGAGGTGATATCTGAGTGTGGTTTTGATTTGTATTTCCCTGATAAGGAGCGACGTTGAACATCTTTTCATGTGCCTGTTGGCCATCCGGATGTCTTCTTTAGAGAAGTGTCTATTCATGTTTTCTGCCCATTTCTTCATGGGTTATTTGTTTTTCGGGTGTGGAGTTTGGTGAGCTCTTTATAGATTTTGGATACTAGCCCTTTGTCCGATATGTCATTTGCAAATATCTTTTCCCATTCCGTTGGTTGCCTTTTAGTTTTGTTGGTTGTTTCCTTTGCTGTGCAGAAGCTTTTTATCTTCATAAGGTCCCAGTAATTCACTTTTGCTTTTAATTCCCTTGCCTTTGGGGATGTGTCGAGTAAGAGATTGCTACAGCTGAGGTCAGAGAGGTCTTTTCCTGCTTTCTCCTCTAAGGTTTTGATGGTTTCCTGTCTCACATTCAGGTCCTTTATCCATTTTGAGTTTATTTTTGTGAATGGTGTGAGAAAGTGGTCTAGTTTCAACCTTCTGCATGTTGCTGTCCAGTTCTCCCAGCACCATTTGTTAAAGAGACTGTCTTTTTTCCATTGGATGTTCTTTCCTGCTTTGTCAAAGATGAGTTGGCCATACATTTGTGGGTCTAGTTCTGGGGTTTCTATTCTATTCCATTGGTCTATGTGTCTGTTTTTGTGCCAATACCATGCTGTCTTGATGATGACAGCTTTATAGTAGAGGCTAAAGTCTGGGATTGTGATGCCTCCTGCTTTGGTCTTCTTCTTCAAAATTACTTTGGCTATTCGGGGCCTTTTGTGGTTCCATATGAATTTTAGGATGGCTTGTTCTAGTTTCGAGAAGAATGCTGGTGCAATTTTGATTGGGATTGCATTGAATGTGTAGATAGCTTTGGGTAGTATTGACATTTTGACAATATTTATTCTTCCAATCCATGAGCAGGGAATGTCTTTCCATTTCTTTATATCTTCTTCAATTACCTTCATAAGCTTTCTATAGTTTTCAGCATACAGATGTTTTACATCTTTGGTTAGATTTATTCCTAGGTATTTTATGCTTCTTGGTGCAATTGTGAATGGGATCAGTTTCTTTATTTGTCTTTCTGTTGCTTCATTGTTAGTGTATAAGAATGCAACTGATTTCTGTACATTGATTTTGTATCCTGCAACTTTGCTGAATTCGTGTATCAGTTCTAGCAGACTTTTGGTGGAGTCTATCGGATTTTCCATGTATAATATCATGTCATCTGCAAAAAGCGAAAGCTTGACTTCATCTTTGCCAATTTTGATGCCTTTGATTTCCTTTTGTTGTCTGATTGCTGATGCTAGAACTTCCAGCACTATGTTAAACAACAGCGGTGAGAGTGGGCATCCCTGTCGTGTTCCTGATCTCAGGGAAAAAGCTCTCAGTTTTTCCCCGTTGAGGATGATGTTAGCTGTGGGCTTTTCATAAATGGCTTTTATGATCTTTAAGTATGTTCCTTCTATCCCGACTTTCTCAAGGGTTTTTATTAAGAAAGGGTGCTGGATTTTGTCAAAGGCCTTTTCTGCATCGATTGACAGGATCATATGGTTCTTCTCTTTTTTTTTTTGTTAATGTGATGTATCACGTTGATTGATTTGCGAATGTTGAACCAGCCCTGCATCCCAGGAATGAATCCCACTTGATCATGGCGAATAATTCTTTTTATATGCTGTTGAATTCGGTTTGCTAGTATCTTATTGAGAATTTTTGCATCCATATTCATCAGGGATATTGGCCTGTAGTTCTCTTTTTTTACTGGGTCTCTGTCTGGTTTAGGAATCAAAGTAATACTGGCTTCATAGAATGAGTCTGGAAGTTTTCCTTCCCTTTCTATTTCTTGGAATAGCTTGAGAAGGATAGGTATTATCTCTGCTTTAAATGTCTGGTAGAACTCCCATGGGAAGCCATATGGTCCTGGACTCTTATTTGTTGGGAGATTTTTGATAACCGATTCAATTTCTTCGCTGGTTATGGGTCTGTTCAAGCTTTCTATTTCCTCCTGATTGAGTTTTGGAAGAGTGTGGGTGTTTAGGAATTTGTCCATTTCTTTCAGGTTGTCCAATTTGTTGGCATATAATTTTTCATAGTATTCCCTGATAATTGTTTGTATCTCTGAGGGATTGGTTGTAATAATTCCATTTTCATTCATGATTTTATCTATTTGGGTCATCTCCCTTTTCTTTTTGAGAAGCCTGGCTAGAGGTTTGTCAATTTTGTTTATTTTTTCAAAAAACCAACTCTTGGTTTCGTTGATCTGCTCTACAGTTTTTTTAGATTCTATATTGTTTATTTCTGCTCTGATCTTTATTATTTCTCTTCTTCTGCTGGGTTTAGGCTGCCTTTGCTGTTCTGCTTCTATTTCCTTTAGGTGTGCTGTTAGATTTTGTATTTGGGATTTTTCTTGTTTCTTGAGATAGGCCTGGATTGCAATGTATTTTCCTCTCAGGACTGCCTTCACTGCATCCCCAAGCGTTTGGATTGTTGTATTTTCATTTTCATTTGTTTCCATATATTTTTTAATTTCTTCTCTAATTGCCTGGTTGACCCACTCATTCGTTAGTAGGGTGTTCTTTAACCTCCATGCTTTTGGAGGTTTTCCAGACTTTTTCCTGTGGTTGATTTCAAGCTTCATAGCATTGTGGTCTGAAAGTGTGCATGGTCTGATCTCAATTATTTAATAATTATGAAGGGCTGTTTTGTGACGCAGTATGTGATCTATCTTGGAGAATGTTCCATGTGCACTCGAGAAGAAAGTATATTCTGTTGCTTTGGGATGCAGAGTTCTAAATATATCTGTCAAGTCCATCTGATCCAATGTATCATTCAGGGCCCTTGTTTCTTTATTGACCGTGTGTCTAGATGATCTATCCATTTCTGTAAGTGGGGTGTTAAAGTCCCCTGCAATTACCACATTCTTATCAATAAGGTTGCTTATGTTTATGAGTAATTGTTTTATATATTTGGGGGCTCTGGTATTCGGCGCATAGACGTTTATAATTGTTAGCTCTTCCTGATGGATAGACCCTGTAATTATTATATAATGCCCTTCTTCATCTCTTGTTACAGCCTTTAATTTAAAGTCTAGTTTGTCTGATAGAAGTATGGCTACTCCAGCTTTCTTTTGGCTTCCAGTAGCATGATAAATAGTTCTCCATCCCCTCACTCTCAATCTAAAGGTGTCCTCAGGTCTAAAATGAGTCTCTTGTAGACAGCAAATAGATGGGTCTTGTTTTTTTATCCATTCTGATACCCTATGTCTTTTGGTTGGCGCATTTAATCCATTTACATTCAGTGTTATTATAGAAAGATACGGGTTTAGAGTCATTGTGATGTCTGTATGTTTTATGCTTGTAGTGATGTCTCTGGTACTTTGTCTCACAGGATCCCCCTTAGGATCTCTTGTAGGGCTGGTTTCGTGGTGACAAATTCCTTCAGTTTTTGTTTGTTTGGGAAGACCTTTATCTCTCCTTCTATTCTAAATGACAGACTTGCTGGATAAAGGGTTCTCGGCTGCATATTTTTTCTGTTTAGCACACTGAAGATATCGCGCCAATCCTTTCTGGCCTGCCAAGTTTCAAAAGAGAGATCGGTCACGAGTCTTATAGGTCTCCCTTTATATGTGAGGGCACGTTTATCCCTTGCCGCTTTCAGAATTTTCTCTTTATCCTTGTATTTTGCCAGTTTCACTATGATATGTCGTGCAGAAGATCGATTCAAGTTACGTCTGAAGGGAGTTCTCTGTGCCTCTTGGATTTCAATGCCTTTTTCCTTCCCCAGTTCAGGGAAGTTCTCAGCTATAATTTCTTCAAGTACCCCTTCAGCACCTTTCCCTCTCTCTTCCTCCTCTGGGATACCAATTATGCATATATTATTTCTTTTTAGTGTATCAATTAGTTCTCTAATTTTCCCCTCATACTCCTGGATTTTTTTATCTCTCTTTCTCTCAGCTTCCTCTTTTTCCATAACTTTATCTTCTAGTTCACCTATTCTCTCCTCTGCCTCTTCAATCTGAGCCGTCGTGGTTTCCATTTTGTTTTGCATTTCGTTTAAAGCGCTTTTCAGCTCCTCGTGACTGTTCCTTAGTCCCTTGATCTCTGTAGCAAGAGATTCTCTGCTGTCCTCTATACTGTTTTCAAGCCCAGTGATTAATTTTATGACTATTATTCTAAATTCACTTTCTGTTATATTATTTAAATCCTTTTTGATCAGTTCATTGGCTGTTGTTATTTCCTGGAGATTCTTCTGAGGGGAATTCTTCCGTTTGGTCATTTTGGATAGTCCCTGGAGTGGTGAGGACCTGCAGGGCACTTCCCCTGTGCTGTGGTGTATAACTGGAGTTGGTGGGCGGGGCCGCAGTCCGCCCTGATGTCTGCCCCCAGCCCACCGCTGGGGCCACAGTCAGACTGGTGTGTGCCTTCTCTTCCCCTCTCCTAGGGGCGGGATTCACTGTGGGTTGGCGTGGCCCGTCTGGGCTACTTGCACACTGCCGGGCTTGTGGTGCTGGGGATCTGGTGTATTAGCTGGGGTGGGTAGGCAAGGTGCACGGGGGCGGGAGGGGCAGGCTTAGCTCGCTTCTCCTTAGGTGATCCACTTCAGGAGGGGCCCTGTGGCCACAGGAGGGAGTCAGATCTGCTGCCGGAGGTTTGGCTCTGCAGAAGCACAGAGTTGGGTGTTTGCGCGGAGCGAGCAAGTTCCCTGGCAGGAACTGGTTCTCTTTGGGATTTTGGCTGGGGGATGGGCGGGGGAGATGGCGCTGGCGAGCGCCTTTGTTCCCCGCCAAGCTGAGCTCTGCCGTCCGGGGGCTCAGCAGCTCTCCCTCCCTTTGTCCTCCAGCCTTCCCGCTTTCTGAGCAGAGCTGTTAACTTATGACCTCCCAGACGCTAAGTCGCGCTTGCTGTCGGAACACAGTCCGTCCAGCCCCTCCGCTTTTGCCAGCCAGACCCGGGGGCTCTGCTCGGCCGCCCCTCCGCACCGGCTCCCTCCCGCCAGTCCGTGGAGCGCGCACCGCCTCGCCGCCCTTCCTACCCTCTTCCGTGGGCCTCTCGTCTGCGCTTGGCTCCAGAGACTCCGTTCTGCTAATCCTCTGGCGGTTTTCTGGGTTAATTAGGCAGGTGTAGGTGGAACCTAAGTGATCAGCAGGACAGGCGGTGAGCCCAGCGTCCTCCTACGCCGCCATCTTCCCTCTCTCCCTCAGGTATAATTATCAATCTATTTTTAGACTTTCAATTCTATTCTATAGGCATAAATGTCTACAATTTACTCAGTATTATTCAGTCTCGATTACTATAATGTTTAGAAATCAGGATATGTTAGTGCTTCAACTTTGTTCTTCTTTTTTCAAGAATTAGTTGGCTATTCTGGGTTCCATACATTTTCATAGGAATTTTAGGATCAGGTTATCAGTTTTGGCCAAAAAGGCAGCTGAACTTTTGATGATTATTATATTTACTCTGTAGATCAGTTTGGGAATATTGCTTCCTAACAATATTAGCTGTTGCAATCTGTACACGGGATGTTTCTCACTTTATTGATGTTTTCTTCAGTTTCTTTCAATTATGTTTTTTAGTTTTTAGTTTTCAGTAAACAAGTTTTGCATTTCTTTTGTTAAAACCCTAAGTATTTTATTCCTTTTGATGCTGTTATCAATGGGATTTTATTTTCAGACTGTTCATTGCTAATATAAAAAAAGCCATTGACTTTTTGTACCTTGATCTCTCATCCTGTCACCTTGGCAAAATCATTTATTAGTTCTAGTAGTTTTTCCTCTGTGTGTATATATTCCTTAAGATTTTCTATATACAAGACCAAGTCATCTGTGAATAGAGATAGGTTTACTTCTTCCTTTCTAATCTGGACGCATTTTATTTCTTTTTCTGGCATAATTGCCCTGCACACCTATCACTACGATGTTAAATAAAAGTGGTGAACATCCTGGTCTGATCCCTGATCTTAGGAGGAAAGCGTTCAGTCTTTTACCATTACCATTCAGTATGATGCAAGCTGTGGGTTTTCTGTGGAGACCCTTTTTAAGGTTGAAAAAGTTCTCTTATATCCCAAGTTTACTGAGTGATTTTTGTTTTCATGAAAGAGTGTTGGCTTTTTTTCACACGCTTTTCTGCATTTATGGAGATGATTATGTGACCTTTGTCCTTTATTCTGTTAATACGGTGTTTGACATTGATTTTCATATGTTGCATTCCTGGGATAAATCTCACTTGGTCATGATGGGATTTATATGTTGCTGGATTCAATTTGCTAGTATTTGTTGAGGATTTTGCATCTTTATTCATAAGGGATATTTGTCTAGTTTTCTTTTCTCATGATATCATTGTCTGGTTTTGGTAAAGGGCAGTTTTTCCACTCAAGATATTTTTGAAACATTTCTTCTGAGCTGGCCTTCATAGCCATATAAGAAAAAAATTGGGTGCCTTGGTGACTCATTTGGTTGGGCGTCTGACTCTTGATTTTGGCTCGGGTCATGATCTCACGGTTCATGAGTTCAAGCCCCATGTCAGGCTCTGAGCTGACAGCACGGATAATGCTTGGGATTCTCTCTCTCCCTGTCTCTCTGCCCCTCCCCGACTTGTGCAGTCTCTCTCTCTCTGTCTGTCTCTCTTCAAAATAAATAAATAAACTTAAAAAAAATTACTCTCGCCTTTTATGGTCATACCTCACTATTACCTTTAGTTACTAAAAATGATATTACCCAGTTTTATCAACTACCATAATCACCATATTTGGCTTCCAATATCCCTTAGCTTTTTCTTAATATTCCTGAGAAACACTAAAACCACAATGGTAGCATTGAAGTGTATGAGCTGTACTGGGCGTTGTTCTGAGCACTTTATAAGAATTATTTCGCTTAATTTTCACAAAGCTAAGAACTAAGAACTACTATTATGCTCATTTCACAAATGAGGAAACTGAGGCAAAGAGAGGTAAAGTAACTTACCCCAGGTCACTCAGCTAGTAAGAGGCTGAGCTGGGATTCAAACCCTGGCATTGAACTCCCAAGTTCATGCTCTTAACCACTGTGTTTCAGTATTAAGAGTTTTCAAAAAGAATGTGTTTTAAGCATTTATGAAAATTTCAGAAGAGGTAATGCAAAATTGTTTTGAGAATGTCAGCATAGTTGGAGAAAGCATATGTATCTTTTTGGGAAATCGTTCTAAAGATCCAAAACATATATTTATGGGAAAATCTGATACTTCTGTTTAAAATATTGGGCACATTGTCTCGTATGGCAATGAAAACCTTTGATAGTAAATGGTCTTTTCCAGTATTTTTACTCTTGTACAAGTTCTGGAGAGTTTATACAAAAAGACCGTCTAAATGCCATTTCAAACTTTTTTATTTTCAAAGAAAAATAATGTGAGCAATCCTTTTAAAGCCTCCTTGAACAGTAAAATTGCAAATGCCTGGCCCTTGGAGAAATATTACAAAGTTGGTGTGTTGATTCTTCCTGCTCTCAGGACTTATTAGGAAAACCAAAACTTTAACTTGCATTCCTTCCCTCCTGTGCATCAAAGACACACACTGCACCCAGCAAACAGAAAAATATGTCTTATCAAATATAAATATGTTAAATGAGACACTCTATTAGTTGTTGATTAGTCAACAACTTCTTTTCTGCACCTACTATGTGAGATGCCTCAGGAGACAGGAGGTAGCAAAGTGTAGATGCCAAGGGCACGGGCTTTGCACTCAAACAGCCTTGCTTTGAGTTGAGCTCCACCACGTACTCTTTATGTCATCTCGGGCAAGTGTCTTAATCTCTTTAGGCGTCAGTTTTTTCACCTGTAAAATGAGGATAATAATAACATAATTATGTGAAGATGAAATTAGATAATCCACATAAAGCACATAGGTAATCCACATAAAAAAACTAGTGCCTAGCACATGGTGAGCACCCATTAAATATTAGTTACTATTAGGAAATTTAAAAAAAACTGGGATAGCGTCTCAAGCCATTTACAATATCATAGATAACAGTAATAGGAAGCAGAATGTTCTATACATCCAAAGAGCAGAACATAAAAAGTGTTAATGGGGCTTTAAAGACCAAATGCCACAAAACAGCTGGAGAGGGGAGGAGGGGATCACAATTGCATTGGACTTGGAGGAAAGAGTAGTAACTCAAAGGCAATCAAAGGACATGGAAAAGACCTGGAAAGAACAGCAGAAGCAAAGATACAGAGGTGGGAGAGAGCTCTGTGTGGTCAGACTAGTCAGTGTGTAGGGTTTATGAGAAGGAGCTATGAAATACAAAGCTGGAAATGAGGCTGGAGATCCCTGACTTCCAAGTTAGGGAGTTTGGCAGTCGTGGTGTGTATGAAAATATTTTGAATGAGATTTTTAAATGAAAGTTGATGGTTTGCTTTTGTTTTTTAGATTCAGGATCCAAAATCATTTCAATTTAAAAAGCATTTTAAATTCTTGGGGAGTCACCGATCTTTTTGATCCACTCAAAGCTAACTTGAAAGGAATTTCAGGTAACACTTCTTCTTTCAAGCTTTTTGGCATTGTGCTTGGGGGCAGCTTTGTCATACTTTGATTAAGGGATTTTCATCTACAGAGGTTTCAATGGTACAGTCAGAGTTAACATTTTTAAAAGGATAAAGAAAGAGCTTTGCTTTATATAAAAATATGTTGCTTCAGATAACAGTCAAATGGGTTGGACTTTGTGGGGGAGGAGTGTTTCTTGAAACCTTTAAGCGCCGTTTTGGGAGACCACCTTCAGGGCGAGGTCAATAGCCGGAGAACACAATACAACTCACCCTCCCTCTGCCTATCATGACTAGGAACCTGCCAGAGACAGTGATTCAACAACAGAGGTCTTCATTCTGACCTCCCACTGTCATGCCAGCCTCACAGTCGCCCTTTGTTCCTACCTCCTCCCTCTCCCTCCCTCCTTGTATCACTTCTGGCTTCTAATAAGCTAACCTTGAGACTTTCCCTCAACCACCCAACTTCCTTTCTTCAAGTTACTCACGTACCTGTAACCTTGCCCTAAAATGTTCTCCTTCCCAAAGTCCATATTAAATTTATTTGCCCCTAGTGGACATGCTACTACTAATCAATAGGAACTGTATTTGCTTATGATCTGACAGGGAACTTACATCAAATATTCAAAAAGAATGGAATGCCAAAACCTTATGTTCCAGAATCCTCTCAGAAACCATTAGATAAACTATTTCTAACTCCAAAGGCTCAGGTTTGTTTCTGCTCTGGATACTAATATCCATTGGCGTCTTCATTGACCTTGATACTTTCTGTGCCCAAAGAGCTTCAGAATCTCCACTTTATTTTTTTTTTAGAATCTCCACTTAAAATGCTAGAACCTCATAACACAGAGTTTTCTAAAGCATTACTCAAAATCTTTTTTAAGCAATCACACACACACATACACACACACACACACACACACACACAGGAATTTGGTCCACAAAAGCAGTCTTGGCTTGTGCTTTAGATGTGACCAGACAGGCTAAATGGCAGTTACTTATCAAATAAAGCACAGGAGGAAGGATCTATTCTAGAGTGTTTAAAACCCACCAGCTGTGTACTCATTACCTAGACATGCAAAGAGATAATCAAAGCACTAGTCAAGTTTGGGCACAGTGCCCCCAACAATGCTTGGCACACTGTGGATATCCAATAAATATTGTTGACTTGGTTGAATGACTCAACCAGAAAATTTCCATGGTGATGCAGGCATAATCTGACACTGTAGGGAATAGAAGAACAGTAGAGTGAAAGGATCAGAGGTCAAGGAAAGAGGAAGGGATTAAGAACTTCAGTATGCTCTATCTGTAATAATGTACAAAATGCAATCACAGTGTCTTCTTGTGACTCCAGACCTCAGCTAGGGCATTCCTGTTGTTGATGATGATACTATTCTTCTTTTGATCATTCTAGTTCAAAACTCTGGGGCCATTTTTACCTTTTCTTCTACAACACTACATTCAGTTAATCACTATGACATTGATTGTTCCTTCATAGCTCTTAATCTCTCTGCCTTTATGTCCTGGAAGTACATCTCAAAGTGCCATTAATCCTGTGTCCTCAAACAGGACTGAGCTTGACCCACATCATGCAGCTCCCCTACTAGTAAAGATTTTCAAGGCCCATAAGCTCTCCTGACAAGATGTAACAAGCAACCTCCTTTAGAAAGAACATTTTTTTTTGGTACCTTTTTTATAATGCAATTAAGGTCTATGTATATTTGTTCAAATCAGCAGAAATATAGGCTCATTGATTTAAGTTGTTAACTACTTATCAAGCAGTTAGCATGTGCCAAGTGTGAAGCTTGAATTCAAATATCTTACATGATAAAACACATCAGCCTTATCTTCTCCCATAAAGTTTTGTTCCTCTAATAAGATGTATCACCAAATAATGACCCATCCCTGTTTTTATAAAGTTTTAATGAAACATAGCCACTCCCATTTTTTTACAGATCATCTATGGTTGTATTCCTGCTACACTGCAGAATTAGGCAGTTGCAACAGACGCCATATGGCCTGCAGTTGCTAAAGTATTTAGTATCTTGACCTTTACGGATAAGGTTTACCAACTAAAGTATTGCTTTCCAATGCCCTTCTTTAAACATAATCAAGAGACTAGTCACTTCTATGCTTAAGTGAGCTGTTGACTTAATTATAGAGACATGGTGACTGACTCTGTCTAACAAATAGTTTCATCATTCTTAAAATGAGGTCGCTACCACCCATCTCATATCTTACTTATGGAAATAAAATTCCTCAGCATATCGCAAACTATCAGCAGAGAGCTTGCCAGAAAATAAGTCATCAGAAAATGCTGGTCTCCCTTCTTACAATTAACGAGAAGTTACCAAGTAGTTTTGTACTATTGACAGAAGCTCAAACTACAGGACATTTGGCCTTTCCTCTCCATTTGGTTCCAATGCCCAGAATCACTTTACTCAAGTTCTCCTTCCACATTTAAAAGTCACTACTCGCCTATCTCTTCCTTCATGGCATCAAATCCTTTTTTGCTGTCTGAAAAAAACTTGTTCAATATCATCTTAAGGCCCAAGTGAGCCTAGGCTATCATTTTTCTCCCCAGGCACCCTTGATACTACATGTTATAAAGCTTTTAAGAGTGATTCCAGCTTCACTTACACTAAAGATATCAGCTAGAGATTTACTTCTTGAGTAATCAGAAGGATAAGCAGGCTTTGATACAAACCATGCTTCCTAATCCAAGAAATACTTCTTTTGCACAAACTTAAACCTTTGAAGAAACTATCTTATTCTTGACTTTTACAAAGGAGTAACTAGGTTCTGAACTCTGTTCGGTAAGAACTACAAGCTCCAAGTTATACAACTTAAATGAGCAAAGCACACATAGTTGTTTGGTTGCATACTGAAGTTAACTTATGCCACACCAGATGACTGATCAGCACTGCACTAGGTCGGCAAGATTGTCAGATAGATCATTCCCAACTTCAGTTCCCCTCCCAAGAAGGCCACCTAACAACTATCCATAGACAAGTCACCACTGTGAAAATCCCAGCTCCCAGATGTAAGCTGAAGCACCCCTCTGAACCACAGAGACCGAGAAGGACCACATTAGAAAGGTAAGAGGAGCAGCTACACTCGGACTGCATCACCCTTCCTCCAGGCTGACACGGCAGTGCACCAAGAGGGCCCTTCCAGGCCTACTACAGTTTCTCCAGTGAGAAAAGGGAGCCAAGGTGGACACCCAACTCTTCCAGGACACTTTCTAGAAGGTCTATTCAGATCTTGCCTCCTGGAGATAACTAATAATCAGATAGAGATGGGGCGGGAGGGCAAGCCTTACATGAACCAGCCTTCAAACCTTGGCAGACCATGTTCCTGCCTGTCGCAGTACCCAAGCAAAGACCTCAGCTAAAAGCAATTCCCACTTACAAAGCCAGCCTGGTTGCCCCATCTGGCTAGAGAGCTTGGTTGGCAGTTCTGCCTGATTCTACAGTCAGTGGACTATACTACCTAATCAATGGACCGTACTACCACTCTACCTTGAAGAAAAGTGAATTCACAGCCCTGCCCGACACCTAAGCATAATCTCAAGTCCCATCCATTGAGGAAGCCTGACCAGAGAACTCAGATAGCTGAGAAGTCCATCCTACAGCTGTGCTTGGGCAGAGATCCTGGCCAGCAGCCCTGCCCAACTGTTGAGCATATTCCCTACCCCCAAGTAACCAAAGAGCCTGAAGAAATGACCTTGGGAAGCCTTGCAGCCCAGCCCACAGTGTTACCAAGTCACAGAGCCCAGTCTGCATCCCCACCCATCTTCAGGGCACAGCTGGCAGCCCCACCTGAACATGGAGTCCAGCCGGCAGCACCATCCACTTGGGAATCACAGTGTGAGACTCCACCTGACCAGGAAGGATCGTGGAGCCCATCCCATAACTACCCAGTCATGGTGTCCAACCAGTGGCACTACTATGTCAGGGAACACAGCCTACAACCCCATTTGACCAGAGTTGATTGCAGGGCTAGTGGCTTAACCTGACAGTGGGTCATAGCCAGAAGCCCCACCTAAACAGGGAGCCCACCCAGCAGACCCAGTTGAATACAGAACCCAACCAGCAGTCCCACCCAACCACAGAACCCAGCCAGCAGCATCCCCCTGCAACCTCAGAGCACATGGAGAGGCTTTGCCCAAATAGAGATCCTGATAGCAAGCCCCACCTACCCACAAATGCTATCAGCTAATTGGTAAAAGTCTTTACTTGCCAAAGCAAACCTGTAAAGCCTGGAAAAGGAGACTACTCACTTAAATGCACAGATACCAATACAAAGAAGCAAGGATCATGAAAAATCAGAAAAATATGACATCATCAAAAGAAATGAATAAAGCTCCAATAACTACCCTAAAGAAATGGAGATGTATGAACTGTCTGGCAAAGAATTCAGATAATCCTCTTAAAACAGTTCAGCAGACTACAAGAACACACAGACAACTAAACAATATTTGGAAAACAATGCATGAACAAAATTAAAAGTTCAAGAAAGAAATAGAAACCATCAAACAAAACAAAACAAAAAAACTAAACAGAGATCCTAAAGCTGAAGAGTACAATGACTGCACCAAAGAATTCAATAAAGAGCTTCAACAACAGACTCAGCCAAGCAGAGGAAAGAATCAATGAACTAGAAGATAAGTCGTTTGAAATTATCTAGTCAGAAGAGCAAAAAAAAAAAAAAAAAAAAAAAGAATGAAAGAGTGAAGAAAGCCTATAGGAATTGGGGACTCCACAGAAAAAAAACATATAATGAGAATTCCAAAAAATGAGGGGTAAAAAAGAGAAACTACTTAAAGCAGTAATGGCTGAAAGCTTTCCAAACATGGGGAGATGAAAGGGGGTTCCAGATTCCTAATGCCCAAGGAATCCCAATAGGTTGAACCCAAAAAAGGCTACACCAAGACACATTATAATTAAATTGTTGAAAGTCAAAGAACTTTAAAAGCCGCAAGAGAGAAGAAACAAGTTACATACAAGAGAACCCACATAAGATGACCAATGGATTTCTCAACAGAAACTACAGGCCAGGATATAGTGGAATGACATATACAAAATTTTGGAGGGGGAAAAAAAAAACCAACCCTGTCAACCAAGAATAGTATACCTGGCAAAGTTGTCCTTCACAAGTGAAGCAAAGATAAAAGTTTTCCAAACCAACAAAACTAAGGGAGTTTATCACCACTAGACCCACCTTACAAGATATGCTAAAGGACATTCTTCAAGTTGAAATAAAAGGATGCTAATTAATGTTGTAAAAATGTATGAATATATAAAAATTATTGGTAATGGTAAATATATAGTCAAAATTAGATTGTAATTCTAATATTGTAATAGTGGCACATAATTACAATAAATCAATGAATTCAGTAAAGCTGCAGGATACAAAATGAACATGCAGGTATCAGTTGTGTTTCTTTACATTAACAATGAAGTACCTGAAAAAGAAATAAAGAAAACAATTCCGTTTCATTGATAGTTGCATCAGAAACATTAAAATACTTAGGAACAAATTTAACCAAGGGAGGTGAACTATCTCTACATTGAAAACCACAGCACACTGATGAAAGAAATTGAAAAATATACAAATAAATGGAAAAATATCCTGTGTTCATGGATTAGAAAAATTAATATTGTTAAAGGGTCTATTCTACCCAAATCAATCCTCAGATTCAATGCACTCCCTATCAAAATGCCAATGCCAATGACATTTTCCACAGAAATAGAAAGGAAAAAAAAAACTCTAAAATTCATATGGAACCAAAAAAATTCCCAAATATCCAAAGCAATCCTGAGAAAAAAACAAAGCTAAAGGGATCACACTTCCTGAGTTCAAACTGTATTATGAATATATAGTAATCAAAACAGTAAGGTACTGGCATAAAAACAGACACATAGGGAAATGGGACAGAATCAAGACCCCAGAACTAAATCTATGTATATACAGTCAACTAATATTTGACAAGGAAGCCAAGATTACTCAATGGAGAAAAGATAGTCTTTTCAATAAAGAGTGCTGGGAAAACCGGATATTCAGATGCAAAAGAATAAAGCTGGACCCCTATTTTATAACATTCACAAAAATTAACTCAAAATGGATTAGAGACTTAAATGTCTGAAACCATAAAACTCCTAGAAGAAAACATAGGAGAAAAGTTCCTTGAAATTGGTCTTGGCAACGATTTTTTGGATCGGACACCAAAAGTATAAGCAACAAAAGCTATAAACAAGTGGGACTACATCAAACTAAAAGCATCTTCAGAGCAAAAGAAACAACTAACAAAATGAAAAGGCAACCTACAGAATGGGAGAAAATATTTATAAACCACATATCTAAAAGATTAATATCTAAAATATATAGGGAACTCACACAACTTAATTGCAAATAATAACAATCTGATTTTTAAATGGGACAGAGTATCTGAACGAACGTTTTTCCCAATAAGATTATTCAAATGGCCAACAGGCACATGGAAATATGATGAATATCGCTAATCATCAGGGAAATGCAAATCAAAACTACAGTGAGATATCACCTCATACCTGTTAGAATGGCTATTATCAAAAAGACAAAAAATAACAAATACTGGCAAGGATACAGAAAAAGGAACCCTTGTGCACTATTGAGGGGAATGTAAATCAGTCCAACCACTATGGAAAGCACTATGGAGGTTCCTCAAAAAATAAAAATAGAACTACCACATGATCCAGCAGTTCTACTTCTGAGTATGTATTCAAAGGAAATTAAATCACTGTCAAAGAGATAACTGCACCCTCGTGTTCACAGCAGCATTATTTGCAATAGCCAAGATACAGAAAAAAACCTAAGCGTCCATCAGCGGATGAATGGATAAAGAAGCTGTGGTATATATATTTTGATGGAATAGTATTTAGCCATAAAAAAGAAGGAAATCCTGCTATTGGCAACAACATAGAAAAACCTTGAGGGCATTATGCTAAGTGAAATAAATCATACAGAAAGAAAAACACTATATAATCTCACTTACATGTGGAACCTAAACCAAAATCAAACCTCATAGAAACACAGAGTAGATTGATGGCTGCCAGAGGCAAGGAGCGGGGGAGTTGGGGAGTTGAGTGAAGGTGGTCAAAGGGTACGAACTCCCAGTTATAAGTTCTAGGGATGTAATGTACAGCATGGTGACTATAGTCAACAATACTGTACTGTCTATTTGAAAGTTGCAAAGACAATAGATCTTACAATTTAATACACGCAAAAAAAAGTGTAACTATGTGAGGCAATGAATGTGTTAACTAATCTTATTGTGGTAATCATTTTGCAGTATATACATATATCAAATCATCACATTGTACACCTTAAACTTACATGTTATATCAGTTATAATCCAATAAAGCTAGGGTGGCAAGAGAAGTGGGCAAGAGGAGAACAGAGAAAGCAACAAACCACATCCTGGCTTCAGGGGCCATTTTAGATTCTTTTTAGTAATCTCTCTCTATATCCTGGGCTCAGTGCTATTCCATATTTTACATTCCATATTTTACGGACACATTCCATATTTTACAACTAAGCAATAAAAAGAGGAGAAAGATAAACTAGAAGGAAATTCTGGTAATAACTTTTTTAAAGCACTAAATTTGTCAATAGTAAGTAATAATAATTGGAAAGGCAAATAACACAGCAAATGATGTTTATCCTACATTATGAGAAGCTGAGGATCAAATGTTGGGATATTGGTTTACATTTTCCAAGTCTTGTGTTTACACAATGTCATTATGAAGAAGACTCTTAAGCCTTTTGAGACTGATCAACCACACACAAAGAATGATGGTCTCTACGAACAAAGGGGAAAGAGGTCTCTACGAACAAAGAATGATGGTCTCTACGAACACTGAAACAGTTGTTTGGGTGAAACTTGCCAAAGACCTATTCTGTACTGTACCCCTATGATTTTATAGATACCAACCAACATTTCCTTACAGGTGAAATCAGATTAAAGAATATTAAGGCAGCTGTTTTATGGAGAAATGAAACAAATGTACAACATGAGGAGTGTCTATTATTCACTCATCCAACGTTTACTGAACACATAGATGTACCAAGCATTATTATGTTAGGTGAAGTAAAAAAGGTTTAAAACTGATAAAATAGCTTCTGCCTTCTAGAAGCTAACAATCTAAAAAGAAAGGTTGACATAAACACTTGACAATATTATGGAAGAGTGGAGAGTATGCCAGGAGGAAGGGTAGGAAGAATCTTACTACTTTGCTTTGGATAATGAAATGTAATATAGGAGCAAATGGTTTATAGGGGCTACACTTTCCCAGAATGCTAATCTGGTCAATTTAGAGACAGGGGATGGTGTGGGTCTTTCTATGGTTAAACACTACATATTACAGTCTTCCTGCAGAGATTCACTACAAACAATAGCAAATAATCAGCTCTAAGAAGTCCACTAGTAAAAACAAAAGCACGAAACTATTCAACCTGCATTTCCCATCTTAATTCATCATGGAACCCTTTTTATAGAATAGCACCTATAAACAATCTGGGAACAAATTTGGGGAAAACAGGTTGTATGATCCTCAACAGCACAAAGCAACTGCCAACAATGCCAACAGGAAAAGACGAGCCCAAAGTAGGAAGATTCCTCCGTGCTTGGATTCTTCTAGGTTGACTTCATTAGTTGCATAACATTTCAGTAGCTACTTGACAAAAGCAAGCAAATAGGGATCTGTAATACAAGATCACACAAGAAGAAAAACGCAAACCTACAGATGACTCCTGAATTCTTATTTTGATCACAAATGTTGGTCTTCTGAAATGTTAAGTCTTACCAGAGATATAATTTAAGAGAGGTGTGGATGCTGGGGCAAGACAGGCCACGGCTCTTGGCTGTGCCAACATGTAACCGTCAATTATCGGGCCACTCCTGTAGTGTGATGGAGAAAATCTCTTTAAATGAAGCTCCTTGACTGCAGTGTCCAGAAATTGTAATAGCCAAATCTATCTAACCAAAGACTCACTCATACCAGTTGGTCCCATTTTTCACACTGTGTCAAGGTGCCTGGTCTCTAACACAACCACATTTACTACATTTTAGCTGATACAGAGTTTCACAGTGAACTTCTGCTAGCTTCATTAACACTTATCTTAAATGTTCAGACACCATACCATAGTCATGAAATCACAGATTAGTAAAACCTCATGACCATCAAAGAACCATTTTTTTTTCATCCACAGAATTCTAACTCTGGCACTGCATTTGTTCATTCAACGAATGAGAGAGACAATTAATTAGAGATAAATTTACTTTCTAAAAGATCCTACAGATCCTAGAGACCAACTAGGTCTCTAAATAAATCTAAATAAATCAGATTCTTTACTGGTTTTAGGACAAATGATACCAGATCAATGTTTCCATTGATTTTTCCCTTCCTCTGGCCCTTGTCTGGTCCCCTTCAATGATGCTGGAAAATAACTGTTTCTTACAACAAATACAGCCAACTCACAATTTCCTGGGTATACCTTATTTAGAAGATGGATGAACCTGCTGCATATCCTACACTCGGCTGGTTTTATGCTCTCACGACATTCATTTGCTTCTCCTTGTATGTGCATGAAAAATGCAAGACAATTTAATTAGTCTAAGATGAAACACAGCTCTCTCTAAATACAGCATGTATATTGAAATGACTATTTTAAGGCTCATGCCACAGACCCCTTTCCAGTGGCATGCGAGAGGTGACTAGAATACACTTTTTGAAAGGTGGCATTGTTTGTGTGGAGGGGTGGGGTAGAAATGGGTGCTGCACGGTCAGAAAACCTGCAAATGCCCAAGTTCTACTTCTATCAAGTGCATGACTTCAGATCACTTAACAGCTCATTCTCAAATGAAAGGGTTGGTATAACTGACTTCTGAAGTTTCTTCTAGTTCTAAAGGTTCTTACTTTCCTTCAATATTATATGGTCAAGTACCATTTCACTGTGGAGAGCTGTTTAAAAATGATTAATGGTTAAATTACAAAAACCTGTCAGTTCCTCCAACTTAATCACTCCTATCCCTATTTGCTAAGCTTACATCTTTGAAGTTGATAGCACACAACTATTATAGTTCTGACCTCTCATTATCTTTCCAGATGCTAGCCCATGCAAGTTAATTGCATAACTGATATACCTCAGTATATAGAATGCAGCTTGAGACACATTTTTAATACACTGAGTTATGCCTTTTAAGGCCCATAGTACAAACCTGTAACTGTCATTTAAAAGTGGCTCTGAAAATGCAGTCCAAGAAAGCATTCAAGGGAGACCATCTCAGAAGCTGGCTGAAAAAGGATTCTTGGACTCCAGAATCTGCATTTTGACACATCCTCTGGTGAAAATACTGGCTGAGGATTTCCATATGAACTACAAGTTACTTGGGAAAATTAACATTGAAAAAACAGGGCCCAGCTCTAAATATTAATTTGGGAGGGGTTATTTATTAAACTCACCAAATCTGAGGTTTTGAAAGTTACATAAAAAATCGCAGCTTCAGAATTTTCCAAACAAATCTCTCCCTAGCTATAGTAAGCAGCATGAGACTGTCATTAAGTACGTTCTTTAAAAGTACGCTCAAATCCTTAAGCCAAATGCATTAAAAATGGAAATAAGCAATTCACATTTTTATTTCTTGGGATTAGGCCAAGATGGCTTTTATGTTTCTGAAGCGATCCACAAAGCCAAGATTGAGGTTTCCGAGGAAGGCAGCAAGGCGTCTACAGCCACCGGTATGTTCATCAAGGGGTCAGCAGTGCTCAAGTCATACCTCTTGCCCTTCTATGCCTTTGTTAGGTTTATCCGGTTCAATCTTCACATTTCTAAACTTTGCCACTCAAAACCCCAAGTCCGGATGTGGTATATGTGGTATAGCAGTTTTTAAAAAGGAAGGTTAACACAAAGGGTTTGAAAAATGGTGAGAGAAGAGAAATCCAGTTTGAAAAGGATTTGTAGCATCATCCCCATAAACAAGGAATGAAGTCATTCTGAAAATCACCTTCAGGAAGGAATTTATTCCATGGAGCATTTTGAAAATGGGACACAGGGTTGCTAAGTGGCATCTTTTCTCTTTAATTTTCCAATTTGTACCCCATCATGACACTACACAAATACATTAGGACGTTCCGATTTCTTCAGAAATCAAGGGATATAACTGACTTCGGCTCCAATTTTAATAGTGACTTCCCTCAAATGAATAAAAAATGCAATAGTCTCCTATTCTTTCCCTCCTGCAGCTCTGTTGTTACTGAAAAGGTCTCGGATTCCTTTTTTTAAAGCAGATCGGCCATTCTTCTTTTTCCTGAGAGAACCCAACACAGGTATGACAGGATTTCTTGACACCATTCAGATATATTAAATATTTATCAGCATCTCTCTAGCAACAAGCGCCCGTTTGTCCACTGCAGCCTAAGACAAGCATTCCTTCTAGCTAGTTTCTACGGTGCTTCAGAAGCTTCCCAGTTTCTTGTCGCGTATCCTGAGAAAGGGGAACATTTCTTAACTACAAAGGAAACTAATACCCTCCGTGTGGTTTTTGGCTTTTTGGCTCATTTGTTTGTTGATGTGGATTTTTAAAAATTCAGGTTTCTACTGCTGGGGAAGATTCAGAAAGATCATGAAAGTAATGTAAGTGATTCATCTTGACTCCCACCACCCCCCCCCCACCCCCCGCCCCCCATTGTTGCCTCACTTTCTCATCACTGTAGGACAAAAGATAGCTCCTTCAGGGCACTAGTGTGTCCAAGGAGTCTTTTGACTCAGCAACCCCAGTATTCTAGTGAATGCACCTAGATTTCTACAGTTTTTCTGTTGGTCTTTCTCAAGCTGGCCGAAATTACACAAAAATCAAGTGTTTGCCCAAGTACTTCTTAGTTCCACTATACAACTTCATCTTAAGCCAGAAATGGTATGGACCAGGCAAAGCCTCAGCACATCAGAGGGACAAGCGGAGCTCCTCTCATTTCAGCGATGAAAAAGGATTCTAAGTATTCCTCTCCGTGTTTCCCCCTCCCCCCTCCCCATTATTTATCAGCCTAGGAAGGAAAAGAGATTCTCAGTAAAGAGTTGTTGGCAAGTCGAAACAATGTGTTAAAAAGAAATAGGATGGAACAAGACTAACAAAATCAAGCAAAAGTGGATCTACTTTAACTAAACATCAGGCATTATTTTTATTTATGGAGAGAAAAAAAAGTCAAAAGTTAGAATAATGAAAATTACGCATAAGTTTTACACAAATTGTTAAGGAAATACTGTCAACATCATTTTATCTGAGAATCATTTGCATACTGCTGTAACTTGTGCTGGAAATCAAAGGAACACTTTTGTGACAAAAAGGATGAAGATAATCATTCACTAGGAAATAATCTATTGGGGGATTCTTTGGGGAGAAAAAGTCCATCAACAGAATATATCCTCCTAGGATTTCACCATGATCATTGCATCCCCATGTTTATTAGATGAAATTGTCACTTATCATCACTCAGAACAGGCAACAGAGAGCCCTCTCTTAGAAAGGATACATGTCCAAAAAATGAAAGATGAAAAAAGTGACAGGCTCTACTCCCTCAAGAAACAGAGACAGGACTAAATGCAAATAGGAAGGTCATTGTCAAAAGCTGATAGCCAATACAAGTTGATGACAGTTAAAGAGACCGAGATCCCTTTTGGAATTCAGCTGCGTAACAATGACGTAAAACCTCTGCACTAGTGAAGGACACGCCACTGTTTCGATGACAGGAGTTTTCAGAACTGCCTCAGTAAACACATGAACATAAAAGGCTAATCCAAAACCAGTTCCGTAATCCGCCGCACATCTGAATATAGTCTTTGTGAATTTATTTACCTCTTTCTGGGAGGTACTCGCCCACACCACACACGGCACAGTGACTACTCTCCTGGGGAGAGGGGTGTCGAAGAGATAGCAATCAGTCTCAGCCTTCAGTACACCAAATTGACACATCTTACCGATAAGGGCAAATAATGAATCCATTGACAAATGGGACACATATGGGAACGTTAAGAAAAACGATCATCTCAAGATTAAACTGTTAGAGAGTATCATTTGTCCAGCCTAAAGTCACCCAGTGACCTAGAGGGCCAAAAAAGACAGGATATTCCCCTTAAATTCAACCCCCCGTTGCTTACAAGAATTCTATAGTATTTCACTAATTTAACTAATATGCCCAGTTTCTTAAAATGTAAAAAACCTTCGAGATGGGATATTAAGCTTGAGTTTTGATTAGCTTCAAACCTTAGGACTAGGTTTTGGATGAGGCTATCGAGTATGGTGACAGAGAGATTAAGGACAGAAAGAGGAGACTGAACAAACTGCTCTTCCCAGATTCATCCCCAGAATGTAATCAAGGTGAAGGGTTTAAAGATGATCACCTCAGGAGCAATCTATAAAATGGAAATAAGAACTTCCTGATAAGGAAAGCTGCTAAACATCAGAATAGACTGAATCCCCTTCCTAAATATTCTTGTTAAGTATGAACTTTTATTCGAATGACTTGTAATCCCTTCTATTAATCTCAGAATCTAAATATACATCATTTAAGACAATTAAATCCAGACAATATATTCTGGATTTTGTGTAGCTCCTGAATTTAGCAGTGACTGCAGGTAATTACCTTGACAATTCCATCTATTAAATGATATCCTGCTTTAAAGGTATTTTGTAGAGGTAAAAAAGGTTTAAAGAGTTGCATATGAAAATACTATGTAACGTTACATTAAATGCTTCTTTTTCTTGACAGGATTTGTCTTCAGTATTGGGAGCGTTTCAAATCCCCTAGACTAAATTAAGAGATCTCAAGCATGTTCTCCACTGTCAACTATGCTTTTCTTCATAAAAAGTTACACTTGCATTCTGCTATACCCCTGAAATTTTAAAAATGTTCCGCGAAAGTGTAAAAAGATAAGGGTATGTGATTTTCAAATATTATGAAACTAAAATTCCATCAATTTTACTATGATTTTATAAATTTATTTTGCCCTCTGTTAATCTAAATGTATTTTAACCTTCTCTTCTATTGGTTACCCCAAAAGCACTACAAGGCACAGCAGTGATCTATGAAAGGTGAGTGAGGAGTCTGGTCACAGGGTCAACGTCCTCAGTGAAGACATCTGAGGTCGTGTTGGACTGAGAGTGGACAATGAATAGTGTTGGGTTTTCCTTCTGGGTATTTCAGGGGGAATACAAAATGAGCAAAGTCATCTTAAATGTTTCCTTTCCATTTAGCTTCTACACAAAATGAAGAGTTTAAGTGTAAGAACAGCAGAGGAAAACAGAGAGATCCCCTTTGAACTCCCAATTTGTTGTGGGCCTTCTGTAAGCATGGCATCGAGCTGCTAAAGGCTGGCCATTTCAGACTATGTGGTGTGCCCCAAACTGACACCTCCCTCACTGGCAGCTCCAACTTAGTGCCACCCACAACCCTAGCGAGAACGGAAAAAGATGTGGAAGGGGAGTAAGGAAACCACTAATGCCGAAGCTGTCTGCGTTTTAAACAGCTTTTAAAGTGTCTGCCTATTTGCCACAGATGCCGTCTTTTCTACTATCTAGGCAGAAATGGGAGCATGTTGGTGTAGCCAACAAAACCTAAGAACATAGAGTAAAAAGACAATGCAGATTATGTAACAGATAATTACAGTTAGCTTTAACAAATATGAGCTTCAAGTGGTGTATTTGTCCAATGCTTAAAAAGCAAGGCCTTTAAAATTCCATTATCCTTAAGATGGTTTTAAATGATTACTTTAAATGTGATTATTTCCTAAACCACACAAGAGTAAAATAGAGCATTTATTGATGGAATAACAAAAGTGCTTTTCTTAAATATTCTTCAAAATACATTTGTACAACTTACAATAATATATCCAAAATAACTGTATATACAAAACATTACCTAGTTTTAATGTATGTGCTTTTTTCCCCAAAAATTACAAAGTAACTTTTTATTATTTTTTTTTTTTGGCAAAGTTCAACCTTAACAGAGGTGACAATTTTAAAGGTTGGTTTAAGAAAATAGAACCTGAGGGAAATTGACACGCAAGAGTCAATGACAAGCAAGAGATTTGGAGGAATATTTTTAGTTTGTTAAATAAAAATGTGTTTTAGAGTGATATTTTTCACATTACAAAAATAAACCAAAATGAAGAAAAGGTCACTGTAAAATGATGGAAAAAGGATCTGTAGACTTGCTCTTAGTATTTCAAATAGCCAACAATGCATGTCAAAAAATGAATTCAAGATCACAACAGTCTTGTATTTACTTTGTATTTGGAGAAGATAGTGAAATAAGTGGCCACATTCTGTTTTCTTTTAATTGCTATTAATATGGTTGATCTGATTGGCTCGTCGATGAATTTCATCCAAGAAGTTCTCCAGTTGTTCTATTAGCATTCGCTTTTTAAACCTGTATAAAAAAATAAGTGATAGCACTCTCAATTTCTTTTTAATGGATATAGATCAGTATAATGCTTTTTTTAAAGACAGAAACTGCCTTGGGAAGATTTTTCAAAGTAAAATGAAAATGAAAAACAACAACTTTATGATATATAAAATCCACTGGAAGATAATAAGTAAATTATTTTATCAGTGCAGAATTGCAGTTTGTTCCTAAAACAAATAATCCAGGCCCAGGTACAATGGAAGTCAGATATTTGTTCCACAACCAAAAAGAAAAAAAACCCTAACATTTACAAGGGTTACAAATATTCCAACAAAATTTGGACTCCTAAAGCAATGATTCCAATAGCTTCTTATGCCCTTTAATTTTTTTTTTAATGTTTGTTTATTTTTGAGAGAGAGAGAGAGAGAGAGAGAGAGCGAGAACAAGCTGGGGAGGGGCAGAGAGAGAGGGAGAGACACAGAATCCGAAGCAGGTTCCAGGCTCTGTCAGCACAGAGCCCGACGCAGGGCTCAAACTCACGAACCGCGAGATCAAGACCTGAGCCGAAGTCGGACGCTTAACTGACTGAGCCACCCAAGTGCCCCTACTTCCTATGCTCTTTAAAAGTTGTATGTTGAAAGAATGTGAACAAAGTATGAATATAATCCCCACAAAAGGGAAGAAGAAATGACAGTTGGATAGTAACGTTTAAAAACCCTGGTGTTCTACTATTACAGTTTGAAAGCTAACAAATCAAGGATAATTAGACATCTGCAGTATAGGATAATATAGCAAACATTGAAAGTTCAAGTGGCAATTTAAAATTTTCTTCACTAATATAGTAGACTAAAAATGCATTCGTCTACGTAAGTTATTAATACTGCTGATGCTTTTTAGAATATCCAAAAACACTGTCCAATCTATATCCACTTCCTCTCTACTTGTAAATTAATATGAATAGCCACCATAATATTACACAACTCTCTAAAAGGTGTTAGAAGTAGAGAGTGCAGGCCACCAGGAATATAGCTAAATCCATGATGAAGTTTCAGCTGACAGAATGTTACATAAAGAATAGATTAAATACTCAAAATGAGTAACATGAAAAGTTACTGCCTTATTTTGAACCCTCAAAGTGGTGTATGCTCTAGCTACTCCAAAAAAAACCCAAACAAACAAACAAAAAGTAACTGCTCTATCTAAAAATGCCTTTATGAGTAGCATGGAAGAAACTGGGGGACTTTTAAAGGCTGTGTATATTTGAAAGGTCAGAGGAGATAACCCTAAGTTTTCTCACAATACTAAAGAAGTCTTCAAAGAAAAAGTCTTGTGTACTCACTACTCATACAACCATGCTTTCCAGTTAACTGCACTTCATAGTTACCATTTATAATCTTGATCCACATTCCTTGTACTAAAGTACATAATCCTGGGCTACTGAAGCAATCAGAATAAGGCCCATTTGTCCAACTCTGCTCCCCTTAATTACATGTTTTCCCACATACAAATGAACAGCATTCAAATATTGTCTTCCAAGGTTATTTCTAATCACTGATTAATATCAACTGTAGTCCAAATATACAAAGGAGAAAAGCTGAAGGCTATAAAATATAAAGACCCCAAAAAGGCACAGAGTAGGATCAATGAGAATTATGCAAGTATCTATAATCTACAGGGAGAAAAGGTCCATAATTGGTGAAGAATTTGTGTGTGGCTATTTTTTAAGTGAATTTCTTTCAATAAACTAAAACAGAGGAGGAGGAGGAGGAGGACACACATGGCTGTGTCACATGCATGCATAACACCACAAGTACAGATACTGTTACAACAGTTACAACTGTTACAACACTGACTGTAAACTGGGGACTCATTTCATAATCATTTCATAATGTACAACAGATTATTTACCTTGATGCTTCTTTAATGACATTTTGCAAAAATATTAGTCTTGTTTGTAAACTGCCTTGCACATGCTTCAGTAAAGTGAAGATTCTTTCATATTCTTAAAAGAAGAGAAGCAAAGAAAAAAATTAGTGGCTTTTCTATGCACTCTTATTCAATATTTTTCTACTGCAGTTTACGGTATCAAGATATGCTAAACCAAACCAAAATATTCTACCACTCATTAATACACATATTTCATCATATATCAATCAAGATAAAATAACTTGGTAAACACAGAAGTTTTGGTAAAAGTTCCCATTAAGATATCAAACATAAAGCTTAGAAAGTACGTGACTAGCTTTTGGTACTGGCCACTGAAAAAGCAGCAGCAAGTAGCCTTTATAAAATTGCATACTTATAATTTAAATTCTCAACTACAGTTAACAAGATGGGGAGGGGCATATGGAGACAGAAAAAATGGTTAAGAGTGCTAGTTCAGTTTCAAGTTTTCACCTAAAATTCTGCCAAGGACTATAAACTCCTAAATGGCAAGGGATGTCTTACCCACTTTTGAACCACCCATGGGTGTTCCATTAAAGCACATGGTCCGTCAATCTGTCAACATCTTTGAATGGATGTCATAATACTGAAATTTTATGCCAAAGTTCTTTTATATTCATTTCATAGATTGCTTTTATAACTTTAGGGTTTTGGCCTAAACACATCCCTGCTCACCATCATAGTTTAACCCTTAAACACAGTGGTAGACACTATGTCAGGAACTCTACAGAGATGAAACTATTTAATATTCGCTACACTTTTGGGGGTCTGCTGCTACATTAAATTCCAGTTGCTGTTTAGAATACTCAAGACTACGGGTTCCTGTCATAGTAGGAACTATGTGTAATTTGTCTGTGTGTTCTTCAAGCTCTGCTCTCAGTCCCTCCTGCTTACCATATCTACACCATACTACTTTGGATATAACAGACATTTAGTGTTTGTAGGCTGAATAAAGATCAAATCTTACATAGCTCAAATGCTGTTCAAAACTGATCTAGAATCAGGTATATGCTTCTAATTTTTTTTTTTTTTTTTTGAGCCCACACAGATATCAAATATGGGGTTTGCCTCTAATTATACATACTTCTTCCTGGCTTTCGGATCTCTTTCATTATTTGTGCTTTTAGTTCAGTGTTGACCTCTTCATGGCTTCTGCAATGCATCAATTTCTTTCCTTTGTTGAGTGAAGATGCTGGTATATTCTCTTCAGGACATTGTTCTTTATCTCTTGGCTCCTCGTGATTTTCTAAATATCCACCAACAGTGAGGTCATTAGTTCCTAAATGGTCATGACCAAGCGCCTCTGTATGATTGGTTGGTCGTTCCAGTAAACTGGCTGGAGAAGAAGTTGAAAATTCAGTATCCATGGCATTTGGTGTAATATCTGATGAAAGTTGGTCTGCAATATGATTTTCAACCACATCATCTATTGTCGAATCATTAGTGGCTTCCGAAACTAAAAACAAAGATAAGAAGAAAAAATTGACATGAGCCAACTTCAAAGCACACAGTAAGAAAAAAGCAACAAATAATATTACAGCAAATCACAACTAATCTCCTTGATGGATGCAAATTAACAAATAATATGATACGGTTCTTAAGATTTGCCAAAGAGATGGTGGGTTTCAATGTGAAACATTTACAGTATTTACAAAATCTGAAAAATTTTTGCCCTTAGGAAAAAAAATAAAAGCCAATTTCACACAACTTTTAGTTCTCTGCTTTATTCTACGGCAATTTTATTGAACAAGCAGATTTCGAATGCTTTAGGGGAACATATATGACCAAGATTATCAGGGTTACCCTTTCCTTAGAGAGTCCTAACTCATTCCAACTTACCTCTGCCTTATACAGTCTACTATCATTTAGAGGCAAAAGTAAACACAGGGAGTCCAAAGTGTTCAATATTCTGCTGGGAACCCACTGTCAGACAGGTCACTTTACAGTACACTCTTTCTTATAACCACTCATCCAGTCTTTAGTTGAGCAATGCAGAACAGTGCCCACAGCCTGGTGCCCACTGCAGTTCATCAGATTACTGGACTTAAAAAAGCTTGCAAACATTTGCCCCCCACAGAAAGCAGCTGAACTGTAAGTTCCCTGACTGCTCACCAAACCTCCAGGACACCCGCTGAAGTCATCTCTACTTCCCTCATTTATCGTCCAAAGGTAAACTCATGCCCACCAAAAGCCCTCAAACTTCTGACTCCCTCCTAAATCCCCATCCATGATTTGCAAATTTTCCTAAATATTCTCTGTAACGACTCCCGCTTTAACTGAAACGCAGCTCTCTGACAAAGAAACTGCTCTTCTTTTCAGACTTGGAGTTAGAGACTGCTTTCTCTCAAACACTCTCCATGGACTTAAAATAAGGAGGTACAGTCACCGATTCCTTCACCTTCCAGGGCCACTTCAAGTTACTTTCTCCCTGCACTCGTATAACACTCTTGCTCTGATAAATGGGAGGGAGGAAGTAGAGGCCACTACACTCATCCTCTCTCTCCTATCACTGTCTTTACTGATCTCTAAGGCACACCTCTCTGGTCATACCTGGCTCACAGTCTTCCTCCCACCCTGATGTCCCTTGGGCATTATCCTAGATCATTACTACTCAAAATGTGGTCTAATACAAGCAGTGTTAGCACCATCAGAAAGCTGGCTAGACATGTTCACCTTGAGCCCTGCCCTAAACAATGAATTCAGAATCTGCAGTTTAACTAGATCCCCTGGTGATGCAATGACACATTAAAGTTTAAGAATTACTGTTGCATGGGACTTCAGTGTCTAAGCAGATCACCTGCCAAGAACATGGCCTCAATTCTTTAATGTCTCACCTTGTTTGGCTGTCAAATCAAACACAAATTCACGGGCAGAGGAGCATAACCCTTATCTTTGCAGGACTCCTGCTGTCGGCTCTGTAACTCAGCCAGACTCTTACTTCAGCATCTCCTCCACTTTCTCCCTCCCAGTGAGCAGATCCTACCTTCTAGATTCCTCTTTCTTGTCTATCCAACTTATATCCCATATGCATTACTTTTTACCAATGTCCTAAATTCTCTCATTCTGTTGTCCTCCCTGCCAGGCAAAACCCCAAATCTGCCGACTCTATCTGCTTGCTCTAGATGTGCATTTGGAATGATGAGCACTAGTGGAGAAACAGGACCCAGCAATCTTATTACAACATTTCCTCCCTCTCCCACAAAAGATCATTCTAACCTTCTCCGCTCTCTTAACATCTCAGACTTTCCCAACCCCTGCCTCCCACTCAGGAGCATACATCACCTCTCACTTCACAGAGGAAAGGAAAGCAGAGCTGTGAAACAGGAACTTCCTCTACCTGCCACTGTTCAACTTGTGCCCATACCCTTTCTGCTTCACTGGAAGTAGCATTCTTTCTTCTGGGCTCTGGACCACTCCTGTCTGCCTTCCCAGTGATTTTGTGGGAGCAAAACTGCTCTTGCTAAGGGAGCCAAAGACCAATAGAACTTTTCTAATCCCTTTGACTGACCTGTTTAAGAAGCATTTGAAACCACCAACCACTCGATTCTCTTTCCCTTTAGCTCTCACCACACCAAATTCTTCTCATCTCCTATTTCTTGGACTCTTCTTTCTCAATCTTTCCTGAAACTCATTTCTCTCCTTAACTTTAGCACTTTCAAAGTTCTGTTCTAGGCTTTTTCTTCTCATTGTTTTCTTTGATGTGATTTAATTCACTTTAATTGGGGCTAAGACTGCCTCCTGCACCTCCCTCTTTATCCCAGTCTCTTCTTTAGTTCTAAACTAAAATATCCATCTTCTACCTTAGGATCTCCATGTGGCTAACTTAATAGGCACCTCTAAAATCACTCATCATCTGCTCTTCTACTCCACCCCGTTACCCTCACCTACCAAGCATCTCTCAACTCTCTTGCCCTGACTCCAACATCCAGCCAGTCGTCATCAAGTCTTTACTGATGTGTCCAAGTATTTCTCAAATACATGTTCTTCTCACAACTCCACTAGCAGGTCATTAGCTCTTCCTTGGGTTCCTTAACTGCTTTCTGTGCATCTAATAATTATTTAATGGCATCAAAGATCTTATCAGTGTTCACAATCTCTAATTACTTTATATATTTTCTGTCTGTGGAGGGAAGTTTGATTTTGTTTGATTCAGGGTTCAAATCAGGCCTGCACACTGTCATTGGTTTATAGGTCGTTTAACTATCTTTTAATCTATAAAATCCTTCTGTACTTCTCTTTTTTTCTATGTATTTTTTCTGGAGATACACATATCCCATATTCTTTGTCTTACAGTGTCCCACCATCTGGATTATGCTAATTGTCTCCCTATTTTGTCATTTAATATGTTTTCCTATCCTTGTATTTCCTATAAATTGGTAGTTAGATCTAGAGGCTTGATCAGGTTAAGGTTCGATTTCTTTCTTTTTTGTTTTTTGGCAAGAGTATTTCAGAAGTGATATTGTATAAACCCTTCAGGAGTTATATAATATTTGGTTCTCTCCAGTTATAAGCCACAAATGATCACTACCTATAATTAATGATTCCATTAATTTACTAAGAGTTCCCCTACATCCATTCTTGTTCTTCCCTAACAGTACTCTGCCCAGGACAGTCAGCCTGGTCTTTATAAAATGCTAACCAGATGAGGTCACTAGCTTCTCAAACCTTTCAAAGATCCTCATTGTCCTTAAAGTCTGGAATCTTTACAATGGCCTCCAAGGCGCTCCATGATCTGGCCTCAACCTATCTTTCACCTCTCATCTTACCTCACCCCCAACACCTTTGCTATACTAGAGTTCTTTCAGCCCCTTAACTGCTTCTCTTTACTGTATACGTTTGCACAGACTCTTCTTATACTACTACTATACACACAGTATGCAGCAGACTGCTTAGCAAGACTACTGAATGCACAGCTTTAGTGAAACAACTCCCATTCATCCTTCCAATGTTGGCTTAAACGTAACTTCCTCAATAAAGTGCCTTGACCGCACAGACTAAAATCCTCTTGCCACATGCTTCCAAAACATACTTGACTTCCCTTGTGAACATTCACCACACTTCTAATGAAATGTTCAATGACTGTCTTTCCTCATTCTAAATGGGGACAGAGATCACTATTGTCTCGTTCACTGCGATACCTCAATGCCTAGCACTGTTTACCATAGCATATGTATTTAATAATTAGTTGTTGAAGTTACCTGTAATTGAAAACCACCTTTCTATGGGTATTGAGAACATCCCTATAACTGTTATTTTGAAATACTTAAGGCTTATAAATGATATTTAGATCATGACAGCTATAATAAAGCATAATAAATACATGAAATGTCCAAATGTTCACTAAAAGGACTACAAAATGATTACACGCTAATTTAGAATAAACAATTATCTTCTCTAGACACTCTTAGACTTTATCAATTTTTTCTATACTTTATTACAAAAATCTCTTCCCCACACAAAAAACAAATAGCAGCAAATAATGTTTATTTTTAAAAAACTCTTACTTTTATGAAGAGGAAGGGGTTTAATAAGATCTGGCTGTGCTTGAGTCATAGGTACAGGTGGTCCTTTTCCTCCAATATGATTGTTCACAACTGGATTCTGTTGTCTGCCTCTCAGCAGTGGAGACATACAGCGACGTCTTTTAGGGATCCCTTGCATATTTGGTTCTCCAGGTCGTTTATGTTTATTTTGAGGTCCAGCCACAAATTCATCTGCTTCATCTATCATCATACCCTATAACAAAAGAGAATATAATTTCCCTAGATTTACATATAGTTTTTAAATGGCACAACTAATTCCAGTTCCCATTAAAGCAACTAGATTATAACTATGTTAACATTTATTAGTCTACCAACAAAACAGCCTCAGCTTACTTTAGTGAAATTAGAACTGTTAAATCCACAAATAAATTATACTATGGAACGTTTCAAGCTTACCTTTTTATCTAGCTTAAATGGGTTGCCAAATGTATGCAACCTTCGAGGCTGATCAGGATCAAGTTCTCTTAGTGGAGAAGGTACTTGCTTGAGGTATTCCTGGTAATTCCCCATTTGTGCTATAGGAACACTGTGCACTTGATCTTTTCAAACAGAACAGAGCAATAACAAAAGTTAACCTCACTGAAATGATACTCTGTTTAATTATCAAATAATACCTTCTTATATTTGAATGCTATCTGGGGTTATCCTAGGCAGTCTTCCCTTCCCATATATGCAAAATTGGTTTGTCGTCATAAATATTGTGACATAAATGAAGTCTTTGAGATTTTTAAAGTAAAATTTAAAATAACTGATTTTACCTTCTAAATAAAACAAAAATATTGCAGTTAATTTGAGTGTATAGAATAAGCAAATATGTGTTAACATTACCATGAAAAGGAATGTCTCTTCTATTATATTCCAAATAAGCAGAATTTAACTATAGCAGAATTTATAGAAAAGACATATCACATATAGATAACCCTTTTTATATAAAGCTATGGTGGGAGGGGTCCCCAGATGGCTTAGTTGGTTAAGCGTCCGACTCTTGATTTCGGCGCAGGTCATGATCTCACAGTCGTGAGATGGAGCCCCGTGTCGGACTCCGCGCTGAATGTGGAGCTTGCTTGGGATTCTCTCCCCACCCACTCCCCTCCCCAAAGTACGCTCGCGCTCTCTCGGTCTCAAAATAAATAAATAAACATTTAAACAAATACGTAAATAAAGGTATAGCTGGAATGCTTACGTCAGAGATGGCAAAGAGTTAAATTCTCATCTGACTTGATCTGTGGTCAGTGCCATGGGTATAACTGAAGGAACAGGACATGTATTCACCATCCAAGTTAAACCACCAGATGCTAGTATTGTGTATCACAAGAAAATGATTGTGCATGTGTGGACCTGTGTGTGTGAATGCATGAACAAAGCCAAAAAAGATACTAAGCTGCTAACAAAGGGTGTCGCCTCTGGGGAATAAAATTTGGGGGAAACAGTGATGGTAGAAAGAAATTCTGAGAGTGAGTGACGACTCACTTTTTACATCATTTGTTTGAATTTACAAAGAAAATGAGATACTACAATGCTTTAAAAGCTACACTACTATACTATGTTTTTTCAGTATAAAGAAATTCACAAAAGAAACACCATTATTGAAACTATGATCCAACCTTCATCCTGTCCTTTAAGAAATCTGCGGGTGCTCTTCAAAAGATTAGATCTCATTCTTGTTAAGTGATCCAAAAGATTCCGCCTTGGTATGTCATACGCGTTCCTAAATGTCTGTGGCTTCAAATCCTATTGAAAAACATTCAAAGGCAAATTTATTTTCAAATATAGAATTAAGAGAGACTAAAATCTCTAGCCTGCAGTAAAGGTTTGGAAATAAGATATACAAGTCTAATTAGCTTTAAAAATAGAATAAAGAATTATGATGCAATCTTAATATACTGTTTTGGGAACCAGAGGATAAAAATTGGTAGTGAACTTACCAAATAACTCAAATTCACATCTCTTCAAGATTTTATTATATATTCTGCCTAAGGAAAGTAAGTATCTTATAAAACAAATTTCTAAATTTTAAAGACTTTGAAAATTTAAAGAAAAAGAGCTTTGATTTACATACCATAAAATCACCCATTTTAGGTATACAGTTTGATGAGTGTCAGTAAATTTACAGTTGTGAAACCATCACCACAATCTGGTTTAACAATACTTCCATCATCCCACAAAAGTTCTTTGTGCCCATTGTAGTCCATCCCTTTTCCTATCCCCAGGCAACCACCGATCTGCTTTCTGTCTCCCTACATTCCATTTTATAAACAGAATTTTGCTATATCAAATCTTTTGTATCTAGCTTTTTTTCACTAAGGATGATATTTTGAGATTCATTCACATTGTTCATGTATCACTAGTCTGTTCTTTTATACTCCAGACTAGTATTCCATTCTATGGATAGAGCATATCTTTATCCACTTTCCATCTGATGAACAGTTTTCTTTACAGTTTTTGGCTATTATGAATAATGCTACTATGAACATTTGCATACAAAGCCTTTATATGGACCTACATCTTCATTGCTCTCATGTAGATACCTACAAGAAGAACTGCTAATTATATAACAAGTATAGCCAGTGTAGTGGATGGGAAGTGGGATCTCATTGTAGTTTTATTTTACATTTCCCTAATGACCATTAAAGTACAGCATCTTTTTACGTGCATGTTCAATCTGTATATCTTATTTGGTGGAGTAACTGCTCAGATATTTTGCCAATTTTTAATTAGATATTTGTCTTTTTATATTGAGTTGTAGGAGTTCTTCATGTATTTTGATACATATTCTTTATTCTGTACATACTTTTCTCCCAGGCTGTAGTTTGCCTGTTCATTTTACTAAGTTTCTTTTATAGACAAAAGTTTAAATTGTTTTTTTGATTTTTTTATTATTATTATTTTTTGTAAATAAAGTTTTATTGGAACCCAGTCACACCCATTCATTTACATATGGTCTATGGCTGATTTTTTTTAATATGAAATTTATTGTCAAACTGGTTTCCATACAACACCCAGTGCTCATCCCAACAGGTGCCATCCTCAATGCCCATCACCCACTTTCCCCTCCCTTCCACCCCCCATCAACCCTCAGTTTATTCTCAGTTTTTAAGAGTCTCTTATGGTTTGCCTTCCTCCCTAATTTTTTTTTCCCTTCTCCTCCCCCATGGTATCCTGTTAAGTTTCTCAGGATCCACATAAGAGTGAAAACATATGGTATCTGTCTTTCTCTGTATGACTTATTTCACTTAGCATCACACTCTCCAGTTCCATCCACGTTGCTACCTAGGGCCGTATTTCATTCTTTCTCACTGCCAAGTAGTATTCCACTGTATATATCAACCACAGTTTCTTTATCCATTCATCAGTTGATGGACATTTAGGCTCTTTCCATAATTTGGCTATTGTTGAAAGTGCTGCTATAAACACTGGGGTACAAGTGCCCCTATGCATCAGCACTCCTGTATCCCTTGGGTAAATTCCTAGCAGTGCTATTGCTGGATCATAGGGTAGATCTATTTTTAATTTTTTGAGGAACCTCCACACTGTTTTCCAGAGTAGCTGCACCAGTTTGCATTCCTACCAACAGTGCAAGAAGGTTCCCATTTCTCCACATCCTCTCCAGCATCTAGTCTCCTGATTTGTTCATTTCAGCCACTCTGACTGGCGTGAGGTGATATCTCAAGTGTAAAAGTTTAAATTTTAATGAAGTTCAATTTATGAAGTTTTTTATGTATGTACCTTTTGTGTTATATTTTAGAAATCATCAATGACCCCTGAACCCAATGTCATGAAGACTTTCTCCTGTTTTCTTCCAGAAGTTTATAGTTTTAGTTTTTACATTTAAGACCATGAGCACTGGTAATGTAAGGGTCAAGTTTATTATTTTGAATATGGGTATCCAATTGATCCAGCACTATTTCTTTTTTTTTGTTCATTTTGTTTTTACTTTATTTTATTCAGACTCATGTTAGTTAACATATAGTGCAGTATTGGTCTGACGAGAATTCAGTGATTCATCACTTACATGTAACACCAAGTGCTCGTCTCAACAAGTGCGCTCCTTAACGCCCATCACTCATTTAGTGCGTCCACCCACCCACCTCCCCTCCAGCAACCCTCAGTTTATTCTCTGTATTTAAGAGTCTCTTGTGGTTTGCCCTCTTGTTTTTATCTTATTTGCCTTCCCTCCCCCTCTGTTCATCTGTTTTGCTTCTTAAATTCCACATGAGCCCAGCACTATGTCTGAAGAGATTGTCTTCTTACCCACTGAATTATTCTGGCACCTCTGTTAGAAATGAACGGACTAGGGGCGCCTGGGTGGCTCAGTCGGTTAAGCGGCCGACTTCGGCTCAGGTCATGATCTCACGGTCCGTGAGTTCGAGCCCCGCGTCGGGCTCTGTGCTGACAGCTCAGAGCCTGGAGCCTGTTTCGGATTCTGTGTCTCCCTCTCTCTGACCCTCCCCCGTTCATGCTCTGTCTCTCTCTGTCTCAAAAAAAAAATAAAAACGTTAAAAAAAAAAAAAAAAAGAAATGAACGGACTATACGTGTGAGGGCCTACTTCTAGACTCTCTTCTGTCCTACTGCTCTATATGTTTATCCTTATGTCAACAACAGAACATGTTGATGATCATTACAACTTTACAGTAAGCTTCAAAATAGATAGTGTAAGTCTTCTAACTTTATTATTTTTTTCCAAAATTTTTTACCTATTCTAGGACTTTTAACTTTCCATATACATTTTAGATTGGCATGTCTGTTTCTACAAAAAAAGGCTACTGAGATGAAGAATTTTTTTTTAAAGTAGGCCCCACGCCCAGCATGGAGCCCAGTGTGGGGCTTCAACTCATGACCTTGAGATCAAGACCTGAGCGGAGATCAAGAGTTGGGCACTTCACTGACTACTGAGCCACCCAGGCATCCCTGGGATGAGGATGTTTATAATAATGAATATCCATAAAGTATTTTAAAATCATGCTATGCACCCAAGGTCATCAGTTTAAGTACCATACTACAGTGAACTCTCCCACTAGCTATGTAACTTTAGGCAATCTTTAAGCCTCTGTATTCTTTCCTTCTTTTTTTTAAGTAATCTTTACATCCAACATGGGGCTCAAACTCATGACCAAGACAAGAGTCAAATGCTCTACTGTCTGAGCCAGCTAGATGCCCCATCTGTTTTCTCATCTATAAAATAAATGGGGACACCTGGGTGGCTCAGTCAGTTGAGCATCCAGCTCTTAATTTCAACTCAGGTCACGATCCTAAGGTGGTGGGATTGAGCCCTGCATCCAACTCTGTGCTGAGTATGAAGCCTACTTAAGATGTGTCTCTCTGTCTCTCTGTCTCTCTCTCTCTGCCTCTCTCCCCTGTTCTCCCTAAAATTAAAAAAAAAAAAAAAATTAAAGAATTTAACAAATAAGTGAATGGGTTGGCTTACTGATCTATTCATCAATTTGGCATGTATAATTTTTTAATTCTAAAATTCACTCATTCAATGATAGTATTAATGATCATTAGTCTACAGAGGTATAGAAGTATTCCTAAAGTTTGGACAAACTAAATATCAGCTAATAGAAAATGTGATTTATTCAACAATACAACAGAATATATCCAGAGCAGTATTAAATTCATAGAACTATTACCTTATTGAGCAAAGCAACCTGGAACCCAGTGTATTCTTTCATATTAAGGTCTAGCAGTCTGTGAGGAACATCCTCTGAAATTCCCTGGAGCAACTGTTGAAAATCTTTCCTATAAGCCATTGATAAACCATGTGATCGGCTTCGGACTTTAATTCCAGTTTCCTGTACTACTTTTTTGCCTACAGATCCGATGACTCGATCAGATTCTATTTTGGCCTAAAGTAAAAATAAATAAGAGTTGGTCTCGACATAATCTAAATTAATAAATTAAACACTAATAGCTTTGGTCTTCTATAAATTAAATACATATTTATATTTTAAAAGTATGTAAGAAGTTAAAACCTCAAGTAGCACAGTTTATGTCAAGTTCTTGGTAAACTAAATATAGCTTAAATAATAATGTCTTACAGTTTTTAAATCACTATAATAACCTTCCGGAGCAGGGCAAACAAAAACAATTTCAATTTTATTTTATTTACTAATAGCCACTACACTTAAATCATGAAATGTTTAAGTCATCCTAAATGAAAATATGTATTTCTAAATCAGAGGTGATATAAAATTAGGGGAAAAAATCTCATCAATATTTACTTAAAGACACTATTATTAGCACATAATTAAATCTTCACAGGTATAACAAAAAGTGATGTAGTTTTTCACTGACAACAAGTAGCAATATTTTGACTCTTTCCAACCTACATCTCAATTAGCAGTTAAAGTAGTGATGGCAAAAGTACCGGAAAAATAATGTATTCTCTACAGTAGTAGTATCTTGGCAGTCTAACTGCATACTGCTTGACTACCAAAGAATCTATTACTGTGATATGCCCCAAATGACAAAATCAGCGTTTTCAACAAATATTTCAAAAGAAAGTCCCATTTTGAAAGAAAAAAACTACAGGTTTTAAAACATAAAGCAAAAGAAACTGATTTTTAAGAAAAGCAACTTTCTAACATACATTTCTCAAAAGAAAACATAACGAATGTTCACAGAACTTCTAGGACACTAATGAGGCCACTTTCATAAACTAGGATTATTTGAAATTAACATTCCAAAACAGCAAACCACGTACTTGAGACTGAATTATGTTAATATATATGTGGTTTTAAAACATATAATGTATTCATATAACGTAATTCCATCAGAACCAGGAGAACTAACATTTGCATTGAAAACCATTCAAAATACTTAATGGTTCTATTTCTTAACATTACCTGTTGACTCAACTTTTTGAGGTATGAAATGACACTGTAACTAAGTCCATATTCCATACTGTCTGCTATTAGGTTAGGTGCTCCCATCATTCTAACAGCTTTCTTCAAAGGCTATAGGAAAAAAGAAAATATCACTCAATCCTAAACTTGTCAAAAACTTATGGCTACATGTATTGTCAGTTTTGAAGATTTCCCAAGAAAGACTTTCTTCTTTTCTTCAATAAGAGAGTAACATGATCATATTTGTATTTCAGTGAAATGTTTGCCTTAAAAAGGACTAGAGGCTATATTTTACCAACAGCCGGGCAAGAAAGGGTAAAGTCCTGGACTCCTTAGTATCCTTGGAGATACTAAGTTTGGAAGAAATGGGGAAGATACAGATCACAGAGGTAAATTTGATAGAAATTAAGTAGTAAGTGAAAAGAAGTCAAGAAAAATGGAAGATTTCTACTTTGGGTAACTGAGTGGGTTGTGGCTCAACCATTCACTAGCTTTGTGACCCTGGACCAAGTTATATCACCTCTCTGTGTCTGAAGTTTTCTTTTGTATAACAATAATAGTATCTACTTCATAGGGTTGCCATGGGATTAAATGAACTATACATGTAAAGCACATATAAAAGCATCTGGTACACAGGAGGCATTCAGTAAGTGCTAATCATTACTACTGTTACTATTAGCTGAACTGAAAAATCAAAACAAGCTCAGAGGGAAAAATAAGAAGGAAAAGCCAGTTTAATATTTGCTATGTATAGTGTAATACTTTTCAATTGTAAGGAGAGCCCAGTTGAAACCACTTGTGCAACGAAAAAAATCACCAGTATATTTGAGTGGGAAACAGTCAAAAAAGGATGACAGCCATTCACTGACACCAGACAGTGTATATGCACTGGTGTCAAACTGGAATCAAATCCAGCTCTGACATCTCAAATCCATGTAGCTTTGCCTGAATTCCCCAGGTTGCTAGGAAAACAGAAGTAAGTCAACAGACATAACAGTTCATATTCAGTGCGTCTTTCTTTTCACTCTCTTACATGGCAGGCGCCATGTGCTAGACACACAACTCATCTCTTACAACTCTAAAATATGATTTTCAAAGCTCAAGACACTAATGCTCTTAGTAGAGACCATTTAGAAGGATTATAGTCAAATGCTATACTATTCCTCCATTTTTAAAAGTAAAAGTAATGTTTAAAAGTGCTTTTAGCATTGGTCTTTTTAGTAAGAGGTTACTTTTTCAAAAAGTAAATAATATATTTAATAATATATACACTACGGTCTTACCTACTGTGATACACTAGGTTGTTAAGTATAGGTGGCCACTGAACAACATCGGGGTTAGGAGTGCCAACCCCTGCACAATAAAAAATCTGCAGGTGACTTTGACTCCCCAAAAAGTTAACTAATAGCCTGCTATTGACCAGAAGCCTTACTAATAACATAATCAATTCACACAAATTTTCTGTGCAATATGTATTATAGACTGTATTCTTACAGTAACACTGAGGTTTATCTTGATTTTTTTTTTTATATTTTCAGGCTATACGATTCATCTGAGAGTTTTTCAAATTGCCACATGTCTAAAAAATTTTTTCCATTATATTTATTGAAAATAATCCACATACAAGTGGACCTATCCTCTTCAAACCTGTGTTGTTCAAGGGTCAACTGTAGTCACAATCTCGTGGTTCTAAAAATAGGAGTCTATAAGAATATATACTTATCTACCTAAAAACATGTTTTTAGAGATTTAGGGAATAATGCAACAAAACTATTCTGTACCCTTAAGGAATAATAATTATAAAACTGCAATCTAACAAGGCAGTACAACAATTGGAGCTATTCTAAAAGCCAGGCTGCCTGGGAGTAAATTCCAGTCTTCCACACAAGTAGCCTTGGACAAATTACTTAATCTTTTAATACCTTAGTTTCCTCATCTATGAAAGAGGAATGATGATCTCTACCTTGAAGGATTACCATATAAACTAAATGAGGTAAAATACTTAGCATAATATCAGGCCTAAGGTAAGCATTATATACATGTTCTCATCGTCATTATCATTGCCATCATCATTATTCCACAAATCACTGAAACCTTTCTTTCCCATTACATCTTTATCGGTCATTTGTACACTCAATTTTCATGACATTTATATATTCTATACATTCTATAACAGCAGTAAATACAAGTAAACTATAAGCATAATGTAAAATTTTGTAACAAGTTCTATTTTTAACGATCACATTCTTACCCCAAGATAGTAGGGAGGCATTGTCTTCAAATAACTTTCAAATGACTGTCTCCACTTCAATGTTGGTTTTGCTTTATGTACTTTAAACAAGTCATCTATAAATGAATGTGAACAAACTATCATCATTTTTTTCAGACATGAAAATCAAGTCAAGCACGTTTCATTTTTAAACACTGCTTTCTTATTTGTAAGAGAGTAACATATCAGACATCAATTTTTAACAAAATTAATAGTGGCAAAATTTTGGTTCTGCCATTGAGCAGTAATACCATTTTAAAAACAAAAAGATGCTAATCATGATCTAATATTTCATGAAATAAAGGTAGAATCAGATAATACACAAGAAAATCTGTACACTATCTAGACCTCAACATAAAACAGATTTGAGGACAGAAACAAAGTGTACACAATGTTTTCAATAAAATATACCTACTAATATTTTGACTATAAATTTTCTTTTGACGATAATATTTAAATCTGAAGTGGTTCCATGCATAGAAGTCTTCTCCAACAGTACTGCTCAAAAATTATAGCCAGAGGGTCCCCAGAAACTAACTTTAGGCTTTTATTATATCATTGGAACACATTCATTCATTTAAAAAATATGTGCCTGGATGGCTCAGTCGGTTGAGCGTCCGACTCTTAATTTTGGCTCAGGTCATGATCCCAAGGTCCTGGGATCAAGTCCCATGTCAGGTTCTGTGCTGAGTATGGAGCCTACTTAAGATTCTCTTCCTTTCTCTCTGTCCCCCTCTGTCACTCTCCCCCACTCACATGCACACTCTCTCTCTCTAAAAAAAATAGACAAGTATGTGCCAAATGAAAATTATAGATACATTCTTAGAAAGAAAATACATTCAGATCTATAAATATATGCTTCTACAAAAATCCTTATTTACCAAATACAAAGCCTCTATTACCAATTCTCACTATGTAAGAAAGCTAACTTGTAGAAAACTTGGAATACTTAAAAATTTAAAACACAGTATCTTCAATAGTTTGTAGAATCAAAGGTGTTTTGACACTGACTTTTAATTTACCACAAACATACACAGGTTGCTATAAAACAACCTTAGATAGGTTCGATATTTCAGAGTATTAACAACAGTTCCGTTAATTTCCACAAAACATGAGAACTTACAAAGACATGTTCCCAATCTTTGTTTTTAGGAAAATCAGTATGTATGCTGAGCCACTGAGAATGGGACACGAGTGACTTACCTAGAAGGGGCAAGAGGACGGGGTAATTGTAAGGCATCACAAATAAGTTGACACAGTTCAGTGCTGTACTGGCTTTCAAGTAACCAAAGGGATGACCGAGCTCGCTGTATTTTGCACTATTGCTCACATATACCTGTTAAAAGGGAGTGGTTGAAACTTCACATTTAATAACCTTTACAGAATGTAATTGAAACCATTGATTCAATTTAACTTTAACTTAAAAAAAAAAAAAACAAAAAACACACATCCAACTTCAATTTTTAGGTCACTGTAGTTGCTCAGCTCACCTGCCAACATGTTTGAGGAGATTTCCTTTCCAGGATAAACTGAGTCAGTGGCGAAGGTTCCAACTCATATTTGTCAAAAGGCAATTTGTCAATAACCATCGGTTCACAGTCTGTACAGGAAAACTTCACTACAGGATGAGATGTACGAGGTGGCTAGAGAGGAAAGTCTTATTATTACTATTTACACAAAATACCAGAACAAACTCATTTTCCATATCCCTCGCTATCAAAATTTACTCAAGTCCTCAATTTTGCTGGTTAGTTTAATTTACTACTGACTACACTATTAAAGCTGAAAGAAAATACTTTAAAATGTAATGCTTAAATTTTACATAATACTCACAAAAAAAAAGACAAACCATTTATATATAGCATAAAAATCTTTTTAGGTGGTAAAATCAAATTTGTCAGAAGTGCAAAATTTTGGAATGAGTGAGTACTCATAAATTGTCACATCTAGGAAACAACTGAAGTACAGAAACCTTAGTAAGTTCTCAATTATAGCAATTTAATTTCTTGTATGGAGTGGTAGCTTCCAAACTGATAACAGACCTTGTGGTCAGTAAAAATTGCTGAATATATATTAGGACATATACACATTTACTTATAAATTATCTGTAAATTAACGTATAAGTATGTAATAAGATATATACCAAAATAATATTAAAATTAGGAGAAAAATATACATTAAAAGAAGTTCTAATGTTTTCCTTCCCTATTCCAGTAGACCATTTGGTTACCTCTGTGGTATATACACACTACTTTGGAGAACCTGATCTAAAAGTACAAAAAACCAAAATACCTTAAAGGAAAAAAAAGACATGTTAGAATCCCTGCCCGCCAAATAGTCTCCTTCCTAAAAATCTCACCAATTGAAGGAAATGTAAGCTCTGAAGAAATAACCTGAAATTTCACAGTATGAAAGACTCTTATTACTCCATTACTACCTACACCCTGGTGGGTCCCAATCCACCGTGTTGGGACTGGATCTCTCTCACCTCTCTTATGTTCCAACTGCCTACTAGACAAAAGTCCCTCAAATACATTATTATGCAATTCGTTACTTCTCCCCTAAGCTACAAAACCTGTTCTAAAAACCTAGGGGTTGGTTATCCTTAACATCTCTTTATCCTCCATATTTAACTATCACAAAGGCCTAGATAAAATCCCGCAAATTCTAAACCACCAGGCAGAACACATCAACTTGGCAGGTGCTCAGTATTTAGTTACTGCCCTCTGTCAGTACTAAATTCTCACTCTCTAGAAATTTATCTTTGATTTCTTAGTATTCTAATTTATGCCATCATCATTTCTCAGACCAGACTAGTACAACTACTTATTTTTCATGGCCCTAATTAGCTCCCTCCAATCAATCCCATAGCCACAAAATATAAATATGACCATGTCATTTCCCTATCTGCAATTATTTGGTAAAAGTAGCAAGCTAATCACCTAAAAATAGGACCCAGACTCTTTTCTCTAAACATCAGATACAAAGAGCCTTGATGATCCGGTCCCCATCTGCCTTCAACCACCGCACACCGTGTACATCCCACGCTCCAGCCATGCCAAACTACTTGCAAGTTACGCAAGTAGATCATCTTCTCATACTCCTGCTTTCATGTCATCCCTGGCAGCTTTATTATTTTCTTCCTTGCATATTGGCAAACAAAGTCTTGAAGTCTGAACTGGCAAGTAAAATGTCTCAGAGATTTTCTCCCTGACACCCTTTCTTGCCCTACACCCCCAGGACATACCAGGCATTTAGGCATCACCTCCTCTCGGCTCTGCTCCATCCCTCTTGCACAGTTAGCACACTGTAGTGTACTGTGTTTACAGTTACAAGTCTGACCTTCCTATGGAATGGCAAGATGCCATCGTTTTAGAAGGTAAAGCACCATCGTTTTACTCATACTGTGCTCCTGTATCTTGCATGTAACTGACACATATCTTACTGAATCAGTCCATGAAAGTCACTTATCTTTTTGGATTAAAATATTGAGATCCAAGAGCAACAATGTGTGTTGGTGAGAGAGGGTGTCTTCCAGAACGTGACAAAGAAAAGTTTGCATTTGTTACTTCATTTAATCCCCAAAACAATCCCATGAGATAGGAGCTATTATCTCCATTTAACAGACAGGAAATTGAGGCTTAGAGAAGATAACAGACCAAATTCACAGCTAATAACTCGTGGAACCGTGATTTCAATTCAGAACCAGGGGCGGCTGGGTGGCTCGGTCAGTTAAGTGACAGACCCTTGATTTTGGCTCTGGTTGTGATCTCACCGTTTGTGAGTTCCAGTCCTACTCTGGGCTGCAGTGACAGTGCAGAGTCTGCCTGGGATTCTCTCCCTCTCTCTCAAAATAAATAAATAAACATTAAAAAACATCTACTTAGAGGCACCTGGGTAGCTCAGTCAGACTCTTGGTTTCTGCTCATGTCATGCATGATCTCACAGTTTGTGGGTTTGAGCCTCGAATTAGCCTCTGTGCTGACAATGCGGAGCCTGCTTGGGACTCTCTCCCTCTCTCTCCTTCTCTTTCTGCCCTCTCCTGCCCCCACTGCCTCTCTCTCAAAATAAATAAATGAACCTAAAAAAAAAGTAGGTATCTTTCAAAACATAAAAATAAAAAAATGAAAAAATCTATTTAAACAAAACAAAAAATAAAAACTCAGAACCAGTTGCTAATAACTCACATTTAATTTCAGTATCATTGCATCTTATTTGAATACTATTATTAATAAAAATTTCATTTCCCCACTAATATATCCTTCAGTACTAAATCTTGCCAGTGCTTTCCAATATTGTCTCTTTATGATTCTCTCTTCCATCATCTTAATTCAAACTCTCAACATCTCTTACGTGAATCATAGCAATAGCCCTCTAGATAACCTGCTTTCTTTCCAACTCATCTCCTAATATTGCTGCATGTGACAACCACCAGATTAAATTTCCTACAGCATCACTCTGTTAAAAACATCTTCACTTATTCTGTGAACCCCAATGAGAAAAGCTCAAATTCCTTAACCATGCATTTAAAGTCGTGAGTACTTTGGTTTATTTAATAGTATTCTCAATTTCCCACATACATGGTATGACCCACCTATACTCTGCTATTTCTCATTCCTCTAAATACACCTTGTTCTTTTTTACTTCCATACTTTTTCTCATATTGTTTCCTCCCCAACTGAAATCCTACCCACACTTAAAAATCCTCTAACAATTTGCAATAGGCCATTAGAGCAGTATTAACAGATTATGCTTGTGACACTGGTTTTGGATTTCCTTCTATTAGGACTTAACAAGTACTACACATATACACAATAGAATGAATAACCAACAAGGCAATATTTGACACAAACACAATATCTGTTCTATGAAAGTTGAATGGACACCCAAAGGGAAAGTAAAATGACAAAAGAAATTAAGAGTTTATCTATAAAGGCCAGATTTTAAAACTATGATGATTCAATCAGAACAAGGAAAGGAATAAAGAAGATACTTCACTAAAATTTATAAAGCCCTAATTTCATGTATTACTTCATTAAATCCCTACTAAATAAAGGAAATCTCACTTTATAGACCTGTATAGAGTAAAAGTAAAAAGTACCCTGAAGAATTGATATAGGTTTAAAGTATAAAGGTTTCAACTTGTGCACTCTTGGTGGGAATGCAAACTGGTACAGCCACTGTAGAAAACAGTACGGAGGTTCCTCAGAAAGTGAAAACTAGAACTACCCTACAATCTAGCAATTGCACTACTAGGTATTTACCCTAAGGACACAAAAATACGGATTCGAAGGGAGACATGCACCCCAGTGCAACATCATTATCAACAACAGCCAAAATATGGAAGCAGCCCAAGTGTCCATCGATAGATGAATGGATAAAGAAGATGTGGTATATAAATACAATGGAATATTATTCAGCCATTTGCAACAACATGAATGGAATTAGAGAATATTATGCTAAGCAAAATAAATCAGAGGGAGACAAAATACCGTATGATTTCACTCATGTGTAACGTAAGAAACAAAACACAGAAGCAAAAGGAAAAAAATAAGAGAGACAAATCAAGAAGCACTCTCAATTACTGATGGTTACAAGGGGAGGTCGGCAGGGGATGGGTCAAATACGTGATGGAGATTAAACAGAGCACTGTGATGAGCACAGGGTGATGTATGGAGGTGCTGACTCACCATATTGCACACCTGAAACTAATATAACACTGTATGTTAACTAGAATTAAAATAAAAATAATGAAGTATAAAGGTTTCAGAAAGGGTTCAGTTTAATTCATGTATGATAACTGCATGAAACATTGTTAAAACTGCTTCATGATCTTTGAAATACAGTTCCTATCTTCTAAGGGTAATAGCAAAGAACTACTGTCATGTTCTCCCACACAGTATCCTATAAACCTTCAGATACCAGAAAAAAATGTTGATCTGAAAAAACAGTGTATTAACAACACCGAACAGATATTAATTTACATAAGGTTATCCTATCACTATAAGAACCATATAGTGAATACTGATAATTCACAATGATCATTCAATAAGCCCCACTGTTTCTAAAAATAATTCATGTAAACAAGACTAGAAAGTCATTTCTACCTTAAACTTCTGAATGAGAACACTGAACATAACCTAAAACCATGAAAGTCTACATGAATTTCTAAGACTACGTCCTAAAAGATTACAAACAAACAACTGGAACTATTTTCTAAACTTTCATTTAAATTCTAAATTGTGTCCTAGAGACAAGCCCTCACATTATATTATATTTAGAGATCAAAGAGAAACTCTTGTTCCATCTATGATTTTGCATCCAGATGCCAATCATAAAAACATAAGCATATTATTAGATTCTAAAGAAAACAGACACCTTTTTTTCCTACTACTTCATAACAATACAGTGTACGAAATCAAGTAACAGCTTACCATAGCACATTGAACATTGTCTAATTCCAATAAATTAGCCACCCCTTTGATAGCCGTTCTTAAAACTAGTATGAAAAGCAGTTAAGCGGCACCTGGGTGGCTCAGTGGGTTAAGCATCTGACTACAGCTCAGGTCATGATCTCACAGTTCAGGAGTTCGAGCCCCACATCTGGTTCTGCGCTGACAGCATGGAGCCTGCTTGGGATTCTCAGTCTCCTTCTCTCTCTGCCTGCCACACCCCTCCCCCTCCCCCCCGCCACGCATGTGTTCTCTCTTTCTCTCTCAAAATGAAAAATCTTTAAAAAAAAAAAAAAAAAAAAGAGCAGTTAAATGGTTACTATTACAAAGTCACAGTCTCTCAGGTACTTACTAGTGTTGGAGAATTCTGATCTGGCCAAAAAGATTCTGGAACAGGCCAATGACCTATAGGAACCCCAGTTTTAGGATTTGGTCTCACATATATGAGTTTATGACAGCTATGCCAGGGCTGTGATCCAAAAGGCCTTGATATATCTGGCTGCCCATCTGTAGCAAAGAAATGAAGACAAAGAAAGCATATGTCAATAAGGAAAAAAGCAAAAAAGTTAAATTATATCCACTGTTACGTTGCTTAATGAAAATGTCTGAGTTTTCTCATTTTTCTTGAATGGTTCTACTATCATGACTACTTAACATTTATATTAAAATTCATGAGAGAGTAAATTCTGCAAATTCCAACTATGAGTTCAACATTTGAAAGGAGGTCCCACAGTATCCTTTGCTTGCCGAGTCAGAATATGTAAAACCTCCTTTATGGTAAATACTTGTTTAATGAATGATAGGTTTTCCCTACCAGATGATAAGGGCAAACACCCAATCTCTTCATCATCATTCTTAGCTTAGTAAATGCTAGGTAAATACTGCTAAATGAATATTTCTTTCAAATCATTTTAACTAAAGCCTATTTAACTAAAAAAAATTTAATATGCAAATCCAGATACAAAGCACCTACCTTTAATCTAAAATTATTCTAGCAAAATAGCAACTGTCTTCAACAGTTCAATAAACATTTACTTGGTGCCTAACTCTAAGCCAAATATTAAAATAATTCAAAAATACATTCCATGTCTAAGAATTCAATTAAAGAAAAAGCTTGTTTATTTAAACCAGAGACAGTGACATAATTTCTATAATCTTATCATCTTCTGCTCCTTCCCTATAATCCTCCTCTGAGAGTACCCATTTTTTTTATCTTTATGACTTTTCTCTTCTCCCAGTTACCCACTGTAGTGGACAACCTCTGCCAGGTGTCATTAGCGACTTTCTAATTCTTGTTCTAAGCAATGCCATACTACATACAGGGTCCCAGATATAAGCTGTCCGTTGGTTCTAGTGTAACCCCTTATGCCCTCTAGCTAATAGAAATAGTTCATGATAACAGAATATTAAAATAAAGTCAGGTGGGGCTTAACTAGAGTTAATAGAGTCCAGCTTAATGGCAAAGGCTAGTTTCTCATTTTTGTAACCACACAAACCGTTTATTTGTTTCTGACCAGTTTGATCCTTACAAAATGCAGCTAAGGAAATAAACACCTAGGATTGAACACTCTTGTGAGTTATGGGACACAGAAGAAGCATATATGCTGGGGAGAAGCAAAGTGGCACACTTTTTCCTAAAAAGGAAATATAAGGTGGCTAATCTGCAAATGGTTAATAAGGTTTTCGACTCCTATAAAAATTTCAGGCTATCAACAATCAATATAAAAAAGTGATGCTACTGAACCACTATCGGTTCACCTTGACTTTCCTGTTTAATTTTCCCTCTTTACCAATAGCCATTTTGTCATCTCAACAATTTGACCTTGTCCATCTTAAAGCCAAATCATGGTAATTTTTCAGTTCTAGTTCAATGATGAAATTTAGAATGTCTATAAGAAAAGTATAATAATACCTTCTACAGGGGAAGGATCTGGTCCTGCTTTTTCAAAGTTTATTACCACCCCACTTTGCACTTTCTGTACCAAGGACTCCAGACATTGATTAAGCATTCTTGGAGAACATACAGAGTATGAACGGCCTGAGATAAAAAGAATAAAGTTAGTTGCAGAAATTTCTACCTTCAGCAAGACAGAACCATAGTGAGGTTTCTGATACTATTAACAAAAGTTCAATGGTAAAGTTTGACTTTATTTCATGATCTTATGGAAAAACGAAGAAAACTAGTTATTTTTAATCCACCAACAATTCCATTTTATGAGAGTATGTAAACTTTTTCTTCTAAATATAGGTATACAGAAAATAGAAATTTGGTCTGAACAAACAACAATGAAAAAAATCACATTATATACTTATATATGTAGTATATATGCATATTATATAAAATATAACTTAAAATGCATTTATAAAATTATCTCCCAACTGTTACCAATTTATCTTTCATACACATACACAACATCTAATAACTAACCTTCAAAATCTTACTCCTGCTCAACAAAAATATTATCACTAAGATAAATGCTAAGCACATGGCAGATAATCAATAATTATTTAATTGGTCTGATGGAAATTATTGCATATTTTAAACATTTGCACTTTAACAAATAGATGGTAGCATGGGCTTTTCTGAATTTCATCTGGTTTGCATAGTTGGGAATTGACCTATCTTAAATGAATTTCCCTTTTGTGTATTTTAACCTATAAGATTTTTAGTACAAAGCATTTAAAATGCTAGTGGTTAAGACAAAATACTAGTGAAAAGATCTCTTAAACAGGGATTTTCAATAAATATATCTAGAGCTGTGTTGTCCCATACTGTAATCATCAGCCATATATGGCTACTGAGAACTTGAAATATAACAAGTCCAAATTTAGATGTATACTAACCATAAAACACCTGATTTTGTAAAGTTAATAGGAAAAATGTAAACTATTTCAATAATTTTTAAATATCATTTTCATGTTGAAATATTTTTATTTATTGACTTAAAAGATATTAAAATTAATTTCACCTTTCAAGTGACCACTATAATATTTATGATTACATATGTAACTTGTATCATATTTCTCTCATAGGTGTTGATCCAAACCAATGCTGAAAACCTTCAAACATCTTACAATGTTATCTGCAATAAGCTCACTATGAAAACAGTCCTACTCTTTTTTCTGATTCCATCAATTATTTCCAAATACAGTTATATGATTATATTTGACCTATCAAATTACTCATATCAGTTTATACTTAACATGTGATTTGCGAAAGGCTACTCAGAAAAGAAAACATTAGGCAGTAGTAGGATTCAAATCCTCAGAGTCAGCTCTACTTAGAAAAACAAGTATCATATAACAAACAACTTACCTGTATGCGATAATAATAGTCGTAATCATAAAAATACCTACCAATTACTGAGTGTCTACATGCCTGGCACTATTCTACTTACTTTATCATATTAACTTATTTAATCCTAACCACAACTGTATGGGTTACTTTCTTCATTTTATAAGTGAGAAAACTAAAGCACAGAGAGGTTAATTTATCCAAATTAATAACAGCAGTACAGCCAAGAGTCAAACCCTTACAGGTTATTAGAAACTTTAATCTGGGTATACTCTTTTCCCTGGAAATCATGATGTTAATTTGAAATTAGTATTTTGACACTTTATTTATTTTTGAGACAGGGAGAGACAGAGCATGAACAGGGGAGGATCAGAGAGAGGGAGACACAGAATCTGAAACAGGCTCCAGGCTCTGAGCTGGCAGCACAGAGCCCGACGTGGGGCTCGAACTCACGGACCGTGAGATCATGACCTGAGCCGAAGTCGGCCGCTTAACCGACTGAGCCACCCAGGCGCCCCTGAAATTAGTATTTTAAAAAGAATGCCTAAATGGAACCACACTTATTTGAAAGAATTGGCAGATTAAAATATTTTTGAGTCAAACATATATAAAGCAATATATAGAAAGGCTGATCATCTTAATACACAAAGTATTTAGAAGATTATATAAAGGCTGAATATCTTATTTCATTAAATTTAAGCATATTCCTAAGAAGTCATAAAAAAAAAAAACAAAAGTTTCTAAAGTGTAATTGTAGCAATTCTCTCTGCTCTTCTAACCTGTGTCATCATCGGTTGATGATTAGAAAAATATGAGTAAATGAGTTATAATCTTAGTATAAAAGAGAATTACAAAGATACTTTATTAAAATTAAAGATAAAGCTAATAAACTTAAGTTTCCTGGCAAGTAATAAAGATCCATTAATTCCTTTGAAAGTTAAAGAGGAAATAGGAAATTTTGGCATCTTTACAAAGTAAGCCTATATCCTATGTAATATTTCTTTTATTCTCTAGATCAAAACTCATCTCTTGTACTGTACGACCCTTTGTATTGAAGCAATAAGTTTCTAGGATCACTGCTTATGTTTGTGAGACAAGCACACACCTCACAGTCAAGAAGCTGGCTCACTTATTGTTGTGTAGAGTCCACAAAAACATCAAACTAAATAGAGTCTAAAGGCAAAAGTGAAAAAAAATATTCTCCCACAGAAGCCTACTATACCAGCATTTTAGTCAAATGGAAAAGAGATAAAAAGAATATTTCCAGTAAGTTGAGCAACAGTCCTTGTAGAGGCTAAGAAAGTTAAACTGATTTACTCTACAATCTTACACAATTTTTGCAAAATGCTTCTACCATCATCTCCATTGAGCATTTTTTGACTTGATAGCCCTGTACCTCCTCCAAACCTGCTTCTCCCTGGTGTGCCATCTCAGTCCATGTCATAGCCATTTACCTCCAATATTCAGGTCATCCTTCATTCTTTCTTCCCTCACTGCCCTCATCCTTAGTTCCCCTTTGCATCAGACCACCTCTCACCACCCACAAACCCGGCACTTTACACCAAAGTACTGTCATCTCTTAACCAGCCTCTCTGTTTCTATTCTTGCCACTTTACGCTATATTCTCATCCAACAGCTGAAGTGATCTTTCAGATAAAGAAATCAGATGTCACCTCCTATATAAAAAGCCCCCGGTGCTTCTCGTCATATTTGGAAATAAACAATATTTATTATAGCCTAAAAGGTTATTCAATATTTGTCCTTTGCCTACTGCCCTAAACCCACCTGTTTACTCTCTACTTCACATCAGCCTTCCTGCCGCTCACCAAAATACAGAGTGTGTTCCTTCCCTTACTACATCTCTCTGTATGGTTTACTCCATTATTCAGATCTTTGCTCGAATGTTAAGTAGACTTACTGTGAGGGATCATTTTACGATATATAAAATATCAAATCATTATGCTATATACCTGAAACTAATACGCTGTAGGTCAGTTCTACCTCAATAAAGATTCAGTGAACATGCTGTAGCAATAAGTTTAGAGAGATTAATATTTTTAAGACACAACTAAGATTGATTTAATCCCTATTAAAACAAGCGGCTTTACCTTTAAGGTTAGAGATATACAAATGTAATTTATAAAATAAATGTTGTTGGGGCACCTGGGTGGCTCAGTTGGTTGGGCAACTGACTTCAGCTCAGGTCATGATCTCACAGGTCGTGAGTTCGAGCCCCGCATCGGGCTCTGTGCTGACAGCTCGGAGCCTGGAGCCTGCTTCGGATTCTGTGTCTCCCCCTCTCTCTGCCCCTCCCCTGCTCATGCTCCGTGTCTCTCTGTCTCTCAATAATAAATAAACGTTAAAAAAAAAAAAAATCTCTTAAAAAAATAAATAAATGTTTTATTTCTTTAAACAAGTATAATAATCTCCAAGGATAACTAATATATTAAATTGATTCAAACTAGGAGGGGTAAGCCTATCTTTTAGGTTTATGGCTTAAAAAAAAAAAAGTCACCTCCTCAAAAGACCTTCTAAGAACACTCATTTTCTGCCTCAAGTTATTCTCTACACCCTTACCCTACATTTTCTTCATAGTAAGTAGCACTCTCCAATAGTGTTTATTCATTTTACGATTTTATCTCTCACACAGTCCAAAAAAGTAACCTTTGCTTATTATTGTTCCTGCTGTATTTCCAGCACCAAGAACAGTTATATAGAGTGGATACTCATTCATTAGCTGATAATAAAAGAAAATTGCTTACAATGACAATTATATAATTTTTTTAAAGTACACATAGAAAACATAACAAAATACTAATGATTTTGGCAACACAGGCACATTTCTTTCCAACTTTTCCTTAGTAAACAAGAATTATTCTATGAAGGCAAAATAAATGAACATACACTACTCTTACCATTAAGTTTAAAAATGCACAGGAATTGTTAGTAGTGATTATATATCTGGATAGTGCAATACTAGTGGGTTTAACTTTTCTGTTCTTTCTACTTTTCTAGTGCTTTATCCTCAAAACTTTCGTTAGTAAAACTTTCGTTTTAAAATAATAAAAAAGGAGTACATATTATTCAGATCTATGAAAAGGTGAGTGGCATTTGAGCAGCTTCTCATTATTGCTATAGCAAGAGCATGAAAAGAGGCAAATAAACCACTACATCAGGAGACATTCAGGATATGTATTTGGGGAAGCTTTTCCTGACCAAGGTTTCTGGGTCACTGAAAGATATTACCAAGGGTGACTTCATCTGGAGATGTTCCTTTCAAAGAATAAGCAGAATAGCTTTAGTACATTACTGCCAAAGGCAAGGATATTAACCACTACATGATCTCTCAGGTTCACTGCAGACCCTCTCTGCTTATACCACTCACTTCATTTCACACTCTGAATATTCTTGATTCTAGAAGACCAAAGTTACAGTACATATAGTCCCATAACTTTATCCTAATTCTGAGTAAATAATATATAGTAAAAAATTTTCCAATGCAAAAGTGTTAATTACAGCTTTAAGGACTTCAATCTGTTAATTAAAAACTAGAACTAAAAAAAAAAATTATATTATCTATCTACCTATCTATGTATAGATATAGATATAGATATAGATATAGATATAGATATAGATAGATAGATAGATAGGTGTATCAGGATTTTAGCAAGTAAGTCAGTTCAAGGCTAAAAACTAAACTTTTCTGAATACAAATGTGAATCTACCCATAGAACAATTGGGACTGTCGCTGAAAAATATTATTCATGCACAAGGAATTGTTAGCAGTGAATTTTCACATTTCGATAGACAGGTTTTCCCTTTAAGATGTATGTATATAACTTTTTTTTTAATATAAATTAAACTGAAAGAATTATAAGAGTTCACCAGAAAGTACTTCTATAAATAAGAACATTTAATAATGTGAAAACAACTTCCTAATTATCTACTTTACATATCTGTGTAGGTACGGTACCTGTTTTGTCTGTGAATTTTGCAGATTTCCAAATTCCCCACAGAATTGCAGAAAGGTACCTAAAATGTTAATTAAATCTCATATTTTCCTTTAAACTGATACAGCTGGCTATGACTGTGTCTGGAGACTAATAACGTCACAGGCCTCTGACACAGGTGAAATAGTGGTATGCCAGACCTGGACATTTTAGTATCAAATTCCTTAGGTGAGAACTAAAATGCTCCATGAAAGCAAGAATACCGTTGCCTGTCATACTCACTACTGAAGTCTGAAAGCATAAGATAGTGTTTCATACACAGTAGACACTCAATACCTATCGGTATGAATTTAACCCACCTGCTGACCAATTCCACATTACAGAAGTTCTGAGTCTGTTACATATTTTCTTTCAAGAGTATCATTACTGTTCACTTAACACAGGGACCAGATGGGTAAGACCTCGCTACCTGGTCCTCTAACCTGCTATCCAGCTTTCTCTTTGCCTCTTGGGAAAACAGCACTTAACCAGGCATTGATCATTATATGGTTGATGAGATGATTCTCAAAATTCTCTGCATTTTTCACAGAAAATAATTCTGCCACATTTGTAAATACTGGTAATCTTTATAGAGAAGAAAAAAGTTTAACAACTTCAAATACCAGCACTTTCTATATGGGTAGAGAAAAAGACCATTCATTTCAGATCCAATAGTTTTAAACCCCATTCAAATCAGATCGCAGACATTCATCAATGGATTTTTAAAACCATGTAGGTCTACTAATTCCTACCATTAGCGTGTTGGAACAACAACATGGAGGTTTTGAAATGTGCATTTTAAAACATTCAGACAAACTCTGCCTTAACTCACTGGATTACTGCCAGGAGAAAAACTTACCGCCTGTCACTTCACACATTGGTGTGATCGCAGAGTCATCTAAAGGCACACCTGTCAACTGTTCTGATTCTACTGACATGGTGCCAGGCAACCGCAACACTAGTGCAAAGAGTCTCTGATCCCAACGAAAAGGTTCCTTGGTCAATTCACTTCCAGGCAAAGGAGAATTAAGAGGTAAATGAAGCTGAAAATAAGGGGGGAAAAAGGTAAGATTTCCACATGATGTTTTTCTCAAAAGGCCACATTAATTACATGTATATTAAAACTATGTATCATGAGTCTCCTATCACTCAAAAAACAAGCTCAAGAACAAAAGCTTATACAGATACAGCTAAAATAAGCACATGAGACATAGTTACTTCATTCTCCTAAGTTTTTACTCTAAAGACCTCGGTTGAAAACAATCTGTTACTGTAAATGCTTTTCCAGATTTCCATTCAACTGACCACCAAGTGCTGGACTGCTTCCAAATAAATCATTTCATTTAATCATTAAAACAAGCCTATCACAAATACCTTATTATTCCTGTTTTCTAGATAAAAACAATGTCTTGCAGAGAGTAAGTGATTTGGCCATCTGGGTCCAAATCACTGCTTTTTCTGTTACACCACAGCAGCCTCAAACATCTCCAGTTAATAATTTTAATTATGCTCTATTTGTGACAAAACACACATTCCCCAAAGCACCTGCATAAAAGTGAATTTTGTCACTTTAATTACATGTTAAATGTATTAAAGATAATGATTCTTCCCACATCTGAGTAAAGGTATAGAGGGTTTTTATTTCTCCATGTGTTTTTTAATAGATGTGTTTTCCCAACCCCATCAGACCTGCTAAAATAGAATCTAGGATTCTTCAGAATCTTCAAAAGCTTTGAAGTAATTCTAATGGGCACCTCTGCACCAAAAGAGTAATAGAGTACCAAGAGAATCCACACATTAATCTTAGAGTAACTAAGTGGGGACAACCAGACAGAACATGTATCAAGAAGTGACCCAAGAGCAAGTGTGTAACACTGAAAGGAAAGAAAAGGGGAAAGGGAAAACTAGGCTGAACCTAATCAAGCCTTTCATTCTAAATACCAGTTTACAGGGACTACTGGGGAGAGGGGATCAAGTTAATACCACCCCAAGAAGCAAGAAGTCAAAGCCAGCAAGTGGGACAACCTACAGGGCAGAGGAGGACCTGATTTCTCCAATAAATCAATGGCCTGAAAACACAAAGTGTGGGGAGTGGGGAGAGCTGGTGGAATATTATAGAATAAAATGAAGCAATCAAAAGCAAAGATTTTCGAGACAATTGGGGAAATTTGGAATAATATTACTGGAATTATTAATTTTTTAAGTGTGAAAATGACGTGGTGCTTAGGGAAAAAAAAATATTACTTATACAATTTATAGAAAAATAAAGCCTGGGATCAGCATACTCAGGATTTATTTAGAGTTTTCTCTAATATACAGAAAACACTTAATTTTTTAATTTTTTCTTAATGTTTTATTTTTGACAGAGAGACAGTACCAGCAGGGGAGGGGCAGAGAGAGAGGGAGACACAAAATCCAAAGAAGGCTCCGGGCTCTGACCCATCAGCACAGAACCTGAGCGGGACTCAAACTCCCAAACCACGAGATCATGACCTGAGCCAAAGTTGGATGTTTAACCGACTGAGCCACCCAGGGGCCCCCAGAAAACACTTTAAATCAACACCTCTAAATTAACTGCCAAAGTTTATACTGCTTTGGTCATACAGCGAACTTAACTGTATTGTTTACAGCCTTTCTATTTCTTAACAAAGAAGATTTCTAATCTTGATAAATTAGGAATTTAAGTCATTCTACACTGACTTAAGACTCAAGTTTCTTCATGAGTTACATTAAACCATTAAAAAAAAAAAAATCAGATTCTATTCTAGGAAGAGAATTCCTAGTGAAGCCCTGCTAAACTGGCACCTCTCTCCGAAAGGTTCATGCCAAGAGAATATGCTGCAGGATCAAAATCAGCCAAGGTTTTGTGACCATGGCCAGGAGTCATGAGCTTTTCCTCTGGCACTGATCCTACTTAAAGCAGAAGTCAGTGGCAGTAAGGAAGGAATGTTGAAGAAATCTGGGCCAGGATGTTCTGTGATGAAGGTTCCCTAACCTCAAAAGCTCCGTGACTCTCGGAAAACAGTTCAGGAACTCCAAGCCCTTGCTAATATTACCACACTGCCAAGAAGACAAAGAGGAAAAGCCTATTTCTATCAGCTCCTTTACTCCAGACCAGTTACCTCTGTACCTGGGAAGCACAACGATTTCGTGCTTGGTCATTTTCTCTCTAAGATCACAAAAACATCAAAGCACAAGTGGCACTGGAGGAAGAGGGTTTTGAACTGTTAACAGAATTACTCTGGATGTCATGAATACATGGAATTGTCTCAAGAATCCAGTGGATAACAGCACTGCACAGACCTCATATATAAGCAGCAGACAGCACACTGACAGACCACAAACTATACACACATACACACGAAACTCATCAGGTAATAATCTCTCTCCCTCTCTTCCTCCCCCTCCTCCCTCTCTCTCTCTCTCTCTCTCTCTCTCACACACACACACACACACACACACATCAGATAATGATAAGCATCTACAAGGGAGACAATACACAACGAAATAACTGGCCTTTGTAGAATGCCAGATCTGGAATTTATTTCAAATACATAAATCAAACAACTAAGAATGGTCACAACCATATTTTATACATAGTTATATTAATTTTATAAACTTGTCAAATTTTTATTCATTTTTCTATTTATCATTTCCCCTTCCCCATATCACAACTACCCTTTCTCATCAACAAAGAAGAGGGATAAAAAAGCCCCTATAGCTGAAATGTGCTAGTAAAACTGGAAGGAGCGATGGCAGGCAAACAGGGACAGGACAAAGGGCCTGAAGGAAAAATATTCTTAGGAAGGTTGAATTACTCCAAAGCTAAAGTCTACAGCTGAAATTCTAGCAATGTGTTAAAATCACAAATGGAGGTCTCTCTCAATATATGGACTTTGAGAATCAAGGCAAATTGCACATAAATCAAGAAAAATGTTAAAATTAACCATAAAAAATGTACAAAATTATGAATAGGTTATTTCCCAACAGTGAAAAATGGGGGTGGGGGGGGAACCCTGAGAAAATCCATATGGCCACATAATACAAATTACAATACTGAGGAGATACCATTTCACACCCATCGTATTAGCAAAATTTTAAAGGTTGACAAAAGTGATGACAAGTATATATAGCAATGGGAACTTTCCATCACTCCTACATACAATCATTTTGGAAAATAATTTGATAATATCTGGTAAGCTAAAGTCGAGCTTACACTAGGACCCACTAATGCCACTTCTAGGTATATGTCTTAGAGAAACTCTCATGTATTTTTACAAGAAGCCATGTAAAAGAATACTGTCTACAACATTATTTGAAACAGGAAAACAGGAAACAACCTAGAAGTCCAGTAAAGGAATCAATAAACAAACTGTGGTCTGTTTATAAACCAGAGTTGAAATGAATAAATGAGACCTCTAAGATCCAATATGAATAGATCTTAAAACAATATTTTTTAATATAAAATACATACAATTCATGCATGCATACATAAAATAACATTAATCATGTATGGACAGCTTGATATATTTTCACAAGTTGAATGTCCTTGTGTAATTAGCATTTATATCAAGAAACAGAACCTTACAATTTATGCCCCCTCCAGTCATTATCCCTCTCCAATTGATCAGTTTTTCTTGATTTTGAACTTTATATAAATGGAATTATAGAATATGGTCTCTCTGGTTTATAGCTCCTTCCATTCAATATTATGGGGGTGAGATTCATACTGCTGCGCAGAAGTGTAGATCATTCATTCCCACTGCCATATAGTGTGTGAGTCCGAGAGAGAGACAGAAGGAAAGAGGGATAGAGAGAGAATATGTACTGGAATTTATCTACTTTTTTGTTGATAAGCATTTAGGTTGTTTCTAAACAGTACAACTATGAAATTAAAGCATGTATTTATGAAAAACATTAAGTATGCATTTCTGTTGGTATATACCTAGGAGCAAAGGTGCTCTTTTGTGAAGTGCCTGTTAATGTCTTCTGTCTACTTTCTAAAAATTGAGTTACCTGTCTTTTTTTTATTGATTTGAAAAATTATTAATATATTCTGAATGAGTCCCTTGTTAGATATACATATTGTAAAGACCTTCTCCCACTTTGTGACCTCTTTTACTATTCTAGTGGTAGCTTTTTATAAATTTATTGTAAGATCTTATTTTTATCAAGTTATATCTTAATATCTTATTTTTCTTCCATAGTTAGCACTTGTTGTGCCCTCAAAGATCATGAAAATGTTCTTCTATTTCCTAAAAGCTTTATTATTTTACCACTTACACTGAAACCTGAAATACACCTGGAATTGAGTTTGTTATATAAGGTAGAAATGAAGGTGGATTTTTTTTTTCTCCAATGGATATCCAAATGACATGCTATTGAAAAGAACATCTTTTCTCTGCTGTTCCAAAATACCATCTTGTTCTTACATGGGGTGACACTACAAGTGTGAGTCTATTTGTGAATCAAAACAGTATCAGATGAAAAGAAAGCAAGATGCAAAATGGCATACATAGAAAAGCATATGTACGCACTGTTAAACAAGTACTTCACCTTTTTTACATATGTTTAACATGTGCATGTAGCAAAAGAAATAAAAATGAACTAAAAAGCAACAGACAAAATTCTTGATGGGGTGGGGATGAGGAAGAGGGAAGAAAGTTAACACTGAGTACAATGTTCTTTCATTCACTAAATTTTTAAAATTTTTTTAAGATTTTATTTTGAGAGAGAACACATCATTATTGAATCATAATCAATAATAATTATTGAAACCATAATCTACATTTTTAAAAATCAAGTGTTGACATTATCAACAATAGCCAAACTATGGAAAGAGCCCAAATGTCATCGAGTGATATATATCTATACAATGGAATATTAGCCATCAAAAAGAATGAAATCTTGCCATTTGCAATGACGTGGATGGAGCTAGAGTGTATGATGGTAAACAATATTAATCAGTCAGAAAAAGTCAAACACCATATGATTTCACTCATATGTGGAGTTTAAGAAACAAAACAGATGAACATATAAGAGGGGTGAGAGAGAGAGAAACAAACCATAAGAAGCGCACAATGATAGAAAACAAACTGAGGGTTGATCGAGGGGGTGGCTGGGGGATGGGTGAGATAAGTATTAAGGAAGGCACTTGTAATGAGCACTGGGTGTTGTAAGTGATGAATCACTGAATTCTCCTGAAACCAATATTGCACTGTTTGCTAACTAACTAGAATTTAAATTAAAAACTGAATAAGTAAATAAGTCCCATTATCACAGAATAGGAAAAAATAAAAATCAAGTGTTGAAATATCCATATTAAAAAAAAACTAATTTATTAAATGGAAAAAAAACTTTAATTATGAAAATAAGTACTTTTAGAAAACAATTTTGAACCATCCATTTAAAAATCTAGTGATTTTAAGCCACTAATCAGTATATCTTATAAACAATTTCTATTGTTTTTATAAAGCGTCCTATGCTTTTCCCCTAGTTACTCTTTTATCCAATGGAGAGAGACAGCAATATATTCTCTCCCTTTTGCTGTTCTCTCCCAATTCTCAAATACATGAGAGTAACAATAAAAATACACAATAATTAATAGCTAGCATATTGAGCACTTACTATGTGCCAAACACCATTCTATGGGCTTTTCATATAATATTTATAACAAAACAACACGGTAGGTACTATTACTATCCCTGCTGTAGAGGTAAGTTGTAATATAAAATTCCATGTCAAGAGAAATCGGCTTGGAGAATACATACTCAAATAATCCCTGCTGTAAAATCAAGTTGAGAGCATCTAAGGACTGCAAGTTTTAAGAATTGGATAAATCATGCTCAATTTAACAATACAATAATTTTTCCATAATCATGATATTGGTCTTTATTAGGGTCTTCATAAAATTATACTTGGCAAATTTCAGTCTGATGGACTAACAAAGAAAATTATTGTTTACACTAACAAAGTTTTATTTTTACTTGTATACAATTGAGGTTTTCTATATTATTTTAAATGACTCATTTCACTGATACCACCATTACAGACATTTTTGTAATTATCTTGGTAGCTGACAGAAAAGAAAACAGAACTCCAACTTAAATTTAGGAAGACTGCTCTATTTTCCCTCTTTCCTTTGGAGATCTATCTTCCTGCCTTGCCTGCCTTTTCACCTCTGAATCTTTCCTGAACTTCGTATTTAAAAAGAACAAAATTTATTTCTCCATAGATATAAAAAGTCAAGGGCAGGGGCACCTGGGTGGCTCAGTCGGCTAGGCATCCAATTCTTGACTTCAGCTCAGGTCATGATCTCACAGTTCATGAGTTCAAGTCCCATGTCGGGCTCTGTGCTGACTGTGAGGAGCCTGCTTGAGGTTCCCTCTCTCTCCACCCCTTCGCCTCAAATAAATAAACTCACCAAAAAAAAAAGTTAAAAAAATAAAAGTAAAAGGCAGATTAGGTAGGTGATAGTTCATTAGTCCTGCTCAAACTTTGTTATAAAAGTACAATTTCTCCTTTATTCAATTGTTTTGTGTTTGATCACAGTTCAGACCCTAATTATTTGTGACTGTGCTAAGAATGGACTAAAGCTTAACTTCGCACTGAGCACCTACGAAAGCATGGCACTGTGTCAAGATTTAATAAGAACTATACCAAAGCTAAATAATATTTGAGACATTTTAGCTGGCTCACCTTAAGAAAAACTACTATAAAACCTCAGATAACCAGAATTCTTACACATTACTACTTGTTCTTTAAACGTGCAGAATGTAAAAAATAAAAGTTAACAAACAGTAAAAGAAGATAAAAAATTTCTTTTTAAAACATCTTTAATTCAGGAATCAAGCAGATCTTCCCGGCACGCAGCCTAACTGGCTCCTGGGTGATGACCACACCAGAGCCGACGACGAGAGCCAAGACTGACGAATCTGTACCAACACTTAGGTGGTTTCCCCTTGCACTTACTTGGATATTCTGCCGCCTGGTCCTATTACTGAAGTAATTCAAATAATATGTCCTTTAATAATACTTCCCACCTTATGTTTTAATAACCTATTTACCAATCTCACTAGTTTGAGAGAGGGCAGGGTCAGGGATCTTATTCTTTTCTGTGTCCCCCACCCCCCCATCATAGTACTTGTCCAATGAAATCAATGAGGTCCTACAGCCTAAGGAAAAGCACAAGAATAAGGGGGGCAGAGTGAGGGCAGCAATGAGAACCCGAGCACCTCCGAGTCCTGCCAATAGGAAGACCTGTACTCCCCCCACCGCAACGCACTTATGGATGGAGATGAAGACACACAACACAGACTCTATGGTAATGTTTGTGGTGGGTCACAGAGCCAAGGAGTCTCACCTCCAAGGCTAGAAAGATGATTCTCTTGCCATGTATGTACTTAATCTCTATGACCCTTGTATGTGCTCACACAGAAAGGACACAGAAAGCTGCAAAACCTGTGTGGCACCTACAGCAGGGGATGGAGAAACAACCATTCCATATGTTGAAGACATAAGAAGTACTCCACCTAACTTAGTGTACAATACTCATAATGAGAATTTACATATGGACATACTTCACTGAGGCCTACACAGAATATAACCACCAAATTCTTGCCTTATTCAGAAATACAAAGACCGTGACCATGTATCATTTCTTGCAAAATTTTTTGATCTCACACTCCAAGAGTAAAGTACAAGGGAGAGAAACTGAAGACTTTAAGAAAGCCTTTAAGAATGAGTAAGGTTTTAATATGGGGGAGACAGGAACAACATTCAGGGAAAGTGAGCACGTGGGGGAAGAAACCAGAAGCATTCAGGAAATTAGAGCTGATTTTGGGTCAAGTTTAGAGGAAATATAAAGGAATGAAAAGAACGTTTTCTTCAACTGCTAGTCATTCCCTAGTCTCTTCAGTCCACTAAAACAATCCTCACACTAAGTCACCCATGATCTTTTTCTTTTTTTTTTTTTTTGGTCATTGTGGTAAATGACAAGTGTGGAAAGCGTGCCAGTCCTAAGTCTTAACAGGCCTCACAGTTTCGCTATCACCCTCTCGGGAGCCAGCCACCACATGAAGAAGCTTGAACTAGACCACTGACTAATGAGACATCACGTGGAGATAGAAGCCACAGGGACAAGCAGCAAAGTGCCCAGGCAACAGTGAGAACCAAGGCCCCAGACTTAGGAAAACACCATCTTCAATGTTCCAGCCCCAGTTACGCACCCAGCTGAATGAAGTCAACCCACAGAATCTTGAGAATAATAAACTGTTGTTTCAAGCCTCTAAAATGTATGATGATTTGTTACACAGAAATAGATAATGGTGCCATTAAATCTAGTGGAGAGTTTTCACATTTAGCTTCCCCCCACCAGCATTCAAAAAACTATTTACAACTCTTTAGAAAGACACTCTTCCTTTCCCTTTCACGCTAGAATATTCTCCTGGTTTTCCTCCTCTGGCTGTTCTTCCATCTTCCTCCCTCACCCACAACCAGACCAAACCTCCAATACCATTAAATGCAACAGATCCTCAAGGCTTAGTTTTAAGCCTTGGCCAATTTATACTCTAAACCCTCAACCCACCTACCCACAGCTTCGTTTACTATCTATACTCTGATAATATTAAACATTTTCAGATGCCCAGCCTAGATCTTTCTTCTGAGCACCAAATATTCTTCTGTCTACTTAACCACCTTCCCCTTGAATGGGTCAAAGGTACCTTAAACTCAACATGTTCAAAACTGAACTCGTGATTTTCCTCCACCCAAAATGATACTCTTTCAACATTTCCTAGATCAATGAATGGTACCATAATCTCTCCAATATTGCAAGGAGTCAATTGCCTCTTCCTTACATCTTCAAATGTACTATGTGTAAGCAAATTTGGTTGATTTAACCTTCTAACTACCTCTGAAAATGACTGCTTCTTTCTATCTCTTCCACCATCACCAAGTTCCTTGGCCAAGCTATTGGCAGAACTGATGCAACAAAGCCTAAATGGTCTTCCAACATCCATTTGTCTTCCTCTCCTCCACCGAGTACCTCCAAATAAAACCCTTGGATGGCCTCCTATTGCCTTTATACTGTAATAACATTACTTGCCATTGCTTCAAAGCCCCTTATGTGGTCAAGCCCAAGCTTCTTTTCCATTTTATACAATGATCCCTTTTCTTTAACGCTCTAAGTCACATTAGTCTTTTCTAGCCTTGTTCTCAAAACATATTCCCTTTGGGAAAAGAGTCTTTGTACAGTCCCCCCACCTGATATGATCACCTTTCCCACTTTTTGTGTAGTAAATCTTACTCACCTCTTCAGATCTTAACTTTCCATGACCTCCTTGACTAGAACTAGTGTGCCCTTATTGTAAGCTCTTATGGCACATTTTTCTCTTTTTTGCAGGATATATTCTTGCAATTTTACTTTTATCTGTGCGATATTTTTATTAATGTTTGTCTTCTCAACTAGACCAATGGGGGGTCAGGGGGGAGGGCAGAGCTCCTGCTTGTTTTTTACTCATCATGTGATCCTCAGAACCTAGCACAGTGTCTGGTTCATAGAAGAAACTCAATAAATATGGCTGAATGAATAAATGATGTATGGATAAGTAAGGCGACTGGCTAAACTGTGAAGGGTCCTAATCTAGTAGACGATAGAAAGCAATAAAACATTTTGAACAATAGAATAATGCACTCAAGTGGTGTGCTTTAGAATAATTACTGCCATGGTATGACAGATTGAAAAAAATAAAAAATTAGGAATCTAATGTAATAGTTTAAGAAAAGCACCAGGGTGACTGATGGCAAAAGGAATAGGAACGAGAGGAAGAAACAAGTTAATGAAAGAAAAAAAAAGCAAGAGACTGATATAAAAAACAATTATAGATGAAAAAATATACAATATGTTATGTCCTAAGGCCATGACACTTTCTCTACCTCTGCTATTAAAGTGATGATTTAACATGCTCAAAATGACCAGAGTACTTAATATATAAAGCATAATTTTGTCAAACTACAAAACTAAATTTCAAATACACACACAACCAGAAAAGAATATTTTTCTTAAAAGATGTACAATAACATAAAACTACTCAAAATTGTTAAATACTTTCTCAAATTATAAAGAATTCAACATTAAAACTATAATCAATTATAAAGTATTAGGTCAGAAGTTTAATTTAAAAGCATGTTGGTAAAGAAACTTTAAAAAATAGTAAAAGCTTTCTGAATCATTATGAGGGTCATTATAGCTGAGAACACCTAATACTTCAAGTATGAAAACTTTTCAAAAAACTTTCTACACTAAGTTATGTATATCCTTATCTTCTGGAAACAGACCCCCTAAAAATAATAAACTTTTCAAGAAGCAGAAAAAATTAAAGACATCTTGTTCATACCAAATACTGCCCCAAGTCACACAGGAAGTTAACAGCCTGACAATTCATCACTTGCTAAACTCTGTACCAGATTTTCAATTAAATCTCCTGCTTAAATCATCTCATTCAGTCCTCCAACACACCTATTACTTATAACTTATGATTCTAAGGCCTATCATCAATTTAACGTATTTCTTTGGTTCCGCAAAAGTTAACATTAAATGTGTATAAAAATTTCCCCCAACAGCACACAATTATCTATACAGCTCCATGACCCCTTCTTCTTCCAATACCACTAAATTTGAGTTTCAGGATCATACAGTTTGAGTCTGTGTCTTCTCCATACTGGGTCTAGAGGTTCTTCTGAATCCCTTTTGGCTTTTAGAAATTAAGCAGAACATCAGTAATTTTTTATAGCCTGTTTAGCACCTTCAGTTTAACCTTTAGTTTAACCTTTAGTCGAAGAGTATAATTCAAAGACTACCAGTGTTTCATCTGCATTTCCATTTGATTATTATCTCCATTTCAATTATAAGTTACAAGATGATACAATGCCTCTCTTTAAAAAGTTGACTTTGGCCAAATGTTTGATTTCTCAGTAACAGTTCTTCATAATCAGGGAAAGTTTTACTTTCAGAAGTCTGCAATTCTAACTGCCTTTCTTTGCCTCACCTATTTACTGCATGCCTATTCCATGTATCATGTTTTTTCTCACTTCAGTGTTAATTCACCATACGGCAATAAGTTCTCTAAAAATTTTTAAGCAAGAATTAGGAAGCCAAATTTCTGTTAAACTTCTGTGAAACTTCTCATTAAAAATACATAACAATCAGATGTAATATATGAACTGTGTTTGGATTCTGATTCAAATAACTGTCAACATTTGTGAGACTGGGATATAGACTAGATATTAGACTCTATTATTGGTTGGACCCCTTATAATTTTTGGTAAGCTATAAATTAATTAAAAGTAATTTAACTTAATTATTTAAAACTTAAAATTAAATTTAAGGGCCCCTGGGTGGCTCAGTGGGTAGAGCCATGTGACTCTTGATCTTAGGGCCAGGAGTAAGCCCCACATTGGGCTAGAGTTTACTTAAAAAAAAAAAAAAAAAGATTAAATTTAAATTTAACAAAATGTCAAAATATACTTAAGTTTCATTTGGAGTAAGGAACACTGCTGATGTATACAGACAGATACATTTTGCTGTCCTTAGATGTTAAAGGAGACATACAGAAGTTTTTATGAATGAAATGATAGTGTTTGGACTTTGCTTTAAAATATTCCCACCAAAAATGTGTATGGGGGGCGGGTAGGAGCAGAACAGATAAAAACAAGACCAACAAAATGTGTGTAACAATTGAAGCTGGGTAAGGGTTCTTCATGTTTATTATTTTATTTTCCTTATTTGTATATATGTTTGAAAGCTCCACAGTAAAAGTTTTTAAAAAACTGGACTTATGTGAATAAACACAATTAAAAATGCAAGTAATTGGAGCACCTGGGTGGCTCAGTCAGTTAAGCATTTGACTTCAGCTCAGGACATGATATCTCACGGTTTGTGAGTTTGAGCCCCACATCGGGCTCTCTGCAGTCAGTGCGAACCTGCTTTGGATCCTCTGTCTGCCTCTCTCTCTCTGCCCCTCCTCTGCGTACTCTCTCTCTCTCAAAAATAAATAAACATTTAAAAATTTAATTTTTTAATGCAAATTAAGACTTTGTGAAAAGAAAATGAGAATGGGAAGGAAATCTTACCTTCCTTTAGTAGCCCTTCTGTAATATAGCCAAATGTTCATGTTAAACTGAAACATTTTAACTCTTTTAAGTAGAATATAAAAAATTCACCTAGGTGCTGACAGCTCAGAGCCTGGAGCCTGCTTCAGATTCTGTACCTTCTTCTCTCTCTGCCCCTCCCCCACTCATACTGTCTCTCTCAAAAATAAACATTAAATTTTTTTTTTTAATTCCACGTGACATGAGGTGCTAGCAAAGCAAATAAGCAAACAGTTCAGCCTGAATGAGACCTAAATGACCCACACCTATGCCTAAAACATGCACTGACGTAGGCATGACCAGATACGAGTCCATCACTTGTTACCTCCCTGCTGAAAAAGCCAACACATTTCTCCTGATTTCAGAGAAGCTGAAGAGGGTAGGGAATGGGTAGACAATGTTTCTTAGAATCAAAGAAATAAGGAATTATCATTTGGAGGTGGGAGGAGGGTAAGGAAACCTTGATACAAAGAGATGGATACATGTGTCCAAGTTACTGCAGGTTTAGGAAAATACAAGATTTAAACCCACAATCTCCCATTTTGCTATATCTTTGTTATTTATTGGATTCCCATCTAATGTTTACACTGTGCCATATACTGTCACCTTACTAAAATCTGTTTTTCTGACTTTATAGCAAATAATTCAGAATGCTGCTTTCTGGATTCCTGTGTTTGCTTACTTACATCACAACTTCTGTGTATCAGCTTTCTAATCTTTACAATATATAACAAGGTTACACTCAGACACATATATACATACACATAAACAATGTTGGTTTACAGCAAAAATTAATAACTCATGGGGCCCCTGGGTGGCTCAGTCAAAATTAATAACTCACGGGGCCCCTGGGTGGCTCAGTCTTGGGCGTCTTCGGCTCAGCTCATGATCTCATGGTTTGTGAGTTCCAGCCCCACATCAGGGCTGACAGCTCAGAGCCTGGAGCCTGCTTCGGGTTCTGTGTCTCATTCTCTCTCTGCCCCTCCCCAACTTGTGCTCTGTCTGTCTCTCAAAAATAAATAAATGTAAAAAAAAAAAAAATTTTTTTTTAGGGGCACCTGGGTGGCTCAGTCGGTTAAGCGTTCAACTTCGGCTCAGGTCATGATCTCATGGCTCGTGAGTTCAAGCCCCGCGTCGGGCTCTGTGCTGGCAGCTCAGAGCTTGTAGCCTGCTTCAGATTCTGTGTCCCTCTCTGTCTGCCCCTCTTCCAACTTGTGTTCTGTCCCTCTCTCTCTCTCTCAAAAATAAACATTAAAAAATTTTAAAAATATATTTTTTTTAATAACTCACTATAAAATTTAAAGTCATATGATGATCTGAACATATGCATTAAAAACAGACAAAATTCAATACCCATTCATGATTAAAAAATAATAATAACTCAGCAAACTGGGAACAAAAGAGAACTTCCACAATCTGATAAAAGGAACATACAAAAAACCTACAGTTAACATCACACTTACATGGTAAAAGGTTTCACTCCCCACCCCATCTCCCAAGATAAGGAACAAGGCAAAGATGTCCATCCTCACTGCTTCTACCAGTACATTTAGGCAAGAAAAGGAAATAAAAAGCAATCAGATATGGAAAAAGTAGAAGTAAAACTGTCCATATTCACAAACAACATGATTCTGTATGCTAAAAAATCTAGAAAAAGCTACTACATGGTATGTGAATTTAGGAAAGTCAGAGATTACAAGGTCAAAATACAAAAATCAACTGCATTTCTACGTGCTAGCAACAATCAGAAATTGAAAGCAGAAAGACCAATTAACAATAGCATCAAAATATATAAAAATTACATATATGTAAACTACATATATGAAAAGTACAAACACTGCCGAGAAAAATCAGCCTTAAAAATTCTGAGAGATATACCATCTCCATGGATTGGAATAACTAATAATGTGAGGTGTCGACTTTTTCCAAAGTAACTTTACAGATTCAATGTAATTCCAATCAAAACTACAGCAGGTGGGGCAGCTGGCTGGCTCAGTCAGAAGTCAAGCATGGGACTCTTGATTTGGGGGTCATTAAGTTAAAGCCTTCCGTTGGGCATACAGCTTACTTGAAAAACAGCTGTGGTAGGCTTTCTTGTAAAAATTATCAAGCTACTTCTAAAATGATATGGAAATTCAAAACACCTAGAATAGACAGAACAATTTTGGGGGAAAAAAAAAAGCTGGAGACTTTAACTGACCTGTAGACTTATAAAACCAACAGACTGGACAGTGTTGTACTGGCAAGACACAGACACAAAAATCAAAATAGAATAGAAAGCTCAGAAACAGACACAAGTGGCCAACTGATTTTCAACAAAGATGCCACAACAATGCAATGGGGAAAGGATTATCCTTTTAACGAATGGCACTGACACAATTAGCTAATGATGTGTCAAAAAATGAAATCTCAATACTTTCCTCCCATGAGACATAAAAATTCTAAATGAATCATGACTCTGAAAGTAAGAGCTTACACCATAAAACTCCTTGAAGAAAATATAGGGAAAAATCTTAGTAACACTGGGCTAGACAAAAATTTCTGTAACAGGATACAGAAAGCACAAACTATAAAAGAAAAAATTAATTTAAAACATTTGCTCTTCAAAAGACACTGTAAAAGGCAAGACATAGATTAATAAGAAATATTTGAAAACATGTATCCAATAAAGGACATGTATCGAGAATATGTAAAAGATTCTTAAAATTCAGTACTAACAACACAATCCAATAAAAAATGGGCAAAGGTTATGAACACTCACTTCACCAAAGAAGACATACAGATGACATATAAATATACGAAAGGATGTTCAACACCATCAGTCCTGAGGCAATGCAAACTAAAACGAAAATGAAATTCCACTACACACCCGCTGTGTTGCCTAAAATTTAAAAGACTGAAAAAATTCAAGCGTTGGAAGGATGTAGAGCAACTAGAACTCCCGTATATTCCTGGCAGGAACGCAAAACTGGTACAGCCACCCCAGTGAACAGTTTGGCAGTTTCTTATAAAGCTCCATATACACTTAGCATATCACCCACCAGCTATACTCCTATGTATATGCCTAAGAGAAATGAAAACTTATGTCCACAGAAGGACCTACACGCCAAGTACGCAGTGACTTTATTCATAACGATCAAAATAAATGGGAAAACCTAAATGTTCTATCTAGTGACTGAATGAGCAAACTGCAGTATAGCTAGACACTGGACTATTACCCAACAATAAAAAGGAACAAACCACTGACACATGAAGCTGTGTGGATGCATCAACAGCATTATGCTAAGTGAAAGAAAGCAAGACCCAACAGACTATATGTACTCATGAGTCCACTTACGTGACATTCTAGAAAAGGTAAAACTAGACAGATAGACGGAGACAGACAGATAGACAGTCAGATACAGTGACAGAAAGCAGATCAGTTGTTTCCAGGAAATGACGACAGAAATTAACTGCAAAGGGGCATGGCGCAACAAAATGTTTTTGGAGTTATAAGACATATTTTACATCATAACTGTGTTGTTGACACAATGTTTATTTACTTCTGTCAAAACTCATGTTTTATACTTGAAAGTACTATACTTATACTGCATATAAATTATGGCTAAACAAAAAGGACAATAAAAACAACAACAAAGTAAACATAAACCAATACAAACAGAGTACCATATCCAGTGGCACAAAAAAAAAAAAAAAGGGCAAGTGGCAAAAATCTGCAGAGAATTGAAAGTTCCTGATTTCAAAGAAACTGGATCAATTAGTAGTCGTTCCCAAGCTATGGCAGAGCTAAGAATAAGGCAACACTTATGAAGTAACTGCAGAAAAATAATATACATATGTAATCAAATGCTAAATTTTGCGGTATTTATAAGTGCTGTAAAAATCATTCATGGTATGAATATCAACTGAGTAGCTACTCTATGCCAGGCACTGGGGTTACTGTGGTAAACAAAAGGAACACACATTACCTGTAACTAGAGATTATGCTAAAGGCTATGAGGAAAAAGGGCTTTTGTTTTTTTAAAGGTCAAAACAAAATCTTAGGCTCCAGTCTTAACTAATGGAGATCACACCCACTGGTTAGTCTCTTGTCTTGATAAGTTTCTAAATATTTCTATATCCCCCTAAGACCCTGTCTTTCCTGACAGCATCAGCGTCGCCTTCCCTGTCTTCTCTGGCCTCTACGAGAATTAGAAGCTCTCCTTTTTGTACTGTAATAGAAAATAATAAAAACAGTAAAATTTCTTAAGCTCTTATTATCTCATTTAATTATTACAACAACCATGAGATATAGTTATTATTGTCCCCGTTTTAAAAGCTGAGGAAACTAAAGCTTCAAACAAGAGAGAATTAGGTTACATCTTTAATGTAGGATTCCAGGTCTGGAGCAAAAATGCACAAGATAAACCTAGAACAAACTGTCATACTAGAAAGTAGTTTCCAAAGCTTTTAAAATAAAATTAATTTCTTTAACATACATCTTATTTCAGAAACTGCTAACTGCTTAAGATCTAATCTCTCTTCCTTCTAATCAAAACCCCCAAATTTTAGCTAGACACATAGCCACCCAAGCAGAGATTACATGCTTTGTTCTGCCTCACTAAGTATGGTCAAGTTCTGGTTGATGGACTTTGCTTGGAGCTGCTACATACAAGTTTTACGTCACGCTCACATTAGGTGGCTGCCTGCCCTCCATATTCTTTACTCCTTCCCACAGGGTGAAGTTCATTTGTAGCACTGAACTAGGTAGAGTACATTGTTAAACCAGTTACCAACTACACATAAAAGCAAAGGCAAAACAAAAAAGTAGAAGGAACTTAGGACTTAGACACAGTTTGGAGCAAAACCACCCTACCTCCCACACCACTAACCACTTCTGTCTTTATGTGAGAGAAAAAATTTTCCATCTTTTTAAAGCCACTGTTACTTTTGTCCAATTACAGGAGCTGAACCAATACCCTAAAAAATAAACTTGCCAGAAGATTTTCAGAATTCTTGAAGGTTCAACTAGATGCCTGTCAGTTTGTTTGCTTTGTTGCAGAACATGCAGAGAGGCACAAAATGTGTATTAAAGGCAGAGAAGCACACGTTCTAAACCAAATTAATGATAAATGCCTTTGTGATTTAATAAATAGAAAGCTGGCACCTCCAGGATCAAGTCCCACTCTAATCCCAATTACTCAGATTTGCTCAGATAATATGGATGAAAAAAAGCTTCAAATAAAATGTTAACATTTTTTTTTGGTGAATCTGAGTATTTCTTAAATTTCGTTCCGCAAATATAACACAGCCTTAGTTCTTCCTCAGAATAGTAACAACAACAACAAACCCACATAACTAGAATTAGGCCCTTAAGTTTCATTTCAGTTTCCTCCTTTCCAGTAAATGTAGGAATAGTTCTAAGACTCAAAACTTAGTCCTTCAACTTCCTTTTTCTCCCTAAGGTTTTACCCTTCAACAGTTATAACCCTCAATTATTTTTCTGATTATTTCCATGAACAGTTAAACAGCCAAAGATACCAAAACTGAAATTATCTGGTTGAGAAACAGGTATATGCAAGAAATCTACTATCCCAGGATTTGCTGCTTAGGATTAAAGAACCAATGCACTCTGTTACAGCATCTTTAGATTTCTTCCCAGTATGAGAGTTTTATTAACGAGGAAAGGTTTACTAAATGCCACTGAATTATGCAAATTTCATCTCAATAAAACAATATACAAACTTTAGCACAAGCCAAGCCCTTTACCAATCCAGTTAAGGAAAACTCCAAGAAAGAACAAAGATGGAAGAAGGACAGAAAAGATAAATAAGAATAATGAGGATAACAGTAATGGATAAATTCAGAAGTCAGAAGAGAGACACAGATGGGAAAAAAATATATCAAAGAAATAAGTTAAAAGATAGGAGTTTCCAAACTGAAAGACGTGTGATAGGCCACCACAAAATCTAGTGGCAATAGAAGCTTACAAGTAACACAATGAATATAAACTGGGGTAAGAGTGATAAGAATTAAGCCCCAGAAGTACACAGAAAAAAATGTGACTAAATGCCTAAAAGCTTTACAGAAGGTAGCATTTGCCCAGTGTCTCAACAAATACTGAGTACATTTTGGGAAGAGAGAGGTAGGAAGAGATAGGAAGCACCCCAGAATCATGGAACAGGTACTGGTAAATCGTGTGATGGACTCAATGAACAACATTTTGGTGTTGGTGAAGCACTCAGATGCAATGTAAACCAAGTAAAGCTTGGGGAAAGTTGGGATCAAATCATAAAGGGCCTTTTATACCTGGTAAAGGGAGTATAGATATCCCAAGGTAGGAAACAAAAGGAAAAGGGAGAATGCCCAAGTGCTTAGCATCAAAACTCAATGAGAAAGATAAAGGTGTCTGGGGGCGGCAACATGGGAGAAAGGGGACAATAGGTACAAACTTCCAATTATAAAATAGAGAAGTCAGAGAGCTGTCATATACAGCATGGTGACTACTGTTAATACTGTATTGCATATTTAATAGTTGCTAAGAGAGTAGATCTTGAAATTTCAATCATTATGTTGTATAACTAATGTTTATGTCAATTATATCTCAATAAAATACACACCCTCCCCGAGAGCAGCAGTGCTCTAACAGTTTATACTGTAACACCATTTGCATTGTTAAAAATTAATGAGGACCCTAAAGAGCTTTTGTTTTTGTGGGTTATGTCTATAAACTGACACCATCTCAAAAATTAAAAGTAAGAAAGTTAAAAGATAATGGCTAGAAAAACACATCTTGGTAATCTGTTTAGAGATGGAAATCTGTATATACTGATGGATGAAGCTGTGGGAATAAATGAAATTGCCTGAAATGAACAGGTCAAGTGTAAAGGCAAAAAAAAAAAAAAATCTAAGTAACAAGGGGACAGATAGGCATAAAGCAAGATCAATGATTAAATGGAACCAAAAGCCAAATAAAAGCCAGGAAAATATAAACCCAGAAGCCACTTTTAAGAAAGAGTGTTCAATAATGCAGGCAAAACCTCATGGAAGAGAAAACTCAAAAACCTATGAATGAATTTGGAAAATGAGAAAGCATTATTGACCTTACTAAGAATGGAAGAAGTCAGAATGTAACAGATTAAAGAATAAAAAAGAAGGTAGAAAAGTCAAGGGGATATCAGAAATAATTCCTAAATTTGCTACAAAAGGAAACAAGATTTAAGAAAATCATTAGAAAGGGAAATAGGGTACATGAGGGTAAAGACACAAGTTTTTCCCTTTGTTTTGTTTCATTTTTTTAGAATGGCTGACCCAGGGAGGCAGAATTATACAACCATCACCACTACGTAATTTCAGAACACATCCATCACCCAAAAGAGAAACCTCATGCGCATTAGCACCAACTCTTAGCCTCAACCCCGGCAACCCCTATATATTTCTGTTTCAATGGAATTGCCTATTCTGAGGATTTCATAGGAATGGAATCATGTAGTAACTAGGCTTTTGTATCTGGCTTTTTACTTAGCATGTTTTCAAGGTTCGGCCATGTTGTAGTATGTCAGAATTTCATTCCCTTTTAAGGCTAAACAGCATTCCATTGTATGTATATACCACACTTTGTTCATCTGTTCATCAGTTAATGAACACTGGATTGTTTCTACTTTTTAGCTATTATAAATGATACTGAGACATTTTATGTGGACTTACTTTCATTTCTCTTGCGTACATACCAAGAAATGGAGTTTGGGGGTAAAAGGTAACTCTATGTTCAACTTCTTGAGGAACTGCCAACTAATTTTCCGTAGGTAGCAGCTGCATCATTTTACATTCTCACCAGTAATGTATGAGGGTTCTAGCTTCTCTACATTCTTACCAACATTTGTTACTATACATTTTTTTTATTATAACCATGATAATAGGCATAGAGTGGTATTCCATTATGGTTTTGATTTGCATTTCCCCAATGACTCATCATGCTAAACATTGTTTTCATGCACTTATTGGCAATTTGTATGTCTTTAGAGAAATATTTCAAATCCATTGCCTATTTCTCAATTGGGCTGTCTTTATTTTTGTGTTATAGCAGTTCTTTTTATATGCTGGATACTAGGCCCTTATGAAGATATATGATTTGCAAATATTTTCTCCTGTTATACGGTCTTTTCTTGATAATATCCTTTGAAGCACAAATGTTTTTAATTTTGATGAAGTTAAACTTTTCTACCTTTTCTTTGAATGTGCTTCTATTATCATATCTAAAAAACCGCTGCCTAATCCAAAGTCATGAGGAGTTAGGCTATATGTTTTCTTCTAAGAGTTTCAGCTGTCACATTTACACTGCCCACATATTTTGATTTCATTTTTGTATATGGTGTCAGGCAGGGGTCCAACTTCACTCTCTTGCATAAGGATATCTATCTAGTTGTCTAGTACCACTTGTTGAAAAGATTCTTCTTTCCCCATTAAACTCTTGGCTTCCTTGTTGAAAATCAACTGACCACAAATGTATGGGTTTTATTTCTGAACTCTCAATTTATCCATTGATTTAGACGTCTATCCTTATACAGTACTGTATGCTTTTTTTCTTTTTAAATCCCACACTAGAGTATAAGGAGCAATAAACCTGAAGTAAAAAGAAAAAACCCAACAGACTAGTCCTAGCTATGCCTCTCAATTGAGAATCAGCTCTACTAACATTCATTTTCCTCACTGTCACAGAATTGGGAATTGAGATATGAAATTACCTTGAAACAATGAAAAGTAACGAAATTAAGTCTTACACATTATTTTCTTAATGATTACATTCAATATAAATTATTTTGGCAGCCAGGAATAAAAGAAGGTAACATAGTAAGAATCTGTTTCTAAGAAACAGTGCCTAGCACATAGTAAGCCCTCAATAAATTATTTTAATTAACCATTTTCCAATTGCTTTGCATTCTTTTCATTCGTTTTCAATGACTATTAAAATTATGAAAAACAAATGACAAATTAAAATCACCATACTTCAGGTTCTTCCTTTAGCAATTATTTCCTTGAAAAAAAAAATCAAGTACATTTCCCTTAGGCTATTTTTGCTTTTTATTTATTTTTTAATGTTTGTTTATTTTTGAGAGAGAGAGTCAGAGCGCATGTGGGAGGAGGGGCAGAGAGAAAGGAAAACATAGAATCCGAAGCAGGCTCCAGGCTCCAAGCTGTCAGGACAGAGCCCGATGCGAGGCTCAAACCCACAAGCAGTGAGATCATGACCCGAGCTGAAGTCGGACGCTTAACCGACTGAGCCGCCCAGGCGCCCCCTATTTCTAGCTTTTTATGTTATTATCCAATACAAGCATTTAAGATAGTTCTCCTCATATGATATTTAATAAGGAAAGGAAAATTAAGAAATTATTAGTCAAAGGGAATTCTATAAAATTTAGTTAATAATCTGAATCATTTAGTTGGTAGTTTCCACATAGTTACTTACAATGCATATCCTTTAAGTTAAAAAAAAAATTCTTTTTTTTAATCTAGTAAATTTAAGAACAGTATCTGTTCAGAGGAAAGAGCACTTATTACCTGGCAATCAATGATATGAAAATAATTCTTTCACAAAGTTTTATTCCAACAAATTTCAATGGTGAGGTCTAACATTTTAACAACTTTATTGAAAAATAATTACCCACCATAAAATTCACCCATTTTAAAAGTGTCCAATTACTTTTAGTAAATTTGCATCGTTTGCCATCACTACTATCCAGTTTTAGAACATTTCCAGACCTCAGAAAGATCCTTCATCCCCATTTGCAGTCAGTCCCCAGCCCACCCCAGGCAACCACTAATCTACTTTATAGATGATCCATAAAAATGGAATCATACAATCTGTGGTCTTTTGCATCTAGCATAATGTTTTGGAAGTTTGTCCATGTTATATAGCATGTCAGTACTCCATTTCTTTTTATTGCTCAATATTATTCCAAGTTCCTTTATTTTATTTCTAGCATAAAACGACCCACAGACAATTTTGTCTTTTATAAGGAGGTTTAAAAAAAAAAAAAAAGGTGCCAAAATTACCTACAACTTGTTTATTCTATACTACTGCTACTATCTTTCTAAAATCCAAATCTGATCACTTTCTCCTATACCAAAATCTCTTCAATGGTTATTACCATCAACCTCTAAGACAGTCTACATTCCTTGGCAGGGCATACACAATGGGCCATGCCATCTGTCCACTCTCATTTCCTGCTGCTTCTTTCCTGAACATTCTGTCAACTATCAGTGCTGAGGTGTATAAGGTTCTCTTCCTCTCTTTATGCCTTATGCTCATCTACTTCCTTTTATGCTTTTACACTCATCTGCTTCACAAACTAGAATTAATCTTTCAAAGTCCAACCTCAGACATCATTTCCCAGCGCCACCCTCACTTTCTCAGCAGCTTGTGCTGTAATCATTTCACTTCTTACACCATGACCTGTTGACCTCTCTGTCACCAAACTCATACTCCCAGCACCCAACCTTTTGTCTGAATATCACTGGTTTCAAGAAGTATTTGTTCAACTAAACAATACATTCTGACCACTAGTATTTTCTGCTCACCTCATTAAGCAAGATCAACTACACTCTAAAACTCGTGGTGAAAAGGACCTAAAGTAGTATAACGCAATTCAGTGGTCTACAAAACAAGACAGACTCCAGAGGTCAGCAAACTATGGCTCACCAGCCAAATTCAGCCCATGTTTGTTTTGGTAAATAAAATTTTATTGACTACAGCCACACTCACTGGTTTAACATATTGTCTATGGCTGTTTCTGCCCTACAGCAACAGAACTGAGTAGTTTTAACAGATCATATGGGCTGAAAAGCCTACAATGTTTACTACCTGGCCCTTTAAGTTTGCAAACTCCTGGTATACATTATGATGTGAGGGAAGAAAATATCAGAATTTCCTTTGTATAAGTTTTTTCATCTCATCTTTAAAAATTTCTATTTTTGTAGATATTTTCTAATATTAATATAAGGTGTGTGTATATATACGTGTATATATATTACGTGTATATATATATATATATATATATATATACACACATTTATACGTTTATAATATCTAAACATAAAAATGTACAAACATTGGGGATAGTGCATGCCCATATTATTTTTTCATTTTTACTAATACAGGCAACTCAACAACAAGAACAAAATAAATAAATAGATAAAAACCCTATTGAGTCTTAGGACAAATTTTTAGAGTTTACTTGAAAATTTGGCAACCAAGGTTATTATATGACAACTAGGTTTTGTAAGTGCTTCAAAGCGCAAAGAAGTCTAGAACGAAACTTTTTCCAAAACAAAATGCTCAATGCATCTCTAAAAGATCTTTTTATTGAGTCTAAAAATGTTATTCACATAATGCAACAGTCCTAATATTCTTCAAGTTGAATGCAATAGAATACGAACTACATAAACTACTTCAAAGGTAGTTAATTTTTCTTAATTATAACAGACAAATCAAATGCAAATTTGTCCATCAGAATCCTGAAGCCCAACTGCCTGATACACATGATCAATACATGATATACAAATTAACACATGATAAATATATAAACTCAGAGATTACCTCACTAGCTAATTTTTTTAATCCATCTGTACTTTTCTGATTTTATAACCAAAATGTTCCTTAGCTATGATAGTAGGCTACTTACATTGAAGACAACAGATACTAACCTAAGGTTCTGAAGGGCCCAGGAAATCTCAAATTCCTCCCCTCACAGATCTTAAGGTTAAGAGGTTATTAGTTTCTAACAACTCAAAAGTTGGGGTCTGATCATCATCACCAACAAATGTATAAACTAAAGTTAATTTACCAGTTGAACCTGGATTTGTCAAGTTAGGGTTGTCATTCTATGTTGAATCATATTCTCCAACCAATAGTCACAGCCCCCAGAGAGAACTACACTCTACTCTGCTCACCTTTAAGGCTTTTTCTGAGGCCTTCCGAGATGACTAGCATCAGAGTTTTGAGGAAGGCTAGCCATTAGACAAGGCTTTTCCCCACGATCTGACTGCTTGAAGTGACATCCAGGATCAGGTCGATCCTGTATCCAGGAATCATGACCCTCCCTGAGGCACCAGTCATCATGAGACAGTCAGTGCACTTTGGCACTTCTTGAAAACCACTGGGCTGCTCCTTTAGCTGAAAGGAAAAAAAACATCAAAACCACAACAAACAAAACAAAGGGGGAAAAATCAGTAATTCAACCTGAAAAGACAGAGCGTGGGGAAAAATAAACCAAACAGCCTTGTCTAGATCAAAATGCAGCCTTGCCTTGATGTAAAGACCATAGTTCCAGTCACTGCATAGTTTATTCCTAATACACAAATCTAAAAAATTTTATATCTATTTTATTACGTCTGAAAAGAACAATTGAAAATGGAGGTTTATATAAAATAACTATTTGTGGAACACAGCTAAATAAGTATAATGAAGGTATTTATAAACAACTAACAGCCTATGGCTTATGGGATTGTGCCTCACCAGCATTGAGACCAATACTCAACTTTTTCATGCTCTCAAACTGTAATCTGACTTAGAGAGGCATAAAATACATCTAACAGGCTCACTTTCACGGAGTTTAACTGGCAGAAAACTACTAGTGCAGTTAAAGCCAATCTACAACTATTCTTAAATCACATACTGATAAACAGAAAAGAAACTGGGTTTGCATCCTCTTCAGTGGACTTCACACTAGTACAAGGTGTCCTCACACACACAATGCTGTTCTCCCAGCATTCTCAAGTTCAATGTTCACACTTACTTGAAATAAGCAATTTTAAATGTTCATATCACTATGACTTAAATTTAAAAACTTAAGGACCTGATAAATAAGTAATAAAATGACTTAAGATTTACTTATTTAATCTGCTTCAAAATACAAACTCTATCAAAATTTAGAGATAAATTCTGCTTATTTCTTTGTTTTTAAATACAAAATACTTTTCTTAGGACATAATGTTAAAAGGCAAGAAAAAGTCTTTTAACTATTGTTTTAAAAGTTGGCTTGTAACTCCTTTAAAATATTGGTACCCTCAAGATATTTTATCAAACAATTATTTGATATTCCTTTCTACTATATATCCAATATCCCCATTTCAGTTAACACTAACAACATCCACACAGATCTCAAGTTGGAAACTCTGAAATACAACTAGGCCGTCTTTTTTTTTTTTTTTTTAACTTGTTTGAGAATATGGTTAAAGCTACAGACCTCTGTCCCCCAGAAAAATGTGGATAATTGCACAAATGGACAATGCCTAGTATGTTTTCAGGCAATTCACAGAACCCTCTAAAGCCCAAGCATGGACCCTGGTTCAGAATCCCTTTCAAAGGCTGATTTTTTTTCTCCTACTTTACCATCTCTGAAGACCTGCCTAGTTAGCATACCCATCAAATCTCTCACTCACATTTCTGCCCTTCTATCCAGCACTGGCTTAGTTTTAGCACACCCCATGTTTCTCCTGGATTATTTCATGTCGTTTGCTAATTCTTCCCAGTTTACCATCCTTCAACCTATCTTCTTTCACCCCTGCAGGCAGAGTAAGCTTACTAAAATGCAAATCTGATCATGAGACTCCACTGCTGCTCCACACCTCCAATACTTCCTCTACAAATGTTAACAGAATGATGTCTAGTCTCCTTAGGGGGTTCTTCTGGCCTCTACCTACATTTCAAGGAACCACTTCTCTTGCCTATGCTTTCTATACCCCACTCATATAATTTCAAGTCTCTCCATATACTGTTTTCATGCCTTCATACTTTCACACACTATTCCCTCCTCTTGAAGTATCATGGCTCAATTCCTTACTCATCTCTCATAACCCAGTTCCCCTGTTTATGCTCTCTCAAAAGCTTTTATTTCTGCCATGAGATTTATCTCAGTGTGTTACAAATGCTTATTTCCTTGCCTATCTTCAAATATGTCTTCTGGAGGCAAGAGCCTTGCTTAATTTCATCTTTGTGTCCCCAATACCTAGAAAATAGTAGTACTAAATATAAATGTATGGTGTGCCACTATTCTTGTACACAAGCAAAGTTACTATACCCCCCCCCCCCCCACACACACACACAAATACTGATGAACTAATCTAAAATATACTTTAAGAATTGAAAATCAGAACAATTCATTAGAGAAGGGTATTTTAGCAGGAACTCTCTAGAAAGCAAAAATTAAGTGTAACTATCACCAATTCTTTATAAATTGCCCTCATCTGAGTGTGTGTGTGTGTGTGTGTGTGTGTGTGTATGGATGGAGATATATATATATATATATATATATATATATATATCTCCATCCATATTAAAATAAATATATATTTACATATATATATATATATTAATAACGCTAGCTATGAATATCCAAACCAGGAATTAAAGCACAATAAGGATAACAGAATACTATGCAGTCCTTTGGATAAAAACTCCTTAAGCCAGTGATAGCAAGCACATGACAGATAATATGAATTAATTACTCTTTTTTTCTTATCCTCTCCTCTCCTACCTCATCTCATATTCAGGGTCTAAAAGCCCTCCTCAAACTCGGCATACCATAAATGCAGTAATTATAGACTGTGGTCAGCACACATGTTAGTATTTCAGGGCTATCCAATAATCGATTCTAAATCATATCAAACACAGTAAAAAATATTCACAGAAGACCTAGTCCATATTCCCGGGAAGCCCATTCCCAAGTTTAACAATTCCAAAGGTCAACAATTAATTTTTATCTTAAAATATTTTGCTAGCATTGTAAGTCAAAAATGGTGAAGGTGCTTTGTTAAAGTTGTTCACTTTCAAATGTGTTTTTTATAGTTTAAAATACATATTTGTAATTATATTGTATTCTAAAACTATGGTTTTCAAATATGTGTATCAGAATCAACTGGGACATTTTCAAAAATACAGATTCCCAGGTTCCTGTCACGATCAACTGAACTAAAATTTTCAGAATTAGAGCTGAGCCATAAATATTTTATAAAATACCCTAGGTGATTTTGATGCAGCCATTTGAAAACTAACGTTCTAAACATTATAGTCTATATATGGAAGAGCTACAATCAGAAGGGTAATAGAAACATCTCTAAGTAAATTTTTCCTTACATGTATGGCATCTCTGATTGCTTATTGGTTCTGACAGGCTAATAAAATGCAGGGTGAAACTGCCTCACCTGCTGAATAAAAATTATTTTGATATATCTTACCACAGAATTCTAGATAATAGATTACTTATTGTAGCCATACAGCTTCATTAAAGAGTGATAAGCCAGTATTTTAAAAAAATTATTCTATTGAAATGTTTGGCTAGGGGCAATCCATCCTTAAAGGGTTTTTCTTTCCACGTGCCCTTGAAAAAAGATATATTCAATAAGAGTACTGTAAATGTGTTGCTGAAATTCACTATAGGTTATCGAATTGAAACATTTCACCAACTTCTCTTAATTATAAATTTGTATCATAATTTACGTATTTTCAATATACATATATTTTGTTTATATATGTATATAAATGTATATATAATATTTCATATATTATATACATATATATACATATTACCATTTACATATTTTCAGTTTTCAATTACAGATGTATATACATTTCTATAGCACACTAGGAATAATAAATCCAGGAGTTGAGAGAATAGGGCCAAAAATATGGGTATAAAAAGAAAATACAAATGATCCGTATCCAACAAATTCTTATTAAATGTTCTTAGAAAGTTGAATTGACAGAGACTAACATATACAGTAATGTTATACATATGTTTACATTTAAACACAAACTACTAAGACACAAATTACTGAGTCCCTAGAAATCAGTAAGAGGCATCACTGCTAAGGGATGAATGAAAACTCAAAAAAATGCATTTACACACAGATCCTTTGGGTACATTCCATGATACTACAATGACATTCCTCAAGATTCCTTAGAGGTTTTTTTAAAAAGAAAAAAGAACGAAAAAGTTGCTCCAAAATTCTAAGTGTACTGGGGAAAAAAACAACTATTTTAAATATGTATTAAAAGTCTTGACTGATATAATTAAAATAGTTTTGACACAGGGCACCTGGGTGGCTCAGTCCGTTAAGCATCCAACTTCAGCTCAGGTCATGATCTCACGGTTCGTGAGTTTGAGCCCCGCTTTAGGCTCTGTGTTGACAGCTCAGTGCCTGGAGCCTGCTTCAGATTCCGTGTCTCCCTCTCTCTTTGCATCTACCCGACTCACACTCTCTCTCTCAAAAATAAATAAACATTAAAAAAAATTTTTAAATAGTTTTAACACATTTTTAGGGACTTTACTAAAATAAAAACATTTATGGCAGGAGAGATGAGATTTCAGAATTACTTCAGGTACAAGAAAAAACTCAAAAAATTCTGGATTGTCTTGATCAGTACAGATCACAAAGAGTTAAATAAACCATAATTATAGATCCTAAAGATTATCCTTATAAAAGGTAAAACCATTTACATTACAAAGAATGATCCAGAAAAATCACTAACACTAATCCACCTCTCAAAGGCTGAGGGGACTTCTGCATCAGCTTTTGAGAACTGACAAGTTGAAAGATAAAACCCTACCTAATCTGTAGCCACTTCAACACAGAGCTGAGATTACTCAGACATTCTCTTTCTACAGAAGCCCTTTCTGAACATTTGCCAAGAAGTTATAAAAGTAGTTGTCCTAGTTTGTCTTAAAAAGCTGGGAAAGTCATAAGAAGGCAAAACTTTTTTTTTAATGTTTATTTATTTTTGAAAGAGGGAGAGAGAGACAGAGAGACAGAGAGAGAGACAGAGAGACAGAGCATGAGTGGGGGAGGGGCAAAGAGAGAGGGAGACACAGAATCTGAAGCAGGCTCCAGGCTCTGAGCTGTCAGCACAGAGCCCAACGCGGGGCTCAAACTCACAAACTGTGAGATCACAACCTGAGCCGAAGTTGGACGCTTAACCAACTGGGCCACCCAGTAGCCCCAAGAAGGCAAAACTTTTAATGTCAAAAGCCAACATTTTATTTTTTACTGCAAGTATCTTCTCTAAAACGTTAGCCTCCAGGGCAATCACAACATTGATAAAGAGATGCAGAAACATTCTTCAGCATATAGAAATCTCAATATTTGAAAGATAATACTACTATTAGCACTTTCAAGGAAGAGAAAAATAACTACTACACTACCCTGGAATGCCATTCATCGCCAAGAAGGTACTGGCAGGATTTCTTCTGGCTACTTTATTGAGCAATATAGTTAGCCATGTGTTCCTGGAATCATAGTAAGAATAGTTTTCCATTGCAAAACAGTGCTAGGGAGGATCTTTGCAGGAAATTAAAAACAGAACGAAATTTTTTCAATAATTCTGATTTTGTGATTCTACCAAAACACCTGATACATCAGTACTAAACATAATGAATGGTACTGTAATTGGCCATTAGTGCGTACACTTATCAACATCAAAGAATACTACTACGAGGCTAAGCAATAGAGTTTTCTTGTGTATCAGAATTCAAAATCCTATCTAACTCACTCCTCAAAAGTGAAAATATTGTGAACCAATTTTATCAAATAGCTACACTTAAAAAGAAAAAAAAAAAGGAGGCAAAAAATACACACATACTCGTCCAACACAACAGTCACCAAGTCCTAGAGAGTTATTCAGAAGTGCTACACTAGAAACACACTCATGACACGTCAGACAATAACCTGGACTTTCATTAAATGAAGCCAAAAGACAATTAAAGTCATGAAATAAGGTAAAACGATCATATACAGCTCAAGATTTTTGCCTGCAATACAAAACCGTTAGTCTCCTAACTCCTAACACACTGCTAAGTGATGAACTATCACAGAGGAAATGGTATCCCTATATGATTTTGACAAATAAGTTATAAGAAATTGGGTCATTCTGTCCTCAACAAACTTAGCCAGGTCAAGAGACAATATGACACCAAGTTTTTCTATTAACTATTTTCTAGGCTCAAAACAACTTTATACCAGGCTTCTTTATAATAATTTCAGATACAAGCTAAGAGTCCATCCTAATACTAAATCATCCACAAGACCCTTGAATTCAATGAAAATTTAAATGATGATAAAAATTCACAGTACACAGGATTTAACACATACACAAAACAGGTCATACTAACACTCCCCTCCCTCTTTAGTGCTCCCACTTAGTATATATCTCTATTTAATAAAACTATTTAATGAGTAATCTCCCCCCATAAGACTGTAAACTTAAGAACCAGAAATCGGGGCGCCTGGGTGGCTCAGTCGGTTAAGCAGCCGACATCGGCTCAGGTCATGATCTCGCGGTCCGTGAGTTCAAGCCCCGTGTCAGGCTCTGGGCTGACAGCTCAGAGCCTGGAGCCTGTTTCGGGTTCTGTGTCTCCCTCTCTCTGACCCTCCCCCATTCATGCTCTGTCTCTCTCTGTCTCAAAAATAAATGAACGTTAAAAAAAAAAAAATTAAAAAAAAAAAAAAAAGAACCAGAAATCTACCCTGTTCATCTTTTGTATCCTCATTGCCTAGAAATGAATGCCCTGGTCATAAGAGTCATTCAATGAGCACTGAGTGAACAAGAACATAATGTCTACATCACAATTGTATAGAAAGGTGAAGTAGACAAACAGGAAATCAGGTAAACAGAAGATAAATTTTAGGACAAAACAAAAAAACAAATCAAATGTAGAAGCAGGAGACATAACAGAAAAAAAGCACTGGTCTGGAGGGGCTGGGATGTCTTTGGAATTTATACATCAATTCTAATCCAGATTTTGGCAATAAAAAATGTTATAACCTTGAGCAAATCACTTTGTCTCCCTGGATCTCAATATCCTCATTTGTAAAATAAAAAGACTACACGAGCTCTAAGTCGTCTTATACGCCATAAGGATGATTTTAAAGCAGCAGAAACACATATTCCTGAAAAATAACATCAGCAGATCAAATATAATACCCCATGTGAGATAGTATAACTCTTTTGAGCAGAGGATATCAGTCAGGTGGGACGCACAACTCCATAAATAGTAACAGGTCACATCAATAGCAGCCACAGGCAATCAAAAATTATATATACACAAGCATAGAAATCACTGATATATTCACTCATTCAATAACTCTAATAAAGAATCAAGTTTTGCCAAAAGCAAAGGTTCAGAGATCTGAAGAGGAAGAGACAAAAGACAAAATTCTGTTTCTCATTGTCTAGTAGAAATTATGACAACATAGATCACATGTAGCACGCATGTGCACACGTGCATGCGTGCTCACACACACACACACACACACACACACACACACACAAGCAAACAAAAAGCATCTTGATACTTTTTATTAATTGAAAGACTCCTTAAAATGAAACACATAATTTAATTACTTGGGCTAGAACAGACCAACATTTCCCAATATTTTAGCAAAAATTACGTTTCAACTATATGCACATCTGGGGTACATTCTCTCTGCCCCACAAGAGGAGTCTTGTTGAGACATTAAGAACCAAATGTGCAAAGGATCAAAAACATTCCTAACCTTGAAAACCAAAACAACTCACAGACCTATGTTTCAACTACATTAGCAAAATAAACCTTTGCCTTAAAACAAACGAATCTTCTGCCTCTGATAAATAATAGTAATTTTCATCTTGAGGACTACCAAACTCATACCATAGTATCTATAATCAATATTTTTTAATATAAGCTCTGTTCACAGTACCAGGCTAACTATCATAGAAGCTACAAGAGAACTAAAATGGAAGATGCTTGCCCACAAGAAAATCTTCCCAATCTTACTTGCCAGGTAGTTTTAGATTACTGTAAGCACACAGTCCCATTTCTCCAATATCCCTCCCAAAAACCTGGGAAGAAAGATGAGCAATTCTAATATCCATTTATACTTCAAAATATGTTTAAAAGTTAAAGGAGGTCCTCCAAAACAAATATTATAAACATGACGAATCCAGTTATATAGGAACAAAATATATTGTACCCCAAAGGACATTTCTACAAAGGCAGCAAGACAGAGCATCCTGAATGAATAATCTTACATGTAGGAATATTTTACAAAAAATAGAAATATTTTGTCAGCCATCACAACTATAAATCAAAATCATTAAGGAAGGAAACAAACAAACCACCATCAGACTTAATTGATATAAAATAAAGTTGAAGAAATTACTATGGGTTCTATTAATAATACCTCTGATTTGATTATTGATACCTAAATCTTCCTCTCAAATTTTTCAAAAGGAGAGTAAAGTGGGAAAAATCAACTTCAAAGTTTCAAATTTAAAGTTAAGCAACATTTCTACTCCTTGTTCATATATATAATTAATATCCATCTGGGTCCTGACAGTGGCAGGACATAATTGGCTATGCATGTCAACCTAGTTCAAGAAAGTCCAAAAACCCACTAGGTTCAGCTATGTAGCATTCCAATGCTACTAATTATGTAGACTATAAATTATTTCATATGAATTTTAATCTGCCTAAAATTTTCAGTTCTATCTCTATGAATTATATCCTAAATTCCCTTTAACATTAACTGCTCAAACAAAACAATTCTGGTTCTCTTCCACACAACTCAAGATCAGGCAATGACAACTCTACTGGTTCCATTGTTTCATGATAGAACACTACTACGCTCATTGCTTTACAGCCTAGCAAGCACTTTGACCTATATTATTTCATTTCAGTCTTCCAACAAAACTATGATGTAAGGCAAGAATTGCCAACTTATTTCATGGACAAGGAAAGAGTATTGGAGAAGTTAGGTAACTGGTACAAAGTTCACTGCTAGAAAGTAACCGAACAAAGACCAGAACGCACGCATCCTGACTCCGTGTCCAAGTGACATTCCACAACATCACACGAATGAAAGTATTTCTAAAAATTACTAAACTTAAAAACTATACTCTTCCTACTTAATTAAACCCTTTGTAAATACAAGAATTAAGATTCTAAAGCAAATGCAAACAGTAAAAAAAAAAAAGTAGTCTAAAACACCTCCCATCTATATCAATATATTCTGAAAAACAAATACAGTTGCTCCTTGAACACAAATGTGAACTGCAAACATCCACTTGTATACAGATTTTTCTCAATAAACACAGTACAGCACTATAAATGTATTTTGTCTTCCTTATGATTTTCCTAATAACATTTCTTTTCTCTAGCTTACTTTATTATTAAGAATACAGTGTATAACGCATATAACATATAAAATATGGATTAATCGACTGTTTATGTTATTGGTAAAGCTTCCCATGAACAGCAGACTATGAATAGTTAAGTTTTGGGGCAGTCAAAAGCTATACACAAATTTTTAACTACAAGGGAGTCGACAATCCGAACCCCCACACAGTTCAAGGGTCAACTGTATCAAATACTACAGTAAAAACAGCTTAAAGTTAAAATAAGTCTATTGTAGCCACTCTATCATACCACACGCAACCAATTCTGCATAAAGAATGCTAGCAGAGAATAGGTGAGGCTAGCTTTAAGTCATGACTTGAATAAAAGTGTCTAAAAACCTTCAGTTTTCCTAGTCTTAAACTCCTCTTGGCTTTGCTCTAGTCTAGTCTAGAAGTCTCCACAGTAGAGTGCACATGACAATCCACTGAGATATGGAAGAAATTATTAGCGTACTGTGCCTATTTTTTTTCAACCTGAAAATAAGATTTCATTTTCACTAAATTTACTGTATGAACTGAAACTGTCACCCTCACATAAACTCAAAAATACACGTGGAGCTGGAGAATGGGGGGAGGCTCAAAGTTTTTCACAGAAATTCCTATTCAAGAAAATCTGGAGATCACTGCTATGAACAGAGAAGGTAGATAAGTCCTAGGAGACAAGTGACTCTAGACCGCATCAAATAATCAAACCTGTTTAAGGTGTTCAATACCCTACAGTACATATACAAATAATAATTTTTCAACTGTAATTGCATAATCTATGCTGACAGGAATATAACTTACCTCATCCTGGACTCCACTGGTAGTAGTCAGCTTGCTCCCATCAGTAATTGTAATAATTATTGCTGGCTCCAAAAAAAAAGGGTTTCGTCCCTAAAGTCAAAAACACATTAATTATATTAAGGTCTAGACATCAGCTTAATTTTTCTGAGTAAAAAGCCAATTCTTAGAACACTGTATAAATCCACTTTTCTTGTTATTAAGTTTTATATACTGTATATACCTTTTGTACACTAAAAAAAGATTCAGAAAGAAACATGCACTAAACAGAAGTTAACCTTAAAGAAATGGGATTAGGTAGAGGAAAAGTTAGACTTTTCACTTCTTTCTACATTTTTCTATCATTTTAATTTTTTACAGTGAGCATTTATACTTAAATAACTAAAAGTACTTAATTTTTTAAAAGGAACTCTATAGCTCAATTCTAATAATCTTATTTAGATATTCAAAATTAAAAGACAGTATTTTTCTGAAAAACTTGTTAAAGAGAAAGGCAACATAGTACATGAAGATAACAATGCAATGTAATTTATGCCTGTAAGCAAAACATCTAACCAAGTGACTGGATATATGCATGGAAGAGCTCTAAAATCTGGTTCCATGGGAACACAAGGGCTACTCTAAGGTTAGTGAAATTTAATGATAGCCCAATATGAAAAATTAAGAAGGATGTTACTTAAATTGCTCGGCAAGAGAAGGTACAAAAACAACAGTGACAGAGGCAATGGAAGACAAGTGACACAAAACTCTCAAATGCTCCATATATAAAGTGAAAGAACTTCGGTAACTTCCACTCAAATCTCTGGCCAAATTACTCAGTATGATGATCAATTTTAAGGGACACATTCTATGAGGGAATCAGAAAAACATAAACTTATCTTTTACATATAAATGGCTCTCATTTAAGATATTAAGGCACATTTAAGACAAAATTATGACCAAAGGCTAGAATTTCAAAGTCGTAAACCTTGTGTTTGAAAATTATCAAATTCTCTGCCATTAACACATTCAAGAAAGGATGGAATGAAGTTTTGCTGGATATGATGCAGAACAGCATATGACAAATTTTAATGTGTATATGAATCACTTTGATCTTGATAAAATGCATGTTCTAATTCAGTAGGTCTGGTTCAGTAGGTTCCACATTTTTTTTTCTAATGTTTGTTTATATTTGAGAGACAGAGCGTGAGCACGGGAGGGGCAGAGAGAGACAAGAATCTGAAGCAGAATCTGTTCTGTCAGCACAGAGCCCAACACAGGGCTCCAACACTCGAACCGAGATATGATCCGAGCCGAAGTCAGACGCTTAACCGGCACCAGGCACCCCTAAGGTTCCACATTTCTAACAAGACTGCAATGCAGGAGATGCTAATGTCCACAAACCATATTTGGAACAGCAAGGATGTAGAAGGGTTATATGCATGTAATATTCTATAGTTCAATAAACTTCCCTTACACTTATATAGCTCTCAGTCACTAGCATATTACAGCATATACTCTATTTGTTAAATGTATTTACAAACACTTCACATACACTGTGATTTTAAGTGATCTTCATAAAGTGGGAAGGGGAGATTTGGCAGTTTAAATTTCTTGATCAAGTCATACAACTTGCAGGTGGCATATACATTTTTCAAACAGGTGTCCAGGAAATAATGATTCCAAATGGGGAAAGCAACCTCGGGTCAAATTAAAATATGTTGGCTATAACTTTTAGAAGATTTCGAGTGCATAGAAGCATCCAACTGTTACAGAAGACTTGCAGGGGATTAAAAAAACAAACAAACATGAATTTACCTTCCCTTCCTTCTCCACAACATTCATGGTAAGTGGAATACATTTGGAGAAACATTACACTATACTACCTGTCACACCATTCACCCCCAACATAAATAATAAATTCTAATAATGTAAGTCTTCTCATAGATCTATAAACAGCCCATGTTCATTGTCACTGCTGAACTTCACCTGGTTCCCTCTCGTAGAATGTCTTCCCTTTTCCCTGCCCACAACCCACTCAATTCCGAATTTTTCTTTAAGGCCCAGTTTAAGTCCTCTTCTTCCATGAAGCCTTCCCTGATTAGCCTGCCCTTAAATAATTTATCGTTCTCCCTCTCCAACTTCTAATAGTGGCAGTTTTCAAACTTAATAAAATATAGATACATAGAATGTTTCTTCAAATAAAACTGGATTTGGAGTGGTGTTATGGAGTACATTTTGTCTCTTTTTTTTTAAGTACACTCCATGCCCAATGTGGAGCCTAACACAGGGTTTGAACTCACAACCCTGAGATCAAGGCCTGAGCTGAGATCAAGAGTCAAATGCTTAACCAACTGAGCCACCCAGGCGTCCCCACGGAGTACATTTTGAATACTACTTCCCTGCAGCATTTAACCTCTCTCCTTCTCAAATTATTTTTAATTTAAATATACAACACCTTGCACAACAATGTGAAAATACTTAACACTACTAAATTCCACACTTAAAAACGGTTAAGATGGTAAATTGTTATGTGTATTTACTATAGTTTTTTAAAAATACACTGTCTTGTATTGTTCATCATTGCTTCCTGATTCTGAGTAAACTGAAGTCAAGGAGCATGTCATTATTTCTTCCTCAGCACTGAGCACAAAATATTTAAGCACTGGGCACTTAAAATACTCATTGATTCACTGACTGAGGTTTAATACAAACCTGCCCAAGTTCATGGAACCACTGAGAATTTTTCAAACTTCAACAAGCTTTGAAAGAAGATATAGATACTTTACCTATATCTCAATATAAATGAGGGCTTCCCTAGCTTAACACATTAACAACTCATGAATTTGCTAGGATACAAGGGTACACTGCCTCTGTCCTGTGTCAGTCTAGCCATCCACTCTCCATTTACTCATGTTTGTCACTCAAATGTTTACTGAGTGGCTGCCATACGACAAGCATCGTGTCAGGTGCCTGATAATCCAATCTCACCAATAATAAATGTACCTATGTACATAGAACTCTCTTCTCCTGGTCTCTACAAATACCACGATAGATCAAAAATTGGCAAAGGGAGATAAAGAAGGCCAAGATATCCTGATAGCTTCAGAATTATTTTATCTTGCTTCTACCCTTAAGCTACAACTACGTGGACCAAATAATTGGAACAGTGCTTCTGTAGCACCTCTACACCTAACTCAAATTTTCTTCTATATTTTCTGAATGAAAGTCTGACATCAATTTTTATTCCTGTATAAGCACACTGAGAATTATTCTTCAGAGGCCAGTCGGTTACACTTGTAATTAAAGAACAATGATCTATGACGTATTGAACTTTACGAATGGTGATATGCATCCAAAAACCAGTACATACTTTAAGGACCATCATATCTAAAAATCAAGTTAAAATGTATTAAAATTCAGCAAAGCCTTTGAGTTAAAATGTAAGCTAAATTAAAACATCAAAATATAAGTGACTCTTTCCTTGATAACCAACTTTTAGTTGAAACTTTACTGGAGTCATACACATAGTACTCTCCATAGTGACTATACCTGAAATTACTAATAATCAGGTACTTGATAATAACAATAAAACAGTCATACGATCTCATTTAACCCTAAAAACATGGTACAGTAAAATATTCACAAGATTAAATAATATAATCCAAAGTTACCCAGCTGGTAACTAGCAAAGCCAGAACCTTATTCCAGTTCTAAATATCATGGTCTTTCCACAGCATCTAAAAGTCCTGTTGGTAGCAACTAAATCCTCTTGCATACAGTTCTACACGAACCTAGACTGTGCCATGTTCACAGAATAATTAATAGTGTTACAATCAGTTTGGTTTTATTTAATATATTCTATCTACAGCAAAATTAACTACAGTGGAGCTATTCCTTTACTTGGTTTCCTATTGCTTTGTGATTTCTCACCCACAAAAAAAAAATTTTTTTTTTTTTTAGAGAGAGAGAGACAACAAGAGACCATAATCCGGGGACAGGAGCAGAGGGTAATTAAGAGAGAAAAGAGAGAATCACAAGTAGTCTCCACACTTAGCACAGAGCCTGATCCCACAACCCTGGGATCATGACCTGAGCCAAAACCAAGAGTCAGACACTCAACCGACTGAGCCACCCTGGTACCCCTAAATTGTCTATATATAAATCAATATACCTCTCCCCAACAAAAACACACTGCAACAAAATACAATGTAAACAAAATGGAATGTTTACTTTTGAAAACGAATGTCAACCAACTTTCAGAGAGCATAGGTACAAAAGCAAGGTAAAACAATATTAAGATCTTTAATGACTTTAAATTTTGGAAAATTGAGATAAAGATCAAAGGTAGAAAAAAGTAAAGAAAAATATGACCATCTTCATTTCACCTATTTAATTATTTAACCCTAACATGACTAATTATTTATTTAATAAAATAAATTATTTAATAATTTAATAAAATAATTATTTAATTATTTAACCCTAACATGGCTAAGATCCCTTCAAGAATCACAAGAAAAAAGACAATAGGATTAGTCATGATAAAAATTAGAATAACAATGACTTACTGCACATACATACAAGAGGACAGTTTTTATTTCTTCAGGAACAAATTATCCCTACCTCTATATAGAAATATTAATGTTAGAATAAATTTATTTAAGCATAAATTTCTAAATCACCTGCAACAAATGATCAGATGATGTTGCTCCAAGACAGTTTTCTTCTCTACAGTTTACACTGCTCCTCCCCCGCCTGTGCAAGTGCATTTATGCTTGGCAGAAGCATGGGAAATAACTGGCATCTTTCTCACACATTTTTACCCAGTAAATTAAAGCACATTTCTGGTTGTCTACCAGTATCATGAGACAATTTTCATGTGTTACAAAAAATAATTTAACATTTCAAGGTCAAAAGTTGTGACTTATAATGTCATTAACTGTTGCCAAGCCAATGCAGTTCAGTAATTCCCAAATCTTTACGTTTTTATTCCTTGTATGTTTATGAAGTCACTCAATTTGGGGACAGTCCATATTAGAATAGACCACAAAATTCACCTTGGTCATAAAGTTATAAATAGCTTTTATCTTAGTTACAAGATCTCCAAAAAAAAAAAATAGTAATATTAGGCTCTGCTACATCAAAGGCAACCAGTAGAGGGACTCTTGCCATTAGCAGAATTAAAATCAGATGGTTCTCTCAGAGCTGTACTTCTTGGTGCAAAGAAATCTAAATATGTCCCTAAAGGATAGAGTGCAAGGTATAATATTCTACCTATTTACTAATGGAAATCTTCTCATTTAGAAAATTTATTTAAAAAAAAAAAAAAAAAAAAAAAACAACTGATTTTACTACTGGTCAAAAACCTCAGGTAAAAATTCTGCTAAAGATAACATAAAATGCAAATGTTAAGTTCTTGCAATAATTTAATATTACCAAGGGGTTAGCCAAAACAATGAAATTAAGGCATAAAATCTCAATAAGAAAATTTAAAGAATTAAATTAAGTAATCTTGGGGCACCTGGGTGGCTCAGTCAGTTAAAGTGTCCAACTTCGGCTTGGGTCATGAGCTCACAGTTCGTGGGTTCAAGCCCCGCATCGGGCTCTGTGCTGAATGCTTGCTCAGAGCCCGGAGCCTACTTCAGATTCTGTGTCTCCTCTCTCTGCCCCTCCTCCACTCACACTCTGTCTCACTCTGTCCCTCAGAAATAAATAAATGAAAAAAATAATAAAAAAGTAATCTTACCCACTAGAACCCATTTTTGCAAAAAAGTTCTTGAAAATTTTCCAAAAAAAATTTTTGAAAATATAAAAGGCTGTATTTCCCTCCAATACAAACTAACCCAGTTCTCAGAATCAGAATTTTTAATTTTACCCAATAAATTTAAAATGTAGTGGGGGGGGGGCTGGAAGAGATACAGGAATTTTACTGTACTCTTAAATAAGTCTTAACTATTATCTTCCAAAGCAAAAGCAAGGCACCCCTGAGTATTCAGTAAAACTTTCATTGGCTATCTCTGCTATGGTACCAAAGGACTCATTTTCTCCCTGTGCACCATGCTCCATGTTATCAGTCCTTGGAACAACCTCATAAGGACAGCCATGGCAAAGCTACTTTTCCCATGGATTAAAGGGGCTACTGAAGAGAAAATGTGCACCAAATGTCAGCCCACCAGCTCTCCAGTGATGGCATTTTCAGCTACTTACACCTACTACTGTCTAGTTATTTTGCCATATGCCCAGAAAGGTACAGTCAAAAGAAATCAACCAAAGAGATGTTAGGATGTATAATGTCTTACACATATAGGCTAAAAGCGTATTCCCTAGCAAGAAAATCAGAAACTTCCAGAAACAGACTGTGCTTTTTCAACCTAAAACTTCCTTTTCAAGTTAAGTAATAGCAACAACAGCAACTATGTCAAAAGGAGGGAAGAATCGCCGTGAGAAGTACTGCATCAGTAATGGTTCTCATGCATATGCCACTGGACAAGTACTCAGTAGGACAGCTATTAAAAATTTTTTAACGGTTAAGTTGCTAAACTAGATGTTTAGGTCCCCTATTTACATCTTTGTAAAATCTACATAAGAACATAAAGCTGGCATTATCAATCCTATTTTCCTCTACTACCATATCTAAAAAAGAGGTAACAATATATGTTCCTCTAAAATATGACCAACTACTTCATTCTCATTTAGAAATGCTGACACTCCCTATATAATCTGTCAAAATTCAGATTCTATAGAGAAAATATAAAACAAGAAATATGAATATTATTGTTCTGTGTTAGATATAGATGTCATCTACTTCATAATATTCATCTCCTTTAAACTTATTTCTAAAAGAAAAATATCTTAGGATGCAATTCACTTCCAAAGACTTGTCATAATACTGATAATAAACACAATTACAACTACATAGAAATGAGAAAAGCAACTTTTAATACATACTTTGCAAATACAAGTCAACTAGTATATATAACATTTAGTTCAGTATTGCTCAACTTCAGGCAACTGCATACCACAACCAGAATTTTGTCAATATCTGCTTATTACCTGTACTAATATTTATGTACTCAATATTTCCCTTGAAGTCAGTTATTTTATTTTTGCCTCAATCTATATCAATAAGATCTATGAAATCACAGTTTTGATGTGCTAATTATATCTTCTATTCAATAATTCACTGTCGTTAATACAGTTTTGCTTCTTTTAAAGGGTGGGAGGTTCGTTGTATTACAGGAATGAATCACAACTGGTTAATTAAACATTCCAAACAAAATATATTAATTATTTAAGTCAATAAAGGCCTGACAGCCTTATATTTAAATCAATATTCCAAGGCCAGAATTACAAGTTTTATGTTTGTTTTAGAATTTAAGATTATTACTTTTATAGTTATGATCTCAAGTGGTATGGCAAAAATGAGTCTTTTGATAAAAAAAAAAAAAAAACTCTAAAATATTCATCTTAGGAAATTAGTGCTTATAAAAAAAAATAGCACCTCTGAATATATAGAAAAGATCTCTGAAAGGGGAGCCTGGGTGGCTCAGTTGGTTGAGTGTCCCACTCTTGATTTCAGCTCAGGTCATGATCCCAGGGTCATGGAATAGAGCCCCACATCAGGTTCCACGCTGACCATGGAGCCTGCTTAAGATTCTCTCCCTCTCCCTCTCTCTCTCTCTCTCTCTTCTCCCCACCCCTGCACTTCCCCCACTCTCTCTAAAAATAATAAATTTTTTAAAAGATTAAAAAAAAAATAAAAGATCTCTGAAAGATACATTACAAACTGATTAACCATGGCTGCCTCTGAACAATGGAAGTGAGCAACTGTGTAACTTTCTATAATGCTTGAACTTTTTAACCATGTGCATTTATTACACATTCAAAACAAGTAGTCAAAATTAAAATGTGCTTAGTATCTAAAAATAAACCTTTAAAAATCTGCTAGTGTATGAAAACCTAGCATCTTAGAATAAATTAAGGTCTATAACTACAGAAAAACATCAAAATTAAACAATTAAAATTCCACATTAAAATATATATTCTTTTAGTTTCAAGTAATTCTATTATACAGTTGTGTACAAATACAGTTCCTTTACCTAACCATACAATTCCTTATGTTAAAAATATTAGCATCATTAAAAACAGATGGAATAAGACTTAAGAAAAGGCCAGGGGAATCCCATATATTTATTTTAATATAACGACCAAGAGCAATATCCTAGAATCTGATTCAATTAATAAACCAAACAGCAATCATGTAAGAAATACTATAGGAGCGCCTAGGTGGCTCAGTCGGTGATCTCACGGTTCACGGGATTGAGCCCCAGGTCGGCTCTGCACTGACAGCAGAGCCTGCTTGGGATTCTCTCTCTGCCTCTCCCCCATCATGCTCTCTTTTTCTCAAAAATAAACAAACACGGGGGAAAAAAAGAAATACTGTAAGAACTGAAGAACAGTTTGACTTTAGGACAAAAATGTTAAGGAAACTCCATAACATACAGGGCTAAGAAATACTGCATCAAAAACCAGGAATATAAATTCAATAGGTCTAAAATATTAAATATTTAATAACTTCACAGAATTTGAGTTTTACATTTGAACTGGAATCTAAAATTTAAATAAGATTATTCTACAAATAAATAACTGGTTTTGGTAATATTTAAACAGTAATAGCAGTAAAAAAAAAAAAAAAAAATTGGGGGGTACCTGTGTGGTTCAGTAGGTTAAGTGTCCAACTCTTGACATTGGGTCAGGTCATGATCTCACAGTCATGAGCAAGCCCTGCGTCGGGCTCTGTGCTGAGCATGGATGAGCTCATGTGCTGCTTGGGATTCCCTCTCCCTCCCTCTCTCTGACCCTCACCCTGCTTGTTCTCATTCTCAAAATAAATAAACTTAAAAAAAAATACTAACATTCTAGATAAAAAAAAACCTAATATGCTCGTTATATTAAATGGACTAGGTAATATTAATTTGGGAAAAAATTCCAGCAAAGAATGTAATAGTAAACATGTTGCAAACATTGCAGAAAAAGAAAAAAAAAAAAAAAAAGCCAGGATGAAAACCTATTTTCAAAGACAGATGAAGTTATATATAGCAATAATGCTGAAAATTAGTTTGACATCAATAAATCACACAGACCTACCTATACTATCCAGACTAATCATCTCCTTGAGGTGTTGATTACCACCAAATGTATAGATATTACCTTTGCAAAAGTCTGGTTAAATCATGTCTTTAACTATTAAGAGCTTTTTTTTCCTAAACATCTACACATATGTTCACAAAAAAATCATTCACACACACATCAGCTCTCCTACACAGAAGATGGAATTCAACCACAGGATTCTATGTAAGTATCTTCATGACTACAACTGAAAATGAGAAGGAACTGCCTAATAAATGTTTCATGTCAGTAAAGTTAGCAATAAAGCATTAAATTTAATAAAGCAAAAAAAATTCATGATAAGCACTTGGAAAAATTGACAGTCTATTTTTTCCCATGTGCTATAGCTGAAGGCCAACTGAAAATAATTTACTTGGATAAATCATAATTCGAGATTAGTTTTAAGGGGCTCTGCTTTGTAAAAAAAAAAAAAAAAAACAAACATGAATTTTCACTTTTTAGGAAAGAATTGATGGTAACCCAATTTCAGAAGGTTTTTTAGAAGGAACTATTAAAATTTCTCCAAATCCATTACAAAAGGTATTTGTACTCTGTACTCCCTAGGCTCTGACTCAAACATTTACTGATGCTTAGTACTAAGTCCCTTCCCAAGTGTTTATAGATTTAAAATTTTCAAAATAGGTGACATGTTTAGGAAGTGAGAAACTAACCACATAATACTTGGGCCTTTCGCCAAGAAAAGTATATAAGCCCTTCTAACTATACATACAAATCCACAAAGGTTTTACCTTAGAAATGAACCTCATGAAAAAGCAGAGGTCATATGAATGACTGGATAGTTGTCACACGTTTTTGATAGTTGCTCTAAGCTCATTAAAATGGAAGCTCTAAGAATGACTCTTTTTTTTATTACATTAAGAGTTACATTCAATATAATGTTGTTTGAGATTAGACATTGTCCCTTCTGGATTAACAATAAAATTTACATATAAAGACCTTTTAAAATTTTTTTTAATATTTATTCATTTTTTGAGAGGGAGAGAGAAAGAGCACATGTGCACGTTAGTGGGCGAAGGGGAGAGAGAGGAGACAACAGAATCTGAAGCAGGCTCCAGGCTCTGAGCTGTCAGCACAAAGCCCAACACGGGGCTCGAACCCACGAACCCACAAGATCATGACCTGAGTTGACACTTAATCAAGTGAGCCACCAGGCACTCCAACATATAAAGACTTTTTGCTCTATTATCTGATTTAGGCCCAATTTTCTTAATGCAATTTCTTGGTTTTTCTAACTTACTGCTTTGAGAAATGGATTGACAACTAAAACTGTACAACAAAAATTCAAAATTTTACATTAGCTTTTACCTGCCAAAGTACATAAATGACCAGGAATTACCACAACTCAGGCATTATCAGAGGCCACAAAGACATCATTTTGCTTACTCTCAATAATCCAAAAGGACTGAATGCTGTCATCATCTTGTAGATGGAGCCTTTGTAACATCACTTACTGAGGTTTGCAGCCTAACCTTTCACAGAACACAGAATCATCTTCAATTCCGGGGATTAAAAATAATCTATTGTTGGGGCGCCTGGGTGGCTCAATCGGTGAAGCATGCGACCTCAGCTCAGGTCATGATCTCGAGGTCAGGGAGTTCAAGCCCTGCGTTGGGCTCTGTGCTGACAGCTCAAAGCCTGGAGCCTGCTTTGAATTCTGTCTCCCTCTCTGTCTGCCCCTCCTCCCCAGTTCACGCTCTGTTCTCTCTCTCAAAAATGAATACACATTAAAAAAAACAAAACAAAACAAAAAAAAACTATTGTTTTTAATCCTTTCAGAATAATTGTTGGTATGCTTCCAGTGTTCAAACTCGAAAATAACCAGAAGACTTTGTTGATGTTTCCTAATATCTAACGAGGTTTCCTTTAACATGCCAGCATCAATACTGCCATTGAGGAGTTTCAAAGTACATTACTAATAGCTAATGCTACAATTACTTTTTCTCACATACTCAGAACTGTTTTCATCACTGTAACAGTTTGTCAGACAATATAATCCTTCTGAGGACCTTTACTATGAGTCCCTCAGCTTATCTAGGCAAAAGCAAAAAATGGAAAATGTTAAAATGCCATATCCTTTTAAGCAACAGATTAAAAAAGCAAGAGTGCATAGGAACAAGAATAAATCTTGATAAGACATCACTAGCCTGATATAAATTTGTCCCTTGGTTACAAATAATCCTCTTAATTGTAAGATTCTTATGTTAAAATATTTTCTTATGTGCAACTATACCTCAATATACCAATCATCGGATTTTAGATCATGTATGCTCTAAAAAAGAACTATTATCATATAGAAAAAAATCCTTCCTAGGCTTATCCTATTTTTCCCACATAAATCTACATTACAAATAATAAAAGGGATCATAACATTTCACATTTGACCTTTCTTCTGTACAAGAACATCCTCCCTCCACCCCATCCCAACCAACACCAACTCGTATTCTAAAATATACTATTTACAAAGCCCTAGAAATGGACTCAGATCTAAGTTTCCTCAAAAAATTAAAACCTTCTTTCTCTGAAAATCGGAAAACATGTTTGCTTTATTAAATTAAACAAGTTATCAAACTGTTTTTGAACAAGAAAGAGATTTTGGAGAAAAAACTTTTCAACACCAAGGGGAAAATATTTTTGGAGCTTCAATTTAAAGCCAAAACCATCATGTTTGTTCCTTATGGCACAAAATTTTACATTAGCTGGAAATACTGGCTAGCTAATTCTAGCTTCTTACGATGTTTATGATGGATAGATGTTGGGTTATGGAACTTCTGTCAAAGGTTTCGGATTACAAAGCTTTGCCCTGTTAAGTGTTTAACATAACATTGGGCACGACAGTTAATCATCGTCATCTGAGTTCCTACCATGTGCCAAACAGGCACTTTGCTAAATGATTAATATTTCTAGTTCTTACAAAAATTCCCCAGAATTATGCTATTTTCACCATTTGGTGGATAAGTGATTTGAAGTTCAGTGAGGCTAAGGGGACTTGTCAATACAGCCTAAGCTAGTAAGTGGCAGAGCCAGGCACGACCAGTTCTAATGAAGCGGTTCTTTCTGTACCACACTGCTTATACTGAAAAAAGCTGTATAACATACCATGTGCCCACAATTCCAGTTTTTAAAATGCAAATAAAAGGAAATTCATAAAAATGAGAGTAAGTGTTACAATAAATTACATTCCATACCACTTAATCTTCACCACAATCCTGCAGCATAGATCCTTTCACCTCATCTTCCTAATGAGGAAACTGAGGCTGAGAGGTTACATGACTGGCCTGAACTCACGGATGGAGTGGGAACAGATAGAACCAATCAGAGTTTTCTAAATCTTAAAAGACGATGCTAAGAGGTTTTCAAAATTATCTTATATCTGGGTGCCTAGGTGGCTTGGTAGGCTAAGCATCCAACTCTTGATTTTGGCTCACTCAGGTCGTGATCTCACAGTTTGGGAATCTGAGCCCCACAAAGAGCTCCATAGCGAATCCACACTGACAGTGAGGAGCCTGCTTGGGATTGTCTCATATTCATATTCTCTCTCTCTCTCTCTCTCTCTGTCTCTGTCTCTGTCTCTGTCTCACTCCCTCTCCCTCTCTGCCCCCTCCCCAGTGTGAGCAGGGAAGGGGCAGATAGAGAGGGAAACAGAATCTGAAGCAGGCTCCAGGTTCTGAGCTGTCAGCACAGAGCCCGACACGGGACTCGAACCCATGAATCGCAAGATCATGACCAGAAAGTAGGACGCTTAATCAACTGAGCCACCCCAGGGCCCCCAACGTTCATATTAACTTTTTTCCAAGGGAGTGGGGAGGAACTCCAACTGCATATAACAGTATTTTCATAGTGTTACAAGAAAGGCTAAATGTAACAAACTGGCAAAATGAATTGCCTGGTTTTCACCAGAGGAATTGAAAGAAAGCATATTCCAGTAGAGAACCACAGACATACCCCTAAAAAGGGACTTATATCTATTGGTTACACTTGTAAATAAAATTTGTTCTTTAATAACATACAAGTTGCTAATAAAAAAATCTGTATAACTGTTCCATAACCATTTTTAATCTTTTAAAATATTTCGTAAGTGTAAAGAAATCAGCCTTCTAAACTTTTCTGGGCTTTACTTTCTTCATGTATAGAATGAGGAAGATGGACTAAACTTCTAACAGCACTTGCAATTCTAAAGTCCCATAAAACAAAAGTCATAATGATACATAAAGTCCAATGAAAATTTCTGTCAGGAGATACAAAAGTTCAATCTTGTTCTCAAGAACGTATATAAAAATTCACTAAGCTTCACACTTAAGATTTGTGTATTTAAGTTGTACCTCAATAAAAAAGTTGGGGGAAAAAGAATCTGCTTCTTCTGACAAACTAAAACAGAAACAAAAAACTTTAGTATTTTGTCTATGGTCTGGGACCATGTTTAAATTAAGAAAATTAATAACACTGCTAAATAAAAATTAAGTCTGCATAAGGGCAATACTTTTTTTTAAATGAAAGAACACAGGGCTAGTAACATATGGGCACTGCTGAAGCAAATGAAAAAAGACCACCAAGATGATTTTACATATACGTTAGAAACTTGAGTGAAGGGTTATATTGGCTAAGGGTTATTTTAAATATTTAAAGAAATTTCAAGTTATAAAATATTGCACAATCTCTTTGTAGAAACCTATGACATGAACGTGTCTAAACAGTTCTTTCCTTACTCCTGACCACAAATGACCTTAAATAAACTTAAAATACTTGAAAAGTAGAATTCTTTCATTCAAATATTACATTTGTTCCCAGCCTTTTAATTTTCAGTTGTACATAATTTAATATGTAATTATTGACATTCCCTTGCATGAAGGGAAAATAAAATTCTCTTTGAAGAAGTAAAACCTATTATTTTTTGCTTTTTATACTTATAATTTCTTACACAGTAAGAATTACACAGTAATTTCTAATTAAGAATGCAATAATGTCCTTTGGATATCCTTTTTCATTTTCTTTTGAAAGATCATGACAAAGCAATTTTTTGATCCTTCAGAAAACAGATTTAGAGCATATTATGAAGAAAAGTGACAGTAAGTGTTTTCAAAGAAAATAAAATCTAGGTCTTAAAATTTTTCATTTAAATTACCACCTTTAAAACTAATACTCAATAGGAAATAAATCATACCCACTTCATGCTACTTTAAGCTCAAACCTTCTTATTAAAATATCCCTTGATATACGACAGAGGTGTTCCTCAAAGGTCCCTTGCAAAACAAACTTGTGTAAATCTCATCTTAAACGCACTAGGGGGAGCTCCCATTTGAGAGAATCCTACAACATGTGCTTTTGTTCTATGTAAAGGTCCCTTCTTCTCTAACTTGTATTCCTACAAAAAAGAATGACTTTCTGACTTATCTGAACCTTACAAACCATCCCTATGCTTCGTCATATTTATCAACTGCCATTAAGACAACTCGGCCAAGTGATAGTATTTACTTTCCACACTGCTTTCTCAGGAAGCAATACAAAGCCCAAGGGGAAAAAAAAATACATATTTAATAGGCTGTTAGATTTCAAAGCATGTAATAAAATTCTGCTTTAAAAATCACCACATTTTTATAATCAAAATTTCAAATTTAAGGTCAAAAAATAACAGAAAACTAGAGGTAAACAAACTAACCTATTGAGGGAAAAAAAGCTTTGTGTCTCCTTGGCACTTGACAAGTTTGAAAGTACATTTTTAATATACCATCCCATTTAAACCTCTAATCATTTCTATAATAACAGTACAATGGCTTCATTATTAGTAATCTGGAATATGAAGAAGCAGAGGCACAGGGTGGTAAAGCATGTTACACAGTAATTCAATATCAAGGTCAGGACTGGGATTCCAATTTTCACATTCCTGGCCATTGTGCTTCTTTTATCCAGTTAAAAAAGATGGAGAGAAAAAACTTTTAAGCAAATTTGACTGTAGAGTCCCCTATCCATCAGTAAGAATTATGAGCCAATAAAAATTATTGAAGATAAGTTTAAGAGGTTTATAAGAAGTTCAAGGACTGGCCAAAAGCCTTTCAATGGGGGAAAGGAGAGTCTCTTCAAACAAACGGTGCTAGGAACACCAGATGTCCACAGGCAGAAGAATGAAGTTGGACCCTTACCATACACCATATACAAAAATTAAGTCAAAATGGATTAAAAACTTGAATGCAAGACCTAAAACTAAAACTCCTAAAAGAAAATATAGGGGGAAAGCTTCAGAGACATTGGGTTTGGCAATGATTTCTTGGAGAGGATACCAAAAGCATAGGCAACAAAAGAAAAATTAAACTGGACTCCATCAATAATTAAAACTTCTGTCATCAAAGGACACAATCAAGAGTGAAAAGGGAACCCATGAAATGGGAGAAAAACTTGCAAATCACGTATCTGGTAAGGGGTTAATATCCAAAATATTTAAAGAACTCCCACAACTCAACGACAACAACAAAAACCAAATAACTTAATTAAAAAATAAGCAAAGAACTTAAACAGACATTTCTCCAAAACCAATATACAAATGACGAACCAGCATATGAACAGATGCTCAATATAAATAATTGGGCAAATGCAAATAAACCAGTAAGATATCACTTGTATCTATTATGATGGCCAAAATCAGAAAAACAGAAAATAGTGTTGACAAGCATGTGGAGAAATTGCAATTCTTGTGCCCTGTTAGTGGGAATATAAAACAATTGCAACCACTATGGAAAATAGAGGAGTTTATCAAAAATTTAATAAAATTACAGGATCCAGCAATTCCACTTCAGGGTATATATTCAAAAGAATTGAAAGCAGGATCTCAGAGAGACATTTGCACACCTTGTTCATAGCAGCATTATTCAAAATAGCCAAGAGGTGGAAACCCAAAAGTCCATCATGGATGAATGGATATGCAAAACGTGGTATATACATACAATGAAATATTATTCGGTCCTAAGAAGGAGTATAAAATCTTGAAATAAGCTACCACAGCGATGAATGGTGAAGACATTATGCTAAGTGAAATAAGCCAGTCACAAAATGACTAACACTGTATGATTCCATTTATATAAGGCATCTCTAGAGTATTCAAATAGAGATAGAAATTAGAATTGTGGTTGTCAGGGACTGGAGGGAGGAAAAAATAAGTTATGTTCAACTGGTATAAAGTTTCAGTTATGAAAGATGAAAAAGTTCTGGAGACTGGTTGCAAAACAGTGTGAATATACTTAATACTACCAAATTGTACACCTAAAAATGATTAAGACAGCAGGCACCTGGCTGGCTCAGCAGGAAGACCAGGGGACTCTTGATTTCTGGGTTGAGTTCAAGCCCCACACGGTTATAGAGATTACTTAAATAAACGAACAAGCAAACAAACAACGGTTAAGATGGTAAATTTGATATTATGTGGGTTTTCTTTTTTTTTTTTTTTTTACCACAATTTAAAAATTAGGAAAAAAAGAAAAAACTTCATGGACTTAAAAATTTTACAAAATACCATTCACCACTCTTTCCAGTTCATACTCAGCACAGAAGCACGTTCCAGTATAAAAATCTACTTTCTTTTGAAAAAAATGTCTACAGGTCAATAAATATAAAACTACTGGTAATATATTTCTTGACAGCCTAAGGGAAACAAAAAACCCAAATGGGAATCAAGTTTTCATTACTTCACCTACATTACAAGAAAAGCCTGTATTTTGTACTACCTTAGTACTAAATAGATACTGCCTGGGTAAAAGGAAAAAAGTAGTATTAGAACTCTACCTGAATTTGCTAAGTTCACAAATATTTATGATGAAGAAAAAACTGGTTAAAATTCTTCTCCCTAAGATTCATTCAATTTGATCTTGTCTAAAAAGTTACTATTTTTCAAATGAGGTAAAACTTGGCATTGAAAATCCTTTAAAAAATTAAACACATATTGTATCTGCTTTTAGGTACTGCTCAAGGATTCTCTTCATCAGATTTTCGGTGGTTCTCAAAAATCAGCATTATTTGAAACTTTGGTGAATACATGTAAAAAACACGTGTGTCACATTTAGCTGCAATGATAAGCAATTTAAGTGTTGCTATAATATCCAAGGAAAAGACTAGAAAGAAGCTATACTTTGTTCCATGATTGCAGAAATATCAGCAAATGGTACAGATTTTCAAAATTAAATATTTATACGGACTTCTATACGCAAGGAAGTTTTTACTGGGATATCCAAAGTGCTTGAAGAAAACAATCACCAAGATGTGTTTTTTTTTCTCAGCTACTTTAACCTTACTTACACCCTACAAAGTCTGTTAGTATCCTAATTACTAACATCTCAAAGACGATTTATTTGTAGATATACTTACTAACTTAACAAAAGCAATACAGACATTGAAAATATCCTTGGGATTAGTTATGGAAAATCACATATGTACATGTATGTGGGGGGGGGGGAGTAGCTATGGGGGTATCTAATATATATACATACACATCCACATTTAGGTATTTAAGAAAGTCATTCAGAAATGTACATAAATGTTTTTAGATGCTCTCTAAAAATATGCTCTGTCCCTCTCATCTAGCTCATGTTATCTCATTTCCTTTCACGTACTAAAATTATATACAAGTATTTAGTACTGTGGGTCCTACAGATGCTTGTAGAGTATGAAAGGGGAAGTATTTATGTAAAAACACAGGTTACAGAATAAAACTATTCCACAGAAAACAGGCAAACACAAAGTACTCTTAACAAAGAAAATACATGAACTATATTTAGTGTTAAGTATTTGAGACATCCAAAATTCTTGATAATCTATCCTTTAACAGAAAATGTGTAATATTTAAATCAGCGAAATAAAGACTTATGGTGAGAAATATCTCTGGGAAGATGTTTTCTTCTAATTAAGTGCTTTACTCATTTTCATTTGAAAATTATGGCTTCCTCAATTATTTTAATGCTAGTCTCATTTTTATGTGCCAATTCAGGACATAAGCACTAGTACTACTCCATGCATCCTTGCTTACTCATCAAAATAACTGAGAAGCATTATCCCTCCCCCTTCTTGAATTAATAAATCCGAACATGCAAAAGCATCCTAATCTCCAGGCTCTTCTCTTGGTCAAAGTGGTAACAGCCCAGCAGGACCACCTTCAACCTCAAACATCATAACGCTTTACAGATAAGAACTTAAGCATTCTCTGGTGGAAGATGGCAACTGGGAAAAGGAAAATACAAGTTTAAATTGCAAATGTCCTCAGCCTCTCCAAGACAATCAGCTTCTCTAAAGAAGCACCCTAAGAAATATTTTTAATAGGTGGCAGGAGGTAAATGTGTGTAAATGCCTTATGAAATATGATGCAGAGAAATAGGAAACAGTTCTTCCATACATTGACACCCGGACAACCAAATTAAGAGTAACCAAATAATGGCAAGTTTCAAATTTGTCTTTGAACTCAAAGAAGCTTGGATCAAAACCTTCACCAATAGGCCTGTATATCACTACATATAACAAAGAAATAGAAAAGGGTAAGAAATCTATTTTACAGATTCTTGGCGGAAAAAGTTCATGACAAACCTACCTAAATTACAAATATTGCAAAATAAAACAGGGTAGAAAAACTTAAAGATTTATGTGGTAAGAAAACAAGCATTTACTGAATTAAACAATGGAGGTGCAATTCAGTAGAACTAGAACAAAATGACTCTGAATCATGTATACTTAAATGCTATAGGATTATATTCAGCCCTTTCCAAAAATGTTTAGGTGCCCAATAGGTACCACTAAGCAAAGCATAAACATTTCTAAAACAAGGGAATAATTCTGTTTCTTCCTATATAAAGCAACCAAAAGTTATAATCACTGGAAATTTTCCTGAAATTTGTCAAACTCATGAAAATTGTGGCTCATAGACCTTGAGAAAAGAACAAAATGTATTCCTAAATGTATCATTTGTGGCAATAATGTTTCTGCACTACAACTTAAAAATTAAACTTGGAACTAATATTCCTTTGTTATGTGTAACATTACACATTCACCAGTATCTTTAATTTTCCTGGCCAGCAATCTCAAAAATTACAATGGACTACTTTGCCTTATTTCATAGTGAACCATCATATTGGGGGGGGGGGGGGGGGGGGGGAGATAAAGAAAATTCAAAAGGCCTCTTTTCCAAAAGTATGGAGTTCAAAAATAGTAACAGCCTCTGGACCCATGATTTAATTCAGAAGCGAATTCAGAATTCTTCCTGCATAGGTGCTTACTGTGGATGCTTCAACAGCTGAAAAATGTTAATGTACTCAGTTACTGCACTCCAATGAAAATCTTACCTTTCAGAATAACTATAAAATATGGTTAAATTAAACCCCGACAAAAACAAAAATTCCTCTGATGTTTTTACTAATAAAAAAAAGTAAAACCACTAGTCAACTAGTGTCCAGAAGTCACTGCAGGAGTTGCACAATTGCCTGTGGGTACACTATCACAGAAACTGAGCGTGGTGAGGCAGAAAGTTTTCCCCTTTTATAACCTGAGTGAACTTCAAGGGATTAAAACCAAATTCATGTCAATGCTACAGCACAAAAATTCAGACTCTAATTCTGAATACAAATACATTTTAAGAAAAAAAAAAATGAGGGCTTTAAAATCAGTAAAATATGGTCAGTTTCACTTTTGTATTATGTGCATATCGTACTTTAATCTGAAATTGCTTCATACTTGTATTTCATGTTATATAGGTTTTGGACTTGACAGTGTTTCTCCACAAAAAGAAAAATCAACTGTTTTTCCACCTTAATATTCAACCTACCTGCCCATAGTTGTCTATGCCAGTTACTAATCTATTTAAATTTAATAAATCAAAAGCTGTCCTTAGGGATTGGCCAAGAGTCGTAAGTCCTTCAGCCTGAAGGTTTTTCAGTTCATTCATAAACGTTGCATGGTTTTCCTTCCATCCGGCCTGTAAAGAAAATGTAAGAATTTTTTTTTTCATCCTTTAAAGCCATGTACACATGGGCAGCCGTTACAATATGCCGTTCGCCAAGGAGCTGCTTTGCTTCACTTTACAGTATGGTTAGATTAACGTGTTAATACCGTATCACCGCCAAGGAAACTCTCTTCAAAGGTGGCCAAGGATAAACCTGCTTGCTCTACAGCTTTTGGTGGCTAACAGCCTTAATACTTTATAACTTCCCTGGGGAATTTACTCCCGAACCTACTACCCAAGATTTGGGCATGCAAAAGGTACTGGTGGAAAGCAGAAGTGGGCAGGACTTCGGAAGTTAACCTGCAGCTGTCCCACCGGCCCGCGGCCCTGTGAGGAAGAACCCGAACACCAAGCTCCGCAGCCCCCCACCCGGCTCGCTCGCCAACCAGGGCGAGCGCGGCCGAGCCCCGGGCCGAGTCCCCTTTAATGCAAACCCGGGCTCGGCGCGGCCGGGCCCGGCTGTCACTGGGGCTAACTTGAATAAATATCCCCCACAGTTCATTGCTGCCGCTCACGCCGCGGAGGGGAAATGTCGGCCATGTTGATCGCAGCGCCGCCGCCGCCGCCGCCGCCGCCGCCGGGCCGGGCTGGGGAGGGGACGGCGGTGGCCCAGCGACTCCGCGCCGCGCCAGGACGCTCCGGAGCGGGGGAGGGGGTGGGAGCTCGCAGGGGAAAAGACCTCAGCGCCTGGAGCACAGCGGGTGGGGGAGGGGAGCATAATGAAGGGTGAATGGGGGGGCGGGGAGGGCGAGCGAGGAAGGAACAGGGAAGGGAAGGGGGAGGGCGAGGGCTGTTACCTTGATAGCATAGGGCGGCTCTTCGAAAGTGACCAGCATATACCTGTCTCCTCTGCTGGCAGGGTCCCGGGCACGGAGCTGCGGGAGAGAGGGTGGGGGACAGGAGAAGGAACAGGGCGGGCGAGAGGGAAGCACAGAAGCGAGGTTACGATGCGAAGGGGCGCCGAGCGGCCCCGCCGCCCCCCCCCCCCACAGTACCGCACACGCAGCGGCCACCCCTCCACGCCGCCCCCCACACACAGATCGGCCCCCACACACCGCCTGGAGCCCGGGCCTGGGCCGAGCCCGGCTCGCAGCGCCCGCCCGCCCGCCCGCCCGCGCGGTGGGGGAGGGGGTCCCCGAGCCCGGCAGCTCCCGCAGTCAGGTCCCCGACACCTCCGCCTCGCCGCCCCCGGCCACCCTCCCCCCCCCACCCCTGCCGCCCGTGGGTCGCCGGGCCCGGGTCGCCGCCCGGGCTCGGTCAGTCGGTACCTTCATGAAGGTCTCTACCGCGCCTTTGGCCGTGTCCAGGTAGGTGGTGCCCAGATGGCTGCGCTGGTTCATAGAGGCAGACGTGTCTATCAGGAACAGTAAGATGGGCATAGTGCTGGCCGGGGACACCGGGGCCCGAGGTGGAGAAAGAGGAGATGGTAGAGGTGGAGGCGCCGGTGGCGGCGGCGGCGACCGCCGCTACGCGGGGCGGGGGAGCGCGGCCCCCGGGAGGAAAACACCGTCTGGGTCTTTCCTCCGGCTGCGGGGAGTTTCTCCCCCGATAGTTGAGAGGAAACTCCCCAGACCCAGTCCTCCCCGTCGTACCCCCGCCTCCGCCTCCTCCTGCCTGCCTGCCCGCTGGGGCGGGCGCCCGGCCGTCTGTCTGTCGGTCGGTCGGTCCGTCCCCCCCGCCTCGGGGGTCCCGTCCCCGCTCCCGGCCCCCGTGTGTGTCCCAGCGGGAGACGGGCCTGGCTCCCCACCCCACCCCCGGTGCAGGGAGTGGGGACCTGGGAGCTGGCGAAGAGGGGAGTGGGCTGAGGGGAGATTGGCCCTGGGGCTGTTGGGAGAAGTTTCAGGGACTCCCTCCGCACCCCGGCGGTGTCACCACTTTCTCAGCCCCTCTCGCTACTGAAGCGCTTTTCTCTCTCACACTCCGGTTTTAACTCGGGCAGGGTCTGCAGAGGCTCCGCCCCTTGACACGTCCTCGAGCCACGTGACGCACCGCCCCGTTATCCTATTGGCTAATCCCAAGATCCTCATTAGCATATTCAAACAGCTCAGGGGCGGGGGAAGCTTGTAGGCCGGCTCCGGGAACAGTTACTGAGCACGCGCGGAGGCGGGGCATCGGGTGCGCGCGAGAGCGAGCGCAAGGGACGAGCAGGCGGGCCAGCAGACGCGGAGGCGGGCTCCGGGAAGGGGCGGGGACCGACCGCGGAAAGACAGTGGCGTGGGGGAGGGGGCCGCGGCGGCGCGCGCGGGGCGGCCGCGGATGTGAGTCTGCGCGTCAGTGCCGCTGGCCTCTCCTTGGCTGTTGGAGGTGATAGGGGTCGGAGGAAGGGAAATGGAGGCTGGCCTCACCTCCCCTTGCGAGGTCGCTGTATCAAACCCCTTCCCCCGAGGGCGAGTGAGGAGGGGATGAGTAAAGTAATCAAATACCCGCTTAGAAGGGGGCCGGCCCGCGCGGTCTTCCCTCCGAGGAGAGCTCCGGGGCCTGCGGTCGCCGGAGGAGGTTCCTTAGGCCTGGGAGGGCCGGCCCCTGCGCGGGCGGGCCCGGGGCGGGGGAGGGGAAGTGAGAGGTTGTTTATGACCTGGGACTAATCTCCGCCAGTCCCACCGCTCCCGGCGGGGAGTGGGGATGAGAGCCCAGCTTCGCCCGCAGTCTCGCTCGGCCTTGGGGAGCGACCTAGGGTGAGGGCTGGACCCGGAGCACACCAGGAGCCCTCGGTGGAGGACCCAACAAAAAGAGGATTAACCTTCTGTTTTCCTAACTCAGCCCTTTAAAGGACATGGGGAAAGACTCAAATATCGATAAACAGTTTGTTGCGCTTTTTATTCTCGGGGGGGGGGGGGGGACGATTCTACCAAATAACCTCTGTCAAGCCGAGTTTTCTTAGGACCAAAGAACGTCAATTTCAGAGTTAAAAGGGACCTTAGAAAACCGTAGACCAAGAACTCCTTTTTAAATGGAAAAACTGATTTCAGCTTGCCTAGGTGACAGAGTGGGTTCCTCATAATCCTGCCAGTGCTCTTCCCTTTCACTGCATGCTGTGTCTAAGACTGGTTCCGAATAATGTATGCGGGAAGTCGTTCTTGGTTAAACGAAACCCCTATTCACCCTGCCCGAAGTACTGAATCCTTTTCTTAAATGTCCGAGGAACACTGTTCACTCAAATATACTAGTTGAAAAACTGAAGACCGTGCCTGTGTGTTAGAGGCACACAACCCTTATAAAGACTATGTAGATGTCTTTAGGGCCTCTCCTGCCAGCCTTACATTTCGATTTTATTTTTTATCCTGAAATTCTTATTTGCCTGCTGATCATTTAATGAAATTGTTCCTATCAGTCTCAACACAAAAGAGACCGGTTTTGTAGCACTTTTTTAAAATCTTGAGTTTCATAACTTGGACTTTTTCCTAATACTTAGGACAACCTCTGAACTTCTTATGAATTTATAGTAGGGCTGTTTCAGTCATACGCTGTTCTGTGAGTATGTACGACAGAAGAGAGATTTTTAAGAGATTTGGACTACAAAATAAGATGGAATACAGGTCTTACATCCAATATTTGCTGAGGACCAGTGGAGTTTTAAAATGATTAAAATGTGGACCCTGCCTTCAAAGAGCTTATGGTTTTTTTTAGAAAAATACTACATACATATTATTAGCTACTACAAGGCAGAGAGTGATTAGATGCTAAATAATTCAGAAAAGAGAAAAATGTATTACCCTTGGGTGATGAACATTTTCCAGGGCCAGTATATTTAAGATGTTCCTTAAAGCCACGTTTCTCTGAGATCCTAGATCTGGAGATAAAAAATCAAGAGTTCTTTGAGACTTTAAAATGTGTGTTTTCATTTTAATGACAATATACAAATTGTTACACCAGTTGTAAAGACAACATTTTTCTTTCAAAGTGATAATTTGCAAATGAAAGATTTTCATAGAATTGGCCTTCTGTTTACCAGTGCTTTTCAAGCTGGTCCATGGACTCCTGCCTATCCTAATATGTATTCTCTAGAATGACAGGAATTTCCTTTGCATTACTCAGGTTTGAGAAACACTGCTTCAAAGAATTGGTAGGATTTGACTATGTGGGTAAAGCAAGAGGCAGCTGCTGATGAAAAAGTCCTTTTCGACATTGAAAATGTAGCGAAGAAAGGAAGCTAACAGCAGTGCCAGGGGCTTCCTGGGGAACAGTGTAGTTCAGCTGAGCTGGAGCACTAGTATGTGAAGAATAGTATTAAGATCCAGAAAGGTAGGTCAGATCTAGACAGTAGAGGGCCTTTATTCCAGACTAAGGATTTTTTTTTTTCCATATAAATTACAGTTCTTAGTTGGGGTACTAAGGACAAAGCAGTGTTTGAAGGAAATCAAACTCTACTGAAGTACATGAGCATGCATTAATAATGACTTTCCCTGTTATAATTATTTGAAATCATTTCCTATGGAGACATCATGGCTCTTTCTTCCCTGACTCAGTGGAGTTGGCAGATTGTCATAAATGGAGATGTATGGTAGAGACAGTGTTAGATGCAAAGATCAGGAGAGCCAAGTCCAAAGAGCCAACCTAGAGCATAGAACCAGAACCTGTGCTTATGATGGCTTCTGAGATCAAAGACCAGGTTTCCAGTTCAGTAGCCCAGAAGTGCTGGAAGGCAAGGCCAGAGGCAGAACAAGAAAGAAATCAGGACATATATAGGCAGCAAATCAAGAGGCAATCAGAAACCAGGAAGCATTGACGAGTGGTCCCTAGACAGAATTGTGAAATAGGCCAAGTTTATTCTTAGTGACTCTGGTTGACAATTAAGCTATTGGTTGATGATGGTTTAAAGCAGTCAGTGGTTTGGGGCCAGGAAATGCACATCAGCATTGCCCACAGAGTTAAAAATGCACCAAATCCCCATACCCAGAGGCAGGTGATTCAGTAGAATTGGGATGGGCCCTGGTCATCTCATTTTTTATAAAGCTCTTTAGGTGAATCTTATAAATAATGCTGATTAAGAACTATATGCTTCAAGTATAAAAATAATGTATATGTCTACAGCTAGTAGTACACACTAAGTAACTTTAAAAATTCACATACCCTTAGAGTTATTACATTTCTTAAAAGAAGTTCTTAAATAAATCTGCAAAGTAAAGGGGGAAAAAAACTATAAATGTGACACTAGTATAGATAACCGTGGATTCGTAGCATATGCTTATTTAAATTGCAGGAATTCAACCATGTTTGACAAAAAATAAAAAGAGAAAACTAAATAGTACCAGAGATTTCCAATCTCTGTGATTCTAGAACAATTCTGGTTTTATGCAGGCTTATTTATCTAAAACATGGCCCCTAAATGTAAGCCAACTATTTCATCAGACTCCAGTGAAAAAACGGTGAGCTCTTGCAATGCTAGAGGGAGAATGAGTTGGGAGTATGTGCGCTAAATCCTGTGCTGTTGCAGTCTCGGGGATTAGGGAAGGTTTCTCTGGGAGGACATTGGTCAGAAGAGGTATGTGGGAGAAAATTTGCCCTTTGTTGTTGTTTTTTAAAGGAATGCTGCCTAATGCTAGGGCTCCAATTTAAAAGGGAATGAATAAATTATATGAAAGCCTCTGAAGGAGTGGCGACTCTGGCTTCAACAATAGCCTAAATTGTCGAAATAGGGCTATTTTAACAATTAAGAACTGATGAATTAGATTCATTTGTAGGAGCCAACCAGCACCCTGCTAAATTATTTTAAACCAATTAAGCAGGATAACACAGTTTAAAAATAATTATGTGCCGAGGACTTGGCTTACGGTATCTGGATGTGCCATCTGAACAGAGTAATCAGATGAACCCAATGTTCCTCATATGTAACCTAACAAAGTTTGTTTTGGCTGTCTTACCATTTTCTCAGCTCTCTGCTTTACTCTTTGAGATCACAGTAGTCAATGATGTTGACAGGTTGAGAACATTAAAAAAAAAAGAAAACACACACACACACACACACACACACACACACGCAAAACCAAGAAGTAATAAGCATAAAAATTGAGATGTGAAACTAGACAGCAGAATGTATTTGGATATTACATATATAAAGAGATTTAATTTTGGTCATCCTAATCAATCCTCAAGGGAAAAAAATGCTACCAAGGGACTACTTCTGAAGAGGAAATTAAACCTTTCCAACAAGCAGTATTTCACAGTAACAGTTGATGGCTCAGAGGATTCAAGATCAGTCCTGGAAATAGACACAACCAAATTGAGAATTAGAATCACAGTGGAGCAGTTTCTCCAGCTAAAGAGCATGACCATTGCTGTAATTCTTTCAATTAATGTTAATTGCATCCCTACTATGTGACAGGCACTATGGTAGGTCATAGAGTTTGTAATCTAATGGAAAGACAGAAGACAGACCAGCATAATGAGACTGCACTATTATGATAAGTCAGCAAACACCAAGCATGATAATAAGACCTGTCTTAAGAGGATTGGTTTGAAAATGCAAGGTTACACACCATATTTCACCAATTCTGAGACGCCACGGGTTCTAAGAAATGCCATTATTTTTGGAACACTGAAAGAAAAAGGTGCTAATTAAACTATGACACAATGGCTTTTTTATCGATTAGAATTTTTCCACAATATATGGAATTCTACCAACCAGGAGCTTTAACAATGGAACATGTTATAAAAGAATACTCCACTATTGTCTTCAGTATTTTCTTCCAAACCATAGGCTTTTATTCTACAAGTTTTGATACTCATGCTTTCTTGATCCAACTAGAAGATGTCAGTGAAAAAGTTTTCAGACCACAATCAGGATTTATATCCTCTCTCTAAATGGTTGGTTGACTGAAATGTCTAGGGTTTGCAATTGCCTAGGCCTGCCACCAGGAATAACCATGAATTTTGCACATGTACAGCTACATCACAACTGCCTTCTGGTGACAGCATTGTAAGATGCCATTATTGCAAGTTGGCTTCCAATTTTAGAGATGTTAAAGTAGAAAGAAATGTACATTTTAGAATCGGGAAGATACCATTTAGTGCTGGTAGCTCTTAAAATAAGCATCGTTAGAATACACAAAGAGCTCTGTGAGCACTGGGGATAGAGCAGCTGATCTCACAAAGGAAGTGATATGCACTCAGATAGAAATCATATGGGAATGGGACATGTGTGTGGACGTGTGGTGGAATTGAGGCCAGACCTGAAAGAAAGGAGAGACAGAGCTGAGCCGATCTCTAGGGGAAGCCAGAGTTTATCCATTTACTTTACTGAAGTTGAGGAAAACATTTGTGGTTTGAAATGCTAATACGTATTAACCCTCTGAGAGGGTTTCATGTCCAACTAGGAACTTTTGAATTTCATCTTTGGGTGATAGGGAAACCAAGTTTGGGGGGAAGGGAGTGATATAATCACATTCTCATTTTAGAAAGATGACTTCAGTAAACAGTTGGAAAGGAATGATTAGAACGGAAAGACCATGGCAAGGAGACCGGTGAGGCAATTTCTGCCTCACTACTCCTGGGGAAGTGGCACCAGGAAAGAAAGGAGAGGGTCCAAAAGACATTGAGGTGCTGGAATTGACAGAACTTGGTGAACTGAGTGGATGCAGGCAGAATCATCTATCTTGACATTCAATCCATCTTGTGTCATGTAAAGTGAATATCACCAAACTATAACTATAGATTCCAATAATAACCAATGGTGTTTTCTCAGTCATTTGTTCAACAAATACCTCTCTAGTGTGTGCGGGAGCTGGGAATTTAGCAGTGAATAAAGCACAGGAAAATGCCTGTCCTTATGAAGTTTACATTCTAGTGGGAGAGGTAGGCAATAAACAAGGTCAATGAGTAACCCTATGCCAAGTGTCCTCCATGTGCTAAGGAGGAGGAATAAAGCAGGAAAGGAAAAGAGTGATGCAGAGGGAGGAGTGTTGTGGTTTTAGATATGGAGAGCAGAAAAGACCTCATTAAGAAAATGACATTTGAGCAGAGACCTGAAAGAAAGGAGAGAGAGAGCTGAGCCGATCTCCAGGGGAAGCCAGAGTTTATCCATTTACTTTACTGAAGTTGAGGAAAACATTTGTGGTTTGAAATGCTAATACATATTAAAGTCTTATCTGCTGGTTAGTTTTCTTTGCTGATGCTTAATAAGTATTGTTATTCATAACAAGTGTAATTAATAATGATTTGCTGATAATTATATTCTTATTAATAGCAGTATTCTGATAAGTATTCTTTGCTGACATAGGTTCAATTATTCATGAAATATTATTGAGACACTCACTTGTCTTCAGGTCAATAGGTACTGTTTTAGATTCTGGGGATTCAGTGCTAAATGAGATAGACCTAATCCCTACCCTCATAGAGTTGCCAGATAAAATCCAGGACTCACAATTAACTCAGAATTTCAGATAATGCATAACTGTTTAGTGATGTTACAAATTTAGTAATTTGACATATTATTACAAATTACATGGAACATGTAATTACAAATGTTATCTGGAACATATAGGAAAAAATTATGTGTTGTCTATCTGAAATTCATATTTAACTGGTGTCCTGTATTTTTATTTTGCTGAATCTGGCAATTCTATGACTTCACTGAACTTACAACCTAAGTACCAGAGTCAGAGATTAGTAAATACAGCTGGCATCCAGTGGCCACGTACAACCTGGGAAGGCATAAAATGGAAGGCACTGTGACTCTATATGTGTGGAGAAAACCTGCCTGCCAAGGAAGAACACCCACCCTTAAGAGCAAGAAATAAACTTGTGTTTGAGCCATGTGTTTTGGATCCATTTGTAACATTCTTTCTTTGTTTTACCAACCTAGCCTAACTAACTTAATGTGTCAGCCCCTGAAGTCTATGGGCAGGCCCAAATTGACTCCAGAATCAAAAGTTTTCATGTAATGTACCAACAACTAAAAAATATGTATGTAAATAAAAGCAACAGAGAGGTAGGCCAAACCCTTAAAATGCTTGTCCTATTATAGCTTTAAACCTTAGTGTTTTGAAGGCAGTCACGAAGTACATCAGAGCAATATTTAAAAATTACATAATTTAATGGTTTCCCTAAGCAACTAACACTATGTATTATTCCCAGCTTTTAAAACATTTTAAATATCTTTTCTTTCAGTTATTGAATGTAGACAGGTGTTGTAGGCATTGAAAATTATAAATAAGACATGCTCTCTGACTTTAGAAAGTATAGAGCCTAATAGAAGACATAAAGATATATAATAGTAGGCAAAATACAATCAGTGCCAAAAGATAAGTGCAAATTGTATCTCTAATTGAAGTGAGTTCAGACCAGTTAGAAGAATAGAATATAGCAACTGAATGAAAAAGCACTTTTTTCTTCAAAGCTTTACAATTTTCTATCTTCACATTTCATTTAAAAGAATGTGTCAAAAATGTACCAAATACGAAAATAATAGAAAAATAAAAATCACTTTAATCTCACTACCTGGACAGAGCCACTGATAACATTTTAGTATATATCTCCTTTATATATTAAATTGGGGTCTTTTTAATATGCTTTAATATGCTTTTTAATATGCTTCCTGTCTTGCTTTTTTTCTACTTAATATAATGTGAGCATTTTTCATGCAATCATTTTTAAATATGACTTTTAATAAATGTAGACTATCCCATGCCATGGCTATATCATGACTTACTTTCCTCTTATTAGTAGATATTTTGTTTATGTCCAGATGTTTTACTTTTATAAATAATGATGCATTAAACAGCCCTATACCTAAATCTTTGTAATATTTCAACAGCTATTATTTGAACACTACCTACTGCTCTGGATTTTTGAGATACATTAGTGAACAAATAGTCCCAAATCCCTGCCCTCGTGGTGGGGAAGGAGAAAGAGAAACGATATATACGTAAATTATAGATTACATCATATATTTATAAATGCTCTGCAGAAAAAGCAGGGAAGAGGAATAAGAAGTGGTAGGACTAGATGTTACCCTTTTATTTATTTTTTAAGTTTATTGATTTTGAGACAATGCATGAGCAGGGGAGGGGCAGAGAGAGAAGGGGAGAGACAGAATCCCAAGCAGGCCCTGCACTGCCAGTACAAAACCTGATGTGGGGCTTGAACCCACAAACCATGAACCGTGAGATCATGACCTGAGCAGAAACCAAGAATCGGTTGCTTAACCACCTGAACCATCCAGGCGCCCCTAGGTGTTTCCCTTTTAAACCTGTACTATGGAAATAATTAAAACAGGGAGTGGAATTTGATAAATGCCAAAAAAAGAAGTTAAAAAGTGCTATGAGGAGCATTTACCTAAGAGGACAGGCCAAGAAAGAGAAGCAAACGCTTAGCAGGAAAAAAGATGGACGACCAGGTACCAATTTGGCCAAAGGAAAGAGAATTTCAGAAAGGAGACTGCATTTTCAAAAGTTACTGAAATATCAAATAAAGTAGAGGCTGAACAAAAACTGTCAGGTTTGAGAAAGCCATTGTTGACTTTTATAAGGGTCTTGTTAGAGGAATATGGACACAGGAGAAATAGGGTAAATTAGATCACTAGGGATTTCAGTCAATAGAAGGCAGAAAATATAAACTCTTTTTGCACTAAAAAAAAGGAGATGGGGTGGTAGGTAGCTCAAAGGACCAAAGAGAACCTTTATTTTAAGATAAAGGAAAAACCCAAACATGTTTTTAGGTAAAAAGCAGAGGAGGGGCGCCTGGATGGCTCAGTCCGTTGAGCATCTCTTGATTTTGGCTCAGGTCATGATTTCAAAGTTCGTGAAATTGAGCCCTGAGTGCCACGTTGGGCTCTGCGCTAACAGCAAGGAACGTGCTTGGGATTCTCCCTCTCTCCCTCTGTTTCTGCCCCTCCCCCACACTCTCTCAAAATAAATAAATACACATTTACTTAGGTTGATTTATCTTGAGAGAGACAGAGAGAGCATGAGCGGGGAAGGGGCAAGGAGCGAGGGAGAAAGGGAGAATCCCAAGCAGGCTCTGTGCTGTCAGCCATTAGCACAGAGCTGATGTGGGGCTCAAACCCACGAAACTTCCAAGATCATGACCTGAGCTGAAATCAAGAGTCAGACGCTTAACCGACTGAGTCACCCAGGCACCCAAACATTTGTTAAAAAAGACAGAAAAAAGGGATGCCTGGGTGGCTCAGTGGGTTAAGCGTCCGGCTTCAGGTCAAGTCATGATCTCACAGCTTGTGGTTCGAGCCCCGCATCAGGCTCAGAACTGGAGCCTGCTTCAGATTCTGTCTCCATCTCTTTGCCCATCCTCCACTCGTGCTCTCTCTCTCTCTCAATTGTAAACATTAAAAAATTATTTTAAAAAAGACAAAAAAGAGCAGAGGAAAACTGAAGGTGTGAAAGAGGTGTGGTGGGTCTCAGGGTCAGGAAAGACAGGGTCAAGAGCATAGGTGGGAACATTGGGATGTGAAAGAAGGGGTACTGACTTCTCTGAGACCAGAAATAATGACAAGAATACGAACAATGCCCAGCACAGTGCCTTGTACCATGGTTAATTTTTTGTGTCAACTTGACTGGGTCACGGGGTGCCCAGAAATTTGGTCAAATGTTATTCTGGGTGTGTCCGTGAGGATGTTTTGAGTAATGTTAACATCTGAATGGCTAGATTAAGTATAGCAGGTGGCCCTCCTTAGAGTAGGTAGCCTTCAGCCAATGGAAGACCTGACTGAACAGAGACTTACCCTCCCATGAGTAAAAGGGCACTCCTCCTGCCTGACTGCATCCAGCTGGGACTTTGGTCCTTTCCTACCTTCAGTCAGACTCAGCACCGAAACACGGACTCTTCTTGGGTCCTGAGCTTGCTGAGTGGAGGACTGGAAGTATGCCATCAGCTCCCCGGGGTCTCCAGTGTGCCAGCTGCTGGTCTCAAGACTCCTCTACCTCCATATTACGTGAGCCAATTTTTTATGCTCTCTCTCTCTCTGTCTCTGTGTCTCTTTCTCTCCTGTTTCTCTTGGTTCTGTTTCTCTGGAGAACCCTGCCTAACACGCCAGTACCTAGTACTAAAGGTTTAACGTGTGTATGTCAAATGACAGAAGAAGAATTACAGAGAAATTCAGAGGTGGAAAGGATGTTTGCTGAGTGAATTGTGGGAAACGGATGGCCACCCACTCTGACCAGTGACACCCAGGGCTAAGCTGAATGCTCCAGGGAAATCCCTTTAGTGCTAATAGGGGACCATATAGAATGGGGCGCCTGGGTGGCTTAGTCGGTTAAGCATAGGACTCTTGATTTCGACTCAGGTCATGATCCCAGTGTTTCTGAGTTCAAGCCCTGCACCAGGCTCCGCTCTCCTTGGGATTCTCTCTTCTCTCCCTGTCTCTCTGCCCCTCCAGTGCATGCACTCTCATACGCACTCTCTCTCAAAATAAATAAACTTAAAAAAAAATACCCTTAAAAAATAGGGAACAGTATGGACAAGCAAGCAGATCATCTGGACTCTCAGTGGGCAAAGATTCTGACAGGCAGGTGATCAAGCTCGGAAAAATTCAACCAACATTCCTGTAAGTGGTCAGAGCTTAGAGTCAGGAGAGTGATGCGAATAGGTAAAGACCAAATGTTACTGGCGTCGAGGAAATGGGAAGATAACAAACATTTCATTGCCTGCTTGTGCCAGGCACTCTGCTAGAGCTCCCCACGATCATTTAATCTTCTAACAAACCTGCCAGCTAAGTGTTATTACTTTTTCAGAAAAGGAATCAGGAGACCAAGTAATATTAATGAACATAGTTCAAAGTCACAAAGCAGAAGAGCACGAGAACCTGGATCTGATTTCAGAGGCATAATTCCGGGAAAGTCTGGAAGGAGTTATCGTTGACCCCTCGGTGGGAATTGGTGCTTGGGGACGGAGCTCCACCCCCTGCGAAGATGAAGAACCAGGACACCTGGCGTGAAACCAAGGTGGAGACTCGGGCACAAAGGAAAACGACAGGGAGACCCATCAACAAAATCTCTTACAAGGGAAGAATTTGCTCCTAGGAAGAAGATGGAAAGGATAAAGGGGTGAGAGCTTCTAGGATATTAGTGAGAATGTCATTTTAATATTTAGTTCACTAGTCTCCACAGACCCATGTTCTAAAACGGTGAGTAAAATACCTTAACCTGTTATCATGCAGTATCTATCATTGCTGATGGGCACATAGGAGCTCTCATGACATCCACTTAATTTGCCAGATTAAATGATGCTCCTAGTTCCCTCTTTAAAACATGCCCTCAGTATGGTATATACTCAAAAGTAGTAGAATTCCCTTTAATATAATTGTGAACTTCCACTCTCCTTGCAAGCTCCAGGCTTCTTCCCTCAAGTCCCTGTATACCAGTTGAACTTGTCGTTATAATCCTGTTAATTAATTCAATATTGTATAAACCAATGGAATGTAAACAAGTCACTGAAGAAATTGCTATCAAATGGGATGCAAGCAAGGAAACTACAAAAGCCCAGAAAATGTAAAAATCTACAAATATTTTGCACTTCAAAAGACTGACAAATGAAATGTAGTTCAGGTTAAAATTAAAAGTTGAAGATATGTAGCATCGTTTTTCTTTTCTGTGCTTTTTCTTTAAAAATTTTTTTTAATGTTTATTTATTTTTGAGAGAGAGACAGAGTGTGAGCGGGAGAGGGGCAGAGAGAGAGGGAGACCCAGAATCAGAAGCAGGCTCCGGGCTCTGAGCGGTCAGCACAGAGCCCGACGCGGGGCTCGAACTCAGAGACTGAGAAATCACGACCTGAGCTGAAGTCAGATGCTCAACCGACTGAGCCACCCAGGTGCCCCTTTTCTGTACTTTTTCAATTCACCAACAGTACCGGTGTTGGATGAGAATGCTTTTACTCTATCTGTATTGTACTTGTAGAGCACTTTCGTTCCTTCTTTCTAAAAAAGCACAATCTGTCTAGAAAAGCAAAATTCAAGATGGGAGTCCACGTTCCTTTAGTGACTCCATTCGGCACTTTTCTGTGAAACCTCCGTACAGAGTATAATGCTACCTGTTCGATTAGGCTATTCCTCTAAATCTTAGGGATAGCATGACTCTTAGGTGTTCAGTTTTGCATTGTGAACACTAATAGCTCACTAGCATTCATAAGACTGCCTGGAATCATGCTTTTGAGGGCCAGATTGTTGCTGTTGTTTTTTTATAGGCCAATATGTACAGCATTTTAATAGTTCTGTCTTTAAGGGGTCTTAGACATAATCGGGCACAATTTTCTTGTATTAAAGATAAGTAAACTGAGGACTAGGGTCAAAGACACTTGTCCAAGGTAAAAAATTTATTAAAATTAAGGGACATGTTTGTATCTCTCCTATGCTATACAGCACTTTTAATCCAAAGTTCTCAAAGCACTTTTGAATCAGATCATTAATGATTCTGATGCCTGAGCATCCAATTATTATCCTATTTTCTACCAGCTTGGTTGCCTCCTCTCAGACACGGAAAGGTCAATGTTTTCTTTGCAGGTGAATTGGTTGAGAAGTGCATTCATCCATAAATAAGAAACCTGAAAAACAAGGGTTATTTTTATCACATATACCAGTGGAAGACAGTCCAGGCGGGCCTCATTTGTCCCCTCTAAGTTTTAGAACATCATTAAGAACGTGAGGCATTCTCTGTTTTCTTGTCCAGCCCATCTTAATGCATTCTTGTTACCTGGCAGTTAGCTATTTCACCTCAAATATTGTAGGTTTGCATTGGCAGAAGAAATGGAAGAAGAAAAGAAAGCATGTCAGCTGATCTGGACTTGCTTTGAAAAGAGATTTTCTGGCACCCCACTTAATAATTTCCTCGTCGATCTGATTGGCCAGCTGTGTTACTTGGCCCCTCTTACCTGCATAGTGGCTGCACTGTGTGTTGGGAGGGCAACCAGGAGTCTTTATCACTGCAGGACTGTTGCCAAGATTAAGAAGAAGGTAAGTGCGGTGCTTGGCATGCACTTGGCCCCCAGTAGACGCTGAAAAATTGGTAGCTCTTACTCTGAAAAAAATGAAACCAACGATGACGCCTCCAGATTTCTTCCGTAGTAATTACAAAGAAGTGTTTTTATACGTGTAAAGAATCTAGTGTGGTAATAAAATAAGTTTTAGTAGAAAAACAAATTTTTACTAAACTTCCATTTGGCACTAAAATATTGGTATGGCAACTTTTAAAAATTCATTTGAGTAACCAGATCATCATTCTGGACAATGGTCAATAGTCTCAAAAATCTGAAATGCAAATGACACTTTCTCTCTGAGTTGGAAAATATTTATTGTATTTAATTATCATTAAAAGAACTTTATATCATGGGGCGCCTGTCTGGCTCTGTTGGTAGACAGAGAATGCGACTCTTGAACTCAGGGTGTGAGTTCAAGCCCCACATTGGGCATGGAGCCTACTTAGAGAGAGAGAGAGAGAGAAAGTAGTTTTTATCATAACTAAATCATGTTCAAATTAGTGATAGGTTGAGAAAATATCTATTGAACCATTAAATCTACCACAAATATCCATTCGTATTATTCATATATTCATTGTTAAGTAAAGACCTTGACGTTCAAAAGATGTATCTGTGGGAATCACTGGGTTTCTGACTTCAGTTGTAAGAATTTCTAGTTTGTAATAAGCACTGCCGTTAGACTGGCAATACCAGAAGTTTTATGTGAGGTACTTCATTTTGTGAAGCAACAAGAAGAAAAAAAAAAAGAAAAATATGTATTTTATAAGAAAATTAACCATTTTTAACATGAAAAGTATTAGTAGAATTTCATAGATATAAAAATACCTAAAGTTAACATCTGCCTCATCTATAGGAAATATCGTGTATGTACTGGTCAATCCCATGATAACACAAAAAGCTCAAGCACAATCCATTACTGTGTTATACTGGACTATTACTATGTAAATTGTTTTGAAATGAGTAGGAAAAAAAAAAGTTCACATAAACCATTGCCTAAAAACTTTCTTTAAAATGAACTAAATGTTAGAGGGGTGTGTGTGTGTGTGTGTGTGTGTGTGTGTGTGTGTGTGTGTGTAATAAAAGGAAGGGAATCTAGCCTTTTTAAAAGTCCATCTAGGAGTCATTATGCTTAGTGCTTTACAAATACTTGTATTTCACAATCTTTACAACAACTCTGAGACGCTAATACTCCAGTAAGGGGAAATCACATGGAAAGGAGACATCAGAGAGATTCTTAAGTGTCCCAAACAGGGACTGAGGGGCTACAATTCAAAGGTGGATCAGATTCCTCTGCTCTGTACCCTAAACACGTGATTGTCCTGTGAATATGACTTAGCCTCTTTGTCTTTCATGTAGCAGTGTTGTGACTTTTGACGTTAATACATGTATTGTGGATGTAAATAGATGTATTTGGTTCAAGGTTCCTCTTCAAAGTACAACCCAAGAAAATAAAAGCATTGTAGTATAGAGAAATGAATAATTAAATGAATGTAGCCGAATTTATAAAATCTGAACCCAAACTGCCCCTTGATTACAAAGTTTGCCTTTTTCTCGTCTGTAATTACCAAAATACTTAACTCAGTTATGCACCTAACTTTATATATGTATATGTCCGTGTGTATACGTACATATATCTGCAAATTGCAGTTTTTAACTACCATAGTTCTGCCAGGGAGCATGTACATGGTTTTTTCTTTTGCCTTTTTCTTGCTTACTTTTCCCTTTGCTTGAATCTATCCCATCACATATAGTTAAGCCTGTAGTATGCAAGTCTTTCTCTTCTTTAAATTATTTCATCCAGGGCGCCTGCGTGGCTCAGTTGGTTAAGCGTCTGACTCTTGACCTCAGCTCAGGTCATGATCTCACAGCTTGTGAGATGGACGGCACAGAGCTGTGATTCTCTCCCCCCTCTCTGCCCCTGCCCCACTCACACTCCCACGCGTGCTCTCTCTCTCTCTCTCAAAATAAATAAATAAACTTTTTAAAAAATTATTTCATCTAGCCTAATTGCACCTCTTCCAGTTCCATGCTGGAACCCTCACCCCAACTCCAAGGTAGCACATGTCCCGCTCTGGCCTATGGCTCGTGCTGCAACATTATCGCTCCATTGGCAATATTCTCACTGCTGGAAGCCAATCTCAGCTGTGAAGGAGAATTTGTTTAGGCATAACAATATCAACATTGGAAAGATATTTCCTATCTCTTCTGAAAAGAACTCAAGTCGAAAGCACATCTCTCTTTAATCCATTGGATCTTTACAGATAAAAAAAAAAAATGAAGTTCAAGTGCCCTTCATTTTTCTCACTAATGCATCCAACAAAATCCTTTTACTCCTTTTAAGGAGTACCATTTTCACTTTCATAAAGAATTCTCAAACCTATTAGCTGCTCAGATCTGATAGTTTGCTCCCTTCCGCAGGTCAAGCTGAGCAAACTCCCATTGCAGCAAAGCCACCAGGAACTCTAGTTACTGAAGATGGCCATATTCCTTCACAAAAAGGGCCTGGAAAGTGCTAGCAATGCCCTGTTCCTCTTAACCACCTCCAACCCTCTCTCAAGGAAATGGCCAAAGTTAAGTAAAAATGGCTGGCATGTTAGATTTTTTTTTTTTTAATGAAGTAAAAATGTATACTCACATTATGAATAAACTGTGTTTTAAAGTATGCCCTGCCTTACTTTCTCAGGTATAAACATATTTCAAGGCGATGTCAATAAACCAGGTTTCAAGAAACTACTAAAACATTTTTTGTGAGTTGCTTTCATTTTATCTGAATTTTAGTATGTATTTCAACACTTGGCTATACCACAGTATGTAGGTTTGTCTGTCATTTCATAGCTGTCAAAGGGAAATTCTTATTTTAAACCTCTACATCATCATTAAACAGTTCTAATAATAAAAGGCCTAAATTTTAAGCCCTCGGGGACATCAAAGTATCTCATTTACTATGTTGATCCAGCTCTGCCGGCATGTTGCAAAACAGATATGGAATAGGCGAAAGAGGGTCAGAACAAAACCGAACACTGTTATCTCGTTGTTGACAATACCTAAGATGATAAAATATTTTGTTTAAAACTGGTGGGCTGTCTTAGTAAGTGAACCAAGAAAGGGTGGGGGAGCTCCTAAATGTATCTATTTTAGGCTACATCTTATAATTGACCCTTTTTCCTTTTTAAGTAAATGTATGCCTCCTCCTACCTAGCTCAGAGCCTTGTTACAACATCCTTAGGAAAGAAAGCAGTCATTTAAAAATGGAGTTGAAAGTCCACATTTCAGCCTTGTAATGTGGTTGCATCGTGTGGTGACCTTGGAGACTTAGCTCCAGTTGTGCAAAGTCTCATAATGCGGACGAGCACAGCTCAGAAAATAACAAAACCCCAACATTCTTTTTTACTCTACTCAATATTTTTACTTGTTACAGTCTCCTTGAGGAAGTGTTGGCTCTGATAAAAGGGCAACAGGCATTTGCCTCATGGTCTGAAGTTTGATAGCCAAAAATAAACATGGGTGGGTGGGGGGGGCGATCATGACTTTCAGACGCATGACTTTGAGATTTGGCCCAGGCCGAACTCAAGTTTACCTTTGCACTGTAAAAAAAAAGTTTGCCAGGCAAATGGGTAAACGGTAGAGTTTATCTCACTTAATGATGAATGTCAAACTATCCAAGATCCTTCAGGCTCAAAATTGTTTACTCATGAATAACGAGAGCATTGCAAACCCCTGTAAAAATCACCTAATTTTCATAACCTGATCCTTTGTGTTGGTGTATTTTTAAAGTTACGAAAGTTTTTTTTTAATGCTTATTTATTTTTGAGAGAGAGAGAGCAAGAGAGGGAGAGGGAGAACATGAGGGGGATGGGCAGAGAGAGGGGAGCAGAGGATCCAAAGCGGGCTCTGCACTGACAGCAGCAAGCCCAACGTGGGGCTCGATCTCACGAACCGTTGAGATCGTGACCCAAGCTAAAGTCGGTCACTCAACTGACTGAGCCACCCAGGTGCCTCTAAAGCTATAAAAGTTTTTAAAAGTTACAAACTTATAAAAACTTATGAAACTTTTAGAAAAGTGGTGATGAGATAGATGGGGGAGAGAGAGAGAGAGAATGTATGTATTTATTTATTTTTATTGTAAATTCAGTTGATAATTCTCAAGTGGAGACTGTTAACTGGGAAGTTTTTGGAAATGTACAAGGGCACTTTTGGTTTCTCAGGGACAGAAGGGAGATGTGCAGCAGGGAACTACTGACATTCAATGCCAGGAGCTAGGAATATGAAACATCCTGCTAAGTTTGGCACTGAACAACCATGAAATGCCAACGGCACGCTCACCCTTGAGAAACCCAAGGGACCCATCAATTACAAGTAAATGACGTGTTGTGAAGAAGTACAGAGGAAGAGGAGTCTAGGGGTTCTGTGTGGGCTGTGGAGCCACACAGCTGGAGCTCAAATCGAATTTCTGGCTGAATGACCACAGCCATGTCAGTTAAGTGGCCTAAGACTCAGTTGCCCCACCTGTAAAACGGGCATACTAATACCTGCCTCACAGAATTTTGTTGTAAGGGTTAAACAAGTTAAAATATATGAAGTGCTTGGCATATGGTAAGCTCTCAATGTTGGCTGCTGCTATTACAAATTCACTCAAGCCCTTCATTTTGTATTAATTGGAGTGGGTAAGAGGATGTACAAATATGTTCTTAAATACCTGAGGCTTCTACATTTAAAAATATTCCGTCTGATATCCATTATGTGTCTGAAGATGTTTCTTGATGACGACGGCCATGTTGTAAGCCTGCTCGCAGTCATTAAATGCATTCAGATGAAGCAGTTAAGAGAAGATGGAGTGGGAGCAGGAAGCATACCCAGGTTTCAGACAATTTGTGTGCGCCGTCAAAAAGGAAGAGCGTAAGGTGGACACTTTATTCGGTGAAGGGATGCAGAGGAGGTCTGACCAAATTATAACGGTGGGTTTGCACCGTGGTGATCATAGCTGGTGAGATACAACTGAGGAGAGATCATTACTAACTTAAAAACATTTGTGCAACACTGCACTTCCGTGGGGTCGGTGAGCCTTGAGCCTATCAGTGGAGACGTGGAACATTCTGAACAGTTAAATGCTTCTTTCTGTAAAAGAGGAGGCTCCCTGCTCTGCAGTGAAATCTTGGATTTGTTGTTTGCACACAGAGCGCCTTGTTTGTATAACACTCATTTTTAACTGTAATTCAGTCTTTTGAACCTGTAAAGGAAAAGCCAATGAAAACAAGTTTTACTTCTATTAAGACTTGAAAAGCCCAAGAGTGAATATTAAATTAATCTTAGTGTTTTATATATAAAACAACAACAACAACAACAACAACAACAACAACTGAATCCAAACAAAAACGAGGTTAGTGCCCGTGAGAAGAATAGAATAGCTCATCACAGGTGGATGGACCGTGTTTTTCATAAGTACAAATTCAGCAGGAACTAAAAAGACAAAAGGATACCAGTTACCCTTCCAGTTTGCTAAATCAAAGTTCTGTGACTGTCAGATGATTTATGTGATGATTCAAATGATCAAATGCTTTAATCACAAATAGATTTTAGTACTATCACCGTTAGTAGACATCTAAAAATAGCAGCAATAGTACTATGTTGATTCATTCCCTTTCAAAGACTGAATCACAAAGTACAAGATCTAGTGAATTGGAATTCATCAATTCTGTTCCCCTATATGTCTCTCTTGGTGCCTCTTCCACACCCTGAACCTTCACATGGCTCAAGATTCAATATCCTCCATTATGTTCTTTAGCTGTACCTTTGCATCAGGCACATACATCCTCTATCCGGACACGTTCTTAAAAGTCATCTTACTGGCACTACAGTGAAAGTTTCTCAAACCTCTGTCTCCAGCATTGTCCCCTTGCTTGTCCTCCAGTCATCATATTTCCAAGGACTATTAGAAACTGCCACTTAAGGGGCACCTGGGGGGCTCATTCAGTTGAGCATCAGACTCATGATCTCAAATTTCATGAGTTCAAGCCCACATGAGGCTCCATGCTGGCAGTGCGAAGCCTGCTTAGGATTCTCTCTCTCCCTGTCTCTCTTGAAATGAATAAATAAACCTAAAAAAATATTTTAGGAATCGCCACTTAAATACAAAAATTCTACTTAAGGGGAGTCTGGGTGACTCAGCCACTTAGTGTCCACTCTTGATTTTGGCTCAGATCATGATCCAAGAATCATGCAATGGGGCCCCGCATTTGTCTCCATGCTGAGTGTGGAGCCTACTTGGGATTGTCCCTCTCCTTCTGCCCCTACCCCCCTCCACCCAAGAAAATAAACTTAAAAAAAAAACAAACTTCCTTAAATGCACACATTTCCTTCTCACATCCAAACAATCAACAAATCTGATCTACGTTCAAAATATATTCAGAGTCTGGTGACTTCTCTTTGCTCCAGCCTGGCCTAACCCCCCCACCCTTACCCCACCTCACTCTTCTGAACACAGCAGCCATAGTGGTGCCTTTAAAATGGAAGTCACATCCTGACACAATCGTACACAAAGCCCCTCAATGGCATCCCATTTCATGCAGAATAAAGCCAAATCTCTTATGATCTGTAAGATCCCACCCGATGATACCCTGACCTCGTCTCTTCCTCTTCTTTTCCTTGTTCACTCTTCTTATTGTTTCCTCTGGCTGGAATGCTTACTTCCAGTCACCTGCATGACCCTTGTACCCTCCTTGAGGTCTTTCCATGAATGACTTCTCCGTGAGTACTTTTCTGACCACCTTGAATCCCCCTTCCCCATTTTTTCATTCCACAACACTTATCATTGACATCAACTTCAGTTTACTTATTTGTTTTGTTTTGTTTTAATCTCTCCACACTGGAAAGTGTGGGGACAGAGATGTCAGTCTGTTTTATTTACTGGCGGATCCCCAGGGTCTAGAACAAGGTCTACCACACAAATATAATTGAATGAATATTTCTTTTTTTTTTTCGTTTTTTTTTTTTGTTTTGTTTTTATTTTTATTTTTGAGACAGAGAGAGACAGAGCATGAACGGGGGAGGGGCAGAGAGAGAGGGAGACACAGAATCTGAAACAGGCTCCAGGCTCTGAGCTGTCAGCACAGAGCCCGATGCGGGGCTCGAACTCACGGACCGCGAGATCGTGACCTGAGCTGAAGTCGGACGCGTAACCGACTGAGCCACCCAGGCACCCCGAATGAATATTTCTTGAATGAAGCCAAAACTCTCTGATTCTTCTAAAACCAGCTTCTCATAAGGACTACCCTATTTTTTCTAGAAGTTTCCTGTTTTCTCCTGTTAAAAAAATCCATCCAGACTAAAAATTCTGCAACTGTCTTTAGCTCTGTCACTATGATATCTGACGAATTGCTAAATTCTTTCAGTTCCACAATGCTATTGGACTCTCTGCTCCTCCTTTTTAAAAATTTTTTAAAGTTTGTTTATTATTTATTCTGAGAGAGGAACAGAGAGAGTGAGCAGGGGAGAGGCAGAGAGAGAATCCCAAGCAGGCTCCACGCTGTCAGTGCAGAGCCCGACATAGGGCTCAAACTCACAAACCTGAGCTGAAATCAAGAGTCAGAGGCTTAACCCACTGAGCCACCCAGGCACCCCCGTGACCTTCCTTCTTCTGCTGCCACCACCTTCACTGATGACAGCATAGGTTGGAATCAGAAGACCTGGGTTTGAATTCCCTCTCTACCATTTCCTAGTCATAAGGTCTTGGGCAAGTTCATTTGGGGTGGGGTAGGGGAGAATGTCTCAGTTCTTCATCGGTCAAGTCACACCTACTTTGTAGGGTGGTTATGAGTATTGAATAAGATAATGTATCTAATACATATATTTGTGCCTGACACATAGTAAGTGATGAATCTATTCCTTCATGCCTAATGCATGGCAATAGATTTCTAACTCATATTCCTTCTCCTTGCCTGATTCCTTGCAAAATCTTTTTATAGATAAAGGAAATTATGATTTGAGTGCCTCCTATGCCTCAGGTACTATTATATATATTTCATAATTTGATAATTTAATAAAGCCAAACCAATTCATCTAGCATTCAAAGCTTACCCAAATCTGCCTCTCTTCTTCTCAGCTGTGATGGCTAATATTATGTGTCAGCTTGGCTAGCACAGTACTCATATATTTGGTAAGCATCAGTCTAGATGTCGTTGGAAAGGAATTTTTAATTAAAAAAAAAGTTTTTGTTTTTTTTGTTTTTTTTTTTTTTTTTTTTTTGAGAGAGACAGAGCATGAGCAGAAAAGGGGTAGCGAGAGAGGGAGACAATGAATCCAAAGCAGGCTCCAGGTTCTGAGCTGTCAGCACAGAGCCCAGCGCGGGGCTCGAACCCACCAACCGAGAGCTGAGTCAAAGTTGGACGTTTAACCAACTGAGCCACCCAGGCGTCCCTGGAAAGGTATTTTTGTTTTTTATTTTATTTTATTTTATTTATTATTTTTTATTTATTTTTTTAAAAATATTTATTTATTTTTGAGAGAGACAGAGTGTGAGTGGGGGAGGGGCAGAAAGAGAGGAAGACACAGAATCTGAAGCAGGCTCCAGGCTCTGAACTGTCACCACAGAGCCCGATGCAGGGCTCAAACTCACCAACTGTGAGATCATGACCTGAGCCGAAGTCCGATGCTCTACCGACTGAGCCACCCAGGCGCCCCTGGAAAGGTATTTTTAGATGAGATTAACATTTCCATCAGCAGACTTTAAGTGGAGCAGATTATCCTCCATAATGTGGATGGGCCTCATCTAATCAGTTGAAAACATTTAAAGAGAAAGATTAAGGTCTCCCAAGGAAAAAGGAATTCTGCCTCAAGCCTGCCTTCGGATTTAAGCTGCAATACCGTCTTCCCTGGATCTCAAGCCTGCCTACCTGTCCTGCAGAATTCAGACTTCCAGCCTTCACAATCATTTGAACCAATTTCTTGAAACAATCGCTTTCTTTCTCTCTCCTGTCTCTTTCTCTCTCTCTCACTTCCTCTCACTCTCACTCTTCCTCTTCCTCCCTCCCTCCCCCGGGACATCCTCTTAGTTCTGTTCTCTGGATAAGCTTACTACACTAGCCATATGAAGACCTATCAAGCCCTATCAAGACAAGAGGGATGTGGTCCATGTCCTCCCTAATCTGTCACCATTCTAGTCAGAAGTAGTTAATTTTTTACTATAGATTCCTTGAATTCTTCAAAAACCCTTCTTATGGCAGTGGCTTGTATTTGTAGTAATTTCCTTAGGAAGAAGTATGCTATCCCACTCCTGCCACTGAGCTACCTAGTGAAAGTGACTTCCCATCTCTGAGCCTCTATTACCTCATGAGGATAATAATTTTCCTCAATAGTAAAATGAGGATAGTAATTTTCTTACTGAATTGATAGGGAATGTGCATGCTCATTGTGAAATACATAGTTTGAAAATTGTATTTCATTCCACTGATCTCCAGGCAGTTTGTATGGAAACGAGCCATATTATGTCCCGCCAGGCTTCGGAATGAAGACATCTTCAGGGTGAGGTGGTAGCTGATAATCTCAGAGCATAACCCATCTGTGGATCTAAGATTCAGCACACAAGGAGGTAAGTGTGTAAGGCAGCCCTACAAACAGAAGATCCACCCAAGACACAGATTGTTGACTAGGCTGTATACTCGAGATCTAGGGCACCCACCCACCTTGGGAGAGTGCCAGCAACCACCAGTATTTCAAGTAGACGGAATGCTCAGGTTAGGGAGTTCCTATTTTCCTTCAGCAAGTAGGCCCCAGAATTTTAGCAGGACACACAGACTCTCAGAATTGATTCCATCATGCAGACTCCCTTGCATCTGCGTGTTGCATGGTCTTGGGGTGCAGAGCAATGTATGTGAGTTGGGTGTTGTAACTTTAAAGAGAAAGAACATGTTTCCCTCCCCCTTTTTTCTATTTTTCTGCTGAATATAATTAGACGTCTTGGATCATGATGACAAGGACCACACCCTAGCATAGCAGAGCAATCAGAGTAAAAGCCTGAGTCTTGGTCATTGTAAAGCTGCTATATTGGCCTTGAACTGCCTAAACGTATACTTTAATATTGTTTAGTGTTAGGACAGCCAAACTAACAGACAGCAGGGGATAGGAAAGTCTGTTAATTGTTAAACGGTAAGATTTTTCAGATATAGCCTAGGTATAAAGGACAGGCTAAACCTACAGACCCAGTCTGTGCTTTCCCTGGGAGGTGCCAGTCTTGGCTCCAACTTGTGGCCTGAAAATTACTCCCTTACTTATGGCCACAATTGCTGAATGCTGCCGCAGTCAGAGTTCCCGTGACCGAACTCCCTTGTGTGGTTTGATACAGGGCTGTGAGAGCCACTTCTGGACTCCTTGACCCTTTCCTAGGCAAGCCTCATTATGTGTTGGCATGTGGTCACAGTCCTTAGCTTCGTTCCTGAAATTCTCTCCTGGTTTCTGATGGAAAATAAGAACTGGAGACTTAGACTTCAGAGACCACTGTAGTGAATGAGGAACAACCTGTCCGGCCCTAGAAGCCACTGGGATGATCACTGATTTAGTGCTTTGCATGTCTTTGCCCAGTGAGTATGAGCTTCAGCCTGAGATCAGCACTTCAGAAATTCACTATAGTGGGGTGGCTGGGTGGCTCGGTTGGTTAAGCGTCTGACTCTTGGTTTTGGCTCAGGTCATGATCTCACAGTTCAGTTCATGAGACTGAGCCCTGCATTGAGCTCTGCGCTGACATCACGGAGCCTGCTTGGGATTCTCTGCCTCCCTCTTTCTCTGTCCCTCCCTTCACCTTTCTCTCCCAAAATAAACATTTTAAAGAAAGGGAATTCCCTATATTAAAATGGAGAACTCCGTTATCATTAAATATCTTGAAACTCATTCTGGGTCCTACATACACTTTGCAGATTTTCTCCACATTGCAAAAACTCCAAAACTGATAAGTACAAGCCTATTTCTATTTCTTCCTGTGATAAAATATACACAAAATAAATTTACTATTTTAACTATTTTTAAGTGTACAATTCAGTAGCATTAACTACATTCTCATTGCTGTGCAACTATCATCACTCTCTATCATCCCCAAGTCAAACACTGGATGCATTAACTCCCCAATACTCCCTCCCTCTAGACCTTGAATAACATTCCACTGAATTATCCATTCATCTGTCAATGGATACTTGGTTTCCTTCCGTATTTTGACTGCACAGAAACTTCTGCAGCTTTGAACATGGGTGTGCACGTTTATTCAAGTCCCTATTTTCAATTCTTTTGGGTATATACCTAGAGGTGGAATTGCTGGATTATATAGTAATTCTGTGTTTGATTTTTTTGAGGAACACCATACTGTTTTCCACAGCAGCTGCACCATTTTACCTTCCCATCAGCAATAAATAAGGATTCCAGTATCTCTACATCCATGCCAATGTTTGTTATTTTCTATTTTTTTTCCTTTATGGTAGCCATCCTAATGGGTGTGAAGTGGCATCTGTCTCTCATTTTTAATGCCCTCAGTCATTGAGAATTTTAGAAGGTCCTACCAGGCAGTGGTAGTGTGAGTCTTGTAGCTCTGACTCTGGTCTTTGATAAAGTGGTTAATAGAGGAGTTAGATATGGAATGGATTTGTCCATTGGTTTTCACACCTCATTCCTCAAAGCTCCTTCCCCAGTTTTCAACCAAACTACTTCTGCCTCTGATCTCATTGCTATTACATAGTGCATGTCTGAGTAAGACTTTGTTTGATAAGAGATCCTTGGCTTAAAAGAGAAGTTTGAAAATTTCAACCTAGTCCATACTCTCTAAGGTTCAAAGAGATTAAGTGACTTCTCCAAGATCTTTCGGCCAAGTAGTAGCAGAGATAGGATTTGAAAAGAAATGTGTCCAATGAGACAGAAAGCACGCCTAGTGGCAGTCATAACAAGCATGCATCCTTTCAACTATTCATTCATTTCTTCAACATATGTTACACACATAATTTAACCGCCAAAAACAAATTCGCTTACAAAATAGACTAGACTTGGGGTGCCTGGGTGGCTCAGTTAGTTGAGCATCCAACTCTTGATTTTGGCTCATGTCATGATTCCAGGGTCGTGGGATTGAACCCCACAATGGGCTTAAGATTCTCTCTCTCTCTCTCTCTCTCTCTCTCTTTCATCTCCCTCTGCCCCTCACATAGGCACTCTCTTCCCCCCACCTCATTCTCTCTAAAATTAAAAAAATAGAGAAAGTAGACTTTACCTTTCTCTCCCACCAATTCGACAAGGAGAGTGGTAAGGCACCAGGGGAATGGAACATGCTCGGTGGGCACCTTCATCTTAGTAGACAAGAGACCAACAATAACAACGAAACTTCATTCCTCCTAAGAGGAATACACGTGAAACACAGTTATGTTGGAGATGTATGGGCAGAGTCGGTTCTTTCTAAAGAAAAAAAAAAAAAAAGTATCAGAAGGCAAAATTTAAAAATAGTTATGGAATTAAAAATATTTCTGTAAAATGCACTGCATTAATACCACAGGAGATACACAGTTGAAGAAAATGGCATAGGCCATGCTTAGAAGAAGCTTATGGCTTAGGACAAGCATCCAAATTACAACAAGCAAATACTTGAAAGGTCTGGGTATAATAACAGTGCTGAAAATTTTTTAGAGATTTAAAAAAGAGAACGATCACGTCTGGTTGGGGAAATTTCAGAACAGCGTCGTAAAGAACTTTGTGAAAGAGGATGCAAAGGAAGAGTGCCGTGGCATACGCTCTGAAAGGTGGTTAGATGTTCAGCAGGTACCATGGGAAGCAAGGGAGAGGAGGCCAATTCAAGTAGGAGAAAGGATGAGCGAAGACACTAATGAGGCCAATTGCAAGTCATATTCCAGAATGTTGACTTTAGGTAGAGAATTGGCTATATATAGAGTAGTTGCATCTAAAAAGATGAGTTGAGAACATGTTGAAGGCATCGCCTAGAATGGCAGGCTGCAGAGTTTATGCTGTACTAATTAGAAGGGTGAGGAGGAATCATCAATGGCTTTTCAGAGCACTGGGATTTCGGGACAGACTATACCGACTAGCAGTTTCTCTGTGCCCCAGGTTGTCATATGCAAAATGAGGGGTATGTGCTAAACGCACTGCTTTTGGAAGATTTCTCTCCCTTCCAATGTTCTATTTCAAAGAGGACAGGGACAACAATTATGGCTGTATCAGTGAGGCAACTTGGTGCAACACACTTAAATATTTGTGCATTGGAATGAGTACAGAGTGGATTGGAGCTAGGGTTACATTTAGGAACTTATTACAACAGTTTAAGTAAGAAGTAAGGGCCCATAACTAGGACAATCATGAGACTGAACACGTAGTAGAAAAGCACACTGGAAGAAGGTACAGGACTTTGCAACAAATGGAGGGGAAAGGAAGAAGAAGGAAGAGAAGGAGGAGAAGGGGAAGAAGAAGAAGAAGAGGAAGAGGAAGAAGGAGAAGGAGAAGAAGAGGAAGAGGAAGAAGGAGAAGGAGAAGAAGGAGAAGGAGAGGACAGATAAGCGTGACTGAGCTTAGAGTAATTGATAATTGGGAGAATGATGGTCCTATTAACAGAAGTAGTGTAAGTTAGGAGGAGGAGCCAGTTTGGAGTTGTGGTAATGGAAGGTTATGGATTTGTTTGGGGACCTATTGATTTTATAGTATCAGTGGCCCTCTGGGTCAAGTTACTCAGCAGGCAGTTGGATTAGCTTGAAGCTGGGGCTACATTCCTAGGAACCAGGCACTATGGTGAGAATTAAACCCATAGGTAAAAGAGGGGGTAGCAGGAAGTGTGGAGGGAATCCTGAGACGTGAAGCCTTGTGAGACAGTCATGTTTAAGAAAATCAAGGGGAGATGAGACGTAATTAGGTTGATTAGAAGGGTAAGTAGAAGGAGGTCCTATTGTGCTTTGGAAATCCACGGGTGCCAGATAATAGGTACTGGCTCCTCCAGATTCACTCCCCACCCGTCTCCATTCTGTTTTCAGCCCCAGAGGCTGCCCCGTATGGCTCCATGTCTTTGGCTTCAGGATGGGTATAGTCAAAGGGGTGTCTGGCAAGAGACCCAAAGGAGAGAGGACAGGGAGAGGTTGCCTTAGGGTGGATCTGACTCTTATCCAAACGTCACTCATAGGTCCTCGCAAGGCAACTGCTATACATGATTCTCTATGCTTACAGGCTCCATAACTTTCCCTTGCCTTGTCCCTTTTGGGGCCAAGAATGGTTAACTGCCCAGCTTCTGCCATATCTGAATTAATCCTATCCATATGGCTCTCTTGACTCTGCCTGCATTTTATAATTAGTCCCTTATAAATATTCCTAACTTATCCTAATTTGAGTGTTCTGTTCTTCTCTTGTTGGGACCCTGATTGATATATCTGCTAAACCCTAATATGAACAGTAAGTATTGACTAGCAATCTGACTGGGAACACTGAGGTTGCCCTAGCCTCAATCAATAGTCCTTTTTATTTACTGGAATCAACAGCAAAATTTAATTTCAGCCATAATTCTACGTCGTTCTTGGACTCCTACCCAGATCCTGCTTGCAACTGATTAAAAAGAACCTTTGATAATCAAACTAAGCTAAGCCTAAAACCAACAACACACTTTTTGACCAAGATGCTGATCTATGCATAAAGAAAGTGAGCACACCTAGAGATAAGAGAGAAACATCCCTGATTCTTGATCCTCTCAAGGTGGGCACATCTGGCAGCCTCGACTAAATGCTCAAGATACAAAAGAATCCCAGCTCCTTGGCCATGTGATACTCCTAGTGCCGCCCGGAGGTCAGTAGCCATCCATTGTTGGTGGCCCAGCTTCTCAGGAACTTCTTGACCTCCAGAGCCATATCTTACACTGAGTCTCCAGCTTAAAGAAGACTCCAAGACAAGAATATCCAACTTTGGTTTGATCTAACCAAATCAACCCCGGGAGCCCGTGGAGACAAACTGAGCATTTAGTGGTCTTTTTCAGTGAAAATATTTTAGTGATGAGAATTACAGAGGGAAACTCCTGTAAGCCTGGGATAAGGAGGGGCATAGAGAGATTGGTTATGTTTCTGAAACTTGGCCTGTCCCTGCAGTGTTGAGGAATTTCTAAGGATGGGGTTGTGTGGCCTTGGCAGGGGTGAGTTTTAGGTTTCAGAAGAGAAAAAGGTAGTCTTCTGATAGTCAAGGAAACATGTCTAAGTGGTGAATAAGCAGAGGCTCTGAGGTTTCAGGAGCAGCTGGGGTGGGAATATGGAGCTGTTGCTCATCTTATTATCACGTAGAGGCAGATTTGTGAGGCCTCCATGTATTTCTTTGGTCAATGATCAGACCTATGGTACAGCTTCCCTGATCCCGAGAAAACATTGAGAATGAGCCATTTCAGAGACTTCTAAGCTCTTCAGCCTTGCAGGGTTTGAGTGGGGGTGGGAGGGGGTTGCAGATTTCTGATGAGTGACAAGTCCTGCTGTCAGGATTCTGCAGCAAGAGTCTTAAGGCTGGCAGACGCTGCTATAAAAGCAAGCACCTTCCACTCAAGGCAGTGCTTCTGGCATTTTACGACTGAAGTAGGATATACTCTGGGGGAGAGCCGTGGTTTAGTGTTGGAGAGAAGAGTGGCTTGGCAGGTAAACTCTGACCCCTCAGCTTAAAGAGGATGCTACGGGGAAGGGATCCTGAACTGTGAAATAGGTTTCTGGGGTGGCTTATATTATCTTTGGGCTTGTGGTTCCCATAATTATTGGTATTCTCAGTCTCACCTTGAGGATCTCACAGTGAGAATGTTATCTTAGCCATCGGCAGTTTGATGGGTATTTTTTTAAGTTATTTCTTCAATGCATTTAGTACCTTCAACAGAAATGCCTGCCAGGATTTGCTATAAATAATCCTGATCAGGATAATCAAAAGCTGTAGCCATGTGACTTCCTATTTCCCCTTCGCTTTGATTTATATCTACAATGTTCTTTGAGATACAGCCACCCCTCTTTGTTCCTACTAATTCCTTGACCGAGAATCCTCCTGAAGGGTAGGTATCATTTTCTTTTCTTTCCCGAATGTACATGCATGTTAAAAATCTTTCTTGTAAGTGGGGAAATTTATAGCAAACAGAAAATGCTGCATCAGTTCAAGTTATCAGAGAAATCCTTCAGGAAGTGAAGCAAGTACCTTTAGCTAAGCTGAGCAATAGCTACACAGTGATGATTTGGAGGAAAAAGAGGGAAAAGCATGACTGGAAAGTATAGGATGCAATAAAAGGGCAGTCTCAAAATGATAGCTCTGTGATATGGATATGATATTAAATTCATGTCTAATAACCAAATGTCTCATTCGCATAAGTACTTATTAAGTATCAGACACTGTGCTGAGCCCATTGCCTACACCATCTGATTCAATCCTCACATCGACACTCTGAGGTAAGTACTGTCATTATTTATATTTGCTGATGGTGACTGTACCCAGGTCACACTGTTTGTAGGTAGTAGATCAAGCATTCAAATTTAGGGGCCAGCTTGGAGGCTGGTTACTCCTATGCCCATATGAAAACGATGGTGCTTTCAAAGGGGTGTGTGTGTGTGTGTGTGTGTGTGTGAATGGTTGGTTTTCTTACAAGGGGACACTTTGCAAAGATGTGTGCAGAGATTAGGGAAAGTGCCCGGAGCTAGAGGCAGTAGAATTATCACCCCCAGGCACACAAAAGGACAGGAGGGAGAAGTTGGTGGAACTCTAAAGGAGAAACAATCATGCTATTCTGTTGGGGGACACAGCCAGCCGTGTGCTAGAACACACAGGAGCTGATTGGTAGCATTTTTGCCCAACTCTGCATTCGGTGACGTCACATTGGCAACCATATAGGTTGTGATGATAATACTATGCCACAGAAATCAGCAAATACTACGAACAAGAACTCCTCCTCCTCCTTTTTTTCAGGGAGCCAGCTGTTACACATTTACAAGCACACTGCTGGATACAGCCAACCTGACGCAATCTCTCAATGAGGAAGCTGCGAAAACTCACACCTACATCTTGCTCTCAAGATGGAGACAGGACCAAGCTCAGTAGGAAGCCAGAGGACACTGGAGCCAGAACACTTTGCCCTGTTCAAACCATCCTCTGGGGGAGACAGCAGGTGGAGGAGGGTGGAGAGTAGACAGATACCTTCCAGTCCATCATTATCACCCCCTGATTTCCCACATCAGTGGAGGTAACTTTGGCAGACAATTGGAAATGTTGGATTTTCTAGTAGGGCCAGCAAATTAGTTCATCTTCTTCTTCTTTTTTAAACAATAGAAAGTGACTCTAAGTTATTTTTTATTTACCTTTATTTTTATTTACTTATTATATATTACATATAATTATATATATAATTATTTATTACTATATTATTTATGAGAAAGTTATGAGATGGCTCAGAGAATCAAGAAAGGACCTAAAGAATAAGGCTCACGAAGGACAGAACCAGAACAGCTCTGGTTTAGCTAAGTGGGAGGAAGTAATCAGTGATGCCTTCAGAGCATCTCTGTTGAAATAAATCCCATTCCAATTTTTTTTTTTCTTTTAACAGTCCTTCAGTGACCCTGCTCAAGATGAACTTAGAATAAAATTTGATTGGCCAACTTCAGTCAGTGGCAAATAGAAGACAGGGTTCCTTGAGAGTCCCAGTGAGACTCCCGTAATAAGAAGCCAGTAATTTCCAACAAGGAATTTGGACTGCTCTTAAAAAACGGGAGGGCGAATGAGTGCTGGGAAGCCAAGGAACAGTGCCCACTACCATCTAGGACATGACCTTGCTGCAGGGTCCCTCCTGAGTTGGGGGGCAGAGACCATTAACGTGGAAGTAACTGAGAATTAATTGTCCTTTAAAAATCTCCAGGCATAATGTCAATAGTTCAGAGTGTAACACTCTTTGACATTAACAGAGTTCACACTGAAAAATCACAGGTATGTAAATAAATGTCGGAATGAAAATAAATAGGAAACTGAAAGAAAAGCTGAGATGTGCTGATGTTTAAGGAAGATCATACATCACTGTTTTGCCAAACCTGATGAACAGATAAGTATGTTCCAGCAGCATTCAGAGTGAGTAGAAATTTTACAGTTAAACATGGAGCCAGGCAGGGGCCCCTGGGTGGCTCAGTCCATTAAGTGGCCAACTTCGGCTCAGGTCATGATCTCACAGAACGTGAGTTCGAGCCCCGCATCGGGCTCTGTGCTGACAGCTCAGAGCCTGGAGCCTGTTTCAGATTCTGTGTCTCTCTCTCTCTTTGACCCTCTCCCGTTCATGCTCTGTCTCTGTCTCAAAAATAAGTAAATGTTAAAAAAAATTTTTTTTAAATAAAAAAATTAAAAAAAAAAAGGAGTCTGGCAGTAAGTAGAATGGGTTTGTAGGAGATTTTGTAGAGCACAAAGTTGTAAATACGATTTAAGAGAAAATGCTTGACCTTCCAGGCTGTGGCCCCCGACCTGCAATGTCCACCTGCTCTTTTCTCCACTTCATGCTCTGCTGCCCTTCAAGACCCAACAGACATGTTTTTCTTCTCCCAGACCCTTCCTGGACCAGCTCAATCCAGCCCAAGCCATAATTGAATACCGCTTTTTGTCCTGTGAATTTGGCAGTTCCCAAATGACCCCTTGTGTTGTTACACAGCTCCGGACATGTGCCTCCAGACCCTCATCTGGGGTTTAGGAATAATGAAGGCAGGATCTATCTGGTGGCGAGAAGTTGGCTGTTGGAGATTTCATGTAACTTTTACAAAATTTGGTCTTTCTTCCCTTTTCTAGTTCCTCATCTGCCAAAACCGTGAAAATAGGGACCTTAAGAAGGGTTTGTCCTTCCTCTCTCTTTTTTCCTACCCCACAGTGTTCTTGAGAAAATCAGTGACAGTGAACACATAACAGCCCACATGAGACTTAATATTTTGTCTGACGCTCTTTGCCCTATCAGTCAAGATCTCCCGAGCACGCAGGAAGATCCTTGTAATGGTTGCAATATCGGTAGTAGTTATCTCATGCTGCATGTTCTTCCTCAATGACTTCATCTACTTGGGCAGTTTCAGCTGTGGTCTTTAAGGGGCTAACTCTCCATCTGCCTCTAGCTGACCCATCTTCCAAGCCCCAGGCCCATATTTCCAACTGGGTGTTCTGTCGACATCAGTGTCCGTATGTCCTGAGTTGAACCCATCCTTCCATACAGACCTAGTCCTTCTTTTGACTGAAGCCCCTGGCCACAATCAGAACTGGGCTGCATACCGCTTATGCTTGAAATCCTGGAAATATCGCAGTTCCAGCATCTCCCCCATCACCGTCTCCCACCCAGGAACCCGGTTGAGCCTACCACTGTGTTCCTCAGGTTCCATTTTCTCTGCAGCCCCATACCTGACCTTCATTAAATCTCAGCCTTGCAAGAATGTCCTGATTAGTCTCTGCCCATCACCTCAGCCCATGCTCTAAGCTGTCATTAGAGTTCTGTTCCTAAGACACTGGCAAGATTGTGTCAAACCCCAGCATCCTCTCCACCCACCAAAGTTTATAGTCTCCCTGCTCTTGCATATGAAGAGCTGTGCAACTCGAACTGTGCACAATGTGTAGCCCCAATAAAACTTTCTGGCCTCGTCTCCTCTGCAATCCCCAGACCTGATGCCACCCACTTGTTTCACGTTTCCTGAATACGCCCTCCACTGTCACACAATTAACTTTGTTGAAGTTATTTCCTTCGTCTTGAATAGTCTTGTCACTCAGGTTCTGCTTAATCTTACATCTTCCCAGACACTTTACTAATCTTCACAGTTAAAATTAATTGTTCCTTCAAGGAGTAACTGCCATTATAGAGAACTGAGCCTGCGCCAGGGGATTTGCGTACATTATCATGTTTAGTCCTCACCACGCTTGGGCAAGTTAGGTATTACAGGCCCATGATCCCTCATCCAAAGCCTTGAAGCCAGCTGTGCTTCCAAGTTCAGAAGTCTAGTTTTTAGAAAGGTAATGTAGCGGGAAGTGTCTCAGTTTCCCCATCTGTAAAATGGGGGGAAAGGTACTAGCCGAGTACCTCTCTCATGGGATTGTTATGAAATAGGCAATGTGTTCCTTCGGAGGAGGGCCTAGTGAAGTGCCCTTATTAAGTGTGCGTTGTGGGGTCTATTTACTTGATTGTTATAAATAACATATAATAGCTTATGAGCAAGCCCTCACTAGGAAAATAAATGGCTCTCACTTTTATAGTTACCTAATTTGTATCGGGAAAGCAATTTGGATGGTGATAAGAGCCCTCGTTTTGCTGGATGTTGTGTTTCTTTTTCTTTCTTTACTTTCATTTCCTTCCGCTACTTACCACACCCTTTACTCAGCATTTCCTATCAAAATCACAGGCCTCCTGCAACTGCAGTCGAAAGTCTTCCTTCATTTTTCTGGCCTATTTTACAATTAATTCATATTTTTCTCTGGCAAAAAAAAATTATGCTAGATCGTTATTCCCTTCTTCTCTGACAAAAATACTTTATGACAATTATGCTAGTTTTTAGTAATTCAATGCAAGCATCACCAACACACTCATTTGTTTTATTCTTTTATGGGCCCTGGATACAGAAGGGACCAAGAATGTAGTGCTGGCTGGCAGGGACCTTGAAGATCAGCTAGTATGCATGACCTGGGTCTATTTACTTATCTTTTCTACTTGAAGAAACAAAGGAGAAGAGGGCTCCTTCTCAAGCTCGCACAGCTAGTTAGCAACATAACACTTGGTAGATCCCAGCTGCCCCCACTCCCACCTCTTCCCCCCAATCCCCAAGCAACCACTGATGCCCTCTCTCTCACCATAGATTATTTTCCTAGAATTTCATGAAAATGGGATCAAACGCTATGTATTTTTTTGACTCTGGCTTCTTTCACTCAACATACTGTTTTTGAGATTCATCTACATTGTTGCCTGAATTGGAAGAGTCTTCTTTTTTATTGAGTAGTATTTTCTTATAAAGATATATCACAATGTATTTATCCATTCTTCTGCTGATGGATGAGTGTGTTATTTCTGGGTTCTGACTATTATGAATACAACTGCTATGACCATCCTTGCATATGGCTGTTTGTAAATATATATTTTCATTCCCTTTGGGTAAATACTTAGGAGTAGGCTTGATGGGTCATAGGATAAGTACATATTTCATTTTGTGAGAAATTACCATTTGCTTCATCATGTCCACCTAAAGTTGGGGTTGTCAGTTGTATTAGCCAGGGTTCTTCAGAGAAACAGAACCAATAGGCTATAAATGAGATTTATTATAAGGGATTGGCTTATGTGATTACAGAGGCTGAGAAGTCCCATGATCTGCCATGGGAGACCCCAGAAAGCCAATGGTGTAATTCAATCTGAGTATGAAGGCCTGAGAATCAAGAGAGCTGATGATGTAAATACCAGTCCCTGGGCCAGAGAAGATGAGATGAGATGAGATGAGATGAGATGAGATGCCCCCACTGAAGCAATAAGGCAGAAAAACAGGGGGGAATTCCTCTTTCCCCTACCTTTTGTTCTAGTTAGGCCCTTAATGGTTTGGATGATACCTACCCACACTGAAGAGGGCTGTCTATTTCACAGAATCCATCAGTCCAAGCACTAATCTCATCTGGAAAATCCTTACAGACACACTCAGAAATAATGTTGAGCCAAATACCTGGTGAATCCTCTAATCCAGTTAAATTGCCATATAAAATTAACTTTCACATTAGTCTTTTAAATTTTAGTCTTTCTAGTGAGTGTGAAGTTGTACTTATTGTGATTTGAATTTGCATTTTCCTGATGACTCATCTGTGTTTCCCTGATGAATCTTCACGTGATTATTGGCCATCCCTTATACCTTCTTTTGTGAAGTGTCTACTCAAATCTTTTGCCCATTTTTAATTGAGTTATGTTTGTCCTTTGAGTATTGAGTTACAAAAGTTCTTTATGTATTCTGAATACAATTCCTTTGTCAGATATATGTGTTACAAATATATTCTTCTAAATAGGTGGCTTACATTTTCATATTATTTAAGATGTCATTGGAAGAGCTCATTTCAAAAATTTTAACGAGGTCTAATTAATCATTATTTTCCTGTGTAGGTTGTGGTTTTTTGTATCCTATCAAAACACCTTTTTAAAAATGTATTCCAGTGTCATAGAGATTTTTCTCCTATTTTTTTCCCCAAAGCTTTATTGTTTTAGCTTTTGTATTCATGTCTATGATCCATTTTGATTTATTTTTGTGGATGGTATGAGGTGAGTTGGGTTTTCTTTTTTTTCATATAGATTTCTTGTTGTTTCAGCACTGTTTGTTGAAAAGATTTTCCTTTCCACTGAATTATCTTTGTACCATTGTTGAAAATCAATGGACCACAAATGTGTATCTCTATTTCTGTACTCTGTTCTATTTTGTTGATCTATATGTCTATTGTTAGGACAAATCACACTGTCTTGATTACTGTAGCTTTATAGTAAGGCTTTAACTAGGGTAATATCTCCAATTTTTTTTTCAAAATTGTTTTGGCTATTCTTGGTCATTTTATAATCAGCTTGCCAATTTTTACAAAAAAGTTCTGTTGGAATTTTTATTGGAATTGCACTGAACCTATAGATCAATTTTGAATGATAGTCATTCTGACAATCATTCATATTGGAAATATGAAGTCTTCTAATCCATAAACATGGCATATTTCACCATTTATTTCAATCTTTAAATTCGCTCAGTAGTATTTTATTTTGTATTTTTCAGTGTTTAGGCTTTGTACACATTTCATTTTCCATAATATTACATTTTTATGGTATAAACAATTCTAATTTTCTTTTTTTTTTCTAATTTTTTCAAATTGTTCATTGTATAGAAACACAATTGACTTGTGTATATTAACCTATGTCTTGAGCACTTATGAGTACTAGTAGCTTTTTTTCTTGGCTCTTCAAAACTTTCTACAAATAAAGTAATTTCATTTGTGAATAAAGTCAACTTCACATCTCCATTTTCATTTTTTATGCCTTCATGCCTTCTGTTTCTCTCTCTCTCTTTTTTTTTTTTTTTTTTTTTTTGCTTCATTGTCCTGCTAGAATCTCTAGCACAATGTTCAACAGAAATGGTGAGAATGGGGCGCCTGGGTGGCTCAGTCAGTTAAGCGCCTAGCTCTTGGATTCAGCTCAGGTCATGATCTCACAGTTTGAGTTTGAACCCTACACAGGGCTCTGTGCTGACAGTGTGAGCCTACTTAGAATTCTGTCTCTCCCTCTCTCTGCCCCTCCCCCCATCAAAATAAATAAATAAACTTTAAAAAAATGTGAATTGCTCCCCCATCTCCCCCAAAAGAAATGGTAAGAATGGACAAGCTTGTTGTATTGCCAGGTCTAAGAAGAAAACGTACAGTCTTTCAACACAAAAGATGATCTTGGCCTTAAGACTTTTTGTTTTGTTTCATTGACGTCCTTTATTAGGTTGAAAAAGTTACCTTCTATTCTATGTTTACTGAGAGACTTCATCAAAATTTACTCTCAATATGATAAGTTACACTGATGGATGTTCAAGGGCTAACCAACTTTGCATCTTGAATAAACGTGTTATTTAAATTTTTAAAAAATAGTTAATTAATTTTGAGGGAGAGAGCATGAGCAAGGAGGGGCAAAGACAGAGGGAGAGAGAAAGAATCCCAAGTAGGCTCCCCACTGTCAGCCCAGAGCCTGAATCAGGGGCTCAAACTCAGGAACCATGAGATCATGACCTGAGCCAAAATTAAGAGTTGGACATTTAACTGACTGAGCCACCCAGATGCCCCACGTTATCATTTTTATATCTTACTCGCGATGTTTTATCCTTGTTATATCCTGCTGAATTTTATCTGCCAAAATTTTGTTTAAGATTTTTGCATCCGTACTTGTGAGGAATATTGGTCTATAGTTTTCTTCTTTTGTAACATCTATGCCTGGTTTGGGTGTCCCGTTAATATCGGCCTCATACAATGATTTATTTGGAAATTATTCCTTTCTCCTGTGTTTTCTCAAATAGTTTTTGAAGGATTTGTATTATTTCTTCTTTAAATGTCTGGTAGAATTCACCAATGAAGCTGTCTGGGCAAGGTTTTAAATTACTAATTCAATTTCTTTAGTAGGTATGAGTTTGAATTTTCTATTTCTTCTTACGTTAGTTTGGTAAATTCTATCTTCCAAGAAAGTTGTCTGTTTCATGTAAGTTGTCAAATTTATGTAACTTGTTCATAATATCTCCTTATTATCTTTCAATGCCAGTAGACTGTATATATTCTTTTATCCCTGATATTGTTAATTTGTACTTTCTCTGGTTTTTCATTGATCTTTTCAAAGAACTAACTTCTGCTTCCATTAATCTTCTCTGTTTTTATTTTTTGTTTCATTCACTCCTGCTCTTTCTTTCTGCTGCTTACTTTAATTTGCTCTTCTTTTTCTAATTTCTTAAGGTCAAAACTTATATCATTGATGGAATTCAAGCTATTGTATTGTAATACTTCAAGTATTACAAAGCTGTAAAAACTTATATCATTGATATTAGACCTTTTCTCCTTTTCTAATATAAACATTTAAAACTATACCTTTTACTCTAAGTACTACTTCAGCAAAACAAATTTGAAATATTGTGTTTTGTCATTCAGTTCAAAATATTTTCTTTTCTCTCTTGCGATTTCTTCTTTGACTCATGGGTTATTTAGATACGTGCTATTTAATTTTAAAGTATTTGGTGCTTTCCGATTTGTTTTATTGTTATTATTTCTCATTTAATTCTATTGTGGTCAGACAATAGGCTACATACAATTTCAGTCTTTTGATACCTACTGAGACTTATTTTATGGTCCGGGATATGGTCTGTCTTGATGAACATTTCATGTGTACTTGAAAAGAATGCTTTAGTCCGAAATTGTTGAGGGTATTGTTCTACAAATGTCAGGTTATAGCAGATATGTTGCTCAGATCTTCTTATATCCTTATTATTTTGGCTGTTTGTTCTATTAATTACTGAGAGAAGTATATAAAAATCTCCAACTCTATACATTTGTCTATTTTTCTTCACTTCTATCAGTTTGCTTCACATTTTTGAAGCACTACATTTATTTTGTATCATAACAATAGATAATACATTATCATAAAATGTCCCCTCTGCCTCTTATTACATTTTTTCTTAAATTCTGTTTATCTTTTATTAATACAGACACTCTAGCTCTCTTATGCTTACAGTTGGCCATATAGATAGATAGATAGATAGATAGATGCTTTTACTCCACTTACATCACTGTAATTAAAGTGAAACTCTTACAGACAGCAAATGATTGGGTCTTGCTTTTTTATCCGATCTGACTCAGTCTCACAATCTCTGTTTTTTGATTACAGTGCTTATTCAATCTAAATTTAATGTAATTTTTGATCTGATTGGATTTTGGTCTACCATTCTGCTATCTGCTTTCTACTTGTCTCATCTGTTTTTGTTCCTGTTCCTTTTTTCTTACTTTCTTTTGTGTTCATCAATTATCGGTAGCATTCCATTTTAATTCCTGTATTGACTTTCTAGCTGTATCTCTTGGCATTATTTCTTTAGTGATTGCTCCAGGAATTACAATCTTTACTTTTTCACAATCTATTTAATGTTGAATTAACTTAAAATTTGAAATATAGGAACCCTGTGACAATATGGTTCCACTTAACATTCACTCATTGTCTGTGCTAGTGTTTTATCTATATATTACATCTGTGCCTATTATAAACCAAATAATACTAGATTCCAAGTTTCTTCTCTTTTATGCCTGATTCATGAAGAGATAGTGAAGTCAAACAATACTTTTAATAGTTATAACTTGACCCAACAAGGTCAAAACCAATTTCTCATTGCACTAAAAAGTTTCCAAAAACATTTCATGTCTTTATGTCATGAAAGCTAGTGATTGGGGAACCCTGAGCAGCTCATTGAGGTTTATTCCTTGCCTCTGAAACAAACGTCTGGGATATTTACATTTCAAAGTAGAAAGAGAATTAAAAAATCCTCTTGTCAGCACTCTTTTTGTTCCCAGAGAAGTGCATCCAGATATGCAGTGGGCTGATCTAAGATCACATGCATTCATTCATTTAGTAATTCACTGAAAAATTCACCATTTGTTGTAAAAAATGTTTATTAACTGCTTACCATGTCCCTGTTAATGAAGATACAAAAATGAGTAAGAACTAAAAAACACTGAACTGTACCCTTAAAACAGGGGAGTGTCATGGTAGGTAAATTGTACCTCAGATAAAGCTGTTTTAAAAAATGAGTAAGATCCGGGGGCGCCTGGGTGGCTCAGTCGGTTGAGCGTCCGACTTCGGCTCAGGTCACGATCTCGCGGTCCGTGAGTTCGAGCCCCGCGTCGGGCTCTGGGCCGATGGCTCAGAGCCTGGAGCCTGCTTCCGATTCTGTGTCTCCCTCTCTCTCTGCCCCTCCCCCGTTCATGCTGTGTCTCTCTCTGTCTCAAAAATAAATAAAAAACATTAAAAAATTAAAAAAAAAAAAATGAGTAAGATCCAGTCCTTTCCATCAAGGAGATCATAGTGTAATGGAAGTGTAAGACACATAGAGGCAATTACAACAAAATGTGAACATGCTGTAACAGACCCGTATGCTTTGCCACTTAACACTGGAGTACCCTGGGGCTCAGGCTTGGACCTCTTCTATTTTCTTTCTACAACCACTCCCTTTATGATCTCATTCAGTGTCATGGCTTTAAATATCAACTGTATGCTGATGACTCCAAAATTTCTATCTCCAGCAGATGTCTCTCCCAAACTCCAGACTCATGCACCCAATCGACAACCTGACATCTCTGCTTTAAAAGCTAATTAGTATCTCAAACTCAACACCTCCAAAACCACATTCCTCATCTTCCCCTCCAAATCTGCTCCTTCGACAACCTTCATCATCCCAATGCATCAACAGTTCCATCATCATAGTTGCTCAGGCCAGAAAACCTTGAAGTCATCTTTGACTTGTTTCTTTCTGTGATTTAATCCATCAGGAAATGCTATTGGCTCTCCATTCAACATATATCCAGAATATATCCAGAACATATATCCGCTACTTACCATGTCCCCTGCTGTAATCCTGGTCCCAACCACCATCTTCTCTTGCATGGATTATTGCCTTATTCCCCCAACAGTCCATATTCTATAAAACACAGGAACCTTTAAAAATGTAACTCAAGTGAAATCAGTTCTCTGATCAAGTCCTCCAATGGCTTCCTGTTTCCCTACTAGTTAAAGCTGAAGTCCTCACAGTGGCCTCAAAAACCCCTCAAAATCTGGGCTCCCATCTCCATTCTATTATCTTTCTTTTTTTTTAATGTTTTTTGTTTTGTTTTGTTTTTTAATTTTTGAGACAGAGAGAGACAGAGCATGAGCAGGGAAGGGGCAGAGAGAGAGGGAGACACAGAATCTGAAGCAGGCTCCAGGCTCTGAGCTGTCAGCACAGAGCCCGATGCGGGGCTCAAACTCACAGACCGTGAGATTGTGTCCTGAGCTGAAGTTGGACGCTTAACCAACTGAGCCACCCAGGTGCCCCACTATTATCTTTCTTATCTAGTCTCCCCTACTGCTCTTTCTATTTTGTTCCATGCATATGAGCTTCCTTGCTGTTCCTCAAATATTACTGGCAAGCTCTTACTTCAGGACCTTTGAACTTGCTGTTCCCTCTACCTGGAGCTCTCTTCATCAGATATCCCCGTTGCTCACTTCCTCACCTGTTTCAAGTCTTTGTTCGGATGTCACCTTCTCACTGAAGTCTCCCTTGATTACCCAATTTTGATTTGGAAGCATCTCACTAGCACCCTGGCACTTCTATTGCCCTTCCCACTCTATTTTCTCCATAAGCACTAATCACCTTAAATCTACCTCATAAACAACTTACTTTTTTGGTTCATTTTCTGTTTATCCTCAATAGGCCAAGAGTCCTATGAAGGCTTGTCTGTATGTTCATAACCGTTTCACAGGGTCGAGCACAGTAAGGTGTTCAAGAAAACATTGGAATGATTGTATCAATATGCCTAGTACTCTTAAGAGAAGAAAATGGGTGGGTTTTCTTCTGTGACCAGGCCAGGTTTTTTTGTTTGTTTTTTTGTTTTTGCATGTTTGTTTGTGGGAGGGCTACAATGGAGGAAAGGTTGCTAGATGTTAGGGGAAAGTTAATTGTGCAAGTGACAGTTGAACTTGGCTGTGAAGGATGACCAGGAATTTGCCAGACAGAGAAGACAGTAAAGGGCATTCCAGGTAGAAGCAGCAGCATGTGCAAGGGCAATATTTTCCAAAAGCATGGCATGACCGTTAAACGTCAACGAGTGGGACATAGGGGCAGGGTCGAGCGGGCAAAATGAATTGACGGGGCCAGAGAGGAGGCCTGGAGGGCTGGTCAGAGCCAGCCACGAAAGACAGAGTTAGATTAGACCTAGGTCTTCCAACTCCCTCTCCAGTGCTTTGTCCACTGCTTCAGAAGGACTCTCTTTTCAGCCCCAAACTTACTTTTCCTTTGGGTGTCATAGGTTGATGCCTTTACCGCCCATGTTTTCCTTTATAAATAATTGTATTCATAACCCCAGAGTGTGAGGTCTAAGACACGTGATTCTAAAAGTATGTACATTGTAAAAACAAAAAAGCTGAAAGCATTTGTATTTTGAGATAGATTATATAGAATTTTGATTTCTCAAATCCAAAAGACTGATTATTTCAAATCAAAATTCCCAAAGAAGTGACAGTTGGTGCCTGGTGCAAGCCTATTTTCACCATCAATTTAGAGTTCAAACTCTATAGGAAAAAAATGCCAATGATCTAACACACAGAGGGCTATGGAAATGGATGTAAATTTGGGAAGAATCAAAAAATGTTCTCCACAATTTTCTGGCAGCTGACAACTGACAATGATATATTAACTATTATATATTTGAATTGTTAAATTAAACAACAAGGGGGGCGCCTGGGTGGCTCAGTCGGTTAAGCATCCGACTTCGGCTCAGGTCATGATCTTGCGGTCCATGAGTTCGAGCCCCGCATCGGGCTCTGTGCTGACAGCTCAGAGCCTGGAGCCTGTTTCAGATTCTGTGTCTCCCTCTCTCTCTGACCCTCCCCCATTCATGCTCTGTCTCTCTCTGTCTCAAAAATAAATAAACATTAAAAAAAAAAATAAATAAATAAAATAAAAAATAAAAAATTAAACAACGAGGAGTAGGAAATTGTGTGTAGTAAAAGTGATCATGGACTATAATATTGTTGTTTTAGTCTTTTTAAAAATTGTTTTATTCTTAAAAGTGATATTTTTTATACTTCAATTTTTCTTAATTCCATTTGTAAGGCTGAAGATTTGCACCTTTTTATTAACTTTGTCAGAGTTAAGTATTAAATATTAAAAATAGGCAATAAGCAGACCAATTATACATTAATTCATTCAACAAATATTTGACAGCCTATTATGAACAAGGAATGTAATCTGGTTTTGGATTCCACACGACACAAAAGCAAGTAGCTATTTCTCTTTTCTTAAAATAACCATGAGGAATACGTTGACCTAGAGGGTGGAGATTAACCACTCAAATCAATTTGTAAATTTATAGTTTTACTTGATTTAAGAGTAAACAGTTGTGAGAATACCCCAAAAGTCCTATGGAAAGCATATCATTTCCATTTACCTGTATGCACAACAAACGACTAAACTTTTGTTGGAAGTTGTATCAGCCAATATTTATCTTCAACGGGGATTATTTCTAAGATTCCTTACATTGGCATGAACTGAAACTGCATCCAGCACTTGGGAGCCTGATACTCCTACGACCAGATCCATTTTCTCTGTAAAAACATATATCCGCATAGTATTTTTAAACTGCATTTCTTGCAATATGTGGCAAGAGCCACACAGATGTTCTGTCACTCTGACCTAGCAATTCTACTCCCGGGAACTTATCCAAAGGAACTAATTCCACAGAAGCGAAAATCTATATGCACGAAGATTTTTACTACAGGGCCATCTATAGCAGCCCAACTTGAGAAGCAATCCAAGTTTCTATAACAGGAAAACGATTTTAAAAAGTGTAGTGCATCAGCCAGATGCCATATTACGTGGTCATTAAAAGTCAGAATCGTGAAGACTGCGGAAGTGTCAAAAATATTTTTGATAAACCTTAAATTAAAAGATAGTATTTTAGAAATGGCACTTACAGGGGCGCCTGGCTGACTCGGTCAGTTAAGCATCCAACACTTGCTTTCAGCTCAGGTCATGATCTCTTGGTCATGGGTGTGGAGCCTGCTTGGGATTCTCGCTCCCTCTGCCCCTCCCCCACTCATGCTTTTTCTCTCCCTCTCTCTCTAAAATAAAATAAAATAAAATAAAATAAAATAAAATAAAATAAAAATGGCATTTACATTGTGATTATAAATATGTAAAACTAGATGAACATGTGCAGGACTAGAAGATAAAATTGAGAAAGGAAAACGAGTCTGTTCAAATAGAGGAATTAGGAGTGTGTTTTACTTTTTATGAAAATTTTTCAAGTTTTTGGGACACTTGGGTGGCTCAGTCGGTTGAGCATCCGACTCAGGTCATGATCTCACGGTTTGTGAGTTCGAGTCCCGCGTCCGGCTCTGTGCTGATAGCTCGGAGCCTGGAGCCTGCTTGGATTCTGTGTCTCTCCCTCTCTCTACCCCTCCCCTGCTCACGCTCTGTGTCTCTCTGTCTCTCAATAATAAACAAATGTTAAAAAAATATTAAAAAAAATTTTTTCAAGTTTTGTGTTACATCAACTTTTTTTAAAAAAGATTTTTTTAAGTAATCTGTACACCCAATGTGGGGCTTGAACTTACAACCCCGAGATCAAGAGTCAAAGGATCCTCCGATTGAGCCAGCCAGGCGCCCCTACATCAACTTTGCAACTGAAGAGCGTGTCATGCGAAATCAACCCACACCGTAAAGATATGTCCACGTAGATCATAAATAAAAGCTGGGTGTCTACAGAGTTGACCCATTTGTGCTCCCTGTGAGCTTTCCTCTGTAGTCCTCTCTGTAACTATAATTAGTTATCTCCAACCCCAATGTGGCTGCATTGGAGATAAGGCCTTTGAGGAGGTGATTAAGGTGAAATGAGGGGATCGGGGTGGAGCTCTGATCCCACAGAACTGGCGTCTAAGAAGAGACACCAGAGGTCTCTCTCTCTCTGCCACGTGAGGACACAGTAAGAAGGCAGCCACCTGCAAGCCAGGCAGAGGGCTCTCACTAGAACCTGATCATGCTGGCACCCTGATCTCAGACTCATAGCCTCCAGAACTGTGAAAAAAAAAAAAAAATTAAATGTTTGTTGTTTAAGGCACCCAGTCTGCAGCCCAAGCAGACTAAGACACTAACCTCCAAGGACCACGTGGATTCTGTCGGCACAGCGTTCCAGGTAGACAGCACAGGCACCGGGAACACAAGGTGCCCCTCGCCCCGAGTGCCGAATGTCCAGCTTTGGGGGCACGTCCAGAATCGGTAACAGCAACGTAAGTTCTGCCAGCTGCGGCAGTTCTTTACATGCAGGGTGTTCAGAAATTAGGTGATTTCATGTGTGAACACGACAGCACACCCGCACACCAACGTATGCATGCGCTCTTCCAACAAATATGTATTGAGCACCAACTGTGTGTGGGTTGAGCACATTGGTGCAGAGGATACAGCAGTAATCGGAACAGACAAAACTCCCTGTCCTCAGAAAGCTGATCTTCTACTAGGGAGGACAGGTGATAAATGAAATGAGTAAGCAAAATATATGGTATGCCACATAGTGGTGAGTGTTAAGAAGAAAACTAAGGCAGCAAAGGGGCTAGGGAATAAGCAGTGATTTTCAAGAGAGAGGTTAGGGGAAGTCTCACCAAGAAGGTACCAGTGCAATAAAGACCTGAAGCAGGTAAGGGAAGGAGCCATGTGTGTATCAAAAGAACATTCCAGAATGACAGAAAGGCAAAGAGTCTGAGGTGTGTTGGAAAGTCACCAAGCAGGGGGAGATGGCAAAGAAGAGAAGAAACGAGGGGAGAGAGGTGAGGGGCAGTGCAGATCACACGGAGCTCACGGAGCATTCTACTGACCTCACCTTCTCCACTTGGACACAGTCGGCTTCACATTGTAACAAAGTCTCTTCGGCTGCTGTGTGGGCAGCGCAGCTACTAAGCAAAAGCATTGGAATACCTGCCCTATTGGCTCCCCCGGGGCTGCTGTAGCCAATTACCACAAACTGGTGGCTTACAACAACAGAAATGTGTTCTTCCACCTTTCTGGAGGCCACAAGTCTGAAATCAAGGTGTCTGCAGGGGTGGTTTCTTCTGGACCCTCTGAGGGAGAATCGGCCCCAGGCCCGTCTCAGCTTCGGGCCGTTGCAGCAATCGGGCTTGGAGCTACTTGTCACTCGAGTCTCTGCCTCTGGCTTCACCGGGCCCTTTCCCGTGTATGCGTGGTTTTCTGTGTTTCTGTGTCTGAACCTCTCTGTCCTTCTTCTTATGAAGACACCAGTTGTTGGATTAGGGCCTATTGTAATGCAGTATGACTGCATGTTCATCGATTACATCTACAAAGACCCTATTTCCAAATAAGGTCACATTGACAGGTTCCAGATAGATGAACATGAATTCTGGATAGTATACAGTTCGCCAACACACCTATCGCTAAAATAGTGCATTTAGGTGTATGATGAAAAAACTAGGCTTGTTTTTTCAGGTCCATTCCTGCAGTTTACAGGAAGGAAAACAGTGTGTGAAATGAAAGGCGATCACTTACCAAGATGGAATTGGCTGAAAACAAAGTATGCGTAAGAAGGCCAAAGTCCAGGTCTGAGACTAATCTGCTGAGTTGTGTTTTTTTTTTTTTTTTCTTTTTTTCCCCAAAGTAGCAGTAAACTTATATGAGCACATACATCTGAAAAGAAAACAAAAAAGGCCTTTCCACAGAACTGCCTTCAGTAATGAAGGTTTTAGCCCCGGTGCTGGCAGTGAGCGGCCAGGCAGTCCAGCAGGTCTGGGTTCAGGATCTCCAGCAGAAAGGCAGGGTAAGGACTGCCAGTCTTTTCCTGCTGACTTGTTATTTTCATTTATTTTTAATTTTTAAACAATTTTTACTGTTTACTTATTTTTGAGAGAGACAGCATGCATAAGCAGAGGAGGGGCAGAAAGAGAAAAAGAGACACAGAATCTGAAGTGGGCTCCAGGCTCTGAGCTTATCAGCACAGAGCCCGATGCGGGGTTCGACCCCACAAACCGTGAGATCGTGATCTGAGCCAAATTCAGATGCTCAACTGACTGAGCCACCCAGGCGCCCCTTCCGGTGACTTTTTAAAAGAGAACATTTTGTGCTCTATGAAACAAAAATGTATACAAATTCAACATTTACAAATACTAACCAAGTTCTTGAACTGCCCCTCTCTTCCCTACACTCACCTGTTGCCGCCTCTCTCCATGGTGCCTTCCGGGCCTGATTCACCAAAGTCCAGGAAGAAATCCCAGGAGAGAAGGTCAACAAGGACAGCGAGGCTCTCTGCTTCTTTACCAGCCTAGTTTGCTGCAGCCAGCCATGCTCCTCAGGGGGCATCGTCTTGACGCATTTATATATGGCTGTGTCCACCTCAGAAGAAAGTCATGGAGCATTTCTGGAGATGATATCGAGCACATGAGGCTACTTCACAACCATGAGCTAGTGATGTCTGGTGATCACAGGGATGGTCTCTACCCTTCTCTTTCTGTCTGTCTCTTTCTCTGATGTCTCTCTCTGTCTCTTATACACACACACGCAGACACTATTTAGTGCCTTGCCTCTTCAAAGCACCACCTGTATACTTCTGGTGTAGCTGTTCCTCTTCTCCATACCCTCTCCCCACACGTGCATATTTTACCCCCCAGTGCCTGGCCTTATGGAGGACTTACACCTCCATCACTTCCACCCAAATGCTGCTCACTTAACACCCGACCGTGTTCCTGCCCCCTTCCTGTTCAATGTGGCTTATACGGCGTTAGCTGGGTCATACATGAAATCAAGTTGCCTGTGACACGGCTCTGTGCTCAATTCAAGACCTATTGAGAGACAGTCACCCTGCCAAGCCTCTGTGAGCAGCATCAGTGGAGAACAGTAGTACAGACACCCTTGCTTCTTTTTTCCATAGACAGTCCCCATTCCCGTGCCCGTATTTTTGGTGTTTCAATACTAAGGCTGGACTAAGTGTGGAATAAGTGTGAAAGCCCAAATAGAAAGACAGGTAGCCACTTTCACTGGAAAAAAAAAAAAAAAAAGTTTGTGTAGCGTTTCATTACGGTTCAGCCTCTGTTGCCTTTCTTTTTGGGTCCCTGCTTTTTCATTTCAATGGTAGCATTTAAAAACACAGTTGTATCCAAAGAAAACAGAAACACTACTTTGCAAAGATATATGCACCCTTATATTTAGTGCAACATAATTTACAATAACCAAGGTATGGGAGCAGCCCAAGTGCCCACCAATAGACAAATGGATAAGGAAGATGCAGCATATGTGTTCCGTGGAATATTACAAGACAGGATGAGATCTTGCCATTTGCAACAACGTGTTGCCATACCTGGAAGGTATTATGCTAAGTGAAATAAGCGAGACTGAGAAAGACAAATATCATATGATTTCACTTCTATGTGGAATCTAAAAAACAAAACATGAATTTAATTTTTTTTAACGTTTATTTTTGAGATAGAGAGAGGCAGAGCATGAACAGGGGAGGGTCAGAGAGAGGGAGACACAGAATCCGAAACAGGCTCCAGGCTCTGAGCTGTCAACACAGAGCCCGACACGGTGCTTGAACCCACGGACCGCGAGATCATGACCTGAGCCGAAGTCGGGCACTTAACCGATTGAGCCACCCAGGCGTCCCCAAAACAAATGAATTTAAAAAATGCAGAAACAGACCTACAGAAAACCAACTGATGGTTGCCAGAGGGAGGAGGGGTGGGGGGGGATGGGCAAAATGGATGAAGGAAGTGGGAGATCCAGGCTTCCAGCTGTGGAATGAATAAGTCGCAGGAATAAAAGGCACAGCACAGAGAATACAGTCAATGACACGTAATAGCATCGTGTGATGACAAATGGTAGCCGCACGTGTGGCGACCACGGCATAACATACAGGAGAAGTCCGATCCCTCTGCTGTACGCCTGAAACTAACGTAGCATTGTAAGTCAACTCTACTCAAGTAAAAAAATTTAAAAAAAGAAAAGGCCATAAAAAAAGAGGCTGTGGTGTACACTTTGCTCTTTAGTATCTCTTTATTGATGTGTATTTTACATGTCATGTAATTCATCCATTTCTAGTGCGCAGTTCAATGAGTTTTGGTAAGTTACCAGGTTGTGCAGCCATAACCATAAATCAGTTTTTGGAGGTTTCCATCACCCTAGTAAGATCTCTCATGCCCATTTATAGCCAATCCATTCCACCTCCACCCCCAACCCCTAGCAACCTCTCTAGCCGCCTAATTAGCAACTATGATAAAATAAAACTTGGTATTGTCATTATAGGCTAAACAGACTCGGACAGCTTCCTTCCTACATGAGGAAGCTGGCATTCTCACAGTGGCTGCCATTGTGGTCTAAGCCCAGGGCCAGTTGTCATGGTGAAACTGAAGGCTGGGGGAGGGGAGATGGAGGTCGTGGCCAGTACACTGACCTTGCTGAAACCCGTAAGCCCCTTACCGCGGAACCACAGTACACTGTCTCCTAAACCCGCTCTGCTGAGAACAACTTTTTTAACAACTTAAAAACAAAATTCACAGGAAAAATGACTATGTGCCTCAGTCTTAAAGTTTTTATTTATTCATTTAAGTAATCTCTAGCCCCAGCATGGGGCTCGAACTCACAACCCCAAGACCAAGAGTCGCACGCTTCTCTGACTGAGCCAGTCAGGCAGCCCCTCAGTCTTAAATTTACTGTAACTTTTAAAAAGTAATATATGTTTGTAAAGCCTGGATTATGACCTAAGAAGGTTTTTGTAACTAAAAAACAAAAGGTGAGATGAACTGTACACAGCTCAAGTACACAGGGAAATGCTGGTCACTGACAGTTTGGAAGTTTGTTTTGTTTTTTAAGAAAGAAATGTCAAAGTAAACACAAGGATCAAAAACCTGGCTGGCTCAGTCAGTAGAGCATGTGACTCTTTATCTCGGGGTCATGAATTCAAGCCCCACGTCGGGGGTGGGTAGAGTTTACTTAAAAAAAAATTTTTTTTAATTAAAAAAAACCGACAGAGGTATTTCTGCCTCCGCTGTCCTCTGTGCTCCATGAGAGGAGAAACGTAATAGATCCTCAATTAATATTTGCTTAAAGAATGAATAAATGAATGAGGGCCCATTATGTTCTAAGTACTATGCCAGAAACTGGGGCTCAAAAGATGACCAAGGACTTCATGTCAAGAAATCTAAGTATAGTGGAGAAGCAGGCATATAAACAAATAATTTCTATGTAGTATGAGAACCAATAGAAGTAATTTCAAGGTATAAAGATCACCCAGAACAGGTGGTAATTAATGGAGGAAATAATTAGGGGAAACTTTGCATGTGCCCATATTCTTCAGGAAGGCAATGACAGAGGAGGGCATTTTAGGCAGAGGAAACAGCATATACGAAGGGAAGAAGTGGGGTGCCTGGGTGGCTCAGTCGCTTAAGTGCCCGACTTCGGCTCAGGATATCATCTTGCAGTTCATGAGTTCAAGCCCCGTATCAGGCTCTGTGCTGACAGCTCAGAGTCTGGAGCCTGCTTCGGATTCTGTGTCTCCATCTCTCTGCCCCTCCCTTGCTTGCTCTCTCTCTCTCTCCCAAAAATAAACAAACATTGAAAAAAACAACAACAAAGGGAAGAAGTAGCAGTCTGAGCATAAAATGTATCAAGGTATGTTCCCCCCCCCCCCCCCCCCCCGCAGCCATGGGAAACAACGCAAATGTTAACAAAGTCTTGGGTGGGGGTCAGATGTAGGAAGCAAGAAACAATATGAAGGTCACCTTCAAGGGCTTTGGTGGGAAGCAAGAACTGTGCACAATGCAATGGTTCTTCCATGGAGGACAGACTAGACGGTGTGAGCAACAGTAAGCAGAACAATGGAGCAAATTTCTTGTGCCAGTTTATGTGTAGGGCCTCAGTGCTGAAAATGTAGGAAAGTGGCAGTGGCAGAAGTCACAGTTTTGATGGAATAAGGTGGCACATGGAATTGTGCGTGAAGTCTGCAGTCGGTAGAGAGATGCACCAGAGAGAAGGAAAAGAAACAAGAACCTCGGACTCTGGCAATAGTGAACTTGGTGAGAGAGGGACAGTCGGAGGTATCAAGTTCAAAGGGGTGGATGGAGAGCAAGAACCAGATTAGCATGGAAATGGGGACCAGGAAGATTCCCTGAGACCATATTATGCAGAGAAAGGAGACTGTTATTCAGACCTGTGGTCTGGTCCAAGCACAATGTGAGAGCTATTTAAAATGCTGCTGATTGAATTTGTCACCCCCACCCCGCCACCAACAAAAAAAGCTGGAAGGTTCTCACCACATATTTGAGGCTTGGAAAGCAAAATGTGTCTTAAAGACCATCCTAAGAGATCACTCTAGAAAGATCTGGAGAATGATATCAGAAACCTTTTAATTTGTTTTGGGAAAAAAAACAGTACAAAGCCAATTGTATATTTCTATACAGTGTTCTAATTCGAGAGACTAATTTCATTGTCAACAAATCTTTTTGTGGCCTTTATAAATAAATCCTTCTGGTATTATCATTGTAATATAGACCTGGCCAATATGTTTGAGTTAAGATCAAGGTTTCCAGAGCAGTCAAATCAAATAAACGGTCCCCTCGCAGATTCTTTTGTAAGAGGTTTCTTATTTATTTTAAAGGGTTTCTGTTTTGTTTTTGAAGAGGGCAGATCTGGGTATGCCCCTAGCCATCTACATCACACCAAAATAACTTGCAGACAAGATGATCCCTTGGTTCCTTTGACTGCGAGATTACAAATGAACAGTCCTGCTTTTAGGTGGACATACTCCCGAGGAAGGAAAGCCACTGAGGACCAGGGTGAAGGTAAGTCAATGGACACTTCAACGTCTCACTGAAGAAAAGAGAAGCAGGAAAAGAAAATTCTCTGCGACGTCACTATGAGGATGAGGTACAGTGGTTCTGAGAGATGGGGTGAGGGTATCTGCCTTATTTCAGCATCGCTAGGGCACACACCAGCAATGGTATTTCATTTCTGAAATTCCACTGCTTCTGGAATTCCAGCCAGGGTCCCTGCAGATCGCTGCGCGCTCCCGGAGCCCACAGTGGTGATCGGGGAGGCATGTGGAAAACCGAGCACCACGCTCATAGGTTGTTTAGCAGACTATTCACACGAGTAAACAGCAATCATAAAATTCCTCAAAAGCTATCTTGAGCTCTGACTTAATATGTTCAAACAGTTACTTTTCGGGGGGTCATATTCAATATTCCCAAAAAGTTAAAACTCAGCCGAGGCTCCACCTCGTTGATTCTTTGGCATTTTGAGAAGTCATGATTCAGACAGGAGAGACAGGCCCTCGTTTCACACCCGTCACCCCGACACAGCCGAGGCTGCTCCCTGGGTGAGGGCTCCGGGGCTCACTCTTTTCGGCTAGAACTGGGACGAGATGTCCCGCCCCGTGGAAAAGGGGCAATGCCATACTTTGGCACATCTGCCCTTTGAGAATGTTCCCCGAACGGTAACAGCTGCAGCTGGGCCCGCCAAGGGGATGTTTTAGTGACACAAAAAGCCTTTCATTACAGGCCTCAGTGCTATTTGTGATGTTTGGATTCATCTTTTGTTACTGTCCTTTTTTTTTTTCTAATTTAATTTTTTGAAAATGTTAATTTACTTTTGAGAGAGAGAGAGACAGACAGAGTGTGAGCGGGGGAGGGGCAGAGAGAGAGGGAGACACAGAATTCGAAGCAGGCTCCAGGCTCTGAGCCATCAGCCCAGAGCCCGACGCGGGGCTCGAACTCACAGACCGCAAGATCATCACCTGAGCCGAAGTCGGACGCTCAACCAACTGAGCCACCCAGGGGCCCGTTGTTTACTGTTGTTCTTGAAGTTTGCTTCTTGTTTGGAGCACTAGTAAAAACTTGGGGATATCTTTTTCTTAGATCAAAGTTATTTTGTGTACGTCAACAGTGGTTTATAAGTACACTAAACCCAGCTTTGGCACACACGATCTTCCAGATGGGATGAGAACGCCTGAACTACTCAATACAAACCCACATTTTTAATAAGTGACACACAATGTCCTATATTTTAGTGTTATATCCTTCTGACTTCCAATCTTCCTCCTACTTTAAATGTGAACATTTTCTTTAATCCTATTTCTTAATGAAAAAAAAAAAACTATTAGGGAGATAAAAAGTTGAGCGTTTTTAAGTGTATGCTTCAGGGATATTGATTTATTCACTTTGTACCCCTTGGTGATACAAATGAAAAAGGATATCAAGCCAACTTAGAAGTTAGCAGGGTTTTTTCCCTCTTAGGCTTCTGTGCAATTAATTAGGACAACAGGGAAGCCTTTCATGAAAGTAGTATCTTCAGGCTTACCTTCATGTTCTTTTATCTTAACATAACATGTTGGTTTCTAATTTCTTCTCCCCCCCCCCTTCAATCATGTAGGTTAGCAGCCAATCAAAAAGCAAAGAGAATTTCTAATATTAAGATTATAATGATAAGTCACATTCCTAATTTCAAAGTATAGCTTTAATTCAGGGGGAAAATGTCATTATAAAAGCTCCCCTCTTCAAACCACAGTTAGTATAATAATTGATTTCCCTAATTTTAATCGACCGATTAATACTATCGAGTTCTTGATGGGGTCTTAACAGGACTCTCCATGTTGTACTTCTTTTGAGCCTGACATAAATCAGGGCTCTAGCCCTCTATTTTTTTCCAAACGGCCTCCATGCACAGTCAGGGGAAACGTACAGAGAGTCAACAAGGATCCTGTTAACTAGTGGGAGAAATCAAGCCGACATATGTGAAAGCATCATTACCGAGCTAGCATTCAGGACGGGAGGGGAGGCTGTGCTGTGCCCTTCTGTGCTGAGCACTGTGGCTCTCTCATCACCCCAGAGCAGTGGTGACCCACAGGCTTCAGCGAAGTCTTTCTCACAATTGCCCTCAGCTGAAGACCGCCATGCCCCCAGGATCATGCTCCTTCCTGAAAACCTTCATCCAAAGACTGGTTGATTAAGGAGAGGGTACTAGAGGCCTCCCACCCTTGCCTTGAGTCAGGATCATTCAGAAGGACCATCCCCACTTTAGAGCTCTCCTGTAAGACCACCCCAATGTCTTGTAACTCTGTTGGCCTTTCTCTGGACAACTCTATGTCCTTCACTCCCCCATAGGGATTGACCCCCAGCATATTTCCCAATGTGTTTCCTGCATGCAAATCTGTCTCAGAGTCTGATTTCTGAGGGGGGACCCAGCCATAGCAGCATCAAGCACTGATATGATGAAACCAGGAGGCTCAGGTTTGGGTCTTGCTCCTGCCATTATGAGGAGTCACCTCTCTGAGTCTCCTTTGAAAGGAAGGGTCACACTAGATCTCCAAATTAACGCAGCTTTCAAAGTCTGAGATTACTGTCACACAGTAAGCGCTCAATCTTGATTGTTCTAAAAATTGTGACAAATATCAATTGAAAATGCAGAACCAAAAATCAATAGCTAAGAATCACTTTCCTAATTCACTGGCTAATTTGTTTGGCAATACAAAATAGATTTCCCCCCAAATATCCATTTGACAACAGAAGATACTCTTGTCAATAATTTCTGCACGGAGTTTCCATCTCCTTTCTTCTCTCTGCCCGGGTTTGTAGGAGCAGAGGTAAGTCCATTCAAATACCTCATCGCCCTCTGGAACCAGATCAGCGATTGCAGAGAAGGTTGGTAGAATCTATCTACATCCGTCATGTATTTCGGAAGCGAGCAATTTTGTGTTAGCATTCTTAAAGGGTGAATTTAAGGAATTATAAGGAAAAAGGGACTCCCTTAAAACGATTTAATAAAGATAATATGGAAAGAATCATAGCCAACTTATTACATTAAATATATGTGCCTAATTACGATACATGGGATCTAAAGTCCCAAGTCCTTCGTGTCTCGTTTTATCCTCTTAGATTGCTGTTTTGATGTAGATACTATTAAAGTCACTGCAGTACAGGTGCTTACATTACACCGTCCTTCTTGGTAGTGCCTTAGGAGAACTCCTTCCAAGAGAGGCACAGTATTAGTTCCTGCCACTAGCTCCAGAACATTCTTGACCTTAGGATAAAGTCGTTTTGTGGGTTTTTGTTGTTGTTGTTGTTGTTGTTGTTGTTGTTGTTTTGTTTTTCCTACAAATTGACTTTGGCTCTCTATTTTCCCCTTCCTTCCTTGGTTTGTACCTCCTGCTTTTTGGCCCTTCCCTCCCGTATACACTTCGTCCTGCATCTTGTACTGTAATGGCCTTTATGTCTGCATTTGACTGCTGTCACTGTTATTGCGCCAACTCTCTTCCTGGCTGCTGGCTTCGACGCTTGCCTGCGTGCTGCCCAAGTCACTCTTCCAAGTGCCCATCTTGGCATTCCTGGTGAGTGTGGTGTGGTGGGGAGGTGAGGTAAGATGTGGTACGCTGAAGTGTGGGGAGGCGTGGGAAGGTGTTATGAGATGAAGTAAGGTGTGGTGGGGTGTGGGATGGTATATGCTGAGGTGTGGCAAGGTGTGGTAAGGTGTGTTTCTCTTTTTTCTGAACTGACTCCACGTACACAGTCAGAGGAACTATAACGTGCCCAGGAGAACTCATCATTGGCCAAAAAAGGCCTAGCTTTCTGGCAACACTGGTTACAGGTTGACCCTGGTAAGCAAGCATATTCTGCGTATAACTTGTCTCCCTAACGTCGGGAAGTGGCCTGGATCACCTACCACCTGACATGTGGACCATCAGTAGCACTTTGCTTTTCACCTACTGCTACCAAGGAGGTGTGTGCAGACTTCTCTTAAAAGCTTTTGGAGGAAATCTTTGGAAAACTTATCCCTTGATAACTTTTATCCCTCATTATCCCTCGAAAAAAACATGAAAAGAAAGTAAAAAAGTGCTCAGGAAAGGAAGTCAAGCTGTACCCATCTCCCCACCCTTATTTCTGCCCCAGGGCTCTTCATTGACAATGACCGCCTGCCTCACTCATTTTCCACTGCCTGATTCCCAATCCCACACATTCATTAAGGTTTGTATGTAAAGAGAACAAAATTAGTTTTCAAGATGGTAGGTGATACATTTAATTTTTAGAAAGGTTTAATTTTTTAGGTCAGTTTTAGATTCATAGCAAAATGGAAGGGGATGTACAGAGATTTCCCACATATCCCTTGTGCCCACACACGCATAGGCTCCCCCAGGTATCAACATCACTCACCAGAGTGGTACATGGGTTACAACTGATGAACCTACATTAACACATCATTATCACCCAAAGTCCACAGTTTACCTGAGGGTTCACTCTAGGCGCTGTATGTTATACATTCTATGGGTTTGGACAAATGTATCCAACATTACAGTATCATTCAGAGTCTTTTCACTTGGCTAAAAATCCTCTGTGCTCTGCCGATTCATCCTTTTCCCTTCCCACCCTCCCCCAGCCCTTGGCAACCACTGATCATTTTACTGTCTCCATAGTTTTACCTTTTCCACAGTGTCAAATAGTTGGAATCATACAGAATGTAGCCTTTTCAGATTGGCTTCTTTCATTTAGTGATGTGCACTTAAGATCCCTCCGTGTTTTTCATGGCTTGAGAGCTCGTTTCTTTTTATTTATTATTAATTTTTTTAATGTTTATTTGCTTTTTGAGAGAGACAGAGGATGAGCGGGGGAAGGGCATAGAGAGAGGGAGATACAGGATCTGAAGCAGGCTCCAGGCTCTGAGCTGTCAACACAGAGCCTGACGTGAGGCTCAAACTCATGAGCCCTGAGATCAACACCTGAGCTGAAGTTGGACTCTCAGCCGACTGAGCCACCCAGGTGCCCCAGCTCATTTCTTTTTAGCACTGAGTAATAGTCCATTGTCTAGATGTAACACAGTTTATTTATTCACTCACCTACTGAAGATCATCTTGGTTATTTCCAAGTTTGGGCAATTATAAATAAAGCTGCTGTAAATAGTTACATTCAGGTTTTTGATGGACATAAATTTTCAACTCCTTTGGATAAAATACCAATAAGCCAGACTGCTGGATTGTATGGTATGAGTATGTTTCTTTTTATAAGAAACTGCCCAACTGTCTTCCAAAGTAATTGTACCATTTTGCATTCCTGCCAGTAATGAATAAGAGCCCCTGTTGCTCTATATCTTAGTATTTTGGACTGTGGCCATTCTAATAGGTATGTAGTAGTGTCTCAATTTGCATTACATTTAATTTTTAAATTGTCTCCTCCTAGTTTCTCTATAGATATGTTTTATTTTGTAATACAAAAATAATACTTTAAAAGAATCTTTAACATGATTGAATAAAAGGTGATGCTTGATAGTTGAAAGCCTAACTCAACAGTGGAACAGTAGATATTAAGTGTTTAATCATGAGACATCCATCAAAAACTCTGGCATCTGGACCTTAGGCTTTGTCTTCATTCCAAGGACCGTTGTTGACCTAGATAGTCTCCCTCTCAATAGAGTTGACCTACTAGCACTCCAGACTCACTGTTCAGATAAGGCTATCTACCTACTCAACCTTATGCTCAAATCTAGCTCTGCTCCTGTTGGCTATATGACCTTAGACAATTGTCTTCCCTGGAGACTTTAAAGTCTTATGGCTCCATAAAAAATTAAAAAAAAAAAAAAAAAAAAAAAAAAGCCTTATGGCTCCATTGTCTAGATCAACCCAGTTGTAACTCCAGTCTGATCTTTGCCCCGTGACCAATCAGCATATGTGGTGCAAATTAGCACAGCTATAAATTTATGATCTCCAACCACAGACAGATCATCTATGATGCTGTGCAGTCTTTAAACTACCCCATTCCACCCTAAATTTCTAAATGGTGCTTCCAAACCTTTACTGCTCTCCTCATGACCCCTTCCCACAAACCATCATTAGATGTAACTCCCTCAATCTCTTACCCTCCTTCCACCCAACTAGAGATTTATCTTTATTTACACTGATCATCCCCTCCTTCCATCTCATTGGAGAGGGTGGTCCACCACTTGCTCAAAACTACTTTGGATACCAATCTTTCTTATTTCCTTTGATGCTTCAGTCTTCTCATTTATGCATTCTATACTGTATCCTCAATTCTTCTCACTCCACTGCTCTCTTCCCTTAATCTATGAACATGCTCAAGCTTTTTATCTTTAAGGGGAAAAAAAGGCCTTCTCTCTTCTACACCAACACTTTCTCTTTTCATTCATAGGCAACCTTCTTCAAAGATCACTCCATGAAACTGTCACTGCTTCTTTACTACCCTCCCATTGACTACTTTACCTTTTCTTTACTTTACTTCCATCTGACTTTCATTCCCACTTAAATAATGAAGCTCCTTCAGCAGAAGGCAGAGGTGAAATCCATATCACCCAATCCATTATGGAGTTCTTAGGCTCTGACATACATGCCGTCTCTGTTTCATTGACCACTGGCCACACCTTTTTCTCAAGTTCCCTCTTCTTTGGCACATGTGACATCACCCTCTGCTGGTTCCCCACCTACCTCTGATGATTTCTTTTCAGTCTTCTCTTTCCAATCTTTCAAACGCTTATATTCTCTAGGGCTCTGTCCTCACCTTTTCTCTTCACTTCATTCACACTTTTGTTTGGTGATCCCATCCAATGTATAGCTCCAACATCACCCATAATCTGATGATTCTCTAAAAATTTGCCTAGATACCCCAGATATCCTAGAACTCTACTGAGCCCTAGGACAGCGGCTCCCTTTTGCACATTTCTGCTTGGTGGTCACACAGATGTATCATATTCAACATGTCCTAATTCAAAGTCTTCCTCTCTCCCTTCCCCCAACCCGTACTTCCTGGGCTCTCCTCTTGTTGGGTGATACAATGATCCATCCAACCACACAAGCCAGAAATCTGAGTATTATTCTCACCTCCTCATTCAAATCTTCTCTTTATTCTGTTCTCAATTAGTAAAATGTGATCACATTTGTTTCCTAAATCTCTTGAATTTGTGTTTTTTTCTTGAGTCCCTCGGCTACTGCTCCATCTCCAACCTGGCCCTGTGCCCCTGACTACTGCCTTGTCCTTTCTAATCTTTCCTTTGTAAGACTGCTAGCAGCTGTCTTTCCTTGTTAAGGTAACTTTCTAAGTAGCGTATCAATCTTCAGGTTAGAGTGTTTAAGTGAGAGGAATATGGCCACAGGATAGTAAAGTTATACAAATTAATTTTTATAAACCTATTTTAATCTACAATTTTTATGTTAAATTTATAATTTAAAACATTTTTATTCAAGTATAGTTGATACAATGTTACATTACTTTCAGGTGTATTAAATTTATAATTTTAAAATATCAGGACGTTCGGTAGAGGAATGTTCAGAACTTCCACTCTGGATCCTCTTTCTCAGAATCAGGCAAGATAACATGGCATTCAAGAGCTTGGTTTTTATGGCTCAAATCAAAACCACAAGAAGCAACAAGTATTGACAAAGTTGTGGAGAAAAAGGAACCCTCTCACACTGTTGGTGGGAATGCAAACTGGTGTAGCCACTGTGGAAAACAGCATGGAGTTTCCTCAAAAACTAAAAACAGGGCTACCCGACGATCCAGCACTACTGGGTATTTACCCGCAAAATATAAAAACACTAAATTGAAAGGATATACGCACCCCTATGTTTATTGCAGCACTATTTACAACAGCCAAATTATGGAAGCAGTCAAGTGCTCATCAATAGATGACTGGGTAAAGAAGATGTGGTATGTGTATACGATGGACTATTACTCAGCCATAAAAAGAAATGAAATCTTCCCTTTAGCAACGACATGAGGGAGCTAGAGAGTATAATGCTAAGTGAAATAAGTCAGAGAAAGACAAGTACCATATGATTTCACTCATACTGGGAATTTAAGAAACAAAACAAACTAACAAAGGGGGAGAGAGAGAGAGAGAGAGAGAGACCAAGAAACAGACTCCGTAACTATAGAAACCAAACTGATGGTTACCAGACAGGAGCTGGGTGGGGGGATGGGTGAAATAAGAGATGGGGATTGAAGAGTGCACTTGTGATGGGCACAGGGTGATGTATGCAGTTTACTATGTTGTACACCTGAAACTAATATAAACACTGTATGTTAACGATACCGGAATTAAAATTAAAAACTTAAAAAAAAAAGAAATTAAAAAAAAAGATATTTTATTTTATTTTTGAGAGAGCACAAGTGGGGGAGGGGCAGAGACAGGGGGACAGAGGATCCCAAGCAGGATCTGCGCTGAAGGCAGGAAGCCCAATGTGGGGCTTGAACTCACAAACTGTGAGACCATGACCTGCACCAAAGTCAGACGCTCAACCCACTGAACCAGGTGCCCCCCTCCACCCTGCAAAAGAACTTGGTTTTTCATAGTTTTCAGTTACCAAGTTGGTAAAATGCATACTATCTATGAAATTTAGTGCTCAAATCAAATAATAAAAATATGTTTATTTCATTTACACAAAATCTTGAAATTTTCCCCATAAAAAAAAAATCAGTCTGTCAGTACTTTTCTTAAGATGGTATCCAGTTCTCTCACTTCTCGATCTGATGTGAGAGAGCTGGTTTTGTAATTGGAATGCCTAGGAAATACTGAGTGGAGGGCATAGCCACAGATTTTGTATTTATTTGTTTAGATTCTTTGTAGTTAAAAGGCATTTCTTCTCATTGTTCTTCCCAATTCTTAGGTCTAGGGAGAGAAGGAAAGTGCCAGTAGAAGTACCTAAATCCAAGTTTATACTATGCTATATATTTATACCATATACATATATGTCATATATATGTATATGTATATACATAAATATATGACTTTTTTTTTTTTTAACGTTTATTTATTTTTGAGACAGAGAGAGACAGAGCATGAACGGGGGAGGGGCAGAGAGAGAGGGAGACCCAGAACCGGAAGCAGGCTCCAGGCTCTGGGCCATCAGCCCAGAGCCCGACGCGGGGCTCGAACTCACGGACCGTGAGATCGTGACCTGAGCTGAAGTCGGGCGCTTAACCGACTGAGCCACCCAGGCGCCCCATGACTTTTTTTTAAGGTAGGTTTCACACCCAACATGGAGCCCAACGTGGGCCTTGGTGGAACTCACAACCCTGAGATCAAGACCTGAGCTGAGATCAAGAGTTGAACACTTAACCGATTGAGCTACCCTGGCACCCCTGACCTTTTTTTTCTAGGTCCAATAATGGTTTTATTTCTTAGGGACAAACATATATGGGAAAGAAACTCCAAAAGGAAGCATAAACATGAGCATGAACAGCAAAATGACACTAAGATGGAGGGCCAGATGGATGGCAAACTCCACAATAGACCTTGTCATGCCCTGGTTTCTCGGAAAAACATTTGCCCTGCCCCCAAGTGCCCATTACAAAGGTGGAGGGTGGGGGCAGTGAGGTGGACTGCTTCCCTACTTTGTGCAAAGGAGATGAATGTACCTGTCTATTCCAAGAGGCCTCTCAGGGACACCAAAACTTCACCTTCATGAATGGAGGCGGATGTGAAGCGCCTGGGTGGCTCAGTCCGTTAAGCGTCTGACTTCAGCTCAGGTCAGGATCTCACAGCTTATGAGTTCCATCCCTGCGTAGGGCTCTGTGCTGATGGCTCAGAGCCCGGAGCCTGCTTCAGATTCTGTGTCTCCCTCTCTCTCTGCCCCTCCTCCATTCACACTCTGTCTCTCTCTCAAAAATACATAAACATTAAAGAAAAAAAGAATGGAGGTCAATAGATAAGAATGAGAGAGGTCTGGGTGTTGCATATATATATATATATATATATATATATATATATATATACACACATATATATACACGCATTTTTTTTTAATGTAGAAAGCTTCATGAATTTGCATATCATCCTTGTGCAGAGACCGTGCTAATCTTCTCTGTATCACTCCAATTTTAGAATGCATGCTATATTTTTTCTTCCTCTTTTTCTTGAGATATAACTGATGTACAACACTACAGTATCAGTTTCAGATATACAATGTAATGACTCGATGTTTGTATATATTATGAAATGCTCACCACAATAAGTCTAGTTAACATCCGTTACTACACAGAGTTACAGGGTTTTTTTTTTCTTGTGATAGAGCTTTCAAGATCTACTCTCTCAGCAACTTTCACATATACAATACAGTACCATTAACCATAGTCACCATGCCTCTATTTTTAATCAGCATAATTTTAACTGCATTTTGATATCTGATATGATCATTATCCCCTCTTTACCTTTTTCAAGACCATATTATCTTTCATTTTAACCCTACTCTTGCTTTTCAAAATGTCTATTTTTCTCGTGTGTTTATGCCAAGTAATTAAGTCTCAGGTTGCCAAAGAGAAAAAGGATCGAGGGAGAATGGACATTTAGAATTTCTTTTTTATCTTATTTTCTAAAAATAAGACTGAGAGGTACTTTGAAATTTTTGAAGGCCTAACTGTAGAGGTTGAGGCTGACTCTGGAAACCGAGACTTCCCAACTTTGAATTTCAGCTCTGCCACTCACAAGCTGGGTAGGCTTTGGTAAGTTTCTTAACCTCTCTGAGTCCTCAACAGTAACACATTGGGATAACAGTATAATACCTACTACAGTCTTGTTTTCAAGATTGAACAAATGAATACATAAATCTTTTGGACAGTGCCTGGCAGGTAGGAAGTTCTTAGCAAATACTGACTCCTACTAATGCCTCCCTAGAACAAATGCACCACGAGAAGAGAAACTTCTCTTTTAGCCACTACCCTATCACCAACATCTAGAAAACAGCAATAAATGTTTGCAGTTCAATTCACTGAAGTTCAACAGATTTTTATGAATACTTATGACAGGCCTGACAGGCTCCAGAGATCCTGTGATGAGTTAAGAATTGGGCCCTGTCGGGGCACCTGGGTGGCTTGGTCGGTTAAGCGTCCGACTTCGGCTCAGGTCATGATCTCACGGTCCGTGAGTTCGAGCCCCGCGTCGGGCTCTGTGCTGACAGCTCAGAGCCTGGAGCCTGCTTCCGATTCTGTGTCTCCCTCTCTCTCTGACCCTCCCCCATTCATGCTCTGTCTCTCTCTATCTCAAAAATAAATAAACATTGAAAAAAAAATTTTTTTTAAAAAAAGAATTGGGCCCTGTCCTACAGAGGTGAAGATAGGGCAGTACTGTTCTCTCTCTACTGTTGCTTTGCATGTGCTGTTCCTCTGCCTGGAATACCATCCCTCCCCACCCCCTACCCCCCACAATACACACACACTTCTTCCTCTGATTAATTCCTACATTATTCACATCCTTACAACTCTCAGCTCAGATACTACAGTTCCACAGAAAAGCTTTCCTGCCGCCCCCCGAATGGGTGGGGCTCCTTTCGCAGCCCTGTGCAAACTTCTGTCATGTTCTTAGCAGGTGGCAATTTGTCTGTCTCTTCCCACTGACTCGACTGAGCAATCTGAGGTCAGAATGATGGATCACAGCTCTGGGGCCTTAGTGCCTAGCCCAGTGTCTGCTACATAATGTGTTTATAATACGTGGTAAAGAAATTAAAGATGATGAAAAAGCCTGGCAATTTTTACAAGAGGAGGGTGTTTTGTTTTGCTTTGTTTTGTTTTGTTTTTTGAACAGCTGTGACATAGCTTTAAGAAGAAAGACGTGTCCTCTACTGCAAATTATTTAAAAATGGCATAATAAACCAAACTTTATAAAATCTCCTTCTTACCCTTCCTGGGTACCAAATTGTTCTTGCAGGTTACATAAAAGGAAATATCTAAGTTAAATGGTAAGAAATGAAAAAAAAAAAAAAAGTCACTGTTATCTCACTGAGGTAACCATGGAACCCGTAACACTAGTCCAGGGAGCCTGACAGGCAACTTCGGGACTAGAGTCATTTCTACACAGCAACAGCAGCAAATTTACTCCTTCATAAATCTGTGGAGGAGAAAGATTAATTCCCCCACATCAGAAGCATTTTATAGAATACATTTTAAAATGGCAAAGACATTGAACGTCTCTGGTTGTTAAGGGAAAACAAAAGATATTGGTCAAAGTAAGCAAGTGGTTTGGCTAATGGTGAGGGATTAGCTGCTCGGATAATCCCAACTGTGGTTTAGGGTTACCTGAGACACGGGTGTGCGGCTTTCTTTGGACTATGTTACCGTATCAACCGTATGCTCCGCCAATACACAGGGAAGGGAAACTTGGGTAAGAATGAGCGAAAATGGTCTTACTGACATAAAAGGTTTCATATCGTCTTGCCTGTGCTTCTTTGCTTTCTGGTGACCTTCGGTGCGCTCCTCCAAGGGTGTCTCCTCTCCCTCCCCCGTCACACCTGTAGGCTCATCTCCAAAGAGCCAAGGATCCACTCGCTGTCTCCCCACTGAGTTGGGAAAACCTGTTAGATCTGGGGTCAGTGAGGCCATTACCATTGGAATGAAAATGGCCCAGAGAGCTGAACATGTGATCCTGAGTGGGGCTGTTAGTATTTTAGTAGACGAAATCTTAATCCAAGAAAATGAATTCCTGATTTTCAACGTTTCAGGCATCAACAAGCAAGTGGTGGGAGGGGTTTTCGGGTCTTGCCCACAGCTGTCTACTCCACCTACTTAGATGGCTGATGTGTCTTAAATCTTAGTTTCTGTTTAAAAAAAAAAAAATGTCTCTTCCTTCTTCCATAAAAATTTCCCTAGGGCTGTGGCCCCTAAAAAAAATTACAATCACATCTAATGCTTTAAGAAAAACCACAAGTATGAAAACCTCCAGGGTAATCTTTCATCCAAATATGAAGTATTATCTGAAACTATCAAAAATCAATCTGGTTATAACCTCCCACCCACCCCCCAGATCAGAGCAGAGGGAAAAGGCTTTTGAACCTAACAGGCTTCCCCCAGCTGAAACCATTCTGCGAAAAAACACCCAGCATTCCATGGCGTTCAGGCCAGACTTTTTCGGTTGTTGTTGAAGATTTGCTGCATTAGTTTCACGTTAGGCCTTCTCACCCCTTTTCCAAATGGTTTACAATCACCCCTCCCTCCCCAGGGGTTTTGGAATGAATCATCCACTTTTCTTTTTTCAAGTACACTATTAAATTAGGCTGCAGCCTGGAAGCAAACATTTGCTCTTACAAACATTTCTTTCCTGTCATCACTGTAACGGACACCAGAAATTCAGTAGGCAGGGCCCTGTCTCCCACAAGGCAGCAGCAGGGACAGCCGGGCCCACACTTCTGCTGTTGTGCACCATTCGGACAAATTTAAAAATCATTTTTTGGGGTTGGGGAATTCAGGCTAAATTAGGAAAGGTCAACTTAAATTTTACATGAAAATTCTTAATTTCTTTTAATTTAGAAGCAGGATGTCGTTCATATTGAGTAGAGAAGTTAAAAACAACTTCTTCCTCTGAATCTCCATCTTATTATGTAAGATGCCTTTAAAGGACATCCACACGTTAAAATAAACAGTGTTTCTCAAATTCTGGCTTCAAGAACTTCAAGATGCTTTCAGTCCAGTTTTAATTTCAGGAAACAGCGATTGTTGAATATAAAAATATGTAATTATAATAACAGCTACTATCTAATGATGTATTATTATGAAAATCAGATCTTTGCCGAAATATGTAAGTGAGATGACATACGTAAAAGCCCCTAGCACCATTCATGAAATCATTCATTCACCCCACGGAGAGTGCCATCACCATGCCGAGGATTAGGATACAGCAATAAAGAAAACACACAAAACCCCTGATGTGGCTCTTATACTGGCAGGGGGAGGGGGGGTGGGTACGGGGAGAGGGGAGGATAGATTATAAACAAAATAAAGAGGTAAGTAGAGAAATGCCATAGAGAAATCAGGGCAGGAAAGGAGACTACACAGTGGTGGGAATGGGGGAGAAGTTACAGTATTAAACAGGAGGGTCAGGGAAGGTGGCATTTGAGGAAGGTCTTAAAGGAGATGTGACTTTGAAGAAGAGGATTCCAGGTGGAGGAAACCACAAGTGCAAAGGCCCTGAGGCAGGAGTACCTGGCATAGTTAAGGAGCAGCAAAGAGTCCACTGAGATCTGTGCCGAGTAAGTAAGGGAGAGGAGGTTAAATCAGAGAGACAGGGTGAGAAGTAGGGGTGAACAGATTACATAAGGTCTTACAGGGCAGTGTGAACGCTTCGGCCTTTCAAATGAGGTGGGAAGCCATTGGAGGATTCTGAACAGAGAAATGACATGATGTAACTTAGTCTCTGAAAAATGATTTTGGTTGCGGTGTTGCAAATAGAGTTACAAAAGGCAAGGCTAGAAGCAGAAAGAACAGGATACATACTGGGTACTCATAAATACTTGTTTATGACAAATTGCATTTTTACATGATGTTTCCTCTTTTTTTGTATGAATTTATTCCTCCTTTAAAAATTTTACTTATTTATTCCCCTATTCTCCATGTATTTGGGGCTGTACTATATTCAAATCTGAAAGCAATACAAAGAAATTGCATTTCTTTGAAACATTGAAGGCATTTAAGAATTTTCACTGAATCAAATTGTTCTCATTGGACTTTTTTTGTTTTTCCTTAATCTGGGCAAAGAGTTAAAAATAGCTTATTCTCTGTGAGCAGAAACAACTACAAATCAACAGGGGTAGAGAGGAGTAGCCTTAATACCAACGGCTAACAGTTTTTGAGTGTTCTGCATATGCTAGGCACCATGTCTGGGGGTCAAAATGAATTGCTCACTTAACCTTCTCCATGACTTGCTGAACCAGGTATTGTTATTTCCATTTTCCCAGGAGGAGAGAAGTGAAATAACCATGGGAGGTCACGCGGCTGGCAAATGGCCAGCCTGGAGTGGAACTGAGGCTAGGGGGCTCAAAACCTGTGCAGGCGACCGCCACATTATGTTATTGTTATCTTCCAGCCATCCACAGAAATGCCCATTCCAAGGATTGAGGAGAGAGGAGAGACCACAGGAGACTCGGTCTAGTAACGCTGTGGAGTAACTCCATCCACTTGATTTTACTGTGGTGTACCTGAAGGAATGACGTGACTGGAATGAAAAGACAAAAATTAAAAAAAAGGAGAGACCAAAGGATAGGATATATGAGGGTTCACCCAACACTGTGCAAGGGGATAGAGAATCGCATTTGCGGGCGGGAGTGTCCTGGTCCCCAGCAGTGAGTATACTCTTTTGCACAATGAACAGCATGTTGGGTTTTTCTGCAGAACGTATAAAGCACTCCTCTGGTTGCCTTGTGCTGGTTAATGAACAAATGGCATTTCTGTTTATAAATCAGCCTTTTGTGAGTTTGGTTTGCTTGCACCAGCTCCTCCCCCTCCCCTAATGCCTCCCATCCCCCCACCTCGTAGGCTCCACTCTTCCTCCCCCAACCCCTCTGCTGGCCACAGCTTGATCAATCCTGGGGCTGCATTACAGCCGCTGGGTTCAAGGTGCCTGCCCGCACCAAACAGCCGGCTCGCCCTCTTCACACACCCCGGGTCCAATGACTGTTCGGTTGTTTACGACACAATACAAATTTATTTGGGGAAAGGCTTTTAAGTTATTTTTGTACCATGATTTCGATTTATTTAAGCTTCTCCCATCTAACTGAAGAAGCTTAGTACATTTCGGTACAGAAATTTGGTTTGTCATTTTGTACCCTTGATTGGTTGCATCTCAGGAATGTGTGGTTCCTATCTTATTTGCCATCAGAGGTCGGGGAAGCTGAGGTGGAAGACATTTATATCTAATGCAGTTAATGTGGCAGGGATTCCAGATTTATCTCTTGCTGTAACTTGGTGAGAAAAGGAACTTGGAGTTTAAATAAACTGTTAACTGACAATATCGGAAAAACACCAAACGGTTTTCTCAGCTTCTTCTCTCTCTTTTGGTGACCAGACTCTTCATCAAGTCTCTGCCTCCCATCTGACTCCTTAGGACTGCTCAGCATATTCTTTTTCTCATGTAAACATTTGATATATTTTGTATTTATTCCATATATTTTGCGTGTGTGTGTGTGTGTGTGTGTGTTTCTTTTATTAAAAAAAATCCTGCTTCCTCCTCTCTAATAGAATTGCTTGCAGGGAAAAGAACATGCTGGCCAGAGGATAAGAATGAAAAAGGGATTTTATTCTACAGTATGTACTACTTTGTACCTTTTGAAATCTGAACAGTGTTTGTGAATTATCCATTCAAATTCATGAACTGATTTACTTTTAAAATAAAACTACAGTATTTAAAAGACATTCGTTCTCTTCTACATAGAGTCAAAAACACCATATTTTCATTTATGAAGAAGGCCTTATTTTTTAATGGAAAATAAATTGCTCTGGATAAATACTGTAGGAAAATATTCCACAAAAATGACTGTTAAAGGCACTCCCCTCCAGTAAATATTAAACCACATGCAAGTAGAAATTATAACAATATATTCTTAAACATAATTTTAAAGAAGTTTTACAGGGCCATGTTTCCTCAGTTTATATCAGTAGCAGCAAAACACAGATATAGCAGCAGATACTGAAAGGCATTTATTACTGAATAAGGACAAAGTATCATACTTAGTGGTGGCAAAATTCTAGAAACACTCCTATTAATGAGAAGAATAATACAAAGATGATGTGATCACCACTATTTTTTTTTAACATGAAATTTATTGTCAAATTGGTTTCCATACAACACCCAGTGCTCATCCCAACAGGTGCCCTCCTCAAGGCCCATCACCTACTTTTCCCTCCCTCCCACCCCCCCATCAACCCTTAGTTTATTCTCAGTTTTTAAGAGTCTCTTATGGTTTGGCTCCCTCCCTGTCTTTTTTTTTTTTTTTTTTTCTCTTCCCCTCCCCAATGGTCTTCTGTTAAGTTTCTCAGGATCCACGTAAGAGGATCACCACTATTTTTGTAATATCCGAGAAGACAAAATAATAAGTACATAATATTGTCAAAGAGAAGGCAAATTTATCATTTATACATAATATTATCTACTTGAAAAAAATAGAATGCATTAAATCTATTAGAAGTAATGTCAGGTGACTGGTTACAAAACATTTAAAAGTCAATAGGCTAGGTGCTGGGACAACTGAATATCCATCTACAAAATAATGAAGTTGGACCCCTACCTCACACCATACACAAAATTAACTGAAAATGGATCATAGATCTGAAAACAACAGCTAAAACTATAAAACTCTTAGAAGAAAATGTAGGAGTAAATCTCTGTGATCTTGGGTTAGGTAATGAATGGTTTCTAAGATGTAATACCCAAAGCACAAATGATAAAATAAGAAATAGATAAATGGGACTTCGTCAAACTTTAAAACTTTGTTGCTTCAGAGGATACCACCACGAATGGGAAAAAATGACAAACAGAATGGAAAAAAAATATTCACCAATTATATATCTGATTTATCTCATATATCTGATATTCGGAATATATAAAGAATGCTAGTAACTCAATAATAAAAAGATAAACAACCCAACATAAAAATGGCCAACAGACTTAGGCAGACTTTTCTCCAAAGCCAACACACAATTGGTCAAAAAGCACACAAAAAGAAGTCTGTTGTGCTTCTGCCACAATTGGATGTACTGCAATTGAAGGCGGGCACTAACCACCCAGAGTAAGTGCAGACCCCATAGGGTAAAGGGCACAAGCCTCACAAGACTGCCTGTATGACTTTACCTGCACCTCGGAGGTTCCAGGCCATCTACACTTCTGCTTAATTAGCTATTAGTACTCAGGTGTTTCCATGACTCCCTTAGATTTGATAGTTCACTGGAATGACTCACAGAACTCAGGAAACTATACTTATGATTACAGTTTTATTATAAAAAATAGATTAGAAACAGCTAATGAAGAGACACAGAAGGGCAAGGGAGGGGAAAGGGGGAGTGATTGCTGATAGACATGGGTTTCTTTTTGGGGGTGACAAACATATTCTAAAGTGGACAGTGGTAATACCTGCAAAACCCAGTGAATATTCTAAAATGCCCTGGAGTGTACACATTAAAAGGATGAATTTTAGAGTATTTGAATAATATGGCAATAAAGCTGTAATTTAAAATGAGTCAATAGGCTGGGTAAAAGTCAAAGAATATAATGAAAAATAGCCTCTTTAACAATAACAACATTAAGAATGAACTTAACATGAAATACGCTAGGCTAAGAGAAGAATCTACAAATCCTGATCGAGGGTCATAATCAAAGACCTAAATAAATGCAAGGATTAACTCTGTTTTTGGATATTTTAATATTGTAAAGAGTAATTTCTTCCTGAATTCACATATAAATTTGGTTTCCCAATGGAAACCCCAAAAGGATTTGGGGTGGCGGGGGGGGGGGGTGGGGAGAGGAAGAGGAAATGTGACAAAATAAGCATAAAAAACATGAAGGAATATATTATATTGAATATAGTATAAAAATATATGAACGAAATATGTCAATGTAGGTTCCTCAACTGTAACCAATGTACAACCAGTGGGGGAGGTTGATACTGGGGGCAGGGGGGCTGTGCATGTGTGGGAGCAGGGAATATATAGGAAATCTCTGTACCTTCCCCTTAATTTTGCTGTGAACCTAGAACTGCTGTAGAAAATCAAGTCAAAAAATATATATAGAAAAATATATATGTGAGAATAATGGACATTTTAAAAAAGAAGAGTAGTTAAACATTAAAGATGACATGGTTTTTAAAAAACACAAGGAGAGATAAGGGTCATATCAGATGTCAATATACATTATAAAATGATACTGATTAAAAGTATAGTACAGGCATGGGACTTACAGACAGAACACGCAGTCAGAATAAAAAGTCTAGAAGCAGATTTAAACTAAAAAATTTATCATATATTAATACAATTATATATTAATATAATTAATAATAGCACTTCAATCAAAGAGAGAAAGGATGTATTATTTCGTAAATGTTGGTACAATTGCCTAAACAATAGGAAAAAAGAGAGATTCCTACCTCATTGCTGTAATCAAATTTGGTAGGTTAAAGATATATATATATATATTCTGTGTGTGTGTGTGTGTGTGTATATATATATATATATATGTATATATATATATACACACACATTGTATTGTATATATATTGTATATATATATAATGTGTATGTGTGATATATATACATTATATGTGCGTTATGTATATACACGTATATATATTCCTTGATATATTTAAAATATATGTGTTATATATACATATATATGTATATATATGTTTCCATATTTTGGCTATTGCCAATAAGGCTGCAACAAATAGAGAGATGCATATATCTTTTAGCATTAGTGTTTTTATATCTTTGGGAAAATACCCAGTAGTGGCACTGGATAACATGGTAATTCTATTTTTAACTTTTTGAGGAACCTCTATACTGTTTTCCACAATGGCTGCACCAACAGTACACAAGGGTTCCCTTTTCTCCATTTCCTTGTCAACACTTGTTTCTTGTGTTTTTGATTTTAGTCATTCTAACGGGTATGAGATGATGTCTCATTGTGGTTTTGATTTGCATTTCCCTGATGATCAGTGACGTTGAGCATCTTTTCATGTGTCGGTTGGCCATCTTTATGTTTTCTCTGGAGAAATGTCTGCTCGTCTATAGATAGGCTCTTAAAATTCAGTAAGAGGAAATAATAGAATTCAGTATTTTACATTCAGAGGACATGAACAGGTAGTTCACAAAAGAAGCAACTATATGGCCAATAAACACTTTTTTAAAATTCAGTCTCACTAGAAATCTAAGAAATGCAACTAAAAACAAGAGATTATGAGATTAACAAAGATGAAAAAGAATGATATTCAGGGTGACAAAGGTGTAGGGAAAGGACATTTTCAACCACTCTTTGTGGGAATATAAATTAAAACATTTTTGTAATAAGTGTTTTTAAAAATCTTAAAAATGTGCCCACTCCTTGATCCAGAAATCCCACTTCTAAGTATTTGCCCTGGAGAAATAACCAGTTATTAGTACAAGGATTTATTTACAAGCAAGTCCATTGATACGCTATTTATAAAAGTTAAAAAAAGGAAACAATGTAAATGTTTAACAGTAAGGTTATATTTATGATATATTTCATAATATAAAATATTATGCATCTATTAAATAATATTTTAAAGGTTTATTTATTGATATGGACACTATTATACATCAGTAAGCTAAATTATAAAATGGCATGAATGTATCTTGTAAAAATTGTAAATGCTATCTATATGTACTATTTTGGCAAAGGTCTGGATGTCAATCAACTACTAAGGTTTATTCTGCTGGCCAGATTATGGATAATTTTTCTTTTTCACTTATCCCACTTTTCGTTTTTCTATAATTACATAATAAAAATATTTTTTTAAAAATTTAATGTTTACTTATTTTTGAGAGAGAGAGACAGAGTGTAAGCAGGGGAGGGGTAGAGACAGAAGGAGACAAAGAATCCCAAGCAGGCTCCAGGCTCTGAGCTATTAGCACAGAGCCTGACATGGGGCTCAAGCCCATGGACCACGAGATCATGACCTGAGCCAAAGTCGGTCACCCAACCGAATGAGCCACTGAGGCAACCCCATAATAACAAGATGTTTAATACAGAATGACAAAATTCAAACATTGAGGGGGGAATAAATGGAGAAATTACCATTAAAAAATAAAAGAGAATCCTGAAGACAAATCCTCTTTGTGACTAAATCTCTGAATGTAAATGAGGCTACTTTGGTACCATGAAAAAAATCCTCTGGACTTCTCCAAATGCTGAGCTATGGCGGAGTGACAAGAGGGGAAAGGAGAGCCGGAATATTCTTTGTGAAATCCTGCCGGCACAGTGCTATTTTAAAAATCTGACTAATGGTCATAAAGGATCTTGAGAACTGAATGAAGGCTTAATAAATTAAAATGACAGAAGTGAATTAGCAGAAAAATCTACGACCTGGGAATTTTTATGTGTATGATAAATCAGCTCAGCATCTGAGTCCTGTTTTTTAGATGGAGCCACATAACCCCTGCTGGGGAATTCTCCAGGAGAGCTGCCGGACTGGCTATTTCATTTTGTTACTTACTCTTCATTTTTTCCGAGAATACTAGGACCGAAATTTGGCTTACTGTTGTTATGCTTCTTTAAGAAACACAAATAAATTCTAGCATAATGGGATCAAAACTTGGTTCTCTCTCATTGTAATGCATTCTGAAATCAGTTATAATGCACCAAGAGACTACTCCCTGTGGTAGACAAAAACATGTGGTGCCAAACAGACCTACGAGAGGTTCTTCTCTTCTGCAAATGTGGGGATGATATATGCCAAGTGCAGAAAGCAAGCCCGGGGAGTGTCCAACAGTTTGTGCCATACTCCACCACGTTTGCCTTTTACGCTGTGCCTTGACCTACACCAAATGTAGAGAAATCTGGATGATGTGACTATGTTGTTATTATTTGAATATGTTGTTAACGAGACCTACTCATGCTTTTGGTTGGATCCCCCAGGAAATAGAAGCTGAGACCGAGATTTATGTGCAGCAAGTCTGTTGGGGAATATTGCCTGTCAGGGGGTGAGGGAAGCAAGACAGAGGCTCACTGGCCCTCGTGGGAAGTTCAGGAAGGGGAGGGGGGCGGCTCATCCAAGTTGTCCCATATTGAGGCAAGAGGACTGACTCTTTGTACTCTCTCCTCAGTGTGCCATCCCTCGCCTACCAAGGAGAGGGGTCCTAAACGAGAGGGAGGCGGCTTCCTTCTGGCAAGTCCCTGGGAGGACTCAGTTGTAAGCTATCAGCAGCCAACACTTCAGGCACCTGGAGGTATGAGGGTTTCCAAACTGAAGGGGATTCTGGGCTGAGAACTAGAGAGGGAATGTTTGTGTCCCATCCCTCCTACCCCCAAATTCATATGTTAAAATTATAATCCCCAACATGTCAGCATTTGGAGATGGGACATTGAGACATTTGGGAGGTAATTAGGGTTAGATGAGGTCACGAGGGTGGAGCCTCCATGATGGGAGTCGTGCCCTTAAAAGAAGAGAGATATACAAGGTATCTCTCTCTCTCTCTGTCCTTTAGGGGCCCCAAGGAAGGGCCATGTGAAGACAGAGCCAGGAAGAGAGTTCTTACCAGAACCTGACCTTGCTGACACCCTGAGCTGAGACTTTTAACCTCCAGAACCGTGAGAACTAAATGTTTGTTGTTTAAGCCACGTGGTAATTTATTTTGGCATCCTGAACTTTCTGAGACACTGGGCATTGCAGCAAGCACAGCTCGTAACACCCTGACTTACATTAACGTTGGAACATTTCCCAAAGTCTGTCCTACTCAGGGCTAACACACAAAAGACAAATTAATAGTTGAAGGTAGAATTCTTCAGAAAGCAGTTCTTTTTCTTACCCAAAAATATTTACTACCTCCTCAAGAGGTAAAGTAGGAAAAATTGTTACTCTCTACCTCCTGCCGCGTTATCAGTCCAGGTTATGTACTAAGTCATTCTGTTAACAAAGATGTAAACTTAGTGTCTAAGAGAAAAAGTTTGTATTTGTTTCCCAAATTACATTTGTTTGCACTTTGTTCAGGACACTGGAAAGGCCACTTCGAGAAGGCTGTTTACATTTCATATGGAATAGTGAAAAATCTTTGATTTGAACTTTATCTTGAATAAAGAAGTAAAAATTATGAAACTATATTTCTTTTACTTTATATTTAACAAAATGTAGGCTACCGTGGTAACTACAGGCTGACTTTAGGAACCAAGAACAAATCAGATGATTGACTCCGAATTTTTAACCTAGTTTTTTTTTTCCCAATAAAATTCCAAAGAAGCACAAATGACATTCTTTCCTGTCTATTTGATTTGTGTAGCACAAAAATGAAGATGGACATTTGTTTGAGGGTTTTATTGATTTTGTCAGGGTCTCTCACTCTTTTAATTTGAACTCAGGGGAGCTGAACTCATCTTTGGAAGAATCTGCTGACTTCATCCTTCTAGGTATTCCTTTTTGGTCGTGGACCTTTCCATTTAACATGGTCTCAACACGTCCAAAAGAGAACTCTTGATTCTGGCTCTTCCTTGGCCTCCCTCCCCCCCCCCCCCCCCCCCAACTCCATCGTGTCTCCTCTAGCTGCTCTAGACAACTATCTAGGAATTATCCTTGATTCCTTTTTTCTTCTTTCACATGCTATACCCAATCCATCAACAAATTCATCAGCTCTGTACCCTCAAGCCAACTGCTTGTCACCTCCTCTGCAGCTACCTTCCGGTCTAGCCACCATCAGCCCTTGCCTGAACTACATCAGTAGCTTTCTAAATGGACCCCCAGCTCCTACTCTTCTGTCCCTACAACCACTCTCCACAGAGCAGCCAGAGTGATTTTTAAATGTACATTTATTTTTATGAGGTACATTTCCATGGTTCCAAATTCGACATACTACAAAAAAACATATGTCTTGCATCCATTCCTGCATTTCTCACCCCGACCCTCTAATGATAATCATTTCCATTGGTGTCTTTTTCATTTTCTTTTCTTTTTTTTAATCCTTCTTGGGTTTTTTAGGCAAATGCAAACATATGCAAAAATATCTCCTAACTTATTACACAAAAGGTAGCCTACCAGAGACATTGTTCTATACCGTTCTATATCTTGCTTTCTTTCACTTATCAACACATCCTAAAACTCTTTCCATATCAGTACATAGAGACCTTCCTTGTCTGTTTCCACAGTGGCAGGCCATCCCATCATTGTTAAACCAGGCCCCCTCTGCTGCACATCACAACTGGGTCCTTTTTTGGCTGTTACAAGTAATGCAACAATAAAAACCTCACACGTGTCATTTCATACATGTGGTGATGCACCCATGGGATGCAATCACAGGAATACAACTGCAAGGTCATATATTTTAGAGTATTTGCCAGTGTCAAAATGAAAATTTTAGACATAAATCTGATTGTCACTTCCCTTGCTTAAAGGCCCCCCAAAATTCCCAGTACTGATGAAAATGAAAACCACTGAGAGCCACAAGACCCTCCCTAATCTGTCCTTTGTCTGCTTCTTCAATGTCACCCACATCTTTCCCTCTCTTGCACTACGGACTAAGCACATGGGCCTTCTTTCATTAATCTCAAAAAATTCTATAGCTTTTGCAAGATGTGCAATTTCTCTTTGTAGTTGATTTGCATTATATTTGTACTATATTGTCAAATATGTATAAAAATGCAGTCATCAGCTGGAGACCTGACAAAGGAGCTGATCCCAAAGGGGAGAATCAATGCTCATGTTTAATGGAGCTGGATATTTGAGTGGGTTTCATAAGCCGTCATTTGATAAGTAAACATTTCTAGGTTATGATGACTCTTACTCTCCTACTCAACTTCAAACCTCAGGAATTCAGATCATGAAGACTGAGATAATGAGGATGCTCTATCCTTCTGTAGCTGTGTGACTGTGGTCCCAGACACGTAAAGCCTAAACTCATAGAGGAACGCAACATGGCTGGGAAAGAGGACTGGGCTGGATGTTACAAGCGCTGCATTTTGCAGCAGATTCTGCTGCAAAGCTGTCAGGTCCTCAGCAAGCCACTCCACCCTTCCCTGCCTCATTTTACGTGTACGAGAAGGAAGGAAATGGAATTAATTCATCATCATTATTGTCACCCTTTTCATTCCCTAGGGATTCTTTTCATTAACCCCACCCCCTCATTTTCATAATGTATTGAGAAATTTTGTCTACTAAAAATTATGTTAGCAATGTAATTATGTTGCCATGTTCGTAGTTCATTGTTAACATGTTCATATTCATTGTTAATTTATCAAGGATACACAGAGTTTTCAATTCCGCTTGGCATTAAGTAATCAACTGACATTAGTTGAGTTGATATAATACTTTCCAAAGCAAAGAAACTTCATATTTTAATTTGCCTCAATGGCTTTACCTTGTTTAATCCCTAAGAATTAGGAGGCTGCAGGTTGGGAATCTCTGGTCCCTAATGACAATAAGTTTCCTTACAAGTCAGGGGTCAATGTTAAATATATGATCATTGAGTGCAGAGATTTTTTTTTTAAACGTTTATTTATTTTTGAGACAGAGAGAGACAGAGCATGAACTGGAGGGCCAGAGAGAGAGGGAGACACAGAATCTGAAACAGGCTCCAGGCTCTGAGCTGTCAGCACAGAGCCCGACGCGGGGCTCGAACTCACGGACCGTGAGATCATGACCTGAGTCGAAGTCAGATGCTTAACTGACTGAGCCACCCAGGCGCCCCACGTGCAGAGATGTTTTTAGATGGTACCTCACAGAGCCCTGGGGCTCAGCAGAGTGGCTCAGAACAGAAACAAAGGTGGAGAAGGACAAGGTGAAGCAAGGGGTCTAAAGGTCTCCAAACCTATTTTATTTGGAGTAGCCCCACTTTTTTCTGTTACATATTGGGTTCTAAGACTTTGTTTGAAGAATGGGTTTTAACTATTAAAAACAGTTTGAGAAATATGACAATCAAACTTTATTGCATACATGAGGATAATGAAGCCTAGAAAATGTAAATAAAATTTGCCCAAGGTTACAGAGCTAATTAATGGCAAAGTATTCATTCAGTCAGTCCACAAATATTTATTGAACACAGTGGAAATAAAAATTATAAACATGAAATTTTGATTCAGTCTTAGTCTAAAAGCAATCTGTGGGTCACCATGGTGTTTGATCAGAAGCATCAGGATGAGGGGCGCCTGGGTGGCTCAGGCAGTTGAGCGTACAACTCTTGATTTCAGCTCAGGTCACGATCTCACGGTTTCGTGAGTTCGAGCTCTGCATCGGGCTATGCACTGACAGAGTGGAGTCTGCTTGGGATATTTTTCTCTCCCTCTCTCTCTGCCCTTCCCCCACTCTCACACTCACTCTCTCTCTCTCTCTCAGAATAAATAGACATTAAAAAAAAGAAGCATCAGGAGGAAAGAATCTTATTTTCATAAACTGACAGAGAATTGACATTACTGTATGTTATAACTATGTATATTACTGCATGTTACTACTGTTCAGTAAGACAAGGAAGAAAGGGCAGGAAAGTATCTGCATCCTGGCAACCAAAGGACTACAGTGAAGAAAGAGCCCTCTTAGGAGACAGGCCAGGCAGGGTAAAGGTCTTACTTCACTTTGTATCCACAGTTTATATCAAAGAGCCCCTGTGCCTGATTGTCACGCTACTGCTCTTTGGTGTTTATACAAGACGAGCCGAGAGCCCTGCCTCCTCAAGAGTATCTGAGGTTTTTGTTTTAGTTCCCAGATGAAGCATGTGATTACGACTAAACTTGGAAAAACCTGAGGCTATGGGAAATGTGTCCATTTAATCTATACGATACGTTTGTAAAAGTCAATTGGTTGAGTTTGTCCAACTTAAACTAATTCACTGGCTTTCTGATAACTTACCCGTGCCTGGGTACTGGATATGTTCTAGCTGTGGTTCTAGCTTTCTCCTTGCAGAGTATTTGAAATAAAGGGTGTCTTCAGTAGATTAGGATACAAATATAACACAAAGTCTCATTCTTAGCGCTCAAGAGCCAGGCACTCTTCTAGACACTGAGGACAGAGCAATGAACACGTGAGAAAAGTCTGCTTCTGTGGACCAGCATGGGTTCTCATGATTATTTCAGGCCCAACACTGTTACTGCTACACTGTGCAAAGTTGAAGATTCATTCTACTGTCTTGCAAATACTTGCCATAACAGAGTGGCTTAGATCACTTCCACATTATTTATTCATTTATTTAACAAATATTTATTGAGTAGCTTCTGTTACCAGACTCTCTGTGCTAAGTGCTGGGCATCCTGAAATGAATTAGTTCTCAAGGTGCTCACGGACCTATGGGAGCATAGACTTGTAAACAAATCTCAAACCAGCATAATCACAACAGTGGAAGAGGAACAAGGTATAGATGAACCACACCACATCAGTGGATTAACTCCCTCTGGCCTGATTTCCAAACTCAGATTTCAAAGGTTAACAGAAGCTCCCCGGGCAAATCAAGGATGGTAAGAATGGGAATGGCATAAGGAAAGAGGCAGAGACCAGAGCACGTGCTTATCCTGAGAACCGTGTGCTATTTGGAACCAAAGGAGTCTGAAGTACAAGGCAGACAGGCGGCAGGAAATTGAGAGCATCTTTATCTAATGGTTTCTGTTTCCTCTGTGAGTTAAGAGAGACAGCATTTTTTGAGAATAAAGAAGGCAGAGACTGGTTAGGAAGTTTGAAAGGAAATTTATTTACTTATTTAAAATTTTTTGTGTTCATTTATTTATTGAGAGAGAGAGAAGGAAAGAAAGAAATCTCAAGCAGGTTCTGTGCTGACAGCGCAGAGCCTGACATGGGGCTCAAAATCATGAGCTGTGAAATCACGACCTATGCCGAAACCAAGAGTAGGACGCTTAACTGACTGAGCCCCCCAGGCGCTCCTTGAAAGGAGGTTTAAAAGAGCTGCTGAATTGTTCATAAAATAGAAAGGATTGGGGGGAGGAACCCTAATGGCCAGGAAAAAATGTAGGCACTGATATGTACTGATAGGAGAAGACCTGTAAGATGTATCATTTAGTGACTGAAAGGTAAGATGCAGAACAATGTGTGCTAATTTAACTTTTCTGTAACACATAGTAGGAAATTGAAAAATATTTCCTTCTGTGCATAAAATATCTTGGGAAGAAAGCATGAGAAAGCAATAATTGTGGTTGCCCACAGGGAGAGAAGCCAGATGGCCAGGGTGCAAGGTGATGGGACACACTTTGCACTGTATACTTTTGAATTTTGAACCACAGAATGTATTATTTATTTAAAAATTAAATTAAAAGTGAAATCAGTTGGGGCGCCTGGGTGGCTCAGTCGGTTAAGCATCCAACTTCGGCTCAGGTCATGATCTCACAGTTCGTGAGTTCGAACCCCGCAATGGGCCTCTGTGCTGACAGCTCGGAGCCTGGAGCCTGCTTCAGATTCTGTGTCTCCCCCTCTCTCTGTCCCTCCCCTGCTTGTGCACGCTCTCTCTCTCTCAAAAATAAATAAACATTAAAAAAAAAAAAAGTGAAATCTCTTAAAATGTCTTTAGGAGATAAAGAAGAATAATTTCTGAGGGCAATGGAAGATAAAACTAAATTTTGGCCTCATGGCTATGTTTCTCTGGAAACCTGTGCTTAAGCTAACTTGGGGAACTGCAAATGGAAATAATCATTTTCATTAGCGTTCCTATTCAGGAAAGATGAGTTGGGTAAGTCACAGGTATCAGGGCTTCAAAGTACAGAAAAACCTGACCAAGGTTGCTGGGCTGGCCTCTTACTCTCAGGGTCTCCAACCACAGCTTCTTCAGCATACGAGCAACACTGCTTTGGTTACATCAAAGCAACACCTAAAAAGGATTCCAATTCCTTTGTCCTGCTGGTTAGGGTAAAACCCAATGGGTACAAAGTGAGTTAACATAGAACTCTGCCCTTCAGGACCTGGGAAGTTAAAAGGACTTGTATTTGTTACTTAATACATAAACACATAATGAACAAAACTGACTTTTGTCTGTGGATTGTCGAATCACGTTGTCTTAGACACATACCCTTTTATCTCTAACCAAATTATAAAGGAACGTTCTGGCTGCTCAACAATGAGCCTGTGAAGTACTGGCTGAGTCCAGACAATGTCAGGCAATGGCGATACAAGGAGGGCCAAACCACAGTCCGTGGGGTCTGGGGCCACACAAGGGAGTGAAGGAGAGAGACACAAAGTGCACTTTAGGGGCATCTGGGTGGCTCAGTCAGTTAAGCATCCTACTCTTGGTTTTGGCTTGGGTCATGATCACGTGGTTTGTGGGTTCAAGCCCCGCATCTGGCTCTGTATTGACAGCGTGGGAGCCTGCTCGGGATTCTCTGTCTCCTCTCTCTCTCTCTGCCCCTCCCCTGCTCGCGTGCTCTCCCTCTCTCTCTTTCGAAGATAAATAAACTTAAAAAATGATGGAAAAGAATTTCGTTTTTTTAAAAAAGAGCACTTCAGAATAAAATGTAACATTGCCTGGAAGGAATTAGGGAAGGGCTTCATTAAGGGTAAGAGATGCAACCCAAGTCCTAAATGAGTCGAAGTTGAAGGAGGATGAGAAGGACATTTCAGGCAAAGAGAGCAGAGTGTGAGAGGCAGCAGAGCTCAGAATAACACGATGTGTTCTTGGGACACCAAGCAGCATGATTTGAATATGGCGTCAGATGCTTCTTGGGGAGTGGCAAGCTTCAGGGCTGGAAAGGCAGGTTTGAACAGGGTTATGAAGTGCCTTACGGGCCAGGCTGACAAGTTTAGACTTTGTCATGTGAGTAAACTACCTTGTTCTCAGTCGACATGCTGAGAGGTCAGTATTTCGCCATTAACGCCTAACCATCCTTCTGTTGGCTTCTAGATTCTTGTTCGAGGTAGAATAAGGATGTGGAAGACAGGTTTGTAAACTTAGTGTTACCTTCCCCATTCTTCCTTTTTATTCTTCTCCCACAACTAACCAAGTATCCAAGTCTGTCACTATTCTGTCATTTTCTTTGTTGTTTCTCAGATCAATGATTCAGTAAGTGTTTACCCATGACAAGTACTGGGCTAAAGGCCTTATATACATCGTCTTATTCAATCCTCAAAATAGTCCTATGAGGTCATGTTCTAGTCAGGGTTCTTGAGAGCAAATGGCAGGTAACTTAAACAGAAGAGGAATTAACTGGAAAGGTGTTGGGCAACTCACACAGCCCATAGGAAGGTAGAGGACTGGGTTCAGGGCGAAGCCACGGGAAGAAGTAGAGCACGAAACTGAGATCCTACCTCAGCAACAATTTCTGAGGACGTGTTCCACCATGTCTCTGGATTCTTCTTCTTTTCTTAAAGTAAGCTCCATGCCCACTGTGAGGCTTGAACTCACAACCCTGAGATCAAGAGTCACATGCTTTAGGGGCGCCTGGGTGGCTCAGTCGGTTGAGCGTCCAACTTCGGCTCAGGTCGTGATCTCATGGCTCATAAGTTTGAGCCCCGCGTCGGGCTCTGTGCTGACAGCTCGAAGCCTGGAGCCTGCTTCCGATTCTGTGTCTCCTTCTCTCTCTGCCCCTTCCCTGCTCATGCTCTGTCTCTCTCTCTCAAAAATAAATAAACATTAAAAAAAAAAAAAAAGTCACATGCTCTAACGACTGAGCCAGCCAGGTACCACACTTCTGGATTCTAATCTTAGCACGGAGAGCTCAAAGATTCTCAAACCGACTGCAGTGTCTTTGCATCACTATTCCGCAGTACAGACAGACAGGCGGGTGGGCACCAACTGGTCCTACTCAGAGCACGTGCCGATCGATGCCCTAGATGCAAGGGCCTGGTGGGAGAAGCAGGTTCCCCTGCGTGTCTTCCCCCTACATTGGGATTCACTCAGATTTGCTTAGGAAGGACGTTCAAATACTGGACAGCAAAAACAACAAGCACCCACAAGTGCATTTTCCAGATAAATGAACAGACCCGGAGCAGGTAGGTTAGTTACCCAAGTAACACAGCCAGTCAGTTGGAGCCAGGATCGGTGCCCAAATCAGTTTTGTCTGCAAGGCCCACGCTATTATGCAACCTACTGCATCGCCTTCTCTAAGCCATTCCAACTCTATTTCACAGCCCACACGGCAGTCCAGGCGCCCATCACCTCGTTTGCATTACCGCCTCCTACCTGGTCTCCCTGATTTGTGCTTTCCCATCTCAGTTCATTCTCTACAGAGTTGCTAAGACAATATTTTTTGAGTGCCAACTACATCATGTCAGCCTCTTGTTTGAAAACCTGTGACTCACCCCTTCAAGAGCCTTTCCTGACTAATATCATTCCATACTGATCACTCCCTCAGTAATCAGTCAAATAATGTTGCCGCAGTGCTAAAACAGATGTATAATTTATACTACACTATCATATACTTATTCATGGTCTCTAGCTGTTACATTTATATGTGACTTCACTTAGGTCACAGAGCCTCTCTTCTGCTGCTTTTATGACTCTAATGACAGACACTAGCATCTACTACAGCAAATGTCTTTTCATTTTTGAATCCCAGGGTCCTCCAGAATACTTGCATTACTATAATCAATGTTATGATTTGCAGACCACTTATCATTTGTGAATTCATTATTAGCTTCCCTAAAATTTTGCAAGGCCTTCTTACGTTTCTCAGCGACACGTGTTTGTGCCCTACCAAAAGTAAGTGTGTTAAAAACAATTGCCGATAAGGACGATCATTCCACTTCCTTTTTTGGAAATGTTCAATTCTTTGCTCCACCCCTTAGAGATACTAGGAGTTGAGGAAAGGTAAAAGATGGTATTCTTTTTTTGGAGCTGTAAGGTGAAAGGAAATACTATTTAGAGCAAGCTTTCCCTTTTTTGGTTAGGAATAATAAAATTATCACAGCATGGAACATAACATGGAAGTAGGTAATCTGGTTGGCCAGGTTTCCAGCTTGAGGTTCATATAGGAAAGCCTGTTGTCTGGTGCCTGAACTGCCTTCATAGTTAGAGGGTGCTTTTGGAAACTAGAAATGACTTGGACACTCAAGGACCTCTAGATTCCCTCTCAACCAGGACCAAGAAGGCCAAGAACCAGAGTGACTCAGGCATTTCGCCTTCTATTTCTTTTGCTCCTGGCTCCATTTACTTTTTTTGAGGATCTGTCTCTTTCTTGAGGTTAGACATCAGAGGAGGTCACACCTCCACACAGAGCACATAACTAGGTCATCAACAGATGGTGATCAATCTCTAGTAGAATTAACAAAACTCAGAATTTATTTAAAGGATACGCATATATGCTCTGGTCATTTTATAAATGTCAAAAGTAAGGATTACAAAAAAGAGGGTTTCTGTACTCAAGAACTTAACTGTCTATTGGGGGGAGATAACTCTATCAAACAAGTAATCCATGAACAATGAGTAAGGCAATAAATTTAGTTTGTACTGGGTATAAGAATGGTACACAGAAGGACTTAATCCACTGTTTGGGAAGAGGGAGCCTGAAAGATCTTACAGAGGGTGAAATGCTTGGTCTGGAGTTGAGAGCAGAGTAGGAGTTTGCCAGACAGATCAAATGGGGGAAGAATATTTCAGAAAGAGAAAAGAGAGCTATACCACGGGATGAAAGGCCTAGAGAATCGTAAGTAATTTGGATTCTGAAGATGCTTATTCTGCATCCATTCTCTCCTTCCCTCCAAATTTCCCAGCCATGGGTTGAATATAATTGACCTTATTCCCAGCTCCAAGGATGGGTCTTGATCGGCCTTAGGCAGTCAGTGGAATCCATTCTTTTGTTGTAGCTGGTTCTCAGAGAAGGGTGTCATCCAAGCCTAAGCAAATCAGCCATGGCATTCCTCAGAGATGTTAGGTCAGGGCTGGATATGTCCAAACAGAAAGAAGTCCAGGATTTTGGTTTGATGGTTGGGAGAAGAGATGCATTCACATGGAAGAAAAAGCATGTAAACCTGAGAGCTACTGGTTTCTATTTTGTTACCTCAAGGAGAGCCAACCAGTGGATAAGGATGTCGCATAGAGTGAGGGGGATGCCACAGAAATGGAGCCAATGAGCTGACCAACCTCTGACCAGGTAAGTGGAAGCGGGTATTCCCTTCATGGTTTAAAAGATCAGGTAGAATTTCATGTTACTCACAACTAAAAGCATTTTACCTGATGCAGTGTCACTGGAGGTGAGGTTGAGGGGGTAGAAAGTGGGAAATGGATTGCAGAGGTAGGCATGAGCCAGATGATGAGTCTAGTTTCAATTCTAGAGACACAGAAAGCTCTTAGAGGGTGTAGGCTATGCTAGGAAGTCAAATGAGTTTTAGAAAGATTGCTCTAGCAGCAGTGAGAAGGATGGCTTGGAGAGAGCAAGGCGGGGGCAGTGAGGCCAGTGGCGGAACGGCACCACATTGTCATGATGTTCATCATTCCACTCAGGGGTGCAGCTTTTAGCTCTGCTTTGCACCAACCTCAAAAGAGAATCAGCTTTTTGAAAATACTTAATCTGTGAACAGACGATAAAGGATATAGATTCTTTAGGATTTCATATCCTGGAAATAAAAATGTATGTTTGAGAAGCCCACAGAACACTTCAAGGGATTCAACGTAGTGATCAAAGTTTGGGTTATACTGTTAGAGCTATCATTAATATCTTGGCCTCTTTCTGTTTCTTTTCAGGACTTTGAATTTGTTCTATCCTCCCTCGTTACTCATTTTATTTATTTGTCAATACAGTCTTTTTCCCTATTGCTTGAGGTTTTTTTTTGGTTTCTCCCTTCCACTGAAACAGAAAGGCAGTTCAAGAGAAAGGCTAATGTTGATTTGGTTAGCACAAAAGCCCTTTCCCCATGGTATCTTATCTGATTCCAACTAATTTTACTCAAGAGGAGGCGTCTTTGGTAACAAACCCTTGTCCCGATCTCTCTGGCCTCCAGTATTAGCTGCCACGTAAATTGCGTTGATAGGAAAAACATGCTTCTAGGATCTATTTTACCAGAAGCTGTTCTGCAAAGACATTAAGATTCAATTAATCTTTCTACTTACTTGTCATTACTGAGCTCCCTCTTCATGCTTTGCACTGGGCTTGATACCAGGGGGTAGTTCAACAGAAGAGGAAAGCTGTCTCCGCTTAAAAAGGGCTTATGGTATAGATTCTGAGGATGGGGAAATGCTTTTCCTAAAACCATGTCAATGAGGCCTAAGCATATACTACAGGTGGCTCGTCTGGAAGATGGCTGCATTGTGTTGATCCTTGAAGTGTATGAGAAACTTTTAAAAGTATCATCAGATAGCCAAAGAGTGTCAGATACAATTCTGCCAGGACTCCAGTGACAACATTAGAATTTTGGTCATTAACCATGCCCTTCCATCAAGGTCTTTGAGATACAGATGATCTCATTCTTTGTTTACAGAATCATTTATTTCCCTCGTGTATATAATTTTAGGTGGAAAATGGAACCCAAAACAGGCACATGTAGAAAAAAATGTGGTATCCCCCCAAAGTTGCCACAAAATACAAAATGTCCATTCTTCAGTAAAGTAACTGTAGTTATGTATGGGAGTTAGAGACCAATTCCTTCCACATGGATTAATCATTTTGCCTAGATGGCAATATATTTCACCCCTCCTCCCATCTCATTATTTTGTATGGGTAACATTCATTCCTCATAGGTCCCACTTAATTCCTTCATACATTCTATTTAACATTATTTGTGCAAAAGATTTAGAGCAGAACCAACTACATCAGCAGAACCTGAGCATAGTCCTGACCTTTACTTTAAAACCAAAAGCTTCTCACACCAACTCCTCTACCTGTTCACTGAGCCAGTGGCCCTCCAATAATGAAATCAAGACATGGGTCAAATTGAGCTCTGTCCTTAAATGCACAAGAGTCATATTTAGTACCTAGCTTATTCCCTGGAACACAGCGGGCACCAATTTTCTAGAAGAAAGAATGAAGGAAGATAGTGTCTATGGCATCGTGAGCAGGTATGAGTTCCTGAAGCTGAACCAAGGATTCTAATAGATTTAAGACATTTGAATGGTAAACTGAGGAATTTATGTTTTCATTTATGCCTGCATCCAACAAACATTTTTTTTAATTTTTTTTTCAATATATGAAGTTTATTGTCAAATTGGTTTCCATACAACACCCAGTGCTCATCCCAAAAGGTGCCCTCCTCACTACCCATCACCCACCCTCCACTCCCTCCCACCCCCCATCAACCCTCAGTTTGTTCTCAGTTTTTAACAGTCTCTTATGCTTTGGCTCTCTCCCACTCTAACCTCTTTTTTTTTTTTTTTCCTTCCCCTCCCCCATGGGTTTCTGTTAAGTTTCTCAGGATCCACATAAGAGTGAAACCATATGGTATCTGTCTTTCTCTGTATGGCTTATTTCACTTAGCATCACACTCTCCAGTTCCATCCATGTTGCTACAAAAGGCCATATTTCATTCTTTCTCATTGCCACGTAGTATTCCATTGTGTATATAAACCACAATTTCTTTTTTTTATTAAAAAAAAATTTTTTTTTAATGTTTATTTATTTTTGAGACAGAGAGAGACAGAGCATGAACGGGGGAGGGGCAGAGAGAGAGGGAGACACAGAATTGGAAGCAGGCTCCAGGCTCTGAGCCATCAGCCCAGAGCCCGACGCGGGGCTCAAACTCACGGACCGCGAGATCGTGACCTGAGCTGAAGTCGGACCCTTAACCGACTGAGCCACCCAGGTGCCCCTAAACCACAATTTCTTTATCCATTCATCAGTTGATGGACATTTAGGCTTTTCCCATAATTTGGCTATTGTTGAGAGTGCTGCTATAAACATTGGGGTACAAGTGCCCCTATGCATCAGTACTCCTGTGTCCCTTGGGTAAATTCCTAGCAGTGCTATTGCTGGGTCATAGGGTAGGTCTATTTTTAATTTTCTGAGGAACCTCCACACTGCTTTCCAGAGCGGCTGCACCAATTTGCATTCCCACCAACAGTGCAAGAGGGTTCCTGTTTCTCCACATCCTCTCCAGCATCTATAGTCTCCTGATTTCTTCATTTTGGCCACTCTGACTGGCGTGAGGTGATATCTGAGTGTGGTTTTGATTTGTATTTCCCTGATAAGGAGCGACGTTGAACATCTTTTCATGTGCCCCAACAAACATTTTTTTGAGAGCTACTTTGTTCTAGGAATAGTATACCCACTTCTTCTTGACAAAATGTACTTGAGATTCCTCTGCTCTTGGTTTGCTTAGGGGCAGATCATCAGTCACAGTCCCTGCCTCTCACTTCAGCTCAATTCAGGGCTTAGGGTATGGGTGGGTCTGCAGTGGCATGAATATTATTAATAAAGACAAAGCAAAGAAGGAACAGAAACATAAACCCCTTTCCTCCTTCTCTTTTTTTCTGCTACTATTTCACCTTGTCACCATTTCCCTAAGGCTGGTTTCTATTCTTACTTCATCCTACCCTGCCTTCCTAGTTCCTCTTCAGAAAATTCCAGAATTCATTTCCTCTGAAATATAGATGAACCTAACTGGTGGGAATTCATAATGGTGCAGCCACTTTAGAAGACAGATTGGCAGTTTCTTACAGAAATAAACATACTCTTCCCCATACAATCCAACAAATGGGCTCTTTGGTATTTACCCAAAGGAATTGGAAACTTATGTCCACACAAAAACCTGAACACAGATATTTATAGCAGCTTTATCTAAAATTGCGGAAAAGTGGAAATATCCAAGATGGCCTTCAGCAGGTGAATGGATAAACAAAACAATGATACCTACAGACAATGGAATATTACTCAGCACTACAAACAAATGAGCTATCAATCCATGAAAGGGCATCGGTGACACTTAAAAGCATGTTACTAAATGAAAGAAGCCAATCTGAAAAGTCTACACCCTGTGTAATCCCAACTATATGACATTCTGGAAAAGGCAAAACTATGGGGACAATAAAAAGATCGGTAATTGCCAGGGGCCTGGGAGAGAGGGACAAATAGGCAGAACACAGAGGATTTTTAGGGCAGTGTAATTATTCTATATGGTATTATCATGGATACATGTCATTATACATTTGTCTAAACACATAGAACTCACAACTCAAAGAGTGAACCCTAGGGAAAACAATGGACTTCGGGTGGTAAAGATGTATCAGTGCAGGTGCACTGATTGTTACAAATGTACCAGTCTGGTGGGAGATGTGGATCATGGGGAAAACTATCCATGTGTGGGGGCAGGGGGTATATAGGAACTCTCTGTACTTTCCAGTCAATTTTACTGTGAACCTAAGACTGCTCTTAAAAAAAAAAGTCTATTTAAAAAATATGTAGATACAGGGGCGCCTGGGTGGCTCAGTTGGTTAAGCATCCGACTTTGGCTCAGGTCATGATCTCACGGTCTGTGAGTTCGAGCCCCGCATGGGGCTCTGTGCTGACAGCTCAGAGCCTGGAGCCTGCTTCAGATTCTGTGTCTCCCTCTCTCTCTGACCCTCCCCCATTCATGTTCTGTCTCTCTCTGTCTCAAAAATAAATAAACATTAAAAAAATTAAAAAAAAATATGTAGATACAGATATAGATACCTAGATGAACCTTACTTAATACCTTTGTATACATGAAAACCTACTGTTAGCTCAAGCCAGCCCAGACTAGAGAGGAGTGAGAGGAAGATTAAGGGGAAAGCTTTGCAAAAGCCTCGTGCTTGATTTGATTCTGGCACAGGTGAGTAGGGCAAAAAGTCACAGGCAGTGAGTGTTCTGTTACTCAATGGACCACACATACAAAAAGGCATTAGTCTGATCAGAAACGACAGATGTTACCAGTGGAAGAACAAGCAGCTTGGCTAGTCTCTCATGCTGGGGAAGAAAGGGGAGGGGGAGATGTGCCCCATAGTTGGAGGCCCAGCCCTCTGTACCACTCATCACTTTTCCTGCACCCTTCCGTTGGATTCCTAGATCTGGGCTTCCCAGACTAGACTAGAAACAAGGATCACCTGCTTTAGAATCACCTGAAACTTTATAAAAATTCATATTCTCAGACCAAGCTCCTAGAAAACCAAATCCAGTTGTTCAGGGATAGGGTCCAGGGCTCTGCATTTTCAAAAAGCTCCCAAGGCATTCTGATGGGCAGCCGGGCTTCAGTGCCACAGAACCTTGCTGCTGAGGAGACCCTTGTACCTGCTACCAGGAAGAGAAGGAGAAATTGCATACTAAGCCTTTCTCTTGGATACCAATTACTCACCAGTTGGCTTTACCATATTGGTATTACCATCTGCCTGTTTTGTGTATTCTCCCAAGGATCATCCCATCCCAGGAATTAGGGTAAGGTCCAGATTCCAGTCTTTCCATTACACTCTAATGGAAAAGAGTTAAATTCAGACTTGCCTTTCTTTCTACTCATTCATTTGACAAATACTTACAGCATTCCTCCTAATGGGCCAGCTATGACTCTAGGGGCTGGGAATACAACGATGAACAGGCAGGTAAGGTCCTTTCTCTCCTGGTGCTTCTCTTCTAGAAGATGGAGAACTAAGAAATAAATAAGAAACAAAGATTATTTGGGGCAGAAGTGAGGACTGGAAAACAACACAGCATGATATGACAGTGAGTGTTATAAGGAGGTGGGGTATGTTAGAGGTGGGAGGGTAAGACTCTTTAGACTGAAGCCTCAGTGGTGAGAGGCAAGTATTCAGGATGTAAACACTGCAAAGGCCACCATCAGGAAGAAGGTTGGTGTTTCTGGGATTTTCTAAGCCAGGGCTTAGAGAGTATCGAACAGCAGGAGAAGTGAGGTTGAAGAAGCATTATCCCAAATGCAATGGTAAGCCACTGACAGACTTGAAGCAGAGGAGTAATGTGATCTGGCTTATGTTTTAAAACACAATCCTCTGGTCACTGTGATAAAAATAGGTTAAATAAGTTGAGTTTGGGGTGGGTGTGGGAAGGGTTCAAGAGAAGAAGCAGGGAAAGCAGGTAGGTTACTGTGATAGTAGAGGCCAGGGCATCTGGTGACTCGGACTGGGGTAGAGGTGATATGAGTGGGAAAATTCAAGACCTACTCTGGAGGCGGAGCTGATGAGTTTATGGTTTGGAAAGGAGTTGTGAGGAAAAGAGAAGAATCAAGGATGACTCTTAGGAACTCAGTTTTTAACCACTGAGTGAATGGTGTGGTAGATTTGAAGATACTGTTTGGGAATGCTTGGAACACCTATTAAATGGTTAATTGACAAAGTGGAGTGGCATTAGATATATGAGTTTGGAGTTGAGGAGCATAAGAACAGTATTTAAAACCGTTGTGGTAGGCTGAATAATGGTCCCCCAAATATGTCCATGTCCTAATACCTGGAACCCTGAAGGACCTATTGTGCATGAAGGCACTTAAAATATGTCTTTTGTAGCTCTCACATAACACCCAAGGTAGGTATTATTATCTTCCACTTAATAGATTGGGAACCTGAGGCTCAGAGAAGTGGAATGCCTTGTTCCAGGTCCCCAGACTGGAAAATACCTGTCTCACTTTCTAGTGCCTTACAGAATTTCTGCAAAGATGGGAGGTGGTAAAGAGTTGCACTGTGTGCTTTGAGACAGGTCCTTGGCTGCCAACAACCTGCATAAGAAATGCAGTTCTACGAGGTCTGTCATTTCTTTGCCCGGTTCTGGCATATTATTTTTCTAACCTCCAGAGCCCTTGCTAGCCCAGTCACACCACATGACCACTCTTCAGCTAGTTTGTTAACTCTGGGAGGGCTTAGTAGGGTCATCAAATAATGAACGACCCCACATGCCAGGCCCTGCGCCAGGCACCTAACATTCATTCAATAATCACAGTAACTCTCTCCATTGTCTCTGGAGCAAGCCAGAAAGGCTGAATTACTGGCGAATGGAAAGAAGACAGGGCCAGGAGTAGGGGAGGGAGACTGGGTTCAAGTCCGGGGGTGTGGTGGGGGCATAGCCCTAACTGGGAGCTAAAGTAACCTTGGGCTAGTAACTTAGTCATTTAAGAAAAACCAGTTAGATGATACTGCAGATGATCTCTAAACTCCCTCAAAAATGCGTATACGAGAGATTCTCTTCTTTCCCCACCCTCGGGCTCTACTATTATAGGAAACAATCTTAACCACCTGCTCAGCCCTGGGATGCTCTTCAATTTCCTCCTTAGAGATCAGTCCGGGCCGCGACTCAGTTAATTGCCTGGGTCGGTGCCGGGCTCCCCAGTTCAGGAGCGCTGAGAAGTGGGCAATAGGTTATTCCAGAAGGGAGACGAGGCTCCGAAAAACTACAACTCCCAGGAGCCCTTGGGCTGCCACTCGGCAGCCTGGGCCTGGTGCATGCTGGGAGCAGTAAATGGCCTCCCGTCGCGGAAGGCTCATTGTTATGGAAGCTCAGAACAGGTAACCCTTACGCACGCCCAGTCACGTCCCAACTAGTTCAGCTTCTTTCCTTCCTGCAAGCTTCTTCTCTTTCCGGCCTCGTCCAGGCCCACTTTTCCCCGCTCCTACTCCGCCCCCTTTTTATAAATTTTGGAGGGGGCGGGGCCTCTGGCAAGCGCGTTCCCGGGGGGTTTACACGCCGCGTTCACGGGAGATTAGAAAGGGAGGGGACTACAGACTGGAGGTGGAAGGTGGCGAGTCTAGGAGACCGCAGATAATGGAAGGCGCATGCGTTCCAGGGGCGGTGCTGCGAGGCTTCGGGAATTCAGTAGGGGCGGGGCGGAAATGGGCTGGTGGGCTGGCGCACGCGTATTGGGCCGCCAACGTCCCGCCTCCTTTTTTAGGTTTCCTCACCTCCTCCACCACTCTTCCGGAAGTGCCGCCGCCCTCGCGCCCACCAGCGGCCACCCCCTGCGGCAGGCCCCGCCCCCTACCGGCTCCGCCCCCCAGCTCTCCGCCCCCTCCTCCGGTGGTGGCGCCGGCTTGCAACCCGGATCGTGGTGGTTTCGGTGCCCGAAGCCGGGAGCGCGGAGTCGTTCCCGGAGCGCGGCCAGGCTATGGTCGCGGGTCCCCGGCGTCCCGCTCCGGCCAACCAGAGTCCCTGTCTCAGCTTGTGCCCGTGCCTGAGCGGTCTCCTCAGCCCAGCTCCGCGGTGCGGTTGGCGGCGGCGGCGCCCGGCGCGCCCCCTCCTCCGATGGCGGCGGAGATCCAGCCCAAGCCGCTGACCCGCAAGCCCATCCTGCTGCAGCGGGTCGAGGGGTCCCAGGAGGTGGTGAATATGGCCGTGATCGTGCCCAAGGAGGAGGGCGTCATCAGCGTCTCGGAGGACAGGTACGGACCGCCGCCCCTCGGCCGCTAGGAGGGGCGGGACGGGCCGGCGGTCCCGGAGCCCGCGTCCCGGGCTGTGCCTTCACATCGGTGCAAGTGTAGACATACTCCCCCAAGTTTTTATTATAATGGGCATCTTGGTGATGCTGGTGTCCAGCTGCGCGCCGCCGCCGCTGCGTGGCTCTGGGAAGCGGAGACCAGACAGCGGCTTGCGCTCTGGCCTTGCCCGGGGCTGGTGGCGCAGGCCGGGCCAGGGTGGCCCTTGGACTAACGGTGCGCCGGCCACTGGACCTTGGTCCAGCCCTAGGGACAGAAGGGGGAGAGGGAGGAGCCGCCCAGCCCTGCAGGAGTGTGCGTGGGGAGGATGCTCCGGAGCCTTTGCTAGATAACTAAGGGTTTTTGAGTACTCTGATACAGTTCTTAAGGGCTCCAGACTGAGAAAGTAAATGCCACTCCCTTCTCCCGGACAGTCCCACTGAATCCAGATCTCCCATACATCTTACACTGAACTCAATGAATATTGCAAGTTGTGAAAAGAGTATAACTTTGGGCTTCTGAACGAAAGGAGAGGTGCCTTCTCTTCTTTGGTCTCCTTATTTCTTCGAGCTCAAGGGGAAGCGCCTAGAACTAACTTGCAAGGGACCACTGCTGCAAATAGCTCTTGAGTTCCTTCCCTTTGCCTGCTTCCTTTCTTTTTGTCTAATTTTGCTTAATTTGCAGAAGTGGAGCCAGTTGTTCTGCCTTTAATATTTTCTCTTGTTTTTCAGACAATAGCATTTCGCTTTAACTTAATTCATTTAATATGCCGAAATTAGGCTGATGGAGCTGATTTCCACAGGAATGCTGCCCGACTATAGTAATTATGGTATTTATCTGGAAGTATTGCTTCGATAATACCAACTAGCATTCTAAAAAATGTAACACTATAGAGGTATATGACAAGGGGCTTTTCCTGAAAACGGTAGTTAGGTTAATTTTTTTTTTTTTTTTAGATTTTCTTATGTTGAGGTAGAGAATTATTTTCTTGGTGACCAGTACAATTACAGTTGGAGGCAGGGGTAAAGCAACAGTATTGGTTACTGTCTTTATAGTCATTTCAGCACTTTGCATACAGTATGGTCTCAAAAATATTTGCCTGATAGATCTATTCATATGATAGGTTCCTCAATCTAACTAGGATGAGTATATTAATGACACGTACTTGTCTACATCATACTCCATACAAAAGGTGTTCCATTCACTTCCTATGTGGATCTAATGGGAAAAATCGTAAACATACACCAAGGTGAGCAGTCTGCATTGAACAGAATAAATACATTCTGAAGTGGAGTACGTGGATTAAAAACCTTTTGACATTCACAAAGAAGTTTATGAGGGTTTAATTTTTGGATAGAGGCAAAATTCTATTAAGGAGATTGCTTCTGGACCTAGAAATTTTTTGTTGCAGAATTGTTTTTAAAGGAATATATTGACATCACTTTCCAGTTTATGACGGCTATGGATGAAGAACTGCTCAACCTAACTGCTGTAGGAAATTCATGAATAAGTTTGTTGAATCAAGTAAAAGAAGGAAAAAAGTTGGTTAAACCTAAGTTCCTTTGATATTAGTTTTGTTTTTTTTTTTTTTTTAACGTTTTTATTTATTTTTGAGACAGAGAGAGCCAGAGCATGAGCAGGGGAGGGGAAGAGAGAGAGGGAGACACAGAATCCGAAGCAGGCTCCAGGCTCTGAGCTGTCCGCACAGAGCCCGACGCGGGGCTCGAACTCACAGACCGTGAGATCGTGACCTGAGCCCAAGTCGGACGTTCAACCGACTGAGCCACCCAGGCGCCCCTATTCCTTTGATATTAGTTTTAAAACTTTTTGCTTTGATTGATAGTTTGACAGTGGAGGTAAGTTTTCAGTTTTTGATTTTGTTACTGTTTTTAAGAGTTCAAAGGGATCTTGGAGGTTATTTGCTCTAACAGCTTCATTTTATGGATGGGAAGATTTAGGCCAGAGAATTTACCTGCCCAACCTGGTGAGCAGGCCTAGTCCTCAGGCTTCTGATTCCCATGTTAGTGTGTTATCTTGAAGGGAACAGGGTTAGTGGGATGCATTTCAAGGTATTTAGAGGAACTAAAGTAGCATATATGAGAGAAACTGAAAGATAAATTTCATTTCAGGATAGGTCAAAAGAAATGTGATGTGTAGCTATATAGTAGCTTAATTTTTATGTTTTAGTTTATAGGGTAAATCATAGGAATTATTATTATAGAGTTACTGCTAAATAAATAAGGCCCACCCGTAAGTCCAGAATTATTCTTTACGTGTGTTTTATTAATATTCAGATTGACAAACCTGTGTTTCTGTACTCATGGGTGACAATAACTTTGTTATTTAGAGCTCAGTTTTGATTATTGTTTTCATTAGAAGAGAATTGATCTGTATTCTTTCCAGAATCCACTGTCAGTACCATTTGACATAATGCTGAAGTTATGAAGATAGAATATTGATTTTCATCAAAACCTACAAAGCCATTTCCTTTAGCTATTCTGCTTTAGCTAGAAACTAATAGTTTTCATTCCTGAACTGTAAGGTTAAACCACAAATAATGTCGTGTCCTGAATGGCAGTGTCCTGGAAATTTTTTGAAACCTGGTTTCCCTTTTTGACCTATGACTCCAGATAGCCCTTATCTAACCTTTGAAAACACTTAACATTTTCTATTTTAAACAGTATCGTAGATACTTATGGTCCCTTCATCTTCTCCATAGTTTCCCTAAGGTGCTATGTGTGTCTTACTCATTGTAGTATCTTTACGGCCTAGCAAATTGCCTGATCCATGGAAGGCCCCCAGACGTTTGCTGTGTATCAGTGACTGATAACATTTTGATTGTTGTTCCTGAGAGCATAGCATCTTAACTGTTGTTGGCACTTAGTTGATATTTATCGAATGACTTTTATGACAACCTATGAAAGCCCTGTGTGGACGAATGTATGCTTGTGGGAAAAGGATTGCACTGGATGGATGGTCTTTAGGATACCTTAAAACTCTGGAAGTCCACGCGTTGCTTCATTCATTCCATCAACAAACATTTAAGTTTCTGTTGTGTTCCAAACACACGTGCAGACTCCATTGGGTGAAATGGCAAGATCGTTTCTGGATACAATTCAGTGGGGGGTAAGTTTTAGAAGATAATAAAACAAAACCACAGCCTCTAAGATTTAGTACTGAAAGGAGAATTTTCAGATGGGAAAGAGTGGCTGGACTCCCCAGCCCTTATTGTCCCTGCATTTTACCTTCTTTTGGAGGATTCTTTACTTGCATTGCATTACCATGTTCATGCTACTGCTGCTGTCAGTAGTGGGCTGATAGTATTCTAATCTTCAGGCCAAATCTGCAGGTTTTTTGATAAAAACCCTCACCCTCTGTTCATCTTAGCACAGTTAGAACAGTCTGGAACTTTCCTGGATACCAAGGAAGGAATATAAGAAATATATAAACAATCTGATTTTCAAGTTTAGATTTCTGGGGCTGTCATAACATAGGACCTGTTCTTGGAACTCACTGGCCGTTTCTGGGTCTATCTTTGCTTTGAGAATAGCCGGATTCTGTCTCTAGGGGACTTAGCTACCTGTGGTACTTTGGGTTCCTCGTGAGTCAGCTGCTTTCTGAACTATCTTTTCTGAGTAGATGCCATTTTAACATTCCTTGCTTAGGAGCTTCCTACAAGGCATCTTAGCTCCATGTTGGTTAACACTCATGTAGCCTGCAGCTTACCAGGGGTTCCCTTGTCTGGTCACACAGCCTCTTCTTCAATGATGAAGGCCAGGAGAGACCTCCCTCTGGGTGGGACCCAGCCCCATCTAGACTTTTATGTTTGTATGTTTCTTTATATGCATATTTTAACACAAGTCAACAATTTTGGCATTCATATAGAGAGTTTTAGTAACTCTAGGTAGTTGCTATTGGGCTGTTATAGGAAGCTGTTCTTTCCCTAGGAGTCTGTACCTTTGCGGTGGGTTAGGGACAGGGGCGGGGGGTCCCGTTTTTTATCTCCGTATTAGGAAATGTGCTGAAGATAGGTACAGTGTCCTCTGTGTTTGCCACAGAATCTCCTCTGCTCGTGGTGGTTAGAAAAAAGGAGTGCTCCTGCGGATGGGTCTTGTAGGATGAGTAGGAGTTCATGTGAAAAAGTGAGGGTAGAGGAAAGAGCATTGTAGGTAGAGGGGGAAAAGAAAACTCCCATTCACTGAGAAGCACTCGAATGGACTGGTTAAGAGTGTAGATTCAGGAGCCAGTCAGCTTGAATTCAGAACTTAGCTCCGAGTGATTTGAGGCATCTGGAAAATTGGTTTCTCCAAAGGAGTCACTATGCGTGGAACTTTCTAAAACCTCTGGGGACAAGAATTTGAAATTATTTTCTGGATAAAAAGATCTGAGGGTGTGGTGGTGGCGTGTTGGAGAGGATGCTCTGTGGGGAGGGGACACTGTAGGGGATGAGGGTAATGAGGGGACTGTGGGGGGAACTACCACCTGATATTCTAACTTTATTCAGGACTAATTTATGCAGCACAGTTAGCAGTGTTCTCTGTAATCCTTAAGGGTAGACAGAACCCCCCCCAATGGTGAAGGAGTCAGATTTTTAGGACATCTGGTCCCTAGTGCCTAGCATAATGCAGTGTGTGTTCATTGAAGGAATTAGCAATGACTGACGGATCACCAGTTTGGAATGAAATGAGCCTGAGGAGGTGGTGAGTTTCCGGAGCAAAGATACTTGAGTTGAGTTTGAGAGAAACTTAGCAGTTTGCTTTCAGCCAGAACAGTGTAGCAGGGGATGGGATTGGGAGGGACTGGGACAAGAGATGGGTTGGATTTTGTTTTTTTTTTTTTAAATCTCTAAGACTTTTTTTTTGTTTAACTCTGAACTACTCGATTCTAAGTGGTCATGACTAGTTGACTGTTGAAAAGATATATTAAAATTTCATTTCATTTTATAAATCCTCATGCTGTTGGTTGATGTATCATTGGTTTTTACCATTCTGAAATCGCGCTGTCTCAGATTTCTGGTTGAAACCATTGTTTCACTAATACGTACAGCTTGGCTCAGTTCAGCTGAGCTCCTAGTAGAGTTTTATGTACCATGTACTTTATAACACTTGCATAAAAAAATAGCTTTGAAAATGCAAATCAAAGTTTTCCCGCAGTGTAAGCATAGTTCTGAAGGTTGAGGAGTTCTTAAGAGTGAAGGTGTGAGGTCATTAAAGTCGACAAAATTAGAACCCATCTACACTAATTTTTGAGTGTGTCATGTCTCTATTTAATGGCATAAAATTAATAAACTTTCAACTCTGCACTTGAGACTCCTCACTTGGCAGTAATAATTGCTGGTTTCAAGGTCCCAAAATGGGAATTTACCCCATGTGATCGTTGAAAATCAGACCTTTATGCCGAATTCAGGGCATGAGGCAGTCTTTTTGCCAGCAGATCTGTCTGGAAACAGGCTGCCTCTGTGTCTTGAAAGGTCAGAATACAGATTGACTTTTTAAGAAAAGATCACTATTGGGAAGGCTTGTTTAAGGAGGCTTAGCTCTCCAGTGACCCCAGAGCTCCTGATGGTTCTGAATTTCCTACTTAATTTATGCAGTTCAACCAGATTTTGTCCAGGATCTCAAAGGTCTTAATCAGGGTACATTCATCTGGATATTGCAGGGCAGTGGAAAATTCTCACGCTCCTAAAATGAGGGATTCTTGGATTGTGAAATCCTGACCAGCTAACTGTCTTATACCTCAAGTGTGACTAAACTTACTTTGAAAAAGAAAAACAGGTAAAAATCATAGGATGTTAGTAGCTGGAAGAGGCTGAAAAAGGAAATATTACTTTTACTTGCATAGCATCTTTCCCTGGCTCTGTTTTCACTTTGAATTTGGCTTTGAGAGGGAAACATTTTCTATTTGTTTTTGAGAATCACCTTGATGTCATGAAAAAGTTAACAGTTTTGGAGAAGTTAAAACACAGTGGCATTTAGAAATCAGTAAATGAATTATGATTTAAGACTATTTCAAGTAGTGATCTGTCGATATCTATAGCAATAAACTAAATTATATACAGTATATACTTACCTGAAAAGAAAATGGCTATCAAGCCAAGGTTTTCTTCTTAACTGTGGTTTCAGAATAGAAGGACTTCAAAAGCAGGTAATGCTTGTTTATTTTTATTTCTTTTTTTTTTACATTTTATTTATTTTTGAGAGAGAGAGTACAAGTGGGGGAGGGGCAGAGAGAGAAAGAGAGAGAGAGAGAGAGAGAGAGAGAGAGAGAGAGAGAGAGAGAGGCAGAATTCGAATAAGGCTCCAGGCTGTGAGCTGTCAACACAGAGCCTGATGTGGAGCTCGAACTCACAAACTGAGAGATCATGACCTGACCCAAAGTCGGACGCTTAACTGACGGAGCCACCCAGGGGCCCCTATTTTTATTTCAATAGGTCTTCCAAGGAGATGCCACAATTAACCTAAACAATTTCCTGACACAGGAAAAATAACTTTGCTTGTGCGACTCCATTACTCTTTTTTTTTTTTTTTTTTTAAAAGGCCAGGGGATCGCCTCAGCCAAATGCTGCATTTAGCCATTAGTAAAAATTAATACAGAGGTATAAGAAACGAGCAAATAAGACCAGAAAAGAAAACAAAGTCATCTGCTTGTCTCTTGGCAGGGTGTTCTGCTTTGTGCTCTCATGTGTCTTTAATTTAAGGATTCTTGGAAAAGAACTGGGACTGGGAGCCTGATCTCAGCTGTACCCAGCATTGACCTTGGGCATTTCCCAGGACATTTCATCACTCCCAACTCTGGCAAAGGAGCATCATTCCATCTGGCAAAGGAGCATGTAGGAGTTCCTAGCTCTGACACTGACTATGTGATGTGCCCATGTAGTGACTAGACAAGCATAAAGTGTCTGCAGCCACATCACCCTAAAACCTTGAGTGGAGGAAGGTGCACAGAGGGGGAAAATGTGGCACGAGACATCTGTAAAATGGTGCTTTCTGGAGCCTTTGGAGGGCAGCTGTTGTTTATTCCTGGATGAAATATTAGTATTGGTAACTGATACTCAAACTGGATTCACTACATTCCTACTTCTGGATGAATCTTTTAGTTTCAAATACTGAAGAGTTTAGCTCTGGGCAGTTTGCTGATCCCCATATCAGGGACTGAGTTGTCTAGAGTAATGCTTTTGAAACTCTTTTGGCCACGTGTCATAGTAAGAAAAACATTTAGCATTGTTATCCAAGACTCTAAATACGCATACACACATGTCACCGAAACAACAGTATAAAATGGCATCCTTTTTAAAAAAATCTTTTTATTGTTTATTTATTTTTGAGACAGAGGGCACAAGCCAGTAGGGGAGAGAGAGGGAGACACAGAATCAGAAGCAGGCTCTAGGCTCTGAGCTGTCATCACAGAGCCCGATGCAGGGCTCGAACTCATGACCTGAGCTTTGAGATCATGACCTGAGCTTTGAGATCATGACCTGAACTGAAGTCGGAGGCTTAACCAACGAGCCACCCAGCTGCCCCTCTTTGCTTCTTTTAATACTAGTTCTACACTTTCAATTATTGTAGCGAATGAGTTGTTCTTGATGGTCAATAGCCTGAGTCTCTCTGGCCAAGTCAGTGAATTAATAGGACAGGCATCTTTTTTTGGCTTCAGATGATTGGCTCTTTCCCACACTTTAGGATTTCAGAGTTTCAGTTTCCACATCTGTAAATTGGCTCCTTCTGGAATTGTTGGGAGGTGTACATGAGCTGACATTCCCACAGCACTTGGTGTTGTACTGGGAGCATAGATGGAGCTGAGTAAAAGGCAGTTGTATTTTTTATGATTCCACCGTGCCTCTAGTAGGGAAGCTTTTCCTGCTGCTATGGTTCCATTAAGGCTTGCCTACTTTAAGAGTCACCTTGGAGACACAAAGGCAGGGCTATTGAATTTTTCTTTGTGTACTTTCATATATTTCAGAGCCCTCGTCTTTCTTCTCTAGATGTAGAAGGGTAACGTTACTCTCATTTTTTTACTGCCACTGCCCAAACTTGCCCCCTCGAAAATCAGTGATCAGGAGATCTATGTGGCTGCTGGCTGCTGTGCTCCTCCACAGGCTTCTTCCTTTTTCCATTTGTCATCTTGTCCTGAAACAGTGTGTCCATTGTCTCCATTGGTCTCCTGGAGGGCAAGGGCTGTGTCTTCCATGTAGTGCATGGGGAATATTTGGAAGTAGGGATGTAATGCTAACTGAGCTGCCTTCAACTGAAAGCCTGGGCCTTATAAGCCCGCAGCTAGTGGGTTGAGTTCACCCTCAGGCAGATGTTGACCTGGTGCAATGTTTCTGGAAGTTTGAATCAGTAGCCAAGTTTTATAAATCTGGATTCCACATAAAATTCCAGATTGTTGGCTTCTCTTGACAAATGGGAAGATGTAGCTGTGCCAAGCCTCGAATTCTCCTCTTACGGGTCCCTTGCTCTGGTCCCCACTTCTGGTTAGGGTCAGCCGGGCAAGGCCACGAGAGGGATGCCCACGCTGCCCCTGCTGCCTACTGATGGGGAGACAGCACACGAGACGCAGCTTTGCTGTCTTCCTCTAAATCTGTAAGGCGACACTTGCCCTCTTGTGGAGTCAGTAGTTTGAGCTTTTTGGGTATTCAGAAGAAGAGGTAGAAGAAATGGAAAGATACCCAGGAAGCCCATATTTCTAGAAAGTTAGGTGCGGGTAGAGGGAGGATGCACATACGTTAAACATGAAGATGCCCTTTTGAAGGGATCCTGATGTTATACACAGCAAATATATAAAATAAAGGCAGGTATTGGTGAATCAGGTGTGGCATTTATCCCTCCCTATCCCCTCTCTGGAGGCTTCCTAACAGTGTTGGCGCTTGGGGCTCAAGTCCGGACAAGCTGGGTTGGACTCTCAGTTCTGCCACCTACTGGTTGTGTGATGATCCTTGGCAGCTGTAAAATGGGAATTAAAAGAACACCTACCCTGTGGGATACTTCTGAGGGTTCAGTGGTGCGGTGTTCTAAAGTGCCCCATCTAGCCATTCCTCAAGAATGTTAGGGTTTGCCTTCCTTCCTCCAGGCTGCTTTTCTAATCCTTCAGTAACTGTCTTGTGCCTCTAACTCTTCCTCATCCCTTCTTTGTCTTTGAATCAATCCTTCTTTCCCTTTAGTGTTCATTCCATTCTTTCCTTATATGCCCGTGCTTCTGCAAAGAGGGCTCAAGCATCATGACACTACTTCGGGAACCCTCTTTGATCCTCTTCTGAAATTGATGTTTTCATAGTTTTGCATACCGTATGTGAAAATACTTCGTATACTGTCAGGTCCTATACAAATGTGAAGGACTGTGGCCCTAAATACAAAACATGAATGTATATTTTTGAGTTTAAATACATTTAAATTCTAATGTAAAAAACCAGTAAAATTACATTATTGCTTTTTATTTTGCAGATCTGGGTTAATATTTTTCTGGAGTCAGTTACCGTCAGTAGAAAAAAGCTTCCCATGCTGTTAGGATTATAGTAACCTGTTTTAGTGCTCACTGGCATTTCTGGCCTTTGGAAAATACCAGCTGGTTGATATTTTAGAGGTTGATCTAGTTTGCGGGAGAAGGGATGTTGGAAATGGCTAACTTATTATATTCTGATTTTTGAATCTATATCTATATTTAAATTTTTTTTGAATGTTTATTCTTGAGAGAGAGACAGAGAGACGGAGAGACAGAGCATGAGCGGGAGAGGGGCAGAGAGAGAGGGAGACAGAATCTGAAGCAGGCTCCAGGCTCCGAGCTTTCAGCACAGAGCCCGACGTGGGGCTCAAACCCATGAACCATGAGATCATGACCTGATCTGAAGTTGGACACTTAACCAACTGAGCCACCCAGGTACCACTTGAATTTATATTTGAATGGCTTCATAAGTTCTCTTTATATTCCAAACCTTAGATTGTTAAACAGTTTTGAAGAATGAATACTTTTTCTCCATAAGGTAAAATTAAATTAGACGGGTTAGTTATGTTTAATCAGAATGGTTAGCGAATTAGCATGCTGGTTGGGTGGATTAAATTGGTTCAAAATTTGGTTACAGTGCGTATCAGATGTGCACAATGTAGATCTTTGAGCTTTATCTGAACAGAGTAGGAAAAAAGCTGAGAAAAGAGAGTTCACTCAGTCTGAAAAGGTTCAAAGTAGTATAAGGGAGAGGAAGAGGCCCAGGCAAGGAGTCTCCAGAGGGATGTGTGGGTTGTCTATCAGTATATATATGATGTCTGTGGGTTGCCCTGTTTCTCTGGGTATGATCTTTTCCCCACCCCTCTGGTTTTACTTTTTGTTAGTTTTCGTTTAAAAAATGTACTACCTTGCTCTCTTTTTTTTTTTTTTTTCATTCCCCTGCCCCTCACACATGCCTGGCCTCCCCCATTATGAACATCACTCACCAGAATGTTACATTTTTACCAAGGATGAACTTACACCAACACATCATTATCATCCAAAGTCTATAGTTTACCTAGGATTCCCTATTGGTGTTATGTACTCTCTGGACAGATGTATAATGACATATCCGTCATTACAATACCAAATACCGTCTTTTTACTGACCTAAAAATACTCTATGCTCTGCCTGTTCGTCCTGTCTACCCCTTGCCCCCAATCACTGATCTTTGTATTGTCTCCATAGTTTTGCTTTTTCCGGATTGACTTCTTTCACTTAGTAATAATGCATTTTAGTTTTCTTTTCATGTCTTCCTGGCTCATTCCTTTTTAGCACCATTGTCTGGATATACCAGTTTATCCATTCACCCACTAAAGGACATTTTGGTTGCCTCCAGGCTTTGGTAGTTATCAGTAAAGCTTCTATAAACATCCGTGTGCTGGTTTTTGTGGATAAATACCAAGCAGCACAGTGGGTGTTGTGGCACACGCACGTTTGGTTTTATGAGAAACTGCCAGACTGGCTTCCCAAGTGTCTGTACCATTTTGCATTTTCACTAGCAGTGAATGAGAATACCCTTACCAGCATGTGGTGGTGTTAGTGGTCTGGATTTTGGCCATTGTGGTAGGCGTGTAGTGATACCTCATTGTTACTTTCATGAGCATTTCTCTGATGACGTGACGTGAAGTGTATTTTCATATGCTTATTTGCCATCTGTAGATACTTGTTGGTGAGGTGTCTGTTAAGGTCTTTGGCCCATTGTTTAAATTGAATTGTTTGTTTTCTTACTGTTGAGTTTTAAGAGTTCTTTGCATATTTTGGATAAATAGTCCTTTACTGATGTGTCTTTTGTAAATATTTTCTCCTGGTCTGTGGCTTGTCTTCTAATTCTCTTGATGTTGTCTTTCACTGAGGAAGTTTTGGGTTTAAAGAAGTAAATCTTCTCAATTATTCCTATCATGGATTGTGTGTTTGGTGTTGTACCTAAAAAGGTGATCACCATACCAAAGGTCATCTAGATTTTCTCTTATGTCATCTTCTGGGAGTGTACTGTGAGTTCCTGACATTTTGATTGTGGAAGCATTCAGTTCAAAAGACAGTCATTTTGAGTAAACATGTTGCCACTTGTATGATGCAGCTACTAGTAAAACAACCAGGTAAGGAACTAGGCCATTCCCACACATGAAGGTCCTTCTTTCAAAAAGCCCCAGGTAACCTGGGTAAGTGACCGCTTGAGTGACCCCACTTCTCGCTTTCAGTGCCCTAATTCTTGGTCTCATGGTTTTTTTGTTTTGTTTTTTTTTTTTTTGAGAGAGAGAGAGAGAGAGAGAGTGAGTGAGCGTGAGTGGGGGAGAGGCAGAGAGAGGGGGAGACAGAGGGTTGGAAGTGGGTTCCACACTGACAGCAGGGAGCCCGATGTGGAGCTCGAACTCATGAACTGTGAGATCGTGACCTGAGCTGAAATCGGCTGCTCAGCAGCCTGAGCCACTCACGTGCCCCTTGCTCTCATGTTTTAACTTAGCCGGTAAAGAATGAACCCATGAAGCCCTAGATATCACTCTTGGACAAAGGCAGAGCCTGGGTCCGATCTCTCTCTCTCTTTCTCTACCTGTGACCTCACTGTGGCCCTCTGGAATGCCGTGTACCCTCCAGAATCTGTGAGTAATAAATCTTGTTCCTCAACGTTCCGTAATGGTTTATTGCAGAAATGTAGTTTCTAATTGTAATAAGAACTCAAGAGCTGGCCCGCAAGCCATGAGTAGGTGCCCTATTGGGGGAAGTGTCTGTGGAGCTCACCGTGAGTGATGCGTACGCTGCAGGCCTTCTTAACGGGGGCTCGGGACTGTCAGAACAGAGTTTTCTAGTTTTGCATTTTACATTTGGGTCTATGACCCATTTCGAGCTAACTTTTGTGAATCTTCTCTCCAGATTCATTCTTTTGTGTGTATGTGGATGCCAGTCTTCTGAGCACCATTGTTGAAGAGGCTGTCTTCGCTCTCTTATATTGCCTTTGCTCCTTTGTCAAAGATCAATTGATGGTATTTATGGGGTGTCTGTGTCTGGGTTCTCTATTCTGTTACATTGATCAATTTATCTGTTCTTTTACCCATACCACACCACTTTGATTACTGTAGCTTTATAGTAAGTCCTGAAGTCTGATAGCATCAATCCTCTAACTTGGCTCTTGTCTTCCAGTATTGTGTTCACTACCCTGGGTCCTTTGCCTCTCTATCTAAACTTTAGAATCGGTTTGTCAATATCCATAAAATAACTTACTGGGATTTGGATTGCATTGAAAATATATATCAAGTTGGGAATATTGATACTATTGAGTCTTCCTATCCATGAATGTGGAATGTCACCTCGTTTATTTAGTGATTCTTTGATTTCATTCATCAGAATTTGGTAGTTTTCCTCATATAGTTCTTGAATATATTTTGCTAGATTTATACCTAAGTATTTCATTTTTGACAGTCCTAGCGTAAATCGTACTGTGTTTTTAATTTCAAGTTCCACTTGTTCATTTCTGGTATATAATAAAGCATTTGACTGTTGTATATTAACCTTGTGTCCTGCTGCCTTGCTATACTACTTACTCTACTCTTTAATAATTTAAAATTCTTAAATGAATCTTTTAAGAGGTGCATACATCTGGAGGGATAGATCAGTATCAGTACTGAACTCAGAAGGTCTATACATGCTCTTTAAGTTGTTGATTTGTTGATAAGTGAACAAAAAATTAGTTTCTTGAGATTACTTCGAGTAGCTTCCAGTGATCCATTGGAACTAGGATGGTCCTTTTGTGTCTTTGACTATAACTGACATTTTTATGTTTTGAAATAGGGGCGTGTTTATGCCTTACCACTAAGTAATTATTGGGAAATTCCATTCTTGAGCCTGAAGGACTGAACTTGAGCTTGAAAACTTGAAGCATTGGACAGTTTTTACATAGCACAAATATTAAGTTTGTCCTTTCGAATATGCTGTCATAGTCAGGATTTTCAGGGCCCAGCATTGCTTATTTCTACTTTTACAAAACTTTTACTTACAAAAATTGATCTCTTTTCTGCTTTTCTTGCCTACTAGTCCATGCCCATATTATGTGGAAAAGTGAGGCTAAAGCTGGTGATGAATCCTGGATGGATTTGCAGAGAGATTGGGATCAAAATGGCATTTAGTTATTTGAAATGTAATTTAGCTAGGAGATTGCCACAATTTGAGAATTTAATAATCATTGTAGAAACAAGGTTTTAAGGTTAAAAAAGAAAAGGTTGCTTATTTGGTAGTTCATTTCCTGTGGGTACTAATTAATCCATACCATAACTGAAGTTCTGAATATTTGAACGAAAAATAGCAGGTAAAAATAGCTAGATGCTAGCAGTTACATTTAAAAAACAAACTTGTTTTTAAGGTGATAGTACACGCAATTGTGAAATTCAGAAGGCTAGCCTGAGAAAAATGAAACTCCTTCCCACTTGTGGGTCTTATGATTTTGTGAAAGGAAAGCTGATAGGATTTGCACATGCTCTCTCTGACACATGCCCTGATATGGATCTCTTTGGGCATTTCTGCTTTCACAGCTGTAAACTTCACTCGTAGAACTACTCTGGCGATTAGCAGTGTTTGCATGTGGCTTCCCCTCCTCCTCCGCCTGATCTGATAGCTGTATTCCCTCAGCACACTCTTTGTGTATTTGTTAAAACACCTCCTAACATGCATTAAAATTATTTATCTATTTATCTTCTGCTCTGGGATCCTCAGCACCGTGTTGTTTTTCAAGGCTTCTGCTCAGAACTTAGAACACAGTAGGCAGAATTGGAGCAGTAGACGTTTCTGTTGTATGTCGGTTCACGGTGAGGAAGGGAACCACTCTGGAAACCAGTCGTCTTCTGGTGATAGATAATGGTACAGTCTCTTTGGTTGCTTTGGGAATGTGAACAGAAACCAGCTCTGGAGTTTCCTGGCAGAAGGCTCAAGTATCTTGCAGAATCTGAGGACAGGGAGGCATTTGGACTCTAGGAATAGAACTAAAGACTGGAGCTTATGGAGAACCAGGAAGTCTTTTCTCCCCGTTGCTCCTGAGTTTCTCATTGTCTGCTCCATTCTTCTCTCTTGCTTACGCTGGCTGTCTCTATTTCTTACTTAGTCACATGGCACAATATGGCTGCCATCTGCTCCCGCAGCGTACGCGTTCTAGTGTAGGTAAGCAAGGAGAGAGGGATTGAGGTCAGGCCGCCAGTTCCGGTTCCAGGGTTCCTTGGGGAGGGACTTACTGGTCCAGCCATGGTAGACTGTTCCCTTTGGGACTGTGACCACACGTGGGCTCCTGTTGCAGGTTATGGCCATCGCTGCTTCAGCCTGTGGAGGGGGTAGGGGAAAGGGCAAGCGTCAGATAAGAGATGGAAAGCACACAATCCAGCAAGTGCCCGCTGCTGGAGCAGTGTGGGGGTAAGGTGACATCATGCCCTTGTAGCTTGGTGTGGTGTTGGTAGTTGGCTCTGGTAGCAGCAGAATAAGGAACACCGACGTGCTTTTCTCATGATCTTCATTGCCTGACTTTCTTTGAAATCTGCTCATATGGCACCTGGCACCGTTTTCTCCTCATTGCTTCCTTTGCTGATTCGACATGTTGACTGCTATTTTCTTGTAGTGGATATAAGGTGGAGAATGGGTAGGTACTCACTATGAATGTTTGCTGAGCAAAAGCCATTATTATAGTGACAAATTTTAGCGCCAGTGAGCAGACCCCATATGGTAACCATATTTTCTAAACGCCAAATCGAAACACATGCTAAAGGAAAGTTTTTTTTCTCCCCTGATGGATGAACTTACATACATATTTCATTATATTTTTAACAAACTGAAATTTGAAAAATGACATTAAGCACATATGGGCACAGTATGTATTCCATTTCAGGGAGAAGGCTGGAAAGCCTCAAGAATATTAATAGTAGTTAGTAATAGCTGACATTCATTGAGTCCATGCCATGTGCCAGGCACTGTGTTAAGCCCTGTATGTGCCTTTTCTTGTTTAGTCCTCAAGGTGATTTTATGAAGCTGGTATTTTACTCTCATTTGAGAGAGGAGGGAACAGATGCTGCCAGGAAGAGGCAGGGTGAGGATGTGCCCTTGCATCGTGGAACTCTACAACCCTTCTGTTTAGCCTCAATGTGCTATGCCACCTCTCAGAGGCCTCAGTAGGGGGGTAGAGGGACCAACCTCCATGGAGATCACAAAAGGCTGAATTTGGTTTTTCAGAGGAAAAGCTAGCAAATCAACTAACTAGTCAACACATGATAACACAAATTAAGAAGAAAAGAGGGTAGATGTCCTTTTACGTCCTTATGATGCCCTTCTTTACCGCTTTGAGTGTTGGTATTCCAAAATATGCCAAAATTGTAGGTGTGAAAGAAATCACCCAATTAAAAAATGGACGAAGGACCTGAAGAGACGTTATTCCAAAGAAGATATGTGAATGGCTCACAGGTGCATTAAAAGTTGCTCAACATCACTAATCATCAGGGAAATGCAGATCAAAAATGTATTGAGATATTACCGTATGCCTGTTAGAATGGCCATCATCAAAAAGACAAAAGATAATGAATGCTTGGCAAGAATAAGGAGAAAATGAAACCCTTGTGCTCCGTTGGTAGAATTGTAAATTGGTGAAGCCACTGTGGAAAACAGGATGGAGGTTTCCTCAAAAAACTAAAAATTGTACTACCATATAATTTAGCAATTCCACTTCTGGGAACATATCCAAAGCAAACAAAAATACTATGTTGAAAAGGTACCTGCACCCCCATATTCATCACGGCATTACTTACAATAGCCAAGTTACAGAAACAGCCTAAGTGTTCACCAATGGATGAATAAAGAAGGTGTTTGTATACAGTAGAATATTACTCAGCCATGAAAAAGGACATCTGCCGTTTGTGACAACACGGATGGACTTTGATGGCATCATGCTAAGTGAGTAAGTCAGAGGAAGAAAATACTGTATGGTATCACTTACATGTAGAATCCAGGAAAAAAAATTGAACTCATAGAAAAAGGGATCAGGTTTCTGGTTATCAGAGGCACGGGGTAGGGAGAGGGGAAATTGGAGGAAGGTGGTCAAAAGGTCTAAACTTGCAGTTATAAGACAAATAAGTCCTAGGGATATAATGCACAGCACGATGACTGTAATTGACTGGTTACAGTGACTGGTATATGTGAAAGTTGTTAAAAGAGGAAATCCTAAGAGTTCTCATCACCAGGAAAAAAAAAACTTTTTTTTTTTTTTTTTTTTTTTTTGGTATCGATGTAAGAGGTTGGATGTTAACTAAACTTACTGTGTTAATCTTTTCACACTAAAAAAAAAAGACTTGTTGACCCCAAACAAACAACATTATAGATACGACTTTGACTTCTGTCAAAGGGCTACACATTTACTGATGGACAGTAGGGTCTGTGAATGAGGAAGGCCTTTTAGGCTGCATGGGGCCTTTATCAGTTAGGCCTCACCCAGTACAGGCTTATTTTTCTCATATAACAAAACATCCGGATATAGGTGGTCCTTATGTTTTCTTGCTCTGCCATCTCCAGTATGTGGCTTTCTTCCCTATAGTGGCCTCATGGCTCAAGATGGCTCTTTGGCTTTCAACTTGGCATCTGCTCATAACTCTATCACAAGACCACTTAACTGCAAGGGAGGATAGGGTGTTTGTTTTCAATACTTTAACAAAATTGGATATGGGGAGATGATTGCTCATAGGAGGCCCTTGGCTAGGGGAGCTATCGTATACTGCTTTGACTAATGTTGGCTTTAAGCTTGGGAATAGCTTGGTCTCCAGATAGGTTCCATTTGAATTTTGTAGCCTGCAAAGCTGATTTGAACTCTTCCCCTCCCCTCAACTCTGTCCTTCCTGCTAATATTACAGGACTGCCTTTGCCTCTTGGGATAGATTCCCAGATTGGCCTGAATGCTGTAATCTAAATCTTTATATGTGGGGACCTGTGTGTGTGTGTGTGTGTGTGCATGTGTTTCTCTTTTTCTTCCTTCCTTTTCTTTCTTTCTTTCTTTCTTTCTTTCTTTCTTTCTTTCTTTCTTTCTTTCTTTCTCTCTCTCTCTCTCTCTCTCTCTCTCTTTCTTTCTTTCTTTCTTTCTTTCTTTCTTTCTTTCTTTCTTTCTTTCTTTCTTTCTTTCTCTTTTTAAAAGATCTTTTATTTGTAAGTAATCTCTACCCAACGTGAGGCTTGAACTCACAACCTCGAGATCAAGAGTCGCATGCTCTACCGACGTAGCCAGCCAGGCATGGGGACCTGTGTTTCTTAAGCGAATGAATATAGGCCTGGGACTTTGATGATTAATGTATGAGTGCTTTGGCCATGGACCACCATGAAGTTCGTCAGTTAATCTGAAATATTAGAAAGTTTGCCAATTCTTGACAGCCTCTTAGAACCATTTGAAACCATCCATTTGCTCTTCTCATTTAGATGCCGGATACCGAACTGCTGGCAGAATTTGTAAATGCTGAACCACTGTATGTTTTCTAAATGTGTAGTGTGTTTTCTGTTAATATTTATATTCAGAATATCTGGTGCAGAAGTACCCTTGTGGGGGTTTAATTGTAGGTGTGGTGAGGTAGTGATGTCTTCGGCTCCCAGGGCTGCCCAGGAGGGCCTGGGGCAGTTGGACTCCCTGGGCTGCGTTCTTCTGGCCGGGAAAACCTTTAGGTGTCAGGGTGCCGTAAGGGGTTGGGAAGCACCTCTCTCGGGACACTCATGGCTTTTATGTTGGGCTTATTACAACAACCAGGTCATCAAACCTGCCCACGTTTCCTCACTGACATTCTGAGCAAGATATCGAAGGATGTTTTCTTTACATTGTAATATAAATAATTTTCCCACAGTTTAAATTATGGAATCGTTCGTGGGCTACGGTCAAGCAACGTCTTATGGTATAAAGAGGGTGAGAGAAGGACTTATAGGGCCTAACTTGAAATTACGCTTTTCTCACTTAGTCTTCATTTGTCTCAGGGTCAGCTTCTTAATTTATAAAACAGGGAGAATAATGCTGCCTTCTTCATAAGACCGTGGTGAGAGTTAAATGAAATAATGGGGATGGAAATACTTTTGTAAAGCTCCGTGAGGGGTCACAAAGTCCCATGGCCATAGGCACAAGGCATGTAACATAAATGAGGGAAGCATCATGCTTTGAGAATAATTAGTTGTAAGTAGGTCGGGCCTCCGAGTCAGTGATACAAGAGGGTGTGGCGGGGGTTGTTAGGAGTGCTTGCCTCGTGAAAGAGGACAGCACCTTCTCAGATCCAGCAAATGTTTGCCATGTGGGAATTCAGGCCCCGTGTCTCCAGATCCTTGGATTCTTCAGGAAGTACTGCAAACCCAGATTTTTTTGTGACATCTTTAATTTTTTTAAAAAATTAATTTCTTTATTTTGAAAGAGTGGGGGAGAGAGAATCCCAAGCAGGCTCCTCGCTGAGTGGAGCTCGACGTGGGGCTCGATCCCACAAACTGCGAGATCATGACCTGAGCTGAAGTCGAGAGTCGGACACTTAACTGACTGAGCCACCCAGGTGCCCTGCCATCTTTCAGTTTCTAAAGTTCGTGCAAGGGTGCTGAGCGAGGATCCTGCTTGGGATTCTCTCTCTGTCCCTCTCTCCATGCCCTTCCCTCGTTCACTGCACACATGGCACGCACACACTCTCTCTCTCAAAATTAAATAAATAAATAATAAAGTTAGTGCGAAAACTGTTTTTACAAACTCTACAGAGCAAGCAAAATATTGACCTGGGCTGGAGTCTGCCCTTTGCGTTCTAAATACTAATTCCTTTGGAAAATAATGCACTCCAATTTATAATACGTATCGACGAGGTTTCCAGTTAGAAAAGGCAGCTATATTAGGGTTGCCTCCTTCCTGTTGTCATTTTGTCCTCTCAGGTTTCTGTTTTACATTCTCCACTGAAAGTTTCTTCCCTGAGTATGTTGAAGAACATATCCCTATAATCAAACAATCCCTCTATCAAACAAAAATTCACATGGAGGGACTCTTTTAGTAGCTAGGAATCACGCAAAGTCTTGACTTTTAGCTATGAAACAGAGATACACCCAAAGCCTAAGGAAAGGGGAGTCTATTATGAGCTGGCAGAAAACTTCCCGGAACGCAGGGGTGGAGGAAATGTGGCTGAGCCTTATGAATGTCAAGGTTTGGGAACAGGAGAGACTTGAGGACCCTTTAGAGCTGTGCTTTCCAATATGGTAGGCACTATCCACATGTGACTATTTAAATTTAAATTTAAATTAATTAAAATGAAAACTTTCTTCGTGGCACTAGCTGCATTTCAGATCCTCAGGAACCACATGTGGCAGATTATTGAATGTTTCTGTCCTCGCAGAAACTTCTGTGGAACAGTTTGGGAGAGAAACAGGGGCATGAAGCGGGAGGTCTAGTTAAAGGTTAAACTAAATGACGCTGGTGCCTGAGCTGAAGCACTGGCAGTGGGCACACTGAAGGACCGCAGGCTTACTGGGGAAGGTTACGCTTGGGGAGGCAGCACTGTGTAGGGGTTAGAGCGAGGACTGGTGTCACATTTGAGTCTGCTCTCCCGTTTCTTAGCTGTATGGTCTCAGATAAGTTACTTAAGGCTCAGTTTCCTAGGCTAAAAAATGGGGGTTGTTGAAGCCTTGGGAATGGATGCAAGAACCCAGGGAAAATGGGTAGAATGAAAAGGGAGGACGATGAGCAGTGTGATCAGAGAAGCTGCTGGGGAGGCTTGCAGTGAGGCCTGTTAGTCGGGGAAGATCTCAGAAAGAGATGGACGCTAACCAAGTTTCTAAAGGGGAGTGGATTCTGGATTTGGGGTTGGCCGTTGTCCATCCACTTAAGGATAGCACATTGGTTGGGAGTATGGGCACTGGAGTCAGACCTGGGTTCGCTGTCACCATATACTGGCTCTGCTACAGTGTAATTAACGTACAGGCTCTCTATTACCTGGACCTTTGTTTCCATACGTGCTAATTGGGCATGGTAATAGCATTTAGAATTTATTTCAAAGGGTTTATTAAGGGATATAATTCATATACAGACTTAGTAAAGAGTCTGAAATGCAGTAAACATTCAGTAGATGTTAGTTTTGTTATTTAAGGATCCATCCTTGAAAAGTGAAAGTTCAGTGTCGAATAACAAGAGAATCACGGTGGATGTGGATTGTACAAACATGGAGAGTTTTCACCAAATATGTGTCATTAAAGCTAAAGGGCACCGAGTCGGAAATTTAGAATGACAAGGAAATAATTGTGGTGTAAATGAAAAAGCGTTACTTTTGTGTATACTGTGGGACTCATTACCCAGAGCCTGCTAGAGAAATATACTTCACAAAGTTTAGAATAGTTGAAGGCATGGATGGTGACCCCATACTGGGCAATTAAGAGGATGCTGGGATATTTGGTGCATCTGAGAGAGCAAACATGAGGTGTAGGAGACATTTGAAATGTTTTCTTTGGGGACTAATAATTACATGTCTTACAAGGGACCGGGAAGAGGGCTTTTTCAACGTTTTATCACGGTAAGTCGCTTCCAAATGGATGCCTTTTTTTCCTCGTTGCTACTCTGTGAGCTTGCTCTTGTCTTTCCTCCTTTTAACTTTCCTCCTCCTAAACTTTTAAGCCTTTACTCTTCTCTTCCCACTTCCAGTCAAAAAGCACAAAGCAGAGACAGCAAAAGATGGTATTGGGTGGTAAAGAAAGCCAGATAGACCTGTCTGGATGAAATCCCAGCTCCTGCATTTACTAGCCTATTCTCTCAGAGAGGTGGAAGTCATTTTTAAAATGTGTCATGTTTGTGAGGGTTGAAGGACGGAAGGAGTCGTACGTAAAGCTCTTGGCACATGGTAGGAGTTTTTAGATGTGAGAAAACGCATTAATTCAGCTGATACCTCCAGTTCAAAGTTCAGGTTTTTGAATTTTAGTTTTTAGTTTTTTGGTGGGGTGTTTGTGTCCTTACCCTTAAGCACAGCGTCTGGCACTCAGTAACTGTGCAGTAAATCAATAATCCAAGAATTTATATAACTGTTTGTATCTGTGGTGAAGAAATTGCCTGGGGGTAAAGCTGTTCTTTCTGTGGCTCGTTTACCTTCAGGGATGCACCCAGATCAGGTATTATTAAAACTAGTTATTTGGGAAACAACCACTCCATAAATGGTGGCTGTTGTAATAATCCAGCAACTGGATTTTAAAGCAGAAAAATTCACCTTTGATTATAGCACTGTTGTTTTTGGGCTTTTTGTTTTTTAACGAAATATATCGTGTTTATATCTGTGGGATATGAACCAAGAAGGCCACAGTATGCTTACAAATGCAGTATTGTAGTGGGAAGTGACTTGAACCTTTTTTGTATTTGGAATCATTTTGATTAAAAACTAACAAGTGTAATAAATGCTAGAACTCCCATGGTGCCACTGTATTTTCAGTTTTTAAATAACAGTATAGACTTTATAGGATAAAATGAAGAGATATTTGCTGGCGTTGTCACTTTTAATTTATGATTCACAGTACCTACCTGCATGGCAAAGTAATCATTTTTCCCCATTTAATTCTAGAGGTTGTTAGTTTCTTTCCCATTGAACAGGCCAGATCATTTATCTTGCTCTAATACTCTGCTGCAGAAAGCAGTATCCCTATAGTGCCAGCGTTTACTTATTCAGTGACTTCAACTATATGAGATGTAGCTGAAAACCAGAAAATAAGCAAAAGTAACCTTAGGCAGTCAAAATGGGGCATAAGAACTCAGCTTACTAATTTGTACACTTTCCTCCTAGAAATACCCCTCAGACACCTGCTTAAATAACTGATATCATACTGAAGTAAACTTACTGCAGCGTCATACTTCATTGTCTTGAAGTCACAGTTTTTTTCACCTTTCAGTATTTCTGACGTCAGGATTAGTGGCTTTCAGCAACAGTCATTCCTTGCCTAGGATTTGAGGAGATGGCTGGTGGCTGGTCGACCGGCCTGGACTTGTTCACATGGCAGAAAGGCAGCATCAGGAGACAGCGCCAGTCCCAGTGTGCAAGCCCTTTCCCAGCTTCTGAGTCACAGTTGCTAATGTCCCATCAGCCAGAACAAGTTACGAGGCCTCGCCCAGAGTCAGGAGTGGAGAAATACTCCGCCTCTTGCTGAGAGGAGCAGTCAAGTCGCATTGCAAAAGGGTGGACGTGCTGGGATGGGAAGGATTTCTGAGGATATTTTGGCAAACTATCTGCCATGATGTGGCGATGAATATCATAACTTAGTGTTTTCATTCTTTCTTACTCATACATAAAATTCTGTGTTTTATGATCAGTGGCATCTTAGAGCTGATGAAATATGGTATGTGTATCAGGTTATTGGATTTTTAATTAAAAATACATATTTAATGTAAGAATTTAAAATAATACAGAAGAATGAGAGTTAAAGTGCTTCCCCACTCCCCTTCCCCCGCATCTCAGGCCCTGGAAGCATCCTCCAAGAACAATTTGGCACATACTTGTTGTAGTAGGCTCAACAGTGGCCCCCAAGCAGGGGGACTTACATGGTAAAAGGGACTTTGCAGATGTGATTAAGTTAATGATCTTGAGATGGGGAGATTATCCTGGCTTATTGGGGTGGGCCCAGTGTAATCATAAGGATCTTTAAAAGAGGGAGGCGGGGTGCCTGGGTGGTTCAGTTGGTTAAGCATCTGGCTCTTGGTCTCAGCTCAGGTCATGATCTCGAGGTTTCGTGGGTTTGAGCCCACGTCGGGCTCCGTGCTGCTGGTGTGGAGCCTGCTTGGGATTCTCTGTCTCCCTCTCTGCCCCCCACCCACTCATGCTGTCTTCTTGTCTGTCTCAAAATAAATAAACTTTAAAAGAGGGAGACGGGAGGATGAGAGTCAGAGGAGAAGCACTGTGGAGATGAGGCACAGATTGATTGGTGAGATGTGGCCAGGAGTCAAGGAATGGCAGCTTCTAGAAGCTGGAAGAGGCAAGGAACAGATTCTTCCTTGGGACCTCCAGAAGGACTCCGCTTTGCCGAAACCATGATTTTAGCTCGTTAATTAAAACTCATTTTGGTCTTCCAACCTCCAGAACCGTAGGAGAATATATTTGTGTTGTTTTAAGGCATTTAAGTTTGAAGTCATTTGTTACAGCTATAAATGGAAATAATAGATTTCTTTAAATTTCTTAGTTTTAAGGAAAAACATGGTTATTTGCTAGGAATTCAAATAGAATCAGACAGTATAAGGTAAAATCCCCTATTTTTGATCAACCCTTCCCATATCGTATGGGGTACTCCTGTGAATAGTTTCCTCTGCACTTCTTCAGAAATAGTCATATTCACTCTCATTTTTGTACAAATAAGATCATATCAGACATGCATGTTATGTTCTGCAACTTGCTTATTTAATTAAATGTATTCTCGGATATGTTCTTACCAGAATAAAGTGATTTATTTCATTCAGTACCATAATTTATTTCACATACACTTTTGGGGAACATTCAGGTTGTGTCCAGGTTTTTTTGGATGTTGTTTTCTCCTGTTTCTCTGTCTTTTCCTCTGCTACAAACAATGCCGAACGAAGTGGCTTCTGCAAATATCTTTGGCTGTCGTCTACAAATATAATTGCAAGCAACTAAATTGCTACCTGAATGAATGTTGCCACGTGTGTGCATGCTGGAGTGGGGGTGGGGAACTGTGTCTACCCTTTCAATTCTTTGCCTATAATACTTTATTTTAACTCTTTTTTAAAGTTCTGTATTACGAAATCTACAGAAAAGCACATAAAGCATAAATGTATAGCTAAGTGCACTATTAAAAAGAAACCCATGTCAAGACATTTAGTGCTGTTGGCCCCTCAGAAGGACCTTGTGTGTCCTTCGCTGATCATAACCCCCAAGAGGTAAACGGTGTTCTGACTTTCATTTGCCGCTAATAGTTTGGACAGAACTCTAACAGACTTGGTCAGCTGGTCCTCAAAATATTAGGAATGTGAAAAGAGCTACTTAGGATGTTTATAATAATAAATCAAGAATTGATAGTTGACCTTAGAAAACTTACAGGAAGTGGATATCTGAACTAAAAACAAAGTGAGAGTTTGGGACATTTAGTGATAGAACAAGAAACCCTTTGTGTAAGACTGTAGGTCCTGGGATATCTATAATTAAGGCATAAAAAAACCACGTGGGGTGTCTGGGTGGCTCAATCGATTAAGCATCCAACTTCGGCTCAGGTCATGATCTCATGGTTCCTGAGTTTGAGCCCTGTGTCGGGCTCTGTGCTGACAGCTCAGAGCCTGGAGCCTGCCTCAGAGTCTGTCTCCCTCTCTCTCTGTCTCTGTTCGTGCTCTGTCTCTCAAAAATAAATAAAACATTAAAAAAAAAACAAGCAAAAGAAACCATGTCAGTTTATGTTTAAGAACATAGGAAAATAGGAAGAATATCATGAAAGTGATGAAACGAAAAAAATGGTATTTGAAAAGACATCTGTCTGTTACCTTGGCAATTCACTCAGAGAGACTGCCTCAGTGTGCTCAGATGTCAAGTATATGCATCCATTGTATGGTGCGTTAGGCAACCCCATCTTCATCTTTAAAAGCTAAATTGATTCTAAGGGAAGTTGATTTAGAGCAAGCCCTGAAGGTCTGGTTCATAGTGTATTCTCTTGCAGACTCCCCAGAGGAGTCCTTTCTGATCAGAGCTGATTAGTCAGAGATGGAATTGAATCCTAGGCACATGCAGTTCTTGTCTTTTTTTGACTTACACCCAAGCCCAGGGGGTGGCACCAAAAATGGCAAATATGTATTTCTCCTGTAAGAAAGATTTGACTAGTCTGTGAGGTGGGGGCGGCAGATGCGCAGGTAGAAAGGGAGCATCCCTTACCTCAAGCAGGTGGCAGCTGTGAATGTCCTCTGAGTCGGATTCAAAGTTGTATCATGTTTTCCAGGTTGCCCCCAGACATATCTGGCTTTCTTTAGCCTAATAGCCAAGTATCTGATTCTCTCCATTGGGAATTTGTACGGATACAAAGTTTCAGGGAGTCGGGAAGTAGGAAAAAAAGCAAAGTTTAAGGAAGAGTAATAAATTTGTCATTTGGTTGTTGCCACTTTGTGTGTTGCACATACTAATGGGAACGGGGGAGTGGCTCGATTAACAGTATTGCTTTCATGGTGCCCTCTACTTGGAAACAGAAATAGGAAATCCTGTATCTTTCTCAATAAAAAGAGAAAATTTGGTACAGCCTTGAGTGAATATCTCTAAAGAGTTAAGTAAAGTGGATCTTTAAAAAGCCCTGCTGAACACTTATTTCTTTGGGAAATATAGCCCCCCGCCCTCAAATAAATGTGCCTAAGTAGTACATACTTATTGTATGAAATTCCTGGAGAAAATTCTTTTAATTAGAACACAGGTGATGAATATTTGCTTAAGAACACAAATTTCACTCCCATTTCTTTTTTTTTAAGTTTATTTATTTTTTAGAGAGAGAAAGAGGGAGAGAGAATCCCAAGCAGCCTCCACGCTATCAGTGCAGGGCCCAACCCGGGCCTCAATTCCACGAACCATGAGATCATGACTTGAGCCAAAATCACATGTCAGACGCTTAAGTAACTGAGCCACCCAGGTGCCCCTATTTCCATTTCTAATTTGTGTGATTCCTTGGTGTCATAGAACTCTAAATAAGGCAACTAAGCCCTCTTTGCATCCAGTAATGTCATTTATCTTGCTTGGTAAAGATTGGTGTGAATATAACATTTACTTATAACATTCCTGTATAATGTCAAAAACAAAGTATAATGTACAGTGTAAAACGTATAAAGTATAATGTCAAATTTACTTTTAATGGGCATCATGGAAAACATGTAGATTGTTCTCAGGATTCTCTGATTATTTGCATTTTGTGTGTATTTGATTGTTTTTAGACTATAGACGTTGATGCTATTTTAGCTCAGCCCTTTGCAAATATCATTTTCAGAACTGATAGCTGAAACATGGTTTTGCTTTTTGGCATTCATCCAGAATTGGGAGAAGAAAGCAACATCCTTTCTCCTATTGGTGGGCACCTGTCAATTTTTTTTTTTTCCAGATTCATGATTTTATTTTGGGGTGGTGTAGGAAATTAGAATTAACCAAAATCAAATTTATTATAATTAATTTAAAATCACATGTATTCTGATAACTTGATTTCAACATATGTTGGTGATTAAGAATGTTTCTCTTCAAAAGTAGTTATATACAGTTAAGTGTGGTTATATAGGCACCAACAAGGCAGGGATTTGACCTTGTTCTCTACAGTATCCCCAGTGTTTGGAATAATACGTGCTAGTAGATGCTCAGAAAATATTTGTTGAATATAGGATGGAAGTATGTATTGCCTGTAAAACCCATTGCTGGTGCTTGATATTTACCAATCTGCATATATATGAAAAACGCATATATTCATAGTAGTTCATAACCTCACATTTTATTATTATTGTTTGAATGGTGGTCATTATAGTTTGCTATGCTGAGATTTTTTTTTAAAAGGATATCCTTTATTTTCAGTGAATCTATTTCTTCATAAAGATTTTGGGGAACAAAAAAAAAAAAAAAAAGATCCGGGGGAACTATGTTTCCTCAGTACACAACATTCTTCTTGAGTAAATAATAATCTCCTACATCTGTGTAAAGCATTTTATACTTTACAGATTTTTCACATTTTATCGTTTGAATGTTGCTACAGTACTGTGAAGTAAGGGGTTCCTGACTCTGCTGATTATCTGCCCAGTTGTCTATTTTTTCTGGCTGGTTGAACCCCAGTTTTGTTCAGGTGTCCACCTCTACGTCACATAACTCAGGATTAAATCCCAGTTAGTCTAAGCCTGTTACAGTAAGTTCATTCCTTTTGCTAGGGACCAGTTTAGGAATACGCATGTGACCCAGTTCAGGCTAGTGATATAAGAGGTAAGGGCATGTGTGGGAAAAGTTCCCTTCCTTTTTGAAAGGGGTGCGCAAGAAAGAGACAACCCCTGTTTTTCTGCTGCTTTTTGCCATGACTGGACTTGATCACCTGGAGCTGCTACAGCAGTCTTGTGACAATAAGGAAAAAAGGGACCCTAAAAATAAGCTGGATGCTGGCTCTGTAGTGGGAGAAAAAGATGGGAAGAACCAGCTCTCCAGCTCCCGTAGGGCTGCCTTCTTGTTACCAGAGAATAAGTTTTCCTTATTCCTACTGAAGGCATGCTAACTAATAATTGGTGTCATTATTGCCATTTTATAGGCAAGGAGACTGAGACTTGGAGCTCTAAAATTATCATCGCTGCAGGGTGAACTCACTATTGAAGTCAGGAGAATTAAAACACGTATTCTGATCCTTACCTGTTCCGCAGTGTAGTTTCTCTATAAACATCCCTGTCTCTCTTCTTGGGAGGGAACTGGATTACCAATTATTTGTGTTTGAAATATATTCTAGACAGTTCCTCCTAATTATTTGGTGATTACTTACGTGTAACAAATACGGCTTTGGAATTCTTAGGTTACCTACTTTTGTTAACTTGGCTGACATAAATGAAAACTTGACAGATTAACGGTAATTTTTAAAATATTTATTCTGTTTTGAGAGAGAGACGGTGCTTGCATGGGGGAGGGGCAGAGAGAGAGGGACAGACAGAATCCCAAGCAGACTCCCTGCTCAGCGTGGAGCCCGACAGTGGGGCTCAATTTGAGATCATGACCTGAGCCGAAATCAAGAGCTGGATGCTTAACTGACCCCGGTGCCCCTTTCACAATTAAAGTCACTCTTAAAATTGTTTTTTGAATATACATTTCAAGAAGTTTGTTGAACTCTGCCTAAGTTTGTGGATGTATATCTCAAAAATTTGTTAAATGTTGAGAGGTGATAAGGCTCACTTATAAAAGAATTAAGATGGTAACTGACCAACCGGTTGAACTGAATGGGAGAAGGGGCTGTATGTCTGACTTCAGAAGCTGACATTTGCTAATATGAAAGCTTATGGTTGATCGCGTTCATGATTTTCTTTCCACTGCCATTCTTTGTTGACTTTCTCTCTACATTCTACCCCTTTTTCTTTTCATCTTCCTCCCTCCTCCCCCTTATAATAGACTGTGAAGAGACTGTGACCAGTAGTAGGTGGTACATTGCTTCTTATTACAGAGGCAGACCAGGACAGTGGTCCTGGACAGTGAGTAAGGGAGTTTATTCATAGTTGAAGAATTTAATTAAAAATACTGAATGCTGGGGGCACCTGGGTGGCTCAGCCAGTTGGGCGTCCGACTTCGGCTTAGGTCATGATCTCACGGTTCGTGAGTTCAAGCCCCGTGTCAGGCCATGTGCTGACAGCTCAGAGCCTGGAGCTTGCTTTAGATTCTGTGTCTCCCTCTCTCTCTGCTCCTTCCCCACTCACTCTCTCTCTCTCTCTCTCTAAAATAAATAAACATTAAAGAAAAAATTTTAAAAAAATATTGAATGTCATGAAAAAGATACCTGCTGGGGGAGGGTTGGGCATTTTTTAGAAGACAGTTATTCTTGGTGGAAGCAGTGGTGGCTGATAAGAGGAAGTGGCAAAGATGACTGAGCCTAGCGCCCAGTCATCTGAGATGATTACTGTTTATGGCCCCCACCTCTTCTTTGCCCAGTTGAAGTGACTGCTGTACTGGAGAGGACCGCTGTTGGGGGTGGAATCTGCCTTCCCTCGGCCCCTTTTCTCCTTCTTCAGGCTTGGAGGGCCAGCTAGCTGAAGTGAGAGGATTAAAATCGGACCAGCATTTCAAGACTGTACTTCCCGGTAACAGAGTGTTTAAACAATTCCCTCAGTTAGTTCTTTTTCTCCCTGATCCAGGGGAATCCAGTGGTGGGGCTTTCACTGGGTACCTACTGGAATATTTTCTTAATTCTTAATTTCATTTAAAACTAAAAGCGATCCGGGGCACCTGGGTGGCTCTGTTGGTTGAGCAGCTGACTTCGGCTTAGGTCATGATCTCACAGTTCATGAGTTCAAGCCCCACATCGGGCTTGCTGCTGTCAGCCTGTCAGCACGGAACTCACTTCAGATCTTCTGTCTCCCCTCTCTGCCTTTTCCCCACTTGCACACTCCCTTTCAAAAATAAATAAGCATTAAAAAAAAATCTTGAAAACAAATAAAAATAAAAGTGAGCCTAAATTCTTGGGAATTGATTAACGGCAAAAAAAAAAAGAAAAAAAAAAACCCGTTCCGTCTTGTGTAATTATTAAAAAGCCCTCCAATGGTGTGATTTTTTTTTTTTCTTTAAAATATCTTTTATCCCGGAGATTTTACTTCACAACTGAAATGAGCTGTGCGGTGTCCTGATAAGGGTGATTTAATGCCAGGATTAACACAGGTGACACCATATGTTGCTGATTACTGACTTCTCCTTAGGGGGCACTTGGATTTCCATTTGAAGTGCTTAATGATTTGATTTCTCCTCTTTAAATTAATGTGTCTGTGAATGGAGAACTTGCCCTTCAAACCAGCATAACTTCTGTTCAAGGGACCATCTCAAGCCACGAAAATGGAAAGAATATTTAAAAATCTATGCGAAGATGTTGGGTGAACCACAACATATAGTCTAGATATTATATTCTGCTGCAATTAATGGAAAACCTGACTCATTAATGTCTCACACGAGTAAAGGGGTTATTTTCCTCTTCTAATGAGAAGTACAGAGGTGGGCATAACAGGATTGGCCAAAACCATCAAAGACCTTAGTGATCTTGTCACTTTGAAATCTCAAGATGGCTGCCCTCCAGGCAGCATTGCATCTGCCTTCCAGGCAGGAAGAAGGGGGAGGGCAGATGGCAAAAGGCAGAACCGGCTGCTCCTGTTCTCTTCCAAGGAGCTTCCTGGAAGCTCAGTCTGGTGACTTCCGCTTACATCTCCTTAACCAGAACTGTGTCATACTACCACCCCTCGCCGTACACAAGGCTGGGAAACATGGTTGTTTCGGCAGGGCTTGTGGTCACCCTGAGCACAACTGGAGTTCTGATGGGACGTATTTTGGAAAGAATTGTGTGTCTGTTGTCTCTGAACTCATGGAACTCGGGAGGACAAAATAAAGGAATATTTATCGAAAAATTGCATACTGGATGCTGTGCTGGTTGCTTTGAAGAATAAAGTAAGTTCAGGGTGGATTTGAAGAGCCAAAAAAATGGGCTTAATTGTATTCTTTGTGGAAATGTTCTCACAGTCAACCTATTAAGCTTGGAATGAATTCAAAGGACTTTTTCTTGAAACCCAGATATTATAATGGGAAATTTTGACAAATTTAAACATATTAATTTTAAAAAATCTATGTGTTGGACCCCAGCATTCATAAATGAAGACTTGTAGAAAATATTTCCAACATAGATTTAAGTTCTTAATATTTGTAATAGATAAAAAAGCCTCTACAAATAAATAATAAAAACATAACCCTATTAAAAAAACATGGCTAGGCACACATTTCTCTGCGGAAAATGTACAGGTAGTGAAAACAAGCTGGAAAAGAATAATAAAAGCAATACAAATTAAACATTGAAGCACCATTTTAAAAAATCTCAGCTGGATAGATATTTCCAAAACTTGATAATATCCAGTTTTGTAAGACCTTGGGAGAAAAGGCACTTTCATATACTATTGGTATGAATTGATACCATCATTTTTTTTTTTTTTTAAGTAGACTCTACGTCCAGCATGGGGCTTGAAATCGTGACCCTGAGATCAAGAGTCACGTGCTCTACCAACTGAGCCAGCTGGGTGCCCCAGTACCATCATTTTGGAGGGCAGTTTGGCAATACCTGTCAAAATGCAAAATGTTCATACCCTTTGACTCAGCAGGTACATTTCTTGGGATAAATTTTACAGAAATATTAGTATGATTTTACAAGGATGTTTATTGTAGCCTTGCCATTAAATAAAAATGTGTAATCAGCCAAATGTCCATCAGTAGGGATGTGGTGAAATAAATTATGTTATAGTTACACAATGCAGTTGTTAACTGGAAAGCTGTCTGTGGACTATTAAGTTGTCAAGTTGCAAACTAATATGTATATTATTTTTGTGACATCTCTCCCTTTTAAAAAGTGGATCTATGCATATGAAAGAATTGGGGTAAGAGATGTGATGATTTTTCACTTTTTATACATAGATATTATTTGAATCTTATGCAAGGGCAAATTACCTGTGTGTGTGTGTGTGTGTGTGTGTGTGTGTTTTGCAAGGATGAATTGCTTTTTTTAAAAATTGCTAATGACTGGGGTGCCTGGGTGGCTCAGTTGGTTGTATCGCGACTTCAGCTCAGGTCACGATCTCACGGTTCATGAGTTTGAGCCCCGCATCAGGCTCTGTGCTGACCCCTCAGAGCCTGGAGCCTGCTTCAGACTCTGTGTCTCCCTCTCTCTCTGCCCCTCCTCTGCTTGTACTCTCTCTTTCTCTCTCTCAAAAGTAAATAAACATTAAAAACAATTAAGGGGCACCTGGGTGGCTCAGTTGGTTAAGTGTCCGACTTCAGCTCAGATCGTGATCTCACGGTTCCTGAGTTTGAGCCCCGCATCGGGCTCTGTGCTGACAGCTCAGAGCCTGGAGCCTGCTTCAGATTCTGGGTCTCCCTCTCTCTATCCCAACCCTGCTTGCACTCTGTCTCTAAAATATAAATAAACTTTAACAAATAAAAAAAAATTGCTAACATCTTTTTTAAAAGCAGAATTTAAAAAAAGAATATATACATTTCTGATTCTGTAAAAATGCTAAAATGCAAATAATGATTTTTATGACTTGTTTTCTGGGAGTGATGGAGGAACAAATAATGTGTAAGAAGAAAACCACCTAGATTAGCAGTCCAAATGACCGACGATTGGGAAAGAAAGGCTGTTTTTTCAACCACTTGTCCGAGTCAGGATAGGCTAGATTATAATGTAATAACAGACAGCCTCCACATTTTGGAGGTTTACATCACCAAGGTTTATTTCTCTCTCCTGGTTCATGACTCTTGAGAGTCGTGTGTGGGCTGTGCTAACAGAGCTGGTGGCCAGGAGAGGCCGCACCAACTTGGGGATCGCCGCTCACGGTGGCGGAAAGGGGCTCGGCGGAGCCTGCACTGGCTTTCAAAGACTTCTTGGGGCGCCAGAGTGGCTCCATCGGTTGAGCGTCTGACTCGACTTCAGCTCAGATTATGATGCTAGGGTTGTGGAATGGAGCCCCACGCTGGCTCTCTCTCTCTCTCTCTCTCTCAAAAAAAAGACTTCTTCCCAGAAGTGACACACGTCATTTCCACTTATACTTTTGTTAGTTAAAGCAAGTCCCCTGGTCGTGCCTGAATTTAAGGAGGCTAGGAGGCGTCAAGGTGTCATTCTACCATGTGCTTGGAAGGAGGAGAATCCCTAGTATTTGTAAGCACCGTAATGGATATATCGTAGCACTTCAAAGGAGCACTGTGAGATGAGCTTCTTGAACAGTGCCTGGCACATAGTGAACAGTGTTACAAGCGTTTTCATTTTTACAGTGAGAATAATTTCTGCTCAACTAGATGAATTTCTTAAGAAATCTGTATGAAATGATTTTCATATTTATTGAATCAGCAGGCATTCATCGAGTTCACGTCACTGTATTATACCTGTAGAAGTGGAAGAGATTTGTCTGTGTGTAGCTCTTTTTTTTTTTTTTTTTTTTTTTTAATTTTTTTTTTTTCAACGTTTTTTATTTATTTTTGGGACAGAGAGAGACAGAGCATGAATGGGGGAGGGGCAGAGAGAGAGGGAGACACAGAATCGGAAGCAGGCTCCAGGCTCCGAGCCATCAGCCCAGAGCCTGACGCGGGGCTCGAACTCACGGACCGCGAGATCGTGACCTGGCTGAAGTCGGACGCTTAACCGACTGCGCCACCCAGGCGCCCCTGTGTAGCTCTTTTTAAGGTAAGATTTTACAAAAATGTTTCTTACGTATTTTGAAAATCCCCTCACCCCCAATTGTTTATTCTAACTATATCTATAAAGAAAGGGTTTATTAGAAAGGAAATTCCTGCAGGGCTTTTGGTATATTTTTATAAAACATACCAAAATAATGAGGTTTTAATCTATTTAATAAAAAAATTCCTATTTATGGTAGCTATCAGGGGTGTATTTTAAAAGGTTTTTTAGACGTTTTTATTTATTTTTGAGAGAGAGAGAAAGAGTGTGAGCAGGGGAGGGGCAGAGAGGGAGACACAGAATCTGAGGCAGGCTCCAGGCTCCAAGCTGTCAGCATAGAGCCTGACATGGGGCTCGAACCCATGTACCGTGAGATTATGACCTGAGCCGAAGTCGGACGCTTAACCGACTGAGCCACCCAGGCACCCCAACGGGTGTATTTACAGCAGTAACTCTTAGCTATGTTTGTTTGGGTTTGGCTGACACGAAAGGTATGTTCCATCAACAGAAAGGAGTCTTTTTGGCAGTCCTCTGTGTACACAAAGTCCAAGTGCAGGGTTCTTTCTTTATTGTGATACCCGTCGTGTAGTATAGAGCAAAGTTGCTCTCTTCCTCCTCCCTCTGATCTTTCTTTCCTTTCCCCTTAATTCCCTCAATCATTTAAAAAAATTTTTTTAACGTTTATTCTTTTTTTTTTTGAGAGAGAGACAGAGAGTGAGAGTAGGGGAGAGGCAGAGAGAGAGGGAGACACAGAATCCAAAGCAGGCTCCAGGCTCCGAGCTGTCAGCACAGAGCCCGACACGGGGCTCGAAGTCAGGAACCGTGAGTTCAACCAACTGACCCACCCAGGTCCCCCATTCCCTCGGATGATTTTATTTTTACTTCCCAGAAGGACTCAGCTCTTTTCCATCCTGTCATCTCATACATGAGCAGACGTTTCACATCCATAAGTTCTTTGGGATGGATCAAGACAGACAAATCTTTCTCCCAGGATCTTGGGGGAGGGAAGTAGAAAAATCTCTCCTGTCACTTTAAATAAAATGGTGGGTTGAATCTCCAGAAATTTCAAAAAAATGTGTCCATAGCCTGATTTATTTGAGAAGTAGGCTGATATTCCAGGCCTTAAATTTCCAAGCTAATGTGTGTGATTTATTGGTTTTATTTTTCTTACTTCTCTAGCTGGTAGATAGAAAACGCTCTTAAGGGGCGCCTGGGTGGCTCAGTCGGTTGGGCGTCCGACTTCAGCTCAGGTCATGATCTCACGGTCCGTGAGTTCCAGCCCCGCGTCGGGCTCTGTGCTGACTGCTCAGAGCCTGGAGCCTGTTTCAGATTCTGTGTCTCCCTCTCTCTCTGACCCTCCCCCGTTCATGCTCTGTCTCTCTCTGTCTCAAAAATAAATAAACGTTAAAAAAAAAAAATTAAAAAAAAAAAAAGAAAACGCTCCTAAGTCTTTGCACTACTTAAAGAAGCTTGATTAGAAAAGACGAAGCTACTCGTGCTGGTCTATTTACCGTGAATTTCACCTGCCTATAGTCATTCAGCAGCCTTGGCCTGACTGTGGAAATCAAACTCCTCTGAGGAGAATGGTCAGACCCTGGCTGGTGTCGAAATACACCTCATTGCCAAAATTTGGGCTGCCCCTCAAGTACGAGCGATAAGCACTCTACACATTTCACAGAAGTTTGTCTTGCTATCCTTGGGTCACTTGGGTAGTGCTGCGTTTTGACAGCACTTCCTTAAGAGCGTCAGTAAAGAGAGTACAGGGGAGATGGTCGACGTTTTCCCGCATGCCGTGTGCTAGCATGTGCTAGGACACGTGTTACCTCATTACTAGAAGTTTGCTTTCGGCTAATGGACGGCCGGTCTCTGACTCTAGTACTGGTGATAGCGATGGTAAACTAGGAGTTGGCAGGATGCTGCTTTAATAGCAAATCCGTCTCGGCTGCCAGCTTCTGAGCTTCTTGAGGGCAGGGACCGTATCTCGTTCTACTGTGTATCACTGTGGGATTCCACAGTGTGTGTCATTAATGTTAGTTGTATGAATGCCTGTGGAGGTGGATGGAGGGTTTAATGGGCGGACTCGGTCCAGATGCACCAGCTGGTCTCTAACCGGGAGAACTTTGTGATTTATAATTAATGATTGGATCTCGAAATCATCAGTGGACGTGGGAAGGGTCTCCTGTGGTAGAGTGCGTGCAGCCTGTTTACCTTGTATAAAGGGAACGTGCCTGCTGCTCTGGCTCATGACGTGCCCCAAACCTTCAACTGTTAGCAGACGGCGTCAGCCCGTGACCAATCCCCGTTCTCACAGAATGTTGCTGGAATTCCCCTGAACACAGAACATCACAGTTGTAGAAGATGGGAGGCTTGCCAGAGCCAAAGCATGAAGGCTTGGGATGCCGCCTCCCTGCCTGTCGCCATTGTGAACGCCGGAAGAGGGTGCCTTGAGGAGGGAGTGAGCAGCGCCACAGACCTTTGGTCAGGCAGCGGTCACAGGATTGCTGGGGCTTATCCACCTCTGGTAAGGCTAGAGAAGTGAACAAAATATGTGATGCCTTTTGCTTCTCTAAAAAACGTACCGTAAGGGTGAGCTGCAGAGCTCCAAGTATGAAAAAAATCATGCCTCATTTTCTTTCTGTGGCTTTCTTTTCTTTCTCAACCGTGTTGGGCCTTCTTCTGCCTTTCCCAACAGGCAAATAAAGAAGAACTCCAGAAGGTGTTCTTCCACAATTAAGTAATGGGACTGAGGTCCCTCCAGTGGGACTGGGGACTGTTTTCCTCGCTCTGCCTCGTGTTGTGGGCACTCAGAGGTAAGGGCGAGAAGAAACAGTGGTGACTTACGGGACCCGCAGGGGGAGAGAATGATTCCTTATTTTTGAATCATTTGGGCTGACCTTCCTCACAAGCCCCTTCCCAGTATGGAAGTCGATGGGGGAAGCAGCTTAAATATGGCTTAATCCAGTGAAATTAGTCTGATGCAACAACTTTAGTCTTTAGGTAGATGCTCACTTTTACCCATGTCAAGTGCTCTGGTTCTTGGATTTCCTTTTCCTCCGTGGACCTCGCTAAGGTGGCATCTGGGTGAAGGGGAGGGGTGGGCTGGGGAGTGGATGGGATCTGTAAACCCACCTGGTAACCTCCGGGTCCCTCGTGGCTCTGCCGTGGAGCAGCTGCCTGGACTGGAGGTGGCTGAGCGAGGGCGTCCCTCCCTGGAGCCGGCCGCCGAAAGCTCTTGCTGCCGAACTCCTGTTTTGCTTGTCATGCTCGGTCATGCCTGGTCGTGCTCCTGGCAGGCTCCGCTTCACTTTGGCTCTTACGGGCATGCTTCCCCTCTGGGCCTCTGCCATATCCTTCAGCCAGCTCTTGGCCTAGTGATCTGGTCCCCTACAGTCTTTGTAGAGGCGTCACGTCGCCCCTCACCGGGCACTCCCGTGACCCTCTGTCCAGCCCACCCCATCTGCAACTGCTCATTTCTGTCTCACCCTATTCAGGCAGGATTTTCTGGGGCTCGTGGGAACAGACAAGTCAGGGCTGCAGAGGTAAATGATAAACTCCAGCCGTTGCTCTGTCTGACTTTGCTGTAGCACAGTTTACTTGGATGTGACTGACCAGACCAAATCGATGTGGTATGGCCCACGAGGCAGTCTGTGCCCAGAATCCTAAACTGGAAGCATGGCAGAGGCCTTCCTTCTTTCACCCTGTGAGCACACCTTTCAAGAGGGGGGGATAGGACACACTTACCTCCCCCACTTCCTCTCCTGACTCTGGCTTTCCTCTTTTCCCACTTCCCTCTGGACCAGGCCCTGCCCCCTTTTCCTCATCCCGTTGGGTTAGAACTTCCCTTCCCTCGTGTTAGAACTTTCCTCGTGTATAAAACGTGATGATCAAGTCCTGTTGGCTTCCCTGTGTTACTAAAGTTGAAGTGATTTAGAAAAAAATGTTTTCTCTGGGTAAAGCATGCGATTCCTGCTGCAAAATCATGTCTCTCTCCTCTCATCCCATCCTCCCTTCTTACATTTCTGCCGGAACAGAAGCACAGAAGCCTTGCCCAGGCGAACAGATACCTTTGAGAGCTTGAGGGCTGGTCATGTTCAATGCAAGTGTACTACTAGCTCAAAAATACTCTCTTCATTACATCTGTAAGAATTAAGGGACCTTGTTCACCTGGGAAACAGCAGACTTTAAAGCAATTAAGACTATACTGAATTGAAGATATCTTTTGGCCTTCACATCTTAGAGTTACAAAGAACAGAGTGGCAGCCGCCTCAACTCTGAGTGAGTTTTAAAGTATGCAATGTGATGGCTGGCCAGATCGGTCCTTTTGGGTTCCTCGGGCCCAAGTGACAGTTGCCATCTGGAGAAATACAGAGATTAGATTGGTTCCGAAGCGGTCAAGTGGTACCAGTGACTTAAAAATTTGGGTGCAGGTTAAAAACACCGAACAGAACTTCAGTATTATGATGTTGATAAAACTGTTAGTCATGTAGTGGGATTTTCTGTTTTTAAATCAATAAAAACCACACTCTATCCTTTTTTTCTCAATTTTGTTTTTATCTTTTTGTTCAGTTTAACTTGATGTAGAACATTGTGTGTGTGTGTGTGTGTGTGTGTGTGTGTGTGTGAGAGAGAGAGAGAGAGAGAGACAGAGAGACAGAGAGAGAGAGAGAGAGAGAACATTGTATATGTGTGTGGGGCGGGGGAGAAAGAGGAAGAGAGTTGGAGGGAGGGAAGGATGGGTTGTTTAGCTTCACATTAAATACTGCGTTTTAGGTTTATGAAATTCTACTGAAATTGGAGGTCCTTATTTCCCTCTTCACAAAGGTACAGGATTAACTCAGAATATGTTTGTGCTGTGATTCACTGCAGGAGGCCATATGCTGACAGTGCAGAGCTTCGCATCCCCAAAGATAATATTTGAATTTTAAAAGAGTGTTTAAGTGGAGCACTTGACTTTCTTGTCTTTGTTTTGAGACCCTTTTTGTTTTTTTATTATTGTTCTTTATTCCAGGCTTGTGAATCTGTCCAAATATTTATAAGCCCACACACATTTTCTTGCAGCCACTGTCTCCTGTGGCGGCTCACTGGTGGGTAAATGACTGTTCTTTTGTGCAGCAACACACATTTACAACGTTCTGTAGACCACTGGCACTTTCTCTAGCTACATTATGTGTCTCAGATACGTAAGGAATAATTTACAGGTTTCAAATTCTGAACCTGGTAGAGGGCCGACTCCCTCTGTAAAATGAACATTAACCAAGGATGGATTTTAGAATAACATCTTTATTCATTTGTTCAGTTATTAAACATTTACTCACTGTCTGCCTGGCACTCTGCTGGAGTTTTGTTCTCCAAAGGCTCACAGTTCCGTCAGGGAGGCAGGTAAGTAAAGAGTTACCGTAGAGAAGTTAAAGTAGACAAGGCTGATCAGATAATTTATGGTCTAAACTAGGACCCTTTTAAAAGTAAAGGTAAATTTGAAAATGGTTAAGATGGTAAGTTTCATGTTAGGTGTTTTTTCTTCCTACAATTAAAAAAAAGAAGTGAAAGTGGGTGTTGTTACCGCCTAGGCCAGAATGACAGACATAAACCAGGGCAGTACTGGCTAAAACAGATAGTGGGCAACGTACCAAGCCCTCTATTAGGAAGATGAAAGGGAGGCTGGAGGAGGAGCAGGGAGAATGACAGGAAAGCCTTGCCTTCCTCATCTCTAAAATGGGCATGATCATAGCACCTAATTCATAGGAGTTGTTAGCAGGATTCATTGAGTTGATTCAAGCTCCTGGAATCCTGCCTAAGAGTGCAATGGTTTTTTAAATCTCTTTGAGATAGGGAAATGGAAGGGACCCCATGAAAGAAAAAGCTGGTTTTTTTTTCCTTTACTTCTTTCCCTGCTTCTCTTCTTCCTAGGACCTGCACCCCCACTTTACACACACCATCATGTATGTCCACCGTGTAAAGGAGTTAATGATTTCTTTGGAGTCTTTCCAGAACAATAGAGAACATCTAAGGAGTGTCCAAGAGAGGTCGTCTCATGAATGCTTTTTAAGACCACTGACTCCAGACACCTTGACAGCAAGACCCCTGGCTCCAGGGCATAAGTGACTTATGGAAGACACCTGAGCCCCCGTCCCTGTTCGGCCATTTCCTGGTTGCCTGAGAGATACATGCACCAGAGCAGCACCCTCAATAAAAACTCCAGACCCCAAGCAGAGACTCGTGCCCTTTTTCCTTTCCGAATCTCCCACAGGCTCCGTCTGTATCTGCTCTGTCTTCAGTAAACCCTGCTCTCACTTCCTTTTGGCTCACATTTGATTTTCATCCCGTGCAAAGCCAAGGATCCTCTTGGTTGGTCCTGCGGGACCTGCTCTGGGTCCTCGGACCTAGCCTGCTTTCATCAACTTCACCCATTTTTAGTAGTCACCTGTGATTTGCCTTTGTTGTAGAAGTTGATATATTTGTGTGTGTGTGTGTGTGTGTGTGCGTGTGTGTGTGTTTACACAGTACAGACCTGTAGGAATGCATATCCTGTCAACATTTGGAAATGGCCTTATTTCCAGCTTTTTCTCATTCCCTCTAGAAATTCTGGATATTTTGTGGTTCCTGTCCTCTCAATCAATCTCATGTTTGTCTTTTCCACAATGGACAGTCATTACAGGCAGCTCTTTTTTAAGGGTTGGATCCCTTTTTTTTTTTTAAATCTATAGATGTAATTTCTTCACTGTCTCCTCCCGTCCCCTAAGCTTTTAAGATAAAAGAAACAGAATAAAGAGACATAATTAAATGACGGTGCTCCCTCTGTCCCCTAATACTCCTTTCAAGACCCGTCTTTGAAGTGATTGAACCCTGCTTGGAGATAATGTGATAAAGATGAGAGATCAGAGAAAGGATCAGATTGGGGGAAACCACTCCGTGGTAAAATTGATTTCATTTAATCGAACCTACTCCACGCACACACTTTTCTTGGGGTTGTTGTGCACAGATTACTGCTGGGTTCTGATAGAATGAATTTGCTAAAAAGCAGAAGTTCAGATTTCATCCGAGATACTCTAACCCTGTGTTAGAGTACTCTTGCCTGAATATTTATAGTTCTGTTGCCCAGGACTGTGAGCTATTGCTTGTACTGTCGTGACTCCTGATTCGCTCTTCCGGTTCCATTCATCACTGGGAGTGGCAAGAATCTTGTGTGTTGGGTCCTCATGTGCCCATATTAGGCCACTTTCACTCTGCTTATTTTAATTCATCGTGTGTTCAGCAAATGTTAGTTGAGTTCCTGACTCTACCAGGTGCTCTTCTAGGCAGGGGATGATTATTAGTAAACAAAGCAAAGATCCTGCCTCAGTGGAGCTTATATTCCTGTGGGGAGAAATAAACAGTAATTATTATGGATAAGTAAAGATGAGCGGCATGGAAAAAACCCTAGAGCAAGGTAAAAGGATCAAGACTGCAGGTATTTATGGGTTGGAGGGAGGTTAAATTTCCATTGTTTGCAAAGGAATGGCCAGGGCAGTCCTCACTGAAGGTGAGAAGTCTTCTCTGAGAGAGCCATGTTTGAACCAAGTTTGGAAGGGTGAGGGGCTAGCCTTGGGGCTTCCCGGCAGAGGGAGAAGCTGGTGCAAAGGCCCTGTGGCAGGAATATTCCTGACATTCAGCACATAGAACAGCGTGGCTGAGAGGAGAGTGCTGATGCAGAGTTTTGATTAGAGGAATATAGTTTACTCTCGTTTAATGGGATCGACTGACTTATGTGAAACTCGACCATGGGCTGGGTGGGAGTGAGTGGGGACAGCAGCTGGAGGACCCGTTAGGAGGCCAGCCCATTGCAGCAGGAGCAGTGGCAGTGGCTTTGACTGGGACTACAGTCGCAGAGGTAGTGAGAGGTGGTAGGGTTCTGGATACTTTGATCATTCCAACTTTACTTAGCGGTTTCTGGTCAAGTATATTCTGGTGGAACAGCACTTTAACCACACGTATCCCTGGTATTGATATGGTGGTTTCCTCCTCTGTTAAGGGCACATGTGTCTAGCACTTGATTGTGTAAATGTTTGGGGTGCAAAATTCACGTTTCTTGAGTTTAATCTGGTCGCAAAGCTGAACGAACTCAGCTTTTAGCCTCGGTTACGTAATAAAGAGAAAAAAAATCAAACGTAGCTTTTAGCCTGTTATGTAATACAGAGAAAAAAATGTGTCTGTTGATCTTAAAAGTAATAATCTTCTAAAAAAACCCACCCAAATAGGTATTTTAATATGCAAAGCAAAATTGTTCCACTGCAGCCCATGGCAACCACCACTAAAATTTGGTACCTCTTCTTAATACGAGTCAATTAACATCTTCCTTAGTCTGGAGGGTTTTCAGGAGTTCAGAGCAAAAAGGAAAATCACTTCTAGAAGAAGTATCTCCAGACTTGAGAGCTAAGCAAAAATATTACTGAGGCCAACTAAAATCCTGTGGAATTCAGCCAAGATTAGGCGGCTCAGAGCACAGCCAGCCCTGGCTGAGGGTGGAATGCTGACAGGGCACGGATGAGCCAGGACTTTGAAAAGGAAACCGATATCAGCGGAGGGAATTTTCACCTGATGTAGCATTTACTGCTTCACACTCCAGCAAGTTACTTCTGTCTGATTGTTTTAATGTTGTCAGACAGCGTTCACACAGTCAGGAGTAAGTCTGCCTAAGAATTTTTGGTGAAATAAAGTAGAAACCACAGTTGGAGGGCCCAGAGCCAGCCCCCCACCCCCACCCCAGTCGCCACCAGGGCCTGCTGCCACATCAGTGAGCTCACAGCGAGGATTTGAGGGAGGAACTAATGTTTTCGAATTACGCTTGGAATCTCCAACTCTTAAATAGGTGAGGATGTGAGGCCCGAGTGTGTCTTTAGAATGTAAATTCCACGCTGTAGGACCTTCATCTTTTCTCATTCTTTGTCGGAACTTGTGGCCGCGTTTGTGCAGTAGAGCGATGACTGGGTTTGGAGATGCCCATCCTGTTACCTGCGAGGCTTGGATCAGTTCACCTCCCAGAGCCTCAGTTTACTTCTCTGTACGGCAGAGTTTTTCGTGTCTATTTACTAGAGGGCTCGTAAGGATCATCCCAACACACAGAAAAATACAGGAAGCCTCATCTACCGTGCCAGGCTCATTAAATAGCTCCTTCCTCTTTCTCCACCAGTGGCTCCAACGATTAATTTTGATTGATGATTAACATCGTAGATGTTTATAGTTTGTTTAACTTTGTATAATGAAGTATATTGCATTTCATAATTCATGTGACTAATGTGGCAGGGCCTAAAACAAAATGAAACACGCCTAATAAAAATTTTTATTTCAGTGAATTTTTTGTTTACAATTTGACGTTTACACGTTCTTCAGTGACTCTTGTCACGGTAGTAAAGACAGCGGCGGTAACCATAAAGGCAGAGCTTAATTTCCATTCCTTGTGGAGGGGGAAGAGGAGGGAGAATGACTTCACAGGGCACTTCATGCCGCACAGATGGCACTTTGCTGCTTTAGTGTAGCCACCATGTTGGACTGAATAGAATTTTCTCACTTGAAGATGTATAGTATCTAAAAAGAGCGTTAGAAACGGACTGACCAGCATTTAACAAACAGGATCACAACTAAAGATTGAGCAGCAGGATAAATTCCTGCAGGGTTTAGAGGCGCCTGGGTGGCTCATTCGGTTAAGCGTCTGGCCCTCGATACCGACTCCGGTCATGATCTCCCAGTTGTGAGCTCGAGCCCTGCATCGGGCTCTGTGCTGACAGTGCAGGGCCAGCTTGGGATTCTCTCTCTCCCTCTCTCTCTCTGCCCCTCCCGTGCTCATGCGCTCTCTCTTTCCCCAAGTAAGTAAATAAACATTAAAAAAAAAAAAAAACTGCTTGCAGGGTTTAGACCTCTTCCGAAGACCTCTGTGTGCTCAGTGGAACATTTCTGTTTGTAACAGGGATCCATTGTGATGATTTTCAGCCGTACACTCCCAGTTTCCTTGTGTGTGAAATGGGGAGTTTGCTTATTAGATTATTTCTCAGGTGTCCTTCAGTTTTGATTAGATTATTTCTCAGGTGTCCTTCAGTTTTGAAATTGAAATTGTGAGATCCAAATTTTTAGGGTTAAGCTGTGGAGAAGTTAGTCTTGAAAGATGCCTCTGAAGTTAATAGATTAAACTGTACATGTGGGAAGTCCCTCACACTGTTCCATCTACCTCATCGTGGGGGGAAGGTTAACAGGAGGAAGTCACTGAAGCACACCAAACGGGTAGCGTAGGTTTCTCTGACCTGCTTTGGTCTCTCAACATTCATTTTGTCTACAGTAGATTTAGGGCACAGATGGTTACTGGTGTTAATTAAATATCTAAAAGAAATCGAGCCCCTTGGAAATTGATGCATTATAACCATGAATTTGTCTTCATATTATCTTTATGAAAGATGGCATGTGAAAAGAGAATGCTGCTGGCAAAAAATGGATTTAAGTTTCCCGATTTAATGTGATTTTAGGGAAGGCTCTTGAATGATTACAGTGTCAGGTTCCTCACTGCAGCGTGCTCTGTTTTTCTATTTTAATTTTCCTGTGTTTATCTATAAAGGCTGTAATAGTAATAGTGAAATAAAGGCCCATGAAAAGCAACTGTTCTATAAAGTGTTACACCTTACATAGGGGATAATCATTAACAACATCATGAGCTTCCTTTTTATACAAAACTAGTATGCATGTGGTGGAGAATTAGAAAACTCATACACGTGACAGGTCAATTTGGAAGAAGTCTAATTGGAAAACAAGAAAAGTACCCATGCCATTATGGCCAAGAGGCCATTGAGCCCCTTTCTTCAGTAGCATTTCTATTTCAGTTCATCTGAAGGACATACTTTTTCTGTTTTCAGTTTATTACAAGTATTTACATTCTTATTAAAAAAAAAAAACAAAACAGAAAGCCCAAAAAAAGCATAGAAAGAAGGTAGTAAGAAACCACCCGTGATCCACCATGTTGGAACAACCACTATTCACAGATTTTTTTTTTTTTTTAATTTCTTTAAATGTTTATTTTTGAGAGACAGAGCATGAGCAGGGGACACAGGTTTCTTTTAGCTCTTTTCCCCCTCCAATTTTAGTATGGTGTTATCGATACAATCTTACAAACCTCGTGTTTGCCTAACATGATGTCCCTAGCACACCAAAGGGGATAGGTGGAAATGTGGGGCTTCAGCCATGAAAGATACATGTGAGCCACTGATCAACCTGGAACTGTCTGCCTGGGAGTCTTATTGTTTACATCACTGCGGTTGCAGTTCTGTTATTTACAGCCCAGATCATTCTTTTTTTTTTTCTTCTTTTATGTTTATTTATTTTTGAGACAGACAGAGGGAGGAGCAGAGAGAGAGGAGGACAGAGTATCTGAAGCAGGCTCCGTGCTGACAGCAAAGAGCCCAACACGGGGCTCAAACCCACAAACTGCGAATCATGACCTGAACCAAAATCAAGAGTCGGAGAGTTAGACTCTTAACTGAGTCACCCATGGGCCCCTGCAGCCCTGGTCATTCTAAACTGAGAAAACTGCCTTGAATGTATGCATTCTTCCCACGTATATGATTCCTGGCTTTTGCACACAATGAACATAGAGCCTATCATCCATAATTGACCACACACTGCTTTTCTCTTCTCCTATCACATACAGTTGCTACTTTTTTTTCTTTTCTTTTTTTAAGTGATCTCTACTCCCAACGTGGGGCTTGAACTCACAACCCAGAGATCAAGAGTCACACACTCTACCGCGGGAGCCAGCCAGGCATCCCTTGATTCCTTACTTGTGTAACATGTGAGTGTAGAATAAGTTTCTGCAAGTGGAATTTCTGGGTCAAAGATTATATGCCTTAAAAAAAGGTTTTTGACCTCTGAGGATTTCCTTTATTTTCTTGTCAGCTCATCATAAGACTTTAAAAACATTTTTTTTTTAAGTTTTAATGAGATTTTGGTATTTTAAACTGGTAAAGTTTCCTCTCTTCTTTTTTGAAGTGTTTGGTTCGCCACAGTGCCTACAATGTTATTTCTTTCTTCATATACACTTTTTTGAGCAATTACTATATGCCTGGCACTTTTTTTGCAAACGTTGCCTCATTTAATAACCCTGGGGGTGGGTTTCGCTCTTTTACCCAATTTGTGAATGTTCCTCTTTTGTAGGGGTATTTAAGCCCTTAGTATTCACTGCATGTTTGGTCTTACCCTGGCATCTTGTGTTAGGTTTTCAAATTATTATCCTTTCTTTTTTACTTTGTCAAATTTTCCTCTCTTTTAAAGCAGAAAAACAGTTCTTTTTGTGACTTGGGAGTTGCAGGTCTAATTTGTGTTCTAATTGTGGGTACATTTAAAATGTGAACTTATTTAACATTGGAACAGTATCTGTGCAGTTCCCATAAACCATGAATGCTTCAGCACATTGTTTCCTTCCTTCCTTCCTTCCTTCCTTGCTTCCTCTTACCACCTAAATTTTGTTGAAATAGTTAGAAATGTTTGTTCCTATTTTTTTTTTTTTTACGTTTTGTCCCTTTAAGCATCCTTGCTGAAACATTCCTATCGTAATTTCAACACCATTAGCATTGTTTTCTTAGCTGTACTGTTCACTGCTATTTCTTTTATACTTCTATATGTCTGTGCTGCTGTATATGTTGTACTTTCTTGAGTTCTTTATTTAGAAAAATTTTTTTTGTGAGTTTATTTATTTTGCGAGACAGACAAGAGGGAGCAAGTGGGGGAGGGCTAGAGACAGAGGGAGAGAGAATCCCAAGCAGGCTCCGTGCTGTTAGTGCAGAGCCTGAGGTGGGCCTTGAACTCAAGCACGGGGAGATCATGACCTGAGCTGAAACCGAGTGGGATGCTTAACTGACTGAGCCGCCCAGGTGCCCCTTGAGTTCTTTAATTTATTTTTTCAATTGCTTGTGTGTCTTCCCTTCCTGAAGAATTTTCTTTTCCTGGGGTGCCTGGGTGGCTCAGTCAGTTCAATGTCAGGCTCTTGATTTCGGCTCAGGGCCTGATCCCAGGGTGGTGGGATTGAGCCCCAAGTCGGGCTCTGTGCTGAGGGTGTGGAGCCTGCTTGGGATTCTCTCTCCCTCTTTCTCTGCCCTTCTGCCCCTCCTGAAATAAATAAATACACTTAAAAGAAAGAACTTTTTTTCAAGAAAGGATTTATGGACGGTATATTTTTCTTACATAGTGTATATTTTTATTTTTTATATTTCTTATGTATTCTTACATATTTCTTCTGCTTTATTATGATGATTATAGTATTGATAATTTAGCTCAATTTAGATGCCTTATGCCATAGTCTTTTCCATTCAGAGTCCTGTACATCTTACTCTGCTGTCTTTTAACAGTTATTATGGCAGATGAGACCCAATGTCCATTTCATCCATGTTCCTTTTTGCTGTTGTTACTAAATCTTGGTGGAGGTTCAGATGTCTGTCTGTGGGATAGTTCCCTCCCGACATTCAGAAATTTGGGGATGTGTGGATCTCTTACGATGAATTCAGAGCCAAGCTCTGAGTGAGTAATTTCAGTCCGAAAAACTCATTTTTAAGTTCTGGTTTTTTCCCCATTATTTACTTAATTATTATTTCTCCTTTACACAAATCATTATTTCTCTCCCGTTTCATTTTCTCTTTCAAACATTTCTGTTATGCACATATTTGAGCTTCTGGACCTGTTATTCTGGAGCTTTCCTTTCACTGGTAATTTCCAATTTTTCGTGATCTTCCTGTGAGTTTTGGCAGGTCTCACTGAATACATTGATGCCAGGCTCTCCTTTGGTTTCTGCTATTGCCGGTCTGCATTTCACTGCTTCTGTTTTTCAGGCCTGCAGTTTTGCTTTTTACCTTCAAGTCCTATTTCCTATTGCTCCTTTTCACCTTTCATCCTAGTAAATTCCTGTCAGTGATCCGCTGTTCTTCGGAATCTTACTGCAAATGTAAGTTTTAAAATCTGTAAACTTGTCTTGTTTCTTGCCGTTGCCTTGCTTATTCAGATTCAAATATCAGAGTTCTCCCGGCTCCTTTGCTGGCATCTCTGTTGTCCCATCTGCCGAGAGAGGTCTGGTTTGTTCCATATCGGTAACTGAAATACACTCTGTCAGAGACTGTGTGGGTCCTTGTTGAGTTCTTTTCATTATAGGCAAAAATAGGGGAAAAGTTAGATTTCTTGTACTTTCTCAGCAGCAGCTTAGAGTTCTAGTAGTCTGTGTGGGGTAGGGATGGAGCTGTAGGCAGTGGGAGACAGCTGCAGGGCAGAGTCCCCCTTTTGTTGCGGAACAGTCTCCCTTTTGTGTTGCGGTTGGCAGCTCTAAGCTGCCTGGAGTAGTTTCCCTTCCCCCTGAATAGCTGCCTGGCCTGGCATCCAGGCAGAAACTCCAGCACAGCTCTTTGTCCCACGTTGGTCCAGCCTCTGCTCTGATTCAGGAACTGCCCGCAGGATCTGAAGAGGGGACCCTGGTGGACTTGGGCCCTCTGTGTGCAGTGAATGCTTCAGAGTTTAGGCTTGAATCAGTGATAGCCATGGTGTTCCAATCCTGGCTTTGCTTCTTATAAGCTGTTCAACATTGGGCATCTCGTCGAACGCTCTGAACATCAGCTTACTGGCGCATATAATAATCTTGAAATTTGTTAACAGCTTGAAGCACTTCGTAGGGCTCCCAGCTCGCAGTAACTGGTGAATGGCAGCAGTTTTTTGCCGATGACGTCCCAGGGACTGGCTGCTGATTGGGCTCTCCACTCACTGGGGGCTTTTCTAAACCATCCTCTGCTGACTCTCCTCAAGGGTTCTGGTCGGTGGATGGGGCTCTTAAGCACCCAGTGGGTGGTGAAGAATTTTCTTTATGGGTCAGTTGGGTCGTTTTCACAAAAAGCCATGAGGAAAGGGAGTCATTTGTATCATCCTGGTTCCAGGTACTCACGTGTAATTCTTTACAGCAACAAATTTATTTTAATAAATGGTGTGAGGTAAGGGTCCACTTTTTGGGAACCAATAATTAATTATACAATAAGATAAGTTATTGTATAATTTATCTTTCTTCTGTATACTTGGGTCTGTTTCTGGGACCAGAGACTTTTTTTCCAATGGTCAGTCAGCTTAACCTGCTACAGAATTCTGATATTTGAATCTTTCTTTCCTCAGTGACAGGATTAGTTGTCAAAAGCATGGAGTTTGGAGACAGGCTGCTGCAGGGTTTGAATTCTGGCTCCTTTAATTCCTAAGATGTTAAGTAAATTACTTTACCTCTCTGTACCTCAGTTTCATCATCTTGAAAATGGACATAGTAAAAGTGCCAATCTCTATAGGACCCGTGTAAAGATTAAATCAAGTAATTCTCAGAAGGTAACTAGAACTGAACTTTGCTTGGGGTAAGTGCTCACTAAATGTTAGTCATTATTATCATATCTCAAAATCTCCTACCATATGTAACATTTTTTTATGGTATAAAAAATAAAAAGATGTTTTTATTTTCGAGTCCAGCTTTCAAAACTGGAGATCAAAAAACTGTAGAGTCTCTTTTTCATTATCTTCTTTCTCCCTTATTTTCAAGCAGAGATGTAGTTTTAATTCTGTAAATAACAACACCAAGAACTAATAGTGTAGTCTTGCAAAGCCCTGGAGGTGTGTTTTTGAGAAAGAGTGAATAAAAACCTGACTGTGGGCTAATGAGGGCTGGGACCCCATTTATACTCTCTTTGTATTTCTAGTACCAGCCCTGGTTTGTAATACATACTTTTTGCATGCTTTTCAAAATGAAGGAGGAGTAATACTTTGGCCTTTTAGTAAACAGAGTTTTAGTATCATGAAACCAGATTAGAGTCAATTAAACTTCTGCAAATTTACAACACCTGTTACCACCCGAAGGCTGGAAATCCGGGGCCGATTTTTCTCAGGTATTCAGTACCAAGAATAAATTCAGTAGAGCAAGGAGAACTTGTTGGCGAAAACGTTTTGTGTGTACTGATCAAAGTGATTGGATGTGCTATGGTTGGATTAAGTGGATTTCGTCCACACTGACAAGACATAGAGCTGGAGGAGAAGGCAGGGAGATATGGAGAGCTGCCCTGTAGGGAAGCCCTAATTCTTTTCAACATTAGAAGAGAGAGAAATTATGAAGTGACCTTTATTTTCCATGCCAGCCTGTAGGAATAGCAGCTCTGTGGGGCACCTCGGTGGCTCAGTCGGTTAAGCACTCGACTCTTGGTTTTGGCTCAGGTCATGATCTCATGGTTCATGGGCTCAAGCCCCATATCGGACTCCACACTGACAGCATGGAACCTGCTTGGGATTCTCTCTCTCTCTCTCTCTCTCTCTCTCTCTCTCTCTCTCTCTCTGTCTCTCTCTCTCACCCTTCCCCTCCCCCTGCTCTCTCTCCCCCTCCCTTGCTCTCTCTGTCTCTCAAAGTAAATAAGTAAACTTAAAAAAAAAAAAAGAATAGCAGCTCTGTGTAACCGAGAGAATATGACAGAGCCGCATGTTGTTTGTCTCGTGTCCCTCTAGGCCCGTTAGAAGCGATCAAACCCAGACCTACCCGAAGCACTGTGCAAGGTGCTGTAGCTGCTTGGAGGCCATTTTCTTTGCTTCCTGTCTTCTGTTATCTAAATAGTGACAACTTCAGCAAGCTTCCTGCATTTTTCCTTCTGTCCTCACAGTCTGCTTTCTTCCTCTCTCAGAGTGCTCAGACAACTTCGGAAATAAGATAGAGGTGAGTAAGACCGAGGCGTTAGAGTCCGGCTGCCTCGAGTACCTCCTGGTTGGTCCTTTCACTGGCTTGGGGGCCACAGGCAGATTAGTGTGAGCACACTGTAGTTCCTCACTTCTAAAACGGAAACGAGAGCCGGATCTCCCTCCTAGAACTTTTGTGAGGATTAAATGAAGGAAAGCCAGTAAAACACAATGTGTCTCCTATAAAGAAACCTCACTCTGGTGGCGTCCTAGTAAGCATGGGCTGCAGTAACAGATTATCGTGAATTGGGCGGTTTCCTCACAGTCTTGGAGGCTCTGGGTGAGAGCCTTCTTCCTGGCTTCTAGATGGCTGTCTTCTCACCATATCCTCACGTGGTGGAGAGATGGCGTCTCTTGTTATAAGGGCACTAATCCCATTCATGAGGGCGCTGCCTCCATGAGCTCATTACCTCCCAGAGGCCCCACCTCCTAACACCATCGCACTGGGGGTTAGGATTTCAACATACGAATTTTGAGAGGGACACGAACATTCTGCCCCTGGCCGTTGTTATCATTCCTTCTACTGCTGCTACTATCCCCGCTACCTCACTTTCTCAGCCCGTAGGAGCGAGGGAGGCTTTTCTTCGCTACCCACACCACCACTCTCCATTCCTGTTCGGTGCCTGCATGTCTGGGCAGTGCCGGAGTGTAACTCCTCAGACTCTGGGAGTGTCTGCGTACGCTTTAATCTGGCTTGACTCTTAATGGAAGAGATGCCCACCAGAAGTTTTTCGATCTTTACAATGTGCTGGGGGTCCACCTGTGTCTTCCTTTATGTACCAGGAAGCCCAGCAACTATCCGTTGAGTGGTTGGTGATATTTCCTAAAAGGTTTCAGCTTTTGCTGGGTTGTGCTCATTTTCAGGTTACTGTGTTAGCTTCATCTGCCTTCTGTGGCTCACATTCCTGTGTGTACTCTTAGGCTCACGGACTCCGGTTTGTAAACATGCCTTAGACTGAAAAATCTTCCATTTTGCAATCATCTTCGTTATCTTGGCCATGGTTAACTAGTTACAATCAAAGCAGACCTAAAGGCCATGATGAGTATAACTTGGGAAGTGCCATTCCTAGCAGAGAGGACAAAGAGAGAATTGACCTTGACCCACTTAGGCAAGATGGAAAACAGCCAGTTCTTTGGCCTTGTGTTCTCTTTTTAATCACAGAAAGCAAAATCATTGCAGCAGTTACCCAGGGCCAATTGATTGAAAGGACTCAACAAGATTTCACAAAGTATACTTACCTCAGGCTTTGGTAAAGACATTGGATACAGTACAACAGGAGAAAGAAAACATAGGCAAACATCAAGGAGGTCTGGTACATTCCAGGTCCTTTCTCATTTGCACACAGTACTTTTTGTCTTTGTATCTTGAGCCTTCAAGATACATGTGTGATAGCTTGGCCTAAACAAATAGATCAGTGGAACAGAGCAGAGTCCGCAAAGAGAAGAGACTGACACATATACACGGTCAATTGAGTTTTGACAAATTCGGTGGAGAAAGGACTATTTTTTCAACAAATGATGCTGGAACAATTGGGCATGCATATATTAAAAAAAATGAGCTTTGGCCCATGCCTCATACGTATATAAAACGAACACAAAATAGATCATAGACTTCGATGTAAAACCCCAAACCGCAATGCTTCTGGAAGGAACCATAGGACAAAATTTTTGTAATCAGAATCTGCATCTTACACAATCCCCAGGTTATTCTTATGAATGCTAAAATTGGAAAAGGACTGCCCTATAAGGTGAGTGTTATAGGATGAATACTAGTTATGCAAGTGAAAAAGGAGGATGGGAGAAACAGATGCTTCATCAGAGAGTCAGCGCGTGCAGGGGGCATAACGGTATGATGAGCGAGGGCATGGCTTTTGCTGAAGAAGTTGGTGCAAGAATTTTCACCAGTGTGTGGTGAAATAAAAAGAAAAAAGGACAATATGAGTTATTTATTTATTTAATGTTTATTCATTTTTGAGAGACAGAGAGAGACAGGGCATGAGCAGGGGAGGGGGAGAGAGAGAGGGAGACACAGAATCCGAAGCAGGCTCCAGGCTCTGAGCTCTCAGCACGGAGCCCAACATGGGACTTAAGCCCACCGAGCTGTGAGATCATGACCTGAGCCGAAGTCAGACGCTTAACTGACCGAGCCACCCAGCACCCCTATAATTCAGATTTTAGAATTCTAAGATCATGTCCTTCTTAACTTTTTGTAAAATGAAAGTGCCAACAAATTGTAGGGTTTTTTTGTTTGTTTGTTTGAGATGTTTTTTTCCTTGGCGCAATAAAAAGCTGGCAACCCTATGTTTAACCCTATGGCAGCCTTTCAGTTTCAGTTTTTCTCCGAGCAAGTTTGGTCATTACTGAGTTAGAGAACTAAGAGTAGTTGGGTAGAATATCGGGCAGCTGGGGCCAGAGGAGCGCACGTGGGTCAGATTGTGGAGGACCTGGTAGACCACACAAGGGTTGAACATGTCTAAAGGTTGAGCCATAGTTGAATTTGCATTTTAGGAAGTACCTGAGTGGCGGGGTGAAGGGATCAGAGAAGAGTGGAATAGGAGGCAGGAGACCAGATAGGAGGCTCTTGCGAGTGTCGGTGGGAGTGTAACCCCCGGTGGGAGTGGGGGAATGTGATAGCAGAGCCAGGACAGATTTCATTCACATCACAGAGGCGTCCTGGACAGGAATTAGCAATCTAGTGGACAGAAGAGGTGACTTTACATTATTTAAATTATTGTCTGACTTTACATTTTGGTGCATTTAGTATGCCCACAGAAGTGCGGGTCAGCACCATTCTCAAACCTCCTAAATGGATGGATTGAAATGACTATGGAGTGGAGTGATTGAGCATCTGTGCGGAGTAGTCCCTCAAAGACAAAGAGAAACTCATTAAAATGAGATCAGAGTTAATCCGTCTTCACACTTAAGTACCCATTCATGAAAAGCTACTCTGTGTGAGTCAGAAAATGCTGATTTCATTCATTTTATTACGTATGTAACTTCTTGGGAGAATGCTGGCTAGTAAAAATATTGGGTACTGCTAAGCTTTTTGGACGTTTATTTTTGCAGGGATTAACTCGATACCGCTGCATATTATGTAGAGCAATAATGTACGTATCATGCTTGCTTTACAGAATGGCTTCTGGTGGAGGGGCTCTGTGGTTCGTCAGCCTTAGCTCAAGATTTGTAGGAATTTTGGAATCTTTCTGGAAGTTAATGAATTCCTGAAAAGAATTTTAGAAAATAATTTAGTTTCTACTATTACTTTTACTTGACTTCTCCCACAAAAATATAAATGAGGGTTGACCAATAAACAGAAGGTTCTGTTTCTCTGGCTGCTCTGTGCATTTAATGGGTGTGCGTGTAAGCTTTACCGTTGGTGTGGCTTAAATTTAAGCATGTTTTCCAAGTGAGGTCAAGAGAGAGTGAATTATTTCTAGTAATAGACTTTTCTTCAACACATAAAGAAATTTTGTTGTTGTAGGTTCATCTACATTGTTTTACACCATGTACTTTGATACATCAAGGAAATTCTATGGGTGCTTATGGAGAAGGTTCGATATGGAAGGGAAGTTAATGTGATTTTGATTTATGGGATTTATTAACATTCATGAGTGTACATTATGTATCTCAAAAACCCACAGGAAGAAAGGTTGATTATAGGAGGAGAGGGTATCTGTCTATTACGGTTTTTCAAGGTAACAGATTTTTCAACCATTCATGCTAAATCATCACTTTATATGAAGCAAAATTGTAGAGGGCTACTGTTCTGTTTATTTGATCTGGCAGAGTAAAGATGTAGTGTCATTGTCTTTTTGATTTTCCCATTTTATATCTCTTTTGTATTACTACAAAGCATGTCCGATACATTTAAAATTTGAGAGAAATACGATTAGTCTTAGTTACTTTATAAAATAGGCTAGAATGTAAGGGCTTTTATGATTCCATCTAGAATCTCAATACTTGTCTCTTTTGTCATAAAGGAGAGCAGATGGATGTTCAAAATAATGTAGGTTATTTAATATGGAATCTGAATAATTTTATGCCAGTTAGTGTTTTCCAGTAGTAAGGAGAATTTAATCTCCTAATGAAATATATTTAAGCACTGGAAAATAGACATTTTCGTCCACTCTGCTAACTTCAAAGCAACCCGTATGCTATTGTCTCCTTTACCATTTACATATGCTACTGTAATTTATGTGTTGAGAATATTTAACATGAATATTATGTGTTGAGAGCTTTAAAAATTTTCTAGTGGGATAATTCTGATAGTTTGTAGCAATTTCTTTTGGACATATATGCTAGATAATTTGCCTCAGCTGTTAACATCTTTTAAAGCAGGGCTTTTTCTAGGTTGTTCATTCATTTTAGAGACCCAGAAATTGTTTGTTATCCATTCTCTAGAAATAAAAAGTGTTTCATTTGTGAACTATTTATTAATACCAACAAAGGATGTTAAACCAATTCAGATTGCCATCTGGATGACAAAACTGTTTAGTACTACTTGATTTTGTATCCACTACTGTTTCTCTATTCATGAGTTCTCTCTACAAAGGAGGCTATCCCTTTCTGTTACATGCAGTTATATATACAGTTGTTATGAGTCAAGACCTCAAGATTTTAAAAAATAATTAATTGCAGACCATTTCTGACATATACAACACATGAAAATAATGATGTACCCGTTATCCAGCTTCAGTGACCAACCTTTTGCCAACCTTGTTTCATGGATCTCTCCACTCCATGCTTTGTTGGGTAGGGGTTCTGGGATTCACTTTATTTTTTTATTTCTATTTTTTATTTTTTAAGTAGGCTCCACGTCCAATGTGGGGCTTGAACTCACCACCCTGAGATCAAGAGTCACATACTCTACCTACTGAGCCATCCAGGCGCCCCTCTGGGATTCAATTTCAATGAATTATAGATTACTATATCACTTTACCTGTTAATAGTATAAGTGTTAGCTCGTTCCACATTCCACAGTGCTGCTATTATGCAGAACTAAATAAACTATGATTTCTTAATATCATTTAACATGTTCAAATTTCCCTAATTTGAACATATATTTTTAATGGTTGGTTTATTCAGACCACAATCCAAATAAGGTTCATATGATGTACTTAAGACAGTAGGCTTTTGATGTGACTTTTCCCATCATCTTCCTGTGGAACTTTGATCAAACTGTTTAATTCCTCTAGACTCCTAGCACCTTCAGACATCACTAGGAATGATGATATCTTTGCCTTACTCACCTTAGGGTGTTTTGTGAGGGATAAAGAGAAATAGAGTAGGGCAGGAAAATGGATGGACTTTATATTTTCTGCCCTACTTTCTTTAATTTCATTAGTGGAAGTTACTTCCCAAATCATGTCTTTTCTAACTTGGGTCCATAGTCTTCATGGAGCATTTCCAGTCACCACTGAATTAGAAGAGGTGGTGTTGAAAAATGTGTATGGCATGTTTCTTACGAGAACATGGACAGCAAAGAAAAGTGGTTAAGATCTAGTGATGCATGATTGGATTCCTATTTTCTCTAACAAGGCCCACATTCATACTTAGAGAATACTTTCTTTGTCTGAAGTTCTAAGACATCAGGGGAAGAGGGAGCCTACCTGAGTTACAGTTGTAGGCTGGTCAGTCTAGGAAAGAAAATGATAACTTTTTTTTTTTAATGTTTATTTATCCCTGAGAGACAGTGAGACAGAGCATGAGTCGGGGAGGGGCAGAGAGAACAGGAGACACAGAACCTGAAGCAGGCTCCAGGCTCTGAGCTGTCAGCACAGAGCCTGACACGGGGCTCCAGCCCATGCACTGGGAAATCATGACCTGAGCTGAAGTCGGATGCTTAACCGACTGAGCCACCCAGGTGCCCCAAAAGGATAACTTTTGATCTGACCCGGGCTAATCTCCTGCCATTGATTATCTTCATCTTAGAGTTGACATATTTCAAAGTGTCTGTCAGAGACGGAGCCATTATTTCTCAACTGTTGCCTCTTTCCCCATTCTCTATGTTGTTCCTTCCAGTTATACATATCTTAGATCTTCTCATTCTAGTCTTTTTTACTCTGCCTTTCCTGTTTTTAAACTTGTAATATTTTCCATATCTTGGTCTTTGTGTGGATTGTCCTGTAGAGTGTTTTTCATTTGTCTTTTAGTTTATAAATCCTCTCTTCTATTGTATCTAATCTGTTCCATTTGTCCATTGCAATTTTATTTCAGTAATGTTATATGTTTCATTTTCAGTTGTTTTTTTCAATCCACTTACTCTGTTCATTTTTCTTTTTTTTTTTTCCTTTTTTAAAAAAAAATTTTATTTATTCTTGAGAGGCACACACAGAGCATGAGCACAGGAGGGGCAGAGAGAAACGGAGACACAGAATCTGAAGCAGGCTCCAGGCTTTGAGCTGTCAGCACAGAGCCCAACATGGGGCTCAAACTCACGAGCTGTGAGATCATGACCTGAGCCGAAGTCGGACACTTAACCCATTGAGCCACACAGGCACCCCCATCTCTGTTCATTTTCCACCTTCTCTTTTATTCTTGAAACACATTAAATGTAGTTATTTTATATTCTATTTCTGATGATTTTAGTATCAAGTCTTTGTTGGTGGTCTCTTTTTGCTCTTTAATTTTTGCTGGTTCTCTCTCTCTGATACCTAGTTTCCTGGTGGGCTTCGTTATTTCTAAAAATTGGATCCACTCATTTTCCATAGAACTTTTTAGAAAATTTTTAAGGTCTCCCTGAAGTTGAGATAAGATTGGGTTTGCTTTTGCTTCTATGGTTGCCCAAGGACGTCATAAATCTAGGACCACTTAAAATTAAATTCTCCATTAGAGGCTTCTCAGATCACGCAAGTAGAATAAATATCTTTCCTGAGGGCCAGTTTGTGATACATTGATTGATTTGTTTATTTTTACCTGGACAGTTTCCTTACTGTCCCATTTCTGCATGGGGGGAATTTGTTTCTTATAAACTCTTGTACCAAGGAAGTGGTCTTTGAAATCCTGGCTTAAATAAAGTTTCTTATTAGATTCCCCATGTTGGTTAGGTTTTAGACCTTTTCTCTTATAGCCCATGCCCAGTGTGGCATTAAAATGGATACTTAAGATCTATAGGGTCCAATTGAAACTCTTAAGGTTAAAAACTTAAGAGTTAAAAAATTGCTAAAAACTCCCTTATTCAAGTTTTGGGGATCTTCAGATCCTTCACTTTCAAATAGGTTTTAAAATAACAACAATAAAGAAAAAACTAGATTCTACTCAATTTAAGCCAGCATTTGATTGTTTTAATCCAGAAGGTCTTTCAGGGTCTATTCTGTCACACTACTAAAATCAATGGGATTTTCCAGCTTCTCTTTCTGGAAAAATTAGTTGACTTTGTGAGGTCTTTCCTTGTTTTTCAAATATGTGTAGGAGGTCTGTCACAATCTTCCTTCATCATCAGCGTGGCTTCCTTGACTGGAAATGTAGCTACCTTTGGTTCTTTATCTGCCCTGTGATTCCTTCTTAGAAACGTATCTAGGATTTGGTTCTTCCTCTTTACTGCCCTGCCGCCACTCTGTTCTAACATGTTGATCCCTACAGCAGGCTCTCAACTGGTCTCGTAGGTTTTAATCTCGATCTTGTCTAATCCAAGTTGCTTGCTACTGCCGAAGTAATCTTTTGAAAACATCCCCTTTCGTTATGTAAACTTACCCACATCCCCACGGCTCAGAAACTGTCCTTTGTTTCTTTTTTTCATAGTCTAATTCCTCCAAACCCTCTAATTCCTCCAAGTCTAATTCCTCCAAACCCTGAGTCCAAGTTGGATTTGAATTCTGGTTGGAAACCTGCTGCCCTACCCTGTTGGAGTGGGCAAGTGAATTCCTTGGATTCTCAGCCTAGGATGCCCTTTACTGACCCTCCAGGGCCAGGCTATCCACAGCTGTCTTCTAACTGGTACATCTTTTGCAGCTCTATGAAGGGTATACTTTTAGAGAGATGGCTGTGTTTCTTTTTTAAAAATTAAAAAAAAAATTAATTGTGGTAAAATTGACATAACAAAATTTACCGTCTTATTTTTAAGAGTACAGTCCATTGACATTAAATACATTCACAATGTTGTGCCACCTTCCCTACAATCCATTTCCCGAATGGAAAGCTCATACCCATTGAACAGTCACTCCCCATTTGCCCTCTCCTGCCAGCTCTGCTTTGTTTTTTAAGGTGTAAAATTCTTGGCCATTTTGCTGCATGTGGCTACCCTGGAAGAGAGCGGTTCATCTGTCTACAGATTCAGAGCAGTGGCAGCCAGGGGCATCCTCTGAATCACTGCTCTTTCAGTTTACTATTTCATTAAGTTCTTGTTGAGCATTTATCACGTGCCTGCCCCTGGACAGGCTGTAGGAACATAGTGGTGAGTAGGAGGACACAGACCATGCCCTCCTGCTGTGTATAGAGGCAAGAACAATATTTAAATCTACATCGTTCGTCTAGTGATTCCATCCGTGTTTCTCCTAGTGGGTGATATTTGATGAACACTCTTGCAGTGTTGAATTGCTCAGACTGACAGTTCAAGGCTTGTACTCATGTTTCTTTTGCCTGTGAGGGACTCTGGCTGAGGAGCAGATGGCATTGCCAATGCTAATGTGCAGGAACCCATCCAGCCTCTCTGATCTGGTGCCTTTCTAGTGCTGCCCTATGGGTTACTCTTCACCATTGCGCTGGGAATGGGTTCATCTTTTTTTTCTCTACTGTTTCCTGTTCTTTTTCCTTCCTTTTGTGTATTCATATGACCTTTTCCAAGCATCTTCCCTGTGCTAAGTACTATTCAAAATAAAAGCATTATAGGTAATAAAAAGTCAAAGGTAAAAATACTCAAAAATAAAAATTTTTTGAAGTTCTCAAGGAACTCACCTGATGGGGAGATATGGACTTGCTAACTAGCATTGACAGGCCATGTGACTGTTCTGACGTTGGCGAGATGCGATGTGATTCTGGAGCTTCATTCCACCCAGGAGTCTGGAAGGCTTTGCAGGGGAGGTACGCTAATATGAGAGAGCAGATATGCAGGTAACAGCGGTGAGAGGTGAGAGGTGAGAGGGAGGGAGTCTGGGAATTCTGAAGCCCACAGCTATGCAAAGACAGCAAGCTGTGCTTAAACATTAGCCCCTAAGAGTTTAACTAAGAAAACAAAATATACAAAGCAAGGCTAGAATGCACAGAAACGAATTGCAGACCCAGCGTAGTGCTTATTAGTAATGAAATAGCTCAGGGGGTACCTGGGTGGCTCCGTCGGTTAAGTGTCCGACTCTCGATCTCCACTCAGGTCATGGTTTCATTATTCATGAGTTTGAGCCCTGCATCGGGCTCTGCACTGATAGCCCAGAGCCTGCTTGGGATTCTCTCTCTCTCCCTCTGTCTCTCGCCCCCCTCCCCCGCCCCTGCTCACTCTCTCTCTCAAAATAAATAAATAAACTTAAAAAAAAAGTAATGAAATGACTCAGAATCGAGGCCTTGTGGGGGTTTCTTTCTCTTAAGACCCTTAGTATTGATTGATAAAGACCGTAATTCCATGTATTTTGTATATGTTTATAATTTCTCACCTGCCATAGGGGGCTATTTAACCTCATTTTGAGACTTCATTTTATAGATTTTAAAAAACAATGAAGATGGCTGCTACTTAATTGTGATGTTTAAGATTCTAAATTGTGAAGGCTTCCATGACCTTTGGTTTGAGAGAAAGGACCCAGCTGGTTAAAGTACTTTCTGGTGATGGCTGTAATAAGCATACCTCGCTGAAGCACATGACCGCGAATGACCAGAATGGCTGTTAGTATTTTAAAGCAGGAATGCCATTAGAAGCTCCGGGTTTTGAAATATAAAAGAGCCACACCTATTCTCCAGCCTTAGATTGCTAGGTTCCTACAGCTATGAGAAAAAAAAAAAACAACTCCAGGTGTCTGTGATTCAGCAAAGTTGTTTAGGTCTGATGTAGTGGATGGTTAAGCTTGGCCTTGGGCTGCTTGGTGGGGTGGTCCAGATGCTGGACAGCACCCAGCTTGAGCCCCTCTGTCTTAAACCCCTAGGTGCCTGAGTTCACTCCACACAGCAGTCTGTCTAGCTGTGGAGAAATCCTCAATACAGAGATACACAGTGATTTGTAGAAGATTGGGTTTATTCACTACATGTGATCTGAATGCATATCACGAGAAGCTGGTAGCTTGTTTTTATTATAAATAATCATAGTGAAATGGTTTTTAAAAAAATCTTTTAGGTGTGTTTCCCAAGAATTTCTGCAGCATTATTTGCATTAGAGGCATTTTTTTTACCCCCTTGAAACAAGTTGCTGTAAAAACAACAAAAAGTTATTGAGTGACATTCCCTTGCTTCAAGTTTTTCTATTAGTTTGCCCATCGCTAGGGGCTGCCTTCTGTTTGTATTGAGGTTACGCTTTGTGATCTATTAGAAGAGTATTCCCTGAAAATTCAGGGTCCTCAAAACACAGTCAGTGTCGGCATCACTACTCCCCCCCCCCCCCCCAAGTTACTTCAGTGGTGGCAAAAATAACAATTGTCCCCTGGGAAATGAAGCTCATTGCTATGGTAACTAATGAAGGTTGCATCATTCTAGGGCACATTTTTAAAAGCCTGAATTTCAACACGGGTAGACGCCTCGTCTTATTTTATTCAGTAGCTTAGCAACCTGTGGTATACTGTTTGTCACCACCCCCAATCTTCCCTCTTCTCTCAGAAAAGTGACCTATATAGATAGTTTTTTTATTATGGGCACGTTTTCACTGTGAATTTGGTTCAGTTCTTAGGTATGTTTACAATGACCTTATTTTCTGGACCAAAAATTAGGACATGTTCTGTGTCTGAGAGGTGAAGGCCTTTGTTACACATCCGTGGTGGCCCACGCTGAGGTCTTTGCGGATTTTCTGAGTGCTGCACCTCTAAACTGTTGGTGTTATTCCAGGGTTTGTCTTTGGCCCTATTTTCTTCTTATTCACCAGGGACTTAGCTACTGCTTATTGTTGGTGACTCCCACATCCCGATCCTCAGCTCAGATCTCACCCCTGGACTCCACACAGGCAGGTAGTTCACTCCTTGACAGTCCTAACGGGAGCATCTCCACACCCACCCAGCAAGTTCAAGATGAAGTCAGCATTGCCTTCTACAAAAAAATCACTTACTGACGAACCACCCATTCATGCAGCACGCCACACCCAGTCAGCCCCGGAACCCGGATGCTTCCACTTCCTAGATGCTCTCAAGTCTGCCTTCTTCTCTTGTCTAGAGCCGCGTCCTTTTTTGCCTGGTTTACTGGTTAACCAAACTGGTTACTTCAGGGTAAGCAGGCTTCTTCCAGGTTTTCCCAAACAAACGAAAAAATTGTGATTTTGTGGCTGGCTGCTTGGCCTCCAGCGGCTCCCCGTTGTCCTCACAGTAAATCCCAGACTCCTCAGCGTGGCCCGCAAAGCCCTGTGTGGCCTCCTGCCTGCTCCTTGGACCAGCTTGGTTCTCGTCACTGCCACCTTGCCCCTCCCTGCCTGCTCCTGCCTCCACATGCTGCTCTCTCCCTATGAGGAACATGCCCCTGCTCCCTCTCGCCCTTCCTCTGGTAAATGCTTCCTCATCCTGCATTTCGGACACCGTCATCTCTGGGAGGCCTTCTCTAACATCTCCTAACCCAGGCTCCATTTCCGAGTTAGATGCATCCCCCACTGCACGTGTTTCTTTAATAGCATCGGCTTCTCCTACGTTGCCAAGTGGTCATGTTCTGCTACCTGTCGCCTGCAGCGGGGGTGAGTTTTGAGAACAGAGGTGGCGCTTGTTTGTCTTGTGGTTCCAGTGTGGTTCACGTGCTTGTGCTTAGTAGGTGTTTAATAAATGTCTGTGAATGAATCAGTGATCAACAAGTCAATGATCAAATACACACACACACACACAGACACGTATATAAACGCACTTGTGAGGCAGTGGGGCAGAATTCCTAACTTCTAGATTTTACTCGTCTTGGGAAGTCCAGCTTGTTCCAGTCCCCGCAGTTCATTGTCTCCATCAGTATAAGTGGACTCATAAAGACCACTAGAAGTTAGAACAAAGGGTATGTTTTTCCTGGATAGGATGGGGGTGGGAGTGGAACTGCTGTGGTGCTCGGCTACTTACGTGTGTGTGCACACACACACACACACACACACACAGTTCAGCACCTGTGTATTACTACACTCTATTGCCAGCTTGTGTGTATCAGCACAGTTTGAAATAAGAAAGTCAAGTACAAACTGAAATTCAGGAATCTCATAAAGGGAGCATTTGACTTCCTTGCTTGTTTGAAAGTTCGATCCCTCTGTGTGGTCACATTGGCTACTCAGGGGAGGGCTGCCTGTGAGGAGGTCACACCTTTCCTAGTTAAGGTGGGAGTGGAGGCGGGCACTGGGTTCAGTTCTTTGGAGGGAGTTGGAGTGGGTTGGGAGGTAGGGTCGGAAGGCCCTTGCATGTCTCATTTCTTTAGGGTAATGCTAGGCACTGGCGCTATAAAATGAAGGATTTTGCAGTTCCTTCCTCGTCATCCCACCCAGCACGGTGTACAGATTTCTCAGCGTGAGCTCAGCCTCTTTGCTGCCTTCTGTGCAAGGTCTCTGCAGATGCCATCAGAGAACTTCCTGACAGTGGACCGGTCGGGGGTGGGTGGCTGTAGAGAGGAACTTTTGACTGATCCTCTTGCTCTGTTACAAACGACGAGCACCACTTTGGGGCTCGGCGTGGAGCTTGCCCTGGGCAGGTGCCAAGTATGAGAAAACGCGATTCCTTCTCTGATTGTGTTTGGAGCTCAGTCAAGGAGCAAGCTGGTGCACTGATTGTGGTGCAGTTTGAGAAATACTACAATTTGTCTACCCTCTGTTTTCACCTTAAAAATGAAAAGAAAAAAAAAACCTTTTTAGGTTTAAGGAATAAATAATATTTAAGACTAATATTTAAAAGTGACTTTTACCTGTTGAAATGTGGTCAGCTGTGTCCAATGTAGAATAAGATTATGCTGTTTTCAAAATAGCCCAGCTGCTAAACTGACTGAGGCCCACTGGAGAGATCTTGTCTTATTATTTTTGAAATGAGAATTGATTCTCTCTCCCAACTGTCGTCGTGTCTGTTTCTGCCTTTGTTGAGAGCTCGGGGGAGAGAAGACTACAGGACCCAGTGAGGAGGACAGTGCAAAGTGTGTGGCTCTGTTGGGTTCCCGGGAGGCCAGGACTTTGTGGGGGGTGAATTCCGTTTTCCTGCCTTCCAGCAGGGGTATCCATTTTCTCCAATAGACTGACCTCTACTGGCTTAACCATGACTCTTAATCACAGCTGGTTTTTTTTTTTCTTGAAGTTTTTTCCAAGGAAAAAGTTTTATACTTACTATTAAAAGATTTTTGTGTTGCTTTTAAAATATAATTTGCAAAACATTGGTTCTTGCAGGCTTTGTATAGTGCAACTTAACATTTCTCTAGGAAAGTCCTGGCTATCCCACTGTTACTTTTGACCTCTAGGATGTCTAGGATGTAGTGTCTTTTTTTTTTTTTTAACTATTATTATATCTCTACAGATAAGGGAACAAATATTTTTATAGAATTTTATTTCTAACCCTCTAAGGTTCTCAATATTGCCCTTAATACATGTTGGTGTAAGGAAGGCAGTATGTTTAGTGAAGAGAGCACAGAATTTAAAATAACTGCAGGTTATTGGTTCAGGCAAACTTAAATTCTGTGGGCCCTCTCATCTCTGAAGGATGATTTCTGTTTCATAGAGCTATCGTAAGGATTAAATGTATACGCAAAGGGCTTGGTGGGGGTGCTGTTGTTTATGTGAAAATGTTTGTCTCTATAATTAGAGTCAAAACTAATTTTAGCCTGCCACCCTTTTGACCTACACAGCTGCTTTAAAAATCTTTAAACAAACCTGTATTAGCTGTATTGATGTGTACCTTTTCTTTTTTTACCGGATTTTTAGAATCACTGTTACTTAAACATTTATCTGTGGACACATACGTACATACATAGCTACATAACCTTATAATTTATGCACCTGGAAAACTAGGAGCATCGATTGCACTAACATCACGGTAGTGTTACAACCTGTGTGCGCATGGCTTCGGTGCTACCTTCAGCTCTAATCCTCACATAAGAAACCGCTCCGCATCTATAGTTACTTTATTTATTTTATTGCTATTTTCTCATCTCCAGTTATTTTACATTCAGTTTGTTGAAAATTAAACTTGCTGTTTTTCTGCCTTCCTGCCCCTCCCGTATTGGGAACAGGTTTGCCACCAGTGCAGTGGTTGAGAGAGAGCAACCTCTGAGGTTAGACTGTGTGAGTTCAGATTGTGGCTCTGTATAACCTGGGGGCTCTCTGTGCTTCAGAGCCCTCCTCTGTGACATGAGATTCATAACCATACCTACCTTGTGGGATTGTTGGGAGGCCACATTTGGAAAGTTGTGGGCAAAACGGTCCCCTGAAAAGCCCAGTAGACTTTTTTGTTCACTTATAGTAGTATCCGTGGCAAATAACCTCTGCCAAGCATCTTGTCTAGCTTGAAGTCTGTTGCCTTCCATTTTGGCCTTTGTGCTCTGCCCAATCGGGTGACTAGGGGAACTTCTAAGGAAGAAGAGGAGAATGAATCTAGTGTAGACAACCAACAGTCTCTGTCGCCTCGGACTCACCTGTTTTCATTCATCCAGTGAATATTTATCCCGTATTTGCCATGTGCGACGCGCTCTGGCAGCCTCCAGGTGGATAGATGGTGGTGAGCAAGATCATAGTGCGCATTGTCATGCTTAGTTTCTTATTTTTATTTTTCAGATAATAAACACATCTACGAGTAGGTAAGTCAAATAACAGATTGTGGCCAGGGCAGTGAAGGAAATAAACGGAGTAATAGATATGGCCACCTCCCGAGTCAGCCCTTCCTGAGCCTGCCTCGTTTCTCCATGTGGATGAGATACCTTTCCTACATTGCTTGCATGGATATAAAATACCTTGTAGCCCTTATCATTCACCACTGTCATGATAATGTTAAGTTGTCTGGAGCTCCTGCCCGATGCCTGGCACATAGGAGATACCCAGTACATGTTAAAGCAGGGCGTAAAGGACTGGATAAATAATTTACAGGATATCTTTGTAAATTGAGCGAAAAATCCCTTACATCAAGGATTCAAATATTCAGTAAGTTGGCAAAGCAGGAACCGTTTTGGATCTTGAACTCTCCCAAGCTGTGGTGGATTAGCACATTTAAAAAAATGGTGATATTAATGACAATAATAATAATTGTTGGCAATTACTGAAGGCCTGCTCTGTGCTAAGCACCATGTCACAGACCTTACGTTTAATCTTTGCAACAGCTTCATACCATAGGTTTGAATTATAATTCTCATTTTCACTAACTAGGAGCTCTTGGCTAACTCAAAGACATCTCTGATTCAAATGTTCAAAATCGAGCTCATGATTCTCACCCCATGTCCTGCCCTTTGCCACTGTTCCTCATCTCCGTGAATGACCACACCATCATGTAGTGGGACAAACCCCAAACCTAAGGAGAGACATTTCTTTCCTTCGTCTTCTCTGTCTGTTAACATGTATTCAGATCCTGGTAACAAAATCCATCTAACAGTGGCTTAAGGTAAAAATAAAGGAAATTATCTCACAAGCAAGTCTAAAGTCGGTCTAAAGAGTTGGTGGATCAGGGGTATTACTGAGGTATTACGAGGCCAGGCCCTTTCCACCTTCAGCCCTGCTGTCCTCAGCACATCTGCTTCCGTCCTCAATCTTGTCTCCTGTCGAATGTGGTTGCCTCAACTCCAGGCAGAGTCTGTATTGATTGTTTTTAAATTTTTATCGTGAAATTCGCCTACACGCAGTTAACCACTTTAAAGTGTACAGTGTTTTGCTTAGCATAATGTTTTTGACGTTCATACAAGTTTCGCATGTATGAGTACTTCATTCCTTTTGTTGACTGAAAATATTCTAGTATATGTATGTAATTTGTTCATTCACCTGCTGATAGACATTTGAGTTGTTTGCACCTATTGGCTGTTGTGAATTGTGCTGTTATTTTATTTATTGTTATTTTTTAGATTCCAGTATAATTAACACACAGAGCTATATTAGTTTCAGGTGTATAATGCAGTGATTCAACAGTTACACATTACTCAGTGCTCATCATAAGTGTACTCTTAATCCCCTTCAACCTTTATTTAACCAGTCCCCACCCACCTCCCTTCTGGCAACCACCAGTTTGTTCTGTTTTTTGTTTTGTGTTTTTTTTAATAAAGATTTTGTTTTTTTAGCTAATCTCTACACCCAGGGTGGAGCTTGAACTCACAGCCCCGAGATCCAGAGTCATACATATGCTCTTCCATCTGAGGCAACCGGTGCTCCTTGTTCTCTGTATTTAAGAGTCTCTTTTCTTGTTTGTCTCTTTTTCTTTGTTCAAGTGTTTTATTTCTTAAATTCCACGTATAGTGACATCATATGGTATCTGTCTTTCTCAAGCTGACTTACGTCCCCTAGCATTACCCTCTCGACCCATCCTTGTTGTTGCAAAGGCAAGAATTGTGCTGTTGTGAACATACATGAACATGTATCTGTTTGCATACCTGTTTTCAATTCTTTGGAGTATATACCTAAGAGAATTAGTAGATCATATGGTTTCTGTTTAACTTTTTGAGAAACTGCCAGACTATTTTCAACAGTGGCTGCATCATTTTATATTCCTATCAGCAATGGATGAGGGTTCCTATTCCACTACAGCCTCTAGAACATTTACTATATATATATATATATATATATATATATATATATATATATGTATGTATATATATATATATATGTACTTTTTATATATATAAAATAGCCTTCCTAGTGACTGTCAAATGGTATCTTAATATGGTTTTGATTTGCATTTCCTGTTGACTGGTGATGTTGAACATCTTTTCATACGCTTGTTGGCCATTTATTTGTCTTCGGGTAAGTATCCACTAAAGTCCTTTGTCCACCCTTTAATTGGGTTGTCATTTTGTTGTTGTTATTGTTAAGTTGAAAGAGTTTCTTACATAGTATGGACACTAAACCTCCATCATCTGTATGATTTGCAAACATTTTCTCCCACTGTCTTGATGATGTCCCTCGTGGCACAAAAGTTTTGAATTTTTATGAGGTCTAACTTACTTATTTTTTGTGCTTGGGTGTGGTGTCCAATTCAAGAATCCATTGTTGAATGCAAGGTCATGAATATTTAGCTTTGTGTTCTCCTCTAATAGTTTTAGTTTTAGCTGTAATATTTAGGTCATTAATCCATCCTGAGTTAATTTTTGTGTATGGAGTGAAACTGGGGTCCAACTTCATTTCTCTGAATGTGGTTGTCTAGTTGTCCTTGCACCATTTATTGAAGAGACTATTGCATTAAGTCTGTAGATTGCTTTTGGGAGTATTGTCATAAATATCCAGTCTTCCAGTCGATGAACATGGGATGTCTTCCCATTTATCTGTATCTTCTTTAATTTCTTTCAGCAATGTTTGTAGTTGTCACTGTGCAAGTCTTTCACCTCCTTGGTTAAATATATTCCTAGGGGTTTTATTCTTTTGGGTGCTATTAAAAATGGATTGTTTTCTTAATTTTGTTTTCACATTGCTTGTTGCTGGTATAGAAACACAACTGATTTTTGTGTGTTGATCTTGTACCTGGCAATTTTGCTGAACTTGTTTATTAGCTTTAGTAGTGCTTTTGTGGATTTATTGGGATTTTCTGTAGGCAGAATCATATCATTTACAAATACAGATAGTTTTACTTCTTCCTTTCCAATTTGGATGCCTTGTATTTCTTCTATTTGCCTAATTACTTTGGCCAGGGTTTCCAGTAATGTATAATAGCAATGGTGAAAGCGGTCGTTCTTGTCTTGTACTTGATTTTAGGGAGAAAGTTTTCAGTCTTTACCATTGAATATGATGTTAGCTGTGAATTTTTGAAGAGTACCTTTTATTGGATTAAGAAAATTTCTTTTTGTTCCTTGTTTGCTGAGTGTGTTATTTACCATGAGAGGTTGTTGAATTTCATCATGTGCTTTTCTGTGTTTGTTGAGATAATCATCTGTGGTCCCCCCCCCCCCCTTCATTCTGTTAATGTGCTGCATTACGTTGATTGACATTCTTATGTTGAGCTGCCCTTGCATTCTTCTGACAGATTCCATTTGGTGATGATGTACAATCCTTTTGATGTGCTGTTGGATTTGTTTTGCTAGACTTTTTTCATCTATATTCATGAGGGATGTGAGACTGTTATTTTCTTGTGGTATCTTTGACTTTGGTATCAGATAATGCTGGCCTGATAAAATGTTAGGAAGTGAGTAGTCCTTCCTCTTTATTTTTTGGAAGATTGAATAGGATTTTTGTTCATTCTTTAAATGTTTGGTTGAATTCAGTGAAACCATCTGGTCCTGCACTATTATTTTTGATTACCGATTCAATCTCTTGACTTGTTATAGGTCTGTTGAGATTATTTCTTTTGGGTTAGTTTTGGTAGATTGTGTGTTTCTGGGGACTTTTTTCCATTTGATCTTGATTATCAAATTTACTGGCCTGCAGTTGTTCATAATATTCTCTTATAATCTCTTTCATTTCTTTTAGGTAGTAACATTCCCACTTTTATTTCTGATTTTAATTATTTACATTCTTTGTTTTTTGTGATTAGTTCTTAATTTTGGTGATCTTTTCAAAGAATTATCTTTTAGTTTCACTGATTCTCTCTTTGGTTTTCTAATCTCTTATTTTGTTTTTTGTTCTGATCTTTATTATATACTTCTACCTGTGCTGGCTTTGGGTTTAGTTTGCTTTTGTTTTTTTAGTCCCATAAAGTATAAAGTGAGGTTGTTGATTTGAACTCTTTCTTCTGTTTTAAAGTAGGCATTTAGAGCTGTAACTTACCCTCTGTGTATTGCTTTTGCTGCCTCTCATAAGTTTTATTATGTTGCATTTTAATTTTTATTCATTTCAGAGTGTTTTCTGATTTTCCTAGTGATTCTTCTTTGATCCGTTGGTTGTTTAAGGTTATGTTGTTTAATTTCCCCATATTTGTGATTTTTTTCCAGTTTTCTTCTCTTATTGATTTTAGTTTCATTTCATTGTGGTTGGAGAAGATATTTTGTATGATTTCAGTCTATTAAAATATATTGACAATTGTTTTATGGCCTAACATGTGGTCTGTCCTGAGGAATGTTCCATGTGCACTTAAGAAGAAACTGTGTTCTGCTGTTGTTTGTTGGAGTGTTCTTTATATTTGTTAGGTCTGGTTGGTTTATAGTGTTGTTTAAATTCTCTAATTTCTTTTTCATCTTTTGTCTAGGTATTCCATCTATTATTGAAAGTGGTATATTGAAGTCCCCAACTATTATTGTAGAACTATCTAGTTCTCCTTTCAATTTTGCCAGCGATTGATATGTTTGGTGCATATGTATTTACAACTGTTATGCCTTTGTGATGAATTGATCCTTTGTCAATATATAACGTCCTTCTTTATTTCTTATAGAAGTTTTTGACTTAAAAATATATTTTGCCTGTTGCTAGCATAGCTATCCTGGCTGTCTTTTGGTTTCTATTTCTATAGAATATCTTTTTTCCATCCTTTTACTTTTAGCTTATTTATGTTTGGGGGTCTAAAGTGAGTCTCCTTTAAGCAGCGTAAAGTGGGACCATGTCTTTTTACTCCATTCTGCCATTACCTGTCTTTTAATTTGTAGTTTAATTCACTTACATTTGAAATAATTACTGATAAGGAAGAATTTCTGCAATTTTGCTTTTTGTGTATGTATCACATCCTTTTTGTTGCTCAAGTCCCCCACTGTCTCCTTCTTCTATGTTTGATTGATTTTTTTCTTGTGTACCATTTTGATTTCTTTCTTTTCTTTGATGTATATTTTTAAGTTATTTATTAGTGGTTGCCAAAGGGATTTTTAACATCCTAAATTTATAACAATGTAGTCTGAATTTATAACAACTTAATTTCAATAGTACACATTAACTCTACTCCTGATCAGTTGTGTATCCCTCTTTTCTTGTTATGGTCACAAATTATACTCTCATGTTTTGCGCCCATTACTATAGGCTAAAATTCGTGACTTATTCACACAGGAAACAAAAAGAAAAGTTACAAACAAAACACACAATAATACTAGCTTTTATATTCACCTGTGTAATTGCCTTTACCAGTGATCTTAGTTTCTCTGTATGTCTTCAAGTACTGTCTATTGTCTTTTTGTTTTAGTCTGAATAATTCTTTTTAGTATTTATTGTAGTAAAGGTCTACTAGTAATGAGCTTCATTAGCTTTTGATTATCTGGAAATGTCTTAATTTCTCCTTTATTTTTGAAGAATAGTTTAGCCAGATAGAGAATTCTTGGTTTACAGTTCTTTTCTTTTAGCACATTATCATCTCACTGCCTTCTGGTCTCTGAGCCTTTTGATGAAAAATCTTGCTGCTTTCAAGATTTTCTTTCTGACTTTCAGCAGTTTGATTATTATGTGTCTCTTGTGAATTGCTTTGAGTTCATCTGTCCTGGAGTTCATTGAGCTTTTTGGATATATAAATTCATATCTTTCATCAAATTTGGGAAATTTTCAGCCATTTTTCTTCAAATATTTTTCTATCTCTGTCTTTTTCTTCTCCTTCTCATAGTATATATGTGGGTATACTCAGTAGTGTCCCACAGGTCCCTTAGGTTCTGTTTGCTTTTTCTTCATTCTTCTTTCTTTCTTCTCCTCAGACTGGGAGGAGACTAGGTAATTTTAAGCATCCTATCTTGAAGTTTGCTGATTCTTCTGTCTTCAGACTTCCTGTTGGGCCTCTCTAGTGAGGCTCATTTCATTTCAGCTCCAAAATTTCTATTTGATTCTCTTTTATATAAATTCAGTCTTCTATTCAGATGCCCTACTTGTTCATACATCCTTATTCTGATTTCCCTTAGTTCTTTATTTATGGTTTCCCTTTGGGCCTTTGGGCATATAGATAGTTAATTTAAAGGTTGTTTTATGTTGTTGTTGTTGTTGTTGTTTTGCTGGGGGGGAGTGAGTGCAAGCAGTGGAGGAGCAGAGAGAGAGAGGGAGAGAGAGAATCCCAAGCAGGATCCACACTCAACACAGAGTCCGACATGGGGCTTGGTCTCACGACTGCGAGGTCATGACATGAGCCAAAATCAAGAATTGGACACTTAACTGACTGAGCCACCCAGGTGCCCCTAGATAGTTAAAGTTTTTGTCTGATAGGACCAATCAGTGTTGGATTTCTTCATTGGTTTTTGTCACTTTTTTTTCCTATGAAAAGGCCATTTCCTGTTTCTTTGTATACTTTGTACTCTTTTCTTGAGAATTGATTATTTTAGACAGTATAATATAGTAACTCTGAAAATCACATTCTCCCTCCTCTCCAGAGATTGCTGCTGTTACTTTGGAATGTTGCAGTTTTCTGTTTAGTGACTTTAACACATTATTTTTGCAAAGACTGTATTCCTTATTGTATGTGATCATTAAAGTCTCTGTTCTGTTATCTCTGAAGTCAACCTGTGATTTCTTCCAATGCCTGGACTTAATAAAGAAAAAAGGGGTCTTTGTCTCTTTAAATTCCTTTGACGGGCATTGCCTGGGAAGCCCTTCAGCCTTAGGGGTTTGAAACAGTGGCCAGTCTCTCCCTCCTCTCTCAGTGGACCAACAGGCAGATCCGAACACACATCCCCAGTGTTGGAGGATGGGTTCCTACCTTGGTACCAGCAAGCCATTCTGTGAGTATGGGCCACTGTTGCCACAGCTGCCTTCTCTAGGGATGAGGAATGCATGGTGGCAGCTGCTAGTAAAATGTGAAATTCACTGATATATACCAGCTTCTTTCTTCATCAAGCATTTTTCAGATGCTGCAAGTGTCTAGCTAGACCCCAGAGTTCTAAAATAGTTCTTGCCAGCTCAGTAGTTGATTTGGTTTAGGGACTGATTCCTGGAGCTTCCTGCTCTGCCCTTTTTGGTGATGTCACCTATTTATTTTTGTTGAGATAATAAAGTCCATATTAAAGTGTTGTACTAGCATATTTAAAAAATTTTTTGTTTAAGTGAAACTGATAGGTATTTAGTGTATATATTGAATTACTTTTCATAAGTTATTTACCATTATATCTGTCCATCTCATAAATTAGGATAGTTGGCCCAAAAGATGAAATTTTGCATCTATATATATAGCTGTGTCACTGTATATCACTACGTTGTATCTTGTGGCTGAGAAAATGGCATTTCTTTATTGTGTCTGTAGTTGGTCTGGTTTTTTGTCCTGCTACTCCATTTGGTGGGAGACCCATTGATTAGGGAAAAAAATCCAATACAATTTAAAACTTAGTCTAGTATGATGACTGAAATATGTAAGATAACATTGCTCAGTCTTTGTCTGCTTTTTTCCCTGGGATGATTTAAGTGTGTGGGGTGAGAGGTATGGCCTATATGATATTCTGGCAGTGGGGAACTGCCTTTTCCCCTTAGTTCGAGTTCTGCTACTTCCTCTGGTTCCTAGAAGAGTGTCCTATTACCTTCTAGTTGTGTTTGCCTGGCTGGCATGTGCCGATGATGTCATGGCTGGTGTAACTTATGGTGGGCCTTTCTGGTTGGTAAGAACCTAGTGGTGCTGCCTCACTGGTTCATTTTCTCTTTGGCTCCTTCTCTCTGAGCTCTCCCAGGCATCTGCCATGTGTGTATCTGGCCTGCTGGCCTGGAACTTAATCCACAGCCTTTGCTGCAGAATCTCCCTTGTTTCACGGTGGGCCCCATTGGCCAGCCCTCTAGCTCAGGAATCTGAGTCTCAGAGTTTATCATTACCTGACCATGTTTGGAGAAACCTTCACTCAAGATAATGGCCTGGCACTACAGTAAGACAAAGCACTTACTATGTAATCCTTCTGTGTATGTCAGATTCTTCATTTTATCTCCTCACACTTCCTTCACTAGTTAAACCTAATAACTTCTCAGACAGATGAATGCTTCCAACAGACTACGGCAGAGGTCACATACTAGGAGAGGCAAAACAACAAAAATAGTAATTTTCAAGCACCTTTGCTATCGCATGTGTGTATATAGACATATATGAGGACAATATTCACAAAGGTGTATGTAATTCTAAGTGTACACAAGTCTTAAATTTAAGAAATAAAGGATCTATAGAGAGGCATAAGTGGTATGCTTACATATATATGTGTATATGCAGTATATATATAGTTAAGATCTATATGTATATATACCATATGTAGTTAAGATATATATAATTAAAGTTAAGAGGTTTGGTTTCTATCAATGAACATTTTCCCATGACTAACAATGCTGTGATTTAACATACACTTTTTTTTTTTTCTTTTGTAGGACCGTTCGTGTATGGCTGAAGAGAGACAGTGGACAATATTGGCCAAGCATATACCATATGATGCCTTGTAAGTATCTGGATCTCTGTCTTTAGAAATTAGACATGGACCACTTCCTTTCCAGATTGCCTTCTCTGTGTTTCCTTCTTGAGTGGGGATGCCTGAGGGTTGAGATTAACCTTGTAATGGAAAGTACCATATTAAATCATTTTAGCTCTCAGTATGTAAAATAGGAAAATTGTTCTGAAATTGACCATATATTCATAGTTTCTGAATAAGATTAATGGAAGACGGGCTATAGGACATCGGCTTTCTGATTACAGCTGTCTCCCTCCTTTCCAACTTTTTGTTTCACTTTCTTGTGGAGTTCTCGCTTCGACATTTAAAATTTTGCCTGGTGATTACCTTTGTGAAGTAAATTTGTTCTTGCACTATTGTTATATTATTCATTCAAATACAAGACATTCAACGTTGACCGTTTGGTGCCCACAAGGGCTTGCTTACAATTGAAACATTCTAAGTAGAAGTCAGCCTCATGTCCTCAAGATTTTATATGCGAAATACGTCCTTGTGCCGATAAATAGCTAATCTTTAAATATATTATAAAACATCCTTAGATTTGATTCTTAGACTTGTGTGCTGGCAGAAGTTCTCCTACAGAAGAGCTAGCACCTCTAAATAGGAAATATCCTTTTAGCCTGGCATTTTGTCTTTAAAAAGTGATGAAGTTTGGGGATCCTATTCCATGTTTATTTGAGTATAAAATAGTTATTTAATTTTGTTATTAGTTATATTATTCAACGTTTCCCTGACTCTCCTTCAAATCTTAATTAAAACTGACACCCTAGAACAATCCCTCAGGTTTGTCCTTTGGACCTGTGTCCCCTCCGGCTTGCTACAGCGTGCACCCCGTCCCTGGATACAGGTACCCCAGTTTGAGAAGTATGTGCCACGGTGTACAACCGGAATAAATTCATGCTGAATTATAGATGTGATTAAGTTTATGCCTCTGGCAAAAGAATGCTGTAATAACTTAAATAGCTATTTTGCTTGTTTATGAACAAATGAATTATTAAGGATATAATGGGTTTCTGTGATTTTCAAATTACCTTTGAGGTTTTGTGTGGCTTTAGAATTTTATAACAAACAAGTGATAACCACAAAGCTGAACCAAGTGGTCAGTCCTGCATGAGGGAAGAAGAAACTTCTTGTGGTTCTGAGGACTTGTATTGGCCCCTTCACCTGTTGAGCCTCCAGCAGACAGCATTTATGCAGCAAAGGGCCTAGGTGAACTTCCTCTTTAAGCGGTGGCAGTGACGAGGGCTCAGGCAGAAGGAAAGGGAAAGGAATTCTCTGATTGTTTTTTCTGATCTTTGAGTGGTATAACCAGTCTTTTCTACGATCTTCCCTTTTCATCAAACCTGACACGGTATCTGACCGGAGGAGTGGGGAAGGTCTGTAGTCCGGCAAGTTGAAGTTGACTCTAGAGATCTGTTACTACCTTGACTATGAAGACAGAGGAGGGTCAGACCTGGGCAGAAAGATGAGGGCTCAGGGATGGTAAGCAAGGAATCTTCTTGAGATGAACTTGAGTAGGAACCTCATGGAGACAGGATCCTAAGCAATTGCTTATGCGCCCCCTTCCCTATACACACATCTAAACCTGTTTTGCTGTCATTCTGTGATGCTGTCTTTATTTGAATCTAGTTGCTTTTTTATCATTTATTCAGCTGTGTGAATGACTAAAGGCTGCTGTGGCTCCTACACCCGGCAAAAGTGCTCAGTACATCAATACTTATTGAAGACTTGAATCTGATAATACAGATAGGTCCCTGAGAACATTATCATACATATTCCTAGTGACTGAACACAGTCTTTGAGATTCAGAAAGAGGACCCTTTCATTATTTGTGTATTTTGTCTGTGGCCTTCCATAAAGGGAGTGGAAAGGGCATTACTTTGCTATTAAAATGTATGTGAACCAGCAGCATTAAGGTCACCCTAGAACCTACCAAAAATACAAGTATTGGGTACCATGCTAGATCTATAGAATCGGAATCTGCATTTTTAATGATATCCCTAGGCGATTTGAATGCATTTTATTTATTTATTTATTTTTTAACATTTATTTATTTTTGAGACAGAGACAGACAGAGCATGAACGGGGGAGGGTCAGAGAGAGAGGGAGACACAGAATCGGAAGCAGGCTCCAGGCTCTGAGCCATCGGCCCAGAGCCCGACATGGGGCTCGAACTCACTAACCGTGAGATCGTGACCTGAGCTGAAGTCGGACGCTTAACCGACTGAGCCACCCAGGCGCCCTGAATGCATTTTAAAGTGCATTGAGAAGAGTGTCTTCTGACATTATAGCCAACATGCTGATCTATTTTACACATGATTCTATGAGCACATACAAAAAGCCTCATGCATGTATCGTATTGATTTCTACATACTTAGATATAAGTGCACATTCTAGTGGGTCACATATTTATTGTGCACCTGCTGTATCCAGGCCACTGAGCTAGTTGCCAGGGTTTGCAGATAATTAAGGTGCATGTGGTCAAGATGATTTCCATAATCTTTCATTGTTGGATAACTCCACTACTGTGGAGAAGTAAAAAGAACTATATGTTCTTCACAATTGATCAGAAATCGGCTTTTATGTTCCTAGGAGTTGAATGCACTTAGATAACATGGTAACTAATATTTGAGCAAGAGTCAGTTTTATTTAACTTGAGAGAGGCAGAATCTTGTTGCATAAGGAATTATGCTATATTTTTTGGACACTTAGAAAACCTGAAATAGCTTTGAATTTCCAAAGGTTTGTTTTTCAGTTCTTCCTATTGAAAGGTGTTTTGTTAAGAGATTACTTAGTTTTGTCCTTAAATAATGGTTATGTGGTACTAGTTACAAAATAAGTAAAAAGATACAGTATGTCTGGAGGCTATGACATGGACATCACAAGGCACATATGACCATGTAATGTGTTTATAGTGGCATATAATAAGTAGTATTCCAAATCCAGAAGAAAACATAAAGAAAATATCTTTATGTGTAATATATGGCTTACTCGTTTATTTCATTTATTAAAATTTAATATATAGTATTTGTCATGTTCCGGGTAGGATAGTACTGTTCTGTAGCAGCGAGAAGAATTTGAAGTTTAATGGGTGGGAAGAAGGGGAAGGCATTGGATGAAAAAGAATGAATAGTGGAGGCAGAGTTTGATGGTTGGGAGAGAGCCTGAAAGGCAGGGATTTATGATAAGGCTGGATGAACTTGGGGGTGTGGTACACAAGGGAAGGGTAAGGAGCAGGCACATCGTGCTTTGGGGGTGTCCTCAGACCCGATCTTTTCTGAGAAGCTCTGACTTCCCCTTTAGGAGGGAATGAGGAGAGGCCAGACTTGCCTGGTTAAGGCTGTTTGCTCCTGAGCCAACCTGATTTTCCCAGAATTTAGAATTTGGAGTAGGAAATGCTAAGTTTCAGCCTTGGCTGGTCCCTTGAGCTGGGAATATGTAGACCCAGCTCAACAGTGAAAGCTGATCCGCTTAGAAGGAAGTACGAATCAGGGAGGAAGGACCACTTGGCTCAAGAGAGAGAGAAGCCTAAACAGATGACGCCTGAGGCTTTTCTCCTCCTCTCCTCCAGAACCCTGGCTCTGCTTCTGCCTTTGAGTTCAAGAGATTCCCTCTTTTACTGGATACATTCATTAGTGCTTCCTTTCACTCCAGTGGGTTTCCGTCACTCCTAACTGCAAGCATCTAACTCAGCCTAGCCCAGATTGTATACCTCCGAATTCCTGTCTGTTCAGTTTCTCCTGGATCTCTATGATCTTTAAAGAGAAAGGACTGAGCCCTGTCCCGATTGGTGCCACTGTGGTGCTGAGCTGCAGATTGTCTGCGAAAAGTGAGGGTGAGTAAAGAAAAAAAGCAGAGAGAAATATTTATTCCATTTAATTTCTTTGGACAGCTTATTCAACAAATTTTAAATGTTTCTGCCATACTAAACACTGTGCAACGTCCCAAGAATATAGTGGCGAGATAGGGCAGATGATTCCTGTCTCCATGGTGTGTACGGTGGGGAAGGCAGACCTAAAATAAGCCCCACTCATGCTGTGTGGTGAGTGTTGTCACAAGAAGCAGGTGTAATGGAAACATGCTCACAAAGGTTCCCAGAAGAAAGTCCATTTAAAACCCTGCCGTCTCTAGAGATTTTGGGGTGACTGGTGACTTGTTGTGTAGTTTCCTATGTGCCGATTTTTATGGATGAGTGAGAAATAAGAGCCTTTCCTTATCTAATATTCTTCCAGAAAATAACATCCTCTTGATGTATCTCCTGTAATAGCTGCTTATTGCCTGTGACAAGATCAAATTACCCTGTGCCCAACTGGGACCTGCTTGAGCTTGGAAACCGGAGAGGGGCCTTTCTGAGGGTGTAGAGTTGAGGTTTCAGTTGTAGCCATTAGTGATTATCTGTTCCAGGCTTCTAGTAGATACCATTTCAACCCCTGCCTTTGCATCTCTCTACAGCAGGAAAAACAAAACAAAGAATGAAAAGCATAGGTATTCCCATTTTCATGGTTGAGTTATTTTAGATTTACTTTTTTAACTAGGTTTGCCATTCATGGGGTCAGACAGAGGGGTGGAGGAGAGAAATCTCAAACAGGAGCCAAAGTGGCAGGTGTTTGAGATTTCGCTTACTCGATTAAAGTATTGGGTATCGTGTCTGAGCCTCTATTGCCAGCTTTCCCCCTTGGGCATGCAGAATAGGTAAAGCAGTTCAGCTGCCAAAGATGTGGTGAATAGGAGGTTGAGAGGCCCAGAGCCTCAGGACTGAGGGTGTGTTGGACAATTGGAAACCTCTGTGGGTTCTATGGTTGCCAGGGCAGATGAAATTTACTTTGGCTCCTAAGCGCTTATGAATTTGTCCCCAAAGCAAAACAGACAGTTTATCAAAGATAAATACAAATAAAAGGCACACCTAACACGGAAATAAAATGACCTATTTTTCCAGCTCTCTGCCTTGGCGTGGCGGGATGGCATTTGCCCAATCTGGAGTTGTGCTGGGGCCCCCTCGTTCTGATTGTTCATTGATACAGTTTTCCCACTTTGTGTTAGCCTTCTGCAGAAATGCCTTCATTCTACGTGCCCTCGGCTCGCACTGGTGTGTGCATATATGCAATGCTTTATGGCTGTTTTTGAAGAAATTGTCTACTGTAATGCTCAGTGCTCCTTTGAAGAAGCGCTAAGAGGGCCAGAAACCCTTTGCTTTCTCTAAGACAGAAATTACCAGCCCATGTGCTGGATCATGTTGGGATCATCCAAATGGACTACAGACCCTGAGAAGTGGTCTCCTTAGCTGCGCAGGGGAAATCCAGTCGTCTGGGCTGTGGGAATCTCTTCCATTTATTCCAGTGGCTGTTCAGATCTAGTTTTCTGTATATCATGAGGTGAAAAAGGTTGGGAGGGACAGCTCTAAGGACCCGATTCATGGTCCTTATGGATAATGTGACACATGGAACCTATCGTTTGCCAACAGATCTTTATTCCAATTTTCTTTCTGTTCTTACACCTGTTTTCCTTGTCATGACTTTTTGCTTATTTCTATGATTTGGTTTTATTGTATCTACTTTTAAAGTCTCTTCAAATTCTTTGTGAAATGAGGTGGGGAATGCATTAAATGAATTATCTTATTAGTTAAAACAAATAGAGAGATGAAGTTTGGACATAGACATACTATTTACCTTAAATTCACCCAAAAATATGTATTTTTTTTTTAATGTTTTCAAAATAGCTTGTAGGTTAGAACCTGTGCCAGGGTGGGAAACTGGAATTTGATTTTCGTTTTTGATACCAATTTGCTGAGTCACTTCAGGCAAGTCCTTTACATTTTTCTCTACTCTGAAGCCCGGTGAATACACCGTCATTTCCTTTGATCTCAGATTTGCAAAAACATTTTTGGTTATGAGATGTATTAAATAAGTAATTTGCACTTTCACGTTCTTGGTATTTAGCAATATATATACTGTTATTGCTGATCTTAACCCAATGGGGATTTGTGAGGTTGTGGCTGGATTGGCTTCCTTTTCCTGTGTGTTGGGACTTCAGTCCTGCAGCGACAGATAACTTGAAATTGAGGCTTTAGAAAATTAGAATGATTAATATGTTCATATGCTTTATACCTAGGATGGAAATGACTTATTTTGTATGTATATTGCAAATGTCCATTTGCCCATTGGTCAAAGGAGAACTTTCTGTAATTTAAGACTTTGTATGGAGCTCGTTGTGCATTGTCCCACGTCTTCTGGGTTTATTAGAGTTTTGGGGCCAAATCCATATGGATAGATTAGTGGTTGAAAGGTATTTAAAATAATGAATTTAAAATAATGAAGTTCTGTTTTTATCAGGTAGTGATTATTTTGGTGACTTTTAGACAACATCTTTAACTCCATCAAGGGACTTTCTTGGCGGACTAGGGGATTTGGGTATAATTGGGAAGTGCTCATCCTAATATTTTATACCTTATTTCAATTTACTCCTTGGTTCCTTTCTTGGTTTCTTTCGGTGTAGGTTATATTATAGAACCACATGTAAAACCAGTTTACTGTTTTTACTATTTACATTTTCAAAAATAATTATGTAATCTGATATTTTAGTTCTGTACTTACTAAGAAGAAAATGTGCTTAAGGAACTTCTGATTTTTAATGGAAATGAAAATGTGGATTATCTAAGCTAAAGATAACAGATGTCAATTAATCTGAATAATTATAACATTTACTTAGCATACTCTTGTTTGATTTTCATATGACAGAGTATGTTAAAATTTACTGTACTTAGATCTTAAACTTGTAGTGATAACTTAAAACTTGTCGGAGAGAAAAAATGACCACTGATAAGTCACTGTGATTTTGCTGATGTTACCCAGACTAAATTAAAAGAAAACAAGGGGTTTAATTTTAGTAGAGTGCCTAAAATAGTTGATTGAAATGAAAAATGCTTTTTAATGCTAGGCAGTTGAAGTCCTACATCTACGTGTTCTTAATATATTAAGTAAAACACGGTTGAGCATTATAAACCTAATAAATACTGAGTTGTGACAACCAGGACTGAAGGAGATCGTGTCTGTGGGTGAGATCTCTGCTGTGCAGTGGTGGGGTGCTCCTGGAAGTCCTCTTATTGGAGGATCCCAATATCTGACTTGATCAGGGTATGTTTAACACCTGAAGTTCTGCTCACGGAAGTGCCGCTGTTTGTTTAGTTTCCAAGTGACCACTGGAACATCCCGTGAAGATCAGTGTGGGCTGACGAGCAGTGCCTTTGCCGTTGTACAGCGCTCAGTGTGCTGGAAATCCGCAGCTCAACCTTCAGAGAAACTTGTGTTTATTTGAGCAAAGGTCAACCAATAAGCAAAGGACAGAAAATAAATCATCCACAAAATGAAGGAGTTCTAGGTATAAATAACAGAAAATAGGTAACTTTCCCCCCAGTAGGAGTATTTTGAGAATGCCTTCTCTCAACTATATATACTCCTTTTAAAAAGTAGGAGCAAGGGGGGCACCTGGGTGGCTCGGTCGGTTAAGCGACCGACTTCGGCTCAGGTCATGATCTCACGGTCCGTGAGTTCGAGCCCCGCGTCGGGCTCTGTGCTGACAGCTCAGAGCCTGGGGCCTGCTTCGGATTCTGTGTCTCCCTCTCTCTCTGACCCTCCCCTGTTCATGCTCTGTCTCTCTCTGTCTCAAAAATAAATAAACATTAAAAAAAAAAAAAAAAAAGTAGGAGCAAGGGGAGCCTGGGTGGCTCGGTCGGTTATGCGGCTGACTTCAGCTCAGGTCATGATCTCACGGTCCGTGAGTTTGAGCCCCGCGTCGGGTTCTGTGCTGACAGCTCAGAGCCTGGAGCCTGCTTCCGATTCTCTGTCTCCCTCTCTGTCTGCCCCTCCCCTGTTCATGCTCTGTCTCTCTCTGTCTCAAAAATAAATAAACGTTAAAAAAAATTAAAAATAAAATAAAAAGTAGGAGCAATAAATATACTTTTTGAGACCACTTGAGGGGTAAAAGTATTAGAAATACAAGTAGCCAGTTTCTCCGTAATCCACTTAATTACTGACTCTGTTGAGGTTGATGTGGGATTCTTGAGTTTCCTTTGTCTAGGGCTTATATCTCTTGAGCTTTTCCTCCTTCAAATTATATGGTCATTAATATAATCACCCAGACTGGGGTTTCTCTTTATTTTAGTTTTCCCTAAACCTTAAGCTGACTACCTGCCTGAAATTACAAAGATTTCATTTTAAAAATGCTCGATATTATGAAAGTGTTTAATTTTTAAAATAAGGTATTAACAAGCCATCAAGGTCTAAAGTCCTGGTACTTACATAAGAGATTATTATTTTTCAAGTACTCACAGGCCTGCACAAATTTCTTTTCCATCTTCTTTGTACCTTTTATTATCTTGCTTCCTAAAATTCTGCCAAATACACTTCTTCTGTCTGTCCTCAGTCTGAAACAGCAAAGAGGGGTGGCAAGTCTTAATCAGATAGCATGGAAATGAATTCTTGTACTATTTTATTGAGAAATAAACTGTGGGCATTTTTTTTTCCTTAGGTTTTAATAGAAATGTGGGCGGAAAAATAGGAAGCTAATGGTTGAACATCAACAGACCAGTGGCAAGGCCTTGATTTTCACTTATTGGGTTTGTGTAGGAGCAGTCCCAGGCAAACCACATACAGATGATGTATATGGGAGGCCTTGGCAGATGGGGGGTCACCCCACAAAGCTTACGAAGTGTGGTTATCCTTTCTTGTGGGGAAACACTTAAAGGTGGAGGAAGTAAATATATCTTCATGTCTTGTATCACGGTGTGTTTATCTCATCTAGAGTTCGAGGATGCAGTTTTGATGGAGGTGGTCAGTGGAGGGACTGTATTTTAATTTTATGGGTCTGGTCAGACATTTCACTGAGCCTTTGGAGAAAGCCAGTGCAAGGTGGGCATATAGAAGTCTCTCGGCCATTTCGTCTCTGACCTCAACTTTCAACCATCAGATAGGGCAATTATTTCCTTATTGACTTATGAATTATTAGTTTCACATCATTTAAAGCTGAATTCTTATTTGTGAAACATCACATTTTTGCAACCCAGCTACAAATATTGTGCTTAAATCATATTTTATTTGTGTCTTCCTAATTCTTCCTGCTGGGGGATTCCTTTTACCATTTGGCCAGAAATGACTGTGTCTTATTATCCTTCCCCAGACAATTTTACCCCTTTGATGTTTCCTTGCTCGGATAAGAGCCCATTTTGAATGGGTCGTAACACCAGTCTTTCAGAGGTTGCTTTTTTTGTTAATCTCTGGTGAGTTGAAGTGAGAAGGATATCTGTGTCAATCTGTGTACTCCCCCATTTCCCAAAAGGAAAGACATTTATTGTCACAACAAATATAGCCATCAGTATTCTTTTCAGTTCACTCCCTGCCTCCTTGGTCCTGCCAGGGCCTATGGGTAATCAACCCAGGGCCTTTTGCTGTGAGAGTATCACGGTTCGGAAATGGTTTGAGGAGCATCATAAGGTTCACCTGCCAAAAGTCTTTCCGTAAACACTCCCCTTGCCCTCCCACAGGTCTGCTTGGTGTTTTACGAATAATGCCCCCCTTGAAGAAGTGGTTTTGTCTTTGGGGGGGCACCCAGAAGCTAGTGCTCTTTAGCTCTGGCATTCCGCTGTCTAGAACCATCTTGGGTTCAAGCATATGGGTTCTAGAACAACAGGATTTCTAAATTTATTTTGTTTATGGGACTTTATGAGAAAGGTCTTTTCCTTTTGAATTCTGGTGGTGTTTCTTACTGTGAACATAAAGTGATTTGGACCATAGTGGTGACATTGGGATGGGTTTAACAGTTCCTATACATGGTTGGTGTCACAGTCTATAAATTCCTTGGTGACAGCTCTGATACCTTATATATAATTGTATCATATGCCTGGAACATAGTAAGCATTCTAAATTCTCATTAAAAGAATAACAAGGGGCACCTGGGTGGCTCAGTCTTGATCTCGGCTCAGGTCATGATCTCCCCTGCTTCCACTCCCCCCCCCCCAAAATAAACACTAAAAAAAAAAAAAAAAAAAAAAAAAAAGAATAACAAGAAATTTAGTAAAGGGGATAAGAAATCCAGGAATAAAGAAATAGCAATGTAGATGTCAGGGTAGCCTGTGCAGTGCTGTTAAAAAGTCTTTTAAATCACATTCAGAGATCAGTGGGTTTTCTAACTGTTCCATAAACAGGTACGAACTTTGGAGGAAATCACACAGAAAAGACTTTTCTATGGTCAGGCGGGCAGCTAAGTGATGAGGTTATTCTTGACTAGTTTACAGCCCTTTGGGCTGCAATTAAGTTTTGCTTCATATGTTCATGCCCATATCTTAATAAGCCATTAGATATTTAAAACTTTCAAGAGGAATAGCGAAATAATAAGATTAAAGACAATATTATAGAAATGAATTTGGGGGCTCCTGGGTGGCTCAGTTGGTTAAGTGTCCGGCTTCAGCTCGGGTCATGATCTCGCCGTTCGTGAGTTTGAGTCCCACCTTGGGCTCTGTGCTGACAGCTCAGAGCCTGGAGCCTGCTTTGGGTTTTGTGACTCCTTCTCTTTCTGCCCCTCCCCCACTCATTCTTTTTTCTCTCTCTCTCAAAAATAAACATTAAAAATATTTCTTAAAAAACGAACGTGTCACACAAACACAAAAACCGTTTCATTTTTCCATGTATGTTTTTAGGTGTCTATGTACTTTATGTAGTTGTAGTAACAACATATATTTTTTTGTTGTTCTTTTCAGCTAACATGATGATTTTCCATGAAATCATTAGATTTTAAATCTGCACGCATGTTACAGGCTATAAGACCTGGCATGTTAGCACCTGTCTAGAAATTGTGCCAACATATTTCACGGGCCATGGGCGAGTAAGGATGACTTTCCTAGGGCAGCACATTAAATATCATTTGACTACTTTTTTCAGCAGTGTACTTTTGGGAATCTAGTTTAATTTTGTGGCTAATCAGAGAGAAGATTCTCTGTTGTACTGGTGGAGGTTGTGTGTGTGGGGATGATTTTTTGTGTTTCTATTTTCTGAACATATCATTAAAAACTAGAAAATAAACACTTGTAGTTTGGAAGATGTTTTCTGTTGTTCAGGGTCCTTTTATAGAGAACGAAAAAAATGTTACTAAGTGATGTGTTCATGAAGTAGCTCTGTTAGTAGAACTTGAAATTCTTTTAGAATTTAGTTTCGAGATAATCTAAGTTACATATTTCAAAATGGGACTGTGTATATGAATTATGTCTTTGAACCTTCTCCAATTTTTTTTCCCTGTATGACCTTGAGTACGACGTCTAACCATAACTGTAAAAAGTAGGAATAAAAATATTTGAGGCTGAATACGATTTGATGATGAGCAGGGCCACTGTGAAGGTCGGGGAGAAATTTAAGAATTGGTGTTGGACTCATTTGCACAACAGCGATTTCAGTGTAGGATAAATTGTCAACAGGCCCCATTCTTACGAGCCAGTGTAGGAACCCGGATGCCGACTATTGAGCAAGCACTTCTTGGCCACATTGGCTTCCAAGTATGCTTAGTTTACTTGGGCTCAGGTATACTCAGGTAGTAGCCAATTTTGCAGCACAGGGAGGCCCTGCTCAGACCGGATTTCTTTTCTACAGAGCCTGGCCCTGTGTCTAGTTGGTTCTCTCTTAAATTGAGACAGATCCTCAGTCTTTTTTCAGTTAGCAGCCTTGAATGCTGAGAGTAAAAAACTGCTGTTAGTCCACATGCCCTGAGTCAATTCTAAATCAAAAAATAGACTTCTATACTAGTGTGTATATGGGGGGGCGGGGAGGAGGGAATTATAAGGTCTCTTTTTTTCCCCCTGGTTGAGCTTGTTTCTATTAAAGATAGGGTGTGAGTGGAAGAGATAGATGGGTAACAGAGGGGAGTACACAGTACAAAATATTGGTAACCTAGTCAAGCAAATTTAGACTCGATACTGATAGAACAGCCGAGACTAAGCCCATTGGAACTAGTCCAGTTTGAGAACATCTTACTTGTAATATTCATTAAAAGGATAACTGAAAAACTAGGGGTTGGTGTAAAATTACTGTTTTTATTTTTCGGTGAGTGGGCGTTAAATGAACTGTTTTTCAGGAAATCGTGGGGAAAAAATAGCCACACGCTTTTAGCTAGTTAGTCGCTCCTGAATCGATGAGAATCATCATTTTGTTAATTTCATCAACATGTTCATTTCTTTCAGCTCCATGTTCATGCATGTCTTTTAACCCGGAAACAAGAAGACTGTCCATAGGTCTAGACAATGGTACAATCTCAGTAAGTACACATAAATAAGATTTCCAGTTGAAATACTTCCCTTCTTGTGGAGTGCGTATATATGTATTGTGATGAGAGTTATTTGTTAGTTTTTTGCAAATTAACAAATTAATGTTCTTGCGAAGTGAAGTGGAAAGTGCAGCGCGGCAGATTACGGCAAGGTGTAGGGAGAGTCGGTGTGAGTCTCAGTTGGAGTTGACAAGGTCGAGCTTGCCTTCCCGTGGACACAGTGGCTAGAATAGGAGCTTTATGAGGCCAGTGAATGAACTACATGAATCTGTGTGCTAGTGACAGCAGTCTGTGATACTCGCGGCTTTGGTCAGATGGTTAATCATGGTGTCATATGCTTCCTCAGACAAGTGACAGCACAAGGGAAATGTCTTCTTAGACCTGCATGTCTGATCTTTGATACTTGATGTTTTTCTCCTTTCTCTCTTCTTTTGCTCCCTCTTGTCTTAACTCCCTCTAGTGTGTGAATGGAGTTCTGTCAACTGTATAAATTCGTCAAGAAGGCACAGAATCTACATTAGGCTGTAGGGTAGATTCAGATAAATATTAGACTCTTTTATTATAGAGCTTGAGGGAGCTGAAGTGATTAGGGATTGGAATTTCAGGCTTTACTACTTACTTTATCATCTTTTTATATGTTTAGTTTCAGCTAGTGTATTAACTAAGTGTATCAAGACTGATCTGGTAAACTCTCCAGTTTGGTAAATTACCCAGTATTTCCTTCAGTCCCAGCAAGAGAGGCCCTGCTTTAGGACCTGTGAATTAGAGGAGCCTATTCTGGCCACATTTCCCCACAGGATGAAGGACCTGAGGGATCCAGGGGGTGTGTCCAGCTTATGCCCTCACTCCAGCCACCCCCATGTTCTGAGTACCCCGACTGGCATTTTCCTGACCCCAGACAGCTTAGAGCTTGTACTATATTGTAAAACTTGAAGGAGTCTAAAAATTCTGAATTCGTTCCTGTACCTCCAGGTGGTTTAAGGTATATTTGTCAAGATTGGAGGAAGAGACCATATTTTATTTAATAGTTTAACTTGATACATAACTTTTAAATATTTAGACATATGGAATGTGGGTTTCCATCTGTAATCTTAACCTGATTCTTACAAGGGGTCTGAAGAGGTGGGCCTGAAATTTTCCATTTGGTCTTCGTCAAAACATTTGTTCGGTGACCTTTATGGAAATTTTAACAATATTTTTAAACATAAAGCTGCCTGTTGACAAATATTTTCTGGAATTTCTATCATATCCAATGCATTTGCTATGTCTGTAAACTGTTCTGTAGGAGGACAGAAGAGAAGTGCATGCTACAGAACTTCGTCTGCTTTAAGGAGAGTTATTTTTAAAAAGTGGGGTATGTGGGGGATAAATTTATTTTTAAAAGATGAAGTGGGGGGTAACTGGATTGTTCAGTGAACTGAAGTGTTCACTACAAAGGAAATCTGCAAAGATGAGCTCAGATCTATATATTGTCCAACAGTTCATGGACTAGTGTATGTAACACTCACTGTCCATGAAGACGGACATGTATATAACATATGGGTGAGTCTTCGCATTTTTTGAAATCCGTGTAGGTGGCTAATGGGTGCCGATAAATTTGGCTTTGAAGGCAAGAAAGGTGAGCAAAGTAAGTTATGGAGAGTTCTGGCTATTTATCGTATATAAGAGGCGAGACCACCTCAGCCATTATTCCTTTAGTAAATGAAACTGCCAGTGAAGCAGAACATAAATCAGGGGCCAGACTGGGCTGCCTCTGTAGGTGTGTCAGTACGGCGTGGAGATAACCAAACCTTACCGTACCCCGATCTTCTAGAAAAGATGGAGGACCCAGCTAGTATGACATCATTTCCTTAAAAGTGCCTGTTTTATGCTTTTGAAGAGGAGGAGTTGTCTACCCTACCTATTCTCATCGGCAGAACCGTGAAGAGCTGAGTTAGGGAAAGGCACATGGAGAGAAGGGATTGTTTAAGGTCATGACAATAACAGCTTCTTCACTGAAAATCCTTACACAGAGTCTCAGCTGCATAATAGTTTACTTTCTGGACATGAGAAATCCTATGCAGAGACTATACATTCTCTGTTTCCTGAATATAGCAAATAAGTTTTTAAAAAATATTGGTTAACTTATTATTATTATTATTATTATTGGTTAACTTATTTTAAAACAAAGGAGGAAATCAGAAAGCATATCCTTGTTTGTCTTTATTTTACTGGGTAAAAAAGATTCAAGAGGCAGTTAACCTTATGTAACTGAGTGAATTAGAAATGGAGTAGAGACAGGGGCGCCTGGGTGGCTCAGTCGGTTAAGCGGCCGACTTCGGCTCAGGTCATGATCTCGCGGTCCGTGAGTTCGAGCCCCGCGTCGGGCTCTGTGCCGACAGCTTAGAGCCTGGAGCCTGTTTCAGATTCTGTGTCTCCCTCTCTCTGACCCTCCCCTGTTCATGCTCTGTCTCTCCCTGTCTCAAAAATAAATAAAACGTTAAAAAAAAAATTAAAAAAAAAAAAAAGAAATGGAGTAGAGACAATGGAGACCATTCTTTCAGACACTTGTCCATAAAGGGAAGGAGAGGGAGGGTGAGCCTGCCACAAGATGAGACATTAGACAGCAGCCGGAGGGGCCTGAACGGCTAGGAGAATTTAGCTTTGGTGAAGAGTGAGGAAGCTGTCGAGAGAGAGCAGAAGGCAGACACAGTTGGGAGATACAGGAGGGGAAGGGCCATTTCGATTTCTCATGAGGTAGCAGGTTACATCACCAACTGAGAGAAGCAAGGATGGTTGAGGGTGTGTTTCCATGTCTGTCCATTTTGCTCTTGCTAATCTTATAACCCGGACCCCCCTTCTGCCATCTTGGTCTACAGAGTCCCAGTTATCTCTCAGTGCCTCGTTCCAGTGTCCTCTTTTCCTTTTTTGGTTTTGTTTTGTTTTGACGGATGGTTCCTAAGCCCTACCAAGTGAAATTAATCGCACACATTACTCAGCAGGTTAGCTATATTGTAGTGCTCTTTTCACCTTGTTTTATAAAAGTTTTAAAGTCTGTCTTCTCTGTTAAAGTGTTGAGTGTTGAGGACTTGGCCTTTTATTCCTCTCCCATTCCAGAGGCTCTCGGTATGGTTCCTTGTACAAATTAGGGACTCGATGAATAATTTGTTAAATAAGTTGTTGACTAGCGTACAAACATTATTTAATATAGCTGGCTGTAATAAGTACCTGCTTCAAGTCTGAGGTACTTTATTTGTATAATTCTGTTGCTTTCAAAATATTTGTTGCAACGGAATTTTCTTCTGCAGGGGAAAATGTTATGCCGATAGTTTAATTCATCTTGAGTTTTCAGAAATGTCATCTGTTTTAATGTCAAAAGAAGTCAGTCATATTGTGCAAACCACTTTAAGTGCTGAAGTAGGAGTTTGAAATTTTTCATTACGGTGCCTCATGTATTCTAGCCAGCCCACAAATAAATTTTAATATCAATAATGTGTGAAAGAATTATGCTCGATTCTAACCTGTGGCTCCTAGTCTCAAAAAGCTTATTTGGTTGGGAAAAAAATGAAGAGTGAAGGTATGAAATAAGTAACAGAATAAAAAAAAAAACAAAACAGCCCAGCAGTGGGACACCAGTGAGTGTGATATTGTCAGGACAGTGAGATCAGGAGAGGGTGGGAGGTAATGGTCCGGGTCAGCTCTGTGGAGACTGGATGTGAGCTGGGTTTAGGAACTGGGCTAGGATTTCATTGTCTGAAGATCGGAAGGTAAGGTACTTCAGGCAAGGTGAATGGCATAGGAGGCAAAAACAGGGCAGTAAGAGAGGGCAGGGAATGTTTGGACAGAAGTGACCCAGTTTGAGGAGTGGAGTATAAAGTATACAAGGTGGATGGGGTTTGGTCGTGAAGGCCTGGCTCAGGGTGGGTGGTTAAATTATGAAGACGCTGGATCCCTAACGGGGAAGCTCTCCCTCCAGCACCACTGGAAGACTCTCTAAGGTATTCAGAGAGGATAGCGGCTGAGGAAACATCCGCGCAGAAATGAAAGGTCTTCCTTGAGCTGATGCTCACCGACCCTACTGAATAATGGCTGTAGTCATAGCCAAGTATATATGCCAGTTTTTGGAAATACATATACTATCTGCTTCAGCCAGAGTTTTTATTGAAATCTCGCCAGATAAATGCGTACTTATTGAAGGTTGTTTGTTTGTTTGTTTTTGGACAAAGCCCCTAAATGATAAATCTCTGTTCTCTGAAGAGTGTTTTCATATATGTGTTTATGGTAAGTTTGGGATGAGAAGAAAAGATTGATCTGTATAATGAGTAGCATTCAAGATAGTGATTATTGTACAAAAAACACGATACCGACCACGTATGGATTTGTTGCTGTTGTTTTGATAGTTCTTGTGGTTATGATGTTCCCGTAGTACGTATTACTGCTAGTTCCCATGGTTGCTCGAGGGAATGAAAAGGGAAAGAGAACCCAACACGAATGGAGCATCCACTGTGTCCCAGGCACTCCGCCTTCCATACGTCGCCTCATTCCAGCAGCACAGTAATCGGAGGGGGGACGCTCCTCAGATAAGGACACCGAGGCCTGGAGAGTTCAGACGCCTTCTCCAGCTTACTTAGCCAGGAAGCAGCGCTCAGCAGAGCTGGGAACTGTGTGTGCCTGTGAAGCCTGGGCTTTCTCCTCATCCCACACCACTGCCCCGGAGCCACTTCTGTGTCCATAAAGAATTCCTGCTGAAGGCTTTCCATTCCCTGCCCGTTGTTCTTCCTCAGTAGGCGACTGTATTTCCATTTCCTGAGTGCCCTTGGGCATGTTGTCTCATTTGTTGGTGAGACTGTGTCCTTCACTAGACTGTGAACTGCCTGAAGGCAGAGCCCACGTCAGCTTCAGTCTGTGTCCTCACAGAGTTGCTAGACCACTGTAAAATGTCGCTTTGTAAAATGTCGAATGAGGGAAGAAAGGCATTTCGATTTATGTCATCAGGATGCTAACACCAAAGCCGGGCACGTAACCAGCAAGGTAAATTGCTCTCAACGGTTGACACAGTGTGAGCGAATCCTCCTTACATGACTGCTTGGGGCATATGGAAGAATTTGATGTCCATACTCTGCTTCTTGAAATTCGTAAACAGAGATGCAATAAGCAAACCACTAAGAAACAAGCAGAAACACAACATGTTCTTGACAGTTTGTGAGCCCCAAAAATGTGCTGTTCATAAATCTGGCATTGCCTCATTTTTCCACTAAGATTAGGGCCCTGTTGAACTTTTGGGATTGTTGAAGGAAATGCCTTCTCACATCATTTCCTATTATTTAGAGACTCCTATCCTACCGATTAAATTAACAGCTTTACAAGAGCATTGCTCTGTGGTCACCAGTATTTATTCCCTAGATGGTATATTCTGAAACTGCTTCACATGGTGTGTGGTGTAGGGCTTGGCAGAATCTCATAGATAGGGAATCTGGATAACAGGTCACAGTAATCACTGAAGCAAGGAGTCTTGTTGCCACGGGGAAGCAAAAAATGTCCCCTTCCAGAAGGCCAGTAGCTTCAAGGGAGAGGAATGTAGTTTCTGCGAGAGAGGATATTACTTTTTTCAAATAAAAGGAGCAATTACCTTTTTGAAAGTGTAATACTTGGCATCCACTGGAAGGAAACTGAAGAGTCATCAGAGCTGTTTTTGTCATCTGAAACCAGGATCTTGAACTCCCCAAGTTCAGTTTTACCATTTTCAGATGGTCTGAGGTGTGGTAGCATCTTACTAGTCCTTGTGTATTTGCCATGAGAGCAAGAGGAGTCATTACCAGTTGTGGGGTATCAGTACCTGGTGTTTTACTTTCCTAAGGCTGTTCTAACAACAGAATTTATTTTCTCACAGTTCTAGAGACAAAAGGTAGGTCCACCATCAAGGTGTTGACAGGGCTTCTTCTGGAGGTTCGAGGAGAGAATCCTTTTTTGTTTTTCCCTAGTTTCTGGTGGTTGCTGGAAATCCTCACCGTTCCTTGGGTCGTAGATGTGTCACTGCAATCCCTGCCTCCATCTTCACATCCCCTTCCTCTCTGTGTCTCTGTATTTACATGTGCCCTTCTTATAAGGACACCAGTCATTGGATTAAGAGCTCACCCGAATCCCGTATGATCTCATCTTAACTAATTACATCTGCAAAGACCTTTGTTCCAAGTAAGGTCACATTCTGAGGTTCTAGGTGGCCATGAATTTGGGGAGGACGCTGTTCAACTCAAGATACCTGATGAGATTGTATGTACAGTGTTTCTCTAACGGTGTTCTAACAGTTGATTAGGAAACAGTTCTGTAGATTTGCAATATGATGCCTTCAGGAAGAGGCATCCAAAGATATTAAAAGAAGATGATTCAAAATCCCCTTGGAGGAGATAAGAAAATATTAGAATTGAAAGGGACCTTCATTCTTCTACATCTCATGCCACCCTCCCCTAGATTAAGTGACGTATCGATAGGTCACATGTTAAGATAGTGGTCGCAGACCTAGGGTTTCCCTGATTCTGGACAGGTTTTTTTTCTTATGATACAAGGCTAATTTTTTTTTTTTTTTCATACAACTAAGACAGACCAACCACAAGGAATTGCTCTAGGATGGTCATTAATGAATTGGAAGATTGTGTTATTCCATGCATCTGGCCACTGCTAAAAAGATGAGAAAAAAAAAAAAAAAGAATTTGAGCCTTTAATGTAATGAGATATTTTGGATGAGTTGTTTATTACTGTGGGTTGTAATGAGCCTACGGGGACCAAACCCAAAAGGTGAGGTCATGTTCTACAGTGATGACAGGTAGCCTATGAATAAAATATTTCAGCTGTACCCAAGTGGAGTATACAGTTGGGCCACTCCTGCTGGGGAGATCCTGGTGCCTTCCAAGTTTTGTACTTACAGAGTAACTTTTTTCCTGCTTAGCTTGAAGGAAGAGTCCTGGGGTGCTGACATTCCAGTTCCTTAGTACGTATTCGTACAGTATAATTCACTGAAGGTGGTTTTGTCAAAGAATCTACTTACTGTTGTTGGAGTTACTATGTTGTCAGTATTTGTGTGGATCACAGACCTTCTTAGAACGTCTCAAGGACCAGCTTCTCTCCTCCAGTTATGTCACTGTACTTGTAATCCTATCATCTTTTGTCCAGTGCCTGTGTTATCGCAAAACTTTGTCAAGTGGTAGTGACTGCAGATGACAAGAGCATTCTTGGCCCCAAGATCATTTTGGGGCCTTTCCATTTGGGGCCTTTCCATTGCGATAATAAATTTCTGAAGGTCTCCTTGGTTCCACCTTGAGACTGATCCTGTAGCGTGGATATCTGTAAGAACACCCAGATTGCCCTGTATTTTAAATCAGGTGCTGAGGAGCCCCAGTAAGAGTACATGGTAGATTGAAACCATTTTACACTATCTCCAGGAGTTATCTGCCACAAAGGATGGCCTTACGAGGACACTGTATTACTATTTCAGAGGGTGGTCATCTTCTTCTATCGGCCACATCAAGGGGTATATCTGTGTTTCAGAAAGGCAATGGCTAGGAATTGATGAGCGTAATGCATTCCAAGTAACTTTCTGTTAGTCTTCTGTCTCAATAACCTCTCCCTCCTCCCTGGATCCTTCTCACTGCTTTTTAAACACACTTAAGGTTCGCTTTTGTTTGTCTGTCCATTTGTTTTTAATGAAAAACAGAGACATCGACATCACAGCTCTCTTCCCCGTTCACCAAATGTTCTGTCTCTCTTCTCTCCTTATAATCACACTTCTCACAAGAGTTGTCTGTTGTGCCTTCCTGCATTTCCTCATTTCCCCTCTCCACTCAGACCCCTGCAGTCTGGCTGTCAGATTCATCACATTACCCAAACAACTCTGGCAATGGTTAGAAAAGATCTTGTGGATCTATCCAACGGACAATTAAAAAAAAATGTGTTTTTTTTTTCAAATTTATTTGTTCACGTGAGAGAGAGAGAATCCCAAGCAAGCTCCGCGCTGACAGCACAGAGCCCGACCTGGGGCTCGAACTCATGAACTGTGAGATGATGACCTGAGCTGAAACCAAGAGATGGATGCTTAACCAACCGAGCCACCCAGGCGCCCCTGTCCAGCTGACATTTTTAAGTCGTCATCATGTCTGACCTGCCTGCAGCAGTTTGCCCTGCCGTTTCTTCCTGAAGTAGTCTCCGTGTACATCCACAACAGCGCTTTCCTGGTTTCCTCCCACTTCCTGTTTTGTCTCTGTTCTCATCCTAGGATGTCCTCTGGCCAGCTTTGGTTCACTGTTGCTTCTCGGCTCTCATTTCTTCCCTCTCTGGGATGCCTTGCCTATGTCATGGCATCGTTTGCTACCCATGTGACAATAACTCTCAACTTTTTTATCTCTGTTCAGACCTTTTGTCTGACATTCCCACTCCTTCATATTTCCTATTGAATATCTCAAAGGAACCTCCAATTCGCCGGGTCCAAAATCGAACTCCTGTGCCTCCGTACATATCTGGTCTTTCTCAGCATTCCCTGTGTCTGTGAGTGTAACCACTGTCCACTCGGTTGTGTGAGCCAGGTCTCTTTGGAGTCATCCTCCCTCCTCTTTGCTTGACTCTCACTTGACTCTGCCCAGTCCATCACTTACTGGTTTTTACCTCCTAAATACCTCTCAGCTTCCACTACATCATCACCATCATTGTTATCAACCCTCCCCCACCCCATCACCCTGCTTATCTCGCCTCTTTGGACCCCCTAGTTGACCTCCTCACTGATCATCCCATGTCCGTTCTACCTCCTCCAGTCTGTTTTCCATATTGGACCTAGAAAAATCTTTTCAAAATACACGTTTGATCTTGTCATATCCCCTGCCAAATACTTCAGTGGCTTTCCCTTGCTCGTAGTACACAGGCCCAGAGTCCTCATTTGGCCCGTGTGACCCGGCAGGGTCCCATTCTCCACATCCTCCTTTTGCTCCGTGCTGTCCCTTCTGGAGTTTCAGCCTTGGCCACTTTTGGTTGCTTATGCTCACCAGCTTCCTTCCTTTCATGGAGCCTCTGCCTTGAATGAGCTTCCTTTCTCCTTGTCCACTTAATGCTCATCCGTCAGGTCTCGGTTTCAGTTTCATTGCCTTGGGGAGGTCTTCCTTGATCTTCCAATAGTTCCTATTACTGGATTATAGGTATTCATAGCACTGAGTGCCCCTCCTCTGTAGCAACTGTCATAGTTGCCATTTTATACTTGTTTGTGTGATTACTTGATTAATATGAATAGTCAGCATAAGCTCCACAAGGCAGTGACTGTATCTGCTTGACTCTTTGTTACATCCTTGACACTCAGCGCAGTGCCCATGAATTGTAAGTGCTCTGCAAATATTTGCAGAGAAATTAATGAGTGAGTTAATTAGTGTCATCTGTTGCATTGACAGTATATAGAGGTTAAGACCATAGGCACTGGAATCAGACTGCCTGAATTTAATCACAGCTCTAATTCAATCACAGCTCCCCACAAGTCGTGTCATCCTGGACAAGTTGCTGTACTCTCTGTGCTTCAGTTTCCTCATCTGCAGAATGGGGAGAATATAACTGTTTTACAGAGTTGTGAGGATTATCTGACATAGTAGACATAAAGCACTTCGAACAGTGCCCATGCATATCAAGTACTTCATGATATTGGCTACTTTCCACATCGTTGTCATTAGCAACAACAGCATCTTCCATTGGAAAACAGAAATTTTCCAAGACTTCCAAATTTCCAAGAAGGAAAATTCCTTCTTCACTGGGAAGACTTGGTGAAAGTCCATGTCATGTGGATTTCGCAGGCCAGTTCTAAGGGGAGGAAGCATCTTCATGGTGGCATCCTCCTTAGGATGGTTCAACTTATTTCTGGTCCTATTTTTGATCTTTGCTGCCTCACCACTGTAATTCACCAGTGATTTGCAAAAAAACAGGGATTCTCAAGTACTAATTTTTCTGCCAAAAAATTTCTCATCTAAGTTGTTGCCATTTTAACCTTCATCACCCAGGAAAAGGTTAAACTCAGAGAGGTGTGCAGATTACTGAAGATGCTCTGAATGATATTTGGAGAAGGTGTGGCAAATTTCTTATCACAAGAGACACCCTCACTCTAGTAGACGAAGAAGTGTGGGAGGAGGGGGTGCTACCAGCCATCAGGGCTCTGTCACTTTCTATTCATTTAGGAGTCTGAGTTTTATAGACCAATGTCCAGGCAGCTGTCTGTGGTCCTGCAGATTTTTACAACACTGGGAATCAGTCTTGTTTCATGAATCTTTTCTTAACCATTTCCATCCAGGCATATGAGAATATTTTCTGTGTGCACGAATATTGTGCTGATTTTCACTTGGAGTTAATCTTTTATATAAACTATAGAGCTGGACCATGGTTCTCATGTCGCTGATATTTAGATGGCAAAGTTCAGAGCCCAGAGGGACCAATGTGGCATTTCCACATAAATCACCTTTGAAGGCATTCCTCCTAAAGTTCCTTGACAACAGCGGTCATGAAACTGACCCCCCAAAGAGCCATCTGACATTTATGCTTTTGCTGTAAAGCTTGAGAACTCACCAGAGCCGAAATATGTGGAAGAAGCAGTTATTCTTTTATAGCCCTTACTGTCCCTGGATTGCTATCACCTGGTGCTACTGCACCCACACAGTGATCTGAGACACTCTTGAAAACAGGCTGCCTGCATGCTGGCTCGAAGCTTGTGACAGCGGAGAGGGGAGTGGCATTAGGTATGCCCTGGTCCCTGGGGTTCAGTGGGGGTTCAGTGCAGGACTGTGTTTCTTTGTTTTACTGTAGGATGCTCCAGTGACTCAGGGTAGTGGTAGCCTGAAGGAGTTTTTGTTTGTGCCCCTCCCTGTTCATTTGCTGCTCCTGTGGCATTACACCTTGAATGTAGGCTCTGTAATCTACTTGTCTCCAGTTCTGCCTCCTCACGGATGGGGGAATAACTCTTCTCTCAGTTATCAGTGAACGTTGTATTTTTATATATACTAGTTTAGTGTCAGAAGATAATGATCAGTGGGGCACCTGGGTGGCTCAGTCACTTAAGTGGCCGACTTCAGCTCAGGTCATGATCTTGTAGTTCATGGGTTCAAGTCCCGTGTCGGGCTCTGTGCTGAGAGCTCAGAGCCTAGAGCCTGCTTTGCATTCCGTGTCTCCCTCTCTCTCTTTCTCTCCCCTGGTAATGCTCTGTCTCTCTGTTTCAAAAATAAAAAAACATTAAAAAAAATTAAAAATATATAAGAAAATCAGTATGAGACCTTAAGCTCATTGAAACAAATTACACGGTTGCAAAAAGACTGCTAACCATATTGACACATAGAGCAGTACTGTTTTTCCATCCTCAGCAGTAACTCAGGTCCAACTGGTTTCCTGGAATGGGGAGAAGTCACAACAGGGCAGGTTTTTCTGCCAAGAGCTTGTCTACCATGGATAGGAGGGAAAAGAGCTGGACAGGTGCCTTTCAGTGGATTGCGTGGTTTCATGGTTGGGTATTTGGTATGGTATTTCAAATTTAGTCAACCTTGAGTTCTATCTAGATTTTCCTACTGGCTCTTCCTTTCTCTGGTAGAGCCCAAGATGTCAGCACTTCTGGGGCCCTGCCTTGTGCTCTTTCTCTTTCTTTGTGTTCTACTCCTACAGCCTGGTAATCCCTACATCTTTGGTTCTCAAGACCAGGGCCCATTCTGTCCTCTTGAGCCTGACCTCTGACTCTTGATGCCCTTGGCATCCCTACCTGGGAGTCTCTAAGACACCTCTGGTTTAGCGTATTCTAAATAGAAAGCATTGCCTTTTCCCCAGCATATGCTCTTTCTCCTTTTCCCTTTAGTAAATTGGCATTACTGAGTAGCCCCAACCAGATATAGGAATTATAGTAGAGCCACATTTCTCCTCCAAGCTTGCAGCATCACTGCCCTGGCCCGCTGACCTCAGAACAGTCTTCAGGCTCTCCCTCAATGTCTGTTCTCATTGATACTTTTAAAATTTCTGTCTCATGCACATTGGCTTGGGCTGCTGGATTAAAGCCCCACATTACTCCTACTATCTCTTGTCTCTAGTTTCCCCCTAGCTCCTCTGCCACCAGATATTCAGAATTCTGGTGTAATTATGTCACTCCTCTTTATAGACTCTCAGCAACTTCCAGAAGTATAAAATTCACATTCCTCAATTTTACCCATTTCATCAGCCTCATCTATCACAACTCTTCTACCTAGATATCTGACTCATTTGGTTCACACATCAATACCCATGGACATAGAATGTTCCAGACCTCCTGTTTCCTTCTCAAGTAACTCCTCTCTTGCCTTTTTTTTTTTTTAAAGTTTATTTATTTTGAGAGAGACACAGATAGCACAAGTCGGGGAGGGGCGGAGGGAGAGGGAGACAGAAAATCCCAAGCAGGCTTCACACCGTCAGCACAGAGCCTGATGTGGGGCTTGAACTCATGAAACCGTAGGATCATGACCTGAGCCGAAACCAAGAGTCAGACGCATAGCTGACTAATCCACTCAGATGCCCCTTTCCTGCCTTTAGAATTGACTTAAAGCCCCAAACCCATTCTTATGAGAAGCCTGCTATCCTCCAGGGCAGGGTTAAAAGGTTCTTAAGGGTTCTCATAGCACTTAGCTCAAATTTTTACTTTAGTATTTAGTGATACGTACTAGTTTACATGTATGTGTCATGTATATGATTGTGTATCAAATGAAATAACACATAGAGCTCCTGAAAGTGTCTGCTAAATAAGAGACATTTCATAAATGCTAATTTCCTTGTTTTCTTAACCTCCATTGCCTGAGCAACTTGAAGGCAGCAAACATATATGCATGGCCATTTCCAGTACCCAGTAGAGAGTCTCACATAAATTGGAACCTCAGTAGTAGTTTCCAGAGGAAGTTTCCAGTTTTTTTTTTTTTAATTTTTTTTTAATGTTTATTTATTTTTGAGAGAGACAGAGCATGAGCGGGGTAGGGGCGGAGAGAGATGGAGACAGAATCCACAACAGGCTCCAGGCTCTGAGCTGTCAGCACAGAGCCTGATGGAGGCCTCAAACTCACAAGCCATCAGAATATGACCTGAGCTGCAGTAGGACACTTAACTGACTGAGCCACCCAGGCACCCCAAAACCAGTCAGTTTCATCTGTGTTTCACCAGAAGTTCTTGGTCCTTTCCCTTTCATTCTTAAGGTCTAGTAGGCCTTCTAGAAGCCCTTGTTTCCTGTCAGCTCTTTGCTGTGGAGGGAGCCAGTGTACTCTCCTCACTGCCTCAGGTAGGGCTTATTCATAGATCCTGGTAGAGACCACTGTCAGCACACTTTGCCTTCATGCATCAGGGGTGAATATCAGGGGCGGGTGTCCTGGTGGTTGAGGTGTGAACTTTGCTTCCAGAGAAATCTGCATCTGAATCCTAGCTCTAAAGTTTTTTAGCTGGATAATATTGGGCAAGTTGGTTAACTTTACACAGGCCTTAATTTACTCAGTGTAAATTGGGAATATTGATATGTGCCTCTTGGGATTTTTATGAGGATTACAAGAGATCATTTATATAAAAGACTTAATAAATGGTAATTATTACTTTTACAGTAAAAATTCTATTCATTTCCAGAAGAGATGAACTTTAGCTTACTTTTTGATAAGGCTAATAATTTTATTTGAAATTAAAAAGTATGATTTGTTACATAATTATTTGCCATCTAAGTTTAAAGATAAGTTTTTAAAATCATAATTTTTAAACCAGTTTGTTTCTTGTGAGCGCCTTTTTGGGGGCTAGTGAAACTGGGTTGTTGTTTTTTTTTAATATGTAATATTTGCTTTCTGTTTTTGCTTATTACTTTGCTATCTTCATTTTTATTGGTCTGAATAATGTTCAGGTTGAAAATTTGTGAATTTAAATCCAGAAAAAGGTCATTTAACATTTTAGCACAGAGACCATGATTAGAACCAGTTAACTGTGTAAAGCAACACATCACAGTATATACAAATATTGATCCTACGTTGTACACCTGAAACTAATATAATGTTATGTCAGTTACACCTCAGGTTTTAAAAAGAGCAATACATTTTGTGTTTTCCTATTGACCTAGGAAGTAAAACATTGATTAGTCATGAGATTTGAGTTAAAAGTGTATTTGGCATTGATTACAGAAAGTAATAGCTTGGCAATTAGGCTCTCTTTCTTTTTTGACAAATTATTTGGATGTCCAATGATGGTACATATTTTTATTCAAACCTACTGCAGGTAGGCATATTTGCTGCAGCCATTACTAAAAAATATTATACATAGAGCATATTACATATTATGATTTCCACACATTTCAAAAGTATTAATCATGAGCTTAAAATAACATTTTACTTAAAATAACTTAAAATTTCCTTAAAATAACTTTTTCTTTTTTTCATTCAATTCTTAAAAAAAAAAAACCTATTGAGGGGCACCTGGGTGTCTCAGTCGATTAAGCATCCGACTTCGGCTCAGGTCCCGATCTTGCGGATCGTGAGTTCGCGCCCCGCATTGGGCTCTGTGCTGACAGCTCAGAGCCTGGAGCCTGCTTCAGATTCTGTGTCTCCCTCTCTCTCTGCCCCTCCCCAGCTCACGTGCTCTCTCTCTCCTTCAAAAAATAAACATTAAAAAAAAATTACATTTAAAAAATATCTGTTGAGTCGCTTCTATGTGCCAGCGAGGGTTCTGAGTGTTTGAGATATATTAATGACCACCACCACCCCCACCCTCAGTCCCTCTCCTTGTGTATGTTGCATTTAGTAAACCAAAAATATAATAATTTATGTATGTTAGAAGGGGATAGATGCTATGGGAAAAACAGAGCAGAGTAAGGGGGATTGGGAATGTGAGGGTGAGGTAGAGGAGAGAGGTTGCAGTTTTCAAAAGGCTGGCATGTTAAGCTACCTTGAGAAGGTGTAACTTGAGCAGAGACCTTGAAGGTTGGAGTGGTGAATCATAATGAAATCTGGGAAAAGAATGTTTAAGACGGAAGCACTGGCAGTGGGAAGGCCTTGAGTAAGGGGTGTTTATAATATTAGTACAATTAAGGGGCGCCTGGGTGGCTCAGTCGGTTAAGCGTCCGACTTCAGCTCAGGTCACGATCTCGCGGTCCGTGGGTTCGAGCCCCGCGTCGGGCTCTGGGCTGATGGCTCAGAGCCTGGAGCCTGCTTCCGATTCTGCGTCTCCCTCTCTCTCTGCCCCTCCCCCGTTCATGCTGTGTCTCTCTCTGTCTCAAAAATAAATAAACGTTAAAAAAAAAAAATTAAAAAAAAAATAATATTAGTACAATTAAATCTTGACTTGATATTTAACAAACAAACAAACAAACAAACAAACAAACAAACAAACGAGGGGTGCTGGGTGGCTCACATCTGACTCTTGATTTCAGCTCATGATCCCAGGGTTGTGGGATCGAGCCCTGCGTCAGGCTCCATCCATGCTGAGAGTGGGACTTGCTTGAGATTCTCTCTCTTTCTTCCTCTGCCTCTCTCCCCTGCCCATGCTCTTTCTCTTTAAAATTAAATAATAAGTAAATAGGCAAGGACTTAAAAAAAAAAAAACAAGGCATGTTTGTTTATAAATATTGATTTGCTTTTATACGTTTTTGACAAAAATGCTTGTCTATGGGAGACAAGGTATTAAGAAAACAGAAACTCCATTCCTTTCCACTTAAAATCTATAAGATGAAATAATGTGATCATAGCTTTAATTTAATGCAGACTGTGAACAATAATAGCATGAAAGATCTGCACAGTCTCTTGAATTTCAGCAAATGAAAGGCCCGTTCTGCCTTGTGAACACACACCATTCAACCTTGCCTGGAAGGATAGGTTTAAAATGTGATGGAGTTTGGAGAAAGGGAACCGTTTCCTGGGAAAAGAGAAACCAGCGCAGAAGGGTAGGGAACAAGGTGTGGTGTGGCCCCGTCGAGGACAAAGGTGGTTTACTTGGAGTTGGATTGGAAAGGGCATGGGTTCAAGAGGGACGGTAAGGATCTGATGAGTAAATGTGTAGGAGAAATGGAGTGGAGGGAAGGGGTGGTTGGCAGAGATCAGTCCTAGGCCACGCTCATTTTCAGCCAGTGTTAAGTTAGCCGGTGCTGGGGACGGCTGGCGTCTGCAGGATGGGTGTCCCTGGGTTACCAGTTAGTCCTGCCTCCAGGTGTCACACTCAGGTAATGGAGTAATGACAGGGTTGTTAGTGGTACTTGGTGCTTAACTTTCTTTCATGTTTGTTGTAATGTACTGTTTTGTGGATTCTCTGAAGAACCAGGTGATTTCAGAATTTGCAGTAGAATGTTTTCCTTTGCTCAGAGCAATTCAGTGAGACATTTGCCTGGGTTTCAGTATCCTTTTGAAGAGGCTCTTTGAGGTGTGTGTGAATCAAGAGATCAGTAGATAAAAAAAAAAAAAAGAAAAAACAAGAGAGAGACCCATGTTTTAACCTTGGGCTCTGCAGTCAAGTAAGCCTATGACCTTGGACAAGTCCCTTAGGATCTCAGGACTTCAGTTAATCTAAAGAATGAGTCACTGTGCTAGGCAATCTCTAGGACCCCTTAGAAACTCTAGAATTCCAGGAAATCTGAAACGAAACAACCAAAGATCCAGTAACAACCAAAGATCCAAACGTCTAGCTGCTTTCCTAAGTAGGAACAGTAGTTGCCGGCCTTGACTAGCAGGCTAAATTTCACGACATCACCTATAAAGAGTTTTCAATTCAGCAGGTGGCAGCTTTTTTGTTCAGAATAATTTGGTCAAAATTTCTGAGGCTGTTTTTGTTTAAAAAATAAGTTTGAGCAACTAGGCATTGTGTAAACTGATCTCTCAAGTAATTTGCCATTTAATGTTACAGCTGAACTTTTGTTGTGTAGAGCTGTTAACTGAAAATCTGTGATCTCTGTTCCCCTCCATGAAGGGTATTGGGGGCTGAGAATACTTTGGCAGCTTTCTTCGTGTAACACATTAGTGTTCTGGCTTCAGGTTTTGGCCTTGAGAGGATATTCCCCATTCGTTGAATAACTTCCAAGAGCGCTTATCCTTAAGGTTCTGAAATTTGCCAGAGGCAGTCTTGAAAGTCATTACATTCAAACCTGTTTATCTTTTTTCTTTTACCTTCTCCCTGCCATTCTTTTGGGAGAGATATTATTGAAACCGACAGTATCTGGTTACTTGCATTCGGTGTTGGAAGACTTGGGGTAGGAAAGCACAAAAATGAGTTACCATCCATGTGAAGAAAGATGGGTACAGGTAAACCAGTAAGCACCCAGGCAAACCTGGAGAGGAAGCAGCCAGCCCTGTGGTTAATGTGTGGAAAAACCTTGAAATGGCCTTTGTGTGTTTTGTGTGTAAACCTGAATTTGAATGAGAGTTGATAGGAAGAATTTGTAGGCCTCGATTTGGTTTTGTTGTAGGTGATATTTTGAATCTAGAGAGGCTAAAAGCTGCTATTATGTGAACCTGAGTTATCTTTTCTCTTGCTTCCATATTGTGACACATGTCAGTCTTCTTAGAAATATGACTCGGGGTTTCTAACAGAGTTTGGAGCTGAAGCTGGGAGTTTGCAGTAGAAGTATTCCTTCCCCACAACTTCTTAAAATACATGTGGTCAGAAGAGATTAGGGTCATTAGGCAATTTGAGAGGAGGATGAAAAGGCACCTACTCTTCTAGTTCCTGGGTAGAGAGGATGTTTCATTCTCCACAATTCTTCCATGTAGCCAGAGAAGCCTCTTTTCATAATTTATCAACAAACAGGAATAATTCTTTGAATTCTGCAGGCAGATTGGCAGAATCTGAAATGAGGTTAGTCAAAACCAAAAGTCAGGTCAGACACTGAAGCAGTCATTCTCAAACTGTGGTCCATGAGGTCAAAGCTATTTTCATAATAATAGTAAGATGCTATTTGCTGGTTTCTCTCTCATTTTCTAGTATGTGTACAGACTGAATGCAAACGCAGGTATGAAGATTCAGCTGTCCTCTGTTAATGAGATTTGCAAAAATGGAAAGCCGTGTCACTCTTCCCACTGAATTTTTTGTTTTGTAAAATATAGATATTTTAGTAAAGAATGTGATTTGTATGAATCTGTCCTATATGTTATTGTTATTTTAAAGAATTAATATTTTAAAATTTTCTCAGTTTTAATTTCTATTTTGGTAAATATCAGTAGATACAACCCATGGAGTCCTTAATAACTTTTAAGAGTCGAGGGAACCAGAGAGTTTGAGAACTGCTAATTTAAATTTTTTTTTTTTCAACGTTTTTAATTTATTTTTGGGACAGAGAGAGACAGAGCATGAACGGGGGAGGGGCAGAGAGAGAGGGAGACACAGAATCGGAAACAGGCTCCAGGCTCCGAGCCATCAGCCCAGAGCCTGACGCGGGGCTCGAACTCACGGACCGCGAGATCGTGACCTGGCTGAAGTCGGACGCTCAACCAACTGCGCCACCCAGGCGCCCCGAGAACTGCTAATTTAAACAAAAGGATGACAAGGAAGTACATATTTCAAGTCACTGATTGCTAAAGTATGGAGACAGTCATAAGTAAGAACATAAGAATCTTTGGGGGTCACAGCATCATCCTTATGGGATTTCAGGTTTTGTGATCTTGCGTGTGAAGGAAAAATAAAGCAAGTCCGGAAAGAGCATGAGACATATTGGTAGAGAGAAGCCAAATGAGACCGCCGTGGGTAAGGTGGAGACTCCTTCGTCCGCACCCCATGGACTAATGACCTCCTTCCTTTCATAGATGGGAAAGAACAGCCAGAAACCGTGGGAAGAGCCGGCATCTTGACCTTTTGCCTTCTATAAACAATTAGGAAATGAGGTTTTTCCTCCCTCCCCCACCCCATTTAAATATTTGAGCCGAAGTCACTACTTTCCTGGAATTTCTTTTCAAAATTCTAAATTTCTCAATAATTTCAAAACCCTGCAATTTTATAGTATGAAAATGGCCTTCAAAATAGGATCAGCTTCTGTAAAATTAAGTTGATTTTGTCTGTCATTGTGGGTTTTCTTTGTTACATGTCCCACCTGATTGCAGAAAGTTTTCATGGAGGCTTGCAAGAATATACATAATAAACTAAAAGTGAAAGTGAAAATAAAAACTGGAATCAAGAGCAGAGAATATATCTTTGTGTGTGTGTGTGTGTGTGTGTGTGTGTGCACGCGCGCACCGAAATGTGGAGATAGCCATAAGTGAGAGACACAGAATCTTGGAGTGTGTGTGTTTTACATGTCGTGGTCATGTGAAGATGGGCCAGATAAATATGTCATACATGGTGCCTGCCTATGCTCAACCTCTCCTGTGGTGAAGGAACGGTCCCGTGTGGGCCCTCGTGAAAAGATGGAGGTGGCCATGTTTCACAGCCCGTAACCCCATTTTCTTTTAGTATTAACTGATGGAACTGAGAGTGGACCCTTGGCCCAAAGACCGGGTAGGGGCTTGTGTGGACAGGCTGGGGTCCAAGTGAGAGAAGATATGTAGTCCGCTCAGATTCCTGTCTTGAACTTGAACCTGAAAGTACTAAAAGAGCAAGCCAGTGAGCGGGAAGTGAGGCTGAAAGGTCATGTTCATAGACAGGGGCTTGGAGAGGCCCTGATGGCTCCACGCAAGCTCCAATCATGAGGGAACAGGAGCTGAGTTGTCAGGAGAGGCTGTGAGGTTGAGAAGGACAGTAGATTGCACTTGGAGAAACAAGACACAGAGATACCAGGGGAGAAGCCCTGAGCCTGCAAGAGAGACACAGAGGGTGGCAAGTGCAGCTTTAGTGGCCCGTAGGTTTCCCTTTATGGCCTTGGACTCTGTGCCATAAATCCTCTCTTCTTTGCTGACTTGAGTTTCTGCCAACCAAAAGAGGCTGAATGGAACCTAGAGTAACACATGCATGAAGATGATAAGGGCGAGCACTTGACTTGGATTCTGTGCTACCTGACAGCCGCGGTAAAGAGGAGACATTGTTAATTCTGAAGCTGCACGATAAAAAAGAAGGCAACTTGAAAGGTAGTAGTGGTTTTCTAACACTGAGTTTAAAATCAGTCACCCGTTCTTGTATGAAGGTCCTTAAAAAGTTAAAAATAGACTCACTAAGTGATCCAGCAATCTCCCTTACGAATATATACCCCAAAGAATTCAAAACAGGATCTGCAGGAGACATGTGCACACTTACGTTCATTGCAGCATTATTTACAATAACCAAGTGGTGAAAGCCACCCAGATGTCCATTGAAAGGTGGACGAAGAAAATGTGATACAAACACACAAGGAAATATTATGTAGCCCTAAAAAGGGAGATTCTGTCACATGCTGTATTGGTGAACCTTGAGGACGTTATGCTAAGTGAAATAATCCAGTCACAAAAGAAGTAATACTGTGTTGTTCCGGTCATATGAAATATCTAAGCTATCGCAGAACCAGAAACAAAATCAAAGAAACAAAAACCAGAAGGGTAGTTACCAAGGAAGCCAGGGGTGTGTGGGAGGTGGTGGTGGGAAGTTAGTGTTTAACGGGTGTAAAGTTTTGGTTCTGCAAGATGAAGAAGATTCTAGAGATCTATTCCACAACAATGTGAATATACTTAACACTACTGAACCGTATGCTTTAAAATGATTAAGATGATAAATTTAATGTTACATACTTTTTACCACAACTTAAAAAAATCAGTCACCTTCATGTAAATTGATAATTGAGACTCTAAGTAATATATTTGACAATATCCTGAACATTTCTAAAGCAGATGCAGAAATAGATTTTATATGGAAATATAAAATGAGAAGTTTACCAATATTGGGCCTTCCAGGAAGGTTTCAGCTTTAAGTCACTTTCTCTTTTTTTCCCATGTTTAGTATTTAATCTTCAGAAGTTACTAAAATTTGTGAGCAACTTGCTTTTTGGGTTTTATAAACTTCATTGCCAGCAGTATGGCAGACTAGATATCTTTTTTACCTTCTGTTTCTTTTTTTTATTAATTTTTTTAAATGTTTATTTATTTTAGGGAGAGGGAGAGTGCACATGTTCCTGGGGAGGAGTGGGGGGAGGGTCAGAGAGGAGGACAGAGAATCTGAAGCGGGGTCTGTGATGAGAGCAGAGAACCTGATGTAGGGCTTGAACTCACAAACCGTGAGATCATGACCTGAGCTGAAGTCAGATGCTTAACCAACTGAGCCACTTGGGTGCACCTCTTTTCTTTTAGTTCTAGTGTAGTTAACATATTGTGTTGCGTTAGTTTCAGGTGTACAAATAGCGATTCAGCAATTCCTTATATTCGTGTTCATCAAGATAAGTGTACTTTTAATCCCTATCACCTATTTCACCTATCCCCCCACCCACCTCCTCTCTGATAACCATCTGTTTGTTCTCTGTAGTTAGACGTCTGTATTTTGGTTTGTCTTTTTTCCCCCCTTTGTTTTGTTTCTTGTTATATACCCTCTAGATCCATCCATATTGTTTCAAATGGTCAGATTTCATTTTTTTTCGTGGTTGAATAGTATTCCTGTGTGTGTGTGTGTGTGTGTGTGTGTGTGTGTGTGTGTGTGTGTGTACCATCTCTGTATCCATTTATCTATTGGTGGAGGACTGCTTCCATAATTTGTCTATTGTAAACAATGCCGCAATAAACACAGAGGTGCATAAATCCTTTCAAATTAGTGTTTTTGTATTCTTTGGGTAAATATCCAGTAGTGCAATTACTGGATCATAGGGTAGTTCTAATTTTAAGTTTTTGAGGAACCTTCATACTGTCTTCCACGGCGGCTGCCCCAGATTGTATTCCCAAGTCAGTCTCTTTTGTGGAGGCAAACGCAGAAAGAAGACACCTGTGCTCCCAACCAGGAATGTTGTATCTCTGTTCATGAAGCTCTTTACCTCCTCTCTTCAGTAATGGTTTTGCATAGACACACACATGAGTACCTCAAAGCTGTCTACTTTGTGATACTTTTACTGGATAGTTAAGGAGATGACACGATTTCTTCTTTTATTCTTACCACATTTGGGCTGAGTTAAGAGTTCCTGTTTATTTTTTGTATGACCTCGCTGGTTGGTTTGAGATGTATTTTTTCTGAGAGGAAAACCTATACAGAGACTGTGATTCAGTTTTCTTTATAAAAATTAGATTTATCAAGCATTGAATCAGTTTATATGCTCTGATACACAACAGGCAAAACAAGGAATCAGTAGCTAATAATCTAATTTTAGAATATATTTCTGTTCCCTAAAGTAATGCTGTATATTAAGAAATGAATCATTGGCAAACTTTCAATTAGCAAGAAACTAAAATATTTTATATATTTATATATATATATTTTATATATATAATATATATATTATATATATTATATATATATTTTATATATATAATATATATATTATATATATTTTTTATATATATATTATAGATATATTTTATATATATTTTATATATATATTATAGATATATTTTATATCTATAATATATATATATTATAGATATATTTTATATATATTTTATATCTATAATATATATAATAGATATATTTTATATATATTTTATATCTATAATATATATATTTTATATATGTATATATTATATATATTATATATATTATATATAATACATATATATATTTTATATATGTATATATTATATATATTATATATATATTATATATATATTTTATATATGTATATATTATATATATTTTGTATATGTATATATATTATATATATATATAATATATATATATATATCAACTATGTATAAGGTACCATGGTTCTATGAGTAGAATTTTTTAGAATCTATTTCATTGCACCTTAACACTTCATAGGTGAGCAGGTAGGCCACGCTTTGAAGCTGTGTAGCACTCCTTTACTGTAAACTCGTACTGAAGGGTTAGGGCGGCTGTGGGAATAGCAGAGGAGCCAAGCTCATTGCCTTCTAGCCTAATTATTATTGATTGCTAAAAAGCTCTTATATTTTGCAGTGGTTGAACATTACTTTGGGGGGGGGAAGAGAGAAGGAAGGAAGGAAGGAAAGGAGTGAAGGAGGGAAGAAGGGAGGCAGGGAGGTAGGTAGGAAACTGGTTAGGAGATGTACTTGGCCCAGGGTGGGGGCCGCCGCCTTGAAATGTATGTGAAGTTTGGGTATCATTGCAGGGGATGTAGATGCTTTAGTTTCTTCCAGCACGTGGGCCTTACTGTGCCCCTGTCATGCCTGGTACCTTGGGTGGAACCGAAAGCTGCCTCACAGCACCATGGATTATAGTCTGCTGTTCCGTCACTGCCTGCATTTCACAGGAGAATCCAGGGCATCCCTGGGAACTTGTGATATGTAGGAGTCTAAGGATGACTAGAAAACCCACACGTTTCATTTTAGTGAAATGAATGATAAAGTACCGTCTGTTGACCTCTAATTTAGACTGACAAAGAGCTGAGTAATGACTTGACTCAGGTGAGATGACCTCTGTAACCAAACAAGAGCCATGGTATCTACTTGACAGATACATTTTTGTAAGCCAATAGAAAGTAATCACCATTCTTGTGAAACATGTCACAAGAGGGTTGAGAATGGCATGTGTATACACAAGCATGAGCCTTCGTGTACATTCTTTAATGACAGGGCATGCTGGCAACTTTTCTTTGCAGTATGATGTTGCCCAAATAAAGTAATACTACCTTCTGATTGATTAATTATGGAAGACCTGGTTTTCATAGGGATTCAAGGAGATAGGGAGGAGTAGAAAGAAGTTCACAAATGCACAAAGAAGCTTAATAGCATTACTCCGTTGTTACTCTTTGCTCCATCCTCAGCCCAAAGCACTGGCCGTTAGCAACATCCCATAACATTGGAACTTAACCAGTCTTGCCATTTTTTTCCTCTTTCCTTAATTTGACCTGAAACATGCCTTTTTTCCTTTCCTTCTAAAACTTAGGAGTAGAATGGTGCTTCACTCTGCCTTTGGAGTTATGACTGTGCTAAATGTCCCATTTAACCAAGTACTCTATCCTATATTGATCGCCTCACTATAACTACCACAAATCAAGAATTTTAGTGGATCCACAGTGTGTCTTCAAGAACTGTGATATCACTATTTTTCAGTGTTAGTCCAAAACCACCACCTATGAATCTGTCTTTTTTCACTCAGAGTCTACCAAGTAATGGGAAACAATCCCATTCACAGAAGTTAACAACAGAACTCTTAAAAGTGATCTCAAAAAGAAATAGGAAATTTAGTGAAAGAAAATTATAAAAATTTGCTAATGTACATTAAAAAAGGCTTTTAAAGGTCAGTTCTTCTCTTCCTGAGTTTAGAAGGTTTATTGCAATTCCAATCAGAATTCTTAATGTGATCTTTCTTGTTATATAAAAAGATTATTCTAATGATCATTGAGCTACATTTCTTTTTAAGAAGAGAAATTAGGAGACACATAGCCTCTATGTTAACACAGATTTTATATCTGCAGTAATTAAATCATTTTCATTTTGACCCAAGAAGACAATAGGAGGTCAACAGAACAGCGTTAGATAACTCCCAAATGGACCCAATTATATGTAAGAACATTGAATATGGGAAAGAAGACATCACAAGTTAGTCATGGATGGGAGAAGTTATTAAATAAATGGCTTGCTTTTAAGAAAAAGATCGATTTTAATCCTTTTCTCATGTCTTACAAGAAGCTTTGATGTGCAAAGTAAAGCCTTAAAAAAAGAAAAGCAAAAAACTAGAAGTAAATAGAGTAGACATTTGTAAACAGTCTCTATCAGGAAGAATGTGTAAGCGTAAAACAATGCAAGTCACAAAGGCAAATATAACACTTGCATAAAATTCAAAATTTCTTGGTGTAAAAAAAAGATAGATGCAATTTCAATGAAAATAATAAATTGTTGCTTAAAATATGACCAGAAGGATAATATCTTCAATCAATGAGAAGCATATACAAATAGATAAGAAAAGCACTAAAATTCTATAAATAGCAGAAAAGTCATAAAAGGAAATACTAAGGGCTAATAGACATTTTAATCTGTGAAATTTTTTAAAATTTATTTTTACCTACATAACATTGACTTTATTATATACATGTCAGCCAGCATTGAATAAAATAGGCTGTCTTGTGCATTGATAGAGGGGACATAAACAGGCATTAACTATTTAGAAAAAGTATTGATCATATGTAATAGAGCTTGAGAAGTATCTGTACTTTTAGATCAGTAACTCTGTTTCTAGAAAATCATCCAAAGAAAATAAGCATAAAAAAAGATTATTTATTATTATAAACAGCATTATAAACAATCTTTTTTTATGCTTATTTTCTTTGGATGGTTTCTTTGGATGGTTTATAATAAAAACATTGGTGTCTTAGAAATGTAATAGGGATTAATTAGATAACATCTTATATGTAGCCTTCCATTGGAATATTAAGTAGCCATTAAACATGTATTTTCAAAAAATATTTGATGTTCATGTGATAATGTTAAAAAGGAGAGCTATAAAACAGCATCAGTGGTATACTGTTCCAATTTAATGTGTTGTTATGTATATAAGAGAAAAGATGGAAAAGCAAAATCATCAAAATATTAACAGTAATTAGCACTGTTCGACAGAACTATAGACTTAATTTTCCTTCCTGATAGTATTCCATTTTAAAATTTTATCTGTATCATATTACTTTTATAATCAGAATAATAAACATTTAAAATGAAGCACATTTCTAAAAATAAAAAGTACATTTCTTTAATACATCTATTTCTGAATGTGAAATTCAAGTAGGCAAAAAAAAAATGAAACTATAGAATATTTGAAAACTATCATCGGGGCGCCTGGGTGGCTCAGTCGGTTGAGCGTCCGACTTCAGCTCAGGTCACGATCTCGCGGTCCGTGAGTTCGAGCCCTGCGTTGGGCTCTGGGCTGGTGGCTCAGAGCCTGGAGCCTGCTTCCGATTCTGTGTCTCCCTCTCTCTCTGCCTCTCCCCCATTCATGCTCTGTCTCTCTCTGTCTCAAAAATAAATAAAGGTTAAAAAAAAAAATTAAATAAATAAATAAATAAATAAAAAGAAAACTATCATCATTTCATTGAATAGGTATACAAGTAGATCTAGAACTTTGGATAAGCTGCATTTTTTTCTAGGATGCCTGGGTGGCTCAGTTGGTTAGGCATCTGACTTCGGCTCATGATCTCACTGTTTGTGGATTCAAGCCCTGCATCAGGCTCTGTGCTACCAGCTCAGACCCTGGAGTCTGCTTCAGATTCTGTCTCCTTCTCTCTCTGTCCCTCTGCCCCCCACCCCCCAGGAAAAAAAAAAAAAAAAAAAAACATTGGAAAAAAGTTGCATTTTTTCTTATATCTACAGAACATTTACAGAATATCTTGATGAAAAGGAAAATCTTAGTAAATTCTGAAAAGTAAAGATACTATGTTTTCTGAATATAAACCAATAAAGCTAGAAAGTAGCAACAAAAAGATAGCCATAAATATAACTGCTTATTAAGTAAGCATTTTTTCTAAGTAATTTATTCATTTAAAGAGGAAGTAAACATATAAACAATATATTCCTGAAATACATAAAATGCAAAAATTGCTTTAAATGAGAACCACTTTATATATAAACTTATGGAATACAGTTAAATCTGCATTAGAGAATTTTACCTTAAAATATTATTACTTTAAAATAAAAATTTACACATGTGAACCTAAGCATTTAACTTAAGTTATCCAAAAGTGATAAAATAAACCAAAAGAAGGTTGGAAGAGAGAATTCTAAAAATGAGTCCTGAAATTAAAGATGGAGAAAACAAAAGGATAGTAAATGAAGCCAAAAGCTGGGTTTTATTTTTATTTTTATTTTATTTAAACAATTTTTTAACATTTATTTATTATTGAGAGACAGAGACAGAGCATGAGTATGGGAGGGGCAGAGAGAGGAGGAGACACAGAATTTGAAGCAGGCTCCAGGCTCTGAGCTGTCAGAACAGAGCCCAATGTGGGGCTCAAACCCACCAACTGCGAGATCATGACCTGAGCTGAAGTCGGACGCCCAACTGACTGAGCCACCCAAGCACCCCAAAAGCTGGGTTTTAGAAAGTACTGATAAAATAGATAAATTTCTTGGCACATCTCATTAAAGAAAACAAGAAATAAAAAGTATATAATTTGGAGCATGAAGAAAGAGATGTAACATTTTGTGTATATATATATATATATGGCCACTTAGTTCTGCCATAATGCAATGTGCGTTTTTAAAAATCACTGTACTGTATAGAATTGCAATAAAAGCCATAAAAGTCTTAGGGAAAATGAATTTAGGAACACAATACTCAAAAACATTGTTTAAAAAGAAAAAAAACACAACTTAGTGATACATAAAAAATAAAGATGGGACACTCGTAAAAATGTAGCATAGTTTTAGAGGTGCTAAATGAGGGAATACATAAACATTACGATAACTGTGGTACTTTATCTTGAAAAAGCCCTGAAGTTTTGTGGAAGTGTGCCTCGGAAGGATTGCAGCTTGTGACTTATTTGAAGTGGTAGGCGGAGGTTATCTGAAGTCAGAAGGCCAAGTTTTAACACCAGATGTAGATAGATGTGGCTCTCAAGGGTTGGTACACTGAAGTAGCAGGTAGATGTTGGAGATCTGTGTGTCTCTGTTTTATGTATTCATACATAGCTTGGTTCAGTTTTTTGGGCTCATCTAGTGTTTCTGGACAAAATTTTGCAAAAGTGACATGAAATTTGAGCTATGCTCAAATTGTTTCCCTAATTTACCAGTCGTGTTGAAACAAACTAACGTTTGTAGTAGAACTGCTTTTCTATGAAAGAGGGTTAAAAAAGCATCAGAGGACAATGTTATATTAGTTCCATGGTAATATATTTGAACTCTTCAAGGAAGTGGATGATTTTTTAATAAAATATAAATTAATAAATTTGACCCGAAGAGAGATAAGAAAGCTTATGAGACCCATAACTGTACGAGAAAATAGGAAAGTTATTAAAGAGCTGCTATTAAAAAAAAGAACCAGACATTCAGTATTTTATAGCAAAATTCTCTCTAGTTCTTCTATTAAGTTATTCAATATATTCCAGAAGTTTTTTTAATTTTTTTACTGTTTATTTATTTTTGAGAGAGAGAGTGTGTGAGCAGGAGAGGGGCAGAGAGGAAGGGAGACAGGCTTCATTCAGACTCTGAGCTGTCAGCACAGAGACTCACACGGGGCTCGAACCCACAAACCGTAAGATCATGACTTGAGCCAAAGTCGGATGCTTAACCTACTGAGCCACCCAGGTACCCCAGAAGTTTTTTGGTTTTGTTTTTTAAGGGAAGACTCCTTAATTCATTTCACAAAGGTAGCATTTATTTATTTTATCTAACTCTCATAGAGTACTTACTATATGCCGGGCACTGCTTTAAATGCTTTATAAATATTAACCAAATCCTCACTACAGTCTTATGACTCTCCTTATTACTGTTAAAGAGGTCCTGAGCGGCTTGTCCAAGATCATATAACTAGTACGTGTTTTAGCCAGGATTCAAACCAGACAGTTTGCCTCCAACACCCAAGCTCTTAACCTAACCACTGTGCTTTGCTGTCTTTAAATGAAAACCTAAGGAAAATAGCTGTCTGTTTCCTCAGCAGCTTTCTGAGTTGTATGAAGCACAGCACTTACATCTGTCTTCCCCAGTGGCTCTTAAAAAGGCTAGATAGTGTAATATTCCAGAAAAGGAGGGGAAGCTAAGTTATGATCAAAATTTAAAGCAGGGGAGAAGAGAGCTGGCAGATAAATTCCCTCTCCATCCCTTCCTCCAACAGATTCCTCCAGCATATAAGCCTGATGTTTAAACTCTGCCAGAGACTTCCTGTATGCTAGAGGACCAACTGGGCCTCTTCATGAAACGTGGGCCAGCTTGGTGACGGACCACCTAACTTTCTCTGCTTCTCTTTGCTTTTCCTTCACTCACGCTGCTGATATTGCACCTGCAAATAAAGCAGTAGCTCTTAAGTTTTGCCTCACGTCCTCCTTTTTAAGAAACTAAGCTGTGGTAGGATTTAAGGAGGAAATTCACAGAACAAGAAATGAATATGGCAAATAAACATATAAAAAGTACTCTAGCTCATAAGCAGTTAGGACAATGCATATTAAACCATAGTGAGTTATATTTTTTTGGACATCAATTTGGCAAAAAATGGAAAAGATGAGTAATATCCACTGCTGATTACGTATGGGGAAATAGGCTATCGTATGAGGGTCAGATGGCAGGGAACTGAAATGCTGCATACTTCCGGAAAGTGAGATCTGGCAGAGTTTATTAAATTATTAAATGTTTATGGGGCGCCTGCATGGCTCAGTCGGTTGAGCGTCCGACTTCAGCTCAGGTCATGATCTCACAGCTTGTGAGTTCGAGCCCCGTGTCAGGCTCTGTGCTGACAGCTCGGAGCCTGGATCCTGCTTCAGATTCTGTGTCTCCCTCTCTTTCTGCTCCAGCCCACTTGGATTCTGTCTCTGTCTCTCTCAAAAATAAATAAACATTAAAAAAATTAAAAAAATATATTAAGTGTTTATAATCTTTGAGCCAGCAATCTTTTCAACATGTACATTAATTCATATGTTTATACATGCAAAGGCATTTCTTGCTGTATTGTTACAATAGTAATATATAGAAGACAAATAGAATGTCCATTTAACAGGGAGTACATGAATAAAGTATGGCGTATTCATGTTTTGGAGTACTAGACAGCCACCAGAAAGAATAAATTAGAACCATGTGTTTTGCCCTGGAAAGATAGCTCTGATGTATTATAAACGAAAACAGCAAATTGTAAAGTAATGTCTATTGTGTGACCCTATGTTTGTGCAATAAAACAAACAAAAAGCCCTATATGTATATGTATTTACATGTGTTGACATAAAGGTAAAAGAGAAAGAAAGATGTAAAAGGAGATACCAGACTATTAACTCTGGTTTCCTTAAAGGGATGAGATAGAAGGTGGAGATAATTGCTGACTTTTTACTTATACATAACAGAGTTGTTTGATCTGTTACAGTGAACATTAAAAACAATTAGGTATGGGGAGAAATCAGAAGCTTTCCCACTAAAATCAGGTTTAAGGCAAGGATGACCCCCTCACCATTCTTTTTCAATGTTGTACTGGAAGTTCTAGCTGATGCAGTAAGATAAGAAAAAGAAAATAAAAGATATACTGATTGGGAAGAAAAAAAATAAAACTCTTTGTAGATGGCGTGATTGCCTATGTAGAAAAATCTAAGAAATGTTGACAAAAAAATTGACCAAAAAACCTCCTGGAACTAATAAACAATTATATTAAAGCTGCAGGATGCAAAGTTAATATATGAAGGTCATTTGTTTATTATATGCCGGTAATGAACAATGAGGGTCTTGGAATGGAATTTGAAATTAAAAACAGTACCATTTGCATTAGCGCCCCCCAAAATGAAATACTTTGGTATACATCTAACAAAATATGTACAAGGTCTATATGAGGTGAACCACAAAACTCTGATGAGTAAAATTTTTAAAAAACTGAAATAAATGGAGGGAGATCCATGTTTGCAGATAGGAAGACTCAATATTGTCAAGATGTCAGTTCTTCCCAACTTGATCCATCCATTCAGTGCAGTGCCAACCAAAATCCCAACAAGTTATTTTATAGATATCGACAAACGGATTCTAAAGTTTATATGGAGAGGAAAAAGACCCAGAATAGCCAGCACGATATTGGAGAAGAACAAAGTTGGGGGATTGACACTGCCTATCTTTAAGACTTACTGTACAGCTATAGTAATCAAGATAGTCAGTGTGGGTGGAAGGGCAGACAAATAGGTCAGTGGAGCAGAATAAAGATCTCAGAAATAGACCCTCATAAATAAAGTCAACTGAGGAGCAAAGGCAATACAATGGAGAAAAAAAGTATAGTCTTTTCAACAAATCTTGCTGGAACAACTGGATATCCACGTGTGAAAAACAGATAGAGACACAGACCTTATACCCTTTACAAAAACTAACTCAGAATAGATCACAGACCCTAAATGCAAAATGCAAAACCGTAAAACTCCTGGAAGGTAACACAGGAGAAAGTTCAGAAGACTTTGAGTTTGGTGATGACTTTTTTTTTTTTTTTTAATGTTTATTTATTTTTGAGAGAGACAGACAGAATGTGAGCAGGCATGGGCAGAGAGAGATGGAGACACAGAATCTGAAGCAGGCTCCAGCCTCTGAGCTGTCAGTACAGAGCCTGATGCGAGGCTCTAACCCACGAGCTGTGAGATCATGACCTGAGTTGAAGTCAGACACTCAACTGACTGAGCCACCCAGGCGCCCCTGGTGATGACTTTTCAGGTATTATGCCTTAGGTATGATCCATGAAAGCAAGAATTGATAAACTATGCTTCATTAAAATGAAACATTTCTTCGCTGCAAAACACACTGCCAAGGGAATAAAAAGACAAGCCACAGAATGGGAGAAAATATTTGCAGAAGATATATTTGATAAAAGGAGTTATCCAAAATATATGAAGAACTAAAACTCAACAATAAGAGATGAACAATGAGCCAAAGACCTTAATGGACACCTCAGCAAAGAAGATCTACAGATGGCAAGGCATATGAAAGATGCTCCACTTCCTGTGTCATCAGAGAAAGGCAAATTAAAATTAGATACCACCACAGCTGTTGGAGCGGCCACAATCCAGAGCGCTGATAGCACCAAATGATTCCAATGATGTGGAACAGCAGGAGCTCTCCTGCATCGCTAATGGAAATGCACAATGGTACAGCCTCTTGGGAAAACAGTTTGGTCGTTCTTCTAAAACTAAACACACTCTTACCATACAGCCCAGCAATCCTTACTATTTATCCAAAGGGATGGAAGACTTACGTCCACACAAAAACCTGCACACAGATGTATATAGCAGCTTTATCGATGATTAACAAAATTTAGAGGCAACCAACATGTCCTTCTGTACATGAAAGGATAAATAAACTGTGGTACAGCCAGTCAATGGAAGATTATTCAGGGCTAGAAAGAAATGAGCTATCAGGCCATAAAAACACATGGAGGAAACTTAAGTGCATGCTGCTCAGTAAAAGAAACCAATTTGAAAAGGCTGCATACTGTATGATTCAAAGTGTATGACAGTCTGGAAAGGATGAGTCTTTGGAGACCGTGAAAAGATCAGTGATGCCAGGGATTGGGTGGGAAGAGAAAAGATGAATAGGCAGAGCACCGGGGATTTTTAGGGCAGTGGAAATAACTCAGCATGACACTAAAATAGTGGACACATGTCAGTATACATTTATCAAAGATCACAGGATTTACAATACTAGGAGTGAACCCTACGGCAGGGTTCACTGTGGACTTTGGGTGGTGATAATGATGTGTCAGTATAGATTCATCAGTTATCATAAATGTACCACTCTGGTGTGGGATGTTAATGGGGGAGATTATTTGGAGGGGAGCAGGGAGTATGTGAGAAATGTCCGTACCTTCCTCTCAATTTTGCTGTGAATTTACAAACGCTCTGAAAAAAGTAAGGATCTGAGAAAAAAATTAGGATGATAGATATGTGGTCAGTTGAATGTAAAGAGGGGAAAATAGAAGGATGGATAAAACATTTTTTTAAATGTGTACATTGTTGATCTACTGAGCTCTGGTTGGGCAAACCTAAGAAAATAATCTAAGCCACAGCCATACTTGCATATTATATTGTTAGTGAGTGTTACTAGATAAAATCTTTTAAAAAGTCAATTTGACGGGGTGTCTGGGTGGCTGTCAGTTGAGCCTCCAATTCTTGATTTTGGTCCAAATCATGATCCCAGAGTTGTAGGATGGAGCCCCATGTAGGGCTCCATGCTGAACATGGAGCCTGTTTAAGATTCTCTCTCGGGGCTCCTGGGCGTCTCAGTCAGTTAGGCGTCCAACTTTGGCTTAGGTCATGATCTCACAGTTGGTGGGTTCGAGCCCCGTGTCAGGCTCTGTGCTGACAGCTCAGAGCCTGGAGCCTGGTTCAGATTCTGTGTCTCCCTCTCTCTCTGCCCCTCCTGCACTCACACTCTTTCTCTCTCTCTCAAAAATAAACATTAAAAAAATAAAATAGGCTGTTTCTTTGATCAAAAAAAAAAAAAAAAAAAGAATGAAAGAAGGCTGACAAAATCTCGCCAATTTTCTCCACGATTGTGTGTTGCTATTTTCATAAGAAAAACAAATGAACAAAAAATTAAGTTTACTGGCAATTGTAAAAATTGTAAAAAAAAAAAATTTAAGTGAACTGGTAATTGTGTTGTGTAAGCTAATTCTAATATGTTGATTCTAAATACAGATCTGCATCAAGTGGGTTTCATTTTATATCGTGCCTTGTTGCGAAAGGAATGGAGTTACCTTTGGCTCAAACCGGAGAACCATTTCAGTATAATCAAAGTAACACATGAGCTCTATGAACTTAGTAAACACTTGCCTAGATCATGATGGTCTTTAATAAATCTATTTAGTGTGTGTGTGAGGAAACTTGGGGCCCTCTAAAGCGGGAGGCTCAGGAGCAAGCTACTCTTGGTTGTGATGGAGGGCGGTTAAGAATTGCTGTGTAGACGTGTACCCACCTTCCTTACCCCCACCGTTAGCCTCTCACGGGAGAATGACTTTACTACTTAGCCTCCTCTCTTCCATTGTGAGTCTGACTCTTCAGAAATGAGAAATGAGTAGAGTGCTACTTCTTGAAGGAATAACTGATAGGAATTAAAAAGTGACAAGTTGAATAATGTTTTTACTTAGAAAATCATGGTGAAGAAAATCCATTTTGTAGCTAAACTTCTTAAGGAGGGATAGGGTAGAAAAGTGAACACTCAAAGGAATTTTGATACGTCCTGTATTCTGTCATATCTGTCACCTCATGCTTACCTTTGTAGCATCTCTCACAAAGACAATAAAATAATATTTTCTTCTAAAAAGTTACACTGTATCAACTCAGTAAATACCCAGATAGCAATTAAGGAGTTTATACATCTGTCCGCCCACACACCTTTCTTTAAGTCATCAAGAGAAGATTCTGGAATCCTCCAAATGTTTTGAACAGATTCATTGTTCTGTTTCTAAGCTCAGACGAAGGCATCAATTTATTATTCTTTGCAGCTTTCCTTATGTTTGACAACTTACTCTTTAAGAGTATATGGGTATTTGCATTTGAAAGACTCAAAACCTGGCTGAGGCTTATAAACACTTGATTAGTTTCTACATATAGGTCATTGTATATGTAGATGCTTAGGTGAAGTGTACACACACACACACACACACACACACACACTCACCCACTTGTGTTTTAGGTGTCCTCACAAAGAGTGTATTCAGTGTGTTGTATAGAAACTATTTTTGAGTAAATTGATCTCCAGATTAATCTCATCAGATTGGGGAGATGCCTTTCACGTATCTGTTTGATGGATATTTATTGATTTCTTAATGCACCAAGACACTGTGCCATGTACCATAGGGATATGGGCATGAATCAGATGCAGCCTTGAGAAGCTTGTTGTGAGGAAAAATAAGTTACTGATATTAGAAACAGAATCTTTAAAATACCCGATTTGTCTCTCTAGTACAAGATTGGCATCTCTTTGCTCACTGGCCAGAGCCCTGCAGATCTTCAGCTGTGGCACTATTGAGAAAAAAGTACTTGGAATCAGGGTAATCTTCAAAATTGACTAGTGTCAAGACTCTGAACTTGATCCAGTTTTCTTCTCATACATAAGTAAAAAAAAAAAAGAAAAAAAAATGAACTTCAGCATTAAAAGATAACAGTTATAACTACATTGGATCATAATTATGATTGCTACTTTTAAAGGCATACAAAAATGCTGAGTTGATTGGCAAAATACTAATGTTAGATGTAATTCTGTGCTTATGTTTCTTTATACCATCTAGTTTTATCGAAACATAATTATTCCCTTAAAGAATTTCTTTTTGCTTGATATTTTTATTCTCTTTTACAGGAATTTATTTTATCAGAAGATTATAACAAGATGACTCCTGTGAAAAACTATCAAGGTAGGAATGAGAGAGTGGTGTTTTTACCTAGACTTTGAAATGTTTCTTGATGGCTTCACTTTACAATATTCATGGGGAACAAAACAAAGCAATCCTTTGAGGTGAATATTGTCCTAGTCTTTAGGTTCCTCAAAAAATTAAAAATAGATCTACCCTATGACCCAGCAATAGCACTGCTAGGAATTTACCCAAGGGATACAGGAGTGCTGATGCATAGGGGCACTTGTACCCCAATGTTTATAGCAGCACTTGCAACAATAACCAAATTATGGAAAGACCCTAAATGTCCATCAGCTGATGAATGGATAAAGAAATTGTGGTTTATATACACAATGGAATTCTACGTGGCAAGAGAAAGAATGAAATACGGCCTTTTGTAGCAATGTGGATGGAACTGGAGAGTGTTATGCTAAGTGAAATAAGTCATACAGAGAAAGACAGATACCATATGTTTTCACTCTTATGTGGATCCTGAGAAACTTAACAGAAGACCATGGGGGAGGGGAAGGGGGAAAAAAAAAGTTAGAGAGGGAGGGGGGCAAACCATAAGAGACTCTTTAAAACACTGAGAATAAACTGAGGGTTGATGGGGGGTGGGAGGGAGGGGAAAGTGGGTGATGGGCATTGAGGAGGGCACCTGTTGGGATGAGCACTGGGTGTTGTATGGAAACCAATCTGACAATAAATTTCATATTAAGAAAGAAGGAAAGGAAGGAAGGAAGGAAGGAAGGAAGGAAGGAAGGAAGAAAGAAAGAAAGAAAGAAAGAAAGAAAGAAAGAAAGAAAGAAAGAAAGAAAGAAAGAAAGAGAAAGAGAGGCCTAATGAAGTTGAATGACTTGAATGACTTGGCCTATGGTCCTATAGCTGGTAAAGTGCAGAGCCAGACCAGGTCATTGTGATTCCAGAACCCCCAGCCTTTGTCCTTTGTCTCTACTACACCACACTGCTGCAAAGCAGTGCAGCAGCATGGAGAGTGGGGCCAGTGTCAGGAGTGAGCTGTTTCACATGGGACTCATTTCTTTTTTGGCTAAATATTTTTAAAGGCTTAGAGGGTTCATGTTGTCTAAGGGGAAGGAATTATGGTTTTATCGTGTCTTCAACATTGGCAGTATACCATAGGCTATGGCCAGAATATGGATCAGGAGCCATTTTCAGTAATGATTTATTTATCCAGACCAATAGTGTCATGGGATCAGAACATTAGAGGTGGATCTTTTAACACTTAGAGGTTATTTTATCCACACTTCTTTACTTCATTCATCCTGCATGATCATCCAGCCTCTCTTTTGATACCTCCAGAGACATACCTAGCAACCTGTCCTGATTTTATAAAATTCTAAGCGTTAAGTTCCTTATTTCTAGATTTTGAGCCAAAATTCATTTCCCTATGGATTTAGTCTTTAATTTTTTTTCACATAGCACTTACCAAGTATTCACTGAATACCTAATGTGTTCCAGTAACTGAGGATTTTAATAGTGAATAAGACATGTATAGTACCTGCCTACAAGCGTACCCTGGTCCCCTCCTCTCCTCCTTTTATCCCTTCTCTTTTTTAGCCTAAACATTTTGCATTCTCCTTTACATGGCCTGAATTTTTGTTCTTGAAAAAAGTTTTTTAGTTCTCTTGGTCACAGTTGTCTTGGGATATCATATTGTACCTTTGGGACCATTTAAAATGTGACACATTGTGGTAGGCAGCCTTTAAGATGGTTCCTAATGATCCTTGTCTCCTGGTATTCATGCCCTTGAGCATAGACTCCCCTTGAGCGTAGACTGGACCTGAAATATGGCAAATGATAGATATCACTTCTAATATTAGGTGACAAAGAGACTAGTCCTTCTTGCTTGCCTTCTCCTGCTCTTGCTGGTTCTCGTGGAAGCCAGTTGCCATCTTGTGAGCTACTTTGTGGAGAAGTCTATGTGGTAAGGAACTAAGGGAGGCCACATCAACAGCTGGTAAGGAACTGAAGCCTTCAGTTAGTTCAGCAGCCTGTGAGGAACTGAATCCTGTAGACACTTATATGAGAGAGCTTGGAAGCAGGTCCTCCCTCTGTCAGTCTTTCAGATGAGACTGTAGCCCCATCCCATACCTTGATGTTATCCTGTGAGACATGTTTTAGCAGAGGTAGTACCAAGCTAGGCTGCACCAAGATTTCTGATCCACAGAAACTCCGAGGTAAGAAATGTCTACTGTGTTAACCCACTAAGTTTTGGTGTAATTTGTTACACAATACATACAGATAACCAATACATACATGTAATGTGATAACCACAAAATGGTATTTCCTTGCTGTCCCGGTCCTGTTCTACTATAAAGGGTGAACTTTCTGATAGTCACTTTACACTGTGGGCTTTTGTGGAGCAGCTCAAATTCTTTAATGGTTCTCACTTTTGTTGTTACTAGGCTACATCGCCTGTACTTGTGAAGCTATTGCTTTTTTTTGGGGGGGGGGGGAGGGAGTAGTTTTGTTTTGTTTTTAGCCTAAATGCTGGACTTCACATTCTGTTATTCATCATCTCATTTTATTTAGTCCATTATCTCAGCTTATCAAGATATTTTGAAATCCCAGTTGTCATTAAATCTTTTTTTAATGTAATGCTAAGCCCGTGAGAGAAACAAGAGGGAAAGTCCCACGTACCAGAAGCAAAGAAAAGAACTAAAACTCAAAGTGATAGTATACTGTACCTGACATGCAGCTGTCTTGGGGAGAAAAATAGAACTTCTAATAGCTTGAAGCTTTTGTATGAACATTCACTTAGGGATGGAAGAGAAGGCCTAGGGCTTGAGTGAGATGGGAAATTGCAACTGATATTTACATATAAAATGATATATAGAGAGGGGGAAAAGGCTTCCGGATAAATGAAAATTGCAACCTAAAATTTTGGATTTAGAGTACAAATTTAAATCATACATGTAGGGCTAGAGGCAGCCTTAAGAATTTAACATAAAAATTGGTCCTGAGCCAATGGTGTCCTTGTGATACCTGCTAGAAATAAATTCAAAAGCTCTCTTCAGCAAGACAAGTCACACAAAGATCCTGCAGCAAAAACAAGCCCTGCTTAAGATACGTTCATAATAATAAAAATAAAATAACAGTTAAATAACAGTTATTAACAAATAAAAGTTAAAATCCACTATGAGTAAATATTAACAGATATCAAAAGGGAGGTGAACTATAATTTTTTCAGGCATAAAAAAACAGAGAGAACTCACAGACCTGCACTAAAAGAAGGAAGTCCTTCAAGAGGGAAGAAAATGATGCCAAAGGAAAATAGGGAATGAAGAACACACAAAAGAATGAAGAGCACCAAGCAGATCACTATGAGAGTTTTTCCTATTATTTACAGCTTGTCAAAAGATGACTTACTATTAAATAAAAATAATAACAAGGTAGCATGAGGATCATAACATGTGAAATTAAAATGTTTGACAACAGTAACACAAAAACCAAGAAGTGGGGAGAAATGGAAGTATACTATTGTAAGATTCTTATACTACACATGAGGTGATATAGAATCACTTGAAGGAAGACTGAAAGTTAAAGATGTATACTGCTGGCCCTAAAGCAACCATAAAATAACAAATCAGAAAGTTACGACTAATAAGGCGACCAAGGAGATAAAATGGAATCATAAAAATCATTCTCAGTTCTCATTCTCATTCCCCTCCCACCCCCCCCAAGAAAAGGAAGAAAAAGGAAGAAGAACATATGGGAAAATAGAAAACAAATAGCAAAGTGATAGAGTTAAACCTAACAGTTCTCAATAGTCATATTAAACGTGTGTGGTCTAAGGCCAATTAAAAGGCAGAGGCTGTCAGATTGAGTGAAAAAAGGAGACCCTAAGTATATACCACCTAGGAGAAATGCACTTTAAATATAAAGACCTAAAGAAGTTACAAATAAAAGGATAGCAAAATATATACTATGCAAAGACTAGTCAAAAGAAGGTTGGAGTGCCTATGTCAATATTAGTCGAAGTAGACTTAAGAGAGAAGAATATTACGAGGGATAAAAGATTGTATTACCAGAGGTTATTTCAAAATGACTAAGGGGTTAGTCCATCAGGAGGACATAACAATCCTAAATGTTTATGCACTTAAACATAGCTTTGAAATACATGAAGCAAAATCTGATGAAACTTCAAGAAGAGAAATAGACACATTCTCAGTTGTACTCAGAAATTTGAATATTCCTCTCTTAATAATTGATTGAATAGATCAATAATTGACAGAATAAGTAGGCAGAAAATCAATAAGGTATAAAAGGTTTGAACAGTACACAGCCAAATTACTCTCATTGATATCTGTAGAACATTCTATTCACCTAGAACAGAAGATACATTATTTTCAACTGCATACAGAACATTTATCAAGGTAGACTGCATTCTGGGCCATAAAATGAGACTCAATAAATTTGGGAGAATTCAGGTCATGCAAGATGAGTTCTCTGATCAAAATGGTATTGAAGCAGGAGTCAATAACAGAAATATCTTTGGGAAATCCCCAAATATTAGGAAGCTAAATAACCATGGGTCATCTAAAATAATCCATGGATCAAAGAAGAAATCGGAATGGAAACAACATATCAAAATTTATGGGATGCTGCTAAAGCAGTCCTTAAGGGGAAATTTATAGCACTAAACATCTATGTTAGAAGAGAAGAAAGGTTGCCCCTCCCCTGCGCGCTCTCTCTCTCTCTCAAAAATAAATAAACATAAAAAAAATAATAAAAGACAGAGAGGGAAGCAAACCATTAGAGACTTTCAAATACAGAGAACAAACAGGGTTGCTGGAGGGGAGGGGGGGTGGGCTAAATGGGTGATGGGGATTAAGGAGGGCACTTGTGACTAAGAGCACTGGGTGTTGTATGTAAATGATGATTCACTAAATTCTACTCCTGAAACCAATACTACACTGTATGCTAACTAACGAATTTAAATAAAATTAAAAAAAAAAAAAAGAAGAGAAGAAAGGTCTCAAATCAGTGACCTTAGTTTCTATATCAAGAAACCAGAAAGAGAACAAATGGAAACATAAGCTATGCAGAAGATCATAGCAGAAGTTCATTAAATGGAAAACAGAAAATAGAGAAATGTCAATAACACCAAAAGCTATTGTTTTTGCTTGTTTGTTGAGATGAATATAAGTGACAAACCTCTAGCCAGACTTATCAGAAGAAAAAAAAAAAGAGAGAGAAGATGCAAGTTACCAATATCAGGAATAAGGGAAGTGAAACTATTAGAGATTGTAGGAATATTTAAGGTTAATAATGAATATTATGAACAACTTTATGCTAATAAATTTGACAACTTAAATGAACAAATCTTTGAAAGGTAAAAATGACACAAGTTCCCTCAAGAAGAAATATAAAACCCTAATAGCCCTATATCTACTAAAAAATCTACTTTATAATTAAAACCTTCCCACAGAGAAAACCCTAGGCTTTTTTTTTTTTTTTTTACCAAACATTTAAGAAAGAAACAATACAAACTCTGCACAAACTTTCAGAGAAATACTTTCCAACTGATTTTTGAAATCAGCATTACATGATACTAAAACTAGACAAAGACAGTATAAGAAAAGAAATATACAGGCTGGTGTTCTCCATGAAAACAGATGCAAAAAATCTAAATAAAATTTTAGCAAATCAAATTCAACAGTATAGGATAGTACATCATGACCAAGTGAGGATTATTCCAGTTTATATCCAGAAGAAATAGAAGCAAGAATTCAAACATTTGCATACCATTGTGCATAACAGTATGATTTACAACAGCTAAAAAGTGGAAACAGACTAAATGGCCATGAATGGTGAATGGATAAACAAAATGTGGTATATCAGTAAGATGAACTATTATTTGGCCACAAAAAAGGATTGAAGTACTGATAAATGTACAACGTGGATGAACCTTGAAAACATGCTAAGTAAAAGAAACTAGATACAAAGGACCACACTTTTTGAACGCAATCGTATGAAATGTCAAAAATAGAGGAATCCATTGAGACAGAGAGTAATTAGTCGTTGCCAGGGACAGGGGGTAGGGGAAAGGGGAGTTGGGGGTTTGGGTTTCTTTTGGGGGTGATGGACACATTCTATAAATAGAACATTTTTTCATGCTGATTGTACAACATTGTGAATATACCGGAAACCACTGAATATTATATACTCTAAAATGGCTTAAATGATGAATTTTACCTCAACAAACATTAAAAGAAAAAAAAGCAGTGATACCAAAACCAAAGACAGTACAAGAAGGGAAAACTATAGACCAGTATCTCTCATGAACTTAGATGTTAAAATCCTTTTAAGAATTCTAGCAAATCCAACAATAGTTAGAAAGAATTACATACCCATGACCAAGGGGATATATTCTAGATATGCAAAGCTGGTTTAACATTTGAAAATTAGTGTAATCCATCACATCAAAAGTCTAAAGAAGTAAAATGATATGATCATATCAATTGGTGCAGACAAAGCATTTGATAAACCCTGGCACTCATTCACGATAAAAACTCTGAGCAAACTACGAGTAGAGGCAAACCTCCTCACCCCGATAAAGAAGTGTCTACAAAGACCTAGAGCTAACAGTGTACTTAATCATGAGAAATGAGATGCTTTCTCCCTATGATCAAGATCAAGGCAAGGATGTGGTCTCTCAGCATTCCTATTCAAAAAGTATAACTGGACTTCAAGCCCGGGTTTCTGAAGCTTAGTAATATGTATGTACCTTTGAAGGATTTCTTTTTGAATGAAAGAATTCTGTCACCTTAGAAGGAATATGTGCTCTGAGTTTTGGGGTTTGTCTTGTGTTTGGTGTTTTCAGTAGACCTAGGCAGTCTGAAAGAGAGAGAGAGAGAATCAACTATGGCAGAGAGCTGATGGTTTTAGCCTTAGTTTCATCACTCGTTGGTTGCACAGATTTGAGCAAGTGACTTGACCTTTTTGAACCTCTGTCTCCTCCTCTCACATAATGGCAGCCCAGAGGTTTTAAAGCCCCTTGTCTTCTGGGCTGCTGTCATCTCCTTGGACTTAGAAAGGGATGAGAAAAAGGGACACTCACTGGGGGCCACTTTCTCCCTGAAATAGATTTGTGAAACTTGGGCCATTAGAAAGTTCATTTTTATTCTATCATTGGTGGACCTTGATTTAGACATCTGATGACAAGATCTTCAGGAGTTTCTCCAAGAAGTCATACCTTTTAAGTTAGAGACAACATTTTGATCTCGAGGGTGGCTGATACTCTGACAGGCAGGTATTTAGTGTAGAGAAGTCATAGGGTTATTGCCTCTGTACCCCTGCCATGCCCTGTTGGATTCTCTATGTTTTAAGTATTGGATTTAAAAATACCAGGCATTTGGTGGAATGGCTGTCCTGTGGATACTCTTTGTGGTAGCCATTGGTTTGGTGGCCATTCTGAAAGGGTCATCCTGCCAAGGCCAGGTCATGTCTGTAAAATGGGGAAACCACCCACCTTTATAGGATCATTTCAGAGACTAAATGAAAGAATATACAGTAAAACCTTAGTTTGTGAGCATAGTTCGTTCCGGAAACATGCTTGTAATCCAAAGCACTTGTATATTCAAAGTGAATTTTCCCATAGGAAGTAATAGAAACTCAGATGATTTGTTCCACACCCAAAAATAATCATATAAAATGATTACAGTAGTGTAACATAATACAAAATAATAAAGCAAATACAAAATACAAAGAAAAACAAACAAATTAACCCACACTTATCTTTGAAAACCTTTGTGGCTGGTGTGAGGGAGATGAGAGAGGAGGGTTATTGTGTAGGACGACTTTCACCATCACTAATGGATCACTCCTGTCTATTGGCTAAATGGAATCTTCTTTTTGTGCAACTTTAACAAGGAACCTATCCAATGACACTTGATTTTGCCTCCTTTTGAGGATTTCACGGAAATGTGACATTGCATTGTCATTAAATAGATTCATCTCTCATACTGCCTTATTTGGGTGGTGCTTTTCTACAAAATTTTGCACTGTTTTCCACATTTTACACATCTCCCTAGTCTCTTTTGAAGTGAGGGATTCCTCTATTTTTTTCTCCTTCTCTTCTGCAGATGAGATGCAGATGTAAACTTCTTATAAAGTATTTCAGTCTCAGCCACTCGCACACCTTGTTCACACTACTTGATGATTTCCTTCTTAACTTCTACTGTAATCATCTCCTTCTTACCGCTTTTCTTTTCAACCTTTTTCTGCATGGGGGCCATTGTATATGCTCACATGGATGTTGACTACAGTACAGTATTAATAACCTCTCGTCATATACTGTATTTAATGTGACTGGCAATAAGGCAGCATAGGGAAGGGTCTATATCTGCAGGCAGCCTGACCTAGAATGAAGCAAATCATTCCTAAGGTTACTCTTATATGTAACCTTAGCAAAGGACTATCCACAGGTGCTTTGAAGTGACAAAATAAAAGTACCAGTTGTGGTCACCTTCCAGAATTCTAAAAAATCACTGATTTCTGCCAAACAATGGGGCCTGAGACTGAGCATCCATGCATGGGAGATGACCACCCACAATCTCTAAACGCACGCGCGCGCGCCAGAGAGAGAGAGAGAGAGAGAGAGAGAGAGAGACAGAAGAACCACTAAGAACCATTGGCTCAGTTGTGATCACGGGATGTTTACCATCACATACTACTTGTATTGCAAGGCATCGCTTGTTTATCAAGTTAAAATTTATTAGAAACGTTTGCTTGTCTTGCAGAACACTTGCAGCACAAGTTACTCGCAATCCAAGGTTTTACTGTATTTAAGCGTTTGGCATTTGTTAGTAACTCAGAAATTGGCAGGTCGTACTGTTCTTGCCAATAGAGCTGCATTGATCCATCCATACTAACTTTATTTTCATGATCGAAATGGAAAACTGATGTTTTCTCCATCACGTCATCACTTTCGTGATGGGTCTGCGCTTGCCCACCAGACTGCCGGCTCCTGGGCACAGAGCCTAGGGCGGTCCGGGTTCCCGGATATCAATCTTTGGTTATTCCAGTCAGTTCTGTTCAGTGGCCATGGACCCCCTCTACCTCACCCTCTGGAATTGTATAAGAAGAAAGCAAATTTTTATTGATTTTATTCAATAATTGAGAAGCCGTGAGACCTTGGCCAAACTACTCGACTTCGTTGTGCCTCAGTTTACCCACATGTAAAATAGGGAGATGGAGTAGATGACATGAACAGTTGCTTCTAACTGTGATGCAGTTATTCTGTGGCGGTGTTGCCTCTGTATAATGAGCAATCCTGGGAGATTTGCCCTCATTATCACATGTATGTGTACTTTGACATCAGGGATATTTCATTCTCTTTTACATGGCACTTGGGAATAATTCTGTCCTCCTTTCCAGCATTTGATTTCTTATAGAAAATTCATCTAGAACTTTGTTGTGGGTTTAAGAAGCCATACTTCATCAAAAGGAGAACAGTAATGTTCTTTACTTTTTTTAAGCTTACATAAACTCACCCTGGTGACTTTATCATAAGAACATCATTGCTAACACGTTCTATTGTTTTGTGGTCACATTGTGCCACTTTCTGGCATTCTCCAGCTAAGCAGCCCTAACTTAATGTCTGAGACAGATGGCCCAGACCCTTTGGTAATGGCGGTCTGGGTGGTAGGAAACTTTTGGTTGGTGTAGGTAGGAAAGAAAGAGAGCAATGGGAGGAAATGGGTAGTTTGTACAAGACCGTCTAACAACTCAAGCATGCCCCTCCACAGTGGTGGGCCTGCGCTCCTGGTGAGAACCACCGTTCTGGTGTGTGTGCAATGGCTGTCATACTGTCCAGCCTACTCTGGGATGGGGAGAAGACAATGATGGATCTCTGTGGACCATGCTTCGTCAGTCTCCTTTATGATGCTTCATGGGTTATTTTCGTATCTCTTGGTTTTTCAGCGCATCAGAGCAGAGTGACGATGATCCTGTTCGTCCTGGAGCTGGAGTGGGTGCTGAGCACTGGGCAGGACAAGCAATTTGCCTGGCACTGCTCCGAGAGTGGGCAGCGCCTGGGAGGGTATCGAACCAGTGCCGTGGCCTCGGGCCTGCAGTATCCTTTGCTGGACAAAAATCCCTTGGTGGGACCTTAGCTGTTGACTCCTTTCTTTCATGAAAAGCTTGGGTATGTGCAACTTGAAAGTTTTGCATTTGCTGCGTTGCCCTGCTGATTAAGATTCTCACTGACTTAACCATTATGCAAATCATCAAGGGTCCTCACGGAGGTGGATTAAAATGAGGTGATTTCCCCGCAAATAACAGGTCCTGCGGAGCAGGGTTGTGGAGTGACTATGACGCAGGTCTGACATCCAGACAGGACACGGCCCGGATTTAGGAGCCTCAGCTGTCAGAAAGGATTCTGGAACATGGAGATAAAACCATCACTGAAATACAGCCTTTTCCTTCTCTGCATACAGAAGTAATTTACACATAGATATTAAGGTTGTAAAGAACCACAGGATTCCTATTTATTGTTTTTAGATATTCATGGGGGAGATACCATGCCAGGACCAGAGTGGGTTAGCTGGTATCTACACGGTAATGGTACAGACTTTATTCCAGGTACAAGACCCTTCCAGGGTATGTAGAGTGATACTAATTCTTATCTCCTGAGTCTCCAGGGCCCATGTGCTCAGTGTGAGTACCTGTAAATGCCGGGAAATCCCCATGTCTGTTCCACTGGGCTCCAGCAAGCGCGGGCTTGATGAGTCTGAAGCCTGTGTGGGTGATGCTACCATAGAAGGAGTAAAGGGCCCCCGGCTTCTTAGTTTAAAAAGCAGAGCATCACTCTCCACCCTGTGACGAGTGAGGAGATAGATGGAAACAGATCACTTGTCAGCAAAAGCAGGAAGAAATAGTAAGACTTGCTCTCAGATGTTCATCTCGTATTTATAAAATGCCTGGTCCGTGATTCTCAACAGTCTCACAGAGTAGTTTCTGTCTCCTCACAGACGTGCCTCAGTAGCTGTATTTGTGTGTGTGTGTGTGTGTGTGTGTGTGTGTGTGTGTGTGTGAGCTAATGTCACTCCTGTTTTTCTCTCTGATTTTCCTCACTGGAAGAGCAAGATGAAGAAACTAAGAATGGCCATGGAGGAAGGTTGTAAATGTGGCAGGTTACCAAGCAGGCCAGAAACAAGGGTGATAAGGAACAGAAGGCAGGATCAACTCCTCTTCAAGAGGGTGGTCCCACCTGTTAAGGAAAGAAAGTCTGAAGTTTGCTTTCTAAAGGCCAGTTGAGACGAGCATAATGCTTGAATTGAAATACGTGCACTCCTATGTCAGTAGATTTCTTACAGTGTTCGAATTGGAAAGGTCCTTAGAGGTCATCCTGGCCAACTCCTGGTTTTACAGGTGAGCCGGCTGAAGCCCAGAAAGGGTCACATGCCTTATCTGCAGACACCTGGCTAGTATGTCAGAAAATCACCAGACTGTGAGGCTTCTGCCTTAGGCTGCTGTTTTGTTTTGTTTCTTCCCATCATACATTTGAGAACAGAATGAATAGCATCAGTGTAATTTGTTCTTAATATGCTGACTTCGGGACACCTGGGTGGCTCAGTCGGTTAAGTGTCTGACTTCAGCTCAGGTCATGATCTCATGGTTCATGGGTTCGAGCCCCACATTGGGCTCTGTGCTGACAGCTCAGAGCCTGGAGCCTGCTTTGGATTCCGTGTCTCCCTCTCTCTCTGCCTCTCTCTCTCTCTCTCTCTCTCTCCCTCAAAAATAAAATAAACATTAAAAAGAAATCTCTTTAAAAAAAAAATGCTGGCTTCTATCTCACTAGCCCAGCCTAGAGATACATCTTCTATATCACTTAACCAAGACAAAAAATATAGAAAAAGTACAGATCTTGCCCTTAGGAAGTTGATTTTTTAAACTATTTGGAATTGAAAAACAAGACACAAATGCCCAGAATTAAAAGTCTCCTGACTGTGGCAGTCTTGGACTCTTCTCTTCAGGCATCTCCAGAAGCCATCCTCATTTTTCAGCTGTTTCCTTTAGCCACACCATGTGGTTTACTAAGCAAAAAACAAAACAAAACAAAACAAAAAACACATATGATTTGATATCAGAAGACTTTGTATGTGTGTAAAAGCCTCTGGGTTCGTTTCCCGAGGTAAATGACCATCTTGTTCAATCTTGCAGGTAGAGGGGAAATGCAGTACTACAGACAGACAGGTTCTTCCAGAAGATTCCCTCACCTCCACAGCTCTGCCTCCTAGCTCCAATTTTGGAGCCACGGTGCCCGCCCTTGTTCCTGGGAACACATACATCCCTGAGATTTTTCCAGTGCTGCTCACTGATGGCCTAACAGCACTGCTTTTGCCACAGGTCTCCTATAGAAAACTTGTGACTTTCCCAAGGCTGGAGGGTTTTTTCTAGGAGCTGCCTTGTGTACAGATTGTTAACAGTGTTAACATGCTCATACAGTGTTGGAGTTCACATTAAAATCCAGTTTTTAAACACATTTTTTTCATGGGAACTCTCCACCCCACCTCTTCCCTCTTCTTTCTTCCACCTTCCATACTTACAGTTTCTGAAGGGAAGGAAGGAGATCTGCTGAAACACCATAGAATGTTCGGAATAGTATCAGTACCCTGATTTCTCTGCCTAGTGGACCCCGGTGGCATATATAAGAAACTTCCCCAAAGTAACCTGTCTCCTAATTTTCACCTCAAAAAGTCACTTATCCAAGTCAGCAAGTGATAGAAGTCACGTTGAATTCAGCCTTTTCTCTCTTCTTTCAGGCCTCATAGGGGAGATGTAATCGTGCAGTGAAAATAACCAAAATTCAAATTGAGAAATAAAGGAAGACAGACTGATGGCTCAAAAATTGAATGATCAGTTTCTGAATAACCTCAAATCTTTGGTTTCTTTGGCTAGAGATCTGAAGCTTCAAATATTAAGTGAGGTATAATACTAACAAGAATCAAAAGGAAGAGAGGAGAGAGGAAAGGAGAGGAAAAAGAAGAAAATATCTTACAGTTGCAGTCCCTGAGAGTTTTATAGTGCTTCTATATAATGTTACTTTGCTCACTCTCAAAACAATTAGAAGTAAAAACAAAAAGACTGAATTCTCAATTTTCACAGTGTAGAAACCAAGGCTCAGAAAGGTTAAGGACTTTCTCTAGGGGTGCCTGGGTGGCTCAGTTGGTTAAGCGTCTGACTTCAACTTCGGCTCAGGTCACGATCTCATGGTTTGTGAGTTCGAGCCCCACGTCAGTCTCTGCACTGACGATGTATGGAGATTGTTTCAGATCCTCACTCTCTCTAGCTCTCTGCCCCTCCCCCAGCTTGTGTTCTCTCTTTCAGTCAAAAATAAATAAACATTTTTTAAAAATTAAAAAAAAAAAAAAAGGAAGAAAGGCTAAGGGACATTCTCCAGGTCACGTAACTGTTACCTGGAAGAACCAGGAGTAGAACTTGTGTGTTAGAACTCGGCTAGCCGTCTGCACTACTAAATAACGGTGGAATGGAGGTATTTCCCAAAGGTCACATGGCAGGTTGATGTTAGGAAATAGAACCGTTTTCCTTTCACCCTTCCCTTGCTGGTATTTAAATTTGTGAATACTTTATCTGGCCTTGCCTTTCAGTCTTGTCATTTGACCATGTTTGATCACATTTATCACACTTCCACAGAAATAATTCAGGTACTTTTTATTTTAAGATTTTATGCATGTTGGAGATATTTCCAAGATGTCTCCCTGTACAGTACAAGGTCTTTTCACCAAGTAGTCTCTTAGATCTGTTCAGGGCAAGAGTGCTGGAAAGCTGTTAAGATTATCTTGATTTTTGTATATCCTCATATCATACGTAATGCCAATCACTCTGGCTTTCAGGTTGTACTATAATTTATTTCGACCCTCTTTCACATGGCATTTGTTGAATTTCTTTACAAAGCATCCTATTATTTACCTGCCATCATAAAGATTGTTTTTTCATCTGTGTTCTTATAATTAAGGTAAATGTAAGGTGATCTTATTCCGTATATATCTTAGTATTGTTTTACATGTATCTGACCGCTTGTTTGGAGAGCATAACATTTCTCTGTTGTTCTTGAGCCTGAGGGAATTTGTGATGCCTTGTTCTTCACTTTTAAAACAAGTGTTTTATTATGAAAATTTTCAAAATGTGTACCAACTGGGAGGAGAGAACATTATGGAAACTCACGTATTCATCAGATCCGGTGTTGATTCTTCTATCATTTTGGCTTTCTCTCCCTTTTTGCTGGAGTGTTTTAAAACAAATTGCAGACCGTATGTCATTTCATCCTTAGGTACTTCATTGTACCCCGCTTTAAAAATGTGGAATTTTGGGGCTGCAGGAGAAGATGGCGGTCTCCACAGGAGTTAAAGTTCCTCGTAATTTTCGCTTGTTGGAAGAACTTGAAGAAGGACAAAAAGGAGTAGGCGATGGTATGGTTAGCTGGGGCCTTGAAGATGATGAAGATATGACACTTACAAGGCGGACAGGCATGATTATTGGGCCACCAAGGACAAATTATGAAAACAGAATATATAGCCTGAAAGTAGAATGTGGACCTAAATACCCAGAAGCTCCTCCATCAGTTAGATTTGTAACCAAAATTAATATGAATGGAATTAATAATTCCAGTGGAATGGTGGATGCACGGAGCATACCAGTGTTAGCAAAATGGCAAAACTCATATAGCATTAAAGTTGTACTTCAAGAGCTAAGACGTCTAATGATGTCCAAAGAAAATATGAAGCTTCCACAGCCACCAGAAGGACAAACATACAACAGTTAATTTTAGTGGATCTCAAACTTGTCTTAAATCAACAGCCTTCTACTCATGTTAATGTCTTGATTAAATATCACAATGCAAAATACCCACACATTAAGTAAAAGAATTCCAGCTGGTAAACATGACCTGGACATTTCTAAGAATATATTTAATATATGTACACCATTATGTTTTCAGCTTACGGGAGAAAAAATGCAGCACCATTTTTTTTCTCTTGTTAAGGCACTGTCATTTAAGCATAAACCTGGAGTACTCAAAATAGAATTCAGGTTTACAAGATGAAAGCATGGAGAGAAGAGTCAGATGCTGTGGAAGCGTGTGTGTTTCTGAAAAGTAAAAAAATCTCAAGAAGGAAAAACAGAAATGGCATGCTTTATCCATCTTGCTTAGCGAAAGAGCTTCAGGTTGAAATTGTCTAAAGTAGCAGGTACAATGAATCTTGTCACAAATTGTGTTAATTTTTGAAGCGGTGTGGGTGCTGACTACTAGTAGTATCAAAAATATGTTCAGGATTGTTTTGATACCTGTATTTATGATAAAAAAATGTCGTGGGGGAGGCCGATGAGTATCTGTTAAAAGCCATTCCTGTGTGTTACATGTAACAGACATGGTAAATATTTGTTTACAGTCTTTGTTTGACAAACCATGCATTTAAGTGAAATCAACAAAAAAAGGAAATAGGTGTATGGATATGTGATTTTGAGATTAAAGTTAGTCTTAAAATGTAAATAAAATGTGGAACATGTCCTCAGGAAAAAAAAAAAAAAATGTGGAATTTTTCCGTAATCACAATGCTGTTACTACTCCTAAAAATTTATAACTACTACTTGACATTGTAGAATAATCCATTTTCACATTTCACTTACTGTTTCATAAATGGCTTTTTGCAGCGGATTAGTTTAAAATCGGGTCCAGACAAAGTTCACATGTTGGCTGTGGTTTTCATATCCTAAATCTCTCAATCTAGGGCAGTGATCTCCTCCCTTCACTTTTTTTTTTTTTTTTTTTTTTTGATGCCACTGTGACTTGTTGGAGTACGGAGCCTGTGTTCCTGTAGACAGCCCCGCATTCTAAAGTGGCCTCTGGTGCCTTGTGATGTCATTTCCCTTGTTCTCCTACCTGTACGTCTCCCATATTTTTCTGTAAACTGAGACCCGCCTCTAAAATATTGACTCGGTTCAGATTCAGCTCCTGCTAAGAACACTTGGTCCTTGTGCTGTCTGGTTCGTGTTGCTTCACAGCAGGAAGCCCATAGCACAGGGTTGTCACCCTTCCAGTGATGCCGAGTTGATCAGTGATTCAGGTGGTGACCGCCAGGTCCCTGCGGCTCGCACCAGCCTTTCATTCAGTGGTTTTACCAGTTGCTGATCTTCGCCTGGACCAGACCTTTCATTAGGGCTGCAAAGTGGCGATTTTTGTAATCCTATAATTTTTTCCACGTGTATTTGTTGGAATTCTTCTATAAAGTACAACTTGCAGGGCGTCTGAGTGGCTCAGTCGGTTAAGTGTCTGACTTTTTAAAAAAAATTAATTTATTTATTTTGAGAGAGAGTGAGAGCAGGGGAGGGCATAGATAGAGGAAAAGAGAGAATCTCAAGCAGGCTCTGCACTGTTAGTGCAGAGCCCGATGCAGGGCTCGAACTCACGAACCGAACCGTGAGACCATGACCTCAGCCGAAATCGATAGTTGGATGCTTAACCAACTGAGCCACCCAGGCGCCCCAAGCGCCTGACTCGTGATTTTGGCTCAGGTCGTGGTATCCCGGTTCATGAGATCGAGCCCCGCATCTGCTTGGTATTCTCTCTCCTCTCTGTCTGCCCCTCCCTCCCACATGTGCTTGAGCTCTCCCCCCCTCCCCCAAAATAAGTGTATATACATTAAAAAAGATAAGTAAAATAGAACTTTGCCTCATTAGCTAGGGCTAGTTGCTTACCCTAAGTTACAATTAATATGGAAAAAGCAACAAATTCATAATTGTTTCTCTTTAATTGCTCATTTTCAGAGGAGAGAGTCAGTGCCCAGGTTACCTCCAATAGGTGTCTTTTTTTTTTTTTTTGACCATTATTATAAACTCTTAAGGTTTTTAAAAATAATATATTCAGTCCATTTCAATAACTTGCCTTCTTCGATGCTAATGTTAATCTATCTTTGGCCAGTAAGAGCCCCATCATATTGGCTCTAGCGTCTTTTGATACAGCTCCTCTTGCCTTTGGTGGCTTCCTTTTTTGGCACAGCATGTCTGAAGCTCTTCTTGTACCTTCTTGTCCCAGTCCTGAATCAGCCATTTCTTTTAGTGAGGAATAGGGCTCAGAGATAACTAGGAAATGTATGTGTGTGTATTCTTGAAAAGAAAGTGAATCGTCAGTTCATATAATGGTTCTAATCCAAATGTAGCCTTATAAGGTTTTTACCTCACTTTTGTACTTGATTCTTTTATCTTGGACTGAAAATTTTCGTTCCTAAAACATGAACTTGTTTTTGCTTTATCCAATGGTATATTTTTAAGCTGTTTCAAAATACTAACTATAGAAGTATTATAGTTACAAGAGAACTGAGTGAGATTTTAGACTTATTTGCAGTTTTCTTTGTCTTTGGAGTACATTCCCCCCAAGGATGTAAAGTTGAAATGCTGTGTTTTAAAGTCACTTGAAGTAATTCTGTTAACTGTGGTTATGTCACCAACTTGATAGTTAGATTCCTTCATTTATGCTTTGTCATCAATATGGGGGATTTTTTCTTTTAATCTTATGCATATTTTTAATATGTGAAATAATGACTTGATTCCAGAATGCAAGCTATGATGAGAGAAGACTCACCACCAGCCCTGTCTCCTCACCTTGTTCCTCCCTCCTCCATAGGCAGCCATGTGTGTCAGATCTTGATTTGTCCTTCCAGAGCGTCCTTTTGTGAAATGAGCACGCGCACGCACACACACACACACACACACACACAACACACACATATATTTCTATTTCTCTCCCTTTCTTACACAAAGATAGTGTAGCTTATAAACTCTTACATGCCGTGGCTTTTCTTCCCCCACTTAATGTATCCCAGAAATTCCTCCATGTCTGTTTGCTTATGGTATGGAGATCTTTTTTTCCCCTAGCTGGATAGGACTCTATCGCTTGCTTATATCATAGTTAGTTCAGTAAATCCCCTTTTGATGGAATTTTTTGTTGTTTTCAAACTTTAGCTGTTAAAATAATGTGGAGTGAATAACCTGAGGCATGCATTTTGTACTTTGGCCCGAGTGTATCTCTGGGATAGATCTCTAGAAGGAGGGTTGAGTGGTTTTATCAACCCAGGAAGCTCACTAGAGACTCAGCGCCTTAGGTTTTTACTAGAGACTAGTCACGTAGGCAGCCTCTTTCTGACATGTACCAAAATTACAGACTGAAAAGGAAAGCAGGCATTTGGTAAAAACCGTATCATTTGCACGGTTCAGGCACAGTGAACCACTCTTGTCTGTTAATGGTGGGACCCCCCTGAAAACCAGTTGCCAGATACCTTGCCAGCCTTGTGAGCAGCCTTTCAGAGGCTGGCAGTCAGGCCTCTCTTGCACAGCCCCGTTTTCATTTTCATGTCTTCTGGAACTATGTGTTCATATATTTTGCCCGCTTTCCTATTAGGTTTGTGGTTTGTTCTTTTTATGTTAGAGATTTGGGCCTTTTGTGACGTAAGTTGCAAATATTTTTTCCAGCTTGTCTTTTGGCTTTGCTAATGGTGTTTGTTTTGTTATTTGTGTTTTTGAGCAGTAGCTTTTCCCACTCCAAGGTTAGAAAGGAGCTCTCTCATCTCGAACTTACATTTTTCATTTTTTACATTTAGATCCTTCATCCATTTGCAGTTTATCCTGATACGGAATGTGAACTACGGATCCTGTTTTGTTTTCCAAATGACTATCCAGTTTATGTCAACGCTTTTGTTTTTTTTTTTTTTAACCCATCTGTTCCTTATTCCTTGAAGAGCCACCCTTATCAGACGTGTACTACATTTCTGTATACTTTGGGGTCTATTTCTAGACTTGCCATTTTGTTCCATGGGTCTGTTTGTCTATTTATGCATCAATACCACACTTGCACTTAAAAAGACTGTGTAACGTGTTCTAATACGTGGTAGGGCTAATCTCCCCTATCACATACCGTATTGCTTTTATTTTTAGAATATTCCTGGCATTTCTTGTTTATTTATTTTTTATATGAACTTAAACTTCCCTAGTTCTAGGGAAAAAAGCTTATGTTGATATTTCTATAGAGATTATATTAAGTTTGCAAATTCATATTGTGAGAAATGACATGTTTATCGTGTTAAGTCTTACTGTCCAATAATACTGTGTCTTTCACTCTGTTATGCCTGCTTTTGTATCTTTCAGCGTTATGTCCAAGCTTTGTTCATATGGGATTTGCACGTTTCTTGATTTGTTTGGTTATTTATTTATTTTTGTAAATCCCTCCATTCAATTTTGAGAAATGATCCTTAATGCTTACATGATAGATTTGACGTTGAAACCCGGCATGTGTTTATTGGTGACCAGTCGGGACAAGTAACCATCCTCAAACTGGAGCAAGACAACTGCACCCTGGTCACAACGTTCAGAGGACATACAGGTGGGATTGAAAGCAAAATCTCCATGTGCCTGCTCTCACAGTGACCTATCTATCACCTGCTGCGTGTTCTGGCCTTCAGATGCTGTGTTGTCAAAGTGACAAAGTATAGCATGCACACAGATACAAGGGATACGTTGAACTGATTCCACAATGGTTCAGTAAGATGTTATGTCCAAAATTTTCAACACCAGTGCAAACAAAGGAGGAACAAGTCTATTTCCAGAGTGTTGGTGAGTTGGTTCTATGTCACATTGCCCTGGAGAAAGCCAGTGTTGGCATATGCTGATGAGACATTGTTTTGAGACCATGTGGCAACTGCATAAACCTCAGGAAGGCCAAAAAGACAGCTGCCTCAGTCTGTCCTTGCCCTTCTTGGAGCGAGAAGATGGCGTGCAAGACAGACATGCCCGCTTCTAAGTCCAGTAAAATAAAAAATATGGTCATTGGGGCTAGCTAGGCTGCATAAAAAGGCACGGGTTCGGTTTTAACTTCCTCCTGGGCTCTTCTCAGTGTAAAACCCAAGACTCCCTTTATTATTTCGGATTTCTTTGTTGGGGAAGGGCTCAGGATCTGTTCAGGATCATTTAAGTCAGGTAATATAAAATACCCATGCTTAGCCTTTGAAAGACTTGAATAGATGATGACGATTAGTTTTTACTGGTATTTTTAATCTGCGATGTTGACCCTGGGAAATGAGTCACTGCCTGTTTTCGTGGCTCTTAATGGGCTTTTATGTCTCCCACAGATTACCAACCCATGATTTAGTACAGAACAGGGTTCTTATTGAGTTCAGATGGCATATAAGAGCAGAGGTAGGTGAATGAAGATGTAAAATGGGATAGTACCTAGATCATAAGGAATTTCCTCAAGGGGAAAAAAAAGAATGCAGTAAAGAGGAAATTGAATCCAGGGGAAAAGAGTCATAAAAGATAATTATCTATGTTTTCTGGGAAGAAGAACACATAGAAGCATCTGCTGTGAATAGGACCCAGGTCTTTCCTGATTGTATTTCTCTTTTTAGCCACCTCCACCCTGGCTAAGCCTGGCCTGGTAAGGACCCAGAACTGTCCCACATCAGGAACCTTAAACTGCTATGTGTCACTGCTGACTTCAGTCTCCTAATCTTTCGCTTCTCTGAACCCTTCCTCCAGCTCCCCTTACTCTTGCCCTCGTGGCCAGTCGGTCCCTGCTGGCCAGTCGCTCTTGTCCTTGTTGGCCAGTGTCTGCGCCCCATCTTCTCTCCCTTTCCAGAGGGGTGTCAGCCACTAGGCGCCCAGCGTTCTCTGGTCAGGCGCCCTCGTTCTTCCCTGAAGAACATGTCTGCCATTCACACCCTCTCCAGCCCTCCTGTGCACTCAGCCCCTGGGGCTGCTGCAAGGTCACGCTCTGAGCCCGGGGCCTTCTTCCCCACTGCACATTCAGCATTCCAGTCCAGCTGCCAGAGTCGCCTCAGTCCCTGCACACGGTCCCTTGCAGGTCCTCAGGACTCCCCTCCACTCCTCCAGACCTTCACCACTCCCCACCCCACCCGAGTCCCCTCTCCCTCCCCAGACTCCGCCTTCAAAGAAAAATAGAGGTTAGCCAATAGAGGCTTTAAAACTGTTTTCTTGCCCACCCTGTGTTCCTCTCCAACAAACTTCTTCTGCCTCCTCCTTATCTCTTGCTCTCGGGGTCTCCACATCGAAAACTGTTCCCCGTGTCTCCCTTTTGACCAGCTCACCCTTCTCAATTTATTAACATGCTCAAATGCCTTGCCTTTCTGTTGGACAAACAAAACCCTCTCGACCCCGTATCCTGTTGTAGCAACGTCCGTCTTACTCTCTTAACAGCAGTGCTGCTTTTTCCTTTTTCTAAATTATGGTGAACTGTACCTCATCTAAAATTCACCATTTTAATCACTCTTAAGAATACAGCGCAGTGACGTTGAGGACATTCATATCACCACCATCCGTCCACACAACATGCCCTGTCTCGTAAAACTGAAACTCTGACCCCACCGAACGCGCACCCATCATTGCCCCTCCCCCAGCCCCTGGCAGCCACCATCCCGCCCTCTGTCTCTGAGTTTGCCTGCTCTGGGTCCCTCGCAGAGGGGACTCGTACACTAGGCGCTGTTCGGTGACCGGCTTCTTTCACTCGGCGTCATGTCTTTCTGTTGTAGCAGACGGCGGGGCATCTTAAAAGAATACCGTTTTCCAGCCGCTTCCAGTTCTTCACCTCTCATTTCCCTTCCATCCACCTGCAGTTTGGCTCCATCTCTCGCTCCTCTGATGCTCCTGTCCCCAAGGTGGCCGGTGACCTGCTGGCTGCTGAATCCAGGGGACGTGTTTTGGACCATGTCACCATGAACCTGTCGGCAGCGCTTTACATTGTGGCCCTTCTCCTTGCCTGTGGCCGCCCTCCTTGGGCTCCTGTGACGCGTTCGCACCCGGTTTTCTTCTGCTTCTCTGGCTTGTCTTTCTCCTCTCCTTCGTGATCTTTTTTGTGAGTTCTGCCCCGGACCCTGGTCTCTTTACACTCCGCGCTCTCCCTGGTTGATCTCAGCCACTACCCCCCGTCATAGACATAAAAGGTACAGTCCTTTCCTCACATTTTTTACACAGTGAGGGACGTGGGCGCTAAACAGTGGTCACAGCGCTTGGTGGCGGGGGCAGGGGGAGGCGGGCACTGGGCACTTCAAAGAACACAGAGTGGCCACGTCACTCGGACAGGAGTGCGAGTCTGTCAGGAAGGCCTTCCCGGGGGAGGTGTTGCCTGACCTAAGATCTTTGGGAAGGAGTAAGCGTTGAGTTCATGAAAAAGAAGGGAGAAGGACACTCTAGGCAGAGAAACCCAGCGAAGTCCAAGGCATGGAGATTTGCGAGAGCGTGCTGTCTTGGGAACTCTAGTAACTGCCGTTGGTGGGCACACCGACTAGCAGGCGGCAGGCAGCCAGAAAGGAAGCGAGCGTCCGTTCGGATCACCGAGGCACTAGCCTGACGGCAGTGAGAAACCATAAGAGAGTTTTAGGCAAGGACGTTAGCCTGGTCAGAAGTTAAAAGATTGTTCTGGCAGCAGAATGGTAGGAAACTGTCCCTCAGAATGTGGCAGGAGTGACGGGAAAGCCAAGAGTGGGTGGGCCGAAGGTGAAGTTCAGGTGGTGAGCTCAGCGGGCCTGGTGACCACACTGGGTGGTTCCCAGACCTGGTTCAGGCCGAGGTGGCTTGCAGCCTGGCTCTTTGGTACTCAGCCCTTCACTGTACGGCTGGTAACTGTGCTCTGAGTTCTCCGTGGCTGCCTCCAGGCCAGAAAAGGGGTAAGTAGCTGCTGGTTACTGGTGTGTGGGGAGCCGGATGTGGCCCGTGGGTTTCCTGTCTTCCGGGTTAGTTCTAGTACAGAATGTTACCTTGGCGTTATGCCTTATCTTTCTCAAAGAGTTTAGAGCATTCTCATATGACTTTACCATGAAATATCTTTGAGGACTGGGTGTGGCCCAGGAAAGTTACTAACTAACATGAAGGCAAATGTTGCAGGTCACGTATTCAACGTATTGTTATTATCCCTAGACAGTCGTCAGTCCACTCCGGCTACAGCACATCTCATTCGTTTGTAGCCAGAGCAGGGATGTCTAAGAGATTCCATGATGATGCAAGCGTATTGTCGAGCTCTTCCTATGCAGTAAGCCCGTTCTGGGCCCTGGGAAGTCCCAAACTCAGCCAGACACAACTCTGGAAAAAAGGGTTTATATGGATTAGTTAATCTCTAATTCCCTCACCCCCAAAACAAAGACTTTAGGATTAACCCAGATACATTGAAGAATGATCTCAGGGGTCTTATCAGTCCAGATCCAAACTCAGAAGCAGACCGTCTTTGGTCTGTAATACAGAGTAATAGCCATTCACCCATCACTCTGTATTGTAGTACAGAAAGTCATATAAAAATGTGGGGTAGTGATGGAATTGGCCTAATAGTCATACCCGGAGGCCAGCATAGCATTTACTAATCCGCGGGGACCTAGGAAACTAGTTTTATGTTCCTTTGCTCCCTCTGCTGGTTTTATTTCTGGAAGTAAGTGCCAAGTAACATAGTTCTTTGCTATTTATGCAGAAATTAGAATGTATTTCTATCAAAAAGTCATACACTGACTTGAACACAGAGGGGAAAAATGAGATTTTAACCACTGGAAATTCATAGTATCAATAAATTCGGTTTTTTTCTTTTCCTTCTAAGAATTATTTGGGTTAGTATGAACATATTGGAAATAGGAGGGGCCGAACATAAATTGCCAAAGCATACTACTTAACAAAAAATTAAATACATTGAATAAGTTAAATAAATTTATTAACTGTTAGGGGAATTATTGAAAGTAACAGTGTAACTATAACCAAAATAATGAAAACATGGAGAGGCATGGTTCAGTGCCAACATGCAGGTTCAGATCGTTAAGTTGAAAACTTGATTTTCGTTTACAGTGAAGACTTCCACATCCAGCAGACACGGATTTTCATCGAGTCAGCCAAATTATTAGCTCTCTGCATGATGAGGGCTGGGGTATAGGGGTGAATCAGACAAATAATGCTTGCTTATTCAACCTCTAGTCATGGAATCCAGTCGTTAAAGCGATAAATTCAGGTAGTCCATCAGGATGTTATGAGTGCCGCGAGTACTGTGAGCCCCCAGTGCCACTCACAGGACTTACATTGGGAGTAAATAACAAGAGGGACCCCCTATCCAGAGAGCTAAGGGGAGACTGCCGAGGAAGTCGTGTTTAAAGGATCCGTAAGGAGGGCGCCTGGGTAGCTCAGTCGCTAGGCATGACTCCGGATCAGGTCATGATCTCATGGTTCATGAGTTTGAGCCCCGCTTTGGGTGAGCTCGAACCCCACTTTGGGTGAGCTCGAATCCCGCTTCCGCTTCAGGTGAGCTTGAGCCCCTCATCGGGTGAGCATGAGCCCCATAGTGGGGGAACAGGAGCCCTACCTTGGTTGAGCACGAGCCCTGCTTTGGGTGAAACACAAGCCCCGGGTGAGCCAGGTTCTCTCTCTCTCTCTCTCTCTCTCTCTCTCTCTCTCTTTCTCTGCCCCTTGCTCACTTGCCCCCCTCTCTCTCAAAAATAAAAAATGAATAAATAAAAATTTTTAAAAATGAATAAATGATACCATAAGGAGAAAGAGTTGTCATCCAGGTGTGAGACCATTTTAGACTCCAGGTGTGTGAAGCGCATGCAAAGCCCAGAGTGGGAAAGTGTGAACAACGTATGGAGTCGCACGGGCGGTGTGGAGAGTCGGGGGCGCAGAGTACAGGTTGAACGTGCAGACGATATTAACAACTTTGGACAGTGTTCTCAGGCAGTGGGAAACCAGTGATGAAGCAAGCAGGGGGGTAGCATGGTTTCCACTTTAGCAAATCCCTGTGGCAGCAGTGGCGGTGGTTGGGTGGGGGTGAGAATGGATGTGCCAAAACCATTTGGAAGGAAGGCTAGGCTTGGAGTCCCACCTACCTGTTTGGACTGGGAGGTGGCGGAGGGTGTGGGGAGAAGAGGAGGGATTCAAGATTGTTTTAGGAGATTGGGAGTCCGCAGCACTTGGCATTTGGGGTGGGAGTGGCTCCCAGGTTTCCATCTGGAGCATTTGGGTGGAGAGTGATGCCATTTGCTGAAACAGGAGTGCTAGAGTTTAGAGCAGTTTGAGGAGAGAGCACCGTGCTTGGAGCTGAACATCTTCCTTCCATTTTTTCCACTCTGGCTGAAGGGTGGTGGAGTATTCTGATGACAGGGACGCCCCAGGAGTGGTGGCAAGGGGACAGCTCGATGTCCTTTTGTGGATGTCAGGAGAAAAGCATAGTCTAAGAGGTAGAGCACGTTCAGCTTTACAGAAACATCCCTCACTTCAGCCCGAGTAACTGCAGAATGTAGTAAGTGAAAGGTCAGATATTTTATTCAAGAGGCCTTGCGGTTGGAGACTCAGGTGGCTCTTGTGTAGTTACAGGGAGGCTGTTCCCCTTCCTCACCCTGCAGGGTAGGCTGGAACGTTCCGGGCGAGGTGCCATATCGCACTCGTAAAGACAGATCTGGCAGTTTCCAGCCCTGACTTTGCAGCACTCCGTGTAGTCTGTAGCTTTTGCAAGATCTGTTGTAAAAGTCTCTTAGAAATTAGCTGGGCTGTGCATTTTGGTAACACGTATTAAATTTCTAAAAATGCTGATACTCTGATCCAGTTTCATGTTTGGGAATCTCTTCTAACTCAGTAGAAACATGAACAAAGTTTTACAAATAAAAATTTTCAGCTTGGCGAAATTTAGAATAGTTAAAAGTTGAGAAAAATGTAATGGTAAGTGAAATAAGGCACATCCCTGTGTGGGGTATTATGCAACCATTAAAACCTATGTTTATGAGAAAATGTAATAGTATAGATAAATTTTATAATGACAAAAACCTTTATTTTTGAGAATAAATTCATTTATGATAGAAATTGCTCTGTCAGCCATATATTGTGAAGGTCACAGGCAGGGAGAAACACACCATGAAATGAGGGGGCAGAAAGATGGAGTCTGAAGCGAAGTCAGACGAAATGATGTCTGTCATTTCAAATATCATAAACCCGGGAAACCCCAGGTTTCCCCACAATTGCTGTGGCCCCTGGCCCTCGCACCCCGACCTAGATATGGAAGGTGAGGAAGGTGCCCTGGGTGTGGACTGCGCACAGGTGCGTGTCTGCACTGTTCTGGAAGGCAGGCTCGCTCACAGCCGTTGCCTTTCTGTGCTGCCGGACGCATCTGGAGGAAGGACTGTTCGTCAGGAAGCTGTCTGCTGAGAAGACTGCTGGGAAGGAAGAGTCCAGTAGGTCAGCAGCTCTCCTCTCCACCCTTCTGTGCCCCCCTGTGACTTAGTGTGCTGCCTCCCCACCGACCCCTACCCCAAAGCCCTGTGGGGCACCTCTGTAGTGATGGCTTACTTGTTTTGCTCATTGTCTCTCACTCCTCTCTGCCATCCGATTCAACCGGCTAGGTGCTTACACATTTATTAAGCACCTACTGTGTACCAGGCACTGCGCACTATGCTTGAATACAAAGATACAGAGCCTAAAATTTACCGCGGGGACAGATTTACAATCTGACAAGGTTCAATGCGGTGGGTGAGTATAGGGCTAGAAACCACACCCAGAGGTGGGGACCTCGCATAGATGGAGAGCGCTGAGGAAGGCTTCCTGCAGAAGTCACCTGAGCTGCACCTTGAAGAGAGAGTTTACTTGGGTGATGAAAGGTCTGATGGGCACTCCAGGCAGAGGAGTAGCCACAGGTCCCATGAGAGAATGGTTTCACCAAACAGAGTGCGCATGCCCTTCTTCTCAGAATGAATCCCATCATCTTCTGCTGTGTTTGTGTTGGTCCAGTAGGGTCTGAGACTTCCTTGGTTTCATTATATCCTCAGAGCCTAGCGTGGTATCCGCCGTGTAGAAGATGCTCAGTAGATGCTGGTTGCATTGGTTTGAAATGAGTGCTGTGAGTGCACTGGTTTGAAATCGTGGTTTGCAATTTATAAGCCAACATCCACGAGACCCCATTGTTAGGACATGTACGTAGAGCTGGGAGGGACCTCAAAATTTGTTTTTCTCCCAGTCCCATCCTACTTCCCGTCTTGAAGATTTTTCTTCCATCTTTTCCACTCTTACTGAAGGGTGGTGTAATACTCTGAGCCCTAAGGGGTGATAAATATACCCTGACTTTGACTTTCTTGAACCTGGCGTTGATTTTTCTCTTCCTGACTCTGGGTTACCAGGAACTCCCCTTCCCGGCTCTGGCCCCTTACAGCCTGATGTAATGTGGAAAAAACTAGAGATTGGTCTTGTTTTTAAAACTTGAATTGATCTCCTGATGGCTGGGATAGTTTGGGAACAGGCTGATGACTGCCTCAAGGCTGACAAAACAGAGGACACTGTCACAGATGGTATAGATGGGGTCTCCTGCACTACAATCATAGCTGACACTTACTGAGCGCTCCCCATGTGCTAGGCACTATTCTGTATGTTGATGTGTATATTAACTCATTTAATCTCAACAAAAGTATTGTCATCCCTGTTGTACAGATGAGGTTTCTGAGGCACAAAGACATTAAATAATTTGCCCAAAGTCACTTACCTATAGGAGTTGAGCCTAGGATCTGGTTCCAGAGCCTGTGCACTTACACTAACCACATCTAAACTTCCTATTGCTTCACCATAAACTATCCTCAGCCCATAGTCACCAACAAAGAAGGCCTGCTTCTCATGGTGCGGTGCTTATAGATGTGGGTGTGTACTGGTAGGGAGTTGAGAGGGATCCATCACTTGGCACATGGTAAGCCTTTTTTAAGGTTTTCCATGTTTATTCTGACAGGATGAACAGCCCACCCAATTAAGTCTTTAATTACGTCAAATAAGCCTTTCTAACTATTCTTTTTACTAGTGCCCACCATTATTTAAATCTGATATGATGCTTTAAAGAACCTACCCACTTAATATGTTGTCTTAGTCTATTCAGGCTGCCCTAACAGGCTATCATAGGCTGGGTGGGTTAGAAACAACAGATATTTGTTCTGGGAACTGGGAAGTCCAAGATCAAGGCGCTGGCTGATGGAATGTCTAGTGAGACCACTTCCTGGTTTATAGATGGCTGCTTTCTCACTATAAGCTCACGTGACAGGAGGGACTGAGGAGCTCTCTGGGATCACTTTCATTAAGGGCACCAACCTCAGTCATGGGGGCTACACCCTTATGACTTAATCACCTCAGAATATCGAGGATTAGGTTACAACGTAAGAATCGGGGGGGGGGGGGCACAAACACAGACTAAGGAGAGGAAAAAATACATTAGTCATCTTTCCCTTTTCTGTCCCCAGTGGCTTAACCAGTCAAGTAAGACCATCTCCAGAGCGTCTCCTTGAGATGAGCATTCACTGACCTAAAAGATGTGAGGAGTAGAATAAAGGCTGTCCCACAGACAGCATTGGTCAACTAGGAAAAGAGATGCCACATGCCTGTTCCAGGTGCTAGGAACAAGGCAAAGAACATTCATGTACTTACTTCAATCATTTGCTCACTTGTCTGTGTTTATTGAGTGTCTCCCGTAAGCTGAACAGAATTCTAGATCCTAGAGACACTGTGGTGAACAAGCCAAACCCTGGCCCTCCAAGAGCTTATATTCTGTGGGGACAGTAGACAATAACTATGTGTTCTGAAGAAAAAAATAAAACCATAGAGAGGAGAGTGGTAAGAGTGGCCAAGGAAGGTCTCTGTAAAGAGGTGGCATCTGAACAGGGATCTTCGTGAAGTGAGGGCATGCCCCAGTGATAATCTGGAGGAAGAGAATCACAGGCAGAGGCAACATAGTGCAAAGAGCTAGAAGTGGGAATGAACCTAGCATGATGAAGGGGCATCCAGCGTGATTAGAGCAGAGGCGGTGGGGGGATGCGGGGGAAGCTTCACAGTAGGGGCAGGAGCTAGATCGCACAGGGTCTTGAAAGGCCATGGAGAGGAACTTTGCATTTTACTCTGAACGGGATGGGGAACCATTGGAGGGATTAGAGCAAGGGGTGTCATAATCTGCTTTGTGTTCTTTGGTGGTCGCTTCAGCTGCTGTGTGGAGAGCAGACTACAGAAACAGGAGTAGAAACGAGGAACCTGTGTAGGAGGCCGTTCACACAGTCTTATAGTTTGGGGCTTTTTTATTTTAACTTTTCGTTTGGAAATAATTTCAGACTTTAAAGAAGCTGCAGAATAGTGCAGAGAGTTCTGTACATCCTTCACCCAGATTCCACGGACGTTAACATCTTTGAAAACTACAGCACAGATACCAAAATCAGGAAGTTAACGTTGACAGAGTCCTGTTCCCTAATCTACAGGCCTTACTCACATCTCTCCAGTTATCCCACTAATTGCCTTTTCCTGGTTCACAGTCTGATCAGGACCACATGCTGCATTTCCTTATAATGTCTCTTTAGTTTCCTTGAACACGGCACAGTTCTGAGTCTTCCTTTTTCTGTCATGACCTTGGCATTTTTGCGGTCATTCTTGGCATTCTAGCCAGAATGTCCCTCCCTTGTAGAATGTCCCTCCATTTGATGTTTCCTCTTGGTTAAATTCAGGTTATGCATTTTTTATGTGAATACCATGGAAGTGATGTTATGTCCTTCACAGTGGATCGTATCAAGAGGCGCATGATGTTGATTTGTCCTGTTTCTGCTGATGTTAACTTTGATCATTTGGCTAAGGTAGTGCGTGCCAAGTTTCCCCACCGTAGTCACCCTTTGTAATTCATAAGTATTTTAGGAGGAAATATTTTGAAGCCGTGTAAATACTATTTCTCATTATGTGTCTGCCCAGTAATTTTACTATCCACTGATGACTCTTACCAGAAACAGTCGTGACTGTGGTGCTTGCTAGATTGTGCTTTTTCTAGTCCTTTTCTCTTCGACACTTTTTGGTTGGGATTTTATGGTAAGGAAAAGCTTTCATTTCTCCCCCATTTATTCATTTATTTTTTAAATTGTTTATACCAGTATGGGCTCACGAGTTCTTAATTATTTCTGTGTGTGAGGATTCATTACCACCATTGATTTATTTTCTTGTTCACATTGTCCCAGATTTGACCAGTGGAACACTGGCTTCTTCACGGTGGTGTTTCTGACCTTTTGACCTGTCCCTTTGCTTTTTGATAACCACGTCTTGATATTTCTGACTCATGTTGTAGACTACCTGCCTCAGCCCTAGAATTAACATTCATACAGCCTCGTTTCTTTCATTGAAGAATAGATAGTATGAGGGGATACTTCTAGAAGCCAAACTCAGGGTGCCATGCGTGCTCACTGTTAATGGCAGGGTGGAGGGATCATTGCTTCTGGGCCCTCAATAGACAGAGCTAGAAAATATGTGTGCACTCACACATCTGTAAGGATTTCTGTAACTTTTATGTGATGTCATACGGATACTTCCAATTCCATTCTAACACCAAAGAGTTTATTCTAACCTCCCCCCAGCTGTAACTCCTATTATGAGTGAGAAAGTCAACTATCATTATCCTTGATGTATTTACTTGTTCAATCCTAAAGTACAGAATAGGTTCAGAATTGCTAACCTATAACTCATGTACAAACCTACTAACTAAAGTACTGTATTTGTGTACAAATCTTATATTTTGCCTTCGACTGTGTAGTCAAATTACTATTTTCCAAAGTTACTTTGGAAGTAACTCGCCCCCTCCCGCCTTTAGTGTGGTTATTGTATCATTCATTTGTAATACAGTTAGGTTCACTTGTTCCTGTTTATATTCTATTTGGGGTCCACACCCTGTCCTGCCAACACACTCCTTGTTAATTTTATTTACTTATTTTTGAGTATGTGAAACAATATGATTCCAAAACCCAGAACCAAACAAAAAGTACACTCAGGAAAGTGCCAGTCTGCTTCACCCCTTCTCCATGGCCGTGCCCAAGCACCTGCTGAAGTTAACACATCTCATTCATTTATTTCCCCTTTTTTCTTAGATGAAAGGTAGTGCAATATAGCTGTTCTTTGGCACGTTGCCTTTTACACTCTACAGTGTATCCTGGAAATCACTTTCTATCCACGTAGATGATCCTGTTCGTTCTTTCTCATAGCTGCGTAATACTGTGTGGATGTACCATAGTTAATTCACCCACTCTCTTATATGAGCATTCTCCTTGTGCATATGTATATATGTATTACTTGGTGGGGATGGGGACAATATCTTCACGATAAACTCCTGAAAGTGAGAGTAAAAGCTAAGCACAGGTATGGCTTGTTGGATACGGCCTTCCCCATTGTACTGGTTTGCGTTCTCATCAGTGATATATGAGAGTGTCTTTTTCCCCCGAAGGCTTTCCAACAAAATATGTGTCATGCTTTTTAATTTTCTAGGAAAGAATTTTGATAGTGGCTCTTATGCAAGGATGGTAGTATTAGAGGTGGCGAGAAGTGCTTAGACTTTAGGTATCTTTGGAAAAAAACAATTTAGAGTTTATAGTGGATTGCTTTGGAGGCTGATGGAATAGTTCCCCACCCGAGGTCTTCTCCAATTCTGGTGAAACATAAGGCATCAAGATTAACAGCCTAAGGTAGTAACTTCTTTTTATTTGCCTGATTTATGAAGCTTTTGGTGACTCTCACCTTCCTCTTGGGCCAGCCTTATTACATATCCCAGTAAGTATATGGCATTATAATACCTAATGCTAGGCACCTGGGTAGCTCAGTTGGTTGAGCATCTGACTCTTGATCTTAGCTCAGGTCTTGATCTCAGGGTTATTAGTTCAAGCCCCACATTGGGCTCCATGCTGGGTTTGAAGCCTACTTAAAAAAAAAAAAAAAAAAAAGGCTCTAACAAATAATTTCTAACATTCCAGTGGCTTCGTGTAGCAGAAGTTTGTCACTCTTGTGACAACTCAGTGCGGTTGTTTTTGTTCATTCTGGTTCAGTCTGGTTTGGATTTACAGCTCTATTCCATGTGGTGATTCAGGGACTCTGGCTCCTTCTAGAATGTAGTTTCTCCATGCCCTGGGGTCTTGGAGTCCTCGAGGAGGAAGTACGAGGAGAAAGTGAAAAAGGGACTGCTCCGGTCTAGAAGGAATGCAGATTACTTTCTGGATTCAGTTGCTGAGAACTGGTCACATGCCCCCTAGATGCAAGAGGGCCCCGTAAATGCGGTCCCTGCAGGACAGCGGCTTTCCAGGGAGCACTCCATATATGGAAGGGGAAGTATGGATCTAGGTGGACGATTAGCTGACTCTGCCACAGGTATTTAACAAAGTAAGCCATTGGGTACCGTGTGGGAATAAATAACATGTTTTGCAGGATGGAATATCCTGAAATTACTGAAGCATGGTTAAATTTAAAAAGTACAGTGCAGCCCCCCCCAAATCTGCGGGGGACAAGTTCCAAGACCCCGCAGTGGATGCCTGAAACTACAGATACCACTGAACCCTAGATATACCGTGTTTACATACACTGTAATGAAAGTTACGCGAACGTGGCCTGCCTCTGAAAACATCTTGTACTGTGCTTCCCCCTTCTTCCTGTGACGAGGTGAGATGATCAGATGCCTTTGCAGTGAGATCACGTGAGATGGATGGCATAGCGTTAGGCTACCGCTCACCATCTGAGGGTCCCGCAGAAGAACGATCATCTACTTCCGGACCACAGTTGTCCACGGGTACCTGAAACCCCGGGAAGTGAAACCATGGACAAGGAGGGACTGCTGTAAGCATGGAGTTCAACAGCAGGAAGCCAAGAGGAGTTATATAAAAGGAGAAGCAATATTTAACTTTGAAGGGTCAGTAAGTCTGGTAGAGGAGTTCCAAGTAACAAGGATGGTGGATGAAAAAAAGATTCATGTGTTTTCATTCATCTGCTCCTTCATTCATTCAAGAGACAACCCCAGAGCCTGTCTGCTGCTGGCCCCGTGCTCCGAGCTGTTATGTGGCTGTGGGGGAGGAGATGGGAGTGTCGGGGGGGGCCCCCTGCAGGTACACTGGTGGGTTGGGGTGTTTACTCCTTCGTGGGCAGGAATAGGTACCAGCAGAATGTTACACAGGTATAGGGAGAAGCTATTAAGCATAAGCCAGAATAGTGGGATTTTTTTTTTTTTCCCTTTTGATCTTGGGGAGAAAAAAACAACAACAGCAACCTTCTGAGAATGTTATGTGAAAGAAACTTTCCTAAAAGCTTTTAAAGTGCAGCACTTTGTTAGAACAAATTGATAATCTAAATAAGAAAAAGGCAGATTTTAAGAAACAAGATGGTATTTTCTGTTCTTTTCAGAATATAATATTTTCCAATAATGTAAAAAAATGAGTATTTCTCACATTCTTAAGTGTTAGTAGGCTTTGTGCCCATATTATGTGGAAAAAGTTAATATTGTTCTCATCATGCAGGAGTTTGATTTATAAGGGGACTGCCAGAGAAAGATCTGTCATAGTATTTCATTGCCGCACCGGTAGAGTAATGCTAATAATCAGCGTGTGTGTACCTCACACTACAGTTTACTGAGGGGTCCTATGTAACGGATCCAACCTCATTATCACCACAACCTATGAAGTAGGTAATGGCCAGGTTGATATTATCATTAGTTGCATGCAGATGTTCGGACGTAACCCCATTATCCCCATTTACAGTCGAGGAAATTGACCCTTAGGGATGTACATGATGTGCCCCAAATCTGTAAATTTAAATTCCCAAAGAGAGGAAATAAATTTTAAATTCCGATGTTGTAGTCTAATTATATCTGTGCTGAAGAATGAAGAATCTGGGGCTCCGGGGTGGCTCAGTCGGTTGGGCATCCGACTTTGGCTCGGGTCAGGTTCTCACGGTTTGTGGTTCGAGCCCCGCGTCAGGCTCTGTGCCGACAGCTCAGAGCCTGGAGCCTGCTTCCGATTCTGTGTCTCCCTCTCTCTCTCTGCCCCTCCCCTGCTCACGTTCTGTCTCGCTCTCTCTCTTGAAAATAAATATTAAAAAAATTTTTTTAAAAAGAGTAAAGAATCCAACTAAGCTATTGAAAACTCCATTTACTTCTCATCTGTTATTGTCAGGGTGGGAGGTAGACAGAAGTTAAGGAAATATGGTTAATACTTCCAAGTAGTGTGATATTTTCCATTCTTCGAATTATGTCTCTTGTCTGTCAATTAATTGCCTTTTTCATTTCCTTTGGTTTTTATATAATTGATTTTATGGTATATTAAGTTTTGGGGAAAAATGCTGAAAGGGCAGGACTTTTATTCTGGGAGTCCATTTTCTTCTCTTCGGGGACTTACTTGTGTGTTCTCTAAGCAGAAGAACTACGCTAGATCCTAACGCCTTTGCATTCACATTTATTGGTGAATGCTGTTGTTGCCGGGTGACGAATGTCCCGCTGTGTCTGTTCTCTCAGGTGGGGTGACTGCTCTCTGTTGGGACCCCGTCCAGCGAGTGTTGTTCTCCGGCAGCTCCGATCACTCCGTTATCATGTGGGACATCGGCGGGAGGAAAGGAACAGCCATCGAGCTCCAAGGACACAAGTAAGGCTGCTGGTGCTTTTACTAAAAACTCTGAGAAAAGATTCCCTTCTGAAAGCCTAGAACAAAGGCGTGTGCTTCAGTCTCTGTGGCAGGATCTTCGCATGGGAAGGAACCCAGCAGGCACTCAACTAATGGCCACTTTGAATTGTATGTGTAAATCATCTAAGTATGTTTATTTATTTACATGTCACCTTGTTTAATTCCATAGAGGACTTGACAGCGCCTACAAAAACAGTGAAATAAAATAATGGCAGCAAACAAATAAAAGGTAAAAGTGAGAACCAGGGAGACCTAAGAGTAAAAATTAGAGAGAGAGAGAGGAAAAAAAGCTTAAAAATAGAAGCCATGGAGGCCTACAGAATTTCTGTAATTGAGTTCAGATGTGGTGCCAGGACTCCCGGCAGCTTGAGGAAGAGGGGAGAGATAATATTCTTACACAATAGATTTTGTACTTCACCACATATTTATTGAAGACTCGCTTTGATTCCTATCAGGCCCTCTTCTTCCTTGAGGAACGATTTCACGGGCCGAGAGGAAAAGCAAAGGCAGCTTTGCGTTTCCTTGGAGCAGACTCTTTGCCGTGTGCTGAGAGCCACTAAGGAATTTTTTTTGATGCAGATTCCTGGCCCCTGTCTTTGGAGATTCCGGTCACCAATGTGGAGCTGAGGCACCTCTGTTGTTCGCAGCCTCCCAGGCAGCTCTCCTGGTGGCCCTCAGACCACACTCTGATGGCTGCCCACAGGCCCCGGGGGCACATACTGGCCATGTGCGGAAAAGAACCATAGATTTGCTTCAAAGCTCTAAGCTCGTCTGAATTGTTTTTAACTTGGAAAGTTTCCACAGTGATGTTAGCAGCAACTCTAGACATCCGTAAACAAATGTTAGTGGGGCTCCCAGGAACTGACTGGTGTTAGCCAACATTAGCTCTTTTTGTAAATCTGCCCGGAAGCACTCGTTTTAAAATGTTCCCCTAAGTAGTTAAATTTTGCAGTTGGGATTATTACTGATTGAATTTTAGAAGGCCCCTGCACAAGTCATTATTTCAGTGTTAGAATTTAGTCTTAGAGAGCTACTTATTAGGCCTCCTTTCCCACATTTGAGAACAGACCCATTGTCTGGGGCCATGTCTGGCTTGTGGGGCCACTCGGACCTCGTCATCAGCTCATTAAGAGGAATCGTTCCCTTTTGCTTATCTCCATGGCAAGGGGACATACATCAGTATCATATGAAAGGAGTTGACATCATCCGTGTAAGTGAAGAAAAGGAGAAGGCAAACAGTCCTGTTTAGTAACGCTCAGTTATTATCCACTCTGCCAGGTAATTCTGCCACCTCAGGCTGTCTCAGAGAAATAAAATGCCAGTTTTGGATGAAGAGCAGTAATATTTGTTGGTCTCACTCAGATGAACTCATAACTAGTTTCATTTTTGCACCGTGGTTAATAAAGACTGCAGGCAATCTTGCATGACCCATCCTCAGGGCGGCAAAGTATGACAGTGCTCAACACCAGCGTCACTGGGTGCCAAGTGCCCTCTTGCAAACTGTTCTGGAAAACTTGCGCCTAGAGTTTGGTAAGAAAGGAAAAGCTATGAAGTTGAGATACAGTCTCTCAGTCCCAGAAAAATGGAACCTGGGCTAATAGGTATTCTAGTTTCTAAGGAATGCAGACCTGACCTTTTAGAAAATGGAACAGACTGTACTTGGGAGTCCATCCTGTTACGCTGTACCCTTAGAACCTAGTGGGCCAGCAGGCTGGTGAGATCAGGAGCCACTGGTCAGCCCTGGCTTTAAACAGGAATAATGGCCGTAGGCCTTTGCCTGGGGCTTTATTTAACTCAAGCTGAGAAAGGAATGACGTGAACTCTGTGGTCACCATCACTGGGCCTTAGCCTGGGAGGGGCCGCCTGGTGTCACACAGCTGGGAGAGATGAACTTCCTCAGCATCAGTTGGTGTTGACCCTGTTAGAGTGGGTTTGAGTGCCCGAGGTGAGGACGGGGAAGACACCAGAGCCGCTGGAAGTGGGAGGTTGGGACTCACAGAAGGTGGCGGAAGGAAAGGGGCCAGGGCAGCAGGCAGGAAGGGGAGCATAGCGCCACATGGCCACCATTGCTTTGTCCTGAAAATTGGCCACTGGATTGGTGTTCAGTGATTGTTGTCTTTGAATGGAGCTTAGTATTTTGCCAGAGAGCTTCTGAAACTCACAGGGACCTCAGTGTAATCTTCCAAGAACCCTGGATATGTAAGAGGGAAGCCCGATGTCATTTTTTAGATGAGAATATTGAGCTACCACCCTCAAAGCCTCCAGCTGGTAGCTTGGGTCTCTCAAACCTTCTTTCAGTCCAAGAAAGCTACTTAGAGCCTTCTTTGCATCCTGCACTATACTAGGTACTGGGGCAGAGAAATGAGCATTGACTAACAGATGGCCCCTTCTGTGCTCCATGATGTTTTTTTGGTCTCTTTTCCACTCTAGAGGCCAAAGAGTTTCTTCGTGGGGCCCGAGGCTGCCCCTAGCTGCCCTACAATTCCTTATGTTCCCACCTTCCCCTCAGGGAGACTCTGGGTGGTCAGAGTTCCAAATCAGGCACCGAATTGGTGAGCTTGGGAACTGGGCAGAGCCGACCAGACCAGAGAGCCCCAGAGGAGTGGAAAGACCACCTTCCCCTTTTGTGGGAATATCCGACCCCGATGTGAAGGGGCAGCTTTACGGGTCTTCTGTCCTGGGTCCTGTGGCTTCATTCCATCCTTCAGCAGAAATAAGACATTTGTGCAACTAATTTGATCTGGTGTGTGAAAAACCCATCAAAGCAGAGAGAGCTTTAGCACTAGAGTAACTGAAATGTTTCCAAGTCCAAGGGAAAAAAGCTAAGAAAGTATACTTCTATACAATATTCTCTGCATTTGAAACATTTTGATATTTTTATTCCCTGTAGCAAGTGGACCATGATTGTGTGCTAGCTCTGTGGAAGGAAAGGCAAAGAAAAGGTTCCAGTTTCAGGGACCAGTTATGTTTCTGAAGTATCCATTACCAGTTGGATGGATATTACAGAAGCATAAGCCTGGACATTTATTGTCCCATGCCCACCGTGTCAAACCTAATAATGATACTTGGGCTTTTTAGATCCTTTTTTATTCTTAGATAATACCTGTCATTTCATGACCAACTTTATGACCATAATTTTCCTTTCTAGCAGTATTTTTCTCAGGCTTTTAAGACTTTGTGGCAATTTAGTTTAACGGTAACTCGATTTAAAGCACAGATGAACTTTTTGGGATGGAACCCTCCACCAACACTGGGATCTTCGGTTATGGGGGACGTGGTCACAGCCCCGGCTGTTGGCACACACGGCCTGTGTATTTGCTTCCTTTTTCCATAGTCCCAGCTCTTGGTTTTTCTCTTCCGACTCCTAGCATGTATAAGACTTTTGTTACAAGCATCTTCAAAGCCTTTTTGTAAAGAGAGGGACTAGTCAGTGGGGCATCTGGGTGGCTCAGTCAGTTAAGCCTCCAGCTCAGATCATGATGTCACGGTTCATGAGTTCGAGCCCCACATCAGGCTCTGTGCTGACAGCTCAGAGCCTGGAGCCTGCTTCAGATTCTGTGTGTCTCTCTCTGCCTCTACCCCGCTCACACTCTGTGTCTGTCTGTCAAAAATAAATGAACATTAAAAAAAAATTTTTTTTAAAGAAAGGGGCTATTCGTCGATAAATATCCATCGGCAGAATTTGTACCTTTCCCTCTTTATCAGGTAAATTTCCTGTCAAGTTAGGAAAGGAAGTAGAATTCTCACATTCATCCTTTCCTGGGTTTGGGGAAGGAGAGGAAGGGTCAGGAGAGCAAGGTTTCTCTCTTCGCGAATCTCAGATTTAGGAGCATTTCTCATTGTATCACTGGAGAATTATTAGGATACAGGGGAAGAGATTTTTTTCTATTTCTCACTTAACTAATGCATAATAGATCAAAGAATTCAAAATTAGGGTTTTCACAGAGAGTGGAATCTTATCCGAAGGGTGGTGCTCCGTGGTGTGGTCATTAATTGCTGGCCTCTGGATCAGGCCAGGCTGTATTTGAGCCAGCCCTTCTGGCTCTAAGCAGGGCTCTCTATCTCTCTGATCCTCAGTTTCCTCATCTCTAAAGTAAGGATAATATTGGAAAGGAAAACCCTCAAAGGTTGTCAAAAACCATAAACGATATAATGCATGTAAAATAATCAGCACAAGAGTAAGGGACAGTAAGTGACAGGTGTTAAGAATATTCTTGTTAATAGAAATTACAGTAATTTGTAAATCAAGCTTTTGGATAGGATTTGTATTTCTCTCTGAACATAGCATTTTAAGTGGAAGTATAGCCACATGTACCTACTCCCTCAATTTATATTACACTCAACAGAAGTTTACTGATCTCTGTCTATATACCAGACTTTATAGCAGACACTTCGGATATGAAGGGCACTATGGCAACAGCCACTGCCTGAATGGTGCTATAGAGGCATGAGAATGGGGACGAGGTGGGACAGTTTGCCAGTTGTACTGAAAAATGGGAAGCCTCAGTGGAGGGAGTCACTCTTGATTTGGATCTTAGGAGATGAATGTGTTCTCATTGTTCTCAGGATCAGGAGGTTACCCAAAACAGAACTGCATGAACTCAGTACAGGGTTTTCAGGAACTTGCAGGCGGATGGGAGGGCAGTGGCTACTCTGATCTTCTGTCTTAGCCGGTAAACAGCCAAACGTTGCCAATCTCGAACCAGCACTCCCAGTAGGATCCTATGTTCAGGTTCAGGCTGGCCGTGATCCAAGGATTCCCAGGGAGGCAGATCCATCCAGGGTCCCTTTGGTGTGAGATGGCCCCAAGTATCTGTTATCCGAGAGACCTCACGTGTGGATTACTCACAAGCCTTTTCTGGTCCTTGGAGGTTTGGGGAGACTTATGAATATGGGGGCTCTGAATATAAGAAAGCGAGTTCTCTGGGAGCAGATGCATGACTGATTAGATTTTCACCAAGTAATCTAGGACTTTTCATCAAAGAAATGAAAGCTGCTATACTACTCTTAGGATGTAGAAGAGGACCTAAGTTGACATTTGAGCAGATGTTACCTTATGTCTGAAAATCTGTTTCAGTAAAAAGAATAAAGGCTTCTCTACCCTTTTTCCTTAACAAGCATCAGACACAGCACCGGCCTCAGGGGCATGCTACCTGTGCAGTCACACAGGGCCCCATGCTTGGATGGGCCCCCTGCTTGGATGGGCCCCATGCTTGGGTTAATGTCCTGCTGTCACCATCTTGTCATTGTTAGTACATTTTTAGCAAGGGGCCCTGCATTTTCATTGTGCATGACGCTCCCCCCCCCCTCCCAAATTATGTAGCTAGGCCTACTAAGGCCTGTGTTCCCTCTAGGGCTGGTGAGAAGGGAAATGAGGCCATTGCCAGTAAGTGTCGTCTTTGTAGCTGGCAGATCCTGGTAGTCGTGAAAAGTGAGGCTTTTGTGCACCGGTAAGAGCATTTGCAATGCAGTACTTGGAGCTCTCACCCGTGGAATGATAACCAGTTTTGAAATGCTTTCCAGTATAAATGCTACACTGATGTCAGATGAAACATGAATGTAAGAAGAAGGTATCTTTTGTTCTTTATAACCCTCAATCTGTGAACCTGGGGATGTTCCCTTACCTCGTTTTTAACTGCAAGGTGGTTAGAGTGTGAATCCTTAAATCAAGAAGTCCCCGAGCAGCTTTATTACAAAGCTTGGAATCCAGCATTCATCACTGTGTTCCACTCATCTGTGTTGGCATATTAACAGTATTGGAGTCCCATAAATTATGTATTGGTTGCTGAATGTTGCTGCCAGCTATGAGTGGCAAAGCAGTTCCTTCTGTAGCTTATTTTGGTTTTACAAGATCACTGATGTGTATCAAGATGCCTTAACAAATGAAAAGTTGTTCAAATCACCGGGTTACGAGTCTGTTCAAGTAGATAGATTTTCCTTCTTGCCCTTGAATGTCAGAATGGTGGCGCTCCATACTTTAAAACGTGTGCAGTAGCAGCCAAGAGAGATAGAAAACAGTTGACTCTTTTGTTAACAAATACCCGGTGAAAATTTTATATTAGTCATTAATTACTAAAGGGACTAGTAAGATGTTACACCAGTTCAAAGGAAAACCCAAAGAACAGACGTATGCGTAGACAATGGAGAACTGAAATGAATTGGTAGGTGGATTCACAGTTGGCTTCTTCTGTGGGAGGGGGCGGGCAGGGGGATTAGTTATATCATCACTGGAAAGGTTCATTTGCAATAATACCAGGTTCGTGTAACTTACAGAGTTATAAAATAGCAAAGTTAATGGTACTGAAAGATGCCGACCCCTACAGAATCAGACAACCCCAAAAGGTATGCTAGGTATTACCTGATACTCCATTTGAAGATACCAGTAATTTCTTTTTGCCCATCTCATTCCTTCACAGTCTGCCTGATAGTTCTTCCCCCACCCCTCCTGTAATCATAATAATCTCAAAGATTATTCTTGATCACAAAAGGTTGGTCTCATAAGGTTTGGCCTAATTATTTACATTGTACGGTGAGAGTGTTAATTAGCCATATAGGTCTTCTTGGTTTGCTTTGCAAATAATAGAGCCAAAGAGTATTAAACAATAACTATCAAGCCTGCAGAATTAACTTCTGCCTGCAAGTTTTTATAAGGAATCTTGGATTGGGCTTTTCAAAGCCTCTGTTATTGGCTGTACCAAGATTAGGAAAGCTAGCCCAAAAGATTCTGCACCATATTTCACCTGTGGTATTTACAGCTTTGGTTGAATTCCTCGAGGTTGCCAACGTTTGCCAGGTCCCTGGCCTGGTAGTTTCCTTACTATCTGTAAGGCCAGGACCCTGCAAACCCAGTACTAGGCCAGTTTTCCTGGGAAGACTTTGTAGGCATTGGCGCCATAAGTTCAAGTGGCTAGTCATATCTGATTCGATGAGCATCATTCTGTAATATGACACTCCAGGTAAGGACCTGGTTGCCAAGTCATGTCCTTTGGATGGAGGCTAACTGAACCTACAAAATAAATATATTGCCATTAAATTTAAGGGGGTTCAGTATTACTTTTTTAATTCCGGGAGAATCATTGAAAACTGGATGTCATGTTTAAATGTTTCTTTAGCTTATAAAAGCAGAGTTTACAAGACTGTAGGTTAGACGTAGGGTAAAAAGTAAGAGAAAAGGCAGCCTCATAGATCCAAAGGACATTTAACAATATTCCAGACATATAACCACAGCAAAATGTCCCTCTTCAGTTCATTCAGTCCTGTGTAATTAATTCTTGTTCTGCTGGTTCTTGCTTTAGTAGTCTGCATTCATGAAGCCATCTGCAGCCAGACTAAAAAGAGTCCAGAAATCCAAGGAAATCCAGACTTGGTCCACTAGCACAGCTTACAAATTGTCTAAGTTGTGTCAGCTCTGTAACCTTTGCCCGAGAGTCTGTTCTTTGAAATAGCAATATTTTAAAATACCTGGTACATGTCGTCCTTTTCTGTGAAACTCTCGAGATTCTCCTTTCTGGCCTGTAGCTTATAACAGAGCCCTCAGGCAAGCATCAGAGTGAAACAAAAGTTATCTATAGATTATAGAGACTTTAATGGTTAGGTTTTTTGTTTTTGTTTTTTTTTTTTTTTTACTGTGACAGATAATATCATAAGGGAGGAGAATAAAATTCTCTATTGAGATAGCCTACATAAGTGTTTCCCAAGAGTTTTGATCATTATTTCCCCAGAGGGGAAAACATATTATAGACAATGAGAGCTCTGATTAATCTCCAGGGTCCTCCCATAAAATATGCAACTTTAGAAATACTTACATATTAATAACATCTTATCTATACTGACTTGACCTAGGGAAGACTGAGCATCTCTTGTGATCTGACAACTCGTCCCATGAAACTCTTAAAATAGCAACACACCAAACGAATACAGTTATTTATAGCATCTCTCTTTTTATGAGGCAAAGGAACACATCTTTACAATTCTCAAGGATCCCTCCAGGAAATCTCAAAGATAGCTGTAGGTATAAAAAGTATCCCAAATTTTTTATTTTATTTTTTCAAAAGACAGGGTACAGTCTGGGAAGGCAAAATCAAAAGAGTTGTCAGAGATGTTTCTGGGACTTTAACCAAGTCAACATAAAGCTCTGAAAATAATTGTGGTGACACACAAAATCTTTGCTAGCTAGGCAGATTCTATAGAAGGTAAAAAATATCCTTTTGCATTGTAGTCAAAGGCATTAATCAGTAAGGCAAGGAAGCAGGCCATCAAAACTGAGGGAACTACGCCAAGATTTTAATGCATTTTATTGCTCTTTTTTCAGACTCGAGTATTATAAACCAAAGCAAATAAAATTCACGTTCCAAGTTTTATCCTTCATTTTTCTTTCTCATATTCTGGAACAAATTTATACTTTACTTTAGAACTGCCTTATTCATCCATATTCTCTCAAAAATGTACAATGGAGTTTTCCAGAGGCTGCATGACGAGTGGCATCAGAATAAATGCAGAAAGAGATGGTTATCTGGCTCGCTCCTGTGAAGCCACATACTATTTAGAAAGAATGGCAGAAATGTTCAACAGTGCCATTTTTGTCATCAAAATTTGTCACTTTGGGAAGTACCGTTAATTTTCATCAAATATATGTGATTTATATTAAGATGGAATGGATTCGTTGCTAATTCCAAATGAATCGATATTTTTTTTAATTCTCAATTCTGACTTCAAATACAATAAATATTGATAGTTATCACTTATTTAAACCAAAGCTCTTTGGTGTCCTCAAATAAGTTTTAAGAGTGCAAAGGGGTCCTGAGACAAAAAAGTTCGAGAACCATTGCTTTAAGACGAAACTGTTCTGTTTTCTCTTTGAAAAACCAAAGCCCACACATCGTCATATCTTGTTTCCATTACTGCCCCTGGCATAGTCCATCCATAAACCATCCATTTTAATTATAATAATTAACCAAAGTAACTAGTGTATATCTCCTAGAGAAAATTGGGAGGAGGGAGGATGTGGGTAATTGAAAGCTGTCACATACAAGCATCCGAGCAGACCAGCAAAGCTCAGGAGCGCACACCACAGAAATTTCTCTTGCAACATATGCCACTTTTATGTCTCCTTACGGTGGCACACGTGGACGTGTTCATTGGTGACTCACCTAAGTTGCAGCCTGTCTAGGATGTACAAAATAAAAAGGAAGTATATATAAGCTTAATACTATGCTTTGTAATCAAAGTTTCAGTATTCTGACTTACTTGGAAATTATCTAAGTGGGTATCTAGTGATTGTTTATCAATTAGTTCAACCTAATAGTAATCCATTTTAAGTTACCTAAAGATCTTAGGGATTATCTGTAAGTTGATGTGCCATAACACATAATTGCTAGTTATAGAGAAACTTTATCAAAACAATTAATTCAGTTGAGTTCAACACGAATTTATATTTTTAATAGTCTTAAGCATTATATAGGCATCATATTCGCTTGTTTGACCACTTATCCTATATACACTTATAAGAAATCAACCCCATTAAAATAAGTTGTACACTTGTGTTATACTTAACACTGATAAATAAGAAAAGGACTAGCTGTGTTTTAAAATGTAACCATACTAGTCTCATATGCCAAAGAATTAGCCTCAATTCTCTGAACTTAGGTTCTTAAAATGTTATTGAGTTAGTATTTTGTGTAAAATAATTTCTAAGTCTAGTAAACTTCAAGTTTTAGAGGCTCAATTTCCTTTTTTTCTGTTAAATTTAGGAAGAATGAATTTCTATAAACATTTGTTTCTCTTTATAAGCCGAATAGAACAAGTTCTTATAATTTAAGAAGTACTATAATCTAAAAAGAAGAGAAATTAAAACAAGAAAAAAGAAATAATACTGTAATCTAAGTTATTGACACCCTCTGGAAATACAATAATACTCCATATACGAGAGGGACAGGCCTTACTGAAGTGTAGACGCAGACACACGGGGCTTTAACAGCATCTGTTCCACAACTTCAGCTGCAGGGCAAAAGGAAACACGAAAGCACACAAAAAAAAACCCAGTCCAGATTTCAAGGAGTTGTTCTCCTTCCCAGTGGGCACAGAATCCTTAATTGATTTGAGCTCAAAATAGAAACATAATCAGAAACAACCAAGAAGCCAGTTTCCTATTCCCTCACCCAATGGAGAATAATGTATATAACTTTTTGTTAGTGATGCTCAAATTGTCAGACCACGGAACTGGTCTTGGCTTTCCCCAAGAAGGAATAATTCATCAGCCATGTATGAACTAGAAAGAAAAATAAAACACAAAATGAGTAGAGAGGAAATGAAAACTAGAGAAAATAGAGAGTCAGCAAAACTCAAGTCTATTGCTGCTTTGGTTTCACTCTGGAAGCCAAGAAATGGCACCCTTTGGCTTAAGCCACCATGATGTGCCTCACACCTCAGGCAACATGGTTTACCTGGATCTGGCAGGAATGCAGTGGGCATTCCGATGAATGACCTCCAGTGCTCTTAAAGGATACTTTTGGGGGGGTGCCTGGGTGACTTAGTCGGTTATGCATCCAACTCCGGCTTGGGTCATGATCTCACAGTTCACGAGTTCACGCCCTACACTGGGCTCTCTGCTGGGAGCCTGGGGCCTGCTTCAGATTCTGTGTCTCCCTCTCTCTCTGCCCCTCCCACACTTGCACTCTATGTCTCTCTCCTTCAAAAATCAACATTAAAAAAAGGATGCTTTTCTTATAAAAGGTAAAATCAGGGGCACCTGGGTAGCTCAGTCGGTTGAACATCCAACTCTTGATGTCAGCTCAGGTTGTGATCCCAGGGTGGTGGGATTGAGCCCTGTGTCCAGCTCCACACTGAGCGTGGAGCCTACTGAAGATTCTCTCTCTCTCTCTCTCTCTCTCTCTCTCTCTCTCTCCCTCCCTCCCTCCCTCTCTCCCTCTGTCCTTCTCCCTGCCTCACGCACTCTCTAAAGTAAAATTTTTTTTTAAAGGTAAAATCATGACTTTAGAACAAATACAGCACAAACATGTGCCACAGATTTTATATATAATAAATCAATTAAGGAAAGGGATAGTACTATCTTACACTGAGTTCAACAATCAGCTTTTTTTCCCTTAAGTGTTGGTAACTGACAAAAACTCTGTCTTCCTGGGCCTCAGCATCTTAAACATTTTGATTCCATCTGATTTCTAAGACTTGTGCTTGGGGCTCAAGGGTGAGCATGCGCATTGATTGACTTTGCTGGGCTTCCTGCCTTTAGGGCTTTCATTTGCTCTCCAGAACTGTCACTGACTTTTGCTTTCTTTTGCAGTGACAAAGTCCAGGCCCTTTCCTATGCGCAGCACACACGGCAGCTCATCTCTTGCGGTGGTGATGGTGGGATTGTGGTCTGGAACATGGACGTGGAGAGGCAGGAGGTACGTGTCACAGCAGGTCACGGGACCACTCCATGGCCGCTGGGCTGGACTGTGCGGTTCTGGGTCTGCCGAGGAATGCCTCAGCCTCCCCTTCTGCTCATTTCTGCTCTATTTTATGATTAAACTGTGAAATAAGACATGTCAGAGAATAAAAAATTTTCGGGGGTGTCTAGGTGGCTCAGTCGGTTGAGTGTCCGACTTCGGCTCAGGTCGTGATCTCACGGTTTGTGGGTTCACGCCCTGTGTCGGGCTCTGTGCTGACAGCTCAGAGCCTGGAGCCTGCTTCGGACTCTGTGTCTCCCTCTCTCTCTGCCCCTTCCCCACTTAGGTTCTGTCTCTCAAAACCAAACAAACATTAAAAAAATTTTTTCCGTACAAAAGGAAATTCCATTTTTTGTACCCCTCACAAATTGGCATGTAACATTCATGCAAGAGAGATTTCATAAGAATTTCGACCGAGACTAAGCTGTTCAGACTTTGAATCTGTTGCTCCATTCATAACCAAAGTTCAGGTGGGAAAAGGGAACCATCTATTTTCAGGCGATTACTCCCTAAAGTGCCCTAGGAGCATAGAAAACTCATGTGCTTTATGTTAGAGAACGGTGGCTAACGTGTGAGAAATGGTACTTGATGAAGTCAGAGTCTTTTTAGTTTAATATTAGTAGAAATATCAGAAATAACTATTTTTGTGCTTTTAACCATTCTCCAGATATAAATATATACTTTGTCATTTTTAAGCATACATTTAAGTTTTATCATAGGATTCTTTCTTTATGAGTTTTCTTTTTTCATCTTTGAGCATCTTAACAACTGATCTGTTTACTGAATATCCCCTTTGACAAGGACTTTGAAGTTAACCATTTTCTCATTTCCCTAGAATTACACGGGGTGAACTTTCCCTCTGACAGTGTATATTCTTCTAATTTATTTCTTTGCAGGGTGCAAGACTTAGAAAAGCAACACTTTAAAAAGACAAAAGCAATTTCCCAACTTCTTTCCACGCCCTCACCCCAATCTCATTTCAAGAGAGTAGTTGCTATTATCCACAATGTAATGCCTTTCAAATGCCAGTAATTAAATGCTTAAGAAGATTAAAGCCTGACTTGCCCAAACCATAAATCCATGGGAGTTCTATTAGTAACTAATTAAAATGATCATTACGCTTTGGAAGTGGGGAATTGTAGAATATGGCTTTTGAAAGCACCGCTTGGCCCCTTCAGTGTAACAGCAGGGAAATCGGTGCAGTGTGCGGTGACCACGCCAGCCAGGCCGTCCATGTGACTGTGGATTCTGTGCTGTAGCCTGCTTTGGGTGAGGGACGGTCACACCTAGTCTGTCCTGACTTCTTCCCAGGCCTAACTGACCACACCAGGAGAGGGGGAGCCACCGGGCTCTTTTCCCTCAGTGCATGCAGCCTCCACCCTTGATGGACAGAGGCCCCAAAGAGGATAATGATGTGGTTTCCAGAGATGAAACCAGGTGGTTGATGGGCTGTCCTTTGAGTCATCTTGCTTAAGTTACACCCTTTGACATGCGGATATAGGGGCACTTGGTACTTGCTGACTGTTGAATCTTCTTCTTTGAGTGATAGTTCCAGCCAGTTTTTGCAAGGGTCATCTTTTAGAAATGTAAAGACCTGAGATGTATCTGTGGAGCTTCTGGGTCCTGGCAAATGCTATGCAGGGTGCTTAACTCAGGAGGCTGGAGACTTGTAAGGAAGCAGTCCCTGTGCTGGCTGACTTTCTGGAAGAAAAGACATGTGGGTCTTTTCTGTTATTAAATGGTATGAAGGATTCGATCGTAGTTGCTGCAAGATAGAACATTAGTGCCGGGTATTTAGGAAGGGGCGTTACCATTGTTGGCTTTCTCAGCAGAGAGTTTGTGCAAGGACATGGCGCTGAAATGAAAGATTGATGGGGCCCGGATGTGCTCCGACCAGAACAGGAAACACCACAAGTAAAGACCAGGTGAACAAGAGAAGCCACCCTATGCTTGTGAGCAGTAGAAGCAGTCAGAGGTGATTGGCATTGGGGAGCAGAGGGAGACCGAGTGGCTGAGCACGCATCGAGTTGACATCTCATAGGCTAAACCTGTGTTTCTCTTGTTCGTGAAACCTGTTTTGTCAAGAATCGTTATCATTTTTTAGACGTATATACAATGCATGTTCTTTGTAGAAAAATCACAGAGTACTCATTAACAAATAGAAAACATGTCACCCATCCCAGAAATATCACCCGTAACATGTTGGCAAAAGTCCTTCCTTATAGTTTGCTCTGCAAATACACATGTACAAGCATTGCGGGGGGCGGGGGGTGGATAAAAAATGGAATCATACCACACATGCTGATTTTGTTCCCTTTTCCTGATCCTCACTCCCATTTCCCCCTCATAGACACCCACTGTGACGCATTTGATACATGTCCTAAACCTCTATGCTTCCTTACAAAAGATGCAGTAGTGTGTGTATGTGACTCTTTTGTGAATTTTCCTGCATCATAAGTGTTTTGAAAAATCACAACATAGATAAGTCTTTCAGGGATAAAATGTTTCTGCCTGAAAACTTTGTATTACTTTGTCAAATCTGTCTTTAAACTGATTAGAGCATGCAAATTACAAAGCAAATCAAGGCTTACTTCCTAATAACTCTTTGGTTTTGCTAAAATAAATAAACCAAGAATTGGAACTCCTAAAATGTCATCTTTTTACTTTTCTTTTTTGAGAGCATGTGTATAGCTTTAGGTTCATTTCTGCTTGGAGATGGGAGAATAGGCTAACCCCCCAAATCTGTTCCGTAACAGGTCTTCTTTGGAAAAGGATTACATCAACAGACAAAAGCCTTTCCGAGCCTTGGCTATGCTGCTGTCCGTTGAATCTCGTAGAGAGAGGGGGCGGGCTGTTGTTTGCCACATTTCTGAAACTTGTTTGATCTCAGGCTTCTTTTATATAGTAAGTGGCCTCGAGTCACATTGGAGTTTCCTGGAATTCACTTTTGAGAAACCCTGGAGTTGGATATATTTGTCCAGGTTCCTTGGGTTCAGTGATAGGTGGAAAGAGATCAGTCTCTCTGCCAAATGATGAAATGTACAGAGTTGAACATGGAACTCTAGAAACGGATGTAGAGTCACCATTTGCATAATCCGTAAAGATTTGCTAAGGAATAACTTTAAGCTTAATACGTCTTTTAAACGCATCTGATACAGTTTCGAGTACTCGTGACTGGGTTGGGAAATAGCGAACAGAGGCGCAATAGTATGTGGTCCATGAGGCAAAGAGCAAAGCCTGCACCCTTGCTGGGCCCTGCCGTGAGCGGACGGTGGACATGCGGCTTCCCTGAGTACCCACTGAGGCCACATTGTATCCTTCCCACACAGGTAGCTGTGTGTATGTGTCATGTGCGGTTACACATAATTATATACAGCCAGAGCAGATATACGATCTGAGAATATGTGATAAAGTCACCGTGGCTCTCAGAACTCTGTGTGGTGTGGCCCCAGCCATCCCTGAATGCGCCTGAGCCCCAGCCCGTGCTGTTCCGCTCTCATGGTACCCCGCGTCGCCTTCTCAGGCCTTTGCACTTCCACTTATTTAAGTAATTGACATTCATAATATTTTCTTGTGTAGTCTTCCCTGATAAGTTATAAGCTCCATGATGACAGAGATTCTTTTAATTCACCACTACGTCCCCCAGGGCTCGACGCACAATAGGCATTCAGTGAATATTTTTTCGATGACTGAGCAATCATACCTCTGTTTCTTGTAAACACATCTTGATTCTGTAACTTTCATCGGTGTTAATCGTTCGTTGTCCTCACTGCTCCTCACTGTGTCCTGTTGCGTGCTTTATTTCACAAGACCCCTGAATGGTTGGACAGCGACTCCTGCCAAAAATGTGATCAGCCTTTCTTCTGGAACTTCAAGCAAATGTGGGACAGTAAGAAAATTGGCCTAAGACAGGTGGGTGATACAGATCCCTCATCAGAATGTAATAGAGCGGAAATAACTTCACCTGTGATCTTAGAAGAACCAGCACCCTGGGCAGAAGTTGGCGGGGACGGTGCGGGGGGTGGGGGGGTCAGTTATAACCCTGCAGCCACTTTGTGACTGCACATTAATTTATTCCCTTATCGACTGCAGCTCATTCCTTCTGGGTTCAGTTTCTGTAGTGCCTTGTTCCAAGTAGTTAAGGGATGTTGATTTTAGAATTCTAGTGGCGTCTACCGAAATACATCTTAAAATTAGAGGGGTCATGCTTAGCTCGTAGTGGTACCAAACCATGAAATTATGTAAGTGGTATTTATTTCTTCTTAATAATTTCACTTTCTCTCCTGCCATTTTAGTTTTCGTCATTTAGATCTACTCATAATAATAGAGCATTTTCAGTCTGATTCGAGGTTGGATTTGGTCCTCCCCAAGGAAATCAGTGTTAGTCACCCAGCCTGAGCATGGCCTGAGCATGAATTGGGCTTCACTCGTGTTCTCCTTCATCCAGCAGCATAATCTGTGGAGCTCCTACTAATGATGGCTGGGAAGGACCGAGAATGGGCGAAAGGGGGCTGTGGTAGGGGTGGGGGAAGGGGTGGGTGCGGTGGCACGAGCAGATGTCTTCCCAGCAGCTTTCCATTTGAATAAAGAGCCCCGAAGAGAACACGCCTGGTGTGTTCCTTCAGTTTCCTGGGGCGCTCTTGTTTAACATCCTCCCCCGAATGCTGTTGACCACGCCTGAGCCTGGTAAGGCAGAGGCGTGGGAGCCACAGCAAGCGTGCGCTCTCTCTCCCACCAGCACCACTGCCGCAAGTGTGGGAAGGCCGTCTGCGGCAAGTGCAGCTCCAAGCGCTCCTCCATCCCCCTGATGGGCTTCGAGTTTGAAGTGAGGGTCTGTGACAGCTGCCACGAGGCCATCACCGATGAAGAGTGAGTTCCAGCAATGCGCAGGGCTGTCAGGGTGAAGGAGAGAATGTGATCTGGGAAGCTGCCCTCGGCACCTCAGCCGTGACCAATGGTGTCCTCGTTCCTGCTGGTTCAGAATGGAGACCGTGGCGGGGCGCCTGGGTGGCTCAGTGGTTAAGTGTCCTTGTTTTGGCTCAGGTCATGACCTAACGGTTCATTGGATTGAGCCTCACTGCTTGGGATTCTCTCTCTCCCCCTCTCTCTCATGCGTACCCCCTCCTCCTCTCTAAATAAATAAGTAAACTTAAAAAAATTTATAGAATATAGACCATGGCAAGTGGGTAAAGCCCTCCTTCCTTCCAAGAGATACGTGTTCTCTTACGAGACAGGAAAAGGGAGTACACGTGAAGAATTCATGTCTTCTGTGCTTTTCTCCACCCCCAAGGACATGTGCACTGCAAACAGATGTTCTTCCAGCAAACCCTTCTGTCTGTTTATTTCCTTAAGGGTTGCTCAGGAGTGTAGGAGCCCAAGCTTCACTTTCTAGCCCAAGCTGGTATCTTTACAGGAGCTGAATCAGCCCACAGGCTCGAGAAGTTGGCGTCTTCTCCAAAATCGCTAAGCCACTTTACCGAAGAGGCCAGGACTGCCGGCCGTGCAGCTACTCAGTCTTGCTTGTTGGTCTTGCCCAATAACCTAGGACCTTAGGTTACTGCACGTCAGCGTTGGGGTGTGTACGTGGAGGGGCACATCTGTGTTACGCCTTGAATGCCGCTACTTCCAAAGTGCCCCAGGAGTAAACAGAATGCTTTGCAACACGTTCCCCTTATATAATGGATGACGGCACGCTCTCCTGAGGAACTTACCTGCCCGATTCTCCCCCACCTACTCCCGTACCTTGTCTACAGTGGAATCGTTTTAAGTATAAGATAGGTGTCTTGTAAGCGGCACGTAGATAGAAACACATTTAAAATGCACCGGAGGAAGTCAGCACTTAAAGGAAATTCTTGGCAATTAATAAACCAAAGCATTCTCTTACAGATAACCCTAATTTATGTGTTTTTTCCTTCTTATTTATCCATATCAAATATAAATTAAGATGCCCTTGCATCAATAAGCATTTATATTCATTGATTATTTTCCACTCATCATATGTGATGGAATTCATAAGAGAATTCTTTTCATTAGAGAGCTGCAAGAAACTTTAGAGATATTCTAAATTAATTCTTCATTTTATAGATAAAGACACAGACCCAGATAGCCTAGGCAACAGCACATTGAACCTAAATCTTGAATTCCAAATATTTGAAAGTGACCGTTTTAGAATACTCAAGATCTGTGCTGCAGACTTAGCTACAGGTAACAGCCGTCTTCAGAGAGCCCACTGCAGAGTGGGCCCCCTTGAAACACGAGGAGAGGACAGCCGTCTCCTTCCCTATGTCCCTCCTTCCCCCTCTTCCCCATGTCACCGTTTGTCCTGCCTCTTCTGCTTTGCCTCTAGACAACCTAGGCAGTTGACAAGCCTTCTTACCAAAAAAAAAAAAAAAAAAAAAAAAGCACAGATGAAAAAATACAAAACAAATAATGATGTTTGTTGATAGGTTGTTTTACTGGTTAAAGAGTTAGAACACCATAGAAAAACTAAGAAGCCTGCAAGTTAACACCAGGAACACAAGGAAATAGATTAGGCAGCCCTTCAGGTAGAATGGTAATAGTATCTTAGGCTTTGTAACAGGTGTGCTTTTTGTTTTTAATAGGCACAGGTACCAGCAAGTTCTTCTGAGACTTAGCAAAAGCATTGAGGCGTTTGTTTTAAGATTTGTCAAAAGCATCAATAGAGATTTTCAAAGGCTCTATCAGAGCAACAAGTAATCCGTAAGACTTTGGGAAATGTCATCATCTCTTTCCCATTCTGGAGAAGAGAAGAATCGTTGCACCTTAAGAAAAAAAATCATTAACAGGTTCCCAGGGACTAACAGTAGATATAAAGAGTAATTTTAAAGTGAGTAAGTCTTGGGGCACCTGGCTGGCTCAGTCGGTAGAGCATGCAACTCTTGACCTAGGGGTTGTGAGTTGGGGCCCCGTGTTGGGTACGGACTTTACTTAAAAATAAAATTTTAAAAAAAATTAAAAAATAGGGGCACCTATGTGGCTTATTTGGTTGAGCGTCCAACTTCAGCTCAGGTCATGATCTCGTGGTCCATGAGTTTGAGCCTTGCATTGGGCTCTGTGCTGACAGCTCAGAGCCTAGAGCCTGCTTTGGATTCTGTGTCTCCCTCTCTCTCTGCCCCTCCCCCTGCTTATAATCTGGCGCTCTCTCTCAAAAATAAATAAACATTAAAAAATAATAATAATAAATAATGTGAAGCAGTCTTAGCCATTTAGCTGCAAATTAGAGCTTAATGAGACCTTAGGTCTCTTTCATTCATGTGTCACTACTTTTCACTCTCGGAAACTTACTTTGCTCCTTCCAGACGTGCACCTACGGCTACCTTCCATGACAGTAAACATAACATTGTGCATGTGCATTTCGATGCAACCAGAGGATGGTTACTGACTTCTGGAACTGACAAGGTTATTAAGGTAGGATGCCATCTCATTTTAGAAGCTTTCCATCTTTGGCCCTGTGTAAATATACCGGAGCCCCAAGACTGTGTGAGGTCTGCTCACAAGGTTACTCTCAGCGGTGAGTGTTTTTGAGAACCCATTATGTGCCAGGCCCCATGCCAGGACACGGGCTTCACATACCAAAATCAGACGTGGCTCTTGGCTGCAGGCAGCGGGTAGCCTACTGGGGACGTACTCTGTCTTTTTGACGGTTACTAATAGGTCATGTGTTCAGCAGCCAAAAGAGTGATACAGGCAAGAATTACCTGAAGAATTCAGTGGAGGGGGATGGGGCTGCTGGAGATGGCTTCAGGAAGGTGGTGGGGTTTGAGCCGAGCATTGAAGGAAAGGAAGGACTCAGGTAAGCCAACAAGAAATAAACGAGATCTTTCCCCCGTGAGATCAATTAATCCAGAAGCATTCCTCCAGGGCCTCTCTGAGGACTGTGCTGGACCGCATGGCTTTGGTACTACAGCAGAGGCCCAGGACAGGAGGGGCCACAGCTGCGCCACCCCTGACAAACAGGCACAGGCTCGCCCGGCGCACCGGCCCACTCTGGGCCCTTCTTGGAGGCGGCCACAGGATGCGGTGGCTACAATAACCCCCTTTGAAGCCACCAGGCCTCTGTGACTTGGAGCAAGTTAGAAGTCAAGTCTGGGAGCCTTGGTTCCTTCATTTTTGAAAATGAGACATCTTAGAGGACCTTGAGAAGACTGAATGAGGGAAGATACAGAAAGGACACAGCACACCCCTGGTGCCCATTGGGTGCCTAACACACGTCTGTTCCCTTGACCATTAAGTGAATCTGATCTGCCTTATTCTCCACTGGCTGGATTGAAATTCCCCACAGCCACGGTTTTAAAGTTTACGTGAAACATTTTCATGGCAAAATACTATTTAATAGATTTAGAAAGTACATTAGCATAGTTCCTAGTTGCTTGTCAAAACGTTCACTTGCATTCGATGGGGACTGTTTATCCTTCGCACAATTGAATTTTTAATTCATCAGATGTTCTCTTTTCCTTTTCACAGTTGTGGGATATGACCCCAGTCGTGTCTTGATGACACTACAGGCATCACAAAGATCGTACTTACTCAAGAAACGGTTGTTCTAATCCACATCATTACTGGAGCTGCAAGCGGACGTGTGAGAGTTCGAGAGAAACTGCAGAGCGGGGCTGAGCTGACGGGGGGTAGCAACGCGTACAGGGGTGAGCTCGTGAGTGAACGCTGGCGAGGGAGGCTTTCAACGCGTTCATACGATATAAAAGAAGATATTTTTTTAGCAAATGGTTTATACAGTCTGGCTGTGCTACATTGTTTTGAGCATACTGAAAACTCTGTGTGGGGTGTTTAATTTTTACATTTTCAACACTTCGTTTTGGTTGTTGCTTTGCGTGTTGGAGAAATGACGGAGGCATCTGTTCAGGGTATTTTTGGTCATTATAAAGTCGTTTCCATGTTTTCTTCACTTCCGGCACATATTCTGTGGTCAGCGTCTTTTTCTTCTGTTACCTACTCTCCGCTTCATCGGCTCTTTGCCAGTGTGTTTATATTTACGCTCTTTCTTCTCAGCGTTTCCGCTTTCACAGAAATCCTCTTCAACAGAGAGAGCTGGGAAACCATTCATGTGGGTTTTCCAGCCGACTTCTTGAATCACGTGAAGAGTTATCCCTTTCACACGTCTCACTCGCTCATGTTCTGAGTAGACGTGACCTTGTGCTTCTGCCTCCGTGTCTCCGTCTTTCCTACGTTACAAAAAGGCTGTGAGAAAGCTGCTCCCAACCACTGTCCCCACAGAGGTGGGTGATTGTAACTCAGAGCTTCAACTCGCAGTGCCTGGGTCATTTCTAATTCAGTTGGAGCTGTCTGAGCCCTTTCTGTTTTGGCTTTATTCACATAGCTCTTCCTCGCTCACAATATTCGAAACAAACACAACACAACGAAACAAAAACCCATGACCTTGGGGGGGGGGGGGGGAGCATCTGTAAGATGTGTTTCTCCGCGCTGCACCTCTGAATTTGAATGTGTTCGTTACTGCGAGATCGTATCCTGCTCTACTCACCATCTGTATTCTCTTCCCCTTTAAAAACTAGATATTTAAAGATTTTGATCTTAATGTATTTCAGAACACTGTGCACACTTTCGTACTAAACCTGTGTGATCTGAGACGTAAAAGGTACCCAGTCGTACAGCTCATACTGTGTTCCGATTGGGAATGTTAAAAATTTTTTAAAAAGTGGGTGGGGAGCTTAGAAAATGAACCTGAAGAGCTCTCAGTTGAAGGGAATCCAGACAGACGTGATGAAGTGAAATACTCTTACGTGTAGTGACTCACCTCAAGCCATTGAAGTCCCTTTTAGGAATCTTATTTTCACCTGTAAAGCCAGACTGCGTTAGCAGCAGGCATGCACGATGAGCCTGCCCCATTGTGCGCGCTTTACATGTACCGCCTCGTCACCCTCCCCTGGCAGGGGCGGCCGGGGATCACTAAGTCTCGAGATCGCCAGGTTAAATCAAGCCTCGCTGATAAACAGGCCAATGACTTGCCCTTCACTATCCATATTAGCTTGTGCATTCCTGATTTGACAGTTTTTTGGTGGTAGTATTTGAAGTGCTCCCGATTTTTCTTTCTCTTCGGGCTTTTCTTTCCAACCAGGAAAAGTACTACCAGCCTTACGTGGCTGCCGTACTCCCATTCTCTGAAGACCCCTGACACTGGCCCGTGTAGGACGCGGGGAGGGGGCTTCCTAGAGAGGGTCCGCTGCTGCAGCGCTGGGACGCAGGACCAGTGCGCACGCCCCGTGCAGCCAGAGTAACGGCGGCCATCACCCGAGACCTCAGACCGGATGAGCTCACGTGCCCAAACGCTAAGATTGCGTGTGCGCGTGCGCACGCCCACGGAAGCGGTTACCACCGGTCACATCACTGTCCCCTTCCACATGACCCTTGCTTACCATCAGTTGCCTGTTATAACTAATCCGAGTCTTTTCTGCATGATTGTGAGAGAGCTTTAAAAAGGGAATTCAAATATTCAAATATCTATATTATAGTCTACTACTAGAACTTGGAGCTGCTTACTAAGTTGCACGTGATAGAGAACCATGTGTTGGAAATGAGTAATAGAAATTAATCTGTTTTCCCTTCCTGGGTTTTGGAGCGTGGCCTGTATACGGAGAGGGAGAAGCGTTAGGGAAGCGGTAGACCAGTGCCCCTCACGCCTGACGTGGATGTGAGCTAGGTCTAGACGAGCTCACACCCCACCGGGGAAGCTGCCTGCCCCTATGGGGTCACGAGTGTACGCCGCGGTCGCCCTGGTCCGTGACCCTGCACTTCACTGCAGCCACCTCCCTCCCAGCACGGCGGGACCCCAGCCCTCAGAGCCACTCGGAGGTCGAAACCACTCGACACCCCACCGATGAGAGTCGCGATCGGAAACCACAGATGTATCATGGCATCCGCTGCTCCGCCTTTTCCTTTTTCCTCGTCTGTGTGGGTGCTTGAATTTGGTGAGAAGTGCTTAGCAAACCAGCTGTGCGTGTTTGTGATACTGTGAATTCTTTGAGTTTTACATTGAGTGCCTCCGCCATTTTTGTAACTCATGGAGAGAGAGACGCGGGTGGTGCGTGTCTTCCAAGCATTTTGTGGCTGGAGGCTTCACCCATTAGGAGTGAAGGCTGGCACCAGCACTTGGCTCTGCTCCTGTCCAGGTTAACTGTCATAGTTCTTGTTTTGCCCTATTGGAATTGCACTTTACATATGTTTTTGCTCTGTTACTTGACCAGTTCCGGCAAGTGATGCCTTACCTGAAACTGGCAAAACTGCACACATGTCATGCACAGACTTATTCTTCGTTTGGTAGGATAAAACCAATCACCTGCTCTCAGTTTCTCCAAAGAGATGTTACTGGAACCTCTAGCTGCCTGGGTTTGTGTCCACAGTAGCAAAAGTCGTTTTAAATTAAGCACTTGGAATTGCATGTCTTTTTATATGCGGTCAGTCAACGACCTGTTTCTCATTTGGTTGTTTGAATTATTCAAGGAATCATAAAATCACAAAACTGGAAGGGATCTTCAGAGATCTAGAATGTTCCAAGCAGAAAACATGTAGTCACACCAGGCAGTTGGATACAGCTGAGGTGTAAACAAGAGAACCTAAAAGAAGAGTTTTTGAGGAACAGTTGCATTTGGACCTTAACTAGTAATGGCATGACCAGGAGGAGTGACTTCCAAGCAGCTCTTGGGAACCAGTTTTGATGCTCTCATAGGGGAACCTGACACTTCTTTTGGCTCCAGCCTTGTTTACGAGTGGGTGGGTACTGCTCAATGAGGCAACTGTTGCTGGTCTTGATCAGAATAAACTCATTCTGGCGCTCTTCTCCATGGACCACCCCAGCAGCCAAATCCAAGTAGAAATCCAAGGGTGTTGAAAATTCATCTTCCCTTTTGTCTGAAGGCTAGCCTTGAGTCAGTCAGTCTTAGGGAACGTGATCACCTTTTCATGGTTTGGGATTCATTCTTTTTTTTTAATGTTTATTTATCTTTGAGAGAAAGAGACAGAGTGCAAGTGGGAGAGGGACAGAGAGACAGACACACAGAATCCAAAGCAGGCTCCAGGCTCTAAGCTGTCAGTCAGCACACAGCCGGACATGGGCCTCGAACTCATGAACCACGACATCATGACCTGAGCCCAACCGACTGAGCCACCCAGGTGCCCCAGATTCATTTTTAAAAAGCATAATTTATTTTTGCTTAAAAGCAATTTTTAAAGCCTGGATTTTGACTTTTAAGTAAAGGGAGAGCTCTAAACTGTGTACCAAAGTTACTGGCCACAAATATTCATTAAATGAGATTCCTTTGCTTTGGCCTTTTCATTGTTTAATTGTATGTAAGCGATCTACTTCACTAAGATACATATTTTAAAGTAAAAGCACTTTGCCCAAACAGTCTTCTTTTTCTCTCCTTTAAAATAATGGTAAATTTTGGGGCGCCTGCGTGGCTCAGTCGGTTATGCATCCGACCTCGGCTCAGGTCATGATCTCACGGCTCATGGGTTCGAGCCGCAAGTCAGGCTCTGTGCTGACAGCTCAGAGCCTGGAGCCTGCTTCGGATTCTGTGTCTCTCTCTGTGCCCCTTCACTGCTTGTGCTCTGTGTCTCTCTCAAAAATAAACATTAAAAAATTTTTTTAAATAAAAATAAATAAAATAATAGTAAATTTTAACTGAAAGTGGGTATCTAGCAAGTTGACTGGGAAGCACAGAGTTCTCTAGGTGCTCCTAGAGATCGTAGCCCACTTGAGCCATCTGTTGAGTGTCCACCACATACGAGGGCTTTGAACTAGGCCCTGGGGTGCTGGGGTCCACTTCCTGGCCTGGGCAGAGGCCACACGGGGAGCAGATGGGTCATTTCAGTCCCATGTAGTTCATTCAGTGAAAGGAGCATGCTTGAGGTCCCCCCGGGGAGTTCTGCGCAGGGTGCCCCTCCCCCAGCAGAAAGGGTTTCTGAGCCGGTTAAAGGTGGAGGTGGGGTTAGTGGAGTCGGGAAGTGACCTGTAGGCTGCAGAGACAGAAACAAATGCCTACGATCTGGCATCAGCCTGGCACGCAGAGGCCACAAGTGGTTTGGAGTCGCCGGAGAATAATCGCGCGCTCAAGCGGCAGTCCTGGGGCCCGAGCTCTTGTCATTACGGGCGGGCCCGTGCAGGGAGGGAGGCCGCACACAGTTCGCCAGGAGGGGTTCGCTCAGAGTTTGAGAGTCAAGTTTTCCTGCAGCTGAGGCTAGTATCAAAGTTTGTTTGTTTTTCCTTTAGAAATACCTGGGATTGTTATGTTAAAATGGCCCTTGGTAATTAATTTTTGAAGTTTCTGGAGGCACAGCCCCGTCCCGGAGGCCGTGAGGTGGAGCTGGAGACGGCTGCATGCATGGACTCAGCCTGGGAGAACTTGCCTGCTAGTTCCCTTATCGTGCAGGTGGGCCAGTCTCGGCTGCTCCCCTTTGAGAAAGGAAAGAGCTTGCCTGGGGCAGGAGGAGACTGTGCTAGACAACTGTGGCCAAGCCTGTCGGTGCGCAAGCAGGCAGCTGCCCTCAATTTCCCTGTCGGCCTTAAATCGTTCTCGCAAGTAATGGGTCATCTCAGTACAGTGTGGCAAATGTGATAAATCCTCCTCCTGGTGGCACTAGCCACGTGGAAGGGAACATTTTCCTCAATTCCGAGACTGTGAAAAGGGCTCGGGCAGCCCCCACCTCAGAGACCCGGCCCTGCCCAGCCAGGGCACCCCGACATTCTGCCGTGGGGCTCGGCACTTTCTAGTTCTTGCCATTGCATCCGTTCGCCTTTGTCTTGCGCTAGCCAGGTATCGTGTGTCCGTAACTTCATTCAGGGCACCCGTGTTCATTTTTCAACTTCTGCTCAAGTTTACAACCAAGAATTACATACATACCAACCCTTGGGGTTTTTAGTTTGTAATTTTGCCCGTGAACATTATCCCTTCCACTGAGAAACCTATTTAGGCCTAACATCCAAAAGCAGTCTTCAGAAATTAGATCTGCCCAGTACTGGAGTGGGATTCCTCCCTGTGTTCCCCGTGCCAGGAAATGTTTGCACAGCCAGTAGACAGCCCCTTGTCGGCAAAGCGGGAGGGAGGCTGAAGCCTGGAGTAGGGATCGAATTTGATGATCGTCCTTAAGACCCCTTCCAGTCCTGCGATCCTGTGATTCCATTTATGTTGTTTACTGTGTGACTAGTGGCTGACATAGGAATGTCTTTGTCTTCTGTCACATCACATAAACTGCTTGCTGCGTGTTTCCATCTAGAGGTCTGAAGAAGATAAAGAAGGTGGAACTTGATCATGGTACCATCTCATTAAAAATAGATACCTCAAACTGTCCACCTTTGTGACTTAAGAAGCGTATCTGACTTTCTTGGGAGAGACGGTGTCAGGGAACCGCAAGTTAGTTTTGACATTAGATTTAGAATCTGACCTTGATACCTTTCTCCCTCGGTTCTCTGGGAATCAGAAGAGGGCGAACTATACTACAAAAAGGGAAAATGGTTTGAAAAAAGTATTTCATTTGTCTCCACTTTTCTTTTTCCCATCCAGGTGGATGGCAGCCTTAGGTCAGTAGCATCCACCCGTATGAAGTATAGACCAAACACTTGTGTCACTGGTAACCATGGTACTCTTGATATATTTGTGTTTGACGCCATTTGCCTTGCTTTTTTAATGACTTTTTTTCACGTACTGTCACTTTGCAAAAGAAAATCTTTATATGAAAAGGACAAAAACTGTTACTAACTGGACAACAGGGAAGGTGCTAGCTCCACGTTCGTGCCTGCCTCCCACTCTTCATAACCAGGGAAATGGACTCTGCCATCGTGCACGCCGTCAGTCTGCGGCCACCTCCGCACCTGGCCGCAGCAGGCACGTCACTTTTCGGGTGTCTTTTTCTTTCTTTCTGAAATGAGATTCCCCAGGGGGTCAGGCTGAGAAGGTAATGAGCCCGAGGCTGGAACCGATCTCTCGCGTGTGGTTCCACCAGAACCCTCCGGCATGGCCATGCTGTCTGCCGGTAGAGTCCACCAACCAGACCGGACAGGCTCGACCTTGACTTCCTGACTGATCCGGTGAGACGGAGCAAGAATTTCTTACCATGTCAAAATGTCTGTATCCCGTTCTCTGTTCAAATGCTGCTGGATGTTGTGAATGTTTTTCAACTCTGCTCACTTTCCCACTGTGTTCCCTCTGACTGAAACATGCCTGTAGCCATTACCAGTGTAAGAGACTCTCAATGCAAAGTTGCCTCCACGGTTTAAAATAAATCTCTGTGGAAACCTTCCCGCATCTGTGGTCCCTCATTGTTGTCGTCAAGCTGAAACGCGCGGCCACATGCGTCCCAACAGCCCCGCTTTGGTGCTAACCGTGGGAGGGAAGGGAAGTCTCTGGGCCACTCCTGCACCTGGCTGTCTAGACCTGGGGAGAGCCACAGTCTGGAAACCAAGGTGAGCCACCGTTTACCCCAGGCCCTGCACAGCAAATGGGCTGTGGCCGCATAGTCCTTTTTCTTTTCTTTATCTTTCACGTAAGTCTGCTTTAACTGTATTGAAACTTTCCAACTGAGAAAGGACTTCAGGGCTAAAAACTCAGGAAGCCAATTTTATGGATCGGAAGAGAGGTGGGAAGAAAACAATGGCTTGCGTGGCACTGAACATTGGGTGGGGTCGCTGGACTGCCCTTCACACCAAGGCCCTGTGACTGGTGGCCCCTCTCCCTCCTGGCCCCTTTGTGACAACCCACCCACACCCTGCACTCCAGAAGTACCATCCACTCCGCCCACCCCGTTTTCTTCGGAAAAGGACGGATGCAAATGGAGCCGATACTCGCTGACCTTCCGGGCAGGCGCACCCAGAAAACCCCTTCCTGGGGTGCCTTGGCTGATAGCCTGGATCTGAGCACCTCTGAGGAACCGTCCACTTGGGTTTTCCTCCTCTATGAATGATGAGTGAGGGTTATTTTGCCTTGAACACCAAGAACGTACGTAGATATTTCTATATGTGTTTATTGATGTTGTTACAACTTTGCAGTCATTAGGAGGTAAAATGGGGTAACATAGAAGTTTTTCAAACTAGCACTAGAATGCCAGGTAATATTTTTTTAATGTTTATTTTTGAGAGAGAGAGAGCATGCAAGCAGGGGAGGGGCAGAGAGGGGGCACAGAGTCCAAAGCAAGCTCCAGGCTCCGAGCTGTCAGCACAGAGCCCGATGTGGGGCTTGAACCCACAAACCATAAGATCGTGACCTGATCCAAAGTCGGACGCTTAACCAACTAAACCACCCGGGCTCTCTGCCACGTGCATTACTGAAGCCACTCCTAATCTTAAGCAAATGTAAACTGGCCTCATGTAATTTGTTCATGTAAATATGTGCTATCCCATAATCATGCTTTGAGCCTAGGGCCACAAAGGGGATGCACACGATGGAGGCAGGGTGGACCCCTCTCCTGGGGTACGGAGGTGCACAGCCCATTAGCACGTCTCCCTCTTCCCACCCTGCTTCCCTCAAACCAACAATGCGGGGTGATCTTAAACACAGCATTTTTAAGAAAACCAAATTTTCAAGTCAAGGAGAAATTTGCACAGCGGGGGAAAAACCTGCTGCTGAAGATGAAGGTTGGCTTGTTCCTGGCCCCGGTCATATTTATTTTAAAATTCAAGTTCCCAGTCTTCCTAAGTTCCTCGTCGCCAAGGGGAAGTAGAAGTGGAGTCCGCCCACCGGCCCTTGGTGCCTGCCTTCCCTGCCCCTGAGTTGACTCTGGTCTGGCTTCCTTAGATCTCTGAGCCAGCTCTTCAGGATTTCTATTAGTTTCCCCTCTTCAGTCGATGAGGAGGATGGTCTGGCAAGAGGGCAAGTATGTGGGAACCGATTCCCGAGCTAAAAGTGAGGGAGAAACCAAGCTGTGAGAACGGCAGCTTCGTGACTGGCCTCTGCCTGTGGCTGCAAGGGCCCCAGATGGGTCATGTCACCGACCCCTGCGGGGGGCCCACAAGCGCCGCCCCAGCCCTCAGGGGTCCACACGGAGGAGTGTCCTGACGTGCTACATACAGCAGGGAGACCCAGCAGGGGAGAACAAGGAGTCAAGGGGAGTTTGCTTGACACAGACATTGGGGGCTGAGGGAGGGTCTTGAGGCAGGGGTGCGGCTGGGTGGGGCCTGCCCACGGCAGGAGTGTGAGGTGTTCGGGAACCGGGCAGGCGGTAGCCAGGGGAGAAGTGCAGCCATCCTCACGGCCACAGGGTCACCGAGAGCCTCACAACGGCTCAGGCAAGAGTGGTTATCTGTGATGGAGAGAGAGCCAGAGAGAAGACGCGGCTTCCCCCCGGAGGTTGTTTCCTGGCCACCTCCTCCCAGCTCCTCCTCTCCCGGAGCTTGTCCCTTGGGACTCTGCCCAGCTAGAGAACAAAACCCCAACAGATAACCGCCTCCAGAAATAGAAAAGCCGAGTCACGGCCAACGTGCTTCGCGTTGCTGCTATGGACGGATCCCGTTCCCCGGGGTTCGGTCAGCTTCCCAGGTGAACTTCCACCTCCCCGGTTGGGATCACCTTTACCTAGGGAGGGTGTGGCCTTGCCTAGGACTTTGATGACCCTGATCACAACCTGAGGACTTCCGTCTTCCAGGGACCCCCTGAGTTTAGAAAGATGGGGAAAAAAACGGGGGGGTGTAAAATCTGGTGAGGCACCTTACAAAACTCACCCCGACAGGCCAGGGACCCGTCTCACCGGTGAAGCCTGGGGACACTCATGGGGAAAGAGGACAGTCCCATCCTACCCTGAGTTTCATGGAGGGGAGGCTCCACGTGGAGAGGCCGCAGCCTGTGGTTAGAGAGCGAGGGCGTGGGCCGCCTTCCCAGACCCTGTGCTGAGGTGTGCGGGGTCGCAGGGGCGGGCGGCCACAGCACGCCGTCCTGGAGCCCGGTGGTGCACAGCCGCGACAAGGAAGGGACAGAGACACGAGGAGATAAGGACGGCATTCTCAAGTGAAGAGACTGTGGATGGCTGGCCTCCTTTTAATACCAGTACCGCTAGTAACACAAAGGACTGTGATCGGGAACCGCTCTCTTTCCCCTTCAAAACAGCACTCAGCCAAGCTGCTCGGCTTCCAGACCTTCTTGTTAGGCCCTGAGGGGTCGCCCCTCGGCCTGGGTGGAAAGTGCTGCCCGCCAGAGCCTGCGTGTTGGGTCCTGTGCCCTCCGGGCCCTGGGACATGGGCACCCGTCCCAGCCCATCCCCTGGGAGCGAAATCCCCCGCACAGCCCCCCTTCCCTCTGCATGCTAGACCCGGGTCTCCTTCCAACGGCGTGAGGGCCGCGCTGAGGCCGAGGCCGCTCGAACGCTCAGACTCCCGCCTCCCGGGTCGGCTATCTTGCTCGAATGAGTCTGGCCTCTCAGAGTATCCTGGCTGGTGGCTTCTTGAATTGCTGAAGTGTTTTCTCCTTTTCAGGGAGGAACACGGTAAGAGCCAAGCTGCTCGGCAGCGTCCTCCCTCCCCACCCTGGCCCTTGGCTACACACAGGTTCCTCACCCAGCGTCACCTCCCCGGGGCCCCACGGCCGGCTGCAGGCGGTGGCCCATTTGCCCACGGGCCTCCGGGAACACGGCGTCTCTACAGTGAGCACACTGGGAAACAAAAGCGTTCTGGGAAGCCAAGGAAAGAAAAGAAACCAGAGTGAACCTTCAAGAGCTGTAATGAGATCAGAGGATGTTAGAGCTAGAAAGGATCGTGTCATGTAGGGCTCTCATTTTTTAAATTAAAAATAAGCTTTTTTTCTTCTTTTTTACAGAAGCAGTACTTACTTGTTTGTTATGGGAAAATGAAATACCGATGAGCAAGAAGGAATCTGGCGCCTTCTGTTGCAGTGCTCATGGAGGACAGGCGTCCATGTGCTCAGTCCCCTCGTCCAGCCCTCCCCCGGGTCTCCAGGGCCACAGCCAGGCTGCCCGAACCCAAGAGGCCTGGTCGTCGCTCTGTGACCTGTGGGCCAGGCGCACAGATCCGGGCGGTGGGCTTGCTGGCGGAGATTTTGTAAGCACACAGGCTGACGGTGGAGGTGTCCCGATGATGCGCCCAGGGCACCAAGGGGCAGGGGGCCCTCCGCGGCCTGATGGCGCTCACCTCGGTCAGGCAGAGCCAAGCACGTCTCCCTCAGGAAGGGAGAAGAACCGAGAAGCCGCTCTGCCAGCACTCCTGGCCTGAGTCGCTCCTGGGGCGTGTGCTTCCCTGAGAACGTCCCCTGGGCATTTGTCACAGGATATTCAGAGCCCCCTCGGGTCTGTGCATCAGAGGGCTAAGCTGGGCCAGGTCTCCGAGCCAGGGTTCTGTGGCACGCTCCCCAGCACCACCACACGTCTCCTTCTACAGCCGCGCGGGTATAGCAAGAATCGGATCACAAGGAATGCACAGTTTTGGAACCGGATCTCTTCATTGAATGATACAGTGCAGACAGTTGTCGTCTCCCACAGACATTTATCTACGGCAGGGTTTTCAGGTTTGAACAGATTCCTTGTACAGGTGTTCCATAATTTATCACCTCCCTCTCTCACTAGTGCTGCGACGAGCAGCCTCGTTTCCCAGATCTTTAATTATTTCTTAGGACGGACTCCAAGGATGCGTATCCAAATTAGGCTTCTAACAAACCGGCTCTCGGAGAGGGGGCAGCGGTGTTCGAGAGCGTGCTTCCCAGACGCCGTGGCCGGGCCTGGCTGGGCCGGCACCCTCTGTGCTTGGTTCCCCCCTGTAAACGGGGTGACAGCGGTGCCCATCCCCTGGGGGCCGTGAGGACACACGCATCGTACCCAGGTGGCACTGGGAGCGGCCATTGGCACCTCGGGTGTGTGGGGGCGTCTGCTGCTGGGTTTAGTTCCCTTGTTTTAGGAGGTCTTTCCCGAGAGCTCCTCATCAAGTTGGGAAAGGCAGATCCCGAAGACAGCTGTGCTCGCCTTCTGTTCCAACATGCTTCCAGATAATTCCAGTTGTCTCCTTAGTGATTATTACTTACCTTTGCACACTCGCCATTTCTAGAAACCTGGGTGGGGGTGCGGTGGCCTTGGCCTGTCCCCAGGTCCCCATCGGTCTCCCGTTGACTTCCCTCGGCCCTGGTTCATGCCTCTCTGACACAGGAAGGCCAGCGTTTACCAGCCCCCTCTGTCACCAGGCTGCCGGAGTCAGGACAGCTCGTGGAGGAGGAGCCCCCGAGTGGTCCCCCCGACTCCAGCACTGCCCCCCTCAGCCACGCCCAAGGCAAACTGGAGACCAAAGCACTGCCTCTGAGGACAAGGCTTCTCCCTTTCTAGTCCCAATGTGCCCCTCTTAAAGCAACTCCCTAGTCCTCTTTACTCTGGTTTTAGGTCATTCCTGGGGAGAGTCAATCCTGCAGCTGCTCTGCATGGAAGTTAAAGGCTGCGACCTTCCTGGCACGATGAGCAATGGAGCCAGGTGCCCTCGGGTTCCCCGCTCAGTTAGAACCCTCCGCTGCCTCTGGACGAGGGAGACTGGAGAGAGAAGGCGCCCTCAGGTGTGAGGCAAGGGAGCTGGCTGCAGGCACTCGTCCCACAAGCCTCGTGTGGGACAGCAGTGTGCACAGATGTCACTTCCCGGTCCTCCTGATCAGCTCTTTATGGACGCCTCCCTGGAACCCAGGGCTGCACCCTGGCCCCCCCTCAGGAGGTGGAAGGAGCATAAGAGAGTGACCATGACAATGAAGGAAGTCATGCTGCACGCTGCCTGGGCCTCCCGAGCCCCTCCCTGTGAAATTAGTGCCCAGATCTGCCCCTTTCCCAAGGGGGTCATGCCACTCTAGCCTTCGCTGTACCTAGGCTGGGCGAGGGCAGGATCTGCCCTGCTGGCTGTGGGACCTCAGGCCCCCGGCACAGGCTGGCACTGAGCGGGCTGCCCACTAATATGTGAGTTAACTCCCATCTTAGAGCGTGGGCCACACGCTGGACATGCCTGGAGAGCACACCCTGCACGGGAGCCTCAGCTGTATCTCCGCTGTTGCCCAATCCCAGGGCAGCTTGCTTATGCTTCGCAAAGAACTCCATCCGGGCCTCTTTTGTAATGAGAGACTGGTTTATTCTCATGCCCCCTGGGAAAACTGGGAAGAAGTATGGCTCTTTGAAACATCAGGATTTCGAGTCCTGAGAAGTAATCCACCAGCAACGGTCCGCAGATCAGCGAGCAAAAGCGGGACATACTCGGGGCACGCGGAGGACAGAGGTGGAGTGGGGGAGCACTGGGCAGGGAGGCCTTCAGAGACAGACAGCACCAATGACAGGGGAGCTGACGGGTGCCGGCAGCTTCACAGACAATGAGGGAGCCCCCCCCCCCCAGTTGAGTTTAAGGGCAAGAATGTCAACGTGGAAGTTACAGATGGGGCTTTTCGAAATAGCTGTCACACGCTGAGATACGGTGGTATGACTGTAGTTTCTGTTAAGATCAGGTAAGAGATCTGGACCCTTGCCTTTCATTGCTCCAGAACTGAACGTGCACGCCCTCCAAAGCGAGCACAGGGAACCCAGTCACTGCTGTGACATCTGTGGCCGGTGAGCCAAGGGCTGCCCACAGGAGGGAGGAGTGACCTCTCACCATCCTTACTCTCTCTGAGCCGTGCGGGGCAGGGACGCCTCTGCCAGGCTCCTTCCTGTTCGGATGGTCGCCAGCCCTCGGCAATTCTTCTGTGGGCCTGAGAAACACTGAGAAGAGAGCTGGCAGCTTCTGTGGCTTCTCCCAGGAGCACAATGAAGGTCCTCCCTGGTCTGAGCACGGCCACGCCTGGCCCCTCACGAAGAGGACTCCCTCTGTGCCAGGAACTTTGCAGGGCCTGCCGTCAACTACTAGGATCCGAATTAATGTACATTCTAGAATAAACCTGTTGTGGAAAAGGGCCCGTGTGGCACATTAATAAAATGCAGTCTTTTTTAAAAATTTTCATCCAAGTTAGCACCTAGTGCAAGAATGATTTCAGGAGTAGAATCCAGTGCCTCATCCCCTACATATGACACCCAGTGCTCATCCCAACAAGTGTCCTCCTTAATGCCCCTTACTCATTTAGCCCATCCCCCCACCCACCACCCCTCCAGCAACCCTCAGTTTGTTCTCTGTATTTAAGAGTCTCTTATGGTCTGTCCCCCTCCCTGTTTTCATATTTTGCTTCCCCTCCCTTATGTTCATTTGTTTTGTTTCTTCAATTCCACATACGAGTGAAGTCATATTTGTCCTTCTCTGACTCATTTCGCTTAGCATAATACCCTCTAGTTCCATCCACGTTGTTGCAAATGGCAAGATTTCATTCTTTTTGCTCACCGAGCAATACTCCATAAAATGCAGTCTTAAGGAAACCACGTCACTTACTTTGTTTTGTGCACAGACCATAGTTCCATTAAGTGCCGTCCTTTCTCACTTAGGTCGTTGGGATTCAGTGTCTGAACCAGCATTCCTCCCGAGGAGACTGTCGTCTGCAATACGTACAAGAGAAGTTTATAAGCAAAAATGGACAATACCTTCCCATTCCTCTTCTCTGCCAAACAGCATATTAATTTTCGCAGTGGTGGTGGTAACAAGGGGCCACAAACTTAGTGGCTTAAGGCCACACAGACGCGTTCTCTTACAGTTGTGGAGGCCGGAGGTCTGAAATCGAGGTGTCACAGAGCCGTGCTCGCTCTGCAAGTGTTAGGGGAGACCAGTGCCTCGCCTTCCCCGGCTTCCGGGGGCCGCCTGCATTCCTTGCTCATGGCTGCCCTGCCCCAGTGACCTCTTCTTCTCCCGGAAGGAGACCGTCTCCTTCTCCAACTCGCACTCTCCTGCCTTCCTTCTGTTGACCCTCGTGCTTATGCTGGGCCCACCTGGATAACCCAGGACACTCCCCCCATCCCAATGTCCTTCATTTAGTCACTTGTGCAAGGTCCCCTTCCCCCGTGTAAAGGTGACATAGTGACAGGCCCCAGGAATTAGGACACGGACCTCGGGGGGTGGGAGGTGGTCATTATTCTGCCCACTACCGCAGAGTGGTATACGCAGCCTGCGTATACTGCCTTCTCCCTGATTTCTCTGAGCGGGTCATTTTAACCTATTAGGAGAGAACCGGCTCCACGAACCTGTCATCTCTCATCGGAGCAGCATGCTCTCCAGGAAATGCACCCCCTCACCCTTGACCTGAATGCCTCCCACAGCTGCCCTGCTCTTCAGAGGCCTCCCTTTCCTGACGCTCTGCCCACTCCCGGATGATCGTGAGGAAAAGCCTCCGGGGAGGACTGGGGTCTTTAACGTTTCTAGTTGCATAGTTCTGCCTCCCTTTTCGCAGGGAATTCGTAGGCTGTGTGTGGGCGGCAGGCAGCCACCCGGCCGTGGCAGGAGGCAGGAGTAGGGGACGCGAAGGTGCTCTTCGGAGCGGGTTCCCAGGAAGCCTCTACTGCCCGGATGAACATTCGGGAATCCTAGTCCACACGCCAGGAGCTCCTTAAGCACGTGTGTCCTCGGGAAGAAGCACCAGACTGACCCTCCTCTTGACCTGGGTCCCTCCCAGCCTTCAGTCAGCGCCTCTCCAGACACACCTGGCTGCCGTCCAGGCTGGCACAACACTGCTTGATTTCAGGTGACCAAAGAGAAGGCCCGTGGGCCCACCGGACAAGCTGGCTCTCCCCGTGGGTGTGGACCAAATGTAGGCCCACCGGCTTCCCGTCAGGAACAACGCCAAACCCACAAAACATCCTGAGAGGTCAACTCACCGCTCTGGAGTCGTGTTCTTCTTCCAAGGCAGGGATCAGGGCCCTCGTGAGAATACACACACCTGGGGAGGCACAGAGCGCTCGGTGAGGGTGGCAGGGAGCCAACTGGTGCCACGGGGACCCTCCTGCCAGCGGCCCTGAGGAGGGGTGGGCGGGTGCCTGACGAATGCCAAGTGGCCGCCTGGGCTGCCGTCTCCCTCCCCTCAGAGGGTTTTCAATCCAAATGCTGTAACTGGCTCCCGGCTGCTACTGCTTCCTTCTTGGGTCCCGTGAGACCTTCCTCTGCCCCCGGACTGGAGCCAAGATGCCTGAGAGCCCCACGTCCGGGGAGGAGGAGGAGCCCACGTTACAGGAAGGGGAGACGCAAAGTGTACAACAGTCTACGAGCCCACCGTGTGCAGAGAGTTTCTATGTGCACATAAGTCTGTCACATCTGGTCTGTGCGTCGAAAAGGACGAATAGGAAATACAAAATTTAGTAGTACTGCTTATGTCCCAAGGGTGGGATGAAGTAAAACGTTGGCTTCCTTTGCTACCCATTTCTGCACTATTTGAATTAGAATAGTTTACAACAAGCATATAATTCTATGATTATTTCTGTAATCATAAAACATACATACACACACATTTTTAACATGAGAAAAATGCCGTTGAAGTGTGCCTGACACAGAACAACATTCACAGTACACAGAATGAGAAGTTACAACAGGGCAGGAAGAGCGGAGTCCCATTTTTGTGAGGAAAGGTATCAAAACGGGAAATAGCTGCAAGGATGATACTTTGGTGCACTAAAGTGTTTAAAATGCTTATCTTTGAATGGTGGAATTATCGTTTGCCTGTCCTCGTGCCCATCTGTATTGTTTTTCAACGTGAGGTGAGAACAAGTAAGGGTTCCCGGTGCCAGGGCCCTGGGCTCTTTTCTGGGCCACTCCTGGGGGTTTCTGCTTGACCAGTTCCACCCAGTGCTGGACGCACCCTGGCAGCGCCCCGCTCAGCACCCAAGCCCGCAGGCGCAGCCTCGCAGCACGGACCGGGCACCGGGGGTGGGCGCCGGGAGCCTGGATTTGGGCCCCCACCAGCGATGGGACCGTGGGCAAGCCACCGTGGCAATTTCGGCCTTGGTTTCTTGTAGAGGGGAGACCGCTGGCCAGCCCGCTTCCTAGGGTCAGAGGGTTCTGTGGAGAAATAAAACGCATGTGTGGACCGGAGGCTCTCGGTGCATGTTTGCTTGTTACTTCGTTTCTGCATCAGCATTGGTAATTCCGGGTTTTGACTTCCATCCCAGACAGCATTCTTCATTGTCCACATCCCAGTTTATTTTTGGAGGGTCCTGCCTTGTGAGTCTGTGGATTCTGAAGTCTCCTGAGGACTCGGGCTCCAACAGCTGTTCCCCTCCATCCAGTGGCCTCAGACACTTCCTTTGTATTCACTGCCAGTGGCTCGCCGTGTGATTTCATTTGCGAGAAGGAGAAAGGCCTTCTGCCAAAAGCTATCTGCCCCATCGGCCTGCCACGGACGGATTGTCATAAATGACTCCTGAGCAAAGGAAATGAATGCTAGAAAGAGGTTCCACACGGCAGGCCTGCAGCCCCCTCCTCTGAGAGGCCCCGCTGCCCGCACCCAGCCAGGCTGAGGGCCGGGCTTGCTCACCCTGCCTGTCCGGGCACACCTCGTCTCTCCTCGCCTTGGACTTGGACGGATGAGAGCCAGGGTGAGCCTGTCTGCACCTCCTCTCCCTACCTGGGAGATAGATGTTGTGTGTTTTGTTGGCTGTTTCATCCCCTATAAGAATACACCTGAACGTTTTTTTTTCTTTTTTTCTTTTCTTTCTCTTTCTTTCTTTCTTTTTCTTTTTCTTTTTTTTTTTTTTGGTGCAAAAAGCTAGTTTTATTAAAGCATGGGGAGGACAGGTCCAGTGGGCAGAAAGAGCTGCCAATTTAAACATTAACAGAGTCTGCTGCAGGAGGATTGGCTGGGCCATTCATCCTGCCAGATACTCTCCTCTAGGGCACAGCCAAGTGGTAGGTGCTTTTTAAAATCTCCTGGAGAGGGACGTCTGGGTAACTCAGTTGGCTAAGCGTCCAGCTCTTTTTTTTTTTTCTTTTTTCAATTTATTGTCACGTTAGCTAACATACAGTGTATACAGTGTAGTCTTGGCTTCGGGAGTAGATTCCCGTGATTCATCACTTCCATACAACACCCAGTGCTCATCCCAACAAGTGCCCTCCTCAGTGCCCATCACCCATTTTCCGCTCTCTGCCTGCCCCCCCCACCGCCATCAACCCTCAGTTTGTTCTCTGTATTTAAGAGTCTCTTATGGTTTGCCTCCCTCTCTGTAACTTATTTTTCCTTCCCTTCCCCCATGGTCTTCTGTTAAGTTTCTCAAATTCCACATATGAGTGAAAACACGATTTCTGTCTTTTTCTGACTGGCTGATTTCATTAGTGTCAAACTCTTGATTTCAGCTCAGGTCGTGATCCTATGGTTCATGAGGTCAAACCCACATCAGGCTCTGTGCTGACAGCATGGAGCCTGCTTGGGAGTCCTCTCTCTCTCTCTCTCTCTCTCTCTCTCTCTGCCCCTCCACAGCTCACACTCCCTTTCTCTCTCAAAATAAATAGGGGTGCCTGGGTGGCTCAGCAGGTTGAACGTCCAACTTCGGCTCAGGTCATGATCTCACAGTTTGTGAGTTTGAGCCCTGCGTCGGGCTCTGTGCTGACAGCTCAGAGCCTGGGGCCTGCTTTGGATTCTGTGTCTCCCTCTCTCTCTCTCTGCCCTTCCCTTGCTCATGCTCTGTCTCTGCCTCAAAAATAAATAAATATTAAAAAAAATAATAACTTTAAAAAAAATCTTTAAAAATATAAATAAATAAATAAACTTAAAAAGAAAAACTGGAGATCCACAGTTTTTAGCCACAGGCCCTCCAAGGGTTTTTCTATCTTTTGAAGCTCTCCCTCAACCCAAGTGCACAAAACAGGTCTTTCCTTGACCTTCTCCCACGCCCACCCGCTCCCAAAGGAGCAGATCTGATACATCATTTGCTTCTGTGCGCTTTCTGCCTCCCAGATCACCAGCTTCATCACTACAAAGAACATATGTAGCTCTTCACACACAGCACGCATTTCTCCTCCCTGAGAAGGAGGTGAACCATCTCTCTTTCTGGCCACAAGCGATTTATAATCCTTGAGCCTCCCAGCCAGGTTTTGGAGGCCCTTTCCGAGTGACTTCAGGACGGCAAAGGGAAACACGATAATAATCTGCTGAAAGAATAACATAAAAGTATGTAAGTAATGTGTGTGTGTATATGTGTTTGTATGTGTGCATGTGTATAATTTTTTATTAAAAGAATTGGAATCAGGAGACTCCCAAAGAGGTCCGGTGACTTATCCAAGTTCCCAGCAAGTGCATGCGAAGTGGAAAACAAATTGGCAAATCCCCCTTTTCTTGACTCATTAAACCCCGGCTGAGTCCCAGGCAACACAGGTGCCAAGGGAGTGGGAAGGTATCCCATTGTTTGCAAGTATTATTCCCTGAGGATGAACTTGGCCCCGGGAGCTCTTTGCCCCACTTGTCCAGAGCCCATCACAGGCCTGTTGCTAATCCCCACCCCCAACATGAGCCAATGCCATTCTCCTCTCCCAAAGCTCTTCGACATCCTGGGCTTCCAACTGAATTAAGCAACAAACAAACAAACAAACAAAAAACCGAAAAAAAAAAAACAAAAAACTCATTGGCCTGATATAGTGGACTTCTTGTGGAGAGGTACCCCATCCCCCTCCCTGAGGGGCGGGCCCGCATCCTGTCTAAATCAACAAACACATAATGAAGTTGTTACCCTGGGCCAGGCACTGTGTTTGTCCCATCTGGCCTCGAGCCTCCCTCACCCAAGAATGTGGAAACAGAACCCTGGAAGTGAGTGCAGGTTGACTCGGTGGTGCCGCATTTGGCCCGTGTGCATGGAGAAGCGGAGCGAGTCTGTCTGCAGAAGGGGAGAGAGTGAAGCACTTGTGAGGAGTCTGTGGACAACGGTCCCAGAGAAGGGAGAAGTTTACCCTAGTTCCTCGTAGCAGTCCTGTCCTGTCCCTGACGCCCCCAAAGCCCAGCTGTGCCTCTGCCACAGGGTTCTGTGAGGACTGTCCTGTAGCCCACCAACAAATTCTCTTTGACTATTCAGCTTGAGTGGGTTCCTGTTACTTGTAACCTGACAATCCTTAAGACACAGCTTGTCTCAGCCAGGAAGTCTGCCAGTTCCTCTGTGCTAATCAGCTACCTTTCAAAATAACAGCATCCAGGTACTGCTAGGGCACTGTTGAAAATGGCTAAAGGGTGCTTTTGGTCACTCATTTGAGTGTAAACCAGTTTGGTAACTTCCTTTCCTCCAAGACTGACCAGATAGGATCAGGGACATTTGGGGGATTCAGAGTTTTGATGCAAAAAATGGAAGGAGGGAAGGGAAGGGAAGGGAAGGGAAGGGAAGGGAAGGGAAGGGAAGGGAGGAAGGAAGGAAGGAAGGAAGGAAGGAAGAAGGAAAAGAAAGGAAAAAAAGGGGAAGAAGGAAGGAGATATTTTAAGGGAGGCAATCCTGGGTGTAGGGAAGGCACCTTCAGATACTGGAAAATGTGCCCAAGGTTAGTCCTGCTCCCAGTAATAAGGAAAATAATTCATTATCATTATGACTCATTAGTATTTTTAATTTACACAATGCCTTCCTTCCAAGGAACTCATTATGTTGATGGAGGTTCATTATAAGAAAGAGATTTGGGAGTGGAATTTATGTTGGACACAGTCTTCTAAATATGGCAACAAGGACCTTTATTACATGGGTACATGATTTGAAGCAAAGCTCTCTCTATAAGCTAATTAGGAAGGGATGTAAAGCTGTGTCACGTCTGGGTGATGCTGAAGGAGAGATGTACCGCTCCCTTAAAGCCTTACTATAAAACCACATTCCCATCCAAATATTAAATGCATTACACTTGAAACTAATACGATCTTGTACATCAATTATACCTCAAAGAAATCGTGCTGCTCCTAAAATCGTAAAATATCCTGAGTTTGATATATTTGAATAGCATTAAAGTTAGTTATTGCTTGATGAGAAAACCGTATTGTACATTTTACATTTTAGCACAGGAAAACTGACAGGTGTTTCTATTCGGAAACCTGCAAAGCCAGCTTGAATAGAGCCACGCTGGTTATGAGCCAGGGGATATCTGCCACCAGCTGGACTACCCACTGGACAAAGAACTTCGCTCTGGTTCTGGGAGGTTACTGGTGCAGATTTTAAAGGAGCGGACTCCTGCCCTGGTGGATCCCATCTGGTACTTCTCCACTCGTGTGGTAATAAAATGTCCCGTCGTGCTCCTGGGAGCCTCACACACTGACCTTACACGTTGCATAAAGACTGTTTCAAAGGTCATACAACCCGGGGAAGCCAGCCACACAGGTTCTTGCAGAAAACGAGGCACCAGGAGGCATTCATGCTGTCAGCCTCTTCTGGGGTATTCTTGGTTTGGGGTCAGACCACAGTGAGGGGGAGTCAGACTTTTCCCTTTGCCCCCGACCTCAACTCATCCTCCCCATCCAGTTCCGTTCACTCAGTGAGTATTTGTCAAGGGCCTGCTCAATGGCAGCCCCAGCGCTAAGTACGAGGGGTACTGCGAGGGCCCCCGGCCTTCGTGTTCACCAAGCGTAAGCAGGCTGTTTCGTAATTAACTCACACTCACTGTTCGGGTCAGTGCCGTGATGGAAGAGTGTGTGCAGACCGTCACGAGCACGTGAGGCGGTGTGGAGTGGTGTGGGGGCCCACGTTAGCAGTGAGGTGGCATCTAAGATTTACAGGAGAGGTGGGAACAAGCTGTAAGGGTATTGGGAAGGGGTGAGGGCGGGGAGGAGGGTGCTCCGGTGTGAAGCACGGCCTGGGCAAAGAGGCCCTGAGGTGGCAGGGCTCAACCAAGGGGGGCTGAAGCTGTGTGAGCGAGGTGGAGAGTGAGGCCTGGTAAGGCTGGAGCCTTGGAGGCCAACGCCAACGACACCGAGCTCTAATGACACCAAGGGCTGATCTGAGGCAGAATGAAACATACTTGCATTTTTAAGGGTCGTTCTGCCAGCTTTGTGGAGGAAGCCACCAAGGGTGGGGGAGGGCATGAGAGGGCACTGAGAGCCCCAGTATTACTGCTTGTGTCTCAGTGACCGAGGTGCTTGGGCAGTGGTAGCGTGGAGATAAAGAGAGGCAGACAGATCGGAGGCATGTGATGGAGACTCGTTCAAATCAATTATATACAGGAGGGGAGGAAGGGGAGGTGTCAAGGATGAGCAAGAGGGTGGATGGTCATGCCATCCACTGAGGTTGGCTCAACGAGAGGAGGAAGAGATCAGTGAGGAAGACTAACACCTGGATTTTGGACATGCTGAGTACGAGGCATTTGAGACACGAGCTGGGAGCTCCGAAGAGAGACCTGGGCTGCATGCAGACCACTGGGGGACCAGGGCACGTGACAGCACGTGGGGCCACGGCCAGGGGTGAGATTCTCACAGAGAGTGCAGGGGGAGAGAAGAGGAGGCCAGGATTGGGCCGGGAGGGACTGCAGCATTTCAAGGTCACGCAGAGAAACCGCAGCCAGCTCAGGAGTTTCGGGAGGACTGAGCAGGGACGGGAGGGGCCGCAGACACAGGAGTGGCGTCACAGGGCCCATGTGGACAGGGCACAGGGCCCAGACAGCCACGGCAAGTGCTGCTGAGGGTCAGGCAGGCTGAGAACGGAGGCACATCCTCTGGGTTTGGCAACACAAGGGTCACAGGTGACCTTGGCGAGGGTCACCAACGGTTGGGAGAAAGCCAGAATGGAGTGGTTTCGGGTGAATGGGAAGGGAGGAAGGGAAGAGAGAGGCCAGCAGGGAAGGAGAGGAGGAGCGGGGTGTGGAGCAGGGACTCATCCCAGCTTGCCCAGCACTCCCCCAGCTTTGGCACTGAAAGTCCTCCATGCCGGGAACGCACTTAGCCCCGCGGAAATCCAGACAGCTAGTCGCCATAACGTGGAGTCTAGCAAAGTTATTGTGCTTGTCATTTTTAGACACGGAAATGGACATTTATGAATGCTAACGGGAAGGATCCACCTGAGGGAGGAGTCCCGGTCACCCGTCCGAAGGTTCCACGTTGCTCACACAGAAGTGAAAAGGCTGTCACTTCCTCATCCTCCCCAGGCCATCCAAGGTCCAAGCCCCAAGGTGCCCGGCAAAACCAGTGTTTCTGGTGCAAGACGACTGAATTTGCTCCCTGCAATCACATCGACGGAGGCTCTTGCCTACCACCCTGGGGACACAATGAGAGCACCTGCTTTACAGCGGGGAGAACCTGGGTGTGGGCACTGGGGCCTCCGCTCATTAAAAGCATGAAGGTGCTTCACTGGGATTTTGTTTGTAAAATTCCCCTAACTGAGGGCTGGGTAGAACTCCTTTAAAAACAACGGCTGAATCCCAGCTAGGTAATCAGATGAGGCTCCCGACCCACAGGCCAGGAGGCGTTCCAAGCACAACGCTGACTTCCTAGACTGGGACAGAGAGACCAGGGGAGCAGTCCTTGCGGAGCCCAGGGAAGGCTTGGCCCCGCCCTGAGTGCCACAGCAGCCCAGACGCCCTACCCCCATGGCAGGTGGGGAGATCCAAGCACCAAGTGGTTTCGGGGCCTCATCCAAAGCAGCCTCGGATACCTGGCAGAAAACCAAAAGCCAATGGGCAAATGACCTCTGACTTTTGGGCTCATGCGTTCTCTTTCCTGAGACTCCCCAGGGCAGCCGAAGACCAAGAACCTCGCCAGCGCTCCAGAATCCTTCTGGGTGTGGGCGGCGGAGGGGGGCTCCTCAACCCCACCGACCAATCTTGTGGGTTGAAATGTTGTAGAAATAAAACTAATGAGCTGGGGCTTGCTCTAGATGATAGTAAAATATACTGCAAATAATTAGAAGATAACAGAACATAGAACATAATAATTAGTAGTCAGATCCGTGGAACAGACAGAAGCAACTTAACGAGAATTTGGTATATGATAAAGATGGGATCACGACTCAAAAGGAAGGAAAGCACATGTAGTAAATAAGCAGTGTTGTGTGACATTGTTTATTAAGAATACAAAGGAGAGTGGGGCGCCTGGGTGGCTCAGTCGGTTAAGTGACCGATTTCGGCTCAGGTCATGATCTCACGGTTTGTGGGTTCGAGCCCTGCGTCAGGCTGTGTACTGACAGCTCAGAGCCTGGAGCCTGCTTCGGATTCTGTGTCTCCCCTCTCTCTCTGCCCCTCCCCTGCTTGCAGTCTGCCTCTCTCAAAAACAAATAAACATTAAAAAAAAATTAAGAATATAAGGGAGAGAGCATGAAAGAGAGAAATAAATTTTTTAAAAGGCTCCTTACTTACCTTATTCCAAAAAGACTTCCAGGTGCATTAAAAAGCTAAGAAAATGTTAGAGGAAAATGGGGGTTTGGGTGGGGGTGGGGAGAGAACCATGTAACTAAATTATTTAGACTAACAAGGGATTTTTTAATCATAAAAGTGAATAAATCAGTCTTAATGGTAAATATACAGCCTGACCTCATAAAAAAATTGAACTTCTGTGTGGCAAACCAAAACATAAAAAAAAAAAAAAAATTAAAAAGCAATTTGCCCAACAGGGGAGGGGGAAGGGGGGCACTTGCAATAAATATGCCAAAGCAGGCTTATAAAGAAAGTTTAAGAGATAACAATCTCAATAGCAGAATGGGCAAAGGACATGAACAGACAAGTAGCAAAAGAAATACAAATGGCCAATAAACTACCACCACCAACTCCAATATCACTAGTAACCAAAGAAATGCAAAGAAAAATAAGATGCCATATCTCATCCATCAGTTTTACAAAGCTCACTCACTTGAGAACAACAGAAAGTAAAAAACACAAGCACTTCCAGTGCTGGGGAGAATATAAATTGGTACATTTTTTTCTGGAGGGTAATTTGGTTACTACAGATCCAAGTCTTAAAAATGCTCACACACTAGGTCTCTGTAATTTCACCGCCAGGGATCCATTCTACGGCAGTAACCAAAGACGTAAGCAAAAACGTATGTACAAAAGCATTTATCACCAAGTCATTTTCAATAGTGAGAAATTGGAAGCAAGCTAAATATCCCATACGAGGGGGTTAATTAAATAAATCATGAAACATTCATACAATAGAATATATTCTGAATAGAAGTGACACTTTAAAGGATATTAAATGACATGAGAAAACACTTAAAATACAGTGGTTAAGTGGAAAAACCTAGGACTCAGAATGATACATATCACGTGGTTCCAAGGGGAGAGCAGGGGACAAGCATAGAAAAAGGCTTAGAGAAATAGACCAAAAATGTTAACAGTGGCTATAGCTTAATGATGGAATTACAGGAGAGTTTTCTGTTACTCTTGCATATTTTTATTTCCCTATTTTCTAAATGAATACTCATCTGTTTTAAGATTACGAAAAAAAAAAGGTGATCTTGAATAAATGCCTCCTCCCCTCCCCTTCCCTCTACACATAAAGTCTGAAGGCAGCACCTACTAAGATGAGCACAGATCCCTCGGTTTGCTTAGCTGTGAGCTGGACCCCTAAAGGAATATGGCCTAAAGGAATGAAAGAAAGGAGACAGATGTTTAGAGGGAGGGGAGATGGGGAGAATAAAGGAGGTAACTAGGGATGGTCCAGAATGTGGAATGATGCTGAGGCCCACACTGGCCTTGCTGGGGCCTGGATGTTACTCTTGCATCCATTAATTTGATTTTTTAGAGAGATCAGAAGAATCTGGGCACTTTGGGGTCCAGACTCCATTGTAGCCGGATGGTGGCCCTCTCCTTCTCCATCCTCCTGTCCCCTTCCCTTTCATTGGCTTCTTAGGGGAAAGGCAGTGCAGAGACAATTCTAGGACAGTGATGATGATGGAGGAACAACAGGAACCCCAGGGAGGCACTGGGGCTGGCTGCTCATTGTTTGTGACTACTGTCCCCACCCCGTTTTTCCCAGAACCACATGGGCTCTCGAGAAACACAAAATTTGGGGTCAAGGTGTTCTCCTGGACTGAAAGGTGGCCATTTTCTCCTTTACCAGCTGTCGTGTACCCCAATGTCCTTGGAGCAGGCAGACCAGGAAGGGACCTCCCTGGCCTCCGCACAGCACAGCATGGAAGGTGTTTCTGCATTTATTCCTCACCGATGATGCTTCTGAACACCTGCTACTGTGTGTTCTGGGTGTGCTGGGTGACCCGGGCTCAAAGCTGAAGAAAATAAAGTCCCCCTTCTAGGAGCTCATTGATTACTAAAAAAAGGCACCAAGAAACAACCGTAATAAATCATCTGCTTCTAAGAAATGGACTCACTACCTGCCAGACATGTGCTGAGAGTTACAATGCTTTTCTTTCTTTTTTCTTTCATATATACAAATACACACACACACACACACACACACACACACACACACACACACACTTGACCCTTGAACAATGCAGTATCAGGGGCACTGACCCCCACCATGCAGTCAAAAATCCAGGTATAATTTGACTCTCCCCAAACTGAACTACTGTTGGCCTGCTGTTGACTGGAAGCCTTACTGATAATTTGGAACAATTAATGCATATTTTGTATATGTATTATACACTGTATTCTTGTAATAAATTAAGCTATAAAAATATTATTAAGAAAATCATAAGGAAGAAAAAGTATATTTACAGTCCTATATTGGAGTTATTGAAAAACATCCACACATAAGTGGACCAGTACAGTTTGAACCTGCGTTGCCCAAGGGCCAACTGTACATTTAAATTTTTTTTACATATGGTAAAACTCTGCATCTGTGTGTGTGTGTGTGTGCGTGCGCGCGTGCACAGTTCTGAATTTTTGTAAATGCATAGGGTTGAGTAACTGCGTTAGATTCAGAACAGTTCCTTCAGCCAAATATTCCCTCATAGTCATCCCCACCCACCCCAACCACCCTGTAGCCATTGATGCGTTCTCTGTCCCTATGGCTCACCTTTTCCAGAATGTCACATAAATCATACAAGTATGTATCCTTTTGAGTCTGGCTTGACTTTTGCCAGTTCATTCAAGATTCATCCACATTGTTGCATACATCAGTATTTTGTTCCTTTTTATTGTTGAATAGCATTCCATTGTGTGGAAGTCCCCCCCCCCCCACTTTATCTATGCACCAGCTGAAGGACATCTGGGTTGTTTCCAGTTTGGGGTGATTATGAATAAAAATAAAGCTGCTTAAACATTCATGTGCCTGTTTTTGTGTGCACGTGAGTAATTTCTCTTGGGCAAGTAATTTACAATTCTCTCTTTAATCCTCACCTCTAGCCTGCAACAGCATCATTATCTGCATTTTACAGAATGGGAACATGAGGCGTGGACAGGTTTGTACATTGTGCACAAAGGGCTGGAGGACCTGGACTATGGTTCAGCCAACACAGACCGAGCGCCTCCTAACGGCCAGGCAGTGTCTGCCCTCAAGGATTTCTGCTCTGCGCAAGAACCAACCTGTCAACAGGCGATTCCTGTCATGCAACAGGTTCCCAGAAGGCACTATGGAAGCCAAGAGGTGGAGCACCTGACTAAGCTCTGTGCTGGGGTTTGTGCCCAGTTGAGTCACAGAGAAGCAAAAGTTAACCAGGAGGAGGACATTCCAGGCAGAGGGACAGCAGGGATGAAGGCTTGGAGACATAAAACTGTTAGTGGCATTTTCCAAAATTAATGGGCTGACTCGTAGAGGATCCATGTGGGAAAAAAATAGGAAATATTTTTGGGCAGGTAGGTGGGGTATGACAACAGAGGACTTTAATTCCAGGTTAAAGGGTTTGGATATTAAAACAATGCTAGCTGACATGTCTAGAGTACTTATTATCTCCCAGATTCTGTGCCTCTCTGGGAGGCTTGAAGATCTGTGAGCTGGAAGGAGGTCTTTGAAGCAAAATGGTGCATGGGTAAAACTCAGGGTAAAGATTATTTACAAGTAAAAATGCCTGGTACCAAACACATGCGGTGTCTAAGGAAACATTCTCCCCTGGCAGTGCTGTTCTTTGCTTTCCTCTTTGCTTTGCACCCTAGCTCGCTTCATGGATGAAAAGAGAACTTACTGTATGGCTACTGAAATTGTTTACATGTCTAATTCCCCCACTAGACCAGGAGCCCCTTCAATTTCTGAGTCCTCATCACTGACCACAGTGTCTGCTATATAGCAGGTGATCTCTGAATGTTTACTGAACAAATAAAGTATTTTGTTCATTAAGTATTTTGGTTAATAAATAGTTACCACATCAAACTCAGATCACCTATTTCCAAAGAATTAGAATGTAATAAAACAGGCCTTGTGGAAGAATATTGTCAACAATAATTCACCTTCTCTTCCCCACCTCCATGGAGGAGTATGCTCCCTGACTTCTGGTTTAGGGCTCTATGAAATGACTTGCATCAGCCAACTGGATACTAGCAGATGTGAATCCGGCAGGGGCTTGAAAGTGCTTGCATACTTGGACCTCTGCTATCACCATGGGAACAAATCCTGTTCAGCCTAGGATGATGTGAGACATTTGGGACATACTCTTCCTTTCACGCTCTGTGAAAGGAAGATGTGAGACATTTGGGACATACTCCAGATCTCACCTGCTGCTTTGAGACACGCTGCTAAACCCAGCTGAGATTAGCCCAGTAGACCTGCAGAAGAGTCAGCAAAAAGTACATGCTTGTTTTGTAGGTCTCTGAGATTTTGGAATTGTTTGTTATGTAGCAATAACTGACAGATACAACCCTATACTAAAAATGCACCAACTATAATTTAGTTGTCCTTTGTTTAGTAAGGTAAGTCACAGACTGTGGTTTCAGAGTACTTCTGACTCTCCGTTTCCTCGTCTCGAAAATCCATACAGGTGTTACGAGGATTGAGTGAGGTGACCCAAGAATGTGTGTCGTCATCATTATTATTATTATTATTATTATTATTATTATTATTGAGGTGTTTCTGGACTTTGAGTCCCTGCCTTAAACAGCAGTATCCACTGCGTGTGGGGATATGCCAGTGAGCAGAGAGCTCCAGATCACCAAATGTCAAGTGACAGAACACTTAACTGTACAGCAACGTATGTCCTTCCAGAATGACCTACGCTGAACTCCCCCACCTTCTGCCAGAGAGCTAAGGCACCACTGCCTGTTTATTACAGTCAGTTAGTTGATGATGCAGCTGTCCTGGAGGAGGTAGAGTCAGTGTCCTCGTCCTGTGTCCTGCGGCGTGAGCGAGGCTAAGATGTGGTGGGTTTAATGCGCTAACGCTCAGGCTGTGGCGGGCTGCCAGCAGAGCACTTAGCACGGCCTCCCCTCCCCTCCCATCTGTCTTCACTCCAATGGACGCTTAATGCCACTGCATGCTAACAGGCAAAGAGCATAGGATGTGAGAACACCCAAAACACAGGGGCGAGAAGAACAACCAAACAGAACCTGTCTCACGAGACCACTTTGCCTCCCCAGTCCATCCGCCCACAGATCTACCCAGAGTAGCTCATTTTGTCCCACCAAAGGGCAAACTATGAAGATCTCCCCATGCCCCACCTACCCCCACAGAAGGTTAAGGAGAGTTCTTTCTGTACTTAATCAAATTCATACACTGTGATGTCTCCACAAACGGCCACCTGCCGGCATGGGCTCTGACAGCCCTCCAGCTTCCAAATCGTCAGGATCTGGTGATAAATTCTGCAAGGACTGGTGCTGTCCTGTCCTCAGAGTGTCAGGAACCTACCGGTGTTTGGCTGGGGATTGGAAACGTTTCTAGAGGCCCAACAGAATCAGAGAAAACAACCCATCCCACGTTACATAATCGGGCCAGGAAAACATGTTTCCTATTAGCGAGGCAGCCAGCAATTTCCTAGGACTCAGACAGAGGTCTGGGTTGTCCCTTTGGCTCTGGACCTGTTCAGAATGACAGTATTTTAACCTCTCTGTATCTCCTCATCTGTGGCCACAGACACATGAAGCTGCCCCCTCTGTCCTTAACATGCTGCTTTGTATACTGTCTTCCACTCTGGAGACGATGAATACATATCAAAGCCCGAGAATTATTATGCGTCTCAGAGAGGCTGGGAAGATCAATAAGATGTTTCAACACAAAGAGGAAATGAAAATGAAGAGATATCAAGGTCCTCAGAAGCAGACCGGATCCATACAAAAGTACAACAGAACCAGCTGTACAATCAAAAAGGCAGTCCCCTTAGACTGTGCCACCCGGCTGCACGCTCTGTGAATGCAGATTCCCAGCTCCCCGCCAAGTGATGCCCCAGCCCGCCCGTCGTCTCCCTGGCAGGGCTGCTCACCTCCCTCCCTGTGCTCCCTTAGCACCTACTTCACCGTAATACAGGGGGAAAAGGCTTCTGGGGGCAGAACTGCATCCTGTTCATGGGCTGCGGAGGCAGACAGGCCTGGGTTCAAATTCTGGCTCCCCCACTTGACCTCTGGCAAGCAATTCAACCTCTGTCGGCCTGTTTCTTTATCTGGGATGTAGAGGTAAGAATATCTCTGTCACAGGATGGTCACCAGGGTTAAATGACTATGTATGGACAATACTCCCCAATACCCGGCACGAATTCTGCAGAATTCTGTTGGACGGAGGGTGGGTAAGCAGCAGCGCTGACTTCTTCCGTGTGGTCTCACAGGCCCCTGACCTTTGAAGGGCCTCCCCGTTTGGTTGATGCTCTGTTGACGGTGTACTGCAATTCCTAATTTTTGAGTATGGGTGCCATATTTTTGTTTGTCACTGGGCCCCACAAATCATAAAGCTGGTCCTGCTGAGCAGCCCCCCGGAGGCCAGCTGTGGCTCTCCGGGCATCTTTGCCACCCTATAAAGTTATAAGGCAAAACCCACATGACCCCACATTTGGGTTTGGTACTTCGGGCAAAGATACTACATTTGGAACAAAATCAAAGAGAATATTTTGTACTAAACTCCACACCATTTTATGACAAGCTTCTAGGTATTGGTTTAAAAAAAAAAAAAAAAAAGGAGCCTCACCACTGGGGAGAAAGGTCCTTCCCGACTCCCACCATTTCCTTCCTCATGGAGAGAGGGTGGTGATTCTGCCCTCCCTCCGCCCCCTCTTCCCTCTGCCCAGGATAGGCAGAGCCATTATCAATAATCAATTTAGTACACTTGGGAGCAACAAACTGGGCATGCTCAGCTCTGCTCCCCACTTTCTCCTCTTCCTGGGCAGGAGAAGGTAGAGTCTGTCCTAGGCCAGCCAGCTGTGACAAGGGAAGTGGGTCTCCTTCCTGGGCGCGATAGTAGGAAACCCATTTGGCTCTCACACCGCACCACGCCCTACAACTAGCCTTGTTTGGAAACAGCAGTGATATATATGCTGGCTTTCAGTTATTATTCCACTGTCTCCTCAACTTGTTCAGTTCTTGAGTGGGAAGAGGGTTGCTATTTAATGGATATCCTCAACGACCCCAACAACCAGACAAGCCCTGCCAGCCATCTTTGTGACTTAGGACAAGATTTAATTAAAATGCCTCATTAAAAACCTGGGCTGCCTGGGTGGCGCAGACAGTTAAGCGATCAACTTCGGCTCAGGTCACGATCTCGTAGTTTGGGGGTTTGAGCCCTACATCATCAGGCTCTGTGCTGACAGCTCAGAGCCTGGAGCCTGCTTTGGATTCTGTGCCTTACTCTCTCTCTCTGCTTCTCCCCTTCTCATGTGCGCTGCTCTCTCTCTCAAAAATAAATAAATATTAAAAAAAATTTTTTTAAATGCCTCATTAAAAGCTTAAATTATAGTGAGGAAGTGGATACAGGAGAGAAGCTTATATTCATGGCATCTCCAAACTGAAAGACACCAAGATAATTTACTGCAGACTCCTTGGTTCAAGAAGGAGGAAATCCAAAGAAGTTAAAAGGCTGGTACATTGGTTCTGAAATGATAATGTACATCAGGATCATCTGGAGAGCCTGTTAAAACACAGACTGCTTGGGTCCACCCCTGAGTTTTGGTTTCAGTCGATCTGGGGGTGAGGCCCAAGAAAATGCATTTCTTTTTTTTTTTTTTTTTTTTTTTTTTTTTTTTAAACGTTTTTTATTTATTTTTGGGACAGAGAGAGACAGAGCATGAACGGGGGAGGGGCAGAGAGAGAGGGAGACACAGAATCGGAAACAGGCTCCAGGCTCCGAGCCATCAGCCCAGAGCCTGACGCGGGGCTCGAACTCACGGACCGCGAGATCGTGACCTGGCTGAAGTCGGACGCTTAACCGACTGCGCCACCCAGGCGCCCCAAGAAAATGCATTTCTACCAAGTTCCTCTAGTGATGCTAATCCTGCCAGTCCAGGAACCCTACTCTGAGAACCACTGGGCTGGCATCAAATGAGTGAGCCTGTTATAACAGATCAGGGACCAGGATCCAGATATCCCTCATTCTAACTGAATGCCCTTTCTGATCTGTCCTCTCGTCTCATGGTTGCACCTTCCTCAGCCCTGGCTAGAAGTTCCCTTTGCACATTCCATGGGGGATGAACCAGCGCTCCTTGCCAAAATAACATCTATAATGAGCCTTGAGCTTCCTAGAAAAAAATGCTTTAACAATGCTAAGTATTTCTGGCACTAACACATATTATAAAAAAACACGAGAAAAGCATTTTTTAAAGAGTGTCTTATGAAGAAAATTTAATGCAGCGAAAGAGGAAAATACAATCGTGCTTAGGACCAAGAACACAAAAAGCTGGCCGATATTTTTCTGATCCTTCTATGGTGTTATCTAGGTCTCTGCTTATTTTGCTAAGAAAACTGCTCATACTCTCCCAGAGCACAGGGAGCAAAGCGTTTTTTCAAGTCCATCTTCAATGAGCTCTCTCTTATTGACCATGCAACCTGCACTATTGATCTAGAAATTACATTCCCATCTCAAAATACAGGCAAGCAGGGCCAGAAGACCTGTTTCCAAACTCCACACCTCCATGGCCACCAACAGTCCCACATCCAAGTGACGACCACAGTCCTGCTCAACTGTCCCTTCATGTCAAACCCCTTCCAGGAAAATGCCACTAGTGCAGAAAGCTCAGCCACAGAACTGTGCAGAGATCTCCAGTTACAAGGGGTTGGCTGGGCAACCGAATCCTCAGTGAGGTGCTCTGGGATTGCATCTAGACCAGAGCTGTCCAACAGAAATATGGAATTGAAGTTTTCTCAAAAGCAGCCACATTAAAAAGGTAAGAAGAAACAGGTAAATGTTAATAATATATTTTATTTACTCAATATCTCCAAAGTAGTATTATTTCAACATGTAACCAATATAAAAATATTAATGACATGGTTTGCTTTTTTTTTTTTTCAGACCAAGTCTTTGAAATGGGCTCATTTTTACACTTACAGCATATTTCAATTTGGACTACCTGCATTTCCAATGCTCTATAGCCATACTGGACAGCACAAGACCAGAGCTTGGCCCAAACGGGCGTTTTGGAGCACGTTAGAAACTGTTTGGATAGAAAAGCAGCTCAGCTCAACGCAGAGCATCTGGGAGGAACAGAGAACAGACACATACCATCCCACCTGAGTCCTCCTGGCTCTCTGTGGAATCCCACATTGTGCTACTAAAAGGTTTGCTTGTTGGTAGCAGGCATTCTTAAATTTTTTTTTTATTGTTTATTTACTTTAGAGAGAGAGAGAGCGAGCATGAGCAGGGAAGGAGAGAGAGAGGGAGACACAGGATCCGAAGCGGGCTCCAGGCTCTGAGCTGTCAGCACAGAGCCCGACACGGGGCTCATACTCATGAGCTGTGAGATCATGACCTGAGGCAAAGTCAGACACTTAACCGACTGAGCCAGTCAGGCGTCCCTGTAGCAGGCATTCTTTTGGACTAAACTTTTTGTTTTTATTTTTCCAAGAACCTCTAATTTTAATACACCCATCCCCAAATCTACAGAGCTCAGGAATGCAGATATACGCATCGTCATTTTATGAAAAATGGAATATCCCCATCCTCCCACTCCCCTGGAAGCCAGTGAGTAAACTGATTGCACGAATAAGCCTCACCATAAAGGATTCTCACTAAGACGTCGTCACAAAGACCCACAAACACACACATCACTCCATACCCACGTAGACCAAAAATGTACACACACGAAATTTATCCTCTACTTATGTTTATAAAACTTACCAGAATGTTGAGTTTCTTTTCCTGCTTGAAATTTTCAATAAATTCCCATATTTTCTTGGAATTAGACAAGGCCACGATGTGCAGAAAGATGTTCTAAACCAGAACACAAACAAACAAAAAGTTGTAAAGCTTTTTTTTTAAAAAAAGATAGAAACTAGCATTTTTTAATTCAAAATACATGTACATGGTTTTAAAATAAAATAGTTTGGAATAATACAGAACGGAAAGTAACAGTCTGACTCCTTGAAAGTAAACCGTTGCTCACGGTTTCTTATTAATCATCCAGAAATATTTTAAGCATGTATAGTAGTTATATACATACGTTTAAAGCATAATATAGACTATGTATATTAGGGGCACCTGGGTGGCTCAGTCGGTTAAATGTCCAACTTAGGCTCAGGCCATGATCTTGTGGCTTGTGAGTTCAAGCCCTGCATTAGGCTCTGTGCTGACAGATCAGAACCTGGAGCCTGCTTCAGATTCTGTCTCCCTCTCTCTCTGCCCCTTCCCTCCCCCCACTTGCACTCTGTCTCTCTCTCTCAAAAAATAAACATTAAAAAAAATTTTAAAATAAATATATTATATATATATCTTAAGCACGATACACATATTATAAATATATGCCCCCTTCCATACAAACAGGATCAGACTATGCCTTGCTCTGCATCCTTCTTTCTCATTTAAGGTTTGGAGATTTTTTTGTTACATATAAATCTGTCTTATTTCTTTTAATGGCTACATAACATACTTTGGCATGCATGTGTTATAGTTTCCTCCTGCCAATCATTTAGGAGTTTTTTGTCAATGTTTTGCTCTTACGACAATATCCGAGGTACATCATAACTATAAGACGACAACTTCCTTTGTTACTCGGTCCTTGCTTATGATGTTTATCAATTTCCACGTTGTGCTATAGCCATTGCTGGACACAGCTCCCTCCCCCAGTAGACTCAGGACTTCTCGATGGAGGAGACATGTTGAATCACCCCCTTCCCTCGTGGGGGTACACGCAGCCACACACATAAATGATTCATGTATGTGGGCTGTTCAGCCCCTTCTCTGTGCCCAGCACAGGAATCAAGCTTATATTCTGAGTATCCAGTGAATGCAAGGACATGCTGTCCAAGACCCGGAAGGCATCTGTGACTTATCACCAGCCCAAGGCAGAGACTCCTGCTGCTTCAGAGACCTGACAACTGAACTGACAGGTGAGATACTGAGCAGCAGCCACAATTCCTTTCATAAAGCAGGGTTCGGTGCCTTGCCTCAATTTCCCCATTAATTAAGCCATAGAACCCAAGACCATAGTCAGAATTTCTTTCTACCGATCTGAAAACATATCGTTTTCTCACTCTCTGAGACAGTCTCGGAAAATGAGAAGATGGAAACAATCCTACATTTTCATGCCTCAGAAGGTCTATAGTCAGCTTAACTATCATATTCAGCTCAAGTCTGACACAGCTGAATATTCCTCTACTTTCAAAGGCTAGGAAAAGCATGGTCTGTACAGGACTCTGCTCTTTGAAAAAGGCTGTGGGGGTGTCTGGGTGGCTCAGTTGGATGAGGGTCCGACTCGATTTTGGCTCAGGTCATGATCCCACGGTCGTGGGATCAAGCCCTGCACCATGCTCCTGCAGAGCATGGAGTCTTCTTGGGATTCTCTCTCTCTCTCTCTCTCTCTCTCTCTCTCCCTTTGCCCGTCCCCTGCTCTCTCTCTCTAATAAAAAATAAACATAAAAAATAAAAAAGGCTGTGAAGGCACTTGCTCAGCCACAGTGGACACAGGCTGCCTGCTGACTCCTTCCTGGATGGGCTGTGAGCACCCCCACTCCAATGACTACAAACTAAGTCTATAGACAGTCCTTTCTTTTGAGGTCCTCCCCACAACCACCCTAAAACTCCCTCCTACCCAACAGTGCCAAGTAACACTCGTACAAAATCCAGGTTCAAAAAACAACAAAATTCAAGTGAACAAAAATCAATTCCACTTTGAACATTCCACAACCTCCTTGAGCTTCCTGGAGGCACCTGGGGCATCCCAGCACCGGACGGAGGTAACAGCACGGAAGACAGAATCACTGTCCTAGATAAATCAGCCATGGGGCCCGCTGAACTGAAGCATCATGAAAAGATGGAAGGAAATCATCTGTCTCCCTCTGGGAGAAGATAGAAGGCCAGAAAGCACCCAGAAGGGAAGGCCAGGAGTCTGCTGTGACCAGCAGAAGGAGCTAGGAACAGACACAAGTGCACAAAAACCACCAATCTGCTGATCTATATGTGTCTCGGCTGGCCCTGGGAGCCACTGGGCACTGCTGTGCTAACTCTTTAAACCTCGGGATACAAGTGTGGTTGTTGAAGTTGAACAAAAGCCAACTGGATCCTTTCTGCTGATGAGTCACCATGTTCCATGGCCTAGGAGTCATGAGACGACATCACAGGAACCCCTCTACCCATGTGAGAGCGTGAGTCTGATGAGCAAATGGGAAACAGTGCACGAATGTGCCCTCAGTTGAAATCACCGCATAGGAATGAGGTGCCAGTTAATATTCACGTCGGGTAGGCAGGAAGCTAAACCAATAATTCTCAAAAGGTTGAAATTCCACATTGACCTGGGAGATCCGGAGAGTAGAAACCCCCGTTTTACCTCTTAGTGTCCACATATTGTTGGGGTCGATCCCCACAAGACATAAGGCACATTTTTTTAAAAAAAAAAATTTTTTTTTAACGTTTATTTATTTTTGAGACAGAGAGAGACAGAGCATGAAGGGGGTAGGGTCAGAGAGAGAGGGAGACACAGAATCGGAAGCAGGCTCCAGGCTCTGAGCTGTCAGCACAGAGCCCGACGCGGGGCTCGAACTCACGGACCGTGAGATCATGACCTGAGCCGAAGTCGGACGCTTAACCGACCGAGCCACCCAGGCGCCCCGACATAAGGCACATTTACAGCACCTTCTGGCCACATCAGGAATGTGGCAGGAGTTAAAATGTTGCCCCGACACCGCACCTCTGTAATCTTTCTCCTCAAAACCTGTAACTGCAGTCTAATCATGAGAAAAACATCAGACAAATCCTGATTGAGGGACAGTATACAAAATCCCTGACCTGTACTTCTCAAAACCTTCAGGCTCATCACAAACTAGGAGAGTCTGAGAAACCATCCCAGCCAAGAGGAGATGACCTAAGGAGGCACGATGACCAAATGCAATGTGGTCCTGGATGGGATCTGAGAACAGAAACGGGGCAGCAGGCAAGAACGAGGGAAAACTGAATAGCATGTGGACTTCGGTTAATAATAAAGTACCCATATTGGTCCACCGGTTGTAACAAATGTAATAAATGTTAACGAAGGGGAAACTGGTTGCGGGGTAAGTGGGAACTCTGTACTAGTTGTACAACTTTCCTGTGCATGTAAAATTATTCTAAAATATTAGACTATTCTAAGATTTTTAAAAAATGTTGCCCAAGGAGATCATGCCAGATCAAAGACAGACAGCAAGATGGTAATGAAGTGCAACGAGAAGCTGAGGAAGGAAGGTCCACTCTGATTTCCTCCCCCAGGCCCATTGGAGACATTGTGCCAGAAACAGCGGGCTGGCGGGCAGGGACTTTGTGTCAGTAAGCATCCGTTCCCTCCAGCAAGAGCACCAAGGCAGGATGTTGACTTCTTTGCTGTCCACGCGTCTGACGGGACCAAGCCAGTGTGTACAGGCCACTGATGTGAACACGACCTTGCACCTTCCTGGTGCCCACAGTCACCTGACCCGGCTGGCCTGCGTTGCACACGCTCAAGCCTTCCTGCTCAAGGGACCCCTGCACCCAACATGCAGCCGGGACCACTCCCTCCATACTCTCACTGCTCCATGGGCCTACGCCCCGGTTAAAGAGAAGTGGGTACCTTGGAGCAGAGAACGTAAGGTTGGGAGTGGTAACAGCATTAGTATGAAAACTACGGATAACGCAATAGTCTCCTGCTGACTGAGAGCTACATGCTCGATGACACCCTGCACTGCCCATGTCATGGCACACACAACGTCACATTCGCCTAACAGAAAACTTTCTCTCTTTTTAATGTTTTATTTATTTTTGAGAGAGAGAGAGAGAGAGAGAGAGAGAGAGAGAGCACTAGTGAGAGAGGGGAAGAGAGAGAGGGGCGGGGGAACTGAGGATCCAAAGCGGCCTCTGCACTGACAGCAGAGAGCCTGATGTGGGCTCGAACTCACGAACCATGAGATCATGAGCCGAGCCGAAGTCGGAGGCTCAACCGACTGAGCCACCCAGGCGTCCCCAGAAACCTCTTTCAACAGAGGGAGTTGAATGAAGGGACTGGCCCCCAGAGGAGGAAGGTGAGGGCTCAGCTGGGACTGGCCAACAGCCAAGGGATGACGAAGAGCAGGAACCAGCCTAGGCTGGAGGAACACAGGAGGTGGTGTGGCCTGAGCCAGGCTCGCCACCAAAAGGAAGAACCTCAGAGCAGGTCCGGCCGTTGCCAGGGAAGTCGAATGTCCTGCTTCTCCCTTCTTCCCACCCACCGATCTCCCTCAATGGCCAAACCCGGCCAGCAGCTGGCTGATGTGAAGGCGGGAGAAACACGTACTTGCCGGGGGGGGGGGGGGGGGGTCCACGCATCTACTCCCCACCTGCCCCCTCTGTGCTGCGGAGCTGAGCCGGCAGGCCCGGGGTGGACTCCCACGCTTCCTGCAACTGCTTGTCAACCACATCATCCCTTCCAAGACCGTGAGGCGCTGCATCAGACTCTGTCCTCTCCCCAGCTCCCAGCACACTGCCCGACATAGGGTTCACACTCAAGCATATGATCAAATATAGAGTAATATCACTCCTACTCTTCAGTTGAGGACACTGGAGTTCAGGGAAGCGAAGAACACTGCCCAAGCTCACAGGGCTAGCGAGCGCACAACCAGACTCCGATCCGAGCCCGGCGCCTTCCCACGCCCCACGTTTGTGTGGGGGCTGCATGCGCTAGACCAGATGAAGCTATGGAGCTCTCTCTTTCATAAAGGGGGAGGAGCGGCTGTTCCCTGGCAGAGCCTGGGGGGGGTACACTGAGTCAGGGACAGGACACCACGCCACGGGGATGAGCGGACAGGCCCTGTCAGCCCCGGCCCCTCAGAGCTCTCTGCACCGGAGGCCACTTGCAAACACAAGGAATCTCCACTGTGTGAGCTCCGACCCCACCTTGGGTACGTACACGGGGAGGGCCGGGGGCAGTAAATAACGGGCTGCCTCTCTCCCCAGCCCCGGAAACACGTTTGCTCCCTCTTTCCAGCTCTACGCTCCCAACGCTCCCAACGGTGGTGGAGGTGGATTTAAGGATGGCTCACTATTACAAACAAAACCATACTGTCACCTTTTTCCGTATCAACCCACTCTGTCAAAAATGTAGCCCAAACCACAGCAGGCTGGAATCCAGGCAATCCCTGGCCCGCCTGTGGCCTATTAGTATTCTTGTTGCGTCCCGCAGCAGCACAACTGAAAGTTATCAGCAGGCAGACAGCCAGCTTTCAGTCTCAAGAACTGCAGCCCCAGATCGCAGCGGCACTCACGCATTAGAGAAGATTTAGAGACCCTCACGCTCGCCGCCAGCGCTGAGCCTCTGTGTGGCATCTGACGGCCAGAGACCACAGACACGTGGTGAGAAGAGAAAGAACGGGGCTTGCTTTGAAAACGTTATTTAAGAAATAATAATAACAGCCTTCAGGAGCAGATGCGAAATACTCCGTTCTAGATTGGGGCATTTTTTCCTTCTGGCCAAGGTCCAAGCTTGAGGGGGCCGGGGGTGCTGCGTCCCCGCCCAGTCCCTTCCCACGGGCCCACCCGCTGGAGCAGAGGGTTCCCCGGAGAGAGGAGGAGACTTCGGCAGAATGGAAGGGAGGACAGAGGGACATTCTTCAGTGAACGCGAGGGGCCCCTTCCGTCTTCTCCTTTCTGTCTCCAGCTCCTAGCAGGCAGTCTGACATAGCATTCACTCTCAAACATATGTTCAAACACAGAATGATATCACCCCCATTTCTCAGAGGAGAAAACTGAGGTTGAGGGAAACGAAGAACACTGCCCAAGCTCTCTTTACAGTGGGTTTTCCCCGGGTTTTCCATCTGGGGGCCAGCTTCACGGGGTCTAGCCCGTGTAGGTACGCAAGCCCCACCCTCGGAAGGGCCCCACACTTTCAGGGGGGGTCTGCCTTCACCGTCTTGAAGTGTTTAATACTTTTTACACGGGGGCCCACATTCTCATTTTGCGCTGTGCCCCGCAAATTACGCAGCCGGTCCTGGCTCTGACTGTTTTAGGAAGGGGAGAGCACAAGATGTGGGCCAGCTCTGAAAGCTCTCGTGAGGACGTGGCTCTCGTCAAGAGCTAACTGTTGCCTGTTTATTGGAAAGCCACTGGGTCAGTTCACAGCTTGGGTTGTGGTGCCCGAGTCCCCCTCGATGTGTCTCACTGACCCGGGCTCCTTCCCTGGTGGAAATCCCAAGAGTCACAGTCAGTATAACATCTCTGCAGCAGGGACTGGCCCCCGCCTGCTGCCTCACGGGCAGCCCAGGGCGTGGGGTCAAACCCAGCCATGGAAAAGCAAGCGCGGCTCCAGCTCCCAGGGGGGTTGGGGGCTGCCTCCAACGCAGAAGCACCAACACAGGCCACTGCCAAGGCGCGCGGGCAGCAGTTCGGCCCCCGCAGCAGCTGTCGAGGTCGGCATGCAAGAAACCCTCAGCGGGAGGGGCAAAGAGCAGCTCACCTGGTTACCGCTCTCCCTGATGATCTCACCTTTGGCACCTCCTTCCTGGTCTCTATCTCGACACACCGGGTGAACTGTGCCACCTGGTGGAATTCAATGAAACCATCTGTGAGTTCTAGCGACAGCTATGGCCGTGGAGACCAGCTTTTCCAAATGAATTAAGACATACAGGCTCGCGGGAAGAATACCTGAAACTGAGACTATTCTGGAAAATCTAGATGGATGGTCCCCACAGTTAGGGCAGCAGGTGTAATAGTGAAGGTGATCCTGGAACCCGACCTCCTGCCTATATGGGCTGACTGATGGGGCACCCAGGAGAAGGTCCTGATTTTTGCAGGGGTCAGGACACATCAAGGATAAGAAGTGTGGGTCTTGGTCACAGATGCGTCCCTAGCATCTCCCATAGCACCTGACACACAGGTCTCAACCTGGCTGCGCTTTAGACTCACCTGGGGAGTTCTTAAAGCTCCAGATGATGGGTCTAGGCCTAGGTATGTTTTAAAAGCTCCCAAATGAGCCTAATGCTCAACCCGAGTTCAGAAGCACTGGCCTAACATGTAGCAGGGACTCGATTAATATTTACTGAGTGGGTGAATCCATAAATGGCACTTAGACTATTCCAGCAAAGACGATACCGTCATCAATCAAAGTGTAAAGGGGGAATTCCTCGGCTGTGGCAGTTAAAAAATGATCATTACAGAGCCTGGTTTCTTCACTTAAAATAGCCCACTTTATTAAATGGAGTCTGTTTCACGGGAGGCTATCAGCTAACCACGTAACCAGCCTCTCTCCTTCTCCCCAAACACTTCCGAGGGATCTCCCAGTTGCTGAGATGCACTTATTCCTCACCCTCACTGGGTAGATAATGAAATACAGCCCAAATGGTATAATATTGCCCTAGAAAATGCCTAACTTGATTTTAGAGGGAAAAAAAAAAAAAAACCATCTTTGAGCACCTTGAAAAGTGATAAATCCCCAACCTATTCTCCAACTTCTGCTGGAGCACCCGTTTTTCTAGAGAAGAGTCTCCGGATAGACACGGTGGCCTTTTCTAGCCACCACAGTGCCATTGCATGACCCAGGGCAGTTGAATTTGTGCAGGAAATTCTGGTGTTTACCCAGAGGAAGACTTCAGCTGATGGAAAAATTGACAGGGAACCCAGAGAGTCTTTTCACAAAATCAAGGTTAGGGAAGAGAAATAAGAGGTCATCTCCAGCTGCTCTAAGCCTGGAGGCTGGACCCCAGGAAGGACTCTCCAGTTATTCTGGGGGCACTGATTCTTAAGTAGGATCCACAGCCAAACTGCAGTGGACTCCCACTCTCCTCCCTACATCCCCCCACAGAGGCTCAATGACAACACATGAGGTGGGTCCCAGTTCTACTGGTGATTCAGATGCCCAGGGTTGGGAGCCCCTCACTGCTCTTAATGATGTGTGGCCGTGACCCGAGCTCTCCTGTGAATTAATTAAGAGTTGAGGACAGGCTCCGCCGGTCACGTGCTCTATCCACCTCTAGCTGGAAGCTCAATGCCCATCTCAGAATCAGCAGCTGATTACCACCGGATCACGGTCAACTCCTGGCCATGCTGGCTGGGCCCTTCCTGACCTGCCTGTGACATCGGGCTCTTTCCCCAGTGTGGAGCGGCCACAGGCTGACCTCGAGTGGACACACAGCAGGCTGCTCACCTCGCTTGGCTATTTCAATAGCAGTCGCTCTTCCAATGCCACTGTTCCCTCAAGTGACCCAGAAGGCTATTCCAGGAATTTGGACCTCGAAGCCCTCAGGCACAAAGTCCTTAGCCGCTGGTTCACAGCCACTCCTGGAAGCGGCAAGCCCAGAGAAAGAAGGACTATAAGGAGCCAGGAAAAGAAACCCCTGCAGGGAGAAAGCCTAGTTGTGAGGTGGGCATGATCGCTCTCTCTAGCACATCACAAAGCTCCTTCCTTCCTCGCCTCCCTGTTTCCTTCCCTGGTCTCAGGAACAATGCTGCCCTCTCAGACTTTACATTTCCTCATCACTGGCTTCCTGAACTTTCAAAAATATTTGGAGACTCTAACAATCTGGCATCCAAATCAGCTTTCTCTGACTGCCTCTGAGACCAGAAGTGCCCCCCTCCAAAAAGCAAACAAAAATCCTCTGATAGATGGATTATTTTCCCTTTTTCCAATTTTGAGGGGAAAAGAGGAGGAGCGTAGGAGACCATTAGCATCATGCGTGTTGTGTGGCAGGACAGGTGTCCCGACTTAGCTACAGAAGGACGGGTGAGGTGGGGGAGATTTGCAAGTACAGAATGAAGCTGGAGGAAGGTCGTTATTTGAGCTCCTACCGCCTCGGAGAAAGCAAAGGCTCCTTCAGGGCTACAGGGCGTGTGCTGCATAACTCTAGGGGGCACCGTCCAGATCACAGTGATGGGAGATTTGTATCTGCGTTAGAGCAACTTCTTTGCAGATGGCAGCAAAGCGCGCCAAGGAGGTGCTTTTCCTCATTTGCACGAAGGGATCACCCCGCATAAAAGTAACCCTGAGTTCCCTTAACTGTTTCTCTGCCTTTTGAGACACCTCTTCTACCTTTGCTTTCCTAGGGTTTGCCGGAGGGGGATTAGCAGGAGGAGGCCCTGAGGGCAGAGCCCTCCCCCCACACAGGCAGGCTGGGGTCTCAGAGCTTGCAACTCTCACCCAAAGAGCCCAGTGATTTCTCCTGCTCTGCAGCAGAGAACGGGACTCTTTCCCCTGAAGATTCTACGCAAAGCCCTGTGCCCTCCCCCACACGGTGTTTCCACACAGACTGCCAACAGCTGGTCTCCCTGGTATAGCACAATTGCCAACTACAAGCCAGGACACTGGAGAGGAGGCCAAAGAATGTTTATCAGCCTGGGTTAGGTTTGGAAGTCCTTGCCACAGGGGCAGTCATGGCCCCTTGTCTCACAGCCAAAAGACCAGGAAGGATGTTCCCGTTCCCACCATCTGTAACTCACTTGAATGTCCAGGGCAGCTCAGAGAACACCCTTCCCACTGCTTCTGCTGCTAGCGGCACAGTGGGGTGAGCAAGACTTCTGACTCTTCCAAAGCTTCCTGCGAGGCTGACTTGAGGCTAAAAAGAATTATCAATAATAAGGGCTTTGGATCAAACAACCTGGGTTTCAATCACAGCTCTCCTTCTTAATAGCTGTGCGATCTCATGTGTTGACTTAACCTTTCTGGGCTCCTGTCTCCTCTTCTGCAGAAAGGGGATTATAAAAGCTAACTATTGGGCAGCCTGGATGAGATAATGTATGTAAGGCATTTTCTTACCACACTTGGAATAAATTAAGAGTTCAATACACAGCAGTTGCTATGTTACTATTATTCATAATGACATCAATACTCTCCATGTTCAAAACTGAGTTCCTCATTTGCCCCCACCCCCATCCCAGCCCTCCAAATCATTAGGGACTTTGAGAGCATTTTAAACTATAACCAAAGATAAAGCTGTAAGATTTGTTTTCTCTGATAAATGTTGGCGGGCAGGCGGGGGGCGGGGGGGGGGGGGGTAGGGTCACTATGAAAGGATTTTCTTGCAGAAGCAAATGATTCCTCAAGAAGGGGCTAAGGGCCTTCTTCTAGGCTAAAGGGTCCTAGCCAGGAGAAAGTACTGGTGGGGAGCGAGTGAGACTTTCCCAAACCACAAGAGAGCAAGAAGTGCAGGCCACAGAGAACAAACGGGGAAACCAGGAACCGCCCCAAAGATCCCCTCCTCCAGGGGCAGGAAGCTGAGGCTTTCCTCTGTGACACCTAGAGGAGACCTTAGCCTCCGGAAGATTATGTTGATCCTATTAAACACTAAGGCTTGCTGACGACAGCTCCTGTGGATTAAATCTCTTCCTCAAACTCCAGGCTGTGAGCCCTTCCAAGAGGGCGGGGCCAGGCTGGCCTGCTGGGCCTGTCACACTCTCCTTCTGTCCTTTGCCTTGGCTCTTTGACTTCATCTCGGGATCCTGCCCTCAGCCAATCTGTTGTGAACAATGAGATTTGGCTGGGTGTTTTTTTTTTTTTTTTTTTTTTTGTATCCCCCTGCCCTCTTTTGGGGAAGTATTTTTTTGTTCACAAACTCTTGATATCAGTCCCTATTTTTCAGTGTGAAGAGAAATAAATGACTTGCCTAAGGTCACAAAATGGTAGGTGATAAAGCCAAAGGAGGGTTTCCATTCTTTCAACACTCCAACCTGGGGCACCTTCTACTGAACCAGTGATGCTCAAAGGGTGCTCCCCAGACAGGTCGCATCAGCATCACCTGAGAAACTGTTAGAAATGCGTTGTCTACTGAGTCCACGGTTCAAAATGGGGCCCAGCCATCTAGGGTCACATGCCCTCCGTGTGATTCTGATTCAAGCTGAGCAACCACTGTGCTTGTGTTTCCGGAACCTCTGAAGATAGGAATCACCAGGGGGCAAGCTCCCAGGGATCAGTTTCCCCCAATTTACCCAATAGGGAATTTGCATATGCAAATTGTAGCCCTCATCTATACCTGTCAGGGGCTTAGGGGTCAGGGTTTGTTTTCTTTTTAATTGTCCCAGGTAATTGTCAGGTTCAGGCAAGTTTAGGGAACAGTGACTTGATGCTGTTGCATAGGTGAGCAATATAGGGGAACTTCGTAAAAATCATGGTGTGCCAAGAAAAAGCATTACAAACCCAAACTACAGACCCTCATATGGGGATGAAAATATTAGGAATTGTCTTTCCCTCCCCCTACACCCCCACCCCCATGTAAGAGTTCGGGGAGAGACTTTCAGAAGCCTGCTTTCCCAGGGCGAGAAGCTAACCCAAGCTCTCCAGGCTGCTGTGTAACATGGAAAGACCCAGTGGCAGTGGCCACTGCCACTATTTGAAAGAGAGAGGTTGCCACTGTATTTGCCAAAATCCAGTGGAGCTGGGCTGACAGCTCGGCTTCCCACCACTCTCTGCAGCCCTGGCTCCTGAGAAAAACATGCACTTTTCCCAAAAGGATGGGGTGTGGGGGAGAAGAGAAGTCGGCAGCACCATGCTGCCTCCCCTTGGAACACGGAAATTTGCGGGCCTGCCTTAGGAACTCATAAAAACCCTAGTGCAGGGAGAAGAGGAGGTCCCTTAGATAACTGGGCGGCATGAGAATCACCTGGAGGATATTTATAAAATGTCAGTCTAGGCCCCAGTGCAGGCCAACCGAACTGGAATCTCTAGGGGCAGGGCCTGACGCTGGTATTTTAGATTCTTGCCCTATTATTCGGCCAGGATTGAGAACCACCGCGTTTCTCTAATTCTAAGATAAAAACCACCTCTCTGTCCCCCGGAACGGGCCGCCTCTTAAAACCACAAGGTGGAGAGCCGGCTAGGGTACAGCGAGGGTGACCACCAGGCCAGTGAAACCGTCGAACGCCGGTCACAAAACTCACACTGGGTGCACAGCGGACACCCGCCCCGAAACCGGCGTTCGGAAAGTTCCAGCAGGAGCGAGAGGTCACAGTCCACAAGCTGCGTTTTATCGGTGAGCAAAAACACACGACTCGGGAAAGTTCTAAGCCGGAGTCCTCACCAGCGATTTAGGGCGCGCCCCGCCCGAGGCCGAAAGCAGCCCCGCGTGGCTACCCGAGCACGCCCTGCAGGGCGCCAAGGTGACGCCCAGGGGACTCCGGGGCGCGCGGGCCGCCTGATGTCAGTGGATCCGGGCCCCGGCGCGGCAGAGCCCCGCCCCTCGGGGCTGGACCCCGCCCGCCGGGCGGCCTGCCTGCGGGGGGGCCCCTGTCACCCAGTCGGCCCGGTGGGATCGCGGAGTCGCGGGCGCGTCCGCGCTCGCCCGCGCCGAGGCGGGCCACGTGACTGCCAGCGGCCCCGCCCACCCGGCCGCCCGGGCCGTCTTACTTGGTGTATTCGCGCAGCCCTGTGGCAAGCGTCGCGGCGCTGCGGTGGACGGATGTGGTAGGGCCCGCGCTCCCGGTGTCCCCGCCCTCCGGAGCCGCCGGCGGTTACGTCATTCCAGTTATGTAAAAGCCGCGGGCTCTTCTCCACGGGGAACGCGGCGGGGTCTTCTGGTCCGCCCTGCCTCTCTGTACGGCTTTGTGCGGAGCGCCCACTCGGCCCCAGCCTCAGAGGCCAGGGAGAGGGGGGGAGGGCCCTGCTGCGGGCGGCACTCAGGGTCACACGGTCAACTCGGGGTTGAAACCAGGCGTCACTTGGGGCGTCATCTGGGGAACACCTGTCTGCTGGGTATGCCTGGGATGCAAAGATGGCTGGTAGAATTTGCTTACCCAGAAAATCATGTGGAATAAAAAGATAAGGCGTAATGATATTAACAAGATTTCTCCATCCGATGAGTTTTGTCACAGCATTTTCCAAGTTCCTACGTATCTTGTTTCATGAAATGCCCCGCGTAATTTAGCCAAGATAGAACCCCCTTCCCCAGCAGGTGCAAGGAGTCAGATTGGTAACATGAACACAGTGACAGCTGGCAAGAGGCAGGGCTGTGTCTCCCACCGGAGAGGTCAGTCTCTTCGAAGTCTGAACTTTTGCCACCAGTTCAGCAACTTCATGCAATGCCAAGGAGGCCCCCTTGATCTCCTCCAAATCTCCATCAGCCTCCCCCCGGACCCCCCAAAACCCCAGAAAACATACAGTGTAAGTTAAAGCATGGTTGCTGTGCCAATCTAGATCCCAGTGAAGTCATCCAGCCTCCTCCTGGGCCCTGTTGTGTAGGAATCAGACATCCCAGTCTATATCTGACCTCCATCCCTAATTGAGGGGTGGGTCACTCAGTTAAATTCTGTACTGGGTTACCCAATTCGCCCAGAGACTGAGCCACTCTTACATAAGATGTACAGACCAGCTGGTTTAATGGCCTCATTACCTAGGATGTAAGGTATAGGATCACTGCCCTCCACCCCCAGCAAGCGGATGTGGTTTTACTTCAGAATAACTTTGGAAATAAGTTTCTCCAGAACAGTTTGTTCGTCTGAACAGGACTGTGAAGTTCCACTGCATTGCTCTTATTCCTGACAGAGTGATGAAAGGGAGTTTAAGCAAGTGGCATTCTGGAAAACCACCCAGCCTGGTGTGACTTTCAATACCGGTCTGGTTTGGCTGGGAGAATATTTTAGAGTCCCAGAGTTACGCAACTGTGCTTTGTATACTCTGCTTTGTGGCAGTGATAGAAAAGGTGTCTGTCTGCCCTGAATCCCTCTACCACCTCAGGAAATAGGCTTTTGGCTCACAGAGGGGGTGAGAAGTTGTTTTGAACCACAAAGTCTATCGAGGGCCTCAGCAGCACCTTGAAGTAAAAGGATGGGCGAAAACCCAGCTGTTACCCTGGCGTGTGGTCCTGGGCGTGCTGCGTGACCACTCAGTCTTGGTTCTCTGATTTGTAGAATGGGAATGAATATGCTCACCTCGTGAGATGGCGGTGATGATCAGACACTTTTGTAAAGAGACTAGCGAAATGCCTGGTTTCATCCGAAGGGATCAAAAAATGTTCACTTCCCTCAACTTTTCTTTGCATTCCTTTCTCCCTTTACATTATAGCCATGCCGTGTACATTCAGTCGATGGTCCATGAGTGCACGAAGCATATAATGTTTATCCTTAAATCAACACCTATCCACGGGGTAGCTAGTGTGTGCATTACACTCACTTCTTAGGAGGTTTTTAAGAAAAGATAAGCCCCATTTTAGAAGGGCCTTCCACTCTCCCCTGGAGGACAGGGAATATGTACACAAAAAGACAAAGGACAGGGAAAGATTAATGGGAAAAGGCTCCCGTTTAAGTAGGAGTTAGCTGAGCTGGATTTTAGTCCTATTTCTGACTCCCAAGGTTACCTGGGTAACAATGATAAAATTTATTGGGGGCTTAATATGTGCCAAGCATTGTGGATTATCTCACTTAATCCTTACAATGACCTAGTAAAGTTTCTCTTGATATTATCCCCATTTTGCAGATGAGCAGACTGAGACTTAAAGGGGTAAGTCACTTAGCTGAAGTCATAGCATCCATCCTGGATCCATACTATATGGTGGCAAGTCACTTAACCTCTCTAGGCCTCTGTTTTCTCATCCAAATGAAAGGGGGAATCAGATGACATGTGAGACCCCTTCTAGCTCTCACTTTCTTTAATAAGAGAAATACATAAAAAATTTAAATAAGGTAGGCCCAACGTGCTTTTAAGAGTGACATGAAGTGGGGATAGCTGCTTTATTTCATGTGGGTAGAAAGACCCTAAAATATTTCTTATGTGTCCTTGCTCTCAATTTGCCACCCAATAAGCCAAACAAAGAAATCCTCCTCCAGTTAGAGTCCCGAAGCTAATTTTGACCAAATTGGAAGGAGAAGCAGAAGGTGTGGCCTAAGAAATCCATGGCTTCCCACACAACAGATATACGTGATGGGAAGTCTACACACACACACACACACACACACACCGGTGCTCACATCATCTTCCACCGAAGCTCAGTACCAGTTTCTCCAGCCCAGTTGTCATGGCAACACCAGCTGCCAATGAGATCATGGAAGACAAGGTTATAATGGCAGTGGTGCCTTAATATTTTACCTGGCAATCTCACTTAGATAATAAGATGAATAACCATAAATCATAAATCCATAGGAAGCCCAGGCACTGCTCTTTGTATGTGTTTAATGTGCACTTGCCGGTGGGGAAGAGAAATGAAGGCAAAGGGAAAGGAATGGAAAGGAAGGGAGGGTGAGGCAGGGGGTGGGGAAGAAGATCTCTGATGCTGATCCCCGTTACTCTGCAGTGTAGGTAGGTCATGCATGGGTCCTGAACCTGTTTGTGCATGGATTAAAGGACTGGTCTCTTCTGCAATGACAGCAAGGGGTTAGGGGCTCCAAGCCCTAATCACAGAAGTCTGATTACAAGAAACCCAAGGCAACTGTTTTCTGGGGTTCACACTAATGGAGGAGAGAAGCAGCCCAGGCAAGATGTACATGGCAGACGATGACCCTGCCCTGCAGCAGCTCACCCAGTCACCCAGCAGGAGGCTGGACCCTGTTTAGAAGTACCTTGCTGGTTGCCTCCCCAGTCCCTTGATGCCCACTGGCTTTTACAGACTGGTCCACTCCAGGGCTGTCTGCTGTCCATCTGAACCAACTTCCTAAAGAGCAAATCCATTTGATTTAAGGGTTTCCTTCCTTTCACAGGAAACTGATCACAGTGGGGATCTCTAGTAAGAGCTTCAGCACTGGGGAGCAGGGGTAGGAGAGAGACTCAGTTTACACTGAGTACCCTTGGAGAGTGTGAATTTTGTATTAGGGGCATGAATCACCCAAATAAAGGACATGCCAAGGTCCACTTGTTTCCCTTGTCCACCTACCAGGGACTAGACGTGGTGGCAAGAAGGGCCAAGGGCAGGGCAGTCTCCATGTAATGAAGCTGATGAAGGAAATGATTTCCCACCAGTGGACTTGTGTTGATCTGAAACTCTCATGCAGTCTGTTTCTAGGGCTTTAGTTGTATGACAAACAGGTTCCATTCCCAGTGCAAAGGCAGTCTGGGGCTCAGGGGTGGGAGTGGAATAAGAGCCTGGAGGATGTCAGAGAGGTTGTTGTAGCTGGCCCTCACCTACTGGCCTGTACCACCTGGTTCCTCCCACTGGCTCAGGAGAAGGGCCACCAGTAGGGCAGGGAGAGGCCACAGACACTGAGTGCCCGGAACTGGGATCGAAAGTCAGAAGACTCACATTGAGCCCTGACACCTCTTCGGAGGAGACACTTGACCTCCCTGAGCCTCAGTTTCCCCTCTACGCAGCAGTGTAAGTGTCCAGTCCTTACGGCACAGTAGTGAGGATGAAATAAAAACATTTCTTCTTGTGGCTGCCTGGGTGGCTCAGTGGGTTAAGCGTCTGACTTTTGATTTTGGCTCGGGTCAGGATCTCAGAGTCATGAGATTGAGCCCTGCATCAGGCTCTGTGCTGATAGTGTGGAGCCTGCTTGGGATTCTTTCTCTTTCCCCGCCGCCCCCCCCCCCCCCGCTGTGCTTTCTCTCTCAAAATAAACTTAAAAAAAAAAAACAAAAAACCTTTCCTCTTATTTAACAAATATTCATACTCTATTTGCTATGTGCCAAGCTCTGTTCTAAGTTCATTTCTTTTTTTTTTTTAATGTTTATTTATTTTTGAGACAGAGAGAGACAGAGCATGAATGGGGGAGGGGCAGAGAGAGAGGGAGACACAGAATCGGAAACAGGCTCCAGGCTCTGAGCTGTCAGCCCAGAGCCCGACGCGGGGCTCGAACTCACGGACCGTGAGATCGTGACCTGAGCTGAAGTCGGACGCTTAACCGACTGAGCCACCCAGGTGCCCCTGTTCTAAGTTCATTTCATATGAGACTGAAGGAGGCTCTGTGCTGACAGCTGGGGAGCCCGTTTAGGATTCTCTCTCTCCCTCGATCTCTGACCCTCCCTTGCTTGTGCGCACTGTTTGTCTCTCAAAAAAAAAAAAAAAAATTGTATTAATGAGACTGAAGCATAGAGAATTTCAGTAGCGTGTCCAAGATCACACCAGAATCTAGAACGTAGCACAACCAGGATTCCAACCGGACAGTCTGGGTCCAGACTCCACACACGTAACCCTTTTTCTGTAAGGATGGGACACCTCTCCTAGTGGCTTCTCCTCAGTTTCTTCTTTTAGTCACTTCTGGGGGGCTGGAAACTTCTGCTACTATCTCCTGACCTTTTTGTGGTCGGTTGATTGGCTCCTGTGTTCGAATGGGTGGCTTCTAGTTCCCCGCCCTCCATTTCACACTCCAACCCCACCGCAGACTCCCCACCAAGTCAGAGGGGCTGGGCGACTGAAGGTGGGGCATTCTGGGGGGTGAGGCACTGAGACCTACAATCAGCTAAGAGTGAGGTTGGGTTTTGAGCCTGTGAGCACGTGTGCCCTTATATACACATGGAATGACCCTGCCCTCGTCAGTGAGTTCTGGGCCATTCGGTCATCCTAGGGAGGCTTGGAAGGACTGAATACACTAGTTCACTTTTTTTTTTTTTTTTTTTTGTGGGAAAATGGACTTAAAATTTACCATCCTAATCACTTTTAAGGGCACAGTTCAGTGGTATTAAGCACGTTCACATTCTGCCATCTACCGCCATCCATTGCCAGAACTTTTTCATCTTCTAAAACTGAAACTCTGTCCCCGTTAAACGTGAACTCTCCTCCCCGCCCCCAGCCCCTGGCACCCATCACTGTCCTTTCTGTTCTCTGTGACTTTGACTATTCTAGGTTCCTCCTATTAGTAGAAATCATACAGTATGTGTCCTTTTATGACTGATTTATCGCACTTAGCATGATGTCTTCAAGCCTTATCTATGTTGTAGCATGTATGAGAATTTTCTTCCTCCGTTTTTAAATTTTTTTTAACTTAAAAAAATGTTTATTTATTTTGAGAGAGAGAGAGAGCCCAGGAGGGGCAGAGAGAGAGAGAGAGAGAGAGAGAGAGAGAGAGAGAGAAAATCCCAGGCAGGCTCCATACTGAGTGTGGAGCCTGACGAGGGGCTGAGTCTCATAACCATGAGATCATGACCTGAGCCAAGATCAAGAGTCGGACGCTTAACTGACTGAGCCACCCCAGGTGCCCCGAATTTTCTTCCTTCTTAAGGCTGAATCGTATTCCATAAGAAATTCACCACACTTTGCTTATCCACTCATCTGCTGAGGGACACTTGGCTTGCTTGCGTCTCTTAACTATCGTGAAGAATGCTGCTGCACACTTGTGTATACGGTACATTGGTCTTTTTAAGACCCGGCTTTCGGTTCTTCTGGGTGTACAGCCAGAAGTGGAATTGTTGGATCACGTGACAATTCCATTTTTTATTTTCTTTGAGGAAACTTCAGACAGAGTTCCGTAACGACGGCACCATTTTACATTCCCACCACCGAGGCACAAGGGTTCCGATTTCTCCACATCCTCACCCACGCTTGTTATTTTCTGGTTTCTGTTGTTATGGTTTTGGGGTGGCCGTCTGAATGGGTGTGAGATACAATCTCCTTGTGTTGCGTTGTTACTTTTTGTTCTGTGTCTTAAAATCCTTTTTATAGTTTCGGTGATATCTGGGTGCTGCCTGCATCTTGCATTCATGGCTTAGGATAGTTAATTACACACACACACACACACACGCTTACACACATGCAGTATTGAAGGGATGGTTTGCTGCTGACAGATGAGGTCCTGTGGATGTGCATAATTTAGAACCAGCTCAACTTCTTTTCTGTCACCAGTTTTTTTTAAAAAAAATTAATGTTTATTTATATTTGAGAGAGTGAGATTGAAACAGAGCATGAACAGGAAAGCAACAGAGAGAGAGACACAATCCGAAGCACCAGCGCAGAGCCCGACATGGGGCTCGAACCCATGAACTGTGAGATCGTGACCTGAGCCTAAGTCAGACGCTTAACTGACTGAGCCACCCAGGCGTCCCTCATCCATTTTAATATATTTTTTAATGTTTTTATTTATTTTTGAGAAAGAGAGAGCACAAGCAGGGGAGGGGCAGAGGGAGAGGGAGACACAGAATCAGAAGCAGGCTCCAGGCTCTGAGCTGTCAGCACAGAGCCCCATGCGGGGCTCGAACTCACAAACTGAGAAATCATGACCTGAGCTGGGGTTGGCCGTTAACCGACTGAACCACCCAGGTGCCCCTCCCCTCAGCAGTTTTAATCCATTGTTGGGGACCATTGAGTTTCCCTCAGGTGAGTCACATGGCCTTTATCCAAAAGGCTCAGCAACTAATTTCTTTGGGAGTTTTGGTTCAGTTGGGCTCATTTCACCCGGTACACAAGGGGGAAAATGACAACTGCTTTCCCCAGCTGAGCTCTCAGTTGTTCATTTGGCAAAATAAAATATCACATTACTGGTTTTTCCATTTTGATTCACAGAAATGACAGACCATATCAGTAACAGAGAATGCGCCTATTTAAGTGAATCTTATGCTTATTGGTCATTTTTGAAGGCAGATCTCTTTGCGTTGATAAGGGAAAGAAGTTCATGATGTAGCAAGTGGAAAAAAGCAGGCTGCAGAATAATATGAATAATTTGACATAATTTATGCTTGAATATACATAGACATGTTCTGAAAGGATACTAAAAAATTAGCACCGGCTACCTTTTGGAGGATCGGGCCTGGGTGTTGGGGTAAGGTGTGAAATCGTTCACATTTTACTTTATACCCTCTGACACTAGAATTTTTAGCCATAAGCATGTATCACATTTTAGGAAAATAAAAGGGCTTTATACTATTGATTTTTCTCCTGCCTCCAGCTGTGGACAAACAGCTCTGTCCTCGGTCAGGTTCTCTGGAGGCAGAGCCTGGGGGTGGAGCTTCATGGAAAGGGACGTGTTGAGGGAGTGGTCTTGGGAAAACGAAATTGCAAGTAAGGAAAGAGGAAGAAGATGGGAAAGGATGTGGCTTCTGATGAAGCCTGGCCTGAATCCGCGGAAAGCTCTGGACTGTGAATGACACTACAGAGCTTGACCTGCCCTGAACCAAGGGAGCTGGGCTTTTACTCCCTCTTTCCCGACTCAGTCCTTAGCTATGAGTAACTGCATATGTTGGCGGGTGGGGACGGGGGTAAGTCTGGGTGCGTCCTGGCAAGCTGGCTGTACTAACCCAGAGTGGGTTTCCGGGAAAGGCTGCAGATGTGAGCCATCAGCCACAGCACCTGCTGCAACTGGGGTGCCCCCGTGGGGCTGGCACAGGGAGTCCCAGCGGGATCTGGGCCACACCTGCTTCCGCCAGTGAACTGGGAACTGAACAGACACTGGCTTCTTTGTAAACAAACTTACAAGCTGTAAATCAATTTGTGAACGCCTTTTGGGGGGGGGGGCGGCTATGAAAAAGTACAGGCTACAGGACATTTTAAAGCTGAAATATTCAAATAAAGAAATAAAGAGTAAAAAAAAAAAAATGGAAGAATCCAGTGAGACTGCAAGATTTTTGCAATTGTGGGGAAAATCATCAGACGATTGGAAGGGCTCAGAGCTGCTGACCAGGGCCAGAGCTGTCCAGGAAGTGAGTGTTCTAACCTGGGTGTTGATGGTGGGGAGCAGCTTTTTTTTTTTTTTTTTTTTAATATGTATTTATTTTTGAGAGAGAGAGAGAGACAGAGACAGAGACAGAGTGTGAGCAGGGGAGGGGCAGAGAGAGAGGGAGACATATACTCCAAAGCAGGCTCTAGGCTCTGAGCTGTCAGCACAGAGCCGGACGCGGGGCTCGAACTCACGAACTGCAAGATCATGACCCGAGCTGGAGTCAAATGTTTAACCGACTGAGCCACCAAGGCGCCACCCTACCCCCCCCCCCCTTTTTTTTTTCTTCACGGACAATGTATATCTCATGATTGATTGATCTGCCTTCTGCTTTGGTTGTTGAGAAAATTCAAATCTAGATTTGAATCCAGGACTAAGTAATCTGGGGAAGATAGGCAAATAAAGGCAGAGATTGATCTTGGAGGGTGATTGGAAGGCCCCAAATTTCATCAGCTGCCTTGACATATTTAGCCTCCCAGAGGCCTAACCACGAGTTCCCCTGCTCTTACCAGATATGCCCCCCACGAGGCAGGAAAGGCTCCCACCTGCTCGTTCCCCCGGACGACTGGCTGCACCCCACCCGCTCCTCAGCGTAACGCGTTTCACCTCCCTGCCAGCTCCAGATGTCATTCAAACAAGCCCATCGCATCCTCCTGCCAGAACCAGAGCTTACCCCCCACCCCACCTTATTTCTACAGAGCATGACCCCTGAGATCCCTGGTTGCTCAGTCTGTTTCTCCGTGCAGCCTCCACGCGGCCCTGCATAGCATGCTGCCTCCTCCCTGCCGGGCTGTGAATGTATGTGACCAGTGAAGCACCGTCACTCTCATCTGTCCAGCAACCAACTGTTGTGTGCTCAGCCATCTCCCAGCATTTAGGGCAAGGGACCCCTCTCTCACCAATGGGGTGAATAGGAGGCAGTCATAACAGAGAGACATTCTCAGTCACGAGATTTCGGTGCCCTTATTAGAACTTGCCATATTTGCAAACCCTTACTACCTCACCTGGGGTGGGACCAGCATAAAGTGTGAGTTGTCTTTTCTTTGCCTTTGAAAGTTTACCTCCATACAATGCAGTAAGAAAGTTTAAAAGCTAACTGATCTAACAAAGAGAGTGTTCTAGAGAAAACAACAGAAGATGCATTTGAGAAACACCCACCTGCTATTTCACTTCTGCGGGCGATAGCAAGAGGCTGTCTCCTAAGATGCCAAGATAAGTTGGCAGCTATCGTACCAGGCTGACCTAAAAAGTGAACTATTGAAATTCGACCTCTGTAAACGAGAGATTTGCTTTCTTCTTAGTTCCATACTCATGAAAAGGGAAATTGCCACCAGAATCAATAAGAATTTTTATGAGTTCATTGTTCTAGAATCCACCATGAACTCATTTGTCCACCTGAGGATTATGAGGCAAAATTTGCCTTGAACAGGCCCCTGACGGTCGTTGGCTCCTGTGTATGGTCTGTACCCATGGTAATCGCACTGGAGGAAAGAACAAGAGAAGCGTCCCAAGGCCTGGAGGATGATCTCCCCCAGGGTATTCAGGGAAGGCACTGAGGAACAATTGTTCCAAGTTTATGTCATCAGCAATGAAAAACGCCCACAAGGAAATGAAGCACAAGATTCATTTATACAAAAGTGCAAGTTTTTGACCGCTTTGCCTCTTCTCGTGCTAAGACAGAGAAGCATCAGAGTGCCCTCATGCTCGCAACTGCGATGGAACAGTTCTGGGTCAGTCTGTGACTCCTGTGTGGCCTGAGTGCACAGGTGTGGTCCCCTGACCCACAGAATCAGAATTTCTGGGGGCCATGCTTCTGCATTTTAAAAAAACCCTTGGGTGGTTCTGATGGCTCACTGAGGTCTGTGAGCCACGGGTGTGGTTGGCTCCCGTGAAATGGTCCCATTTTTTTTTTTTTTTTTAGCACTCTCAAGTTCAGATGTTATCATGTTAATTTCCCCAGAAAACCATTCCTGCAAAGAAGGGATGGCTGACTTCTGGGTCCCTCTTGGCGAGGTGCTTTCATTGTGCCGGTGTTTGCAGTCCGCTTAGCATCAGTGCGGGGTGCACCCCGAGGCTCTGGGTAATAACTCTGAACTTCGCACGCTCGTCTTCCACCAAAAAGCCCAGATGAGGGAAATGATCCTAACCAGGAATCACATAAAGGACATGCAGCTGATCACTTCCTAGACCCTCTGAAAGTTCTCTCTGGGTTAAGCCAGACCTTGAGAGAACCGTAGTCATGGACAATTTGCCTTGGCCCAGAACCTTTCTGAAAGGTGCCTCGTCATAACCACTTCACCATCCGTTGAAGGAGGCCCTAATAAATTATCATTCAAAGGCTGCTAGTGTCTTTGTACAGTATGCTGAAGATGTCACCCACTGAATCACGCCGTGTTCCCACTACGAATGGATGCATGTAATATGGTCTTTCAGACTTAACCCATGTTTCTCCTGAGGGGGCGTATTTTTTGACTCCACAGAAAATGGGCAGTTTGTAGCTGATTTTCCTTTCCTCTTTGGTGGCAAGGAAACTCAAAGCCAAAAATGTAGTCCAGGTTTTAGTAATTATCAAGGGCCTACGACCAATACTCTCCCTTTGCAAAGGGGGGTAGGGCACATATGAAAGCTGTCACATTTCTTCACCACTGCCTCTAGGGTGAGACTCTAGTGTGTTGGTGTAGGGGGAAAAAGACGTTGAAAACTGCTTTCTAACCATCTTAGTTTTTCCTGTAGTTCTATTTTTTTAATGTTTATTTTTGAGAGAGAGAGAGAGAGAGCAAGCGGGGGCTGGGGGGAGGGGCAGAGAGAGAAGGGGACAGAGAATCTGAGGTGGGCTCTGTGCTGACAGCAGAGAGCCTGATGCAGGGCTCAAACTCATGAACTGTGAAATTATGACCCAAGCTGAAGTTGGAAGCTTAACCGGCTGAGCCATCCAGGCGCCCCTCCTATCGTTTGATTTTTGACTATATATTTTTTCTTTAATTTTATTGTCTCAAATAACAGCATTTAAAAATTTTTTTCATGTTTATTTTTGAGAGAGATGAGATAGAGTGCAAGTGGGGGAGGGGCGAGAGAAAGAGGGAGACACAGAATCCGAAACAGGCTCCAGGCTCTGAGCTGTCAGCACAGAGCCCGATGTGGGGCTTGAACTCAAAAACTGTGAGATCATAAGCTGAGCTGAAGTCAGATGTTTAACCGACTGAGCCACTCAGGGGCCCCTCAAATACAGCATTTAAAGACCCTCCAAATTCATTGTGAAACAAGATATAAATATAGGGAATGGAAGGAAAGGAGGAAATAAATTCTTCTACCAAGCTATTTCTGGGAACGGGGATAAGTTGCCACTTTCTCAAGCATATTTGGTAAGTCATCGTGTATACCAACACAGCGATTTCTGTGAAACTCCGGGGATAGTCATGCCTATCAGAAACTGGGAATCGCCAGCATCTGGGACCTGGCTACAGGGGTACCCAAAGCACTAGCCAATATCTGCAGTCTAACAGCAAGTTTATGATTTTTAAAAAGATTTTTTTTTTTGCAAGCTCTTTCCACCTTTGCCCAGGCCCCAGCAACAACATCTCAGAAGCATGTGTGTGGCAGGACTGTGGGTGCACGGGCTTAGGTCCTCAGTGCCCGCAGATGAAGAGGAGTCAGTGACAAGGAGCCCTTGTCGTGGCCTGTCCATGGCCAGACTCCTCCTGTGAGTCACTCACAAGGGCACAATGCATCACTACGAGGTGAGGACCGTGCTGAGATGTGAGTGGGAGAACCTCCATTTGCCAGGTCCCCAGAACCCCAGGGTCACCCCCGGTGGGACTGTATGGGTCCCCTCACACCTCCTTGTTGAGTCTCAGATCCTCAGGGTCATTCCCAACACAACACACAGCCGTGATGGGAGCTAGCGGGAGAGAACAAATCTGTTTGCCATCCTAGGCTGTGGCGTGCCTGAGCCGGCGGTGTGGTCCCTGTGCACTTGGGGAGCCTGCCTCTGCAGAGGGCTGCCAGGCCATTCTCCTCCGCGAGTACAGAGTCTGGCTTCGCCTGTGTAGGCTTGGTTTACTTTTTTGGACACTCTTTTCAAGCCCTGCTCAGGAGTTTGTGTCAGAGATGCTAAGTGAAGTGATGGTTGACGTGTGGCCTGGATTGAGCTTACAAATGGGCTCTGCTGGCTTTGTTCATTTGTGTCCAAACAGTAGCTAAGCGACTGGGAGTGACTGGTGAGTCCTCACCTAAGGCAGGCAGGGTGGAAGGGGGTGCCCATGGAACACCTTGCCTGCTCTAGTGTCGGAGCCCCCGGCATGGAGAAGGTGATGTGGGGCACAATGAGAGTGACTTCGGGCATCCCAGATGATGGCAGGAACTTCAAGTCGTACACCCTCTAATCTTGCAAGGCTCGGGCGAAGATGAAAACAGCAAAGTCCCAGAGGGGTAGGGGCAAAGTTAAGGGCTTTCTGCCCTTGGCCCAGCAGAGGGCGCTTCCAGCACCTTCTTCCGACCTGGGAGGAACCTGGACCAAATGTAACAGCAGGTGACAGATGCCCAAACTCACCGTGAACTCCTAGGTCCTTTTCTCTGGAAGCAGGGAGAGGAGGCCACACGGATGGCCACTTTGGGGTTGGTCTTCTTACAGAGCACCCTCCCCCCACCCCCTGCCTCAAAAGCAAGCAGTAGCTAGGCACCAGGTAACATACAGAGGCTGTGCACGTGCTGCGACAGAAGCACAACTACGAAGGGGCCACTGTCCCCCTGGGTGGGCGCTGCCCCTAGAAACACACACGACAGAGTCTTCACCCAAGATTCTAAAGCATCGGTGCTCCCCCCCTGACGGCACCGCATGGCCTGGTACCCCAGCTCTCAGGAACTTCACCCCTAACGACAGCAGCGGGAGGGATGTTAGTGTTTAGTCTTCGGTGTCATCCTGAACTTCCAGATAAATGGATTTGCAAAAGCCTGCCCAGCCCTAACCTGACATCAAGTAGATTTGCTATTGTAGAGTATTTAAACTCAGAGACCAAAAAACAAACAAACAAACAAACAAAAAAAAACCCCCCAAAAACCCCCAAAACACCTGCATTAACGACACCACGTGCAACCTGGCCAAAACCTACATGGAACTGGTTTGTGCCAGGAGCACATTACAGAGATGTACACAGATGGCCAGGGAAAGAAGCAGACTCAGGCCAAGCAAAGAATTTGCAGTAGGACTACCCCAAGGCACACAGGGAGGGCACGCTACCCTCCGTGACGCCAGGCTCACGGGCCAGACCGGAGCCCCAAGGGCACTGACTTCCGTGACTTTGGCAGCCTTTATAGCTGCCCTTGGGATGCCCTTACCAGTCCAATCAAACCCGTCTGATTTGGGGCTGGGAAAGAGAGCTCTTTCCCAAAAGACACCTGGAGTCATTATTTTTTTTTTATTTTTTTTTCAACGTTTTTTATTTATTTTTGGGACAGAGAGAGAGACAGAGCATGAACGGGGGAGGGGCAGAGAGAGAGGGAGACACAGAATTGGAAACAGGCTCCAGGCTCCGAGCCATCAGCCCGGAGCCCGACGCGGGGCTCGAACTCACGGACCGCAAGATCGTGACCTGGCTGAAGTCGGACGCTTAACCGACTGCGCCACCCAGGCGCCCCAGCATGAATGGGGGAGGGGCACAGAGAGAGGGAGACACAGAATCGGAAGCAGGTGGAGTCATTAAACAGAGCACCTTTCTCCTGTTCATAACAAAGCCACCCAAGTGAAGCTAAGATATGTCTTGTTGGAAAGATATCCCTTTCTACAACTTCAGGTTGCCTGCGGCTGGATGACAATACAGTAGTAGCAACAGTAACAGCCGCAAAACTTGCTCTTGTGATGGTCATTGGAATTGCCTGTAGCTGGAAAGAGCCTCCCAGTCTTTGCCTCCCTCGCCTCATCCCCTCACATAAAAAGATGCCTCTGCAAACTCATGAGTACAAAAGCCCCACTCTGGAAAGAACCACAGTGCTTCCCCCAGGCCCAGGGAGGCAAGCGCTCCTTTAGTCTGCCTAGAATAAACACGCAGTGCATTTTGGTGGTTTCTTCACTGCCTGTAGGGACGTCTTACTGCTTTACAGTGTGCCCTCCTCTTGCCATTGTACATGAGTGTGCAGAGTGTGCGTGGGTGCGTGTTTGCATATACGTGCGCGTGTGTGCATGTGAGTGTGTGGGAGTTGCGCATGCGCGAATGTGTGCCTGTGTGTGCTGGAGGGGGTGATTCTCAGTCTCCATCGACAACGAATCTCCACCTGGACCACACATAGACACGCCCACTGCACAGGATGAGCAGGACCAGCATGGTGTGGCTGAGCACGAGGACTCCCTACGGCACGGGGGTACAGGGTTTGTCACAGTAATCTTGAGGCTGCTGGAAAGGGGGAATGAAATCAGGCAGGTAAACGGAGAGGGCCCTGTAATTCCCCAAAAGGAACCAGAGGAAAAGGAAGAGGCTGAGGCTGAGGTGGATATAATACTTGCACACGGTCTGCCTCCAGGGATATGCATCATCATCCTGGTTGGTCGCAATCACCACGGCCTTGGCCACAGGCCGCCTCATCCTGGTAGAGTCATGCAGCAGGAGAGACACCTGGGTTGTGGTTGGCAGGCGGTGGGGGGGGGGGGATGGGGGGGTCAGAGGGCAAGGCAGCAAAGCAGGTGGAGGAGAGGGAATAGAAGGTAGGAGAGAAACAGCGAGAGAGGGAGATTTAATACACAAAGTGCCCACACTAGAGTTGGAAATGCCGCCAAGGAGTGAAATTTAATTTTGAAGAATTAGAACTGGCAAGAATGAAGGCATCAATCCTTAGTCAGCATCCTTCGTGGCATTTTCTATTTTGATGTGTGAGCTGCTTTGGACAAGGGATTAGCTGACTGGAATATACGTCCACACCCAGAGTGTCGCTGCCGCTCTGGTTTGTTTCATCATCCTTGAGGTCATCCCTGGCCTTCCTGGCTCCAGTGACCTGCTCTCCGTCCTCCCATGACTGCAAACCTGCATATGGTCATCATCTGAAAGTGTCCTCCTCCCTCCCCCTACTGAATGTCTATTATGGAAGCAACTTGGTCTGTGGCATCTTGTCAACGGCAGCCTGAGCTAAGACAGATACTAAGTGCTTTTATGTTTAGGCGGGTTGTCTTATTTAAAACAACCCTATGGAAGCGTACATTACTTTCCTCACTTTAGAAACAAAGGAGCTAAGGACCAGGACGTTTAAGAATTTCGGCCAAGGTCATGTGTACAAAAAGTGGAAGATCCAGGCACCGGGTCTGTCTTCAGCCAAAGCTGGCTTCCTTTCCACCAAGCCATTCTGTCTCTCGGCCTCTTTCGGTAGCTTCCCTCTTTGGTGACCCTCACAAATATGGCCCAGGCCCTGACCTCACCCACCTATAGGCTGATGGCGCCCTAGTCTGCGGCTCCCTTCCGGAACTTTCCTCCAGACCTCGGACACGTGTGAGGCTCCCCCGAGTGCCCTCAGGCCCTCGGCTCAGTATGTTGAAGACATAACTCATTACCGTCCATATGCCTCTCATTTGGGTGACACTGTCCAAGCTAGAAACCCAGGCGCCTCCCTGCTCCTCATTTGCTGTAACCAATCAACAGCTACCATGCTGGTTGTACCTCTAGTGACTCTTTCCCCACGAGAGAGAAGAGACAGGGTCCAGCTGTGTTTGGTTCACCTGCCCTCTTGCTCACGACTTTGCGCAGTCACAACACGTGGCTCGTGCCTCAGGGGTGCCTTTGCCCTGCCCTGTGGTCCTCCTGTCTTCTCACCCCCGGCTCACTGTGTCTGGCAAGCCACTGTGCTATGCAGTTATGCCTGGAAGCCAGGCGTACAGCTTTCCTTCGACTGTCCCCGCACCCTTCCACCACACGACTTTATAACACGAGTACCTGGTCCTGATTAGAGGGCTGCACAACAGGCCCCCTGCCTCGTAAAGGGCGGACCCCAGCAGACTTTCCTGCTGCCTCCAGGCCACGTCACAGGCCTGGTAGGTTCTGGATGCCGTGGGGGCCTTTCCTCCCGATTTTTTTTTTTCTTCGTATTCAAAACTCCTTTCTGATACAAGTACCTGCCTCGAAGGGGTATCGTGAGGACTAGGTTCAAAATGGGGCAAAGCCCTTAGCACCTCACCTGGCACATAGTAAGCACTCACTGGGTGGTAGAAATGATCACTGAGCAGTGGGCTATTGGGGATGAGGTGGGGCATTAGGTAGGCTAATGGCCACTAAATCAGTGTTTCTGAAACTTTCTTTTTAACACGGTCCTCAGTAACAAATACCTTTTACATCACAACCTAGTAATTGGGGGACCGTGTATCCTTGTTGGCTCAGAGTCCTGGTTTACGGGGTTTTCCTGGCATGATTATTAAAGCCCCTGTGTACTCTCAAAAGTGTCCCGATTTGGATTAAATTATATGGCCCATATGCCCAAACACACGTGTATGTGTTTATCACACCATGCTTACTGGGCACTCTAGTATTTTCTATTCTATTTTTTTTAATGTTTATTTACAGAGGGAGAGCATGCGAGCATGGGTTGGGGAGGGGCACAGAGAGGGAGAGAGAGAATCCCAAGCAGGCTTTGCGCTGTCAGCGCAGAGTCCGACGTGGGGCTCGGTCCCACGAACCGTGAGACCGTGACCTAAGCCGAAATCAAGAGTCAGATGCTGAACCGACTGAGCCACCCAGGAGTCCCTCTATTCCATTTTGTTTAATGGTCACAACCTACTCAATTCACTTCATGATCTTCCAGTGGGTCATGACTCAGTTCTTTTTGGTGACCCTGGGAAATGTCCACTCACTGATGCTCTGCTTTCTCGTCAACAAGATGCAATACCGTGGTGCTATTGCTGCATTTTAGAAAGGATGCTGGGCACTGTGGTGCAGTGTTCTGAGAGGGTTAAAGACAGAGCATTGGTATCACCGGCAAACTTCTCCATCTAGGGATTCTATAAATCTGTTTGCTGTTGCTCTCTAACAGTTACGGACTCACTGTGTATTACCTCGCTATGATGAGCACAAAAATTTAATTTGGCTGCAAACAGTTCTAGATTGCCAGGAAAAAAAAAATCAGTGCTGTTTATCAGGGCCCTAGTTTGTTCATTAAAATAAATTACCTTTGGGTTCTGGGCCGGATTTCATAAAGGAAAAGTTTGCCGTTGTTAAGAGGAACAGACCCCATGGACGGTAACATCTCCACAGGAAAGTTTCACTTCATGGCCTGATGATGAGGTAGCCAAGTGAGGGAGGGCTGAGCAGAGGTAATTACTGCTGAAAACGTTGCCCTTGTTTTGAACATCTCTATGGCGCTCGGTCCATTAGGGCTTTTCCCCTCATACCACGGGGCCACAGGGGATAAGAAGCCCCACTGAGCAGAGAGCCTCTGGGTTTACTTGGAGCCAAACAGAGTCCCAGCTGATCCCGTGGGGATGTTGTCACGGGGGGGACGCGTGTTATTGCACATTCCAGAACACTGCCCCTGCACTGCTGTTAGGAGTTGAGGGCATTTAATGGTGACGTAACCTCAGACACAAAAGGTTCAGACCTGCTTCCCATGACTTGAGCTGGTGACTGCTGATTACATAGAACAGCAAGACACCCCTTTGATGTCCTAACCAATATCCTGACCGATGCCACTGGCCAGCATCTTCAGAAGGCCCCAAGCACCACAAAGACGCTGGCAAAGAAACCAGACAGTGGGTCCAAATGAAATTTTATATATGGCACTCCTGATGGTTTTCCTCTGTGCTTCATCTCTATGCAACCATTTTGGAAAAACGGATGCTTGTGTTTTCTAGCTTTTGATACAGGAAGCTTTGAGGGCGGCTTGGACGGTTGGGAAGGGTCACTGATGAATGGATGTGGACCTAAGATACCTTATATCTGAGGTGCTTTGGACAGGTGGGACATTTCTGTGGGCCAGGGATTTTGACACCTGTAGACTCTCCAGGACCCTTGATGTTTTTTTCTTCTGTCACTTTCCCTGTTAAAACAGATGTCAGTACAACCCAGGAGCAGATCGGCTCCCTACACTGACATGAACTTGAGAGTCACAGAGAAGCCCCTCCTCCCCTGAAACATCAGAGTTTAACGTCTGATTGATGACTGCAGCTAGTGGTCTCTGTGCCGGTCGGTTGAGCGCTAGGAGAGACACAGACATAAGAGCTGCTAAAACCAAATACATTTCAACCGGATGCAAACTCCACTGCCCTCCACAGGAACCTTTCTAAAAAGAAGCAGAGAGAGGCCAAGATAACGCCGGCTCAATTCAAAGGTAGAATTAATTGGCAGTCAGCCACTCCTCTGCTTCAACTGTTGTCAGACCAAAGCCACAAATTAGCACATTGCTCTCAGGGCGGCAGGAGGGAGGCTACTGCAACGATGCCCAGCTCTGGGCGAATGCTCCTCATCAGGAAAAACCCACGTCTCTGCAAGCAGACTTCAGGATCCACCTTGCCCCACTGCTTCCATAACCCTGTGCTTAGGGAGGGGAGTTGTTCTGGCTCCTCCGAAGGATGTGTGTCACGTGCCTGTAAGTTAAATTTCTGCAAAAAGTAAACAGTGGATACATAGACTTCACCTTTAAGGCTCCAATGATCCCACCCACTAGCAAATAGAGAGGCATGAGGGTCTGTATGGGGCAGTCCGCCAAAAACTTCATCCCTACAGAAGGGAGAGAATGAAAAAGGATGAAGAGAAGTGCATTCAAAAGCATAAAGCCAGCTGGGAAGATGCAGTAGACTTCTGCAGAGGCCCAAATGCTCCTCATGGAAACTGTAACCCAATCCCCTGCTTGTGGAGCACGCCCAGTCTCACTGGCCACCTGATCTTCAGGATGCTCAGGGGACTAAGTGGCTGTCCCCCAGACGTCAGGTAGAGCAGAGACCAAATATCACTTTGGGTATTAACCGACTGTACCCTTTCTTAGTGGCAATTTTAATTCCCATAGCAATGCCTTCTCTACTTTTCTCCAGCCTCTGTCTTCTAGGCCTATTATTGAACGAGTGGTGGTATGGTATATTATTTAAAATATACGAAAGGGGGTGCCTGAGTGGCTCAATCGGTTAAGCGTCCGACTTCGGCTCAGGTCACGATCTCGCCGTTTGTGGGTTTGAGCCCCACCTCGGGCTCTGTGCTGACAGCTCAGAGCCTGGAGTCTGCTTCAGATTCTGTGTCTCCCTCTCTCTCTGCCCCTCCCCTGCTCACGCTCTGTCTCTCTCTCTCTCTCAAAAATAAATAAACATTTTTAAATTTTTTGAAAAAAAACCTAATATATGTATACATACATATATATGTATATATATGTGTGTGTGTGTGTGTGTATATATACATATATATATACATATATACATATACATATATATATATAAGAAATGCCCATTGCCCTCAGTGAGCAATCTGGCTCAAATGACCAGGCTTTGGATGTGTCCTAGCACACATCTTGGCTGTGCACAGACATTGCTCAGTGAATGTCCCTCACACTTCCCAGCCCCCTGGTGGGTAGCCAATGCTGTGTGACTACTTCTAACCAATGGGCTGTGGGACAGTTTGGGGCCAAAGCATTTAAAAACTGGCACGTGGCCCTTTGTTTTGTTCCCCTGCTTTGACCACCTGGAATCCATGAGTTGAGATAGTCAGTGAGCAAGAATGAAGTCATTTGGAGTGTTAAGTCATCACATTACCCTGGGGGAGTCTTCTGGAACCCTAGAGAGGCTCCTGACTTACAACGGAACGTTCATGAGCAAGAAATAAACCTTCATAGTGTTGAGCCGCCTCATAGTGCTGAGATTCCGGGGTTAATTTGTTACCACAACATAGTAAAGTTACCCTGACCAGTACGTTTGTCAATAGAGCCCAAGAAACGGGATGCTCACTGTAAAATCAAAGTCTTCTGTTAAAATGACATTTAAAGTTTTAGCTTCGATTTGATTTTTATTTCCCATGAATGCATTAGAGGCATGGGTCCTTAGAGGAAATAAGCCATTTCCCCATGATGGTACCATATTCCACTGAAATTAGTAAAAATTCCTGGGTATACAGAGACCCACAAATTCAGGACCCCAGAGCAAAATCAAATACACACATTGCTGCAATTGTCAACCTATGGAGGCTTGCCTTCCTAGATAGCTCTGATGTTCAGCTGAATCCACTACTAGATGACATACTTTCCAAGTCTCGATACAACCTTTTCACACAAGGACCTTTAAATGCTTGGGGCCAAAGTTGTTGGATATGAACTGCCTTTCAATTCAAACCCAGCTGCGAGATGAACATTGAGTAATGACTTCTATATCTGTTCATTCCTAATGAATAAAAACAGCTGCTGCTCACAGGAGGGTCACACAGTGCACAGATGGCTTAAAAGGATCCTAATAAATTTAATAAAAGCGTCTTTCCCCTTGTGTTCTTCACGTATTGCTTAGTACCTACCTACTTTACCTCTAGATGTTCTTTCTGTCTGACGAGCAGTATCACAATGATTCTCTTTAGGCTTTTTGGAGGGGCCCATATCATGGGGTTTTAATGATTATTTTTTACATGTTTTATTGTGATAATATAAAGTATTTTGCCATTGTAACCATTAAAAAAATTCTTTTAATGTTTATTTATTTTTGAGAAAGAGAGACAGAGGGTGAGCTGGGGAGGGACAGAAAGAGGGGGAGACACAGAATCCAAAGCAGGCTCCAGACTCCCAAGCTGTCAGCACAGAGCCAGACACAGGGCTCAAACTCACGGACCATGAGATCATGACCTGAACTGAAGTCAGTGCTTAACTGACTGAGCCACCCAGGCACCCCTACCATTGTAACCATTCTTAAGCATTACAATTCAGTGGCACTAATTACGTTCGCAATCTTGTGCATCCATCACCACTCCCTAGTTCCAAAACTTTTTCAACACCCCAAACAGAAACTCATAACCACGGAGCAGTGATTCCCCAATACTTTCTTCCGGCAGCGAGTGTAGTGATTTTAGCATAATGTCTATGGGAACTGGCCTTATAGGTTCTTGCTTCATTTAAACAGCCTTGTTAGTAGTGAATGAACTATTCCAGTTAAGCTCATTTTCCAGATAACTAAACCACAGGCTCCAAAAGCTTTTTTTTTTTTTTTTTTAACTCAATAAAAATCTTTTAGTTGATAGATTTTTCACAGGACTTTTTTTTTTTTTTTTTAAGGATACTCCTGGATTCCTAAGCAGGGGATACCTAACATCTTAGAAAGTCTTCTTGATAGAGCAGAGCCATATAATAAATGTTTATTTTGAACGACACTGTAATAATGGCAGCTTTAGGGCCTATTGAATTGGTTGAATCATCTACCCTTCCACCAAATGGCCCCAGACTTCTCAGCTATTTCATTTTTTATTTTTGAGAGAAAGGGCACAAGTGAGTGACAGGCAGAGAGAGAGGGAGAGAGAGACAATCCCCTGAGGGGTGGAGAGAGACAGAGAAGAGGTAGAGAACCCCACGGAGGGCAGAGAGAGAGAAAGAGGACAGAGACAGAAGCAGAGCTCACCCAAAGTGGGGTTTAAGCTCTCCTGATGCAGGGCTTGAGCTCACAAATCATGAGATCATGACTGGAGCCGAAGACTGAGCCACCCAGGCACCTAACTTCTCGGCTATTTTAGTTCTGTACAAACTTCAGAGTTTTATTTCTTTTATTTCCCAACAAGCTGTCAACTTTCACTTGTCACAAATTTAAGAGTACTATTTTGGGGCGCCTGAGTGGCTCAGTCAGTTAAGCGACCGACTTCGGCTTAGGTCATGATCTTGAGGTTCATGAGTTTGAGCCCCGCATCGGTCTCTGTGCTGACAGCTCGGAGCCTGGAGCCTGCTTCCGATTCTGTGACTCCCTCTCTCTCTGCCCCTCCCCTGCTTGCTCTCTCTCTCTCTCTCTCTCTCAAAAATGAATAAACATTAAAAAAAATTTTAAGAGTACTATTTTGTATTAGTTTTTTTTGTTTTTTAGTATTGTTGCTTTTTTTTTGCTGAGTGAACTGCACATAAAATGAACCATTTCATTTATTTATTTATGTATAAATGATATTTTATTTTGAGAAAGAATGTGCATGAGAGTGAGGGAGGGACAGAGAGGAGAGAGAATTCCAAGCAGGCTCTGCACTGTCAGCACAGAGCCCTACTTGGGGCTCGATCTCACGAACCGAGATCATGACTTGAGCCAAAACCGAGTCGGATGCTTAACTGACTGAGCCACCCAGGCGCCCCTAAAATTAACCATTTTCAAGTGAAGTATTCAGTGGCATTGAATGTATTCACAAAGTTGTATAACTGCCACCTCTATCTAGTTCCAAAATATTGTCATCACCCCAAAGGGAAACCTCATTCCATTAAGCAATTAGGGTACTGGGGTTTTACTCAACAACACCTATGCCATTTCTACTCCAATATGCTGTGAACTTGGAAACTAGAACACCAGGCTTTCTAGGTCTCTATTGAAATAGGACTGGCTAGGTTCTGTGTACAGAGCTCAGGGGCTCCATTAGCAACATTCCAGAGCGTGAGTTTAATTCCACTGACACACGACAATCATTTTTAGCTACTTAAGGAGCTCCCCACTCCCTCAACACTTCACGCTTTGACATAATTGAGGTCATTTAATACATGTGACTTATGGAAGTATTTATCCATATGTTCAGCAAGAGAAATGTACAGAGCACCTACATGTTACCATAGCATTTTCATACTGCTCATGACAGGCTTCCACATGGGAACACGGGAGGTGGAGAGCGGCCCTGGGAAACCCTCTCACCCAGTGGCCCCCAACCTGGTCCACAGGCACCAGAATCACCTGGTGACAGATTTTTTAAAAGCAGGTATGGATCCCCACCCTGGACACATTGCATCAATATATTCCAGGGTGGGGCCCAGGACTCTTTCTTTAAAAACGTTCGTTCACCAAATAGGGGCGCCTGGATGACTTGGTCAGTTAAGCGTCCGACTCTTGGTTTCCACTCTGGTCACGATCCCACGGTTTTGTGAGGTTGAGTGCTACCAGTGCAGAGCCTGCTTGGGAGTCTCTGTCTCTGTCTCCGTCTCCGTCTCTCTCTGCCCCTCCCCAATTTGTGCACATGCTCTTTCCCTCAAAATAAATAAACATTTTTTAAAAACAAAATGTTCACCAAATAATTCTACTACAGCTACTATGCTATTTGAATAACCCGTCTGGCCGGCTCTTTCTAACCCGCATTTTACGTTTAAAGATGAAGGTCGTTGTCCCATGGCCGCACGTGGCTGATCAGTGGCGCTCAGCAGCCAGCTTACCCGTGAAGGCCGCGGAGAGCAGCAGCACCAGGACGGCAAAGAGCACAAAAGCAAAGCAGGGGGCAAGGAGAAGGATCGGGCACTGGGTTGGAAACACACAGACGCTTTCCTTTCCTTCGCGCTGCGATTTCCTTATGCATCTGCGAGGCCCAACCTTCTGGCAAGTCGGCAGATGGCAGGAGGTCACTCAACGAGAAGGGGGGAGGTACAAGTCAGGACTTGCCTCTCTGAGAGAGCTGAATGTCTCTGATGCTCGTGCTGCCGACTCTAAGACCCACATTTCCTGCACCACCTCTCTAAAGTCTGACAGCTTCTAGGAAAGGAGTTTATAAACTTCTGCTCTGCCAGTGCCAGGAAGCCAGAAGCCACCGGCATGCGCTGAGCCAGGCAGGATCAGCCCTGTGCTTCCTGGGAGCCCAGACCTGCTGCAGATGGTTCTTCCCTTCCCTGCCTCAGATTCGCTGACAACCTGATTTATCACTTCCAGAATTTGCTTCACGAAGTCTTTTTCCCTTTCCATTCATTTGGCCCCATGTCCCACAGAATATGATACGAGATGGTCTTCTAAAACTTCTCACTGACACACAGTGGAAGAGAGCTCTTAACTGCTTGGGGCTTTACTTCCTGTTGGTACCACCGTTTCGCCCTCCTGGCATTGGGAAGGGACGGAGACACAGCCTGGGTCCAGTCCTGGCTCCGTCACTCATTTGTCGTGTGGCTTCGGGAAAATTAGATGGCCTTCTGGGGTCTCACATTCCTCTTCTGTAAAATGCATTAGCAGACGCACACCCCAGCTCAGTATACGGCCACTATTATGATCAGGCAATTCTTTCCCCTTGTTACTTCTTGGTTTCCCCATCTGTTAAATGGCTTGCACGTACAGGTTTTGTTTAGACATTTTTTTTGTTAATTATGAATTTGAATGCCTTTTGGGTAGGCCTACACCCCAGTCCCTGCTTTTAAAGTTTAGACAGCATTACACATCCCGCTAGGTTCCAATGCCAGCACCGAGAGCAGAGACAGAATCTCTGAGCGGATATCATGGTAGCTTTCTTAGCATTCTCTCCTTCCTCTCTAGGCAATCACCCCAATTTTTCTTTTGGTCTCCGCACCTGTCCACATCCCCATTCTCCTATGCAGTTCATGTGCTCCGGCACAAGCTGACTCCACCATGGACTTTGGAGAAGGGCATGAAGTTTAGCCCTAAATTAATCAGCAGAGTAGTTCTCATTGGGTATGTTATTATCTGGTGGATAAGCTCATGATTCATTTTGAGCCCAGCATACCCAAGGGTAGAAAAAAAAAAAAAAAAGAAAGAAAAAAAAAAGCCTTCTCACTCTTCAGACAGAACTTCGAAAAATACGATTTCTCTCCCTCCCTCGCCACTGGTGTGCAAGCGCCGTGCTCGAAGGGCTGTTGGCCGCCATCTTGCCACCATGAAGGGGAGGCAGCCTGAGAATGACACGTGGAAGGCAAAAAGGAGAGGCAAGAAGAAACTAGGTCTTCAAAGGCATTTGTCACCCACTGAATCACACACCCATGAAGCTAACCTATTTCTGGACTTTCCCTTGATACGAACCAATAGATCCTCTGTATTATTTAAGCCAGTTTGAGTTGGATTTTCTCTTACTTACACTGAACCCTCTGTAATTAGTTTCATCTACAAGGCCCATTCCAGTTTCGGATTGTCAAAGACCACAGGTTGATTTGTGAGTCCCAGTCGTCTCAGGAGGAGAAAATTGCTGAGACTACAAGTGTCTGCAGCCTAGCACCTTCCACTCACCCCACCAAACCGGAACCTCCACTACTACACGCCCCGGAAGAGCAGGGTCCTGCCCGTCCCCTTCCTGCCAATCAATCTTGACCTTCACCTCCAAGAAATGTGGAGGATGACAGGCATGCGGAGTGATCTGCCCGGATGTTCACTCCTCCCTTCAAACTGCCCCTCCCTGAATGAGTGTAACACTGCCCACCAGAGCTGGCTTTTCATGGATGTGCAGCCCGTGCAGTGACACGGCGCCCTGTGCTTGGGGGGAAATTGCATTTGGCTTAACGCTCTCCTGCTGCGGTCTTGAATTTCTTAATGAGTTTATCTTTGAACTTGTATTTTGCAAGCATAGTCTAATGGGACAGTCGAGCCTGCGTGTGAGAAGATACGTGCCACGCGCGTCTGCCACTCTTGCTGCCGCGTTCTTGAATTTTGCTGGGCCCACGAGGTGTCAGCAAGACTCCAAATGAATACAAGGTAAGCATATTACAAGGAAGCAGGGGCACCGACCACCCTGAGGGCCACATTTCCCATTTGAACCAGAACTTGCCTCAAAGGCAGTCAGAGGCCGTGGTGTTCTAAGAAACACAAATGGCCAAGGAATCCTGTCACTTCCTTTCTTCCCCAGGTGGCCTCCCTCGGTGGCCAGCCGTTTCCTGCCAACATGATGACACACAAGGAAAGGGACAGTCAGGGCCATTGCTAGTTCCTTTGCCATTCAGTTCTACCTCATTCATCACAGAGTTTTGGTAAAAAGCACCCATGATCAAGAAGTGAAATGAAAATAATCACGGTAGTTTCGCGTAGTGTTTCTGCTGTTTTCCAGCAAAAACAAAGTACTTAAGACCTAGGTAACACGAATGTGTGATTTTGGTGATTCTACATGTGAGTCAGATGCCCTTTGCATTTATAGCTGTCATTAAACAATATTAAGGTGAATGGTGACATTTATGCTAATCATTTAAAATTGTTAATGAAGTGTATTTTATTTTTGTTTACTTAAAACAACATTAAATAGGAAATTAAAAATACAATGACAAATCAAAAGAGGTTGCTGAAGAAAGGATAAAGCTTTATGCACAGTACCCTAAACAGAGTTTTTTCCCTGCCTTTTGAACAAGGTGCTCGGCATTTTCATTTTGCAACCGGGCCTTGCAAATTATGTAGCTGGCTCTGTTGACTACAGGGGACACAGCGTTGCTGACAGTGTGCGCAGTTAAAGAGAGAGTTTCAGGAAATCTAGCCACATCTGTTTTAATTCCTGGTATAAAGTGGAGGTCAAGGAATAAACTACTTGCTGGGAAGTGGTAGGAAAGCAAGAAGCTGAAGCATCCCATCTCTATTTCTGGCCTTGAGCTTGTTAGCAGGATGATAAAGTGATTGACATCCCAGGAAACCCTTCACTGTCCTGCAGGCTTGTGACAGATGGCATCACCCGGCCATGTGTGTAATCCAGGTGTTGTGTTCAGTGACACAGAGACGTGGGGCAGCCCCAGAGGAGGCCCCTGCCGCACAAGCTTCCTACCTCCAAGCGAGTCAGGGAGAGAAGGCTCGGGCCAGAGCATCCCTAAGGACAGCCCAGGGGAGAGCATGGTGAGCCTCCAGCTGGAGCCAGACCACTGGGGACCATATCTCACTCTAGGCCCACAGCAGGTTGTGTGAACTGCAGGGCCCCTGAACCCTGAGGGTTCAATGATCTTATTTAAAACACGATAATAATTATAGGACTTTGCTAACAGATCTGTTAAAATGATCATGTCATAACCCATGTAAGGCATGAAACACAAGGTCTGCTGCATGATAAACATGGGTGTTAGCCATTATCATTATCATCACTATTATCATTATTAAGGATGTGTGACTTCCCTTTGATTTCAGACCCCGCCTAGAGATCAAATGGGGAACTGGAAAAACAGCTGTGAGGGAGGCCCTATGGTTCCCACGGACTCTGATGAGCTGAGCAGGGACAGTCTTAAACCTAGAGCTGCCTGGAGTCAGGCCGTGTCCCAGCCCTGTCAGCAGCACCACTGTCTGGGTCTGAGGCTCAAACCCACTCAGCCTCAGAGACATCATTCTCAGGTTCTCTGAGAACTCCGGCTACAAAATCACAATCCCCACCGGCAGGACCTGGGAATCTGTGTTTGAAACCAGCGGCCCCCGGAGATGGTGAAGTAGGCCGTCCACATGCCATCTTTCACGTGAGCTAGGCTGGCGATATTTCTGCCAGGCCTTCCTTAACAGCCTGGTTGCTCAGGGCAGTGTGAGGTATGGGGCTGCGGGGTTTCACTGGGATGAGTAATTAGCAGTGAACAGCATGGGGGCTTCTTTACCACTTGGACCAGCCACGCCACAGTCAGGGATCAGAAACCCGCACCTCTCCCCTGATCTCCCCCTGGGGGGGCTGGTTCCACAGTCATGGGTCATCAGGGCTGAGCTGAAACAGAGGCTGAGCTCCCTGGTGACCTTGCTTGGGCCAGGATGGCAGTGTGACAGCAGTGACCGCCACTGATAAATACTGCTATGCGTTTGAGCTTACTAAGCACTGGTTGCAATGTGGCTCAGCCCACTGCATCCTGGGTTCTGATTAAATGAGTCTCTATCAAGTCCATTGCAAAGAGCTCAGTGACAGAGCTAAATCAGCTGAGAGTCCCAAAGGAGAAAGTCATCCAGAGTTACAGCAATTTGGGAGGACGTCAGAATCAGAAGGTTGGAGCCAAACCATTCTTTATGCCAAGAGCACAAATAAACTGCCTCCTGACTTAGTGAGGACTATGAAGAGGAGGGCAGTGTCCCAGTTAGCCAGCTCAGCGTTCTTGCTCAACCTCGAAGTGGGTTTAACCCCGCTGCTCCCACCATCGCTGGTTAGAGACGAGGGAGTACCCGGCTGTGGGTCAAAGTGGGCAGCCAGAAGCATTCAAAGCATTTTTAAAAGGGGTAATCTTGATGGGAAAAGTGGGCGCGCTCCGCTTCGTTGTTCTCAAGGATGTCCAGAGCCTGTTTCCCGTGAGTAGCAAGTGTATCCCCCGCTCTCTTGCTTCAAGCAGAATAGTTCAACCCAGGAATTGAGACTAAAACCAGGTAGTTTTTCTCTGCAACGCCACCTTTCAGGGGTCCCACTGACTACCCAATGCCCAGCAGGCAAGTGACAAAGGGTGCAGGAGGATGACCTCTTTTCTCCCAACTGCCCTCCCAACTTCCCTAGATCCGTAAAGGCACCAAACCCTGTCCCCTATGCCACTTCTGGTACAGTCAGCATCCTGTCTCTGCCTCGTCTTTCTCATCCGTCCCTCTTCCCCTGCTGTGTAAGCACCTGCTGCATCCTCTCACCTGGCCTGTTTTGCAGCCACCCACTCACCCCCAGAGGTAATGGCCCCTAGCCGCTTGCAGGAGGTGGCATTTGCTTCCACTGCCTGCTTTGAAGGGGGATGGACTTCATTACCAATATTCAAAATGGCCACGATGAGCCACACCAGCTCAGATCTCACAACCTCACAAGGGAGATGAGAGGCGTACCCGAGGAGTGAAACAAATGTGTGTGTGACAGAGGCCACGAGTGGTGCACAGAGCAGCAAGCAGCCCAGAGGAAGAGAGTCCCCAGGAAATCGAGGAACGCTTCCAGGAGAAGGCAATATGGCCCTGGTGTTAATGGCTGGATAGGGTTTTGAAAGGCTGAGCTGTGGACAGATGGCTTTTCAAGTCAAAGGGAAGACCCTGGAGAAAACAAAAGATTCAAGTACAAGACGCTCACGGTGGTTTTGGGAAGTGGCAGCTCGGCGAGTTTAGCTGAATGCAGGTGGTTCGTAGCAAGACGAATGAGAGATGAGGTTGGAAGGAGATGTTGAGAATAGGGGGTATTTGGACTTTATTAGGAAGATAAAGGGAGTTGCAGGATTTGGAGCTGGGGTGACACAATCAAAGTCAAACCCCTGGAAAAAGGATGGGGCTATGGCGATGGGGCAGAGAGAGCAGGGGAGAGGCTGAGCTGTGGTCTAGCCTGGTGAGCAAACAAAGGTGCAGATGTGACAGGACCTTGAGTACCAGTGAGGTGTGGGCATGAAGGAAAGAAAGGAACAGAAAAGGACTCCAGTGCTGTGCTTGGGCGACAAGGATGGTGGTGGCATTGACAGAGATGCGAGGGACAGAAAGACGGGGAGCTTTTGGGAAAGAGCATGTGTTTGGTTCAGAATTCACTGCCTTTAACGTGCCAGGTGACCGTGTCGGAATCTGTGAACCCAGAGCCCCAGGACTTTCTGAAACCACCCCGTTGCCCACATTCTTGACTTCCCCAAGGTTCAAGGCTTCCAGGTGTTCATGTAACGGGATGAATTAGTGAGAAGCACTGGGCCGACAGATGTCAGAATCTCTTTCTCCGGCAAGGGTGGCAACTTGGTGTTTCCAGTGTGTGGGACAGCAGTTCCATGGGGCTGTCCCAAAGGAAAAGGATGGAGCCCCGATGGGGAGAGCATTGGGGGGAGAGGGGGAGGGCAGCCCTCCTAAGCCCATGAGAAATGGAGTTTTTGATGGAACCTGTGGTTGGTGGCCCTCTTCCTGGAAGCTTCCAGAGAGAATTACAGGGAGCACCTAGAAGGGGGCACCAGACCCCCAGCCCTGTAAAGGTCCCGTTGGCCCAAGCCTGACACCAGTGTTGGCTCTATGCAAAGACAGCGTGCTCCTGGGAACAGGGGGAAACAGGGGGCTCCTGGTTTGTGCAGGAAACAAGGAGTCTGGGTGCGGGAAAGTGGAAACCCCCCTTGTCTGGAAGTGACGATGCCCTTTCTCCCAAGACAAGCATTTTCTGCTCCTAAGCTGTGTGTCCTTAAAGCTACCTCCACCGGGAGAGCCCCTTTTAAAAGTTGCACAAGGGGGCTGAATAGGCTAATAATGGCCTTGTCCAGAGAGGGGAAGCATTCTCTGCTCCAACCCCCCAAAAGAGGGATCCCCTCAACTCCTACAAACTGAATTCCTGTGTGACTGAAATGCTCAAGATTGATTTTCTTGCTACTGTGGCAAGTAGGAAACTGAAGTCAGATTAATTTCATCCAGAAGGAGAGAAGTTTTTTAAGTTTTAAAAAGTACATTAAAAATAACACAACACAACATAACGTGCTATTTCTCATAGCCAGAACTGTCGAATAAAATTGCCACTCGACATTCAGCACACTGAGTATTGTGAGCCTCCCTCCACCTCGCTGAGGGGATGCATACACCCAGGGTCACAGTTCTTTGGGTCCAGTTGCAGGCTGGCAGCCATCTCTCCCGGTGTCCCTCCTGAGTCTGTGCTTTGTTGGCCCCTTTTCAGCTGCTATCTCTGTGTGGAGCTAAAAGCACTTCCCAGGATGCCCTGACAAGTGCAAATGACCTGGGTTCACTACACTCATTGCATTTAATTGAGTTATCCTGTGATGGCTAGAGGCCGGCCACACATACCGCACATGCATGCATCAAGATTTCATTGCTTCCCAGTTATTAAATTCATCCTCCAGGCCAGTGTCAGGGCACAGGGAAGCAAATGTACGGGAGCAGAGTGAACTTGATGGAAAAGAATATATAAGATGGGAGGTAGGGGCGCCTGCATGGCTCAGTTGGTTAAGCATCTGACTTCAGTTCAGGTCATGAGCTCATGGTTCGTGGGTTTGAGTCCTGCATCAGGTTCTGTGCTGACAGCTCAGAGCCTGGAGCCTGTTCAGATTCTGTGTCTCCCTCTCTCTCTGCTCCTCCCCTGCTCATGCTCGCTTTCTCTCTCTCGCTCTCTCTCAAAAATAAATAAACATTAAAAAATTTTTTAAATAGAACATTCCTTACTTTGGATTTGTCAGATGTCCCTTTGTGTTTAGATTGAGGTTGTCCATTCTTGGCCAGATTGCTGCATTGGTGATGTTAATTTTGAAACTCAAAGTGTTTCCCAATTTTCCCACTGCATAATTACTATTTTTTCTCTCCCTTCTACCCAATAAAGAGTCTGTGGAAGGATTCTAAAACATTGCGAGCATCCTACGGGTCACCAAAATTTCCTCTTCCGATGGAGATTCTTGCCCAATCCAATCTTTTTGTTTTATGTTTATTTATTTTCAGAGAGAGAGAGAGGGAGCGAGCAAATGAGGAAGGGGCAGAGAGGGAATCCCAAGCAGGCTCTATAGCCCAATGTGGGGCTTGAACTCAAGAACCATGAGATCATGACCTGAGCTGAAGTCAGTTGCTTAACTGACTGAGCCACCCAGGCGCCCCTTATCCGATCCAATCTTTACCTAAGAGGGCAGGTGGGACATAGGAGAGATCTGGGTGGAGAGGTGCACTTTTGGGAGCCCCAGGGAACAAAGGGAGCCTAGTGTTTCCAGGGAAGCTGAGACATTTTTTGTCTGGCTGCATTTTCCAGGGTAACAAGTCAGAAAGCAAGAGATGACACAAGAGGCGAGGAGGGCTCAGCTTACAAAGTGTCTTTTGGGTGATCTGAAGTCCTGTGGGAATGGGGAGTCACCAAGCAGGGAGAGACCTCCCTGGCCATGTGTGGAGTGTGTGCAGAGGGGACCAGGCAGGGGACGGGGGAGCACACAGGAGGTCCTGCCACGGTCCGGGATGAAGACAGCGTTGTTCACAAAACAAAAAGTGAAAGCTCAGGGATCGAGGAGACTACAGATGGAGGAGGGCCAACCAAAGGCTTTCTAGTGCCCTTCAAGGGCACTTGAAGAGCTGATGGCCCAGACCAGGGGACTTGCGGTACAACATGGAAACACCCTTTTCTGGGAAACCCTGAGAGTGACACCTCCTCTCTTGACAACTTGGCCTCGCTGTCAGGGCTCTCACTGCCAGAATGGGTAGGGATGTGTGTGGAGAGGTGGGGTGGGAGTGAACTTCGGGAGAACATAGAACTATTGTTCTATGGCCAAAGGTGTTGCCTCTTCCGGAGGCCAGCGAACCTGCCTGTGCATTTTCATTCCTGCCAGAGCATCAGAGCCTCTGGGCAGAGGCTCCAGCACCATGGTGGGTGTGCTCCAGTGGGGAAAGGGGCAGTGGCCCCCAGAGCCATCCCAGGGAGTAAAATGTCAGGTTGTGCTTGAGGAGGATGAGATGGGACCGGATACATCAGCTAGAGGAGAAGGTGGTTCATTCATTCACCCGTCTAGTCATCCCGTGGACAGCTGCTGTATTCCTACTATGTGCCAGGCCCTGCTGGAGGTGTGGGGATGCAGCAGTGAACCAGACAGCCCGCGAGGAAAGGGGTGTGGGGAGCTGGAGATAGTACCTGGCTGTCCACATGTCAATAGTGCTGTAGCCAAGCACCCGTCATTGTCCCCTCCACCTTAGTCTGCTCTGCCTACTGACTGCTGCCTCCGGATAGAATTGCTCTAAGATTTTACAGACTGTGACTAAAGGGAACCTTGTGGAAAGGCTTAAACAACATCTCACCATGAGGTGAATGCTCAAAGAAGGAAACTCAAAGCTTGGGACTTGCATTCAGGATATTCCGAATGTCATGATACAGCCTGGGCCTTCTGTAACATGGTCCAGCCCCTTGGGACACAGGGGGCTCCAGCGGGGGGCGGGGGGGGAGTCCAATTTGGTAAGGAGAGACGGTGTGGTGGGCACAAGGAAAAGCTACCCCAAATGCAGAGGCAATTGTTCCACACCTCCCTGCCATGTCTCCCAGCTCCAATGCCATTATACATTGGTTGTTATCGGTGACCCCATTCACGCAAACATTTTTTTGAACACATATTATATTGAAAACACATTCTGCGTACTATAGAAAAGTAAAGTTTAATATATAAGGAGTAGAACTAGAAGGTACTAGCAGAGGGCAGGACACTGAGCCAAGCACAGACCAGCCACATGGGTCACTTGCTCACAGGCTCTATCACATGACCAACAAGTCATGGGATCCCAGAGCCCCAAATCCTTCAAAACTAGGACATTTCTCAGGGCTGTGACTCACCGTTGCTGGCGATTTTCTAAATGCATCGATGACACTCCTTCTCCAGACCTCCTGGCATTCTTCTCTCTCTGCTGACAGAGATCTGGGGATCAAACGTGATTTTTTAGAAAGGCTATGGCAGGGTTTACTCAGCACCGATTAGCCACCGCCATGCTCACTGTCTGTGCCTGCACGGTGGCCTCAGTCAGCCTGGGGTTTGGGGTGCCCGCTTCCGTGCTGGTCTCATGGCAGGTGTGGCCTTGTTAGCCGTTATCTGGCGGGTAGGGAAAGCGCCTCTCATTTCAGGAATGAGGGAATCAAGCTCAGAGAGGGTAAGAGGCTTGCCCACTGATGCCCAGCTGGGAAGATACAGGTTCGGGAGGGTGAGATGGTAATAGCTATCACTCTCCGAGGAGCCGTTATATGTCTGGTGTTGTGTTAGCTCTTTAGAGACAAATTCTCATATTTAATCCCCACAACGATCCTGTCTGGGAAGTAGCATTAACTCTAGTTTACAGAAGGTGTCTCGGGGACCCAGAGAAGCTAAGACTGACCGTAAAGCCAGAGCTGACAACTGGCAGCATCTACACAGGACCCAGGTATACCGACAGAGCTGGAGCCCTTCCTGCTTCACACACACATCACTGCTCTGCATTGTAACACTACTCCCTGAGGGCCCAAGGACAAAGGGTAACCACAGACTTGACCGTAGTTCTTGTGACTGAGACCCAAGAAGACTGTATCCCATCTCAGCCTCACCAGGGGCTTGCCATGGTCTGAGCAAGTTGGTTGACCCGATGAGAAAGATCTCCCTTTCCTTGGAAGAAGCATGCGTTAATTTTACCTATTTTTTAAAAATGTGTTGGGGCCCCTGGGTGGCTCAGTCAGTTAAGCGTCTGACTTCAGCTCAGGTCATGATCTCACAGTTTGTGAGTTCAAGCCCCACATGGGGCTGTATGCTGACCGGTCAGAGCCTGGAGCCTGCTTCAGATTCTGTCTCCCTTTCTCTCTGGCCCCTCCCCCACTCGCACTCTCTCTCTCAAAAATAAATAAACATTAAAAATTTTTTAAAAAATGTGTTTATGTATGTGTTTATTTGTTTGTTTGTTTGTTTGTTTATCAAGAGAGAGAGAGTACGAGAGAGAGCAGGGGAGGGGCAGAGAGGGGAAGGGAAAGAATCCCACGCAGGTTCTGCACTGCCAGGACCGAGCCTGACGCAGGGCTCAAACTCACAAACTGTGACACAGTGACCTGAGCCAAAGTCAGATACTTAACCAAATGAGCCCCCCAGGTGCCCCAAAGATTTTATTTTTCAGTAATCGCTGCACTCAACATGGAGCCAGAACCTACAGCCCTGAGGTCAAGAGTCACATGCTCTACTGACTGAGCCAGCCAGGCACCTCAGTATAGCCATTAATTTTATAATACCCAATGAAACTCCAACCAATCAAGTAAGACAGTAAGTTCCCCTGCCCAGGAGAATGATGTCACCCTGTAAAGACATTAAGGGGAACGGTTGTGGGGTGGGGGCAGATTTCTGTTCCTTTCGCCTGAAGCCTGGTTATGGGCAGTTGTACAGTTTTCTACTTGGGAGAAGTTTTTGTTGCTCGGCAGACTTTAGTCTCTGGGAGGGCTGGCTGACCCAGGCGGGATACAAAAGACAGGGTGCTAACAAAAAGTGTCTCCAGGAACCTGTACTGAACGGGCACAGCTCCATTTGCAGGCATGCTCTGGGACGGGCAAGGTGGGTGCAGGGGAGCGGGAGACGCAGGCTTCCAGTCACGGAATGAGTAAGTCACGGGGATCAAAGGCACTGCTCAGGGAACACAGCCAGTGTTATTGTAACAGTGTCAGATGGTGACAGATGGTCGCTACACCTGTAGCGAGAGCCCCCGGTGCAACGTACCGACTTGTTGAATCACGATGCAGTACACCTGCAACTAATGGAACATTGTGTGTCAGCTCTACTCACACAAAGAGAAAATTTATGTCCAGGAAACAAGTAAATAAAACAAAAATCAAACCTCATCAGCGCTAGTCGCGCCGCGGTTCGCAGGGGGGGGGAGCAGGGCATCTTGGCAGTATTCCGTGCAGCCCTCCTGGGAGGAAAGACCTTCACGCAGGGGAAGCTGGCAGTGACAGGTGGGTATTTGCAGCGCGGGGACAGAGGTGGAAATGATGGCTAAGAAGCAGGGCCGCCTGAAGCTGTTGTTCACTGTGATTTACTCCACTGCCATCGCTCGGCGGGAGCCTGCTGGCAGGAGGCCACCCGGGCAGGCAGCGCTTTCTCTGGCAGCGTCTCTCCCCCGCTGATCCTCTGCTAACTCTCGGGCTGGGTGATTGAGCCAGCGCTTCCAGCTCCGGGGATTACGATGAGATACGGGGCTTTTATTCCCCATCACTTTGCTTCGGGGACATGTCACACTCAAAACCTGGCCTGGTATCTGCAGAATCCCCTTCGTGGCAAGTAAGAGTCAACGTGACAGGGGACAGGGGGGTCTCAAACCAGAGGCACAGCACTGATGTGCTGCCCCGGTCCCCCACTTGCTACCTCATTTCATCCGCCGGCCCCCCAGGAGGCAGGCACGCCCCATGTTACAGGAAGAACCGAGATTCACACCGTTTGTACGTTCAAAGTCACTCAGCCGGTGAGCGGGAGAGCTGGCATCTGAAATGAGACCTCCGTGACTGTCCGAAGCCTGGTCTCGGTGACCTCCAAGCCCACGGTCTCTCCCCCTCCTCACCACAGAGCAGGAGGAAAGGCGCGGACACCTAGAAAGAAAGGCTCCCCGGCGTGAGTCAAGGGCTGCGAGGTCGGTGCGCTTTTTCCATCGGTCCTGTGGATGCACAATCTTATCTCCCCAGGGAAGGAGTACTATCCCCATTTTACAGATGAGGAAACTGGGGGTCGGAAGAACCGAGCCCAAGGTCACAGAGCTAGGTTCGGGTGTCTAAAGATCTGCCAAACTCAAGATGCCTGGTCTCCCTCGACCAGAGCCGACTTTGGAAGTCCCCATTACAGTGAGGTGATGAAAGAGCTTGGTGAACAACTCCACAAACAGCTGTTCAAGTGTCTCTTCACGAGGCTCCACTTTTTCCACACTATCCTTGCAGAATCCATCCCCTTGGCATCCCCACACACAGAGAATCTGGAAAACTGCAGCCGTGAATAAGCAATAGCCTCCTTCCACATCGTTTACTCGGCTTCCCTCGGAGAGGCGTGAAATGAGGCCACTCCTCTGGCCTGATGGGATTTTCCAGGTGCATGTCCTTTGGTTAAACAGAAAGCAGGCCCTCAGTCATAAACAGCTGGTTGCTGAATGAATTACAGATGTATTGTCGGTGTCCACACTTATGGAGGTCGATTACCACGGGGGTGCCACACAAGCGAGGCCACTTAAAACCCCGTCTAGACAACAACCATCCTGTACCTGAGGACAAGCCCAGGTGTTGAAAAGGGCAGGAGGGGGCTCTGGCTCAGCAGGGCTCCTCATAGGGAGGGACAGCTCCTTCCCTCCCCCTTCTGAGGTAAAGAACAGTTGTGTCTCATGTATGACACAAAGCCCTCGCTCTGGGCAAGTCCGGTCATGTGTATGTGCTGGCCGGTCTGAGGGGAGAGAAACCCCAGTCCCTCTACCTCTGGCAGCATCAGAGACTGTGTTCCCGGTCCCTACGTGGCTCTCTTCCTGTCTCAGCTCCAGATGTCCTGTCTCCCTGCCCTCTCGGCCTTTGGAGTTCTAGAACTTGTGGACTTCACTAACAGGCCCTGGGCACCGTGGATCGGTACGTAAATAACATTTAGAAGCTGGTGGAGTTTTCTTCTCAGGGGTTGGTGTGGACTTCACATCTAGCCAGGGGCCATAACATTTTCCTCCTCCATCATACATAGTGTTCAGACTTGTGTGTGGAGTTGAATTGTTCCTATCATACCTACAACCCAAGATATCCCATGTTTAAAAAAAATTTTTTTTAACGTTTACTTATTTTTGAGGGCAGGGGGAGGGACAGACAGAGAGGAAGACAGAGGATCCGAAGCAGGCTCTGTGCTGACCGCACAGGCTCGAGCTCACAAACCGTGAGATCATGACCTGAGCTGAAGTCGGACGCCTAACCAACTGAGCCACCCAGGTGCCCCCAAGATATTCCAGTTTTTAAATCCACAACAGCTTTGTGGAAACCATCTGAGCTTGTCTGTGTCACATCAGAACAGTACAAACGTTTGTACCTTGGGACCGTAAATGGGGTAGGAGACACGCACATTAGTTTCCCTGTGAAACTTGAACAGTGTCCACTATAAGAAACAGGGTAAGGAGGCACAGAGAACTTCTTAGATTCAAATATCCCAGAGTGACTGATCTTTGTAGTCTCTAACTGCAAAGAGTGGTAGAAATGTCCATTTAAAAACCAAAGATATCCTTATTGGTAACAAGATCAGACCCCGTAAAGCGGGATCCAAAAGAACACACCGACACAAGGTACAGGTTTTGAGATCATTTTGTAAGTGGGGCAATTCTTGTTTCCTCAAGCCCTTTATTTTCATAAGCCGGTGAGATGGATGAGAACTAAAAGAGAATGATGTGCTACTAATTCCGTCACGCCTTCAAGAATGTCCCCGAAGAGACAGGTGGCTGTGACCTTGCAGCTGAGCTCTGGCGCTCAGCCAGAAAGCGATGACAGAATTCCCATGCAGAGTCCCAAATGCTGGCCAACAGCCTTCATAAATTGTGTTCAACTGCACTGATAAGGAATGACATGTTAATTAAAACAACTGCGAGCTATCATCTTTCCCTTATCAGCTTGGCAAAGATCGAACAGTTTAAGATTTTAGTGAGGAGACAGAAAAACAGAGCTAAGGATACGTTGTTGGTACCACTTCTTTGGAGGGGTATTTGGCACAATCTGTCACAACCTGAGTGGGCAGGGTGATGCGTATAATACGACTTCATTGGTGTGAAAACCGTCTCCACAAATGCACAGGAAAAGCTCAGAAGCAGACACACCCCACGTTAAGAACCACTGTGTCTGGAGAGATGAACCAGAACTCGGGCCATGGGGTAGGGTCTGAAGAAAGGGCTGGAGGCATGAATGCAAAGTATTTTCGTTTGTACTTTATACCCTAATCCTGCCTTACCTTTCTACCCCTGAGCCGGTTTTATGTTTATAATTTAAAACATTGAAGAAGTATTTTTTTTTAAAGGAAATCAGTTAAATTGTTTCCCCCCAATTCCAGAGATAAAAAGTAGCCTGAGGGGGCATAGACAAGCAGAAACAAGTCACTAGAGAAACAAAAAAGGGAGATAGGATGTGATGGTGTGATGGTAGTGAGGAGATACTGTTTCTCTCTCTCTCTCTCTTTTTTCTTTTTAAGTTTATCTATTTTTTAGAGAGAAAGACAGAGCACAAGCGGGGGAGGGGCAGGGAGAGGAGACACAGAATCCGAAGCAGGCTCCAGGCTCTGAGCTAACAGCACAGAGACCGACGCGGGACTCGAACTCACAAACAGCGAGATCATGACCTGAGCCAAAGCTGGACGCTCAACCGACTGAGGCACCCAGGCGCGTCTACTCTGTTTCTCTTTTGGAATACTGTCTTTAACATTACAGAAGTAAACTAACAGAAAATTCAATTAGAGGGAAAAGAAAACCATTTGTCACTATAAACAACTGCAGAACACGTAGCCCATCAACTGTTAGTATTTTAAGAGCTTTTCTTCCAAGTGTGTGGATATGTACCTGTACGTGTACACATGCATGCACAAAGACACGCATTTTAAATGGCCGCATTCATGGGTACATTAAATTAACACTCCACGTTTTGACATGAGAACTCTTTCGGTAATTATGTGGTCTTCATAACCATCATTTTAATAGTTCTACCATATTCCACAGAGCAGGATGTATATCATCCTATGCCTAACCATAACCTGGTTATTGGATATTTACTTACAATTTCTGATTATTTTGACTAATCCTAGGAGACATATATGTCCATGAAGATTGCTTTTTCCATACATTAGATACTTCCTTAGAATAAATAATTAGATGTGGGATTACCGAATTTAGAGGGGTGAACAATTTTATGGCTTTTAAGATATAATTAACTTCCCAAAGAGTTGTATCCATTTACAATGTCACTAGCAATACAGCAAAGTGCCAGTTTCACCGTATCCTAGCCAGCATTCAGAGTTAGAAAGGCTAGAGCATTTTTATTATTTTAATAGGCAAAAATGGAATTTAATTACGATTTTAATTTAATTTTTGTTTACCAGGGATATTGCACATTGTTTCATGACTTGTTTGGTTTTTGGTCGTCTTCTCCTTTTGTGAATTAGTTTTTATGATATTTGATGTGGATTTATTTCAATTCAAAGCAAAAACAAATACCTTTGAGGTACCAATCCCACCAAAAAAGCTGTAATTGGAAAATACAGTAGCAAATCTGCTTTTTTATTCACAGAACTCACTGTGTGAATTTACAGGTTTAAATCAAAGATCTATTCACTGCTAAGGTGGGAACATGTCAGGGGCACCTGGGTGACTCAGTCAGTTAAGCATCCGACTCTTGATTTTGGGTCATGATCTTATGGTTGGTGAGATCAAGCCCCACATGGGACTCTGTGCTGACAGCGTGGAGCTTGGGATTTCCTCTCTCCCTCCCTCTCTGTTCCTCCTCAGCTCATACTCTCTCTCTCTCTCAAAAATAAATAAATAAAGATTAAAAATTTTTTTAAAAGGTGGGAACATGGCAAAACTCACAAAACTCAGTGACATGCTCCTTAGCCCTTCTAAACTGAAGCTCTTCTAAGAGCGCAATCCCTCAAATACAGGAGATGCCCAATAGAGTAGAACCATGTTAATCTTCGTGATAATGACAATTTTAGTTAATTTCAAAAGTTTCTAAGTAATAAGAAAATGAAAATGCTTCTTGCTTGGTAGGTTTTCTTTTTTTGGTAGAAATCTGAAACAGGAAGAGATTGGGGTAGGGAGCTGGGCAGTACTATCTCTCCAGTGTGAATTAACAATGACCTAGAAGTTCATCCTTATGTAAGACGGTGAGAGGATTGCTTGTCTCACGTGTGCTTCTGCATCAATAAGAGTAGTGATGACAGGGGGCGCCTAGGTGGCTCAGTGGGTTGAGCATCTGACTTTGGCTCAGGTCATGATCCCATGGTTCATGGGTTCAAGCCCCACGTCAGGCTTGGTGCTGACAGCTCAGAGCCAGGAGCCTGCTTCACTTCTGTGTCTCCCTCTCTCTCTGCCCCTCCACCACTCGTGCTCTGTCTGTCTCTCAGAAATAAAACATTAAGAAAAATTTTTAAAAGAGAATAGTGATAATAGCTCCTGTTGCTTTCTCTCCTGGAAGCTGACCGATAACAAAGGGCAGAAGGAAATTAATTGATAATAATTGCCAAATGACATTCTTCAGTTTTCAGTCCAGTTGGTGTATCTCAGTGGTCCTCACCCAGAGGCAGCTTTGCTCCCCAAGGGACCCTCGGCAGTATCTGCAGACGTTTTTGATTGTCATGACTAAGGGTGGGGGTGGTGGCTAGCGGCCGGTGGACGGAGACCAGGGGCACTGCTAAACATCCTGCAAGGAACAAGGCGGCCCCCACAACAAAGAATGATGTGGTTTAAAATGTCAGTAGCTCTGAGTTGGAGAAACCCTTTCAGATCTAACATCCCCTAAAGTTTTAGTGTTCAGATATATCAAATGCTCCTTTAAGCCTCTGATTTGTGTCCTAATTTAACAGTGAGCCTGAATGGATAGGTGTCTAGGTTTTCTTGACATTGAGCACTGGGTCAGTACTGAGCATTACTGATTTTCACCCTGAAGCTCCAGCATGAAGCATGAGCACGTCTTTGACTTGGTGAGTGTAATTTTAATGGTTTACTTGGTAAACGAGACTGGTTGCTCCTAAATCGGATGTGACAGAGACCCCAACTCATTGCTTGGTTTTGAGTAACCTTAACGGTTAAACATTAACCATCTCCATCCCTGTTCCTCCAAAGCAGACGTTAACCAGAGAGTTGAATATTTCCAACAGACGTTTCAGCTGCTCGGAACACAAATCTTTCATTGCCTGTAGCTCCCTCTGTAGTCTGTGCTACGTTTCCTCTCCTAACTATTGCATCATGCATGAATTCAGTGGAGATCATTGCATACCTACTGAGTGCCCCAGTGATCCCACCGACCCCCTATGTGCCTTTCATTGTTCGGTTCCTATGAAATGGAAAACGTACTTCCTTTCAGCTCTAGGACATTTTTGTAATGATCAAGTCAAAGCCGCCAGCTCAGAGACCCAGTAGATTCTGTGCACTCATTGCCCTGTAGTTAGCAAGTTATTTCTAATAGTCCAGCACAACTTGCTGTCGCCCTGTAGTTCATTGTTCCTTTGCGATAATTCTCTCAGCAAGAAAAACTATTTTCCTTAGATTCAGTGAAGATTAAGGTTTTCGTTCCCTTCACACAATTAAGAAAAGCACCTCCACAAGGCAGGCATTCCCTTCCAGGAAGCATAAATCAGCACATTGCCATCTTCCTCTGAGCGATTCTGAGAAACCATCTGCTAGGAGCATTCCTCCAGCTTGAAAGGCTGCACGGGCTGTCCTGACTCACCTTTAGAGCTGAGGAAAGAGCCCGATGCAGAACCTGAGCAGAATTCACCCACGCTGGGGTCCCAGGGCTCCAGGTCTGCATCTGTGGGGCCTCTCTTCACTTTCAGGTCCCCTTCTCTGTCGTACGCTTCTTTCTCTGCTTCCCATTTCAGATTTCTTGCCTGCTGCATAACAGCAACTCCTGGCGTTTGCCTTGGCGAGGGGTGGCTTATCTGCCTTTTCCACTCTCACGGGTGGGTAAAAAGCACACCCCCACCAGCAGCCTTAACAACCTGGAGTGCTTTCCACGGCCGGAAGGGGGCAGCAGACCAATCCCAGGAAGGTTTTGCAAGGCCAGGAAGGTTTTGCAAGGCCGGGGTGGGGGGGGGTGTGGGGGGTGGGGGGGGGTGTGGGGGGTGGGTGGGGGGGGAGGGGGTCGTTACAATGCAGACTGAGGTTATAATTCAGTGCTGGTGATAATTAGTGCTGGAAATATTCCATTCCAGTGCCGTAGCTTTAGTTGGTGGTGCACACCTGTCTGGAGAGGCTCTTGTCCCTTCTCGCTGTCCCTACATGCCTCGTGGCATGTGAGGAAGGGTCCACCGAACAGGGATGTTTAGTGAAGGGGATGGAGGTCCCGGAAGAGGGGCTGAGCACACGAGAGGCACGGTCGGTGCTTGAGGATTGCCGTGAAGAAAAGAGACGAAACATTCAGTGTCATTCCAGAGGGTAGATCGGAGAGTGAAATCTGGGGCAGGCAGTGTGTCCAGGATAATAAACGCCTAATTGTCCGCGGTCTGAAGCCGCGACTCCTGGAGGCTGCGTTGCCTGTTACAAGCGTCAGGTAGCAGAAGTCCTCAACTGTTACTTTATACGAGTCTGAGACTCTATGAAAATGCCATTTCATATCAAATGCCATTAAATGCACCCTCCAGCCCTGGCTTGCTACGTTTTGTGTTGTTTTCGTGGAAAAGGCCCATCTACAGGTTGCGACCAAGGTGGGAGCTCTGACTGCACAAAATACAAGGAGGCATTCCTTTTTAAAGCCAAGTCTGCACTTGCATGGCCCTGAAAGTGACATCTCTTCAAACCTTGTGTCCAGTGCCTCCCTAGTTTCAGTCTGGTCCCGGCCCTGCCAGACTCCAGCCCTGAACCCAAGCTGACCACTTCACAGCACACGGGGACCTGCCGGAGGAAAGGGTGGTGTATGGGTGCCCTGATTCTTCTCTGCAAAGCTGGGCCACCCCTCCCCCTGAGCAAGTTGAAGTGGGGTGGTTATGAGCAGGGGGAGCAGAGCCTTGCAACCCCCAGGACCCTCCAGCAGAGACTGGAGCTGGCTGAAGAAGGACAGTAGGCCTTTTTGAACATGTTTCAGCTCAGGAGTCAAAACAGACTGAATTTCAGGTTATGGGGCCGTCCTCCTGGGGGTCAGTGACCAGGTGGCCTCTCAGTTTTTCCAGGCGCAGCTGTAGACACAGCAGAAGGTCACAGAATATTTGTTCCCAAACCAGACAATATATATTTTTAAAAAGTTTTTTCTTAACATTTATTTATTTTTGAGAGACAGAGATAGAACACAAGTCGGGGAGGGGCAGAGAGAGGGAGACACAGAATCTGAAGCAGACTCCAGGCTCTGAGCTGTCAGCACAGAGCCCGACGTGGGGCTCAAACTCACAGACTGTGAGATCATGACCTGAGCCCAAGTCTGACACTTAACCAACTGAGCCACCCAGATGCCCCCAGAGACAATATATATTTATATGCAGAAATAGACTTGTTTTTAAAAAAGCATGAGTCTTTGGAAAGTGATTATGAGATTCGAAGGCTAAATGATAGGAATAAAAAGAATAGTCTTATCATTTAGGAAAACAGGGAATTTAAAACAAGGAATTAGTTACAAAAGTGGAAGGGCTGAAAAGTCAAACAGAAGTTTTGGGGTGGGGGGCGGTGGTAGGCAACTCAGAGATTAGTAACAGACAGTGGAAGCAGCTACTGTGGGAAATGAGTACAAAACCACTGTTAGAAATGCTGCCCAAAGCAAGGCAGGTGCTATTAATATCCCCATTTCACAGATGAGTAGAGTGAGGCATAGAGAGATTAAGTAACTACCCAAGGTCACGTAGCTCCTGAGTGTGTGTAATGAATTTAAACTCAGGCGATGTGATCCTGAGTCAATCCTCTTGCCCACTACACTTATTGCCATATGAATGAAGGCCCCATGGGGGGAACATTAGTAGAGTTGAGTTAAAAATTAAATTCGGAGTGGAAACTTTATTATGCATATTGTCACCAGTAAGCCTTCAGGTGGCCTACATAACGAGGCCCTGCTGGTAGAAGTGAATTCAGTCATTCGTTGAACCAATAGCTCTTACTCCATCCAAGCCAGGCACTATGAGTAAAAGGGTTATTTCATAAAATCCAATGTATCCCATAAGAAATTTTAATTCAAAAGAGTAATGAGTTAATGAGTGTATCGCTGAGTTTAATTACAAAGGAGTCTGTGACTTAATGAGGGTATGCCTGATTCTCGACAGAAGCCATAGAAATGAAGGGAGGTATTAAAGTTGGCCAAAGACCAAGTTGCATACAACATAAGGAGCAATCAGAGAAACAGTCGACACTGACTCCCCTGTTTGTGAACGTTCACCCCCATTTTCCTCCCCAGATTGTGCAGAAGGTTGTCTTTCATTGTGTGTCATTCTCAAACAAATCAGCTCTGTGTAATCATTCTCCTTCTCTTCATGCTTTCCTTGGAGAGCTTTCTATTCTGATGTCACTCTTCTATTTGAGTCACTTTTTCTTTTCTTTTCTTTTTTTTTTTTTTAATTTTATTTTGAGCCCCTGATGCAGGGCTCGATCCCATGACCATGAGATCACAACCAGAGCCAAAATAAGGAGTCAGACGCTTAACCAACTGAGCCACTCAGGCACCCCTGAGTCACTTTTTCTAAATTTTCCATCTGTGAACCCCAACGGCTTCCTATCTGGGGAAGCAACTTTTAGGTCCCTCACTTCAACTCCCACCTAAGTCAGAAAGCATTTTCAATATACACTTTTATTTTCTCTTTAACTTTTTTCAGCATTCTAATTTTCCTGAAAATAATTTAAAAAAATTTTAATGTTTGTTTATTTTTGAGAGAGAGAGACAGAATGCAAGCAGGGGAGGGGCAGAGAGAGAGAGGGAGACACAGAATCCGAACTGGCTCCAGGCTCTGAGCTGTCAGCACAGAGCCCAATGTGGGGCTCGAAGTCACAGACTGTGAGATCATGACCTGAGCTGAATTCGGACACTTCATCCACTGAGCCACCCAGGCACCCTGTTCCTGAAAATAACTTAAGAAAAAGAGAAGCGGGTTGCCTGAGTCCTGAACCGGCTCAGAGTCAGAAGGAGAATGAAAAGGCAGTCAACCCCTGACCCACACTACAACTGGGATGTACCTTGAGGACATTTCCCCAAGTGCAGTAATAAGACAGTCACCCGAGGACAAACACCGTAGGATTGCACTTACATGAGGTACCCAGAGCAGTCAAGCTCTGAGCCCAAAGGTGGTGCTGGTTGCCAGGAGCTGGGGGGGGGGGGGGCAGGGAAATGGGAGTTATTTTTCGTGGGCACATTTCTGTTGTGCAGGATAGAAAGGTTCTGGAGATGGATGGTGGGGATGGCCGTACAACAGTTTGTCTCGTTGTTGTACTTGACGTTACTGAACTCTGCACTCAAAATGGCTAAGATGGTAAATTTTATGTTATGTGTATTTTGCCACAATTTTATAAATAAGTAAATGAACAAATAAACTTTGTGGTCTAAGAGGCGAAGAAGAAGGAAAAAAAAAATACAGTCAAACTCCTAAAGTTCAAAGGGCCCTATGGGACTGGGCAGTTGTCCAAGGTGCTCCAGGAAAATGCTGGGGCATCCTTGAGCTCCACATTCAGGGCTCCCAGGGGCTCTAGGGAGGGTGTGAGGACAAGACGTCCCTGCAGACTGCTTCCTCACTCCCTGGAAGGTTTCCAGCCTCAATCATTTTACTCAGGTCCAGTTGGAGCCTTGAGGGGAAGGAGTGATAACTTGTCATCATGTACCTCTTCCTGGTTGCCGAGTCCAGGATGGTCTCAACGTCCCCAGGGGTATATGTCACGATTGGGAAAATGCTCAACCCCACCTACCAGGGGTTTTCTCTTCCCTCTGCCCCTCCTCCCCCTACCATCTGCTAGACTTTTGTGAGACCCTGGCCTCCTGTCAGAAACAGCGGCCTTCCCCCTGGCTCCTACCCCAACCCCGGCAGCTGGGTCTCTCTCGTCACCTAGAATTTTGAGACCAAAGACACTGGGTCAGACTCCTTATCTTTCCCACATATTTACTTGTCCAGATTACTTTTTTAAAGGTGATTTAGTTGAGTTTCCCAGGGGGAGAAATCCTCTGTCAATTCTGTTCAAGACTGCATTAAAGTCATAAATAAATTTGGAGAGATCCGGCATCATATGCTTATTTTTTCTGATTATTATCAATTCTAAAATTGTAAGTTGATTCCTTTTTTGTTTAGATAGGAAGTCAAATCATCTGCCAGTAACTATGGCTTTGCCCCTTCCTTTCTAGTATTTATACCTCCTGTTTTATTTCATTGTCTGATGTATTGGCTATCACTCACAAAATGGCGAATGCTTACCCACTTTGTCCTGTCCTTGATTTTAATAATATTTTCAGGGGTGATACATTCAAAATACGGTACTTAAAAACTGGTCAAGGGCCCTGACCCATCAGAACGGCAGCACCAGCCAATCGGAACAGATGCCAGTCGGAAGCTATAGGCATAGCTAAATCAGTATGCAACGACCCAAGTGACAGGCACATAGTAAGTTCTGAAAGTTTTATCATCCAGCATGACATCATTTGTTGACCTCTAATAGATTTAAAACAGTATTTTAATTCTTATTGTGCTACAAGCTTTTATCAGGATAGAGTCAAGGGTCTTCATAACTTGGTCTCAACCTATTTTCCAGGCTTCTATCTCTCAACATGCCTCAACAGGAAGGTGCCTGATCACAAGCCTCCAGCAACTGTCTGTCAGTGATGGGGCACATCCAGTCGTGCAAAACAAGGGTTTCAGGATCTTAATGTTTCATTCCTTCTTATGGGTTACTCTGTGTCTGCGAAAACCTTCCCACTAATAACATGGAACACCATCGAGCTTTCGGGACTTAGCCGAGACATTCTTTCTGATGTCTTCCTTGACTATGTGCTTCCTGTGCACCTCTCAACAAGCAAGAGTTAGCCCCTTTCTCCTTTTCACCATCCCAGTGGCTCCTGGACACACTTCTGCATGGTCAGCCTTTCATACTGTGTTTGTATTTGGTTGTTTCCATTTTGTCTGTATTTGTGTGCAGGGAGCTCCTCTACCCTTACCACTGAGTGAGCAGAGGGTTTGATACTTAGTTAGCACTCAATACATATCTGTTGAATAAATGAGTGAGTAAATCTCACTCTGAGCATGAAGATTTATCACATAAAACCGATACATTTTAAAAATGTTAAATTTTCCTTCCTCTTAACTTACAATGCCATGAGGAAGAGCAGAGAAGAGCATCACTGTTGTGATTACCTATTGCTGTTTCCCCACTCCGAGCTACGTGGTGTAAAACAGTGCTCATTTGTTATTATATATCTCAGTTCTGGGAACTGACTGGGGTCCCGGACAGATGGAGGCTGAGGCTGAAGTCATGGGAGGGCTTTCTCACTCACATGCCGAGTGGGGGTGATGCCAGGTGGGGCTGTCAGCCAGAACACTACATGTGGCCTCTGCATGTGCCCTGGGCTTCTACACAGCGTGGCGGCTGGGATTTAAAAGCACATGTGCTGAGAGATGGAGAACCAGGGGAAGCTGAATCACTTTTTATGATCTAACCTCAGAAATAGTGGTTTGCTGGTAAATGTTTAACAACCACCTGTGTGTGCGTGTGTGTGTGTGTGTGTGTGTGTGTGTGTGTGTGTGTGTGATCCTAGTCCTTTCTGGCTTCTGCACCATAGATAATCCCACTGTGGCTGTTTCCAGGGTACTGGCATGACTTTACTGGGCACGGGGCTGGAGAAAGACATCCACCCTCACTGGAGAGCCGGTAGCATGGGCCCCAGCACATTACTGCTGACCAGTCACAAAGCATCGCTTCCTCTGTGCTCTCTTGGTTGAAGCAATCCAAAGATCCACCCAGGTTCAAGGGGGAGGGTACAGACTCTGCCTCTTGAGAGTGTTTTGAAAGTTCACAGTATAAGAAAAGTGTATGGAATAAGACAGCTCATTGAGGCCATCTTTGGGAAATCCACCTGCCTCAACCACCAAGAACAAAGAGATCCAAAGGAATGCACAGAAGAAAAGGTGGTGCACAGAAAGTCTCCAGAAGATAGGCTGGTGAGGAATCCTTTGGAGGAAGAGGATGGGAGGGGAAGGCAAAAGGATAACCTCTTCAGAGATAAAAATAATATGATGAGGAGGAACAAAAGAATAGAAATCACTTGTGGAGGAAATCTCCAAGTACAGATCTTTTCTCCTACTTTTATTTCAAACTATAGGAATAGATCTTCCTTCCTTCTTTCTTTCCTTCCTTCCTTCCTTCCTTCCTTCCTTCCTTCCTTCCTTCCCTTTTTCCTTCAATGACTATGTTTATTATATGCCAGACACTGTTCTAAGTGCAGGAATGAAACAGTAAGCAAATAAAAAGCCCTTGCTGTATTGGTTTTCTAGGGCCACTGTAACAGAGTATCACAGACTAGTTGGCTTAAACAACAAATTTATTTTTCTCACAGTTCAGGGGGCTAGAAGTTCAAGTTGAAGGTGTTGGCAGGTTTGGTTTTTTCTGAGACCTCTCTCCTTGGTTTGTAGATGGCCGTCTTCTCCTATGTCTGCCCATGGTCTTTCGTCAGTACATGTTTGTGTCCTATTTCCTCTTCTTATAAGGACACCGGTCATTGGATTAAGGCCCACCCCAGTGACCTCATTTTAACTTCATTACCTCTTTAAGGACCCCATCTCTAAATATGGTCACATTCTGAGGTATTGGGGTTAGAACTTCAACATATGACATTCTGGGGGGCGCAAATCATCCCATAACACCCACCTGCATGCAGTATACATTGTAAGATCTCACATGGTGCCTTCCTACCAACATCATGTGGCTGTAGCCACTAAGAGGTAAAGTCAAAGCACTGTGACCTCAAGGCACATGTGGGCATGGTAATATTTGATGTATGGTTATGTTCATGTGTTTGTTTCCAATTTTAAGATTTTTTTTTGTTTTAGAATACATTATCCATTTACATTATTCAAAGACCAAAGCCTTCATGGAAGGTATTCACAGAAAAGTCTTGCTTCTACCCCTTCCCCTATACCATTTCCCTCAGAAATAACCATTTTTATTAGCTTGGTGTTTTTCTTCTAATATCCCTTTGTGCAAATATAAGCAAATACATAGGTATATATTCTTATTTTCTCCTTTATACAATATGTAGCAGTATTCTGCACCTTGTTGATGGTGATTTTTTCACTTTATATATCCTGGAGAACTCTCCATATCAACCTATAGAACCTTTGCTGTATTCTTTTAACAGCTGCATAGTACTCTGCTCAGTGACATGCCATAATTTATTTAAGTTGTCCCGTGTTGCTGGACAAGTGGATTATTTCCAATCTTTTGAAGTTACAAACAATACTCCAATGAACTGAATAACCTTTATAAGTATCATTTTGTACTTGAATAGGTGTACCTGTGGGATATACTTCCAGAAGTGGAACTACTGAATCAAAAGGTAAATGCATCTATAATTTTGTTAGACACTGACAAATTCCCCTCCTTAGGGGTTGAAACATTTTGCATCCTGACCAGCACTGTACAAGGGGCCCTATTTCTATATAGTTGTGTTAACAGAGTGTATTGTTAAACCTTTGGATTTCTGCCAGTTTGATAGGTAGGAAACGCAATATTTATTTTCAATTGCATTTCTCTTTAAGTGTGGTTGGAAATTTTTTCATAGAGTCATTTTTATTTGTCTACAACCAAAGTATTCACATCCTTTGGTCATTTATCTATTGGGTTATGTGTTTCTGCTTTATTTCAGAAGCTCTTTGTAAAATGGGTGCTGTGAGTACAGCAGGAACAAAACAAAGTCTCCGCCTTCACAAGGCCAACTTCCCATGAATGATCCCTTTCTATAACTGGTACTGCTAGAAAGAATTCTCTTCTTTCAATACAGAGACTGAGGCCATGGTCAGCAATGATTGATTACATTGCCATTGTCTTCTTCTGTGAGCAATTTTCCGGGTTGACCTACTCTTCCAGGAAAATAATCTATATTCCTCATGGAATAAATCAATTTCCAAAAATAAGGGAATGTGCACTCTTGCAGTTATTAAAAATCATGTTCTCAGAAATATTTAAAGAAATGGGGAAGTGCTTATGATATATTACTGCATACAAAGACAAGCCACGAAGCACCAGGCACAGCACAAAACCAGCCTCACAGAATATATCTAGCCATAAGCATAGGAAAAAGAGTGGAAAACTGTATCCGAAATGTTTATCGTGGTTACCTCTGAGTACTGGGTTATGGATGATTTTAATTTTCTTTTTTATCCTTGCTCTGTTTCCTAATATTTTTCACAATGAATATGCATTTTTCTGAAAATTGGCAGTAATGGTCATACAAATTTTAAAAATAATATTGAACAGAATGTAAGCTAAACTTTCTGTCTTGAGTGAACAGGAGCCATTGATTTGGTGCAAAGCAGGCAGCACTAGGGAAAAGTTTATCCTTTTCAATTCTCTGAGCACATTGATGCTGACGCTCAAGTTATTTTCAGTACTCCATTCACATTCAGCAATAATAATTTCATTTGCCATTCCCCCCAGAGGCTGTAAGATTTATTTGGAACAGCCAACATTTTATGAATCGTGAATTACATGAAACCTGGAGAATACTGTAAGAATGTATTCATGTAAGAATACATTCATGTAAGAATACTGCAACTCATCTAAATCAACTGCATCTCAATAAATTTCTAATAAACGCATGGTCATGCTCCAGGCACTTAGGCCCCATACCTTAGTCTTGCCCTTACTTCCTCCATCTTAATCCCATGCAACTCTTTTGATCAGCTAATGAGTCTTTCTTTGAAATATTTCTTGTAGCTATCTATTCCTCTCTGACTCCCCAGCTACAATACCAGTCATGACTCAGACTATCTGTTGCCTCCATTACCACAGCAACCTTCTGTATCAGACAGGTATGTGTTCCGAACAAAACTGCCTAAGTTCAAATGTGGGCTCTACTTCTGCATGACCTTAGGCAAGTTTCTTGACTTCTCTATGCATTTCTTTCTTCTCTTGTAAAATGGAGTAGCAATAATATCTAATTTGTTAGTTTGTTGTGAGAAAATACATGTAAAAACACTTAGAACAGCAACTGGGCACATAGTTAATGATCAATAAATGCTAGCTATATCAATTATGTAATCAATTTATTTTCATCTACTTTGGGCCTTCTGGCCAGGTCAACAATCTTGAGTTACATCATGTCGCTCCTTTGGTTATAAGTTCCCCCTATGAGTTTTCCACTGGACAGTGGCTGACCAGGTTGTTTCAGACAACACATCTGAGAACAAGTTATGGATGTAACTTGTAACATCCATAACAACAACATTGCTGAGAACAAGTAGCAGTGCTGGACATCTCAGAAACACTGAGTCAGGGAGAAGTTTGGAGGCCAAGATCTGAATAAGGATTAAAGTCAGTAGAGATGAGTGACATTTGAAGCTGCTTCCAAAAGTGAAAGCAGTGAATGAAAAGCTGGAGGGTGTGAACGGAAGTTCCAGCAATATAAAGGGGCTTGGAGGGCTACAATTAGAGCTAAGGACGTATCAGAGAGGAGATGTTCTGGAAAACATCATAAGCATTTTTTTTTTTGGAGTAAGAGTCAATTGGAGAAGCATATCTCATAGAGATTAAAGCCCAGTTTTAGAATCATATCAACTCCTGATTGGAATCAAGTAATCAGCTTCTCTAGCCTCTCTGCTTACTAGAAGCAAAAATAAGTACCTCTGGAAAAAGATAACATCAGTGAAAGTAACCAGCCATGTAAGAAAACAAGTTTTGGTAGAAAACCAAGAGGAGAAAAACAGACAATGGAAAGACATCCACAGAAGATCTGGATCTTCAATAAGACATACACTTTGAACTATTATTAACATGTTCATGGAATTAAAAATCAAGATGAATAAACGTGACACAAAAAAAAAACCCTGAAAACTGTGTGAAATAATCACATGGATGTTTTAGACCTGAATAATATTTAGTAAATAAAAGTAAAGATTGAGGGGTGCCTGGGTGGCTCAGTTGGTTGTGTCTGACTCTTGATTTTGGCTCAGGTCATGATCTCACAGTTCATGAGATCAAGGCCCGCACTGGGTTCTGCATTGACAGCATGGAACCTGCTTGAGATTCTCTCTCTCCCTCTGTCTCTGCCCCTCTGCACTCATGCTCTCTCCCTCTCCCAAAATAAATAAATTAACATTTAAAAATTTTTAAAAAGACACAGAGCTTCCCTCTACTTAAAAAAAAAGATTGAACGGATAAGTTAAACAGCACATTAAACACACTATGTTTATAGACATTAAAATTCCTTTCTTACAATGTTTTGAAATCCTATTGCCATAAAATACTCAATACTGGGAAGAATGAAAAAATGAAAGGAAAGAATCATTTGTTTATACCACAGTAGAAACATGTTAAGCAAACCATTCTATAATAAAATCTGTTATATAGTATAAAAATGAAGGCAAAATAAAAGTATTTTTAACAAATAAACACTGAGAGAAGTCATCACAAAACCCATAATAAAGGAAACTTTAGGTTTAGGGTATGATTTGGGGAGATGTAAAAGAAAATGATCTCAAAGAGAAACATAGAGATGCAGGAAGAAATGAAGAGCAACAGAAAAGATAAAAAATATGTGTAACTATAAATAAACATTGGGGTGCCTGGGTGGCTCAGTCGGTTGAGTGTCCAACTTTGGCTCAGGTCATGATCTCAGTTTGTGAGTTCGAGCCTCATGTCGGGCTCTGTGCTGACAGCTCGGAGGCTGGAGCCTGCTTCGGATTCTGTGTCTCCTTCTCTGCCCCTCCCCTGCTCATGCGCTCTCTCTCTCTCTCTCTCTCTCTCTTTCAAAAATAAATAAACATGAAAAATATTTTTTTTTAATGTGAAATGTCAAAACATGTGAGATCCAAGTAAGTGTACTTATAGGGAAACTGACATTTTTTTTTTTTAATTTTTTTTTTTAACGTTTATTTATTTTTGAGACAGAGACAGAGCATGAACGGGGGAGGGTCAGAGAGAGAGGGAGACACAGAATCGGAAGCAGGCTCCAGGCTCTGAGCCATCAGCCCAGAGCCCGACGCGGGGCTCGAACTCACGGACCGTGAGATCGTGACCTGAGCTGAAGTCGGACGCTTAACCGACTGAGCCACCCAGGCGCCCCGAAACTGACATTCTTAAGTACATATATTAGAAAAGAGTAATGATTAAAATCAATGACTGGGACACCTGGAATGGACAAGTAAGAGGACAGGTTGAGTTTGGAGTCCAAAGAATTCCCCATCTCCAAAGAATTATTACTACTTGACTTGTCTGGCAGTTCACTGAAAAGCTCCAGCCACAGGACTTGTCTTTATTTGACCTAACTCAATGCTAATTTTGTGCAAATGGCCCTATCCTCAGGGCATTTGTCAAAAAAAAAAAAAAAAAAAAAAAAGAAAGAAACCAGTGGCAAGTTTTTAATATCTCAGTTTCCTGTGATAGTGTCACCAGTTGGAGCTAATAAGAAGCTGAGCAAAAACTTAAAAGGAAAAACAGACAACAACATGAAGATTCTGAAAAGTTCTAACATATTTCTGGAAATCTAGACGGTCACGTGTATTTGACTGAGTACATACCCAAGAAAGACCTGAGGAGGGTCATAATCTTTCACCTCAGGCTGACCTTGAGGTCCTGCACAAGCAAGGAAGTGAGGGCTAAGGCAGAATTGCAAATCACCTAAGTCATGCCCCAACACACACACCTACACAGAGTCCCTCAGCAAAGGAAAAGACACTTGCCAGTTCAAGGAAATCTCTTAGTTCAATCATTAGCTGACCACTAAGCTAAGCAGGCAGACTTCAGTGGCCACACGAGACAAAAAAAAAGAGACTTTTCAGAATTAGTCCAGGAAAGTCACTAAACAAGCAAATAGCGATAACAACAACGACGACGACAACAAGAAACAATGAACCTGAGGAGGGGGGACATCACATTTTTAGGGTTGCTATATTGTATTATTTGTATGATATTATATTGTTTAGATGATATTATTTAAAATTATATTATTTTAAATGTCCAGTTTCAACAAAAACTTAGGACACACACAAAGAAACAGGAAAGAATGGTTTACACATGGAGGGAAAAAGCATCAATAGAAACTATTATTTTGAGTTATTCTCTTTTTGGTTAGAAACTATCTGAGAAACTGGAGATGATGGTCTTCCTAGACCAAGATTTTACATCAGCTATTATAAATATGGTCAAAGGGGCGCCTGGGTGGCTCAGTCAGTTAAGCATCCGACTTCGGCTCAGATCATGATCTCACGGTCCCTGAGTTCAAGCCCCGCATCAGGCTCTATGCTGACAGCTCAGAGCCTGGAGCCTGCTTCAGATTCTGTGTCTCCCTCTCTCTGCCCCTCCCCCATTCATGCTGTGTCTCTCTCTGTCTCAAAAATAAATGGACATTAAAAAAATTTTTTTTAAATAAAATAAATATGGTCAAAGAATTAAAGAAACCATGCCTGAAGAATTAAAGAAAAGCTTGAGAATTAGGTCTTACCAAATAGAGGATATCAATAAATAGAAATTATTTAAAAAATAAGAACCAAATAGAAATTCTACAGTTAAAAATGAAAAATAGAGGGGATCGAGAGCAATTTGATCTGGCTGAAGAATCAGTACACTTGAAAACAGATCAATTGAGATTATCCAGTCTAAGCAATAGAAAGAAAAATGAAGAAAAATGAACAGAGCCCCAGACACCTTTAGGACACCATTGAGCTAATATACATGTAAAAGGAGTCCGAGAAGAATAAAGAAAGTGGAAAAAAGAATATTTTAAGAGATAATGGCCAAAAACTTCTGAACTTTGAAGAAAAACTATACCAAATCTGCATTTCCAAGAAGCTCAACAAATTTCTAGTATACACTCAAAGGGATCCATGCATAGGCACATCATAGTCAAGCTGTCAAAAGCCAAAGACAGCATCTCGAGAGCAGCAAGAGAAATGATTCATCACATACAAAACCCCTGACTGCAACGGGATTTTCCAGAAGCCTGCCCCTGGATACAATCCAGGTAGAATGTGAGGTAACAATCATTTGTGAGTCATCAACAGTGACACCCTATTGGTGAAGTCAAAAATGGAAGACGGAAAAGTCTTTCTCTTTCCACTCCTTAAAGTCCCTTACCCATTGTGGGTCTCCCTACCCTGTGAATCAGGACTAAGAGGGGCAGAGGGATCACTGCCAACAGTGTCAGGGGGTCTGTGATGTGACAATGACTGCCTGGCCTCTGAGGGCTACTGAGGACTGCCCAGTTGGGAAACAGCTAAGCAGTAAGTAACTGTTGGCTTTAGATTGGATAGTTATTTGTTCTAAGCATAGAGTTATATACAACATTTTCCTTAAAAGTAAGTTCCTGCCCTGAAGTATAATATTGAAAACTAGGCGTGTTTCTTTGATTCTTGTTTTTATATCCACAGAAGGCAGTGCCTACCTCATAGGTAGCTCTTGTAGGGAATAAGTTGGATACACTGAACCCACATATCATATTACACTTTATATCTAAATACGCATGTATGTATTTGATATTATGCTTGATTTATCTCTCAAGGATAATTTAAATGGTCATGAGAAAAACTTGCAGATGAATTTTTCTCTAACATTATAATCCGGGATACCGCCCTTCATTCAGCTGTCATTTACTTAACATATGTTATGTACCAGCTGTTGCACTGGATGCTGGACACAGAGCTGTGAAACAGTGTTCCTAGTGGGACAGGAGAGGCATATACTGACTCTGAATTTGGTAGAGACAGGGGTGTCAGGAGAGCTAGAGGAGGTGACTGAGTTCCAAAGAGTTAACTAGGTGAAGTGAAGTGGGGTTAGGCAAGGCTATCCAGGGAGAGAGACAGACATGGCAGGAAACTGAGGAAAACTTGGCATGTTTGAGGGATTGCACGTGGCCAGAGCATAGGCATCAGGGAAGGTGGCTGAGAGATAAAGCAAAAATGGTTTGTGGGGACAGATCATGATCGTCCTGGCATGCTGGTCTAAGAAGATTGAAAATGACAGAAAATAGTAACAATTGTAATTATTCTTACTTTCTGTTTAATGAGCACTTGCTATGTGCCAGGTACTGGGCTAGGCACTCAAAATGCCCAATTTACTCCCTACAAGAGCTCTGTGAGGTAGGCACCGCCTTCCGTGGATAAAACACATTCCGTCGGGAAAAGGAGTCCACAAAGAGGTGGAGAAAGAGTGGGCCGGGAAGTGGGAAGAGAGCAGGATGACCCCGTGTTATAGAAGCCAAGGGGGAGGGAGCTTCAAAAAGGACTAATGTCAAATGCTGCTAACAGGTCGGTCAGTGAGGACAAAGGACTAAACAATGCGCACGTCTCTAGGGATCTTAACAAATAGAGTTTCAGTGGAGTAAGGAGGCAAAAGGCAGATTGCTGTAGGATGGGTTGTATATGCAATACAGAAATGGTGGATAGTGATCGTCGGCTGCTCTTTGAGAAGAGTATTCAAGGAGGAGAAGGCTAGCACACGGTAAGCAGAAAGAGCTAGGGGATTCTGTGGTCAGCTGGTCGAGTGGTCGTGTTAAGATGAGAGGGACTTGAGTGTGTTCGTGTGCTGAGAGGCCGGAAGGAGCAGAGAGGGAGATAGGAAGGCCCAGGAGTGAGGGATGGCTGAGGAAATAAAGTCACCATGGGGCTGTGAGGAGATGGGGGAGGGCCTGGCTTTGCCCAGGAGCCTGTAGGCGGGGATTAACAATGGATGTGGATGCCAAGACGCTAAGCTGGAGGCTGAAGAAGTTTCAGCCTGTGGCCCTGTTTCTCCACAAATAGGAGCCCAGATCTTCTGACAAGGGACAGTCCCTGAATACTTGACTTATAATACATTTATTTCTGTCAACAAGTGTCATAAGCAGATCTCTCCTGCCGCTGCCCAAGTAGGCAGTGAGACTGGGGGAAAATCAGGGAGAGTGAACATTTAGTGCTCACTGACCTATACTTTGTAGTTTTTCCTATTCTCAAGTGACTCCATGGACTGAGCCAGTCCCCCAGAATTGGCTTCTCCATTCAGCTTTGTGGTTCTCTCTCCTCATGAATGTCGACACTGGTTCTTTGTGGAGCACAGCGCTGAAGGGAAAGCCTGCCAAGAACCACAACTGGTGTTAGACCTGCAGAAAGTGTGAGGCCATGAAAAGAGCCAGAAAATAAGAGCCTGGGAACCACTAGGCAAGGGAAATTCAGAATCAGAGAACAGTGGGGATCTCTGGTGCAAAGGAAAAAAGAATTTATTAAACTGTTTCAGTGAGTTCTCTAGTTAGTGCAAACATTGCCCAAGGAATAAGAAATAAAGCTTTAGTGTAATTTGGAAGGTGGTTACTTTTGGCATTGGAATATGTCCAGGAAACATTTCAGAAGAAAGTCAGAAGCCTGCACAGAAATGGTTTTGCTTGTCTGTTTGTTTGTTTGTTCGTTTTTGCAAACTGGAAACAGACAAGCCTCACATATAAAAATAGATTTTTGTAAGCCTTTTTTTGTTGTTTGGTGAAAAATATATTTTCTTCACTGATAACATTCAGTGTTCTTTGATTTGCTTTTTAGTGTGAGTGTTGGTGTATTTTTTTTAGCAGGATTGTATGAGGAGAAAGGAGGTTTCCTTTAAAATTAGTGACCACATTGCTAAATGTTATCATTAAGTTATCAGTAGGTCCGGGGCTTAATACAATTCTCTCTCTCTCTCTCTCTCTCTCTCTCTCTCTCTCTCTCTCTCACACACACACACACACACACACACACACACACTCCTTCCTAGTTAAAATATCAGCCCGATGGTGTTTCCAAGTAGTATTGCTTGACCACGTAATGCACTTCTAGCACTCACTAGAAGAATCTTGCCTCATCTACTTAATTGCTTGAATGGGTTTTTAACTTCAGGCCTGAGTTTTCTCAGTTATATAATGAGGTTAATCAAGGTGCCTATCTCACAGCATGGTTGAAAGGATTACACAGGTAATGCCAGTAAAGTGCCCAGCATAAAAGGGCTAAATAAATGTGCAGGGAGTTGTTGTTACTAACATTGTAATTAGAAAGTTGATTGTTGTTGACAGCTATCCTGGGCTCTAATTGACCCTGAGGCTTTGCTTATAGAGTTTCCAAATCCAGTTCAACAAACACTTGTTGAGGGCCTGCTTTGCGTTCTCATAGCAGAAAGGAAGGAAGAAGGACGCACTTTCCCCTACCTCAAGATACCAACAGTTACATAAATAAGACAACCATAATACAACCTAGAAAATCAAATTTCCAAAATTCAACGAAATTCAGTTCAAGTCAACCAACATTTCTATCAATTACCTCCTATGCCCACAGCTTCATCTTAGATGCTGGGTTACAGGGATGGCAGCAAGGCACGTCCACACCTAATTATCAGCCGAGCATGACAAGCAAACAACAGGAGTGAGTGAGGGGGTGGTGATGAACTTTGTCTGGAAGGTCCAAGTAGCTTTCAGAGGGGGCGATGTGGAGAGGAATTCAAGCCACACTGAGAAGGAAAGGTAATCAGTAGAGGACACAGCGTGTTCCTTGGCTTGGAAGCTTGAAACTGCAGGTCTTGTCCAGAGAACTGGATGTGGCCCATTATTACTGAAACTTAGCTTTGGAGATGGTAGGAAGGTCAAGGGAGTGACAAGCAGGAGTTAGGTTACAGAGGACCTTACTAGGCATTTGGATTTGGGCTGTGGTGTCTTCGGAGTTTTGCGAGCAGGTGTGATACGTGTTTTAGAAACATCCCTGGGGCAGGGTCCCTGGGTGGCTAAGTCAGTTAAGCATCCAACTCCTGATTTTGGCTCAGGTCATGATCTCACGACTGGTGGATTTGAGCCCCGTGTCCGGCTCTGTGCTGACAGTGCAGAGCCTGCTTGGGATTCTTTCTCTCTCCCTCTCTTTCTGCCCCTCCCCCTCTTGAGCATTCGCCTTCTCTCTCTCTCTCTCAAAATATAAATAAAGAAACTTAGAAACACCCCTGAGGCTACAGTAGGGGTGGATGGGAGGGTAAGGTCAATACCAGAGAGACTGGTGAGACTGTCACAGGGGTCCTGGTGCAAAGCAGCCGTGGTCAATGACATGAATCTGAGGGCATGGTTCCAAGAAATGTTAACAATCATAACTGGGAGGGTTGATGATTGATTCAAAGTCTGGTGAGGAAAAGGAAGGAGTCAGGGATGAGCTCCAGGTTTCTGGCTTGTGTGGCTGGGTGGACATGGTGATGCCACCGTCTATCCCTTCATCACACACACACACACACACACACACACACACACACACACACTCCACCTATGTGTCCTTCCTTCTCCCCTACTCCCTGATCCCGAGTCTGAAAATGGAAAAACAAGAAGAAAGCCCAGAGGGACTTCCCAAAGGGAAGTCATGTTGCTCCATTATGTGGTGCTTAGCAAGGCCCACGGAGTGAGGCCAGACCCCGGCAGCTCCTTCCGGAAAGCTCAAAATGGAAATTAATGCCCTCACCAGGTACATGCACCCTTTGTCTTCCCTTCCTCTGATCATTCTCCTGTGTCCAGCCCTTTTTCTCATCGCTTGACCCACCTTTGTACTTACTGTAGTCTGGAGAGTGCTGATATCTGATACCTCAGATATATGGCAATGTTCTCTCTCTCTGCCTCTCCTCCCTTTATTTCTTTTCTTTTCTTTTCTTTTTTCTTTTCTTTTCTTTTCTTTTCTTTTCTTTTCTTTCTCCCTTCCTTCCTCACTTCCCTTTCTTCTTTCTGTCTTTCCTTTCTTTCTCCCTAGCTTATATTTTATTGTAAAATATAATACATTTATCGGAGTACTTGAAATATATATCTACAGCTTAACATATTTTTATAATGAACACACCTACAACCACTACCCCAGTAAAGAAATAGAATACTGCTAGCTCCTCAGGAGCCCTCCTCATGTCCTCACCTAATCACCACCACCACTTCCCTATCCCATCCTCCCCTCTCAAGCAACCACTATCTCGACTTATGGGTCTCACTTCTTTGCTATGCTTTTTTGTGTTATCACCTAAGTATATAAACAACAGAGTTTAGTTTTTCCTGTTTGGGAACTTTATTCTTTGAAATTCTTTGATCCTGCGTTTCTCTCTCTCTCTCTCTCTCTCGCTTTATATGTTTGTTTATTGAAGAGAGAGAGAGCAGGGGAGGGGCATAGAGAGAGAGAGAGGGAGAGAAAAAATCTCAAGCAGCCTCCCCTCTGTCAGTGCAGAGCCTGATGTGGGGCTCAATCCCACGACCCATGAAATCATGATCTGAGCCGAAACCAAGTCAGACACTTAACCGACTGAGCCACCCAGGTGCCCCAATCTTGCTTCTTTCTTTAAAAATTATGTTTATACTATTCATCCACATTGTTGCACATAGCTGTGCTGTCCATTGCATGAATATACTACCATTTTTAAATTCCATTCTATTGTGATGGCCATTGGATCGTTGCAGTTGAGCGTTTATGAACAAGTCTCCTCAGACATTCTTGTACATGTCTCCTGGTCACAATTCATAAGATTCCTCAGGGTACATACCTGGAAGTGGAGCTACTGAGTCATATAGCCTCTTCCCTATTGTTGAGTATTACTTGATATTGTGAGAGCTCCTCTTATTTGTATCCTTGCTAACATTTGGCATCGTCTCTTACCTTACTGTTTTAAGTCTTTGTCCCCCAAATAGACTCTTCTACTAAAATAGTACCCCCTAGGCCAGTGGGTCTCACCCTCTGCTTTTCAGGTGGCCTTAACAGAACACTCACACCTGTGGCACCCTGCTGCGAGCATGGCCGTGAGAAGGTTATGAGCGATCCCCAAGTGAGAATGCCGAAACTTCAAATGAATTCTCATTGGTTTAACAAAAGCAAAGCATTGAGGGGCTGCAGTACTTTATTATTTAAAAGTAAAAGAAAACTGTGACACACCCCTTGAAGTGATCGTGTCACACTTGTGTGTTCTGATATCCTAGTTGAGCATCCCTGTCCTTGTTGGCCGAGATTCTATGACTTCAGTGGCTTTGACTTTGAATGTATTGACTCCCTCTTCAGCCCAAAGCTATAACCAGCCAGCATGTTTCTCTACCAAATCTCATCTCTCACAAACACATGCGATGGGTCAAAGAGAGAAATGGTTAAATTTTCCTAAATCAGATAATACAGACCCAAGGGCTCGTTCTCTGGCATGTAATACTCATGAACTTTTTTTCTGTACTGCCCCTGCAGGGTTTGACCAGCTGACCTGGACTTGGCCAACAGTCCTGTCCTCCATCATGGCCACCCCACCATTCTGGCTAACTAAGAAGATGTTTCCCTTCAAAGTGAGCAAATGGATGGGGCTTGCTTGCTTTCGGTCAATGGTGGGATCCTCACCCAACATACGCCAGAAGAAACTAATCTGCAAGTTGCAGGAAGATAAGGCTTTTCGGGAAGAGATGAAAATTTTTCTTGAGAAAATAGAAGACTTCAGAGAAAAGATGTGGAATTTCCGAGGCAAGATCCATGCTTTCCGGGGTCAGATCTTGGGCTTTTGGGAAGAGGAGAGACCTTTCTGGGAAGTAGAGAAGACCTTCTGGAAAGAGGAAAAAGCCTTCTGGGAAATGGAAAAATCTTTCCGGGAAGAAGAAAAAACCTTTTGGAAAAAGTACCGTACCTTTTGGAAGGAGGATAAGGCCTTTTGGAAAGAGGACAATGCCTTATGGGAAAGAGACCGGAACCTTTTTCAGGAGGACAAGGCCCTGTGGGAGGAAGAGAAAGCCCTGTGGGTGGAGGAAAGAGCTCTTCTTGAGGAGGAAAAGTCCCTGTGGGAGGATAAAAAGTCCCTCTGGGAGGAAGAGAATGCCCTCTGGGAAGAGGAGAAAGCATTCTGGGTAGAAGGTGGTGGCCATATTGCTGAGGAGCAGATACCTGAAGACAGGCACCACAACATCAATGGAGGGCCCCAATCACTGGCCCTCTTCCGAGGCAGAGCGTGAGAACAGGACATGAAGGGACATGGGGTCCAGACTCTGTTGGATAGGGATTCAAGTCCAGGGTGACCCAACGTGCTGGAGAAAATAGGCACTTGTTTGTCTCCTTGCTTCAAAAGACCTAATAAAGTCCTGAGAAGAGGTTTGGGAAAACAACTTCTTCAATAAGGCCTGCTTCATTTTTTTTTTTTTTTCCCACTTTTGTGATTATCCAAGGCCATATTTCCACCTTCCAGGCTGTACTGCTATCTGTATAGAACTTGGTTCTGGGCACTTCACCATGAGCCCACCATGTGTGAGTGTTTGTGAATAGAGACCCTACAGCTCTCTTTAAAAGTCAGAATGGGAGAGAAGAGAGGCTGAGACAACTCCAGTTAGAGACACATAGGGACAGAGAGCAGCTGAGTCACCTATGCCTCTGGTGTGCTGGGGGACAATCATTCTTTTCCACTCTGAGCAGGCTTAGAGGCCTGGAGCAGGCTGACAGCTTTTCAGAGAAGGCCACAGTGCCTTCATTGTGCTTCATTGTCCCTGCAGGCCTTTTAGAACACACAGGCTGAATTCCCTAATGGTCCTGTCACTTGTGGTTCCCAATGCCCAGCAAACTTCTCAATTCCAGTTCTCTGTAGCCTGAGAAAGGGGCGGGGCATAAGGCAAGGGCTCTAGAGCAAGGCCCTTCCCTGCCGGTGAAGTCAAAGTGTTCCACATAGGACAGTCTCCCTGCCACATGTGTTCCCATTCACACAGGCCTCACTACAGGATCAATTCCTTCCTTCGAATCTCTCTCCTTCATTCAAAATTAAAATGCCCCAAGGAGGTAATACACTCAATGAATGTACACTCATGTGGTCAGCAACTTACACACCCAGCTTTTCCTCTGGGATTAGATGGTCTCTGTGGGCATTGGTATGGAAACGAACAGAAGGTGGAAGTGGAGACATGTAAAGGCAAACACCTGCCTCCCCCCTTTCTGAGGCCTGGCCCTCATCTTTATTAATGCCTCTACTTACCTAGCCTTTGCACATCCCTTCCTGCTTGACAAGCACTTTCACACTCACCAACTCATGTAGCCAGCACCACAACTCTGTGGGTGGACAAGGAAGGTACATAAACCCATTGTACAGACGTGGAAACAGGGACCTAGAGAAGCAAAGTGACTACATATGGCCAGGCAGGTAGCAAACGGAAGGACCAGGATTAGAACTCACACCATCTGCCTCTTGGTCCTGTTCCTTTTCTAATGACAGCCCTAGATCATGGAACACAGCTTTAGAGTAGGTCAGCCAATAATGGCATTGGGCTTGGGTGAGCCTTACAGCACTTTGGAATTTCACCAGAGTTTGGGGCAGCAGTGAAGAGATAGGGAGAGGAGAGGATGGGGGCCCCTAGGTGTACCGAGCAAACGTTCCTGGTAATAGGAGAATGGGCTCACTCCAGGAACAGCCAGGCCTCGGTGGCTCTGTATCACTCTGGGAAAGTTTGGGGTGTCTGGCAAGGCGTCTGATTCTCAGGAGTCAGGGCCAGCCTTCTGACTCAAGAAGACCTGTCCAGTGGATGGTGTGCAGAATGGTGGGAACCCCAGTGCAGCAAGAGCTGCCGATTCAGGGATCCCCAGTATTCTGCTGCAAACAAAAGTAAAGAAAATTGTTAATCTTAAGGCCAAAGAGACATAAATCTGGTGGAGGCAGGAGCTGGGGTGTGGTAAATAGACCCCCCCTCTTTTAACAGCATTCCATAGAAACAATTTAAGAGACAGGTGCCAACTGAAGAGAACTTGAGGGGCAGCCCAGAGAGGACAGGTGTGTCCCTCTGCGAGTCTATCCTTCCTCCAGCAAACAGCTGTGAACTTGCACTGTCCCGGGCTCTGTTTCTTAAGTCTAGGTGGGGAGACAAGCAGGTAAAGAGGCCAGTCCATCCCAAGGTGATGAGACCCGTGAGAGATCTCAGGAGTGCTCCTTTGATGCCTTGTAGCTGACTCTGGCATTGGGGAGTGAGTGGATGGAATCTAGAAAGGTTTTCTGGCAGAGGTGATGACTGGGTGAATCCTAACAGTCCAGTGGGAATTAGCTAGGGGAGGGAGCCTGAGAGGTTGGAAGGCATTCCAAGCAGAAGGAACAGCATAGGCACAAGAGAACATGTCACCATTTGAGGAACTGCAAAGATGGGAGATATGCAGAACCGTGGATTGGACAAGAAGGCAGAAAACTGATGGCATAAGGTCTTGTGGGCAATAGGGAGCCACTGAAGAATTTTAAGGAAGGAAGGAATGAGATTTAAATTTTAGAAATGACATCTGACTACTCAAAGTGTGGTCTGTGCACCAGGAACACTGGCCTCACCTGGGACTTTGTTGGAAATGCAGAATCTCAGGCCCCAACCTATTGCATCAGGCTTTGCATTTTAACAAGGTCCCTGGGTGATTTGCAGGGCCTTTAACATTGGAGGCACACATCTGTAGAAGTGACACTGGTGTCAGTGAGGTGTGGGTGAAGAGGAGCTGGCAGCTTGTGAAGGAGTTTGGGGAGGTCGATCAGAGTCACCTAGCTGGGGATGGGCTGGATTTCATCAGTGTGGGAGAGGCCAGTGTCAAGGATGATGTGAAAAAGGGGATGGCTGTGCCCATCACTGGGAGGAGGGCAAGGGAGAGCAGGATGGGGTGTATTCAGGTTGAGGGGAGATGAAGAGTGTAGTCTGAGACGTGGCAGAACCCCTTTATCTGCCACGTGGGGCAAGTTCTCCAAGCCTGGTCAGCACTTGGGTGAACTCAACCCTTCTCGCTTGTCACCCAACAAAAAGTTGTGCAGCCAACAGCCCTTTGTTACATAAAGGGTTGATTCGTCAGTTATTTCGTCATCTGTTTATTCATTCACCCACCACTGTGCCTTGCCAGCTCTGGGCTATGTCTGGGAGTGTACGTGAAGCTCGCAGCCCAGAGGGGAGGACAATCATCAAATAATCACAATGTAATTATTTGTAAAATTTGGACCAATACCAGGAAGGAGGAGGGTAGGCAGGACTGCCTCTCTGAGAGCACCCCAACAGTGCACCCCACTTGAGTGTGTTAAACACAGAGGAAGATCTGTAGAGATATGAAACAAAAGCCAAGATTTAGACAAAAGAAAACAGAAGGTTAAGTGAGCTGTGTAGGCTAATAACTGGGAATCACTGGGCCCTCACATAGACTCACAGAAAGGATGCAGATAATGTCCGTGAAAGCGGCTTCTAACTTCTGAGTTATTTTTACTAGTGTTATCCCACATGCAGATAGACTTCTTCACAGTCAGAACAGCAGTGAAAGCTGGTTTCCTCTTTAAGATGGCACCACGATGGCATCACTGAGCTCCTGAGGGTTCTCCTGGGTGTTCCATGACCTAAGGCATGGGCAGACATCTCGAAGCAGCTCGCCTCTCCTTTGATCCTCTGGCGGGGAACATATCATCTAGGCCATCTCGGGGTCCCGCTCGTCCAGCTGGGAGAGCCGAAGTCATCTTTATTCCAGAATCATGTTGCAGACACTGGAAGATCCAGGAGTGCTGGAGACAGGTTCTATTGCCGTAACTAGTACCTTGCCATTGAACTCACTCTGAGGAATTGTCGTCTTCCCTCCAAGCCTGAACCCACCCAGAAGCTCTTCCCTAAACCTGCCAGAAGGGGAACGATAGCGTTTTTGAAGTGCAGTGGGTTTCTCAGGGAAAGGTGATCTGTTCATGGGGGCTGTCATTACATCTTTAGGCCGTGGGCCACACACATCAGACTCACCTAGGATTGCTTGCTAAAATGACAATTCCTGGGCTCCACCCCGGAGTGGATCACAATTTCTGGGAGCCAGGCCTTAAAACTTGTATTTTAAAACATGTTTTCTAGATGATTCTCATGCAAGCTAAATTCTAGAAAAACATTTGTGTGTAGTTAAAAAAAAAAAAAAGTTCTGGGATAGAAATCAAAGGCCTCGATTCTATTTCCAGTTCTGCTGCTCATGGCTAAGAGCTTGAGGCTCAGGTTGAGCCTCTGTTTCTTCAGCTACAGAAGTAGTGGACTTTCTTTCTTTTTTTTTTTTTTTATGTTTTATTTATTTTTGAGACACAGAGAGACAGAGCATGAGCAGGGGAGGGGCACAGAGAGAGGGAGACACAGAATCCGAAGCAGGCTCCAGGCTCTTAGCTGTCAGCACAGAGCCAACACAGGGCTCGAACTCACAGACTGTGAGATCATGACCTGAGCCAAAGTCGGACGCTTAACCAACTGAGCCACCCGGGCGCCCCAGAAGTAGCGGACTTTCTAACTGCAGAAGTCCCTGTCGGCAAGTGTTAGAAACTTGGTTTGAGGCCCAGGCTCCTTCTGAGAAGTTAGGATGGGAAAGAACAGTTCAGCGTCCTGTGCCTTTCCTCTGCAGCCCAGGCATAGATCACCTGCGTAGGGGCACGTGGCCCAGAGCAGTGCATCCAGCTTCTGTTTGCTGGACACGTATGAAGAGGAGAGACCACACATCAAAGAGGTGGCACCTGGGGTGACCCAAGGAAGTCCTTGCTAACTTCTCTGTCCTCTCTGCATAAGCCTGGATACTGTCCCCATAGTCTAGACCCACCTCCGGGGAGGTGGGCAGAGCTACACAAAATGCAAAGTGATACAAACTTTGAGTAAGGAAAAAAAAAAAATGTCCAGCTGGTAAAAATTTACTGTGGAGCACAGGCCAATGGCACATTGAGAAAAAATGCTTGTTAACCTGGAATTTGCTAGACTCTTCTCAGCATATCTATGTGTTTCTTAAAAGCTAGTGGGTGCCCTAAAGGCTGAATAGCATTTTCTGTTCTTCAAAAACCATACAGCGTGACAGGTCTAATTCTCCTCTTTGGCACTTATGATGTAGTTTCTCGTTTAACTCAGACCCAGAAGAACAAAGGGACATGCATACCTCATTACTGTTAATAGTCACAAAAGTAGCGGGACCTGACCTAGCTTAGGGCTCAGACGGGCAGTCCCTACCCCTACCCCTACCCCTGTTCCAGTGTTGGTGCCAGCTTCTTCACTTAGCAGAGGGCAGCTGTATGAATTTCCTGGAGCTGCTCTAACAAATAACCGCAAACCTGGAGTCATAAGCAACTGAAATTTATCATCTCACAGTTCTGGAGATCAGAAGTCTGAAATCAAAGTGCTGGCAGGGGAGGTTCCTGAAGGCTCGGAGGCTCTGAGAACCCATCCCATGACTCTACAGGCTTCTGGTGGCTGCTGGCAGTCTTTAGCATTCCTTGGCACATAAATGCATCACTCCTATCTCTGTCCCCATCTTCATATGGGCTTCTTTTTATTTTTTACCTTTAAATGTTTATTTAATTTTGAGAGAGAGACAGTGTGAGTGAGGGAGGGACAGACAGAGAGAGGTAGACACAGAATCTGAAGCAGGCTCCAGGCTCTGAGCTGTCAGCATAGAGCCCAACGCAGGGCTCGAACTCTCGAACCCGCAAGATCATGACCTGAGCCGAAGTCGGATGCTTAACCGAATGAGTCACCCAGGTGCCCCCACATTGCCTTCTTTGTGCGTCTCTATTTCTCAAATCCACCTTTCTCTTACGGGGACACCAGTCACTGGATTGAAAGCTCGCCCTAAACCCAGGATGACCTCATCTCAAGATCCTTAATTACAAAGATCTTATCTCTAAGTAAATTTGCATTTACAAGTACCTGGGGTTAGGACTTTTAGGGGGACACAATTCAACCCACTACAGTGGCTTTAAAAAGTCTTTGAACCCTCTGAGTCTCAGTTTCTGCATATGTAAGATGGGAATGATAATGGTAACACCCACAGAATAAGATGGGTTTTGTCAACAGTTTCTGACAAATTTCCTATTGATCTGTGCATATGTGGTGAGGTTCAAAAGAAAAAATACATGTAAAAATCCCTAGCACATTATACATCATTCAATAAATTCTAGATTCCTCCACTTCCTTTTGCTTTCTAGCTGCTTTGGATGGTTTATTTCTTGGTCCAGTCTGTCAGACTTAGTGAATTCCTAGCCTTATGTGTATCTCTCTTAAAACGTTTCAACAGGTGTGGCCACATGGATATACTCTAATAGACATTATCAAACAGATAGTATTTGACCTTTGGACCACATCAGAAAAAAAAAAAAAAATCACAATGACCTCTCAGGACACATCCTGGTGTGGGTGAATGTTCTTCCATCAAAGGAATGTTCCAGAAGCATCTGCAATGAAGCTAGCTAGCCCCGTGACTGACGTGACAAATGACTTGAGATACTTGAATGGGGTCTAAGAGGGGCCTGCCTTGAACTCTTCTCTCACAAAGGGAGAGACCAAGTGTAGATTTTTTTTTTTTTAAGTAGGAGTTTTTGGTTTTGTTTAGATTGGTGTGAATAAATAACACTAGAACTTTTTCATTATCCCAACTGGCATATGTTATTAGAATCATGGTGAAATCTACAACTAAGCAGTGCAGAATGTGAAGAACACAAAATACAGTTAAGATCCCTTCTCTTGCTGCCCCTGAGCATGGTGGAGGAATGGGGTTTTGTGGGCACCTGCTAAAGGCCTCATGGGATCAAAGCTTGAAGAAAGGGGTTTGGGGGCATCCGGGTGGCTCAGTCAGTTAAGGATCAGACTCTTGTTTTCGGCACAGGTCATGATCTCACAGTTCAGGGGAGCAAGCCCCAGCAGGGGCTCTGCACTGCACTGCCTGCTTGAATTCTCTTTCTCCTTCTCTCTCTGCCCCTTCCCCACTTGCATTCACTCGCTTTCTCTCTCTCTCTCTCTCAAAATAAATAAATAAACTTGAAAAAAAGGAAAAGAAAGAGGTTTTGAGCTCCGCCCCAACCCCCCGCTGCCAATCCAGGATAATAGACATCTAAAGGCTCACTGTCAGTCACTGTGTGGCACCCCACCACTAAACCTCTGGAGACCCCTTCATATCTCACTTTTATCTAGGAGCAGAGGGCCCACAAGGAGGGAAGGACTGGCTGTTTCTTTAATAGCTGGTGATATCTGGGAAGTTCCATCTTCTCATTTTTGAACAGTGATCATTAATGGGACATGCTTAAGATACAGCCTGACAATAGCGGGGTCTCTAATGAAGACCTCCAAAAATTAGGTCTTAAATCATCTCCAGGAAACAAATTCCTCACCCAACCTCTCTTCACCTGGCCGTCCCTAGAGTCACGTAAGAGTTTAGATAGAGAAGACACCCCACTGGATCGGGTGGTTGAAAACCCCCATTGTGTAGATGAAGGAGCTGTGCCCAAGGCTGCAGGGGTGGAGCTGTGTCATGATTGAAGAAGAATGCCATTTCCTATGGTCCTATGTGCCAGAATCAGACTTCCCACCATTACACATTCCTGGTAACCCTACCTCAGACAGGCATGATTCATGAGGTGTAATCATAAAGCATTTTTGGTTTTGCTTTCCATTGTCCCTTTATATTTGTCAACAGGGCTAGCTCTACCCTTGTCCCTAAAGAAAAACTCAAGTAGACGCTATGGCTCCTCCTGGTCACTTTAAGTTAAAAAACACAATCCCAATTAGTAATTAAGATGTTCCGTTCCCACATAAAGTAATCAAAGCTTTGAACTCCCCAAGGTGTCTCTCCTGCAGTTGAAGAAGAGAGGAAGCAGCCATCTTCTTCCTTTGCTTTCCGAGATATTGTACTCTTCCTTCTCCACCTTACTTGCCTTGGGTTTGAATCCTTCCAGGGTTGAAGAAGGGACAGAAGAAAGGGAAGAGGGACAGTAAAGTTCTTCCTTCACTGGTCCTATGATGGGGGTTTAGCTTCAACCTTCTCTGGATTTTGAAGTTGTCTAAAGTGGCTTATTTCTCTTATGGTGGCTTTTGTACTTCCTTGGTCACCCCCCCCCCCATCATACACACACACCCCCACATCCCCCACATACCTACCCACCCCCCCACACACACACCAAAAGGAAGAGCACTCTTAACCTCCCATCCACAGGCATGGGATGTAACTATTCAGCCTTTTTCTTGTTATACTAACTATGGCCCTTACCAATCAGTGGGATCCCCCAACCTCCCCAGAAAGTCCTCTTGCATAGAATCTAAGATACTGGCTCCTTTCTTTTACAAAACCCACATCTGGTCCATGGGTATGCATTCATTCGTCTCTGGCTTTGACAAACTCTGGACGGCAGTGACTTCCCACACCTTAGCTCTCTACTCTGATGCCACTGGCAGCTCTAGCCAGCCTCTTGCCCTTTGGATTTCTCGGGCATAACTTGGTCACCAGACCACCATGTCACCCAACCTCTAAGTGCCATATTTTAAGCCTGTAAGTGACGTGCCATACTTCAAGCCCTCCTCTCTCTTGACTTGGGGGGGAGATAACCCCTCCTACCTCTTTCCCTTTGGGGGAAGGGGAAGAGATTCACAGTATAGGCTTTTTATAAAGAAATCTTCCAAAGTTCTCCTGAAACATCCTAGTCCTGACCCTTTAGCACCTTCAACGTGGGTGAGAGTTTAAGAGTTACGTAAATAGCTTTTGGAAACTTTTTTGGTCACCTCTGTATATGTTTTTGCACCTCTTCTGGAATTTGGTATCTATTACTTCCCAGTACTTGAGCCAAAATTTCCTTTGAATAGTTTGTTACATCTCGATAGAGACAAGTTAATTACTTAACTATTCAAGCTCTAGTGCTTTATGGATTAGTTATTGTATCTATAATTTCAAGCTCCAACAAAGGTATCTTTCTATGCAGTGTTTCTTAATGAGAGTGACTTCACATTTGGAATAGGACAATTCTTCATTGTTCAGTATTTTCTAAAACGTTTATGACATTTAGCATCTCTGGCCCCACCAAGGCCTGTAATGCTACCCAATCTTATCTGATGACAACCAAAAATTAGCCCACCATTTGCAAACGATCCAAGGGAGGCAATTCTGCTCCATTGAGAACAACTAGTTTCTCAGTTAGGATATCCTTAGCTAAGAGGTTGTGAGTTTTCATGATCAATCAGTACAAATTACTTCTTTACATAGGAGTATGCCCTGTATTTCATAGTGGAGTTTCAGCAATGAGATTTGGTGAGGGAGTTTGGTAAGTTCAATGTGAGAACACTCAACATACTTGCTTTAGTTACCTTCTTTTACCTGATGTTCTTTTGCTGGTAACCCTTTTACTAGGATGATGGTGTTCCTCTGGTGAGATAATATTTTGGGATGTATAATACCTTATTTTTTGCATGTGACTTTCTTCCTATTTAACCAGTGTTATCCATTTCCTTAGGAAAGATTAAAATGTACACTGAAAGAATCTTTATTCAGTTTTTGGCTTTTGAAATAGGTTCTTGAGATTCATTTCAGGAGGAGCCAAGATGGCAGAACAGCATGGAAGTTTTTTGTGTGTCTCGCGTCCATGAAATACAGCCAGACCAACACTAAACCATCCTGCACACCTAGAAAAGTGATCTGAGGATTAACACAACAATCTGCACAACCTGAACCACAGAATTCAGCAGGTATGCGGCGCGGAGAGGTGAACGGCGGGGAGAGAGAAGCTGGGAGGCCAGAGAGCGGCTTTTGTGTATGGAGAGAGGATGGAGACTGGGGGGGAGAATACGGGAAAAGCACCCCCCGCAAAAGCAGCTGGAGAGAAAGTGGAAAAGCGGAAACAGCCTCAGGGACTGAACTAAAAAGGGAGAAAGGAGAAAGGAGAAAGGAGGGCATTTAAATCCCATTAAAACTGTAAACATGGGGAGCGCAGAGTCTGAAACTCTGCAGCTCGCAGCTCCATACCTGGCAGTGCTCTGGTGGGAAGGGTGAATCCCCAAGAGCAGAGTGGATTCCGGGGTTCTTCAGGCCACACAGGGAGAGGCGGTTCCCCTGATGGGAGGACACCTGGTAGAGGCTGTGTGGGTCCCCCAAAGGCAAGGCCCCAATGGGCCCGGGAGAACAACCACATTCGCTGGTGCTGGAACAAGGTCGTTAAGGGTGAAGGCTGGTGCCAGATGTGTGTTGTGATTTTCCATAATCCCTGAAACGTGGCTGCTACACTATCTCGAGAGCTTTTGCTGGAGCGGGCAGGCACCCGGCCGCAGTCTCTGGGCATTGGCAGCAGCACAGGACCCACGAACGTTCCTGGTTGCAGCCGGCACGTGGCCATTTCTCGCTGAGACCCTCCCGCAGAGGGGCGGAGCAGGTCAGAGCCACAGTCCCTCAGAAGTAAGGGGTCAGGAAAAACAGCCGCATCTGAGACAAAACTCAGGAGGGAGGTGCTGCTTGGGGCTTGGTCACGGACTGTGTAAAAGCGGGGAGTGGACGGAAGACAAAGACAAAGGACGGGCGCGCGATTGCTGATCAGGGAGAACAGAGTTTCAATACTAGAGACTGGATTGCCGGGTGACGCCTCGTTCACCGCTCCCGCGCAGCCGTAAACGCACCTACGAGCGCTACAACAATCCACCCCAGTAAGCTAAGCAGCGCCATCTAGTGGAGAAAGGAGCCGTTACACTGAGCCCCGCCCAACTGGGCCAACCTCGCTCTCAGGAACACAGGTCTCTCGGCCTGCTTAGCTTATGGACTATGACGCGCTTCATAGTTTGACTTCTAGGGGAAAACAAGTAATTTCAGATGTATTTCAGTCTGTTCACCTGTCCATCTATTCAATTTTCTTTCTTTCTTTCTTTTTTCTCTTTTTTGTTTCTTTTCTTTTTGTTGAATACAGAAAGAGAAAAAATTCATTTTTATTTTCAGTTTTTATTAAAAATATTTTTTCTTTAATTTTTTCTACTATATTTTTTACTTTTGTGTAATTTTTTTCAAATTCTATTTTACTTCCATCATTTCATTTTAGTCTAATTCAATGTATTCACTTTTTCAAATTTTCAAACAATTTCTTTTTTTTCTTTTTCTTCTTTCCCCCTTTTTCTCTAACCTATCAAGCCCCTTTCAACACCCAGACCAAAACACACCTAGGATCTAGCATCATTTATTGGATTTTGTGTGTGTTTGTTTTTAATTTTTTAATTTTTATGTTTTTAATTTAATTTTTTTATTTTAATTTCTTTCTACCTCATGAATTCCTTTTCTCCCTTGAAAATGACAAAACGAAGGACTTCACCCCAAAAGAAAGAGCAGGAAGAAATGACAGCCAGGAACTTAACCAATACAGATACAAGCAAGATGTCTGAACCAGAATTTAGAACACAATAATAAGAATACTAGCTGGAGTCGAAAATAGATTAGAATCCCTTTCTGCGGAGATAAAAGAAGTAAAATCTAGTCAGGATGAAATAAAAAATGCTCTAACTGAGCTGCAATTTCGAATGGATGCCGTGGTGGCAAGGATGGATGAGGCAGAACAGAAAATCAGCGATGTAGAGGACAAACTTACAGAGAATAATGAAGCAGAAAAAAAAAGTGGGGAGATTAAAGCAAAAGAGCATGATTTAACAATTAGAGAAAGCAGTGACTCATTAAAAGAAACAATATCAGAATCATAGGGGTCCCATAAAAGGAAGAGAGAGAGATAGGGGTAGAAGGGTTATGTGAGCATATCATAGCGGAAAACTTATCTAACCTAGGGAAAGACACAGACATCAAAATCCAGGAAGCACAGAGGACTCCCATTAGATTCGACAAAAACCGACCACCAACAAGGCATAGCATAGTCAAATTCACAAAATACTCAGGCAAGGAGAGAATGATGAAAGCAGCAAGGGAAAAAAGGCCTTAACCTACAAGGGAAGACAGATCAGGTTTACAGCAGACCTATCCAAAGAAACTTGGCAAGCCAGAAAAGAGTGGCAGTATATATTCAATGTGCTGAATCAGAAAAATATGCAGCCAAGAATTCTTTATCCAGCAAGGCTGTCATTCAAGATAGAAGGAGAGAGAAAAAGTTTCCCAGACAAACAAAGAGTTTGTGACCACTAAACCAGCCCTGCAAGAAATTTTAAGGGGGACTCTGTGAGGGGAGAAAAGATTTAAATAAATAAATAAATAAATAAATAAATAAATAAATACCAAAAGCAACAAAGACAAGAAAGGACCAGAGAACATCACCAGAAACTCCAACTCTACAAACAACATAATGGCAAAACCTCATATCTTTTGGTACTCATTCTAAACATCAATGGACTTAATGCTCCAATCAAAAGACATAGGGTAACAGAATGGATAAGAAAACAAGATCCATCTATCTGCTGTTTACAAGAGACCCACTTTAGACCTCAAGACACCTTCAGAGTGAAAATAAGGGGATGGAGAACCATCTTTCATGCTAATGGTCAACAAAAGAAAGCCGGAGTAGACATACTTATATCAGACAACCTAGACTTTAAAATAAAGACTGTATCAAGAGATGAAGAAGGGTATTATATCATAATTAAGGCATCTATCCACCAAGAAGACCTAATAATTGTAAACATTTATGCACCAAATGTGACAGCACCCAAATATATAAATCAATTACTCACAAACATAAAGAAACTTGTCAATAGTAATACCATAAGAGTAGGGGACTTCAACACCCCACTCATAGCAATGGACAGATCATCTGATCAAAAAAATCAACAAGGAAACAATGGCTTTGAATGACACACTTGACCAGATAGACTTAACAAATATATTGAAAACATTTCATCGTAAAGCAGTGGAATATACATTCTTCTCCAGTGCACATGGAATGTTCTCCAGAACAGACCACATACTGGAACACAAATCAGCCCTCAACAAGTACAAAAAGAATGAGATCATACTGTGCATATTTTCAGACCACAATGCTATGAAACTCGAAATCAACCACAAGAAAAAATTTGGAAAGGTAAAAAATACTTGGAGACTGAAGAACATCCTACTAAAGAATGAATGGGCTAACCAAGAAGTTAATGAGGAAATTAAAAAGTACATGGAAGCCAATGAAAATGATAACACCAGAACCCAAAACCTCTGGGACGCAGGAAAGGTGGTCATAAGAGGAAAGTATATAGCAATCCAGGCCTTCCTAAAGAAGGAAGAAAGATCTCAAGGTACACAACCTAACGTTATGCCTTAAGGAGCTGGAAAAAGAATAGCAAATAAAACCACAAGCCAGCAGAAGACAGGAAATAATAAAGATTAGAGCAGACAAGGGATACAGGAGTACTGATGCATAGGGGCACTTGTACCCCAATGTTTATAGCAGCACTCTCAACAATAGCCAAATTATGGAAAGAGCCTAAATGTCCATCAACTATGAATGGATAAAGAAATTGTGGTTTATATACACAATGGAGTACTACATGGCAATGAGAAAGAACGAAATATGGCCCTTTGTAGCAACGTGGATGGAACTGGAGAGTGTGATGCTAAGTGAAATAAGCCATACAGAGAAAGACAGATACCATATGGTTTCACTCTTATGTGGATCCTGAGAAACTTAACAGAAACCCATGGGGGAGGGGAAGGAAAAAAAAAAAAAAAGAGGTTAGAGTGGGAGAGAGCCAAAGCATAAGAGACTCTTAAAAACTGAGAACAAACTGAGGGATGATGGGGGGTGGGAGGGAGGGGAGGGTGGGTGATGGGTATTGAGGAGGGCATCTTTTGGGATGAGCACTGGGTGTTGTATGGAAACCAATTTGACAATAAATTTCATATATTGAAAAAAAAAGATTAGAGCGGAAATTAATGCTATCAAAACCAAAAAACAGTAGAACAGATCAATGAAACCAGAAGCTGGTTCTTTGAAAGAATTAACAAAATTGATAAACCATTAGCCAGTTTGATCAAAAAGAAAAAGGAAAGGACTCAAATAAATAAAATCAAGAATGAAAGAGAAGAGATCACAACCAACACAGCAGAAATAAAAACAATAATAAGAGATTATGAGCAATTATATGCCAATAAAATGGGCAATCTGGATGAAATGGACAAATTCCTAGAAACATATACACTACCAAAACTGAAACAGGAAGAAATAGAAAATTTGAATAGACCCATAACCAGTAAAGAAATCGAATTAGTAATAAAAATCTCCCAAAAAACAAGAGTCCAGGGCCAGATGGCTTTCCAGGAGAATTCTACCAAACATTTAAGGAAGAGTTAACACCTATGCTCTTGAAGCTGTTCCAAAAAATAGAAATGGAAGGAAAACTTCCAAACTCTATGAAGCCAGCATGACCTTGATTCCAAAACCAGACAGAGACCCCACTAAAGAAGTACTATACACCAATTTCCCTGATGAACATGGATGCAAAAATCCTCAACAAGATAGTAGCCAACCGGATACAACAATACATTAAAAAAATTATTCACCACAACCAAGTGGGATTTATACCTGGGATGCAGGGCTGGTTCAATATCTGCAAAACAATTAACGTGATTCATCACATCAATACAGGAAAGGACAAGAACCATATGATCCTCTCAATAGATGCAGAGAAAGCATTTGACAAAATACAGCACCATTTCTTGATAAAAACCCTCAACAAAGTAGGGATAGAAGGAGCATACCTCAAGATCATAAAAGCCACATATGAAAGACCCAGCTAATATCATCCTCAATGGGAAAAAACTGAGAGCTTTCCCCCTAAGATCAGGAACAAGACAGGGATGTCCACTCTCACCACTGTTATTCAACATAGTATTGGAAGTCTTAGCCTCTGCAAGCAGACAACACAAAGAAATAAAAGGCATCCAAATTGGCCAGGAGGAGGTCAAACTCTCACTCTTTGCAGATGACATGATACTCTAGATGGAAAACCCAAAGAATCCCGCCAAAAAACTGCTAGAACTGATTCATGAATTCAGTAAAGTTGCAGGATATAAAATCAATGCACAGAAATCGGTTGCATTCCTACACACCAACAATGAAGCAACAGAAAGAGAAATCAAGGCATTGATCCCATTTACAGTTGCACCAAAAACCATAAAATACCTAGGAATAAATCTAACCAAAGAAGTGAAAAATCTATACACTGAAAACTATAGAAAGCTTATGAAAGAAATTGAAGAAGACACAAAAAAAATGGAAAAAGATTCCATGCTCCTGGATAGGAAGAACAAATATTGTTAAAATGTCAATACTAACCAAAGCAATCTACGTATTCAATGCAATCCCTATCAAAGTAACACCAGCATTCTTCCCAGAGCTAGAACAAACAATCCTAAAATTTGTATGGAACCAGAAAAGACCCCGAATAGTCAAAGCAATCTTGAAAAAGAAAACCAAAGATGGAGGCATCACAATCCTGGACTTCAAGCTGTATTACAAAGCTGTAATCGTCAAGACAGTATGGTACTGGCTCAAAAACAGACACTCAGATCAATGGAACAGAATAGAGAACCCAGAAATGGACCCACAAATGTATGGCCAATTAATCTTTGACAAAGCAGGAAAGAATATCCAATGGAATAAAGACAGTCTGTTCAGCAAGTGGTGCTGGGAAAACTGGATAGCAACATGCAGAAAAATGAACCTGGACTACTTTCTTACACCATACATGAAAATAAACTCAAAATGGATGAAAGACCTCAATGTAAGACAGGAAGCCATCAAAATCCTCCAGGAGAAAGCAGGCAAAAACCTCTTTGATCTTGCCTGCCACAGCTTCTAACCAACACATCTCTGGAGGCAAGGGAAACAAAAGCAAAAATGAACTATTGGGACCTCATCAAAATACAAAGCTTCTGCACAGCGAAGGAAACAATCAGCAAAACTAAAAGGCAACTGACAGAATGGGAGAAGATAGTTGCAAATGACATATCAGATAAAGGGTTAGTATCCAAAATCTATAAAGAACTTATCAAACTCAACACCCAAACAATAATCCAGTGGAAAAAAAAATGGGCAAAAGGCATGAATAGACACTTCTCCAAAGAAGACATCCAGATGGCCAATCGACACATGAAAAAATGTTCAACATCACTCATCATCATGGAAATACAAACCAAAACCACAATGAGATACCACCTTACACCTGTCAGAATGGCTCACATTAACAACTCAACTAACAATAGATATTGGCAAGGATGTGGAGAAAGAGGACCTCTTTTGCATTGTTGGTGGGAACGCAAGCTGGTGCAGCCACTCTGGAAAACAGTATGGAGGTTCCTCAAAAAATTAAAAATAGAACTACCCTACGACCCAGCAATTGCACTACTAGGTATTTGTCCAAGGGATACAGGTATGCTGTTTTGAAGGGCCACATGCACCCCAATGTACGGCCAATGCACATGCACAGCCAAAGTATGGAAAGAGCCCAAGTGTCCATCGATGGATGAATGGATAAAGAAGATGTGGTATACATGTACAATGGAGTATTACTCGGCAATCAAAAAGAACGAAATCTTGCCATTTGCAACTACGTGGATGGAGCTGGAGGGTATTATGCTAAGTGAAATTAGTCAGGGAAAGACAAATATCATATAACTTCACTCATATGAGGACTTTAAGACACAAAACAGATGAACACAAGGGAAAGGAAGCAAAAATAATATAAAAACAGGGAGGGGGACAAAACAGAAGAGACTCGTAAATATGGAGAACAAACTGAGGGTTACTGGAGGGGTTGTGGGAGGGAGGATGGGCTAAATGTGTAAGGGGCACTAAGGAATTACTCCTGAAATCATTGTTGCACTACATGCTTTCTAATTTGGATGTAAATTAAAAAAAAAATTTTAAGATTCATTTCAGAAGCTTTATGAGAGGTGGGAAAAAAAGAAAAGAGAATTTTCCAATCAAAAGGCCCAGCCCAGAAAAAGCAAGGATGAAAAGAGGAGGCATATAGCCAGTTGAAGTTTACAAAAAAAGGAGGCATGCGCCAGCTTCTACTCCCTCCCTAAGTCCCAGTCAAGAATGGTAAAGAGATTATTAGAAAGATATAAATCCATAGGAAAAAAGAGAACAAAAGAAAGGCCAATAACAACAAAATTTTGCAAGCAGAAAAGTAGATGGATGAATAGAGCTGACTTAGCAGAAGCAAAGCTGAATTTTAAACTGGCAGTGGGAAAAGCCAAGAACCAACCCAATTTATACTGCAGAGTCACCTCCCTCCCTCAAAGACTCAGGCATTTGCAGGCCAGATACTTCCTTCAGAATGGGTTAAGGGGGAGCTAATGACAGGAAGACTGGATGAAAGCCTTTTTAAGAAGCAAACTCCCAGACCCTCTTTCCCAATCAGGGAAGCCAGGAGATTGCTGCTCCTTCATTTTGCAGGGGTTTGGAAATTTTTTCTTTGGAGAGGACAAAACTCAGGGTCCTTGAACTGGAGACACTGAGTATAGCTAAAGATGGTGATTACTTGCTAAAAATGACTAAAAAGTAAAAATGTACATTTAAAGTGTTGAGAGTCCCCATCCTACCCCACCCTAGTTAGTAGTAGCCAACCTCCAAGATGGCACTTAGTGATTCTTCCCCTATGCATGCCCTGAGGTAGTTCCCTCCCACACTGAATAGAACAGATCTGTGTAACCAGTAGGATGTGTGAACAATGACAAAGCATGACTTCTGAGACTATGGCTTCTACCTTGCTTTCTCTTAAATCACTCATTCCAGGGGAAGGCAGCTGCCATGTCATGAGGACAGATGGGGAGGAAATGGGCCTCTGCCGACAGCTAGCATCTCTTGCTAGGAATGTAAGTGAGCCACTTTGGAAGCAGAACCTCCAGGCCCAGGCAGAAGACTGTAGACCCACATCTCACTGTAATTTCATGAGAGACCTGAGCCAGAACCACTCAAACTATCTTTGAATTTCTAACCCACAGAAATTGTGAGATAACAAATTTTTTTTAAGTCATGAAGTTTTGGAGTAATGTTATGCAGCAATAGATTAATAACACACACACACACACACACACACACACCCTTTTTCTCCCCACTCAGCTTTCAGAATGATGTCAGCCAAGCTTGTACCTTTTAGGCACAAGACTGGAAGAGCTTTCTCAGGGAAATTTGACCATTCCAGGAGAGTAGGCCTAAAAGTGTAGCCCTGGGGCCTTCCCTCTGCACACAGAGCTCCCAGCTAACTCTGTATTGCCCTCCTTAAATATGAATAGATGTTCAAGGATCACCAGGTACTTTAGAAAGCCTCTAATATGACATAGGCTAAAATTAACATACAACTGTAACTTGGAGGAAATAGAGAATATGCAGGGAGAGATAAATTATCATTAATGTCCTTAGAGAAATAAGAGAAGCTACTGAGTAGCTGAAACAAGAATAAATAAGAGGTTAGAAATTTTTAGAAAATCAACAGAGTTACTGGCAATATGACCTAGCAGGAATAAAAAGTGCAAGAAGTGAGTTGGAAGATAAAACTGAAGAATTATCTGAGAAAAATGAGCAAAAAGGCAAGAAAATAGATCAGGGGAAGTTAAAAATGAATGAATGAAAGAAAGAATGAATGAATGCCTCACCCAGAACTGCCATCCTCCAAATAATGAGACCCAAAAAGAAAAGGAGAATGTAGAAGGAATTATCCAAGAAACAGCTCAAGAGTATGTCCCAAAACACAAGTTTACAGACTGAAGAGGCCTTCGAGTGCCCAGAACAGTAAATGAAAATAGCTCTAAACCAGGAATTTCAGAACACTGAGGACAACAAGAATACACTAAAAGCCAGAAAGGAGAGAGGAAGGGTAGTGGGAGAGGGAGAGCAACGCACGGAAGACCAGAAATCAGAATAGCTGCAGATTTCTCCAAATGGCACAATGGAAGACAATGGAGTGATGACTTCAACAATCTGAGAGAAATGATTCCCAGCTACGAGTTTCTGTACTCAGCCAAACTGTCAATCCAGAACTGGATTCTAGGCAATGCTCCCAGCTCTGCAGTCACCAACCCCAATTCTGTGGCTTTAGGGGAAATTCTGAGTGCATCTTACAATCCTTCAATAATACCTTGTCTGCTAAACTAGCCAGAGTGGGTTTTGGTTCTTTTTGCCTAAGTACCAGAATGAGGCAGAGAGTAACTGTCTTGCTTTAGGCTATTCTCAGTGCCTAGCAAATCTTGAGCACTTCGTGCACTCAATCATGCTTAATGATAACAGGTCAGTGAATGAATGAATGAGGGGAGAACAGTTCCCCTGAAGTCAGCGGAACTGACCCTTAATGCCCCTGAGAGAAAGAGTGTGGGAGCCCTGTGGGTGCTTCCGGCCCTGCCCCTCCTCAACTTGGAGCCACATAACCCAGTTTGCACTCAGACCTGACAACTCCAGATCCAAACGGGGTGAAGGAAAGATACCCCCTTGGTCTATGGAAGATACCACTATAATAATCTTTTTAACTCCAGCGCAGAATGAATTGCATGGATGACTTCCCTAACTCCTGCAGGTGGGTGCAAGCACACATCACTACTTGCTTTCTTATTTTTTTTGCCCATCGTGAGCCCCTCCAGATGGAAAGGCTGGTTTTGCACATGGGTTATGACTGTGCTGCCTGTGTGTGCCTCCCTTCTGGTCCACAATTTCAAATGAGCTTCTAAGTAACACACAACAGCGCTTGGCAACAGCCTGGCTGAGGCTCGATTGCTTGGGGGGCTGTGTCGCTGCACGACACACTGCACTTTTGCAGAACTCAGAGCTGGTTGCTTAGCAACAAAATGAGATGCTGGTTTAACTAGTTCGAGATCCACATTTCCCTGATCAATGCAGAAGAAAGACCCCAGCAAAGACTTGAGAAGAGAGAATAATCGCTGATGTTGGTCGAGAGCTCACTCTGCATTAGGCACTGTTGGAAGTGCTGTGCACTGTTTTATACTCAGTGAACCCTCACAGCAACCCATGGAGGTGGCACTAGTATTAGCTTCCATTACAAATGGGGAAACTGAGGCACAGGGAGCCCCAGGTGACACCACCAGTAAGAGACAGAATGGGGATTTGGACCCAGGTTGTCTCTGCTCTAGAACCCAACCTTTTTTTAATTAAGTTAAAATGCCCTGTTCAGTAACCATTCTGGACACCTGTCCCCAACTGCTGCTAAGACAGAGAGCTCTACCAATGGACAGTTGTGTGTTCTTTAGCCCCATAAAAAGTTAAGCTAAGCTTCTTAGGCCCCTCATATCTCAAGTACTCTTATCGATGATTGAACTTACCACATATAGCACACCACCAAAAGACATTCTGACAGTTCTTTTGACTCTCTACCCACCTCACTCCAAACTCAGTAGAATGTCAGCTAAACTTGAACCTGGACCAGAGGTCATTTCTTGACCCTGATGTCCCCAGGGCTAAACCTGGCTCAGGGTGATGGAAATCTGTGGCTGGTCGAGGGACCTGGCTGGGGAAAGAAAACTGGAAGGAAAGAATCTCTTTGCAGAAGGTGCGGACATGGGGAGGGGAGGGGGAGGGTGACCACACCCCTCCCCAGTGCCCAAATACAATCCCCTGATAAGCTTCAGTTCATGCTTGCCTGTGGAAAACTACCCAGGATACATTTTAATGAAGCCCCTGGGTATGAGATTGGTGGTAGACACCTGTCTCTTCCTACCAAGACACAAAGATTTGTTTAGACCCAGATTCCAAAACCAAAGCCTTTTACCTGTTCTTTCATCATCTTGGGTCTTTAGCCCCTGGCAACTCTATTCTAGCTACTGAACTGTCTGCCTCTCATCAGCCGGGCTGCTGCTTCCTAGCACAGATCTCTTCTAAGCTGGGGCCTCTCCTACTGCCCTTTTTTTCATCCTCAGCCCCGGACCCTCTTTCTAATTTATTCTTTGCAGCTCTCCTGGGAGTGCCCTGGGAAAGAAGGGAGCCAGAGGGAGACCAGGAACCATTTGCCAAAGCATTGGCCTCTTGGCTTCTGGAACATTTCCTACATCCTCCCTAGACTCTAACTTGACCTCTTCCCAAGTTATATTCCCTTTCAATAGTCCCTGTTGGATTGCCCTTTGAAGGGTGGTCAGTAGACCACGGTCAGTCCTGGCTGTCTATCCAGAGGTCCTCAGGCAGGGAATTCAGGGAGTCGTGAAGTCATTCCATTAGCCTTTCACCAAACTGAAACTGAGCTTAATTGTGAGTACCAGAAATACTGTTAGGTTCTTCCTCATCATTACATATCCTAGGGGCCAAAGGCAGGCTGCCCCAAAATGTGCCACTTTGTCATATTGAATATTTTAAATAAAAGTTCCTTAAAAGACAGCCTGTGCAAGCAGGACACTTTGACCTCCTCTGTCCCCCAGAAAGCATGAAATGAATGTCCCATGTGAGAGGTACCCTGCCTGTACCAGGAGGTGAGAAATATCCTTATCTCCAGAGATGGGAAATTCAGGGCTGAGAAGGCTGTATAAACAGTCTTTGTTACTTTTTTTACTAATTTACAACACCAGCCCAAATGCTGTTTAGAATTCCTTACTAATTCATAGGCATCTGGGTAGCTCAGTTGGTTACGTGTCCAACTTTGGCTCAGAGCATGATTTTGCAGTTCATGGGTTTGAGCCCCATGTGGGGCTCTGTGCTCGGAGCCTGAAGCCTGCTTTGGATTCTCTGTCTCCCTCTCTCTCTGCCCCTCCTGCACTTGTGCTCTGCCTCTCTCTCTCGAAAATAATAAAATTAAATTAAAAAAACATTTTAGAATTCCTTACTAACTGAAGCTCCCAAAGTTAGGTTTTTCTTGTCTTGTCAAGCCCTCATAGACTTACTGTCTCCTTGCCTAAAAATCACAGAAACTGCTTGCCTTAGTCATTTCTTCAGGTCTCAATTTCATTATTGGGCGTCCACACATAGGTAATAAAACTCTGGGTTTTTTTTTCTGTTAACCTGGCTCGTGTAAATTTAATTTAATCCAGCTGGAAGACATTGAGGGTAGAGAAGAATTTTTCTTTCCCTTCAATGTGTATGGACCTACACATGCTCCAAAGATTACCCTATGTCTTGGTTAATGCTCAGTTAACTTCTTTCCACCTCATTTGCATTTATGTTATCATTTACTGTTAACTTTTATTATCGTGATGGCTTATATCCTCATTTCTAAAACTGAGCCATTGGCTGCAAAGTGGCTTATAAATGGAATGTGCTGGAATGGAGATGATGTTTTGGGGAGTAATGGGCGATGAGAAAGCACGTATTGGAGGGTCTAGAAAACCCATTTTAAGAGTCTAAATTTATTATTAGGTATTAGAGAACCATTAAAGGCTTTTATTTGTTTGCTTGCTTTTGCATGTGAAAATTTCTTTTGCTATTTATTCCCTCAACTAGCTTATAGAAGACGGGATTCTGTTAAACAGAGCATCATTTGTCAGCAGAATAGTGAATTTGAGATGCAAGTTGGAAGGCAGGGGCAGGGAGAGAGGAATTCATCTGGATGCTAAGGGGAAAAGTCTTTGGAATCCTTAGCTGGTGGTGGTAGAATTTCTACCCTGCAAAGGGACTGGAGATTCAGTTTGAACAGAGGCCTGAAGCTAAAGCCCCTTCTTCCAGCCAAAACTTGACACTCGCCATTGTTCCCAGGAGTGATCTGAAAAGCACAAAGTGAGCACCAGGGATGGAAGAGAGAAAGTAACATGACAAAATGCAGGTGGGCTCCATAGAGTGGCACAGTGTGACCCCTCTCTGTTGGCTTCTTCCTGTCTGTTCCCAATTTATCACTTAAGGACTATGTGGCTCAGGACTTCAGAGGATTAAATGTGATCATCTATGTAAAATACCAAACACAGAGTAATTCCTCAACAAATTACTCCCTGCTTTTTCTCCCCTCCACCTCATATAATACATCCCATTACACTGTAAGGCAATGCAGGGATTTTGTCTGGCCCATCTTTGTATCTTCAGCTCTTTCCTCAAAGCTTGGCTTATGGTAGGTGCTCAATAAATATTTGTGGTCATGAGAGAATGAACCATAATTTACTAAGCCCTTCTACCAACATTGAACATTATGTTTGTTTTTTAATTTTTTTTTCATTATAGGGTCGCCTAGGTGGCTCTGCCGGTTAAGCATCCAACTCTGGCTCAGGTCATGATCTCAAGGTTCGTGGGTTTGAGCCCCACGTCAGGCTCCGTGCTAACAGCTCATAATCTGAAGCCTGCTTTGGATTCTGTGATTCCCTCTCTCTCTGCCCTTTCCCTGCTCATGTTCTCCCTCTATCAAAACTAAACATTAAAAATATATTTTATTATAAAAATCACTGCAATGAATATATTTGTTCCTATTTTGGATTATTTCTTTTGTTTAGACTCAAGGAAGTAGAAATTGTGAGTCAAGGGGTAAAGTTCCCTAAATTATTTTCTGACATGTCTGTATTAATTGACCATTCTACCAGCTCTGTATAAATGGCGTTGGTTTTGCTACCGTGTCAGAGACATTCAGTTTTCCACCCGGCTGTGTCTCTTTTACCACTCACACTTCACTTTTGACCATTCTGGTCACCAGATGTGACCAGGTTTCCCCCACACCAAGCAATACTCTGCAACCCACCATTTAATTCACTGTGACATTGTCTACCTGGAGATAGTATCAGATCCCACTGGTTAAGGGCTCAGCGCCTCCCACTTCAGATGCCAGTTGTAAATAGTGGGTCTCTAGGTTACCCCAAAATTCTGTCTGATTCGCTCAGCGCCTCCCACTTCAGATGCCAGTTGTAAATAGTGGGTCTCTAGGTTACCCCAAAATTCTGTCTGATTCAACTATAAATCAGAGGTTCCCAACAGACCCTCCTCAGGTTGGATAATTTGCTAGAGCAGCTCACAGAACTCAGGGAAGCACTTACTTACGTTAACCAGCTTCATAGCGGGTAGGAGAGAGGATGCAGATGAGCAGCCAGATGAAGAAATGCCTAGAATGAGATCTGGGAGGGTCCTGAGCACAGGGGTTTCTGTCTTCATGAGTTGGGGTTCATCACCCTCCCTATGTGGGTGTGTTCATCAACCTGGAAGTTCCCTGAACCCCGTGTTATTGGCATTCAGTGCAGGCTTCCTCACTTAGGCATGATCCACTATTAACTCTGTTTCGAGCCCCACTCCCTCCCTGGAGAAGTCGAAGGCAGGAGGGGTGCTGCTAATTCCCGCTTCTAATTATGGCTTGGTCCTTCTGAAGACCAGGCCCCATCCAGGAGCCAACCAGGAGCACACCGAGAGTCGCATCAATAGAACAAAAGAGGTTCCTCGTGCTCCCATCACTTAGGAACTCACAAGGAACTGGGGGCAGACACCGATAATATTTTTATTGTCCTACAACTACCCACTCATTAAATTTGAGTAATGCCATTGAAAAAAAAAAGTGCAGGGGCCCCTTAGTGGTTCAGTTGGTTGAACATCCAATTTCGGCTCAGGTCATGGTCTCACAGTTTGGTTTGTGAGTTCGAGCCCCAGGTTGGGCTCACCACTCTCAGCACAGTGCCTGCTTAGGATCCTCTGTCCTCCTTTCTATGTGCCTCTTCCCCACTCCCACTCTGTCTCTCTCAAAAATAAATAAACATTAAAAAAAAAAAAAGGTGCAGGGACACCTGTGTGGCTCAGTCAGTTGAGCAACTGACCCTTGATTTCAGCTCAGGTCATGATCCCAGGGTCATGGGATGGAACCTCATATCAGGCTCTGTGCTGAACGTGAAGCTTGCTTAAGATTCACTCTCTCTCTGTCTCTCTCTGTCTCTTTCTCTCCCTCTGCCCCTCTTCCCCACTCTCTCTTTAAAAGCTAAAAAAAAAAAATTTAAGGTGAAAATAAGTGAAAATGGGGCCTTATTTTGGATTTTAAATTTGCATTAATTTTGCTTAGAATTCTTACTTTTTTTGGGTAGAAAGAATTGAATTTAAAAGTCAACAATCTAGGAACTTCACAATTACTGAGACCGCCTGCTACCTTCCAGAAATAAGCACCCATGAAGACTACAGATGCTACTATTTATTAACCATACTTGTTCTATAACTGATGTTCTCAAATTAAATTTAAGCTTGAAAATAGACACTCCACAGCTTTGTCAATCACCCCTGCTCACATAGCACATTAGGTCAGGCCAAGTAGAGCAGGGCAGAGTGGGGGGGACACGAATTCCAGTTGTTCCAAGAGGATATTTGGAGCACCAGACTTGTTGCTGTCAGTGAGGGTGTCAGTTTGAGGCATCCATGATGACTTCATGTGACTTCACCCCATGTTTTATCCTTTCCTTTTAAAAAAAAAGTTTATTTATTTATTTTGAGAGAGAGGAGTGGGGGGGGGGGGGGAAGAGAGAGTCCCAAGCAGATTCCATACCGTCAGCACAGAGCCTGATGTGGGGCTTGATCTCACAAACGGTGAGATCATGACCTGAACCAAAGTCGGAAGCTTAACCAGTTGAGCCACTGAGGCGCCCCTGCGTGTTAGACATTTTGGATTGTTAAAGTCTCTGTTGGCAGGTTTGGATGACACAGGGAACACCTTAGAGTCATCAGCCATGGTCCCAACCCCTTGTCTGATGGGCGGCTTCTGCCAACAGCCCCGGCAGCTCATCCAGTCCGTAGTGGAGACCCTAAGATCTTTGGTTTTGCACAATGGCAATTCTTGTTCCTTGGGACTTTTTCAGGTTCAGGAAATGGAAACCCACTTGAACTAATGTTCGCAAAACAGAGAAAGTCTTGTAAGGACACAAGAGTACCTCGGAGAGCAGCCTAGCTGTGGAAGGTCAGGGGCCAGAAGGCCATGTGCTGCAAGGAGCCCAGGAGTGCCCTGTCCCCGTCTCTTTCTCCACTTCACTAAGTATGTTTTGTTCTTTTTTTCCTGCAGCAGACTGTTTTTCTCTACTTCTCAGCCCCTGTGAACAGAAGATGCCCCTTGCCAAGAACTCCCAGGTCTACACAGGCTCTCCTCCCAAGTCTACACAGGCTCTAAGACCAAGGCTGGGCACTCGCTGTCTCCCGCCCCTAGAGTCCCGCTTCTGCTCATAGCCCCCTCCCCTGTAATTCCCATTTACCAAAGTGGCCATGAAACTCAAAAATCTTTCTACTGAGGTTGAAAAAAAAAAAAAAAAAACAAGCGAAGGAACGGTTTTGCCTCTTGGTATCTGTGAGCTGTGGGGCCCACACCCAGGACCTCTCTTGCCTGGTTGAAGGAAGGGTGGCTGTAAGCCTTAAATTTCCTGAATCTCTGAGTAAATCAGCCTGGTGTTAGAACCCAAAACAAAACCAGGAAGCCCAATATGTCATCATTTTTATGTAATGTCCTCTTGGAAATTCTGACTAATGTATTAAAGCATTAGATAGAAAGCATTAGATAGATATTGATACAAATATCAAATTACATACAAATTTCATATATAACAGAGAAAGGAAGAGTTTTTTAATATATTGAGAGGGAATTCCTAATTATCAATTCAAAACATATCTCTGTCTCTTACCTCTCTCCAATACCAAATACTAATTTAATTCCATGTACATTCGAGGGTTACACACTTCAAAATAAGCTATTGGAGGGGGAAAACCAGAAGAAAATAAAAGTGAAGATTTATCAAGTCTGTGTATGGAGGAGAACATTCTAAGAATAAATTTTCCAGAAAAAAAAAAGCAACTGCAAGCTTTTTAAAAATTAAAAGTGACCAAGTTATCCCTGAAGTGAAATCATTCAGTAGAACCTAAATAACACAACAAACAGCAGATTGGGAAAAGAATTTGCAGCAATAAGGCAGGAGACAGTACCTTTAAGTGGGTAAATCTTCATTCAATTGGTAGGAACAATGCTAAAAACTCTGTGGTTTAATAAACAAAGGTAGAAAGCTGACGATCCACACAGAAGAGGAAGTAACACTAGGAAACAATCATTAGAAAAGGTATAGTCAATTCTTTCTACCCAAAAAAAGTAAGAATTCTAAGCTAAGTTGTGTACAAAGAAGAACTGAGAATCAGTTGAAATTCTTGAAGCATACCTGTAACCTTTCTCCTTCCTGGATGTTACTACCCGGAGGGACTGTAGTACTAAAATATTTGGAAATAAGAATTGGTTGTTTTCTAAAACCTGGTTTGGGTGTCCAAGAGATTAACTAATGAGGAGAAGAGAGAAAAAGAACAGAGGATGTAGAGGATTATCAGGGCTACTTAGGTGTTAAGAGTGGGTTATTACCAAATGTGTTTTTCGTCTAAATAACGTAAAGACAGATAACAAAGAAAAATTTATTTTACGTTATTTTGTACCACTGAACTGTGTGTCGTTGAATGTGACATTGTTCTGGGACTGAAATACATGAGGCTCTGATCTCATTAGGTTTTGTAAGTAGCCAGCCATTTACTCATCAAAGCCTCATTAAATGTCTGATATGTGCTGAGCACGGTGCCTGAGATTCTGTGACTGTGTAATTTAGTCACCCTTGGGTGTATTCAATAATTAATACATACGTTGCCTAATGTATGCTTAGTGACACTTTTGGAATTGGACTGCTGGGCCTTTATGTTGCTGGTGCCTCCTAATTTCTATGGAAGGAAAAGCTGGATACATTATCCCCAAGTGTAAGGTGAGTCTATTGTTGGTTCTTAAACAGCTTATTGAAGCATTAGCATCCCAGATGATTTTCCTTCAATTGACTTTAACTCTGGTTTTGTAAGTCACTAAAGCAAAAATTAACTTCCTAAGAATTAAATATCAGACCAGTAGAAACACCAAAACATGTTCAGAGTAGGTGACAATCCAGTTAAATCATTGAACTAACTCAGCAATTAAAAAAATGTTGAAGGAACACAAGAGCAGGGGAGGGGGGGAGGATTAAACATGAGGACCATGAGGAAACCTCCGCAAATGTACAAAAGTGGCTTCAGAAATCATGAGACGTGATGATGGTTCTGGGTTCACTCAGACGTGATGGTTCTATTTACTCTGTGAAAGTAGAACTATGACAAACTTTTCATCAAACAAGACAAGAAAAACCACGAACAGCTTACAACATGGCTGGCCGCGACACCACACTTGTGTCTCCGTGTGGCTCGGATGAACTTGTGAGCCGCCCCGCCCCTCCCCCCCCCCCCCCCCCCACGTGAAGCTGTGCCTCCCTTGGTCCATCCATTCCTTTGTCATATCATCTATTCCACTTTTTCTTCTTTGTAACTAAAATATTTGTAAATGATGTCAAAATGAAAATCTGTGTTGTTGTTTTCCTAGGTTCCAAGTGTGGGGGAAACATTAGCATCCTGGAGCCATCAGGGATTTAATCACTATCGATTAGTGATAGCAAGTACGTAATCACTACTGATTATTGACCAGTATGCATGCAGTACAAATAAATGATGCAGACTCCGGCCAGAATTTTGCCACGCTTACGGTTTGCCTGCAGAAAAACCTACTCACCCATTCTCCTATAATTTCTATAGTAAATAAGGGAATGCCCAGCACCTGTATTGAGGGTTATACAAGATTAAAGATGTAGCTCATGTTATCCACAGACGGGGAATCAGAATAGGGCAAGCTGGTTGTGGTCATGTCATGACAGCTCTTGGGGTCGTGGTTCAAGAACAGCTTCTGCCATTCTGTTCTGTGACTCTATTTACCTGCTCCCAGGCTTAGCCCTTTCTTCTGTGTACCATACTGCACTCCACAGGGCTAACGTGATAATTAAACAAACATGCAGACTGTGTTTTTGATAACCTTACAGCACTGTACTGATGAATGGCGAGGGGGCGGGGGGTGGAATACAGGACAGACTGACATTTTGGACACTGGAACCAGACCAACTTGTCTGTGATTCCTGACTCCTCCACCCGCCAGCTGTGTGACCTCAGCAGTGTGTGACAAAGTGCCCTGACCCTGGAGCCAAACTTCCTAGGTTTGAATTCTGACTCTGCCCCCAGCTAGCTGTGGAAGCTTGACAAGTTACTCTGTGTCCCTGTTTCCTCATCTACAACACGAACGAACGACAGAACTTATCTGAAAAGGTAACGGTGGAGAGTAACTAAACTGATGCATGTAAAACACGAAGGATGTCTCCTGGAGCACAGTAAATGCTCAGTGAGGATGATGATGATTACAAGTGCCAAGCCTCTGTCTCTGTGTTTATAAAATGGGGAAAATGATACCCAGCTCATAGTGCTGCTACGGGACTAAGTGAAATAATATTTCAGCACCTTACACAATGCCTGGGGCATAGCAGGTGCTTTCAGGGGCCACTGTGGCTGGCTGCATGAGTCCTATTCTATGTCAGTCAGAGTCAGTCATGGTCATTCCACCCCCTCGCCACTGACAGGTTTAGGAATGAGCATCTGACCCATTTCTGTCTAATAAGGTTTGAAGTCTGCTAGAGGCTTCCATGGAATCTTTCACCTGTCCTAAGAGAGAGCCACAGGGGGAGACAATCTCTGATTGGCATCTGGATGGAGCACCATTACATACGTAATTCTCATATGGCGAGCACAGGAGTGGATACAATTGTATAAAATTGGTGATTGGCAGTAAATTACAGTCAAATAAAATTTCTGTAGACCAAAACACTTATAAAGAAGCTTGGGCATGGGACTGGCTTTCATCTTCTTACGGAAGGAGGTGTCCTCTGAGGGACCCTTCCTTTTGGATATTAACAGTCACGTGCTGATCTTATGGAACTAGAAATCTTAGAAACACATGCTTGTTACCCAAACACAGGATCCCGTTTTTGAGTCTCTGGCCCACCTGAAATCAAGCCCAGCAAATAAATGTCTAACGAGGACAGAAAGTTTGTTAAAAACTGTGGCAAGGGGCATATACGAAGCTTGTCTTATGTCCCAAACAAGAACTTGGAGAAGCTAGGCTACATGGGTCACTCAAAGCTCCAGATAGCAAGAACCTTTTAATCTTCAGAAGGTTTTCCCTGCATGTTCAGCTTCCCCACCTGGTGCCTGGACCTCCAGTGGAAACTATCCTACTTCTTTCTTTGCTGTAAAGCTTTCAGTCTCATGATACTGGTTTGGGAGAGTGACATGGGCGATCTAGAGAGAGAAGTGACTGAGATTGATGCGGGTGGCAAGTAGCCAAATGACTACAGAGTCTGGAGAAAAGGAAGGAAGCACCGATGGAAAAGCTGGGGTCTAAGAGCCAGCAGGTGATGGACTTTGGTTTTAGTTTTAAATAATGTTAACCCTCAAGTTATTAAGCAAAAATATTTACATTTGTTGAATAGCTAATATAAGCCAGGCAATGTTCTAAATGTTATACATACATTAACTCGCTTAACCCCCTAAATACTTCAGGGATTTATATTATTCCCATTTTACAGATAAGGAAAATAAGACAGAGCTGTTAAGTGACTCATTCAAAGTCACACAGCTAGCAAATGACAGAACTAGGATTTGAAAACAGTCTATCTCCAGAACCAATGCTCTTAACTTTGCTACAATTGGCATCTTAAATAAATAAAGGTTTTTTAAATACTGAGAATAAACTGAGGGTTGATGGGGGGTGGGTGAGGAGGGGAAAGTGGGTGATGGGCATTGAGGAGGGTACCTGTTGGGATGAGCACTGGGTGTTGTATGGAAACCAATTTGACAATAAATTTCATATTAAAAAAAAAATGAAAGCAGTCTATCTCCAGAACCAATGCTCTTAACTTTGCTACAACTGGCATCTTAAATAAATAAAGATCTTTTTTCCTATAGGTATAAAATTTTCTAAATTCCCTATATCATTCTCTTTTTAAAAAATTTTTTTGAATGTTTATTTATTTTTGAGAGAGAGAGACAGAGTGTGAGCAGGGGAGGGGCAGAGAGAGAGGGAGACACAGGATCCGAAGAAGGCTCCAGGCTCCGAGCTGCCTGTACAGAGTCCAACGTGGGGCTCAAACTCACAAACCGTGAGGTTATGACCTGAGCTGAAGTCAGACGCTTAACCGACTGAGCTACCCAGGCGCCCCTAAATTCCCCATATCATTCTTATTTCAAGTCATAGTTGGGAGGGCCACAAAGTCTCCCCATACGTAAGCCACCAAATGTGGTGTCTCTCCTGATCAGATGAGGGCCCCCAAATGTGGGGTGTCCTGATCGGGTGGGGGCTGGTGGCCTGGGGAGTAAAAGAATTCACGCAAGGCAGAAAAGAGATAAAAGTATATTGAATACACTGCAAGGGGGGTGGCGGGCAGGACAGCAAAGGAGAGACTATCTGCTTCGAGGCACTGGTGAGGGGCCATAGTTACAGGGCAGAGTGAGGGGCTATGGGAACATATGGAATTTCCCCTTTTTTGGTAACCTTAGGAACTGTGCCTGCTTGTAATTGGTCAGTTAGAGTCTATGGCTATTTGGAGGTGGGTCACATAATGAGCCTGTTTGCATTCAGCTCAGTGGTCACTGTGGGCCCCTTGCCTTGCTCTACATTCCATTGCTCAAGCCTGCTGCCTAAAAGCAACCTCTACACGTAGTGACCACAATATGACCCATTACAAGCAAAGACTTGGGGCAGTATCTTGGAGTTTACTGTCATGAGTTCCAGCTGCAGCAAGTGTCCAGTTACTGAAAATTTCAGGCTGGCAAATGATTAAGTGGTGACATCCAAAACCAACAGTTTTCTGTCCTGGTGTGAAATAATTCTGAGACTGCGCAAATCTACCTTAGCTATTTGCTCCGGGAAGCATTTGTTTCTGGAAGATAAGATTGCCACCCAACTAAAATAGCTGACTTATTCTTAGCTGGCCCCTCAAAACTAACTTCAAAATCCTCGTTTACTATGCTCACCAATCCAAGGCTGTGATGGCAGAAATTCCACCCAGTTCCAACCAGATCTCCACTTATAAGACCTACTGTAAAATGTTTATTTATTTTTGAGAGAGAGAGAGAGAGAGAGGCAGAAACAGAGGGGGACAGAGGATCCAAATCGGGGTCTGTGCTGATAGCAGAGAGCCTGATGTGGGGCTGGAACTCACGAAAGCTCAAGCTCACGAACTGCAAGATCATGACCTGAGCTGAAGTCAGATGTTTAACAGAATGAGCCCCCCAGGCACCCCTGTAAGACCTACCTTAAAATCACTCAGCCCAGGACCTAAAACTCTACACTACAGATTTTCCCCATATGTTCCCTTTCTCGGACACTACTGTTTCTACAATGTGGCGTACTTCCTCATTTCAGGCTGTCATAAACGTGGCTTTGCTTGTCATGTAGGTTTGTCTGGTGATCTTTTGGGGGCCATTAGTTGCCAGTGGGAATGCTTTTACCAACTGGTGGTTGGTTGGCCACACTCCCTTGAGTTACTCAATAAACACCATTAACTAACTACCCTGGTCAGCTATCAAGGAACTGCCTGAGCACCAGTTCCATTGTGAGACATGCTTTGGCTGCAGAAGTGTGAAAAATGGGGCCACAGGACTGGCAGAGGAGATTCAGGGCAAAGAGTGATTCAAGCTTTCTTGGTTTTAGTTCTCTTGAAGTGTTTTCTTTTCTGGAATAACAAGTGATGACCTTGACAAAATCATTGCCTTTCACAATTAAGTCCATCATTCTGTAAAACCTGCTTTACTAGCTGAAAGCCTGCCCAGGACAAAGAGAACATTCCAGACAATGGATGTTTCTATTACTGAAAGTCGCTGGCTTTGAGCTTTCTCCTTTCTGTTAATCCAGTAATGTATAGCCTTATGTGGCTCATTTTCTATCCTACTAACAGGGAATTAGAGGTATTTGTTTCCATAACCAGACCACAGCAGGAGAGAAAAACATGAGTCTTTTGGGACAGTAAATTTTTAAAAATTTTTTAAAATGTTTTTTATTTATTTTTGAGAGACAGAGAGTGAGCAGGGGAGGGGCAGAGGGAGAGGGAGACACAGAATCCAAAGCAGGCTCCAGGCTCTGAGCTGTCAGCACAGAGCCTGATGCTGGGCTTGAACCCACAAACCATGAGATCATGACCTGAGCCAAAGTGGGACACTTAACCAACTGAGCCACCCAGGCACCCCGGGACAGTAAATTCTTAATGACTCTGTCAATGATTCTCTATCCTCTACTTTCTTCTCCCATTTTGGAGATTTTCAGGCCCACCAGTCCACAGAGGGCCACCGAGTGGAAAGACAAACTGGCCTGTTCATCTGATGACTATCTCTTAACTCTGTAATACCCAGCCATCCTAGCTTCCTAGGCCAGAGCTGAATTTATTTCTTTTAATTTCACCTTAAAAATATCTCTAAAATATACATACCTATCTAAATTTACATAAATTTAGATAAAATGTGATATTAGACACACTGTATTTTTCCTTGATGCAACCTGTTTTTTTCTTTTTTTAATTTGAGAGGGGAGGGGGGCGGTGTAAGTGGGGTAGAGGAGCAGAGGGAGAGGAACAGAGATTGGTAGGCAGGCTCCACACTCAGCACAGAGCCTGACACGGGACTCCATCCCACAACCCCGGGATCATGACCTGAGCCAAAGTTAAGAGTCAGACACTCAACCAACTGAGCCACCCAGGCACCCCTTGATGCAACCTTTTTCTCTATCTATCTATCTATCTATCTATCTATCTATCTATCTATCATCTATCATCTATCTATGTATCTATCTATCCATTTATCTATCATCTATCTACCTATCTATCTATCATCTATCATCTATTTAAATGTTCATTTTTGAGAGAGAGAGAAAGAGGGAGAGAGAGTGCAAAGGGGGAGGAGCAGAGAGAGGGGGGACAGAGGATCCGAAGCGGGCTCTGCGTTCATGAACCTCAAGATCATGATCTGAGTTGAAGTCAGGCACTTAACCAACTGAGACGCCCAGGTGCTTTTTAAAACATTTTCTCCTTTACTCCTCCTACCTCTGCAGCTTCTCCGTTCCTCGCCACGTCACGTCGGTCCCTCTCCCCATCACCTTCCAGGCAGTCCATGTTAACAGCCCTTACAATCATACACCAGCAGAGATACACATAAGTCTTGTATTATTATTGTTTGTAATCACCGTATGCATGCTTTCGTCTTGCTTTTCTCCCACACCAACATTTTATAGAAACCCCTCCAATACAGCTCTAATTCCTTCTTTTTCATGGCTGAATCATCTCTGGTGATGTGTACCTTACCGTAATTTTGTAACCATTCTCCCACTGATGGGCATTTACGTGTGTGCAGGTATGGCTTTTTGCTGCACCCTCGGACATGTGTCCTTTATTACTGGCGGTTTTCTAGCTATGAGATATTTCTCTAAAAAACACATTTATTTATTATTTTTTTTAAGTTTATTTATTTACTTTGAGAAAGAGAGAGAGGTGGTGCGAGAGAATGTATGCGTGCGAAGGCTGAACTCACAGGCAGGGCTCGAACTCACAAACCATGAGGTCATGACCTGAGACAAAATCAAGAGTCGGACATTTTACGGACTGAGCCACGCAGGTGCTGCTGACATATTTCTTAAGAACAAATTGCTGAGTAGATGTAGAGGCCTCTTTTAGACAGCAGTATTGAGCAATGGAATGTAGAGCAAGGCAAAAGGGCCCCCAGTGACCACTGAGCTGAATGCAAACAGGCTCATTAAGTGACCCACCTCCAAAGAGCAATAGGCCCTAACTGACCAACAGGTTACTTAGACCCAGGCACAGTTACCAAAAAAGGGAAAACTCCGTACGCTCCCACATTCCATCACTCAGCCCCATAATTGTGGCATCTTACCACCTCCTCGTCGCAGTCTCTCCTTTGCTGTCCTACCTGCCACACCCTTGCAGTGTATTTAACAAACTTCTATCTAGTTTGTTCTGTATGGGGTAAACCCTTTCCCTGTCTGTGCTGCCAGCTTCCTGAGTGGGAATGACCCACATTTGGAGATCCCCATCTGATTGGGAGAGACCCCACAGAAGAGTGTATTTTTTAAAACATATTTAACAAATTATCAAATTACTTTGTTAAAAGGCTATGATATTTACACATTTCCTCATATCCTCCCCCCCCCCGTTATGGACTAAACTGTCTTCCCCAAATTCATGTATTGAAGCCCTAACCTCCATGTGAATATATTTGGACACAGGCCCCTAAAGAATTAACTAAAGTTACATAAGGTCATAAGAATGGGGCCCCAGCCCAGTATGACTGGTGACCTTATGGGAAGAGAAAGAGACACCTGAGAGGTGCACATGTGAGGACATGAGGAGAAGACGGCCATCTGCAAGCCAAGGAGAGAAGCTTCAGGAGAAACCAAACTTGCCGACACCTGGATCTTGGACTTCTAGCCTCCAGAACTGTGGGGTCTCTCTAGTTTGAGCCCCCAACCTCTGGTATTTTGTTATGACAGCCTGGCAAGCTAATAAGGCCCCTGTACCATCCCATGTCCTAATTATCTAAGTCCCGTGCATTCCTTGTTACATTTATTTTTAGTATTTTACAGGTTTGTGTCTCTATCTGTAATCATTTTGGAGGAGGTACATTTGGAAAACGTATATTTTTCTAGAAAATTTTTCTTTTCTCCAATTTTTCAAACCATTTTTTTTTTTTTACCATTGAGTTGTCCATGACATTTTTATAACTATTTGGTGCTTTTCTGTGTGTTTTTGTTTTTATTGTGTTCCTTTCTTATCCCTAATCTTGGCTACTTTGGCTCTGTTTTTTAATCTTAATTAGCATCCCAATGGTTTCATCTCTTTGATTAGAATTCTCAAATTAGTAGCTTTGAAAATCACCTGCTTTCCATTAGCTTTTCTCTGCTATTTCATAAATTTTCAGGATCAATTCTCTATGAATAGCTATTTAACATTTTGTCTGAGGTTCTAATAAATGCAATAAAAAATAAAATAACAAACGTGAAATGGAAATGGTATCAAGATATCTCCTTTTCTGCTGATAATGTGATTATATGCTTGGAAAACTCAGAGACTTTAGTTTGAAAAAAAAAAAAACCTTAAATTTAAGATGAGATTTAGAAAGATGGCTGGTTAGGGGCGCCTGGGTAGCTCAGTTGGTTATGCTGACTTCAGCTCAGGTCATGATCTCACATAATGACCTCACAATTTGTGGGTCTGAGCCCTGCAGCAGGCTCTGTGCTGTGACAGCTCAGAGTCTGGGGCCTGCTTCGGATTCTGTGTCTATCTTTCTCTCTCTTTCTCTGTTAGGGCCTATTGCTCTTTGGAGGTGGGTCACTTAATGAGGTCCTCTAATGCTTGTGCTCTGTCTCTCTCACTGTCTCAAAAATAAATTTAAAAAACATTAAAAAAAAGAAAAAAAAAGAAAGATGGCTGGTTAGAAGATAAATATTCAAACTTGAGTATTTTTCTTTGTTTTAGCAATAAGCAACTAGAGATATAAGTGAGAAAACTATTCCATTTTCTCTTTCTAGCTTATTTTAATTTACCTTGTTCTTTGTATAACTTTTTAAGGCCTGTTGCCTCCTCTCATCATCCACCTTTCTTTTTTTTATTTTATTTTTTATTTCTTAAAATTTGCATCCAAATTAGCATATAGTGCAACAATGATTTCAGGAGTAGATTCCTTAGTGCCCCTTAACCATTTAGCCCATCCCCCCTCCCACAACCCCCCTAGCAACCCTCAGTTTGTTCTCCATATTTATGAGTCTCTTATGTTTTGTCCCCCTCCCTGTTTTTATATTATTTTTGTTTCCCTTCCCTTATGTTCATCTGTTTTGTCTCTTAAAGCCCTCATATGACTTTCTCTGACTGACTAATTTCACTTAGCATAATACCCTCCAGTTCCATCCACGTAGTTGCAAATGGCAAGATTGCATTCTTTTTGATTGCCAAGTAATATTCCATTGTGTGTGTGTGTGTGTGTGTATATATATATATATATATATATATATATATATATATATATCTCACATCTTCTTTATCCAATCATCTATCAATGGACATTTGGGCTCTTTCCATACTTTGGCTATTGTTGAAAGTGCTGCTATAAATATGGGGGTGCATGTGTCCCTTTGAAACAGCACACCTGTATCCCATGGATAAATGCCTAGTAGTGCAATTTCTGGGTTGTAAGGTAGTTCTATTTTTAGTTTTCTGAGGAACCTCCATACTGTTTTCCAGAGTGGCTGCACCAGGTTGCATTCCCACCAACAATGCAAAAGACATCCTCTTTTTCCGCATCCTCGCCAACATCTCCTGGCCAATTTGGATGCCTTTTATTTCTTTGTGTTGTCTGATTGCTGAGGCTAAGACTTCCATACTATGTTGAATAACAGTGGCAAGAGTGGACGTCCCTGTCTTGTTCCTGACCTTAGGGGGAAAGCTCTCAGTTTTTTCCCATTGAGGATGATATTAGCATTGTGTCTTTCGTATATGGCTTTTATGATCTTGAGATATGATCCTTCTACCCCTACTTTCTTGAGGGTTTTTATCAAGAAAGGATGCTGTATTTTGTCAAATGCTTTCTCTGCATCTATTGAGAGGATCATATGGTTCTTGTCCTTTCTTGTATTGATGTGGTGAATCATGTTAATTGTTTTGCAGATATTGAACCAGCCTTGCATTCCAGGTATAAATCCCGCTTGGTCGTGGTGAATACTTTTTTTTAATGTATTGTTGGATCTGGTTGGCTACTATCTTGTTGAGGATTTTTGCCTCCATGTTCATCAGGGAAATTGGTCTATAGTTCTCCTTTTTAGTGGGGTCTCTGTCTGGTTTGAAATCAAGGTCATGCTGGCTTCATAGAAAAGAGTTTGGAAGTTTTCCTTCCATTTCTATTTTTTGGAACAGCTTCAAGAGCATAGGTGTTAACTCTTCCTTAAATGTTTGGTAGAATTCCCCTGGAAAGCCATCTGGCCCTGGACTCTTGTTTTTTGGGAGATTTTTGATTACTAATTTGATTTCTTTACTGGTTATGGGTCTGTTCAAATTTTTTATTTCTTCCTGTTTCAGTTTTGGTAGTGTATATGTTTCTAGGAATTTGTCCATTTCTTCCGGATTACCCATTTTGTTGGCATACAGTTGCTCATAATATTCTCTTATTATTGTTTTTATTTCTGCTGTATTGGTTGTGATCTCTCCTCTTTCATTTAATTTTATTTATTTAAGTCCTTTCCTTTTTCTTTTTGATCAAACGGGCTAGTGGTTTATCAATTTTGTTAATTCTTTCAAAGAACCAGCTTCTGGTTTCATTGATTTGTTCTACTGTTTTTTGGTTTTGATAGCATTAATTTTCCTGCTCTAATCTTTATTTTCCTGTCTTCTGTTGGTTTGGGGTTTTATTTGCTGTTCTTTTTCCAGCTCCTTAAGGCCTCAGGTTAGGTTGTGTATCTGAGATCTTTCTTCCTTCTTTAGGAAGGCCTGGATTGCTACATACTTTCCTCTTATGACTACCTTTGCAGCGTCCCAGAGGTTCTGGGTTGTGGTATTATCATTTTCATTGATTTCTATATACTTTTAAATTTCCTCTTTAAACTGCTTGGTTAGCCCATTCATTCTTTGGTAGGATGTTCTTTAGTCTCCAAGTATTTGTTACCTTTCTGATTTTTTTCTTGTGGTTGATTTCGAGTTTCATAGCATTGTGGTCTGAAAATATGCACAGTATGATCTCATTCTTTTTGTACTTGTTGAGGGCTGATTTGTGTCCCAGTATATGGTCTATTCTGGAGAACATTCCATGTGCACTGGAGAAGAATGTATATTCTGTTGCTTTAGGATGAAATGTTCTGAATATATCTGTTGAGTCCATCTGGTCCAGTGTGTCATTCAAAGCCATTGTTTCCTTGTTGGTTTTTTGATTAGATGATCTGTCCATTGCTGTGAGTGGGGTGTTGAAGTCTCCTACCATTATGGTATTACTATTGATGCATTTCTTTATGTTTGTGATTAATGGATGTATATATTTGGGTGCTTCCACATTTGGTGCATAAATGTTTACAATTGTTAGGTCATCTTGGTGGATACACCCCTTGATTATGATATAATACCCCTCTTCATCTCTTTATACAGTCTTTATTTTAAAGTCTAGATTGTCTGATATAAGTATGTCTACTCTGGCTGTCTTTTGTTGACCATTAGCATGATAGATGGTTCTCCATCCCCTTATTTTCACTCTGAAGGTGTCTTGAGGTCTAAAGTGGGTCTCTTGTAAACAGCAGATAGATGGATCTTGTTTTCTTATCCATTTTGTTGCCCTATGTCTTTTGATTGGAGCATTGATCCATTGACATTTAGAGTGAGTACTGAAAGATATGAATTTATTGCCATTATGTTGTTTGTAGAGTTGGAGTTTCTGGTGGTGTTCTCTGGTCCTTTCTAATCTTTGTTGCTTTTGGTATATATATATATATATATATATATATATATATATATATATATTCATCTTTTCTCCCCTCAGAAAGTCCCCCTTAAAATTCTTGCAGGGCTGGTTTAGTGGTCACAAATTCCTGTAATTTTTTTTTTGTCTGGGAAACTATCTCTCCTTCTATTTTGAATGACAGCCTTGCTGGATAAAGAATTCTTGGCTGCATATTTTTCTGATTCAGCACACTGAATATATCCCACCACTCCTTTCTGGCCTGCCAAGTTTCTTTGGATAGGTCTGCTGTAAACCTGATCTGTCTTCCCTTGTAGGTTGGGGCTTTTTTTCCCCTTGCTGCTTTTATCATTCTCTCTTTGCCTGAGTATTTTGTGAATTTGACTATGATATGCCTTGTTGATGGTCGGTTTTTGTTGAATCTAACGGGGGTCCTCTGTGCTTCCTGGATTTTGATGTCTGTGTCTTTCCCCAGGTTAGGTAAGTTTTCCACTATGATTTGCTCACATAACCCTTCTACCCCTATCTCTCTCTCTTCCTTTTATGGGACCCCTATGATTCTGATGTTGTTCCTTTTAATGAGTCACTGATTTCTCTAATTCTTAAATCGTGCTCTTTTGCCTTAATCTCCCTCTTTTTTTTCTGCTTCGTTATTCTCTATAAGTTTGTCCTCTATATCGCTGATTCTCTGTTCTGTCGCATCCATCCTTACCGCTGCTGCATCCATCCGTGATTGCAGCTCAGTTATAGCATTTTTAATTTCATTCTGGCTATTTTTTACTTCTTTTATCTCTGCAGAAAGGGATTCTAATCTATTTTCGACTTCTGCTAGTATTCTTATTTTCATGATTCTGAATTCTGGTTCAGACATCTTGCTTGTATCTGTGTTGGTTAAATCCCTGGCTGTCATTTCTTTGTGCTCTTTCTTTTGGGGTGAAGTCATTCATGTTGTGATTTTGAAGGGTGAAAAGGAATTAATGAAGTAGAAAAATTGAAATTAAAAAATGTTTAAAATTAAAAGAATTAAAATTAAATATTAAAAACACACACACAAATCAAATAGATGATGCTAGATCTATTTGTGTGTTTGGTCTGGGTGTTGGAAGTGGTTTGACAGATTAGAGAAAAAAGGAGGGGAGAAAAAAAAGGAAATCGTTTGAGAATTTGAAAAAAATGAATATACTGAAGTAGACTAAAATGAGATGATGGGGGTAAAATGGAATTTGAAAAAATATACACAAAAGTAAAGAATATAGTAAAAAAAAATTAAAGAAAAATGTTTTTAAAGAAACTGAAAATAAAAATGAATTTTTTCTCTTTCTGTATTCAAGAAAAAGAAAAGAAGTGTAAAAGAGAAAAAGGGGGAAAAAAGGAAAAAGAAAGAAAATTGAATAGATGAACCTGCTAACAGATTGAAGTAGGACTGAAATTGCTTCGTTTTCCCCCCTAGAGGTCAGTCTGTGTAGCGCTTTATAGTCCAAAAACTAAGCCCATGGTGAGACCTGTGTTTTTGAGAGCAAGGTTGGCCCAGTTGGGTGGGGCTCAGTGTAACGGCTCTGTTCTCCACTAGATGGCGCTGCTAGCCTCCTGGGGTGGAGTGTTGCGGCACTCATAGGTGCGTATGCGCATGCGCGGGAGCAGTGAAAAATGGCACCACCTAGCCACCCAGTCTGTTCTCCCGAATCAGCAATTGTGCACCCATCCTCTGTCTTCAGCTCTTGTCCACTCCCCTCTTCTTCACTGTCCGTGACCAAGCTGCAGGCAGTAACTCTCTCCCGAGTTTTGTCTCAGATGTGGCTGTTTTCCCCAGCCCCTTGCTTCCGAAGGACTGGGGCTTTCACCCGTTCCACCCCTCTGTGGGCGGGTCTCATGGAGCAATGGCGGAATGAGCAATGGCCTAATGTCGTCTGCACTCAGGAATGCCTGCTGGACCCTGCTGTTGCTGGCACCCCAAGACTGCGGCCAGGTGCCAGCCCGTCCCAGCAAAAGTTCGCAAGACGGTGTCGCAGCAGCGTTTCAGGGATTATGGAAAATCACAACACACATCTGGCACAGGCTTCACCCTCAACGACCTTGCCCCAGCACCAGCGAATGTGGCTGCCTTCCAGGGTCTGCTGGGACCAGGTGGCTTCAACCGTCTCTACCAAATGGCCTTCCAGCAGTGGAACCGCTTTTCCCCGTGTGGCCTGAGAACAACCTCCCGGACCCACTCTGTTCCTGGGGATTCGCCCTTCCCGCCAGAGCACCGCCAGGTACCGAGCTGCGGAGTTGCAGCCTTTGCGCTCCCCTCGTTTACAGTCTTAATGGAATTTAAACCCTCTCCTTTCTCCTTTCTCCCTTTTTAGTTTAGTCCCTGCGGCTGTTTCCAACTTTCCACTTTCTCTCCAGCTGCTTTTGGGGAGGGGTGCTTTTCCCGTATTCTGCCCCCCTCCCCAGTCTCCATCCTCTCTCCGCCCCCAAAAGCGGTTCCCTACCTTTCGCGGCTTCTTGCTCCGCGCCGCGTACCTGCTCTCCGTGCCGCGTACCTGCTGAATTCTGTGGTTCAGGTTGTGCAGATTGTTGTGTTAATCCTCCAATCAGTTTTCTAGGTGTGTAGGATGGTTTATTGTTGGTCTGACTGTATTTCGTGGACGCGAGACACACAAAAAACTTCCATGCTGTTCCGCCATATTGGCTCCTCCCCTCCTCATCCACCTGTCTTTACTGAGCCTCTGATCCCGCCTTGGAATCCTCTTCATTATATTTAATGAGGATGCCTGCCTGTTTCATCCTTGACCTCTCCTTCTTACTCACGCACATCCTTTCCTTACCAGCCCTTTACTTTATATCCCTCTTTCCCACAGTCAAAGCAAACTAAAATACGTCTCAAAAAAGTAAATTTTTCTCTAATTTCAATTTTATTAAGTAAAAAAAAATCTGGTGTAGTTGGTGTTTTTTTTTTTAAGTTAAACATACTGTTAAATATAGAGACATGGTTCCCAAATATTTATTGAACATCTATTATGTGCTACTAACTGTGAGTGGTGCATGGCCTTCCCCTACTGAAGCTTGTGGATGGTACAATGGTTTTCCATGGTCTCACAGAGGGCCCAGGGGACAGGGAAGGGGTGGGAGAGTGGGGAATGCCAGCCCTAGACTTCTACATTAACCTCAGAAGCCCTGCTTTGATCACTTTCATTAGGACACTATTTTAAATGTCATCTTATGTATTTTTCTTTTCCTTAATTCTTTTTTATTATATACCCTTTCCAACATAAAAACTGGATCATGAGTCTGAGTCTTGGGCTCTAGGTAAGAGAAAACTCAAAAGATTATGGCATGAACAAAAGACCCAAAGTTTTATTTTTATTCTCAAATAGCCTCCTGAAATTCAAAGCTAAGGCAGGAGTATTGAAGACCAAAGTATTTTTAATTTGGAAGCATCTTGAAAGAAACAAGTACAGGCACACCTGGGTGGCTCAGTCCATTAAGCGTCTGACTCTCGATTTCAGCTCAGGTCACGACCTCACAATTCATGAGATCGAGCCTCACATCAGGCTCTGTGCTGACAATGAGGAGCCTATTTGAGATTCTCTGTCTCCCTCTCTCTCTCTGCCCCCCCCAACTTGCATTCTCGCTCTGTGTCTCTCAAAATAATAAATAAACTTTTAAAAAAAGTGCTTAAAAAACAAAGAAACAAGCATGTATAGATTCTGAAGATCAGCAGAATATGCCACTCCAAAATATGCCTCTATGGCACGAGGGTTATTCTGGCATTCCAGAATTTGTTTGAAGTTTATAGAAATTTCTCAATACCCTCATTGTCTAATTATGATCTTAAATTGTTTTATGCTCCAGAAATAACTGAAATTCCTTATAGAATAAACTTTTATCAGATTTTTAACCATGGCTATTTTTTGAAAGCCTTTTTGTCATTTACAGACAGTTATCGTTTTACTTTGATGCTTTTGTAAAAGTGCTTCATCTCCAGAGAGACTCATGGAAAAGATCTTGACAAGTACCCTAAAAGATAGATTGCTGATAATTTTAAGATCATCCCACTGAACTGGAACAAAGACTGGCCTTGAATCTCACTAGAAGGGACCATACACCAGAGCCCCCTCACCTCCAGACCACAGTCAAACATTGGGGTCTTGAACTTTGGGTCTATATCTCCAGACTCGTGGAACTGCACACCAGTGGGAGATCGAAAATTAAAACGGACAAGGGAGGTTCCTCCTCAGAAGCAGACATCATGCAGTGAGCAGCTGTCCTAGGATCACAGAGCAAGACCTTCATCAATATGAAATTTGTATTCCTTTTGTCGTTTCATTACTTGCTTTTCCTCTCTGTTAATGCACGGGGAAACAAGGTTCCTTAACTCTGGCAACTATCACTGGATCTACCAGAAAGGCCATAGTCACACAACGGAAGTCCCTAGGCTTTCTTGCTAAGGTGGTTTTAGATAATAGAACTGCTTTAGATGACTTACTGGCTGAACAAGGAGCTATGTGCCATAGCAAATACCTCCTGCTGTACCAGGATCAACACCTGTGGTATTGTTGCAAATGTGAGAAATTGACAAACAAGCCTGGCTAGAACAGGTTACATCCTTCAGGTACATTCTCTCATTTATTTGGTACCACCTGGTTTGGCTTGAAGGAGCCCTCGCAAAGGACCATATTCCAGTCTGTTGGCATCATCCTCATGATGGTCATCACCGCGTGCTCCCCGGTGTGCTGTGTTCTCTCCAAGGTCTTCAGTGTGTTCAGGGTCATCGGCAGTACATCGGATGGTCTCACTGAGCCTAGAGGAACAGAAACAAGATGAACAGCAAAAACAATTCTTCCAGGAACCTCACATCATAAGCCACACGTTTCACGAGAGACAAGAACAAAACCCTGATGGTGACTGAGAGTGGCACTGATACCAAATTTTTGCTCGATCTCTCCTGTGTGAGAGGATGACCAAAAAGGGGGAATTGTTAAATTAATTAAACAAGGAGGCCAGTAGACTGAGATAGTTCTAATACCTCACCCAAACCTGTGAATGCCTCAAGGTAGCCAACTGGTGTTTTCCCAAAAAAGGCAATCAATTACTTTAAGCTACAGCCCATCACATAATGTCCTTGCTTTGAACCCGTGTCTTCTCATAAACGTCCTTCCTCAGCTTCTGTCTGTGGAACACCTCCTAACCACTTCCGGCTCGGCACTGTCCAATTCAAATTCCTTTTTGTTCACAAAACTCTCAACATTTTTAATATGCCTCAGTTTATCTTTTAACGATGTTAAACACTTCTGTTTGTTTTTGCTTTGTAGATCTGTCTTTTATTACAGGGAGTCTCAGCCAACAGCTCAGAAGGGTAGAGAGAAAATTTTCCTCGCCTATAATTCCTACGACCAGAACCTAAAGAATTTTAAATCTAGATTTTACATCATGATGTCAGGGCCAGACACAGAGGAGACTTAAAAAACCAGACAAACAAACAAACAAACAACAAACCCTTCCCTGGGCTGGAGGGCGAGCTAGGAGGGAAAACAGGAGGAGAGCCTGGGCTGGAGACGTGACCGGCCCCACTGCTCCACCCGGGTTCACGTCCTCCATGCTGGGAAGGAGGAAGAATCTTAGAACAGTGAACTTGAGTGTGTGAAGCCCCCATGGGAAGCCCTGCTTCTGGCAAGCTGCCAGAGAGAGGGTACCGATGCTGGAGGAGGGGGTGGGCGTGGAGGGATCTCTCAGAGCCCTCTCGCGGTGCGCGCCCAGAGCCTGGAGGGTTCAGCAAGAGCCACTGCGTGCAGAAACAAGGTGCGTGAACCCCCAGGGTTGCGTGCGTACAGATTTCCTTCTGTGAATGTCATGCATAAGTCTCTTGGGTGGCGGTGAGGGCCCAAGGAAGGTGTCACTGTGGCCACGTCTCTTTCAGGAGGCCTGTAATGAGGGTAGCAGCCAAGCTGCTGAGCGGACATGAACCTAAAGTAAGGGGCTTGTGTTTGGGTCCTACATGGAATGTGCCGGCATCCCTAACCCAGGGATCATTCCACCAGCTCGAACCAGAGGAAAAGCCCCCGCTGTGAGGTTCTTGCATTCATTCTCTTTCTCTTCAGCCTTGGAAAGTTCTGTCAAGGAAGAAAAATTACCGAAAGAAAAACCTTGATACTTGTTTAAAGCTCACAGTTTGCAAACCACTTTCAAACTGATTATGTCATTTGGTTCTTTCCTACAAAGTCTCACCCCCTGTTTAGGGATTACTTGCCTCAGCTGTCAGACTCATATTTGCCAAAGGGCACACAGAAAGGAAAATTTAGCAATTTTTATGACAAGTCTAATTTATGTTCTTTCTGTCCCCAAATAGATTTGCTAAAGAGTCTCTGTTTTTTCACTGGTTGCCCTGGAGCGGGAGTTTGTAAACTGAATGTGCCTTAGGGCCCCCCGAACCCCCCTCCCCCACCTACCCCAGCTCCACAGTTGGGAGGGGTGAGACAGGGATTGGAGACAGGTGGCATTCCTGGCTGCACCTTCCTAGCTTTGTGTATTATTTTCCTCAGTGACAAGACATTTGAAGGAAGGATTCTTCAGGGGTGAGTTGGGGAGAAGGGCCAACTACCATTATAGGCAAACCGGAGAAAGAAGCAGGGTTGTACCTTATTCATTTTTGAATTCCCAGCCTCTAGTCCTTAGTAGATGCCCAAGTAATGTTTTTGGATAGAATATTTGGAGGTGGAGAGGGTGAACTTGACTATTGTTGAGGCATCGGGCAGGGGACAGTCTATGGAATGGAACTGAAAGTCAAATAAAAGCTTTGTGAGGTCAACAATTTTTTTTTAGTGCTTATTAGAGAGAGAGAGAGAGAGAGTACATGAGCAGGGGAGGGGCAGAGAGAGAGGAAGACAGAGGATCTGAAGCAGGCTCTGTGCTGACAGCAGACAGTCTGATGCGGGGCTCAAACTCACAAACCGCAAGATCATGACCTGAGCTGAAGTCGGACACTTAACCAGCTGAGCCATCCGGATGCCCCAAAGGTCAACAAGGTTTGAAAAATATTTGTAAAATTGGGTTAACCAGAACTCTGAAGATCAGATGGATTCATACTGTGATGCAAAATCATTTTTAAAGATTTTGCTACAGTTTGCTTGTTTATTTTATACCAAGAAAGGCTCATTTTCATGCCCAGAGGTAGAAGGAGTGGAGAACATTTATGTCAGGGAGGGAATTTGAAAGTCTGTTCTTTCCCTACCTCATCTGAATCCCTGAAGCAGCACTAACTGTGGCGAAACTGGGGGAGGACGGGATTAGTCTGAGGCTTTTGGAAGACTGGGATCTTTTATTCCCATAAGCCATCTATCGATAGAGCGGGTCGTGTTCCCTGAAGCCTGGAAGCAAGATCACTCACTCTCCAGGACACGGCCTTCTCCCTCACCATCGCCAATTCCTCCTGCCACTTTGGCATCAGGGATACCTGCTATGCCCCCAAGTACCCCATACTTGTGTGGCAGGGAAATAGCTGGCACAAGTGGGCAGATCACCTGCTTACTTGCTTTCAGACCCGTCCCCCGCTTTCCCTGTTCTGCTCAGACTGCTGGGGGCTGACCCCTGCAAACTAAGTCTCTGTGCCCACTTGCTTTCTGTTAGGTTGGGCTAGTGGGGGAGGGCATGGGTGGTAGAGGAGGAGAACTTTGTATACCCCTGCTCATCCTGCCTTACCCACATTTTCAGTGTTGTCTTAGTAGCTACATCTCTGGCAGTGACCACTTTTCTTGCCTGGACCCAGGTGTGCCCACACAGCCCCTGCCCTGGTTCTGCACCCCATCCCCTCCATGGCCTTGTCCCTGCAGCCACAGCCCTTGCCTGGCAGCCGAAACCATGGGGCTTCCAGGTAGCCCCTTGTGCAACACCTACTAGATGGTTCTAGCTTTGGTGCATGGGGTCTGAGAGCTCAGTCTCCTCCAGCCCTAGGAGTAGTAGTGCCTTCCTGCAGTTGTTAATCTCTGGGTTCCCTCCCCCTCCCCTGGTTTCAGCTCTTGTAACACCCTCCTAACTAGCCTGCTGTATTCAATTCCTTCTACTAAACTGAGCTTTGGATCATATGGGCACGGGGATCTGCTCTATTGACTGTACCCAGACTGACACACAAGGGTTAACCCAGTTCTTAGCTAATTTGTTCACATCTCTTTCTATTCTCTGACAAACGGTGTTTAAGTCCATCCTTCCTTCTCCTTAAACTGTAGGCACATGCTCATTAAACACCCACCTGTCTTGCAGTAATGACTGAACATCCTGGCAGGGGCTTTGCACTGGGCTTCCATTTCTCCAAGGGTTTACAGAAGGGAAGGCACCAAGGAAGACCTTCTTGAGTGAAGACTGGTTTAATTTACTTTCTTGGCATTTCTCAAATATTTGCTTAAGGGATCGAGAAGATTTAAACTGTATCTATTCTAGCCATTTAAAAACAGTTTGCTGTATTAAATGCATCAAAGCTCTGTCTCCCTCAGGAAGAAAGCAGAAGCAAAAAGAGATCCCAAATCAGAAAGTTTTGGCCTTCTATAGACAGATCATGAAGAGGTCAAAGTTTCAGCCAGGGGGTTGTTCTGGTGCAGCAGACCCTCCCCTCGCCCCCTCGCCCCCCTGCCCCACCCCCCGCCAGCCCCATGCCAGACTGCCCTCCCTTCTTCTAGCTAACCAAGTCTTGCTGCCTCACAATCACTTTGGTCCTGCAACTGGTCAGAAACAATGAATGTGCACTTTACTGGGGCTCTCCAAAGACAATTTTTATTTCAGCAAAGTTGTGCAAAAATCTCTTCCTCTGGCTTTTTTCCATTTGTACCTCGGCTCAGCTGCTCCAACCCAAGAATATGAACAGTCAAATGATCGCCACCAGCCAAGGGCTTGATCGCTAGGGACTGTGATACTTCTGAGGAGTTCTGTGTTTTGGAAAAATCTTTTTTATTTCATTGATATTATTATACATTGGATATGTGCCCAGAATTAAGGTCAGTCCTGGGGGAGCTGCTTTTAAAAGTCATCACTAAGAAGTGTGTTATCTTGTGCAGAAAACATGTTAAATCCTCAATACAGAACTTTATATGACTTCAGTAATAATAATAATCAGCAAAAACAGCAGAGTGCTGTAAGCAGAGTGAGGAAGGAAGGGTTCATTACACAGAACAGAGCTTGAAGGATCTGGAGGTAGGCCAGCAACATTTGTTTATTTTCAAATAGAGATTAAATGGATAGAGACATACCAACACCTGCACAGGGAAATCACATAGGAAACAAATTTGTATTAATCACAACTTTAGAGGTTAGAAGTGACAGAAACCATTCAAATCAGAGTGTCAAGGGACAGGGGAATCAGCACAGGTAACATCAGATTTATGCCTTCCCAGCTAAAGATGAGCCAAGATGAAGGAGAGGACCAAGGGGGTGGAAATTCGCTAGAACTCTGATTGGCTGGTTTTGGGTGACATATTCATCTCTCCAGCCAATCCCCGTGTCTGAGGATAAGATGAAGATTAGCTGCGTAGGAGTCATGTGTCCATGTAATTCGAAGCTCTGTCCAGCTGGAGGGTGGGGGCCGTATTCCTGGTAGCCTCCAGGCTGAAAAATTGGCAAAAGGGCAAACCCAAATATGTGGATGGAAATTACAGTCACTCTGAGAAAAAAGAAGGCAGAGCCAGCCTGGCTGGGACGCCCGTGGTATCCGTGGTGGTTTGTGAGGTGAGGCAGGGAACCCGTAAGCAGACATAGGCTCTGATAGCATTGCCCCTTCAGCGGCCGGCTTGGGTGGGAGCTGCCTCTGGAGGTGGCTTTCTGAATCCTTCAGCAGGTGGAGAGGTCACCCTGCACATGCGGATCACCTGTGGTGGTAACTGCAGGGGAATCTAGCCTCACGACAAAAGATTCGAGTTAGATTCTCTATGCTTCAGGCAGGAAATGGGTGGGAGGGGGAGGAGTGGAATGTCCCCTGCAGGATCCACTTGGGGACGTTGACACAGAGTCTTGCCAAACAGAGTTGCAGCTAGAACTGTGGAGGCCCAACAGATCTCGCATTTCTTCATCTCCACCCTCTTCTCCCCTCACCCTTCCGGCTAAAATTCTTGAAGGCAGGCCCACAGGCAGCCCCATCACTGCCTTCTGGGAGCAATTGTTCACTGAGAAGTTGTGGGTGCACAATCCATGCTGCCTCACCCAACCTGATGCCCTGAGAGAGGTACGAGGTGTTACCACGCAGAATCCGATACTGTCCGAGAGGCCCATCTTGTCCTATGGGACACCATCGCACCCACCTTCTCACTGTCTCTAGAACCGTGCTGGATCCTTCTGACTGTGACCTATTTCCTGTCAGAAGCTCTGCCAGACTCCTAGGCCTGCCTCCCTGACCACCGCTAGGAGTGTGCATCAGAATCACTCATGGAACTTAACAAATACTCCAGATCTACTGAGTTTGAATGGCTGGAGTGGAACCCCAGCAGTACGGATTTTGACGCTCCTCGCCAGGTGATTTTGATGAGCACCTTGACAGGAGCTAGTCGGCCACAGGTTAGCTTTACAGTTCCATGGATGCTAGAGAAGACATACCATCTATTTAATAAGGGCCTTGAGTCTAGATTCTATGAAGAATTCTTAAAAGCCAACAATAAGAAGACAAATCATACAACTTAAAAATAACTAAAGGATTTGAATAGATATTTCTCCGTGAAGACACAAATGGCAAATGAGCCCGTGAAAAGATACTCAACGCCGTTAGTCATTAGGGAAGGGCAAATCAAAACCATGATGAGATACCGCTTCACGCTCATTAAAATAAAAAAGACAGACAATAATAAGTGTTGACAAGGATGTGGAAAAACTGGAAACCATACATTGCTGATGGGCTTGTAAAATGCTGCAGTCAATGTGCTGATTCCTCAAAATGTTAAGAGTTACCATATCAGCCAAGCAGTGCCACTCCTACATGTCTACCCCAGCAAAATAAAGGATATGTCCCCACAAGAATGTGTTTGAAAATGCTCACGGCATTATTCATAATAGCCAAAGTGTAGGAACAACCCGAATATCCATCAAACTGAGGAATGGACAGACAAAATGTGGCGTATCCTCAAAACGGAACATTATCAGCAATAAAAAAGGAATAAAGTACTGCTACAACATTCCATAACATGGATGAGATGATAAAACATTATGCTAAAGTGAAAGAAGCCAGACACAAAAGTCCACATTATTGTATGGCTACCTTTTTGGGAAATATCCAGAATAGGTAAATACGTAATTGACAAAAAGTAGACTCATGGTCACCACAGAATAGGGTGTGAGTCCTAACGATCACCAGGGTTTGTTTGTTTTTTTAAAGGGTAGGGCTAAAAATGCTCTAAAATTCAGAAGTGGTGATGGCTGCATAACTTTATGAATATAGTAAGAGCCTCTGAATTATAAACTTTAAAGGGATGAATTTGATGGGATGTGAATTATATCTCAATAAAGCTGTTACAAAGAAAAAAAATAAGCAAGACTTTAAACTTCCGAAGTTATTTTAAGCCACTAAGTTTTGCAGTAATTATTTTGAGAAATAGATAGCTAATATAGCCCTGGCAACAATCAATCATTGGTTGAGGGATACCAGAGCAGATAACCTTCTGAGCATTGTGGCTCCTGTTCTGTCAAGGACAGTTCTTCCAGAAAGGGACAGCTGCTGTGAGCCAATAGTCACAGAAGCTGGAAGATGGGGGAAGTGGAGGGGACCTGGGCAGGGTGCCAATTGCATCCACTGTGGGTGTTGATTATAAACTAAAGAGGATTTTGACAGCTCTGTGTGTGCACACACACACTCACTACCATGGAAGTATTTTACATGCTGTTTGTGGGTACCATGTCCTTAGTTTGTGTGCCAGGAGGCACACGACTAAAATTGCATTCATGAAGAGTGTCAGCAGAAATGGAGCGGTGGGAAGCAGCAAGGTGATCTGGAGGCACTTTATTTATTACCAACTAGGTCCTGAAAGGTGCTTGCAAATATATAAAGTGCATACAGAGATGATCAATAATAACTAACTCTAGTGCTTTCCCCTCATTACTATTCAAGTCTGCTTCCCAGTGTGACACTTCATAAATCATTCCTGAGGGGAGGCACAGAGAAGAGTGGGCGGGGGGAAGGGACTCTACATTGTGGCTGACAATGCCTCAGTTGTCATTTCGGGTTCTGGGTGCTATCTCCACTGGATAGATCCGGAAAGTCACCAAGTGAGGGCAAACTGCCTTCTACCTATCCCACCCCTACTCCAACATACTCTGTCCCAGTCCCTGGGGGTAGAAGCAGGAGGCCCTGGGCATTTCACTGAGTCAAATGTTAAGTTAAAACACCCCAAAGTCTCAATTTCTGGGGGACCAGAGAAGGAAGCAATTACCAGGCTCCACTAGTGGGAACTGAAAAATGAAAAAGACAAAGCACTGTGTGTGTGTATGTGTGTGTGTGTGTGTGCAGAACATAGGACCTGGTCACTTGAGGCTCAGATGCCAATAACTCCTAATAAAAATGTGCTCACACTGGACAAAAGTGAACTCAAGCAGAATGCCCGTGCATTTGGCTGCTGGAACTTCAGTGATGCTCTACAGAGCCGCTCCCCACTCCCCACCACCACCATCATCATGGACTTAAAGACTGCCTGTTGGCTGGCTTGTAAAGATAACAACAACACTGGTATTGATGATGATGATGACAATGAGGTTGTTGATGAGCCTGTGGACCGGTTTTGGTGCTGTCTACTTTAGAGTTAAGAAGGACGCACTGGCAGGAAGTGTATTCAAGTGGCATCCAGCCACGGGCAATTGACTGATGACTGTTAGCTAGCTTCTATGCAATACTTATGACAACTATGAGGTCTTCGTTGTTGTCAATGATGGTGATGATGATAGAGAATAGGAGGTAGATCGGGGAAATTATCACCTGGCCTCCGGTAGCTAATGGACAGTAGTGAATAATGGTAATGGATACTTTTCCCCAGGCTTGACTGGGAATTGCTAGTATGAGCATGGAAAAAAGGAGATTGTAGCTCAGAAGAGAGAAAACAAGCACAGCCCACGTTCGAAGTATTGTGAAAAGTGTTGATGGAGAGGGGGACACTCTTGGACTTCATTGCTAGGTGAAGGGTTGCCCTCATCACCATGGACACTGTGGACTGGATAATTTCTTTTAAGTTTTTCTTTCTTTCTTCTTTTTTTTTTAAGTTTATTTATTTAAGCAATCTCTAAACCCAGCTTGGGCTCGAACTCATGACCCTAAGACCAAGAGTCACAGGCTCCTCCAAGGAAGCCAGCCAGGAGCATTCCTGGCACTGTAAGATGTTTAGCAGCATCCCTGGCCTTTGTCCACTTGACGCCAGTAACACCTCCAGCAGCTACAAGGAGAAATGTCTCCAGACACTGCCAAATATTGCCCGGTGCAGGTCACAATCACCCTTGGTTGAGAACCCTCAGGGGAAGGCAGACACTGCAAAGCAGTGTTGGTCCCAGCCTGACTTTCGTGGGTAGCTTGTACAGGAAGAGACTGTCCTTCTCTGGAGAAAATAACCATCAACAGGAGCAAGACCCATAAACATGACGTTAGGAGCAACAGCCACGGAAGTGCGTGATTTTGGAGAAGTCTCAGCACCTGTGGCCTGGGCCTGCACCCCACCCTGGCCCCTAGTCTGGGAGATGGCTTTGCATCTTGGGACCCTTTTGTTTGGACAGAATCTTTTTCAGGATGTCCTAAGGGAAACCTGGATTCCTCATGAGCAGCTCTGTCAAATCTTTTTGTGGCAGGTGAGTTACCTCTGTTCACAAAGGAAGCCCCGAGAGAACAGAGGCAAACGGGCAAATCCTCATGGTTGAGTCAGCATCCAAGCAGAAAACGGAATCCTGAGGTGTGGCCACTGTAGAAGCCTCCGCATTCCAGGAAATGCAGAATGTGATCGTGGGCTGTGAAGCCTTTAAGAAAGACGGCCCTCTGGTTTCCAAAGAAACAGGATCTAACTGAGAGATTCTGCCCTCATTATCCTCAGTGAAAGTCCTGTTGTGTCTGGAGAAAGTGGCCCGTGGTACTCTGCTAGATACTGACTCAGCAATGACTCAGTCTTCTTACCTCGAGACGGACTGGCAGGCACTGCCTCACTTGTTGGGTTTCAGAAGCAAACAGGTGGGTGTCTAGCTCAGACTCTTAGCAGAACAAATGACTCACTTACTTGAATGAATCCCACCCCCGTACCAGGGAGGTGATCTAGGGGTCCGGAGTGGAGAGCCAGCTTGGCTTTCCACAGGCTGTGTGTTCTTGAGGGACTGAAATCTGCTCCCAGCAAATGGCCGGCCTGGCTGGGGACTTTGGGGCAAGAGCTGGGTGGAGCAGTGGGCAGGGCCGGGCTGTTTCTAGGGGTGTCAGGGCGGTATCCCCTGGCCACGGGTAACTCCTCAGGGCACGAGGGGACTCTCTGAAGCATCTGATTCAAAGGGGGAAATAATCTAATGAGAACAGCCAGAGAGGAGAGCAGTAAAAGGAGGCAGAAGTGACTCACTGAAGCACCCATGTGAATGAAGTGAGAGCATTTGTCAGGCTCCGTTAGCCTCACCCAGTGAGCGAGTGGTCCAGGGCACCTCCTGAGGCCCAAGCCAGTGTAGACACCCGGTGAGTCCCTGAGACCCTGGAGCCACAGTATCCTCCTATGAAAAAGCAGGATAACAATGCGTCCTCCGTGGGGGCCTGTGAAAACACATGAAAGAACACGTAAGAAAATGCTTCATGGGTCTGAAGTGTGAGGTGAAAGGTGGCTCTTACTGGCCAAACTCCACATGCTGTATGAACAGCATGTGTATAATAAAGCATCTGCACTTCTGTGGGAGAAATAATGGGATTACTTTCACTCCATAGGAAAAATAATATGAGACAGCCTGAACCTCGGCCTTCAAACAGGTTGCAAACAGCCGTGGGCTCCCTGCCAGAGCAGGCAGGGTCTTCCCTGGGGGGCCAGGCCTGCAGGCCATTTGAGGCAGAGTTGCTCAGAACCACGCCCACCCTCCTCTAAAAGTAGAAAAGGTCCCTGTGGACTCTGGGGCAAATACCTAACGGACCTTGGAGGCTGGAACCCACAGTGGAAGGAAGTCACGCCCTCTCCACACACCAGTAGAGACAAAGGAGCTGGAAGTCCACATCCTTCTGTCCTTCCTGTTGGATCTGATCAATTCAAAAAGGCCTTGGCAATATTCTAGAAGCATACCTGTGGCAGATTATGTGACAAGATGGCTACAACAACTGTCCTAGCTGGCACAGTAAGTGGTCCTCTCCTCTCATCAAGGGCGTGACTCTGGAGCGTCTCTGAGATTCTGTGACCAAGTGAGGTGATGTTGCACACCTTCCAAGCTGAGGCCTTGTGGCTTCTGCTCTTGCTCCCTTGAGTGCCCTGACCACCACTTAAGGAAGCCCATGCTACAGCTCTTACTGAGAGAGCGTGTGGAGAGAGGCCTTGAGACCTGTACAAATCATGTCTTTTGTTTTCTATATTCTGATGCTTTGACATCTGGCTTGCTGACCCTGAGGGGGTTCCCTTCCCAGGGCCAGTCAGTTGTGAGAGTCAGTAAGCAACTCTCCCATGAGCGTGCCTTTCATACAGAAAACATACAGATTGGGCCCACACCCCAATCCCCTCCTTTATCTGGCTCTCATGCTCTGGGCCATTATCCACCTGACTGAATCATGCCAAACAAGTCGGGACAGTCCCTATGCCCCAGAGCCTACCGAAATTATTCCAACTTGCCAATTCTAAATCTGTTTGCCTTGCTTCACCCATTCGTTCCGATGGAAACCACAACAAAGGCCCTTGCCCACATTTCCCCTTCACTTCCTCTGCCTCCTGACTTGACCCTGATGCTTCCCTGTGTAGCCCTCTGTGGCCCAGCATGCCTTCTTCTCTGGGGATTTGTGAGTATAACAGACCATCTTTTCAGTGTCAATCATCTCCTGATCGCTTGCCCTCACCATGCTTGAGTAACAATAAAACCTATATTTTAGGACAATACTGCATGGAGAGAAAGGCCCAGATGACACAGCATCTCACCTGCTTGCATCCCCAGGCTGAACCCCCCCAGCTGAACACAGCCACACGCGTGAGCCCAGACAAGACCCACAGAAGAACCTCCCAGAGAACCAAATCATGAGGAATAATAAATTGTTGTTTTAGGTCAGTAAGTTTTGAGGTCATCCGTTAAGTCACAATAGCTAACCAAAGCACCCAGCACCTTATCACTTTGGTGTTTCAGTGTTTGTGGTCTGAGATTATTGATTTGGGTGCTTGACTGAGATTACTCTTCATGGCAAAGCCTGGTAGGTAGTTTCATAAATAAAATTCAAATTTCTTACTGACCTTTGCTTTATTGAAGAGCCGTTTACTTAGCCCCTTCCAAATGAGACAGATTATACCTTCTAGACTTACCCCTTTGGCAAAGGGTGGAGTGGCTCACCTCTGCCAAACATGAGCCTCAGTGATCCCACGTGCAACTGACACACACTAAGCCCATCCCCAGAAGAAGACGCAAGGCGCTCCGGGGGCTGCTGGCACACCCACCCACTCTGGGTGCTGTTTCTGAGACCGTGCACCTCCCTGAATGTATGTAAAGCACTGCCCTGTGCTGAATTGTCATCTCCCTGTGTGCCCATGTGCTCCACTCACCCAGGGGGCTCCCTCCCTCAGGATAGGGACAAGACTGCCTAGCAAAGTACCCATCATGTACTAGACATTCTAGAAATATTTTTGTGTAATCAGTTTCTGTAGGCTCCTGATTTTTCTTTGCTAGGCACCAGTTTGGGGCTCTGAAGACGGGCCCCCCACTGACCTGACAGTGGACAGGCTATTAAACAAAGTCACATCATGCCACTCCTCTGCCCAGACCTCCGCTGGCTCCTCACTTCGCTCAGATGCAGAGCCACCAAGGCAACCCCCTCACGGTGCCTCTCCCCGCCGCTCTCCTACCACACTCCCAACCCCCCTTGCCTCTCCCTGCTGCCTGAGCTTCTGCATTACCATTTCTTCTGCCTGGGACTCATTTACTTCAGGTATCCACACGGTTTACTCCCTTGAGTGTTTGCTCAAATGTCAACTGCCAGGGTGTGCCCCCACCCCCACTTCAGCCCTACCCTGTCTCGTTTCCATCCTTTGTCTTCCTCCATCACCATCTGGAAGACCATAGATGTAATTGTCTGTCGATTGTTAACCTCCCCCATATTACATAAGGGTCCGACAGGGCAGCGATCCAGGGGTATTCACTGGGTGCCTCGCACAGTGCATGCAACAGGTGTTCAGTTAATATGAAAAGACTGAATAAATGCAAGGGACACAGAGCTCCTGTGACCTGTGTTCACAGGCTTTATCTTGGTGTGGCTGCCCGTGACCACTCTGCAAACAGCCTTCTCTGTCTCACATGGAAGTGGCAGCCTCAGGTGTCACTCACACCCTTCTTGCAGCAAGATCAGCACCTCCTGTGCATCCTGGACAGAGCCCCCAGCCACAGTGCATTCACAGAGAGGGGTCTCTAAAGACTGTGGTAAGATTGGAAAGAGGGTTTCCATGGTACATCATTTGGCCACACTTTTTAAAATCTCCCTTTAAATATCTTTGTTCTTTCCCCAAAGTTTCTTTCTAGACAACCCCCTACTTATTTATCCAGGTCCCTTCCAGGGAGCCTCATATGCCCCCCTACACTCAGTAGGTGTCACCCCATGCACCCCACACCCTGGGCTTCTCCCAAGAGCAGTACTATGCTTTCTGTGTGTCTGCCTCCCACATTGGCTTATAGGCAGCTGAGAGGCAGGGACAGTATCCCCAGGGCCCAGTGCCATCCCGGCACCTGTAATAAATCCATTCACATGTAATAAATGCTCACTGGGCAGATGAATGAATACATGAACAGATGAAGCAGGAGAAATACTTTGGAATCTATAAAGTACACTGATGGAAATGATTAGGAGAAAGGACTTCAGGGTTCTGAAATTCGCCCCCAGAGCCCAGAGCGCTGTCTGGCATCCAGTGCTAATAGGTGTCCGTTAGACAAAGCTTTCCAAGGAAAGACATTCCATGGCTTCTTCTCTTCCTCTTTCTTGGTGCAAACCCTGTTGATTCAGACACCAAATTAACAACCAGAGGGGAAAACAAATTGCATCCCCAGGGCTTGGTCTACACTGTTGTCCTGAAGCTAAGGTTCCACGTGGAGTACAGTTGAGGTCACCTCCCTGCTCCACTCTTGGAACCCTCTCTTTCCCCCAAAAGGCAGGGCCAGGGGCCTCAATCCATTTGCAAAAAAAAAAAAAAAAAAAAAAAAAAAAAAAAAAAATTCTAATGAGATACATAAAATCCTAAACAGATAACCAAGAAGCTAAGTGAAGAGGTTTGCTTTTACCTGTAACATTTTGAAATTTACCAAAGGGTTTGAAAAAAAATTGTACTGGTACCAAAGAAATAGGAGGGGTGGCCCTAAAGGGGCAATTCAGCAGAATGCATCTCTTGGAATGACTGTAATTATATTGTCTGCCTACTCTCCAGGCCAGTGACAGTGTGTGCTTAGCGAGCTGTTCCCTGGTGTGCAGGACCCGCGTTCCTCTTTCTCTGGATTTGCAGCTGCATTGCAGGGGCAGCTTAAAATAACCCAAATCCAGGCCAGGCTGCATGCGGATGTGGAAGTCGGACCTTTTGGGCTACAGAGCCTGAGGCAGGACCACCCGGAGTCTGCAGCCATTATGGCATATATCCTTTGAGGGGATGCTAATGAACAGAAGCCTCCAGAGGATGGGGATGGCCAGAGAACGCAGCCTGTCCCCATCCGTCGGCATTTTCTCCTGGAAAATGTATCCACAGGACAAGTGTCGGAAGTTTCTGAAAATAACATTGCCTCACGTGTTCTGAAGATGACAAAATCACTGCAGCATGTTGTCATTAGGTGGGCCTGCGGTGATGAAGCCGCGTGGCTGGGCTTTGGGTGCGTTTGGGAGGACCAAGACAGGAAGGGGACGCCGGAGGCTGTCAGCCTGCTCCTGGGCTGCAAACACTGAGAGGCCCTGACAGGCAAAACTGACATCTGCCAGGGAACAAGTGGCTGCCATCAAGCCCTCCTCTGCTCAGCTCTCTGCAGGGTTGGAGATGTTTCCAGATGTCCTTGTGTTTTAACACAGTCTCTTCTTAACACACACCAGGAAGAAAGCAAGCCCGGGGTACAAGCTGCAAGGATTACCCACTTGATTGCCAAGGTCAGCTTATCCCGGGGACAACAGTGACCACTTCGATGGGGGTTCTGGGCCAGCATGAGTAGTATCATGTACCCCATCAGGTAAAGCTTCATGTAATCCCCATAAAATTCTCTGAGGTGGGTCACAGTAAGCCCATGTAATGGACAGGAATGGAGGAATGAAGCATCTAGGGCCCATCCCAAGGCAGAGGACACCTAGAGAGAGGAGAGATACAAGTGGCTCCCATCTGACAGTAAGGGCCTGGTGGGAAATGCTCCTTGGGAACACAGGCTGACTTCTGGATTCCCCACTTAGCCCCCTGCCACCAGGTGAAGAAGGGCCGGAGACGTGAGTTCAACCATTGACCCTGCCACCGCAGGCAAGTTACGTGATCTCCCTGGATGGCAGTGTCCTCGTCCACAAGGTGGGAACATGCTTCCTTGCAGCCACAGTGATGGTCAACAGAAACTACTCGACCACTCATAAGCGTTCCATAAATGTGTGAGAGGGAAGTTAGGTAGTGAAAAGTGGTATTCAAGCAACTTCTTAATGCCATACATGCCTCCAGGATTGAGGAAATCAGATGAGCTAGACCCTGTTCCTAAGGAAGCAGTTCTAGTGACCCAATCATACCACTTGAGAGCTGGCCAAATCGTGCATTAGCTTAGAGACCCTGGGTCCCGAGAGTGCTGCCCACAGAATGGCCGTCATGCCATTGGGGCCCCAGCCCACATCTACTGAATCAGAATCTGATTTTAGCAAGAGCCCAGGTGAACCAGTGCATGTTGGAGTCTGAGACACACTGTGAGGCCAGCGCTTGGACTCTGGATTTGAATCCTGTTTGGACCACTTTGTGGCTATGACTTCAGCCTGTGACTTAATGACCTTATTAGGGATAGATCCAAGTCTTGTGTGGCCTAAAGGTTATGTGGTTGGGTACGTTCTCTTTAAGGAAAAGGACTCGGGGTGCCTGCGTGGCTCAGTAGGTTAGGGGTCTGATTCCTGATCTCAGCTCAGGACTTGATCTCAAGGTCATGAGTTCAAGCCCCACACTGGGCTCCATGCTGAGCATGAAGCCTACTTAAAAATAATAGTAATAATAAAGTGTGAATTAAACATTTTTTAAAAAAAGAAGGGCTGTAAAATTACAAACAAAAAATTAGGTACGAAAGTGACAATTTAGAATGCAAACAGATTACAAATATTAGAGAGTTGACACAAGAATAGCCATTTGTGTTAAATGCCACAAACACCAACAATCCAGAACAATCCAGAAAAATAAATTAACACCCTTGTGTAATACCTTCATTCTCTATTTGAGGGTTCTGATTGCCTCTTCATATGACAATGTTATAAAAGATAATTCAGTCTTTCCTCCAGTATGGTTGATGGGAATGTTTTCATCATTTACAGTTGTTTATAATTGTATAGACCGCACTATCAAGTATATTCCTGACAGGAGAGACCTTCTATCGATGAGAATAAGCTTCCCTGCTAGCAAGTTTTGGGAGAACTCTCCACAGAGTAGCTTTGAGCGTCCAGACCTGTGCCTCTGCCAATATCCATATGCCTCCATATATACTGCAACCCTCGTACCGCCATGACACTGGGTGAGTCAGAAAGTTGGACAGGAGAGTCGTCCTTGGAGCCATCTACACAAGGAGCTGGCTTGAACCATACACAGAAGTGACTGCACATCACATAAACTTATCTTACTCTGCTCGAAGTCAGCGTATGCTGTACTTGACATCCCTCACCCCAAAACTTACTGTGATCATCCAATGTCACCTGACACAAGAAACATGTGCTAGAGGGGACATCACGTGGAAAGAGAGACCGGCCCCAACCATTTGCAACTGAAATAACTTGCTTTGCAAAACTTACAAAACACACGACCGTGAGAACATGATGAGGGACCCCTACCCGGGCCGGCAGGGGCCTGTGCACCAGCGGGGCCTTGAAGCTGAAGCTGCATTGGCTCGTAGTGAACGGTCCCTGGAGTCTCCAATACAGCAGTATTTTACACGTGGCTGCGTGAGAAATGGGCAGAAGAGACACAGAAAGCCTTTCTTCGTACATAGCATGGTGACTAACATGTTTAACACTCATTTAGTGATCTCTATTTTCAACCAGTTCTTCCCTTGTTGGAAAACCCTTTTTCTTCTAAGCTGCATTTCAGGTTAGAGAAAAAAGTCACACGGAGCCAGGCTCTGACTTGTGTTTGGCACTTGTGGCCTTCATTGCAGGAACGAGGGCAGCCCCTCATCCCAGGGTGTATCTCCCAGGCAGGGCCTGGCTCCCTGGACAACATTCAGCCAAGAGTCCCTCAGGGTCACCTCAGGCCAGTTACCCAGGGAATCCTTAAATCTGAGCATTTAAGGGGCGCCTGGGTGGCTCAGTCGGTTAAGCGTCTGACTCTTGGCTTGGTCTCACAGCTTCGAGAATGGTAGCGCGGGGCCTGCTTGGATTCTCTCTCTCTCTCTCTCTCTCTCTGCCCCTCCCCCACTCACACTGTCTCCATCTCTCTCAAAATAATAAACTTTAAAAACAGGTAGATAAATAAATTTGAGCATTTAAGTCACCCACATGAAATTTCTCCTTCGCCTCGGTGATTTGCTTCTCAAGATCATATCAAACATACTCTGTCCACTCCAATTAGCTTCAGCAAGCATTGATTGACCATTCATACCCTCCTCCCCTGTCTTCATTCATCTGCCCTCCAAGCATTGGCATGCAGCATTCTCCCTTTATCCTCAGGTTCCAGAACACTGACTGATGTTCCCAAAGTGATCTGTAGAGTGATTTAAACGCAGGCCTGTGTCCAAATCCAGTGCTTGGTCCACTCCACTGCCTAGAGGAGCACCATCAAGCCCCCCACTCAACACTCACTGTGGGCGAGGCTCTGTTTCCCTCCTACTGGCCAGGCCAAGACTCTTCTTACAAGGAGGATGTGGTTTATGGGTCACAGCCCACGCACCTCCCAGCCCCACATTACACCTGTTTGTTTTGTAACATACCCCTGAAAGGGACAAATATCACAATGGAGCTCGGCAGAGCAATCTTTCCTTCCATTTCTAAAAGGCTTTCCAACAGATCAGCAACATCCGTGGGCGTGGTCTTTCTAAACAAAAGGGGACAAGCCAGTGGGGATGTGACCCTGCAGGATAGAAGGGCAAGGTTAGCTAAGCCCAGGTGTGAGGGTGTGAGGGGTGCCCAGACAGTCCTGCTTACCCCAGAGAGGATGCTCAGGGGGAGGGAAGAGAGGGAGACACTGGAACAAGATCGGGTCAACAGCAAAGACAGAAGAGCCCAAAGTTCCTGGATCTGCAATCTGCCACCTCCACACTGCCCGGGTCCCAGGTACTTTCACACCTGAGCCACTCCAGCTGGCTATTTCCTAGGGGTTGAGCCGTGCCTCCCGGAGTCCTGCAATTTATGGACAACGGGCCCTCAGGGCTGTGCAGAAGAGCCCTGGGGTCACAGCAATTCTGTGATTTATGAAGTGTGTGTGCAAGTACTTACCACCTGGGAGTCCATTTTCCCGAACTGTAAAGTGTGCGAGGATTAAATGAGATTCACAAATGTGTCTGACTTGCATCAGGTGCCCAGTAAATCACAGTATTATCACCGTCCTGTCTTGACCCCTGGTCCCTTTGCCCGTGGGGCACTCCAAACTCGCATGTCCCAAACAGCAGACTTGGTGTCCTCAAAGATTGTCAACGTTCTCTCTTCCCACCCCCAGATCTTTGAGTGATTCATTCCTGGTTACGGAAGAATTAACCCCACTGTACTCTGCCTCGTTCACCTCTGCCCCAGAAATTTGCTCCGTCAGTTTTACTCCCTTTTTCATATCTGTCCTCTGAGCCCCGAGATAGTGATGTCTCTCCATCCTGGAAATACCTTCCTCCTCCCTGCCACCCTCACATGATGTTCCCTTTTGCTTCCTTTTTGCCATCACGCTTCTTGAAGTGATGAGCTGCGTTTCTTGTAGCTGGCAGCCTCCACTACCTTCTATTGCCAATTCTAGCCATGCCTCTGGGGTCAACCTCTCCTCCTGCCACCACAGCCCCCCAGATGTGCCCCTCCGGGTACCCGGAACCTTGGTGAAAGCCCCTCGGTCCTCTTCTTTCTCAAGTCCTTTACAACAATTAATGCTGCTGATGTTTCCCTCCTTAAAAAATCTCTCTCCATGTCTGGATATTTTAGAAACGCATACTGCAGTATGGAGGGGTAGAAAGACACAGTGTCTGGGATTTGCTTTAAACTACTTCAGCAAATTGGGGCACCTGGGTGGCTCAGTCAGTTGAGCATCTGACTCTTGGTTTCAGCCCAGGTCATGATCTCTCAGTTTCGTGAGTTCGAGCCCCCATCGGGCTCGCTGTCCCTCCTCCACTTGCACTGTCTCTGTCTCTCTCAAAATAAATAAATAAACTTAAAAAAATGTTAAGCTACTTCAGCAACTCAAAAAAGGAAAGAAGAGGGGCGCCTGGGTGGCTTGGTCGGTTGGGCGTCCGACTTCAGCTCAGGTCATGATCTCACGGTCCGTGAGTTCGAGCCCCGCGTCGGGCTCTGTGCTGACAGCTCAGAGCCTGGAGCCTGCTTCCGATTCTGTGTCTCCCTCTCTCTCTGACCCTCCCCCATTCATGCTCTGTCTCTCTCTGTCTCAAAAATAAATAAACGTTAAAAAAAAAAATTAAAAAAAAAAAAAAGGAAAGAAGAGGGGGAAGAGAAGAAGCAATCTTGGCAAAATCTTGAAAATTATTTAATTCAAGGAGAGGTTAAGGGCAGGTGTATGGAGACTCACTGCATTCTTCTCTGTGTTTCTATATACTGAGCTGGAAAAAAAATGTGTTTTTCCTGGACCTCCTCATCAATCATCCCTCCTGGCTGTTTTCCTTCTCTGAGTCCCCTTCTGAGACCTATCTCTGCTTTACCACCACATCCTCCCTTAAAAATAAGTGATTCCCAAGGCATTTGCTCCCATCGGTGTAGCGAATCAAGGCGCAGAGCCTGGGCAAGTGCATCTATCCCGCAGCTCAACCCGAGCTTTTGGTAAAGATGACCCCTCCTCTGTCTGCAGCTTTGGGCCTGGCCTCTCTCCAAACTCCAGACACCCATGTATTTTTTTTTAATTTATTCATATTTTTGGGTGCCTGGGTGGCTCAGTCAGTTAAACATTCAACTTCGGCTCAGGTCATGATCTCATGGTTCGTGAGTTCGAGTCCCACGATCGGGCTCTCTGTTCTCAGTGCAGAGCCTACTTTGGATCCTCTGCACCCCCCCCCCCCTCTGTCCCTCTTCTATTCTTGCTCTCAAAAATAAACATCTGGAAAAAAATTATTCATATTTTAAATATGTATAAGTAGAATAATAAAACCAATGTACTCACAACCAGATTTGACCAGTGCTGACATTTTTGCTTCATAGTTTTAGAAAGAACATGTTACAAATATAGCTGAAGAGCCTAAATACCTCTCAGACTCTTCCAGACCCCTTCCTCTTCCTTCTTTCCTCAGGGGAAACCGCTGTTCTGAACTCAGCATGTATTTCCACACCATGTTTATACTTGGACTACAAAAGCCTGTGTCTACCACAATATATGGAACTATTTTCTTTTAGAAATTTACACAAAGCAATTTCACTTTATTTTTCCACCTGCAACTTTTTTCCCCGAACATTGTGCTTTTGAGATTTCTCCATATTGATACCTGCAGACTCAGCTCATTCCTCTTGCTGTATGACACATGCCACAGGTCGTCTACCCTTTTCCCTCTTGACGGACACCTTGGCTGTTCCCTGTACAAACAATGCCGTAATGACTGTCTCCCTGCGCACACATTCGTGAGCATCTACACAATAGATCGTCTCCCGGAGGCCCTCAACCCTTTGCTGTGCTGGTTTGCTTTCTGTTTCGCCCACTTGACCCCAAGCAGAATACATTCATTTCATCTCTCTGCTATTATCACATCATACCTAACTCATAGTGGATTAACATGAGGGAGGAAGGGAAGGAGGGAAGGAAGTCATAGAACTTCCCACCACCAAGGTCAAGATCAGAGGACTTAGGCAGCCAGGGGCATTATTTCATGGAATTTCAGGTATGAAGTCGGTAGTGAGGAGTCCAAGAGGCATTGTAATAGTGATTTATATGCCTAGGATCAAACAGCATACTCTCAGCATGCTTTCTACTTCTCAGTAGAAAAAAATGAGAGCCACTGCTTGTACTTTGTGGTACTTAGGCTTCTGATAAAAGCCGGGTATAGTTAGAGTCTTTCGTGCAGTTTTTCAGATGAAGAACAACTGCATTGTCTTCAGCCAGCCAAGTGTAGACAGATAAAGGACAAGATTTCATGGTAATTCAGCAAATGTGCACGTAACTTCTGTGCCAGGCACAGCTCAGGTGAACTCTGAGGGCGGTCTGGACTAAGGCCTCAGGATGAGAAGGGGGTCACTGTGAGAGTCACTGGAGCTATAATTATTGACTGGCTGGCAGGTGGGGGTGGGTGGCACCCAGGATGGACTTGGTCTCGGGCTTCTTCAGAGCTCTGCTGGGTGGTGGGGTCACTCACTAACCTCCTACAGGTACAGGTTGTCTCCTGGACAGGTAAGGCCTGGAACATCAGACCCACAAGAGGTCTGGGCAGCCAGGGCAGGGACAGGACTGGCCCCAGGGGAGATCTTCGAACACTGTGCACAAGGGGAAGCCAGGGACAGGTCTGAGGACCTCAGAGCAGATGGAGCTAAAGAAGGATTAGTCCCTCCATGAGACTGGACTCAGGACCACACACTGGGGCAGCCATGCTGTCAGACCAGGGGCAGGGGAAGCCCTTTGAAGGAAGAGAGGGCAGAAGCAGACACAGGGGAAATGCAGGACAGGAGGCAAGGAGAGAGGACAGGTCCCAAGGGCCTCATTTGTCTGCTCCATGTACCCCCATCTTGGTTACAGCTGGGGTTAGGCAAAAACCATGAAGCCTGCCTTTCTCCATCTCTGACCACAATGAGGCAGTGTCCTGCCTGCTGCTCTCAGGTGGCGTCCTGGCTGCAGTCCCCTCCCCACACAGCGGCTGGATTGGTCTTTTTAAAAGAAAAATGAGGGGCGCCTGGGTGGCTCAGTCGGTTAAGCGTCCGACTTCAGCTCAGGTCACGATCTCGCGGTCCGTGGGTTCGAGCCCCGCGTCGGGCTCTGGGCTGATGGCTCAGAGCCTGGAGCCTGCTTCCGATTCTGTGTCTCCCTCTCTCTCTGCCCCTCCCCCGTTCATGCTCTCTCTCTGTCTCAAAAATAAATAAACGTTAAAAAAAAAAATTAAAAGAAAAATGAAATCACGTCACTCCTCTCCTCCAAACCCTCTGATGTCTTCCATCAGCCTTGGAATGAAAGGCCAGCTTCTTGCTCTGGAGAGCATGCCCCTTTGAGATCTGGCCCCACCCTTCCAACCATGCTCCCTCTTACTCTCTGGCACTTTCCGGGGACCCTCCCAGCTGGGTCCCCTAAGTCCTTCACACTCAAAGGGCTGCATCTTTCTACTGACTCCTTTGCAGGGACACCTCTCCTGCTGCCCAGCTAAAATACCCCGTCCCCACCCCTCAGCACCATCACCTCGACCCCACTGTCCTGCTACAGTGTCTCTGCAGCACTTTGCACTAGCAGAGATGATATTATCTGTTTGTTTATTGCTCTCTTTCTCTGTCGCAACAGAATTTCAGCTTCTGAAGGGCATGGGCCTTGTCTGTTTCATACCCCTGCTGTAGCCCCAACGCCCACAATTGGGATAGGTGCCTAGTCAGTATTTGTTGTATGAAGGAATGGGTTCCAGGTGGCCTTCAGATTCCCAGCCCCAAATATTCCTGGGGCTCGACTGCGTTCCCTCAACACCCCTACATCCCGATTATAAATCCCCCCACGGCTTGAACTTGCTCGGTTTGGCTTCTGATATGTGTAGTTCACAGTTCCAGTAAGCCTCGAGGAGCCGGGCAGAGAGGAAGCTGTCTGGAGTGTCCATCCTGTTCGACATTCAGATATTTGACCTGAGGACCGAGAAGTGGCCACAGATAGTCAGGCTGTCAAGTATGTGTGGCCACTGTGAGCACTAAAGGCTTATATCAGGGGATGGGGGGGGCAAGCCTGGGTTTCTCCTTCAATACCTGTTGTGGAGTAGGCATTCAGGTTTCTAGCAGTTTCCTCTCTGTCCATAAACGTGGGTCTGCCGGGTAATTGCTTTTGCAACTGCCAATTCCACCTGGCTAGAAATTACACGTCAGTCATTCCACACAGGAATCCAGGAGCCTTAAGGGACCCTCTGTTCCTGAGCCTGGCAGGCTAGCTCCTCAGTCCTCAGTGTCTAAGTTCCCAGCAGTGCCCGGCAGTCCACTTCCAGGCTGCGTGTGGGCGAGGGGATCCTCTGAGGCTTGGCTGTCCTGGGGCTGTCCCTCTCTACGACACGCCAGGTGGCCTCTGCCTCGAAAGTGCCATCACAAGCCCACCTGACTGCCAGGCAGCACCTGTCTTCTGCTAGCCCCGGCCACGAGGGGAGCTCTGAGCAGCCCGCAGCCACTGCAGCAAAACGCAGCCTGGAGGGGGATGGGCTGCTCTACTTTTGAGCCATCAGAACTGAAGGGGTTCAAGCATTTTCTCCCACATATATGCTCCCTCCTCTTCCCTCTCTCCAACTCAGCCAGGAGGGGCAGCCTGAGGGGCGGGGGCAGAGTCCAATGCATTTTCTCCGAATTCAACCGAAGGTGAGCCTTCTCCTGGTTCACACGTCCATGCCATCATCCCTCCCTCTGACCAGTGTGGGGGGTTGTGGCGTGTGTGTGTGTGTGTGTGTGTGTGTGTGTCGGGAAAGGTGCGCAAGTTGAGCCTGATGTGTAGTCTTCCCATTAACTCATCTGGGTTGGGCCATTTTGAAATATAAAAGCAAGACTTCTGACGTCGTTCTCCCGGTCCTCCCTCCCACCTCTCTCCGGGCAACACTGGCCTCTATGCAGGAGAGGTCATGGGGTGGAGACAAATGGGCTGGGGAGAGGTGGACAACTCTTCATTCACAGACCACCCCTTAGAGTTACTACCTGAAATACTTCCACAGTTACTGCATCAGGAGAACCTCTGCCTGTGCCCTATTCTTTTTTAGACAGACACACGAGAGTTTCCGAGAGCTCCATTAAGGAGTCTCCATGAAGGAGTCCTGTTTATACACCAGGGTTTTCCAAACTCACCTGGCTTCCGGAGATTCTTTGGAGAAGCTTGAGCGGGCCCGGGGGGCAGGCTTAGGCTGTGACTGCTGGCACTGGTTGGCTCAGGGGACTTCGGTGACCTTAGTGGGGTGGCTTTGTTTCCTATGGCTGCTGAAAGAAATTATCACAAACTTAGCAGCTCAAATTTATTATCTTGCAGTTCTGGAGGTCAGAAGTCCAAAATGGGTGTTATGGGCTAAGATCAAGACATCGGCAGGGGTGTTTTCTTCTGGAAGCTCAAGGGAAGAGTCCATTTCCCTGCCTTTCCCAGCTTCTTGAAGCCACCTTCATTCCTTGGTTGGAGCCCCCATCCTCCGGCTTCGAGCACAACACCCCAACCCCTGCTTCTGTCCTCCCATGTCCTTCTCTGACCCTGACCTTCCTGTGTCACACTTGTGAGGACCCTCATGAGGATACTGGCCCAGCTGGGTAATCCGGGACCCTCTCCTCGCCTCAAGATCTTTCACTCCATCACGCCCGCAAAGTCCCATTCACAGGGTTGGAAGACGAGGGTGTGCACATCAGTGGGGACCACTGTTCTGTCAACCAGAGTGTGTGGTGCTGGAGGGATGAAGTGGGCTGTTTGAAGCCTTGACTAGATTCAGGTGGTGGCATGTTACCTCATGTGGAGCCGACTGGGTGGGCTTCTTGGACAAGCCTCTTTGTTGGCAAGTTCAGACAGGGCCTTGGGAATTCAACACTGCAGCCCACCTATGCCAGCAGGGATAGAGGGACAAACTTTTGACAAACCCGCCCTGGTTTTAGACTCCGAGATCTGGGCTGTGACTCGGGCCTCCTTACCTCTTATAGAGGCCCTGCTTCCAAGCTATTTGATGAAGTGTCTCAAGAAATCAGATACAAATGGGCCAATGAGGAGCTGGCTTTGTGGACCTGACATGGCCTCAGCGTCCCGGGTCATGACGAGCCGGGGAAGCAGTGGAACCGGTGACTTGTTAATGTCAGGAGAAACAAAAACAGAATCAGCTGTGCCAGATCCACACTGAGGTTTGGGAAAGGCATCAGCCAGAGTACCTCATCTCTGGGGTCCACGCGAGCAGCTCCCCAGGGGGGGCGCTTCTTGAAAGTGGGCTTGCCCTGTGACTGAGGTTGAGGACTGAGGACCAGGACTTGAAAGAATCCTGTGACACAAACAACTCCAAAGCTGCCTGTTAAAAAAGAAAATAACAGCAAAAAAAGAAAAGAAAAAAAAGAAAGATAAAAAAGGAGGATGGAAAGAAGGGAGGGAGGGAGAGAGGGGAGGGGGGAGTAAAAGAAAGAAAAGGAAAAGAGGGGGGAGGGGAAGGGCAGAAGGAGAGGGGATGAAAAGCCCCTCCAACCACCCCCCACCCCCCCCCCCCCACCAACCTTTCCCCCAGGCCCTCAGCCCATCCTCCTGCAGAGCTGAGAAGCCAGGAGGCTCTTCAGCTTTCATGGCAGGTGTATCTCCTTCCACAGGTGCACTCTAGCCCGAATGTATCCAGTTGAACCATATTTCTGCATGTGTATCTGTTTTGTTCCTGCTTTGGGAAGAAGCATCCTTTGAATTTCATGAATGAGAGAACATCAGTCCCACTCCAGGCTCAGGGGTAGGTAGGGAAGAGGAGGAACTTCCTATCTAGCTGAGTCTGGAAATCACACCTTCCTCAGCCTCTGACCCTATATGAACAAGTCTGTTGTGTCCCCTGCCTTTCAGCGCCCACGCCCTGGGCCACCCGGGGCGACCATCCGGAGATTGGAGCCAAGATGCCGTTGGACTCTCTTTCCCCAACTGTTGCCTTCCTTATCAGTTCTTGGGAGAGGAGGCAGGCTGTTGAGGGTCATCACCATCCTGTGAGAGGATTTCTGCCCATTAGGGCCGTGTGTGTGTATGTGTGTGTGTGTGTGTGTGTGTGTGTGTGTGTGTGTGTGTACACTGGGGAGGCAAGAGGAGGAGGAAGGAAGGAGTCATTTGCATTGACTGTCCTTCAAGTGGACAGGACAACAATGAGAACTGATGGTGAAAACCACATATATACTAAACATTACCTAAAAATGGGTAGAGCCTTAAATGGAAAACAAAGCTGTCACCCTGAGGTGTCTAGTATTTTTCACACTTTAGTGGACACCCCACTAGAACCAAACTTAAGTATCCCTAAAGTCAGGGACTGGCAGTATAAGCTTCTTTTAGAATCCCCAAAGTAATAAATTCCAAGATTTAGCTGGATTCTAAGCTCATATGGATTTTAGCTTTAATTCTGACCATTTAACAGGAAGGGGAAAACAGAAGTTTATGAAACATGTATAATCTTCCAGAAAACAAGATCCCCTCTCTGCCCCCACCCTGCAGTGGACCTTTATTAAAGGCAGGTTATCCTGTGATAAATCCACATGATGTCATGGCCTCTGTACTTCTGTGATGGAGGTAGCACACCTCTGCCTGGGGCATATTTAGCCACCAAAGCTGAGTCATCAGAAACAGGAGAGCAAGCTTGTTCTGTTTAATCAAATATCAGTATATTCTTTAGGACACCATACCTGAAGTGATGTAATTCTACCCTGGAGAGAAAGGAAAGACATCAAAAGAGATTGGTAAAAATGCTCAAAGTCCTAAATAGGACGCAGACGAGTTGAGACAAGGTCCTGCCTTCTCAACCAGGCTGATAGGACCAAAAAAAGAAGCCGCTTTCCTTTTTCACGCCTCTTGCTCACTAGCACCCTTAACTTATTTCCCTAATTCCCACTGTGCATCATGCAAACCGTCAATACATACTCACATCCACAATTCCATTCGAGCCACACAAACAGGTGAAGTAGGAGTTATTGATTCGGGAGCTCAGAAAGCAGAGTGACCTTCTCGTGGGATGGAATCCTGCTTTGAACTCAGGTCTAAAGTGGATGCTTTTACCCTCTCCTCCACTGTATGGCCTCCCCCTGCCCTGTTCTTCCTGGAACTTTGGACATGCCACGGCAGAGCATCAGACTCTAGAACCACCAGGAATTGAGAAGCAGGAGTCAAGCCCGGTGCCCGGCATCTGGACAAGAGTGCTCCTTTTAGGAGTTTGAGCCCCGCGTCAGGCTCTGTGCTAACAGCTCAGAGCCTGGAGCCTGGTTTGGATTCTGTGTCTCCCTCTCCTTCTGCCCCTCCCCTGCTTGTGCTCGCTCTTTCTCTCTCTTTCAAAAATAAATAAACATTGAAAAATTTCTTTTTTTTCAACTTTTATTTTATTTTTTTTTTATTTTTGGGACAGAGAGAGACAGAGCATGAACGGGGGAGGGGCAGAGAGAGAGGGAGACACAGAATCGGAAACAGGCTCCAGGCTCTGAGCCATCAGCCCAGAGCCTGACGCGGGGCTCGAACTCACGGACCGCGAGATCGTGACCTGGCTGAAGTCAGACGCTCAACCGACTGCGTCACCCAGGCGCCCCAACATTGAAAAATTTCTTAAAGCAAGCCACATGGTCCATGAAGTCTGAGAAGCAGACCCGTAAGTGGGCCTTCCTCCGGCCCAGTGAGGGAATATATAGGGTGATTTTTACCTGCTTGTGAGGAAAGGCTGAGCTGTTTTCATCCTAGATGACATCCACCGTGACATCCACCATCACCCGTGACATCGACGGCAGCTGACATTTGTGGCGTGCTGAGGATGTGCTTTCCTCAGATGACTTCATTGTATCCTCACATGATCCTGGGAAGTGGAAACTGTAATTCTGCCCATTTTGTACAGATGAGAGAGCCGAGGCCCCAGGTCATGCTTTATTTTTTCAATCGCAACGAGGTAGGAGGCTCTATAGAAGACACCTGCATTGCCTGGTAAGGTTCCTGAGACCATCGGCCACCTTGCACTTGTGTGGGGGTTTCCTACGGACTGCCCCTTATCCACATTATCTCGGGACAGGAAAGAGGGTGGGGCTCCCCACCGAATAGAAGAAGAAATAGAGGTCCGCGGCAGGAAAGCCCTGCTCAGGATCAAGTGACCCTCCCAAGGGTGTCGTTTGGACACTGCGGGGAACACACTTCTGCCCAGGGGGTTGGGGTGGAGTCCTATAAACCCAAGGCAAACACAGGAGTCTCAGAACTTAGAGCTAGGGGCCATTGAAAATCACTATGAGACTTTAAAACTCTTTTTTTTTTCTTTTTTTAATGTTCAAGCTTAAAAAAAAAAAAGCCTTAACTTGGAAATAGCATGAAGCTCAGACGCACATGGTGATGGAGAAATTCACTGCCGAGTCGTCCCCACCACGTACTCCGCACGGCTAAACGCGGGCTGCCAGCACAAATACATCGTAGTTCAGAGGCCCCTTTGCCAGAGCCAGACTCCAGCCTCACCTTCTGCCACGTCTCCTATTTTCATTTTGATGAGGTTTATTTGAATTTCCAGATGCTCCAAAAAAAAAAAAAAAAAAAATGATCAAGAGAATTTAGGATCCTGCTGCCAACTAGGAGGTTGTTTTGGTCAGAGAGACACCTGGTGGCTCTTGAGATAAACCACACAGTCCTGCGAAAGGACACTCTCTTCCCCCAAGCATGTGACGGGGACCAGGGGTGCCAGGGAGGCCCGGCTTCTCCTGCCGAGAGCACTGGGCATCACCTTTGCAGGGAGGTGGGTGGGCCCCACAGGGCCAGAGCTGAGTGGGCTTAAACACCCTTCCCGGCTTTGTTCCCTGGACAGTCCGCTGGAGGCCCCTCAGCTTGGTCACCCCCATCTGTGGAAATGAGACTGACTGATGCCCACTGCTCTTACTGTCATTGCGAGGACAGGGTGAGCAGGAAAGACAGAGCCCACTGTGGCCCCAGCACACAGCTGGCGGCCTGGCCTCCCAGGGTTTGAACGTTGTCACGGGGTCTTGGGTACCAGTCGGTTCACAACAGCTCTGTCCCCAGCACGTTACAGCACCTCTCCCTCCACTAGATCAGAACGCTGGGTCCCCGGAGACAGACAGGCTTTGCTCCCTCCGGGTCTCCATGTGGTTCTCCCACGAAGGACGCCCTCCACATAATCATGCTCGTGGGGTTTCCTTTTGGGTGCTATTCCCCAGCCCCCCCGCCCTCCCCAGTTTACAGATCTCTCTATGCTTAAATCTTGCTGTAAGTGGTTACCACATTCATAGGAAGTAAAAAGAGGTAACAGCTATTTCCTTTTCAGAGGAAAAAATGTTACATTTCCATCAATCCTTGTTTTCATCTTAGCCCTTGGATGATTTCACATGTGTTTATTCATCTCTTTGAATCGAATAAAGGAGACGCTGGGATTTCATGGCACTATTTAACATTCTCGTACTCTATCCTGTAATTTCAACCGTTGCCATTGTCTTCACACAAAGGAGAACAGCAGACAAGTAGACATCTCCCTCTGGGATAAACCCACACAGTGGCGTATGTGTCCCTGCCTGAGCTGAGTGAGAAAATGCAGAAAGCAGAGTGGTTTCGCTCCCAGCAGCTCCACAGTGCATTCCAAACTAGATCCACGCTCCCACATACAGGGTCATCTGCAAAGGGAAACTGAGTCAGCGTGAATGCTTGCTGAGAGCATTTCTCTGTATATGCATTCCTCTGTATCTGCTTGTTGTCTTTAAATAAAAGATGCAGTTAAGAAAAAGTTGTATGCAAAATAAAACTTTCCTAACTCAAGGAGAACTTTATATGCATTAGGGAATTTACCTACTGAAATATTGACATGAATTTTTTAAAACATAAAAAGAATACCTTCTAATTCAAATAATCTTTTCTTTTTTTTTTTTTTTATTTATTTTTGGGACAGAGAGAGACAGAGCATGAACGGGGGAGGGGCAGAGAGAGAGGGAGACACAGAATCGGAAACAGGCTCCAGGCTCCGAGCCATCAGCCCAGAGCCTGACGCGGGGCTCGAACTCACGGACCGCGAGATCGTGACCTGGCTGAAGTCGGACGCTTAACCGACTGCGCCACCCAGGTGCCCCTCAAATAATCTTTTCTAATTAACCTATTTGGTGGGCTGATCTTGGTCTATGCTGGATTTTCTTAAAATAAAGGCCACTTTTATTATTCTTGGTTTCTAAATTTTTTTTAATTTATTTATTTTGAGAGAGAGCGTGAGCTTGAGCTGGGGAGGAGTAGAGAGAGGGGGAGAGAAAGAATCCCAAGCAGGCTCCACGTTGTCAGTGGACAATTGTCAGTGCCTGATGTGGGACTTGAACTCATAAACTGTGAGATCATAACCTGAGCCAAAATCCAGAGTCAGACCCTTAACCGACTGAGCCACCCAGGCACCCCAATCTTGGTCTCTTAGTAAACTAGCAGAACAACTTTAGTATCTACCTCTTGACACGTCAGCTTCCCGGTGCCTCTTCACCAAGAAAACTACAATTATTATTTGCTTATAGGGTGACCCCTATAAGCTCTCATTGTAGATTCTGTCCTTCACAAGCCTTCACGAAGATCTTAAAGGCTGAAAACTTATCAGAAATGGATAGACGCTGTGATTTATTCTGGTGCGTGTGGAATCGTATCAGGGAGATCTGCTCAAATTTTAGAAAGATCTATTTTTTAAAGAAATGGAATCCTCTCTTCCCACAAGGAGACATGCATACAACGAAACCCCCACACCTGGGCTTCCAGAAAAACAGTCAAGGGTGCCTGGCTTGAAGTCCTACATGGTGTGCTGGAGAAACCATAGGGCACCAGGAAGTGCGACACATCTGTGACTGGTTCTTGATGTGGTCATACTGGGCCACAAAGATGACCACCTCAGTGATTCTACGGAGAAGCGTTGGTCTCAGGATATGACAGAGGGAAAAATCTCAAACTGGATAAAGGATATGTCACCAACATGTCCACAGAATCTACAATGAGAGCAGCATTCTGAAGTGATGCAGTTTGTGTCAGTGACTTCACAAGGTCTATCTCCCTTTTTGGGAAGGTGACCACGCGTCCCAGTTTGCTGGCTAGTGTCACTGCAGGCCGGCTGGCCTGGCCAAGTATTAATAGCGCCTCCTTTCACTCTTAAAAGTGTCCTGGTTTGGATGATAAATTACTCTGTCACCTCAGCCTCAGCTGGAGCTCGCTTGCGGCCCGCTCGCCACCCCAAGATGCCCACGGAGCCTTCCCAGCAGAGGCCCTTGGTCCAGACTCTTCGACTACTCCCCCTGCCCCGCTCCCTTAGGGCCAAGGGACCCAAAACACATCCCTCCGGATTAAAACACGTGTGTCTGACGCAGCATTTTGTTGACAATTCCTCTCGATGAGAGAAGTGCATTTAATGGGGCAGATCGAGGCCCGTGTCTGGCCCGGTGGGACAGATACCTGGATGGGGTTGCCCCCCAGGGTTCTCTCCACACACCACCAAGGCAGGCCCTGTATCTGGGAGAGGGGCCCACATGGTGCCAGGGGTGGCACATCAGAGGGTCTGGCCACCCCCCACGGCCTCCACGGTTTAAAACCCTGCCCTTCTGTGCCCTGATGAGGCAGACCAAAGCCGGCACCTTGCAGAAGTTCTCAGTGAAGACGGAGCCACATTGGCCTCAGTTATGCTTCTCACACACGCGGAGCCAGCAAGAGGCAGACTTTCAGATGAATAAAAATAAACTTTATTCTAATGCAGCATGGAAAGTTTTTGGAATAGGGACTGCTCTTATCTGACGCACACAAAAATCCTTACCCCTTGAACATCTAAAGGTTACATTCTGTGCAATTATATAAATATTTTCATGGCCATATACACATGATGTTTATGGTCCTAAAAGCCTTTGAAAAAAATCAATGCAGTTAGATTCTTTAGACAATGATTAACCTAGTTAAGAAAACAAGAAACACTCCCAAGCACAGCCAGGAATAAAGGAAGGGAAGAACAGGAAGGGGCCTGGAAGGAGAGGAAGGCTGAAAATGATAGAGGCACTACAGAACCCTGCACTTGCATTTTAGAGGGCAAGACCCAACAAAATGGAATCATATGCGAAAATGGAAACAAACCATCCAAGGAGAAGGTGAGTAAGTTGACCCCATGGTCAAATTTCATGCCCAGTTGATAACAATGAGTATATTGCCTGGCAGCTTTGTTCTTCTAAGAGCCAAGTGCCCTTTTCCTATTGATTCTTACCAAACTGATAATCGGGTGGCAGTGGCAATAAAGAAAAGATTTCAGAGCCAAGAGACATGGATTTGGATCCCCGTTTTGGCAAGTGTGCTGGCTGTGTGATCCTGGACAGGATACATAGCCTCTCTGGGCCTACTGCCCCGCCTATAAAATGTGGACAATAGTATCTGCTTTGCTGGTATGCTGGGAGGATTAGAGGTAACCTATAGAAAGTGCTTATATTGTCCCTGAAAAATAACTGATACTCAATAAATAAAATTCTTCTGTGTATGCAATCAGGGCTCTACCTTAAAATTTATTTCATCCTACTCGTCTACTCCCATGTAGTTCTGTCAACTACCACCGACTTTAGAGTCTAAAACTGGCCCCATTCCTGCCCCACCACAAAGAGCCACTCAAAGTGTGAAAGACTGTCCCTCGGGGAAGGTGTGGTGACTCCTTTCCTAAGGCACTGATTCAGGGTGCAGAAGTAGGAGCTCATGGAGAATAACTGATTTCCTCTGATTTGGGTATCGTTGTTTGCTTGGAGTTGCACACCACCAGGGACACGCCTGGCAGGAGTTCTGAATGAATGCCACGAGGTGACGGTCACGCAGCAGACCACGTAATTTGGTGGTCACGCAGCAGACCACGTAATTTGGCCTCCCGGAGGCCTGCAAGGAGGTTCCTGTGAGTGCACACACCTCCCCGTGGGACACCCATTTCAAGCACCACAGGCCTCCCAGGGTCCCAAGTGCCTGGACCCCACAGGGAGCAGAATTTCTCAGGTCTCAGGCTCTGAGACCCTCCCTCCAGTGGGGCAGCGACAATCCACAACAGCAGGCCATTCTGTGGGGGAGACGGCCCAGTGGGTGCCGCCTGTGGTGCACGCTCCCGCCCCACGGGATTCACCACTTGAGCTGCAGCGACGAGAGAACCACAGACACGGAGGAGGCCACCGTGGCCGCTGAGCACGTGGCCAGGACTCTGTGGCCAAGCGGCACACTAGCGAGAAAGAAAACTCTCCTCAACCTGAAGAGAAGCATGGCAGGCTCTCCGGCCAAGCATGTGAGGGAGCAGATTCTGGCAGAAGTGCCCAGGAGCAGCAGCAGGGATCACTACGGCATCAGCCATACCCTCAGAGACTGGGCAGGGCTTCGGGGGGGCGGGGGGGGTGGCACATCCCCAGTGTGAAGAACAGAAAAGGAAGAGACCGTGCCGGCAGAAGTCAATGGGGTGCATTTGAGGTAAACTGCGGTCTCAGATACTCGATGCGTGTGGGTCTTGTCAAAACTCACGGCTTTTCATGAGTTTCAAGGAAAGGCCCAGCCAAGTTTTTGGTCCTTTTACAAGCAATCATCCCAAATACAAAAGCAGAGGCCTGTGCGGAGGGCTGGCTGTCCCCTCCTCTGCGAGAGTCCAGCCACGTTCCCGATAAGCCCGTGCCAACAGCAGGGTCTGGCCAGGATGCCTGGCCCCTGTGCTAGTGGGATCTAGGCAGGGTGGGCCGACCCAGGGGCCACGTCTGGATGCGGCACGTGCTAGGAGAGATGACCAGGAATGTCCAGGGAGCGGAAGTCCCCGAGGCCGGACAGGAGCCTCGTCCGTCTTGCTGCTGGTGCCGCACTTGACCGGCTCGAGCCTCGTCTACCAGGAAAGCCGGCCCGACTATTCAGCAAGGAGACCGAGCCCCGGGACCGTACCCGCCCGGAGCTTTCAGATGCACTGCTCCTCATCTCTGTCATTCAGGAGCAGAGACCATTTGTCCCCATTGTCGTCAGCCCCAGCACTGTGCCGAGACAGCCTGTCCGACTTCAGTGAGGACAGAGACACCTGGCTGATGTAGCTGACCTGGTCCCAGGGCGTGGCCCTCGGTGAGTCCCGTCGCCGGTCATCCATGCCAACGTGCACGCTGACCTGGGACGCAGTCAGGGGCTTCATGTGGCCCTGGGCCTGGGCCTCATACCTCTCCAGGTCGGGCTTCTTATAGCTGCAAGGCAAGGATCCAAGAGCATTTGAGACATTGTGGACAGAGGCTTTTTTTTTTTTTTTTTCTTTTTGGAACTTGGCAAAGACCTCTCATCAAAGTCTTTCAATAACATACAGTATCAAAACCTCATGGATTTTAAAGGGCAGGGTATTGAGCTCCCAGGATTCAGGTAAAGTTCACCTGATTCAGAAACTTGCTATCTAAATGCCTGGCACATAGTAGGCTGCCATTAACTTTTGTTAAGTGAAAGCATGAACAAATATGTTTTTCAAAAAAGATAAAATAATAATGCATGAGGATCCCATGTCTACATGACATTTCCACGTCAACAACTCTTGAGCCGACTAACTATAACAGCCGAGCATGTGATGATGGCTGTGAGGTGGAGAATTACTCGCTCGTGGTGCTGATGAAGCCATTACACACACACACACACACACAGCTCCACCGTCCTGTCTTTGCCTCAGGTGCGCTGGGAACCTGCACATGGCACACATCCAGCCAGCCCAGGAGGCAGAGGGAAAGGGGTGGCTGGGTGGAGGGAGAAGGCTTGGGGGGTGCCGCCGTGGCACATGCTCCCGCCTCCGGGGACTCACCACTTGAGTTGCAGCGACGAGAGAACCACAGACACGGAGGAGGCCGCCATGGCCGCTGAGCCCATCCACGGCTGTAGCACGATGCCGATGGGCATGAAGACCCCTGGCCAAGGGAAGGACGACACTCACGCCACAGCCCAGAGGCGAGGGGCACCGCTTTGGGCTGCCCACTGTGAAGTTCTCCTTGGGGTGGCTCAGAAGCCCCTGCTGCCACGTCATGACCATGTGCCAACAGGCAGTCTCAGAGCTGGGTAGGGGTGCCGTCAAAGGGACTGGGCTCACCCACCCACCCTGGCCTTCCCGGGACGGTGCCCAAATGGCATCGCGGGTTTCAGGAGGAGCTCCAAGGGAGCAGGGAACCCCAGGGACCCTCTTTGCAGCTTTCGTTTACCTTTAGAGACTTATGAAGCAGAGAACATAATGAAACCAAACTCTTTCTAAAACACTCTGGCAGCCAGTGAAGCAGGTTACCCACTAGGCTGGCAGGAACCCAGCAGGCAGACAGAAGCCTGCTGTCAAAGAAGCTGGAGTCAAAGGTCAGCAAACAGGTGAGAGCCACCCTACCTGCTGCGATGGGTATCCCGATCAGATTATAAATCAATGCCAGCACCAGATTGAGTCGTACTCTCCAGACGGTCCTCTTGGAGAGGTGAATGCTCGCCACCACGTCAAGCAAGTCGTTCTGTAGGAGGAACACACGGTCAGTCAGGAGCTCTGTCCCACGGCCCTCACCGCTCCCATGACCTGGACAACAGGGCGGGAGAAGACAGAGCCAAGCTCACTCTGATGAGGACAACGTCAGCAGCCTCAATGGCGACATCTGTGCCTGTCCCGATGGCAATGCCCACGTCGGCCCGGGCCAAGGCCGGCGAGTCGTTGACCCCATCTCCCACCATGGCGACTCTCTTCCCTTCATTCTGGAGCTCCTGGACCTTGGCCACCTTGTGAGAAGGCAGCACCTCTGCAAAGACTTTGTTGATGCCAACCTAAAGGGAAAGGAAAAGAGAAGTCAAGGAACAAATACACGACACCTGCTGTTGGCAAAGGACGGTGAACAGTAGCAGAAATGTGTGAGTCATCTTCCCCCGGTCCAGTCAATGACGTCAGTCACCAAACCCTGCAGATCCCAGGGCACGCGTGCCCATCCTGGTGCCCTCCCCCACTTCCACGGAGGCTTAGGCCCCTGCGGGTCTCCCTGCCCACCTCCCAGCCTCCCCTCCCCCTATGCCCACCGTGGTCTTCCCGAAGCAGTGGTCAGCCGATCACGCTACTCTTGCTTAAAGATTTCCAGTGGCTCCCACTTCCCCTTAGGATGACAACCGCACTCCTCGGTCTGCCTCCCAAGGCCCCCCCCCCCATAACTGGTTTCTGCGTGTCTCTGACCTTCTGCCTTGTGGCCCAGCAGGCCCAGCCTGGACTCTGCCCCGTTCAGCTCCTGGCAGCTCTCCAGCCCACTGCTGGGGAGCTCAGGCTGCCTGCTCTGTCCTGGATCCGTCAGTTACCCTTTCTCCATCCCTCCCCCTTTTCTTCATCTGACCACCCCTGCTCAAGCATTTCCTCCCCTGGGAAGGGGTCTCCAGCCCTTGCCAGGGCGGGGGTGGGGGGTGTGATCTGGCATCCCCCACATGTCCTGTGCACTTTTCTGTTGGAGAACTGAGCCCTCAGTTCAACCCTGGCCACTGGTCCACCCTCCCCCCAGGACAGTGAGCTGCTGGAGGGCAGGTGCCCTCTTCACTCTGCTCTGTAGCCTGTCACATAGGTGGTGCTTAGGAAGTGCTTGCTGAACTGATAAATGATTTTTAACCAGGAAGAGGCATGGGTACTCAACAAGACCATCGTTAGCAAGGAAGGCCACGTATAGAGAGGTACTGGGGCTTCCCTTATAGGAAGCAGTTCATTTTCAAAAACATACACTTTATACCTCTTTGGGGAGGCTGTGTAATTTTTAGGAATTTGCACCGGAGCCATCGGCCTGGGCGGAGTCGGGCAGACAGGAAGCAGTGCCTAGGAGTGAGCGTTGCTGGAGAACTGCCCGTGACCCAGCCGTGTGGGCTGCACACGCTTGGGAAGAGCTGAGCTGGGGCACCCAAGTGGCTCGGTCGGTTGAGCGTCCGACTTCGGCTCAGGTCGTGATCTCACGGTCCTTGGGTTCGAGCCCCACGTCAGGCTCTGTGCTGACAGCTCAGAGCCTGGAGCCTGCTTCCGATTCTGTGTCTCCCTCTCTTTCTGCCCTTCCCCACTCATGCGTGCACTCTCTCTCTCTCGCTCAAAAATAAACATTAAAAAAAAAAAAGAGCTGAGCTGACAAAACATTCCCTTAAACCCCAAATCTAGAAAGTTGTGTATTTCAACTCTCAAGCCATGATTTTTTTTCCCCATTGGAGATACAGACGCAGAGGATGTTGGAATTGCCTTCTGCAACGGCAGCACAGTGGTCTCCCGTGGGATGCTGCACAGCTCGGGCCAGAACAGAGCATGAGGAGAGAAATGCACCCAGCATGGGGAAAGACCAGACGCAAGGTGGGGCACTGGATGCGCTGGCTGTCTCTGACTTTTCCCCCTCAAACTGCTCCAGTGGGCTTAAGATCAATTTGAAAGGGCAAAGATCCCCGGCCCCCAGCCCCCACCTGGGTGGCAATGGCTCTGGCAGTCTTCCGGTTGTCCCCAGTGATCAGAACCACGTCCACGCCCATGCTCTTCAGCGTGTGCACGGCCAGGGCTGCCTCCTGCTTGACAGCATCCGCGATGGCAATCATCCCGCAGAGCACGCCTGCAGGGGACACCCTCAGGTGAGTCCTCAATGGAGGGCGCTGGGTGGCCCGAGGGGCAAAGGAGGAAAGAAAGGAGGCTCCACTACCGGTGATCATTTCTATAATGCAACATCACATGCGAAAGCAAAGCACCGAAGTACAAAACATAACGTGGCTTTGATTCTGCATTCTTAAAAGTTACCTACATTTGTAGATGCATACAAAAGTCTGGAAGGAACATGAAATGCTAACAGTGGCTCTCCGAAGGCTAGGATAAGGAGTAATTTCATTTTCTTCTTTATAGTTCTCAGAATCTTCCAAATATTCTGCAAGGAACATCTATCACTTTGCAGAGTGTCTGGGTCATAATAACGCAATGCATGTTAGCTATTGTTTTTGGAACATGAGAATCGGAATGAGTACAACAGATGCTACTTAAAAGTGATGAATGTCCAAACAGAAAATCAGTCCTTCCTTTTTCTCTTCCTTCCTATAGAACGCATCTCTGTATAACTTTTTTGTTTGTTTTGTTTTGTTTTGCGTGAATCTTCGGATCCTGAGGCAGGAAGGCTTTCGAGGACTGGGGTGCGGGGGGGTCAGATGCGGGCGAGTGGTGTGACCGAGGGCACGGCCCCTTCAGCCGAGCAGATTCCGGTCTGAGGAGCTGAGGGGACTGCGGGCTTATAAGGACTTTGGAAAGGGCATGGTGGTGTGAGCAGGAGAAAAGAGTGACAGAGGACATATCTGGTTGCAGCAGTAAAAAGGAGAATAATTTCTGTTGCTCATCTGCATACATTTTCACTTCTATAAGAGGGAACACCAGCAAAGGAAGGTTCCAATGCACTGAGGCGTGAAGCCGCGGACATAACCTGAGGACTGAGGCACATGCAATCCTGGAGAGCTCGGTGGAGCGGGCAGTGGGTCTCGCTACTGGAGGGCACCCCGTGGCCAACCTTCCCAGACAGCAAACCGCGGCTGCGTCTGCAGTGATGGGGGAGGCGGGTGACCGAACGTCGGGCTCAGATGGACGCAGACAATGACAGCGAGGGCAGTGTAGAACGTAAGACCAAGGAGGCCGACACCGCCTTGCTCTGGGTGTCGGGGAAGGAGGGACACAACGAGAGAGACACCTCCACACCGAGAACGAAGTGAAAAACTGGCAAGGCAGCCTTTTGGGCTATAGAATTTAAATTAACAGACAGGAAAATATATTTAAAAAAAAAAAACCCGAGAAAGTCTATTTTTGCCAGATAGCCCTAAGAAACTTCGTTTCTGAGAGCAGAAGGCAGGGGTGGGTGGGGCGTTTTACCATCTATGGCCACCAGGATGGCTGTCTGGCCTTTCATCTCGTGATCTGTCATAGTGTCACTGATGTCGCTGGAAATGGTTAAGCCGTTGCGCCTCATCCATTCGCGGTTCCCAATCAGCACAGAGAAGGTCTGGGGGGTTGCATCTGTTCAAAAGAGTTTGTGGTTATTCCCAAAGAGTCCAATTTTACTGTGAGAAAGGACTAAAAACCGTGGGATCCTTTGAACAGCAGAATGTCCTTTCAACCGTTCTGAAAAACTGTACCTAGTAAGCCCCTCTCGTAGCACCATCCTTGAAGGACAAGGGAAAAAAGAGTAATTAATGTGTGGAATGTGAGCGTGTGAATTAAAAGGGGGTGGATTAAAAGCTACATGCAGTACGTGTGAAAATGTTATGAGCCCATTAACCATTAGGCAGTGTTCTTGTTTGCCTTTAAGAAGTATCTGCTGGTTCTTTTTCTGCAGAGATTTGAAGCAGCAATTGTAGCTTGGTACAGATGCCTGGCCCAAGGGGCATCAGCAAATAACTAGTCTCTATCTAGGAAATGTCTTAAAGCTGTTCCTCCTAAAAGTCTAGGCGAGTCTTCCCCGTCACCTTTTTTTTTTTTTTAAAGATTTACTAAAAAAAATTTTTTTTAATGTTTATTTATTTTGAGACAGAGAGAGAGAGAGAGAGGGAGGGAGGGGCAGAGAGAGGGAGACACAGAATCCGAAGCAGGCTCCGGGCTCCGAGCTGTCAGCACAGAGCCCGACGCAGGGCTCGAACTCATGAACTGCAAGATCATGACCTGAGCTGAAGTCAGACACTCAACCAACTGAGCCACCCAGGCGCCCCTCACTCTTTTTCTTTCTAAATGTTTATTTATTTTTGAGAGAGAGAGCACACACACACACACACACACATACACATGCTGGGGAGGAAGAGACGGGGACAGAGGATCTGAAGCGGGTGTGTTGACAGCAGTGAGCCTGATGCGGGGCTTGAACTAACTACAAGATCATGACTTGAGTTGAAGTCGGACACTTAACCTACTGAGCTACCCAGGCACCCCATCTCCTGTCACCTTTTAACTCTGTGTGCCACTAACTTAGGTGTCACCACACAGACCAGTCCCCGGAAGCTAAATGGAAGGGTCACTCTAGGGTTCTAAACTGCTAGAAGGTGGCAGGTGGCTTCTAGCAATATGCATTCCCAAGCAAGACTGAACTACCAATGCACTTAAGAGAGAATACTAGACACGGGGTTTTGGGGTTGGGAGGGTTTCTACACTCTTACGGCGGTGGCTAGCAAGCTATGCTTAGAGTCAGAAAAGCCGCTATTTGAAGACAGCTGTCGCTCCACGCAGTACCCCTTCTTGGCTTGGGCAGACCATTCCCCTCTGCATTCTCTGCCGCCAGCTCTGTAAACATGACACATCCCATCAGAGCTCCACCGCACGGGAGGGAGACGGGAAGGGCAAAAGCAGAATTCCCATCTGTCTGCTTTGTAGCTTAGGAGAAGACCCACTTGGGATGAAAAAGAGGAGACTCAAGATTACGGGTCGCAGAAACAACCCTCTATGAATTTCAGTAGCGTCAAGACTCAGATACATCAGAGAACACAACAGAGAAGCCACAGGTCTTCCTGGGGGAGGCGGGCATGCGGCACCCCAGCCATGAGCCACCCCCATCCATAGCAGGGGACCCAGCGGTGCTGGCCCGGGCTCCCTGGTTTGGCATGCCGCCACCTGACCCGGCCGGACCCCACCCCTGGCAGGCCGGGCAGAGAGACGAGAGCCAGGGGTACCTGTCTCCTCAGGGACACCGCCAACGCTGTTTGAGACCCCAGCCTGTGTGCTCCACTGGCGCTTGCCATGGGCCACGATGCCCTCCACGTTGCTGACTTTACAGCCAATTCCGCAGCCTGGCACCGCCTGGAAGTCTGTGCAGTACCCCAAGGTCTCTGTTCCCAGCTCCTGTGGAGGCAGGGAGGGAGGGGAGGTGAGTAGGAAGGAGGACAGACCCGGGAGCGGGGCAGGAAGGCAAAGCACCAGCCAGAACTGAGGGGTAAGCAGGACCGGGAAGGGGAGGAGACGGACTAATAACTCTGCAATCCCTTCTCTTATCCGACACCGACACTATGATTATTAAACTGATGCCTCATGATACTGGACAAAGGGCAGACTGAAAGGAGGAGAGCAGTTCACAGCAAATGCCTCAAATTAAAGGAGGTGGGAGAGCAAAAAGAGGAAAGATTATTTTTATGTTGCAAATCATTTCATGAAAACGATGGAATGGGGAAATGGTAACAGAGCCGCTCTGAGCCCAGCAGGAGGGTAACCACCCCTTTACAGACCCTGGGGGACGAGGACAGTGGCAGGAGAAAGGACTGAGGAGCTGTTTCATCTGGGTTAACTACACAGCAGAGAAGTGCTGAGAGAGCACAGCTCATCCTGAAACATCAGGAGAGAGGGGACATGGTGGTCCGAAGGACCCTACACAAAATGCCAAAGGAGATTTCTGGAAGAGTCCCTGTCCAGGTGGAGCTGTCCACTTTTCCCCCAGGCATCCACACCACCTTTCTACATTCACATAATCCTATTCGCCCAGACCGTTTAAAATTTTTCAGGGCAATATTCTGGCACATCCCGCTGCCTCTATGTTTAGACTGAAAACGGAAAACTACACAGGCCTTTCCTCTGGAGAGGTCGAAGGATGACCGCTTCCCCATTAACTGCCAAGAACCCACGGGGCGTTTCGCTCACGGCTGCTGGTTCCTCTCCATTTCCCCGTCCCCAGTTGAGGGCTCCCTCCTTGCTTCACCCCGACCCCTCATTTGGTTTCGTATCCCTCTTGCACTAAGTGCTCGTAAGGGACCGAACTGTTCCATCTGTCCTTCCCACCCGACCACCAGCTCCCAGAGCACAGAAGCTCGGTACGTTCTCAGTAAATGAGTGTTAACGCTGAACTGCTTTTGTGATAATCTGGCAACGGGATGAGGGACCCAGCGCTGTGAGCCGTATCTCCAACCTGTTGCTCCGCAGGGGCTGCTGAGGGGTTTCCGGACCCCACAAGCCAAGGCCTCCCGGAAGGCAGCTGACTCAGGTTACAGAGGTCAAGGAGAAAAGGCCTGTGAGGAGGAAGGCGCTTGGAGGCTTCCAGCCCAGCCGGTGACAGCGGGGGAGGTGGAGGAAGGGGAGGGCGCGGGGCGGGGCGAGCAATGCCCAGGTCGACATACCTCTTTACAGTACTTGGTGACCGCCACACCCAGGGGGTGCTCGCTGCTGGCCTCCGCAGTCCCCACCACAGCAAGAACCTTCCTGAGGGGCAGCGTGGCCACATCCGCGAGCAGGAGGACCCTCATGACCTTGGGGACCCCGTGGGTAATGGTGCCAGTTTTGTCAAACATCACAGTCTTTATCTGCCAAAACAACCAACCACACCTTGGTGATCACGTATACAGATGGAAGGGACTTGAAGAGTCCACACAACCTTGAGGCAGAACTCCACTCAACTAAGCTCGAGTGAGTAACATCCCTTCACGACTCCATTAACTCAATCCTCCACGATCAATCCCGGGTTCACGCACTCCCGCGACAGAGACACTGTCTCCCTCTCAGTCCAGCTGGAACAATCCACGCTGTGACTTAACCCTTGCCAGGTCGAGCCAGAAGTTGTCACTCCAGTGTGACAGGAGATGGCATGGCACCGTCTTCTGGGCAATGCCACCACGCACGTCTGTCCGTGTCAGCGCCCTGCAGTGTCTCTGCGGCCGCCTGAGAATAAGGCGCTCACGCTGCAGCTGGAGGGAGGGGAAGGCGGTGCCCCTGGCCATGTAACCAACCACCGGAGCCACTTTCTCCGCCTGTCCCACTGGGTCCGTGGTCCCCACGGGTCTGGGCTCTGCTGGTCGGTCCCTGTGTCCGCGGCCACAGCCCAGCGACCCCTGAACTCCACACTCCCCCAGGCCCCGTCGAAGGCCAGCTGCTCGCCGTGCCCAGACTGCCCCACAGGCCCGGCTCTCCCTCACTTAGCAAACAACACTCAGCTCTTTGTTTCTGATGCCGAGCGCCAGCCTCAGCAACGCACTTAACTGCTCTTCCTCCAACAATTCTTGCAGCCTTTCGTCCCTCCCTCCACTCTGCAGGCACAGGGGTCTTCCCAACAAGTAACCCAGTTCCATCCTGCGGGGCTTCAGACCCCTCCACGGCCCCTTGCTGTTCTTGGGGTTAAGTTCCGGATCCAATCTGGAGTTGACAGAAACTCCCAGGCCCTGCCTTCCCTGCCTTTCTCCCTCAGCAGCCTCTTCTCCTGTCAGTCTCTCTCTCTCTCATTTCCTTCTGGTTCCTCATTACTTATTCAGCAAGTAACCGCTGAGCGCTTCCGATGTGCCGGACCCTGGGCAAGATGGTGGGGACACAACGGTGAGAAAAGAGTTCCCAGTCCCTGATCTTATGGAGCCTATGATAGGACAGTACAGCCTCCCCAGGCTGTTCCACTGCCAGAACATCCTTCCCGACCTCCGCTGTCTGGCTCACTCTGGCTCTACTGGTTGGTCCCAGGTGAACCCCCTGTACTTCCTTTCCTGCCTCTGCACCCACTCACCCCCAGGCCGACACACACAAGTGCAGGTTAGGTCCCTGCTAAACCACCCTGCCAGCCTCACACGCTCTCACGGATCTGTGGTCTGCATACTCCACACCTGCCTCTCCCACTAACGTGTGAGCTCCCTCACAGCAGAGGCCCATGGCCATTGCCAGGGCCTAGGACAGGACCCACACACACAAAGTAAATGCTCAACAAACGTAAATAAACGGAGGGACGGAAAGTTAGGGATGGGCATGTTGGGCCGAAGAAAGATTCTTCATAAACACGGTTGCTGCCTATTCCACTCCCGGGAGTGAGGATCCCTCTGCTAATCACATGTTTGTGCTCCAGTACTGTCTGAGCCCGGCTCCCCGGGCGTGAGTCCCAGCTCTGCCAAAGCTGTAGGCCTTTGGGCAAATTGCCTCACCTCCTCCCGCTGTAGCTTCCTCATCTGCAAAACGGGAATAATAAGCACCCACCTCAAAGAGTTGTTAATGAGACGAAATCAATTTGTATTTAATCTTACAACTCTTAGCTGTTGTTGCTATCATTCCCCGTCAGTCCTGGCTTTCTGTTTTATTTAATTAACGGAGTGCCCTCGAGCCTCTTCCAGGTTGTCCTCTTAATACAGAATTTAAACAGATACCATTTTCACGAGGACTAAGTTTCAAAAAAAAAAAATCACACAGCAACAGCTACAAAGTCATTCCAGCCAAGACCCCAAAGGACAGGCAGGAGAGCAAGGCCAACCTTGTGGGCCATTTCCAGAGGCTTGCCTCCCTTGATGAGGATGCCATTCTGGGCGGCCACCCCGGTGCCCACCATGACCGCCGTGGGTGTGGCCAAGCCCAGCGAGCAGGGGCAGGCAATGCAGAGCACCGTGATGGATGTCTGGAACGCAAACCGGATGATCACCTCTGTCTGGGAGATGTGCTTGTTGGGGGTCTGAAAAGAGGAAACAGATACAGGCAGGCTGAGGGTTAAATGAGGGATCCCACAGACTCCTAATCACATGAGAACATTTCAAGGCAGGCAGTGGGACCTGAGTCTGTGTGACGAGCGGGGGTTTGGGAAACATGGCGCGTTCCACTCTGCCTCAGTGTTGTGTTATCACATGGTTCATTCACTGTTCCCCAGCCCAGTTTTCCAACCTGATCCCACAGGCTTTCCTCTGAGAGAGGCATGATGAGAGGTATATGAAACTCTGCTGGAGGAAGGAGCATGGACTCTAGAATCGGACTAGGTATGTCCATTTCCTGGCCCTGACACTAATTTGACTTCTCCGGGTCTCAGCTCCCTCACATACAAAATGGAGACAATAATACCAATAATGCCCAGCTGGTTGTTATAAGGGTTAAATGAGATTATATATATATATATACATATAAACATATAAATGTGCATTGTACAATATCTAGCAGAAGAAAGGCACCTAAAAATTGTAACTATTACACTTTCCGTATTACATAGTAACAATATTACATGTTATTTTTATCATTCTTATGAAAACTTTAAAAAATCATAGATCTCTAAGGCATCTACCCTAAGATGATAATCATACAAGTGGCTAAAGATACAAAGATACTTATCACAGCGTTTTTATAATGGCAAAAAACTAGAGACAACCCATAGGGAATGAATTAATTAAATTGTGGGTATGAAAAAAATAATTGTGGGTATGATGTACATAATGGAATATTATGCAATTGTTGAAATCATGATGTGTATCTATCCTTGCCGACATGGAAAGACATCAGTAACACTGCTGGATAAAAAAAGCAACCACAAAATGGCATGTGTTGTGACTGAATTAGTGTGAAATTATCTGCCCATATCTCTACATAGTCCTTCAACAATACTGGAAGGATGTTCACCAAAGTGCAAAAAATTGTTACTCCTAGGGACAGGATTTGGAGCCACCTTTATTTTCTTCTATTTTTTTCACTACTGTTTTCTTGGTAAACTCCAAACAAACAAAATATGGGTCTCTTTTCCAGTTACCTAGCGACCCACAAGGTTGTTACTCTTTGCATTCTGACATTGTGATTTATCTTGGTTTATTTTTCAAAATGGCGGCTGTCTCTGAGGTACAATCAGGAGACATTATATTCACTTTAATTATAGTATGTTTTCTAAATCAAGGATACAGAGCACAATCTCTTTAGCGTTCATCTATATTCCTTGATTTTGAAAGGCAGAATCCTAAAATAAGGTGCATTATTAAAGGGTCATTTCACTTTGATTAGAAACAGTTGCATTTAGATAGAAGGGCGCAGTATTTAAGACATAATTGTGGTTTTTAGAGATAAAGATGATATGATTAAAAAAAAAAAACACAGTAATTCTCGTTAAAATGACACCGGACACTCCGACGGGACTGGGTGGACTTCTAGAAGGTGACATGAACGTCTCCCTACAAGTGACATCACACAGCAGGGTGACAGTATCTTAAAGGAACATGCAGTACCTCATGCGCCAGCATCCTCCCTGATATTGCAGATAAAAACAAAAGAAGCCAACGTAAGATGGAAAGGCAGAGACCAGCAGAAAGTCACATATTCCAACTTGTTTGGGAATGACTTTTCCCACAGCCACATGCCAAGGAGCTGCTCTCCCGCAAAAGTGGACATTTGGGGGCAGTCAGGTGCCATAATAGCCCCAGGCAAATTCTAGGAATACGGTCCCAGGTTACTCTTAAAAGCACTGAGGTCTCCTTAAGATGTCAGGAAGAGTTTAACATGGACATTTTTCATTTTAAGATAGGAAATTAGAGACAGGAAGTGACATCTTAGTATATGACATGCACCCTGAGAATGTAAGATGTGCTTTTAATTATGGGCATTTTTTTTTTTTAAGAAAAAAATGCTCTGGTCCATGTTTCTTACATTATGGCCCTAAGGTAAAATACGCATTAGACTTGGCTGAATATAAAACACTGTTCCACTCACTGGGCAGTTATCAAATACTACACCATGTGGGCCATTCACTGTTGATGTACATCAAGGTTTCTCAGTCTCAGCACTACTGACATTTGGGCTCACATAATTCTTTGTCGTGGGGGGCTGTGCTCTGTGTGGTAGGCCATCGGGCAGCATCCCTGGTCTCTACCCACTAGATGTCAGTAGTATTCCCTCCCCAGTCAGGACAACCAAAAACGTCTCCAGACGTTGCCAGATGTCTCTGGGGGCAACAAAATTACTCCCAACTGAGCATCACCACAGTTCCTATTTCTCAGGCAGAAAAGCTTTTTTTGTATTTTACACCCTTTTTGGAAGTTTGATAAAACTGTCGTTCCTAAGATCATATTCTTTAATCACTTTTTAACTCAAGAAAGTATATTCCATGGTCTCATGTTATGTTTAATAAATATTTAATTATTAAGAAGCTTTGGCGTTGCTTGGGAGGCTGCAAGGTTGAGGAATGATTGATGGACATAGACAGCAAAAAACATTTTTCTTAAAATCTGTTAAGTAATATTATCATGCCATCAAAATTGTGAAGTGATCTACGATATGTGCCTTATAACCCCAGAAATGGCCAAGATCACATAATGTAAATGTTTTAAGCATTACAACCGAGAGCCCACTGGTATCTGTATAATCATCTAACTAAAGAACCGAGAGGATCTTTAAAAAAACCTGCAGGAACAGAGTGACTGATCATCCTATCCTGGCTAAGACTTTGCTGCCTTAAGTAAGCAAAACAAGCAAATAAATGTAATGGGTAATTAAAGCCCAATGAATCTAAGACATGAGAGAATAGGGTTAATGGCAAGAGGTTATTTAAAACACAGCAACCATACTGCCCAAAGCATTCAACTTACAGGAAAGTATTTCTGAACAACACCAAAATCGATAAAACCGATTATAATCCATACCACCAACGTCAACGTGGAAATGATGATGATAAATGGGACAAAATATCCACTAAACCGGTCAGCCAGTTGCTGAATGGGTGCCTATGAAAACAAAACACCAAGACCAGGGGAAATTACAATCCACAAAGAAATAAAACACCACAAGCATGAGCAAGAACTGGGGTTCCGAGCCCCCTCGTTAACTACGCTTACTAATCAATCTCTACTCCGCAAAATCTGCCTGATTTTATGAAGCTCTTGGAGTCATTCCTAAAATGAGGAAGCTGAAGTTGTATTATTTTGTTAAATTTCTTCATTACCTTTGACATCTGAGCCTCTTCTACTAATTTCACAATCTGAGCCAAAGTGGTGTCATTGCCCACGTGGGTGGCGTTAATGAGCACAGAGCCATGTGCGTTTATAGACCCAGCAATCACTGTGCTTCCGGGTTTCTTAGTGACAGGCATGGCTTCTCCTAGAGGGGGAGAAAAGAGACCAACCATCATGCATTCAGCCCCACTTGGCACTCATGTGACCTGGCAGGTGCTGTGATACCCACCCAAAGGGAACATGAAACAAGCCACCTAACCTGTGATGAGAGACTCGTCAGCCATGGTACTGCCTTCCAGGACTTTCCCATCCACCGGGAACTTTCCGCCGGGGACGACCTTGATGACGTCGCCCCGCTGCACCAGCTCCATGGGTACTTGCTCCTCTCTGAAACAAATGCCACTCAAGTTATGCACACAGCAATTAACTGGAGCTCACTCCTGCTGGTTTGCCACCCGGGTCGGGTTCTAGACAACGTGTTGGACTGGTTACACTCTTGGCTTTTACACTGACTGGCAGTATTCATTTTATCTGTTCATTTACAGATTGAGTCAATATTTGGTGCACAGCTAAGTGACAGGTGCTGTACTAGACACTGGAAATACAGCTGTGAACAGGACAGCAAAGTCCCTACCCTCATGAAGACCAATTCTGCGGAAAAAAACAGACAATGAACAGGACAGTCCGAGGTATTAAATAAGTGTTATGATGCAAATAATGTGACTCAAGGGCTTTTTTTTTGGGGGGGGGGGTTCACTTGGAAGACATGCTGTGACCTGGAAGACAAGAAGGGCCAACATACAGGGGAAGGAAAGTTCAAGGGGAAAAACTCTGCTAATGCGAAGGCCCTAAGGCAGGAAGGAAGGGCGCCTCTGAAAAACAAGAAGTGAAGCAGGCAGAGTCCCGATCCCGTTGAGTCTTGCAGAACAGAGTACGGGCTTCAAACGTTAAGAGTTTTACTGGAAAGTGACATAATTTGATTCACATTTTCAAGTCATCGCTCTGGCTGCTGCATGAGCACAGGGTGGCAGGGACAATAATAGAGGCTGGGAGAAGAGGTGGGCAAGCAAAAGATGGCAGTGGCGTGGGCCAGAGATGGCGTGAACACCCAGGATATTTCCAGGACGTGCAGATACGCCAAATGAGTAAAGAAAAGAAGCAAAGAGGGGCGCCTGGGTGGCTCAGTCGGTTAAGCGGCCGACTTCGGCTCAGGTCATGATCTCGCGGTCCGTGAGTTTTAGCCCTGCGTCGGGCTCTGTGCTGACAGCTCGGAGCCTGGAACCTGTTTCGGATTCTGTGTCTCCCTCTCTCTGACCCTCCCCCATTCATGCTCTGTCTCTCTCTGTCTCAAAAATAAATAAACGTTTAAAAAAAAAAGAAAAGAAAAGAAGCAAAGAGGAGCTCGAAATTCTCAGTTACTGAGATGGAGACAAGTGTGCAGAAGCCGCTGAAGGACAGAGAGAGAAGAGATGAAATAAAGACCTTCATTTTGACATGTCGGGTGTGGGATGCCTATCTGAGTCAAGTAGGGAGCAGAAAATATGACTGGAGCTGAGAGAAGAGGGCAGAGCTAGAGGTACAAATCCCAGAGTTGTCAAAATACACATGGTACCTACAGCCCTGAAATGGTGCAAGGTCACCTGGGAGCATAAGTGGAAAAGAGAGGGAGTTCTAGATCCAAGCCCTGGTGCTGGGGCCACACTGGAGGCTGAACAGGTGGGAGGGCCAGCCAGCGGCAGGGAGGCAGATGGGCCAGTGGGGATGGCAGACTGCGGGAGCAGACGTCCTAGCCTCAGCCACAGCAGGCGTCACTACCCAGACGCGATACGGGCAAACTTCATCATACTCTGCACTTAAGATCTGCCTACTTCCGTGAAGGTAAGTCACACTTTCATAAAAAAGAAAACCAACAAGAAGTTTCAAATGGAGACACTGGGGGGCAGGGGAAATGCTGGTGGAGAGGCATTAAAATCAGCAATGGCTGGGTCGGGGCAATGGAAATGAATTGACGTGTGAAGGAAAAGCAATTTCAGCAACCGATGGAGGCAGCAGCCCAGCGGGATGGGCAGAGGAGAGCGTGCGAAGCTAGGAGACAGGCCGCGGCTCAAGAAGCTCTCACAGGAGGTTTTGCAGAAGAGAGAGTGGAGTCAGACAGGCGCGAGTGGGTCGTAGGTGTGTGTGTGGACTGGATGCCGGTCCCCAGACAGACAGAGACACATGGTGGGGGAGAGGAGGGAAGGACAGAGCGAAGGGAGGCCGCTGGAGAACCACCCAGGGGCCACATAACACATCATTGTGCACAGCACGGGTTTGAACCACGTGGGTCCACATATACGCGGTTTTTCAATAAATACAACAGAGTACTGTAAGCAGATTTTCTCTTCCTCCTGATTTTCTTGACATTTTCTTTTCTCTAGCTTACTTTATTATAGGAATAGAGTATATAACAACCTGCAAAGTAAGTGTTCATTGACTGTTTATGTTATCGGTAAGGCTTCTAGTCAACAGCTGATTCGTTTCGGGGGAGTCAAAAGTTATACTCGGATTTTCGACTCTGCACTGGGTCAGCACCCCAAACCCCCACCGCTGCTCAAGGGTCGACTGTTGAGAACCGTGCCTCGTGATCAAATGCTGACAAAGTCAACTAAGCAGGCTCTGGGGTTATTTTACACACTTCTTTCATTCTATAATGATTCATTCTTATCAGATGCTAAGGATGCCTTATCAATGTGAGAAGGTAAAATGGACATTTACTGAGTGCACATCCTGTGCTAGATTTTTACTTATTTTCTCATTGAATCTTCCCAGAAGTATATGAGGTAAGTGATATTCACTCCCATTTGAGCAAAAACCTGAAGATTTCTTAGGAAGGCACAGAATTGAACCTACATGCCCATTTCTTTCAACGTTGCTATGTGTAAGCGTATAAAACCCCAGAGCCAAAGTGTGCAGAGATGTTAAGTATTGACATCAAAACTTTCTTTTTTAAAAACTGTGCAGGAGCACCGTCTGCATAACGAGGATTCAAGAGTCTGTCTGTCTGTCCGTCTGTCTCCAAAGGTCTGGTGCTGCCTCCATGCTCCATGCCACCACCTCCCTGCAAGGCTGTGAGCGCACGCTGCCCCCCCAGGAGCATACGGACGCAGTAAGCGTTTAGTGTCCCCAGACCAAGCGCCACATGTGCCACTGTGTGCACCAGGTGCCAGGGACGCAGTGGTGAGCAAAAGAAGACACGGCCCTGACCCTGGGAGCTCAGAGTCCTCGTGAGGGCCCTGGTGAGTCACAGGGCAGTGGTGCCATCTGGGTCAAGTCCTAGTACAAAGCCACAGTGTCCTCCATTCAACAATGGCGATTTTGTTCCAGGATTAACTGAGATGATGCGTGTTAAGGACTGAGCACAGTGCCTGACATACAGTGAGCACCCAGTGAATGCTGGTGACTTCTATCATATCACCTAATGGACATTTTCACTATTGACGGGCCTCTGCGCAGCAGGTACCGTGCTGGGCTTGGGTACGAACAGGACAAAGCGAGCCTTCCTCTCAGGAGGTTTACTGCCCAGAAGCTACAAGCAGATCCGAGTATGTAAGTTCAATAATGGCCACAATACAATCAATGGAGCAGGAAAAGAAGGGCCCTTTAAAAGGACAGGGAGTGGGGGCGCCTGGGTGGCTCAGTCGGTTAAGTGGCCGACTTCAGCTCAGGTCATGATCTCGAGGTCCGTGAGTTCGAGCCCCGTGTCGGGCTCTGTGCTGACCGCTCAGAGCCTGGAGCCTGTTTCAGATTCTGTGTCTCCCTCTCTCTGACCCTCCCCCATTCATGCTCTATCTCTCTCTGTCTCAAAAATAAACGTTAAAAAAAACATTTTTTTTTTAAAAAAGCTTTAAAAAAATTTTAAAAAAAAGGACAGGGAGTGGCACCCTGAAGTCTCAAGTGCTGGGAGTAGATGTGCAGAAATCTGTTTGGTGGCTGGGCAGGCAGGGTGGCAAACAAGAAGAGGAGACTTCTCCATAATCTGAGAATGTTCTCTGCTGCTTCTTCAAATCTTCCAGTGATGGGAGACGCCCAGGCCCTGCCCTTCTGGGGCCCGTCCACACAACCCAGAGGAGTTTCTCATCACACAAGATCTCTTCCGAGGCCTGTGTCAGGAGAAGGAACGCCTGCTCACTAGCAAAGGGGCGTAGGGAGCTGACATCAGAACCTTCTCCCCCAGCATAACCTAACTACCAAGCTTTGGAAGGTTCGCTTAATCTGTGACTTGCCCCTTTGATCTAAATTGACCACATCTTTCTAAGCCTAAACAGCTTGATTTGAGGTGAACAGCACTTTCTGGGAGTCAAGGTGGCTCCTTCCAGCGAGTTCCCAGCGTTTCTTCTTCAGAAGCTTGTGTCCCCCGCAAAACACCACCCTGCGGGAATACATTTAATGGAAAGGCGGTGTTTTCCCTAGCATTTCTTCCGCTTTAAGAGTTTCTGCCAGCAGTCTGTCTACCTCACCTGTCTCCTCTCTCCTCTCCTTCCTCATCTAACACAAAGTAAAAAGACAAAGAAAAACTTAGAGGAGAACAGACACAAACCTAGGTAAGATTTGTAACTCTGTTTTCCCCACTCTAACAGGAGCCTTCAATGCGGGAGCCTAGGGACCAGGCTGTGTGGACCTTTTAAGGTCAAGCACAAACACGGTGTAATTTCACAGTCACTTCATTCACTCAACGAGTATCTGAGCACCTGCCACATGGGTGTCCCAGGGTGAGTGGAGACATGGAGTACACAGAGGAGTGACAGCCAAGTGGGCCAGGGGACAGGAAAGGCTTCTTGAGGATGTGACCCCCAAGCCGAGCCCTGAAGGACAAGACGACAGGTGAAGGGGAAGAAGAAAGGTGTCGGGGGAGACCTGAGAGCCCCTTTCTGGGAGCTGCCAGTGGGGTGTGGCCAAAACGAGGTGGAGGGACGGCGACACAAGGGGCTGGGTCCACCGGGGACACCGGCGGACGCCGAATCTCACGTGTGCGCTCACAGACTTCACCCTAAGGACAGCAGGGAAGCGCTACAGAGGAATGCAATCAGATCCGGGTGTCCAAGAGACCACTGGTTTGAATGTGGGAAAAGAGTTAGAAAGAGCCTTGGCTAGAAGCAGGGGGCCAATGAAGACCCTGCTGCAGTGTTGTAGGGGACAGAGCGGTGGTCTGAGCAGGCGTGGTGAAAACAGACACCACAGACACGTCCCCACCGGCAGAGGCCCGGACGTGGCAAGACCCCGCAGAAGGCAGAGGCTGACTTGGGGGTCACAGCACTGGTAGGCCTCATGTTACACAGAAGGTCAATGCCTCGGGAGGGCAGTGTGTGGCTATGGGCCTGTCACCTCCCAGCGGCCTGAAGCACCCTTTCAGGAAGGTGGGGGGGGGGGGGGGAAGAAGCACCCTACTTTCAGACGGGAATCGTGCCTCACAGGCCTTGACTGACGCTCTCCCAGCACACAGCTCGTCTGCGGCAAAGCCAGAAGGAACTCTGGCTTTGAAAATGGCACCGCCACAGTGATGACGGCAGTAGAAGGGCCCACGGGGTGTCCACAAGCAAATACTAATCACCATCTCTGGAAAAACACGGAGCTGTGACGGGGGGAGCCCCACCATCCTTGGGCCATTTCAGGTAGCTTCTGTCTCCTGGCAGAGACGCATGTCCCCTCATACTCAAATCAAGGCAGGAGTCCCTGGACCTGCAGCCAGTGCCTTCAGGAGCACCTCAAAATGAAAGGCGACCAGTAAAAGCGGCCGGTCCATGGCTTTGTTCCCAGCCGGAACATTCCCGCATCCCAGAAACTCTCAGGTCATTAATTTGTGAGAAAAAGAAGCCAAGGTGTGCAACCACTGTGGAGCCACGGCAGTCGAGTGCGTGGAGCCCCCACCTGCCAGCTGCTGTCACACAGTGTCCACCCACCTGCAAGACAGGTGAGCCGATGGCCGAGAGGGCGCCTGTCCCAGCTCTGCCACTCACCCGCCCGCCAAGGACTCTGGGCAAGTCACGCCACCCCACTGGGCTTCGGGTTCTTCCTAAAGAAATGGGGCCGTGGGAGCACCCACCTCCCAGGGGAGTGATCGGGTTAAATTAGGCAGTTTAACCTACTGGTCGCTACTGGGAATGGTATCCTGTAAGTTCTCAAATCTCAACTATCGCTACTGTAATTCTGACTCATATTCAAAAGCCAGCATCAGGGCAAAAACCAGTGCTTCCAGGCCGTGGTCGGCCGGTGCCTCATTCTCTGATTCATGTTTTCGGCGCAGGCTCGCCGAGTACCCCCTCGGGAAGCAACGGAGGAGGGCCTGTCTCAGCCTCCGACGGCCATCCTGGGGCACACACTCACGAACCCACACTGGCCACGGCATGCACAACGGGCAGTACCATTGGGGTGGGGCACAGGGCTGCTTCGACAACATGAGTTTGGACTGTAAGTCATGCTGGATGGTAAGAAGCAGCAAAGACAGACACACTGAAGAGCAATGAGACACTGACAGAGGGACGTTCCTGAGCAGAGGCCCAGAAGGAGAGGAAGGGAGCGTACAGAGGGAAGGCTAGCTTTGTAGGCTGAGTGACAGGAAACTGATGCATTTCCCACCCCGGAGTCAGAGTGAGATCACAGTCCAAAGGGGAGAGTGGTGGGGCTGGAGAGAGAATTCAGGAATGTGAAGGTCTGAAATAAGCACTGCCTAGAATATGAAAACGAGGCTGACCAGGGAAATACAGAAGCCTGAATTCGCGAAAATGCCTGTATTATTAAATATGCGTTGGAGTGCCTGGGTGGCTCAGTCAGTTAAGCATCTGGCTTCGGCTCAGGTCATGATCTCACGGTTCGTGAGTTCGAGCTCCACGTTGGGCTCTGTGCTGACATCTCAGAGCCTGGAGCCTGCTTTGGATTCTGTCTCCTTCTCTCTCTGCCCCTCCCCCACTCATGCTCTGTCTTTCTCTCTCTAAAATAAGAAAACATAAAAAAATTAAAAAAAAAAATAAGTAAATATGCCTTAAAAGCCAGTATGTGTAAGGGTTAAGAATATGGGCTGTGGAACCAAGAGCTTGGGTTATAACTCAATTCCACTACTGAATACCTGTGTGACTTTAGGCCACTTGCTTAGCCTTTTTGAACTTCACTTTCCTCATCTGCAAAATAAAGGTAATAATAGTCCCCTCCTCCTACAGTTTTTTTTTTTTAATTTAGATGTACTATAAAGAGGTTAAAAGTGTCTGACAATAAATGCTATATAAGTTCCAGCAATAATAATAACCACCATATTATTTTTAGTATCTGCTAACTATATGAAGAAGAAAAATACTTCTCCCATCTGTATTCCTTGGCAAGTTGAACCTCATCCCTCAGCCTCGTAAATCCTCAGGTCTTGCAAGGAAGGCCCAACGTGTGGACCGTGCTCCGTGCTCTGTGAAGCTTTCCCTGACCACCCCTAGCCTTCCTCTTCTCAATTCCAGAAACACGAATCACCTAGACCTCTCATTTGTCATTCAGCAAACCACACCACCTTGAATTCTCGTGGCTCTCGTAATCTCTAAACGCCTTATTAACTACCTGGATCAACAGGATGGACCTGACCACACAAGTCTTTGCTGGCCCCCACAATGTCTAGCGTAAGGTCATGAACACAATGGGTGTCTCAGGTGTCTTACACAGTCTGATATAAATTGGTCGAAAACTTTGGATGAAGACAACCCACCTGATGATCAAGTTGTCCTCGCCAAGGGTCACAACGGTGGCTTCTGTGGCTTGGAGAGACATGAGTTTGGCAAGGGCTTCTGAGGTTTTGCTCTAGGAAATGGCCAGAATGGAAAACAAGCTATCATAAGCTGACCGGTGCAAACCCAGACCAATGCTTACCAGGCGGGTATCAGAGAAAATCCCTGCGGAAAGAGGCCGACCCCTCATAACACACACAAAGTGCACATCAAAAGGCTCCTCCAGGATGGATGTTACCCACTGCAGTCATCTCCACACTGAAGGTACAATACCACCAAGTTCTATGAATTACATTTCAGCTGAAAAGACAGGACCAGTCTGCCTACTAACTGCCTCTTTTTTTTTTTTTTAAGGTTCAATTTAATTTCTTTTAGGGCCTCAGTCCTACTCTTTTATAGAATACATTAAAATGCAGGGTGTTAAAAATGGCCTGACCGTAAGATGGAAACATGGATTTCTAGACTCATGAGCCAAATACTCAGTTATATACGAAGAGGCAGTATTCGTGCGGGCCTGAAATCCGGAGTTCTTTTCATTACACAATGCGCCTGAATAAAGGTTTCAGTAATTAACCAGATTAGCTGGGATTTCAGAAGTAGCAATCAGTTTGGAGATTAGTGATCAGAACACCTAATTATATGTCGGTTTCACATTTCTTTAAGTCTTTTGCCAGACTGTGTATAATTAGTAATTCTAAACAAGGCGTTCACATGAATTAAGACTTATATTACTGAAGACACAGTTCTTCTTTTCACCCAGAGCTGCAGTTACCTTCGCCACGTGTTCCAGCCACCGGCCCAGGGCAATGAACACAAAGAGCATGGGGGGGGTGTCAAAGAAGGTCACGGGGCTTCTCTCCGCCTTCTCAGCCACGGCCACCACCAGGATGATGACTGAGTAGGTATAGGCGATGCTCGTGGCCAGCACGATGAGCACGTCCATGTTGGCCGCCCCGTGCCGCAGAGATCTGTAGGCCTGGATGTAGAAGTACCACCCGCCAAGGAGCTGAAAGACAGAGGACAGCAACAGTGCATGAGCAGGCATCCAGTCCAAGGAGCAACCAGAGACCTGGGGGCCCCTCAGGGCTGCAAATGCTTAGACATTACTTTCTACTCTGCGAGTGACATGTAGGAAAAGTATTTCCTGATTCATAAGACTACTGGCCACAGGAACGGAGGGTCAAGGTCATGGGGGACCTTTCAAACCCACAGCACATGACCTGAATGTCCATCAGCAGAGAACGGTGGCAATGGTGACATCAATCATGGTTCATTTATAACATGGATAGTGCTATGCAGTCCCAAAAGAGGATGTGTGCTAGGTCTATAAACCACTCACCTGAAAGATGCCCATGAGACATGGTTAAGTGAAAAAGCCAGTTATAAATCAGTTTATCTAGTATGATCCTATTTCAGTTAAAAAATACAAAGTCCCAGGGTGCCTGGGTGGCTCAGTCAGTTAAAGCGTCCGACTTCGGCTCAGGTCATGATCTTGCGGTCCGTGAGTTCGAGCCCCACATCAGGCTCTGTGCTGACTGCTCGGAGCCTGGAGTCTGTTTCAGATTCTGTGTCTCCCTCTCTCTCTGACCCTCCCCCGTTCATGCTCTGTCTCTCTCTGTCTCAAAAATAAATAAACATTTAAAAAAAATTAAAAAAAAAACCAAAGTCCGTGTGGCTATATTATGTGAACATGTACACACATACATATACGTGAAAATGAGTATTTTTTCTACATAGATGAAGATCTGTAAACACACATGCCCAACCAGCAAAAATACTAAGGTAACCCTAGGGAACAGGATTGGGCTGGAGGCAGGGTATGATTCTAGCAAAAGAATATCTTCCCCTTTGCTTCTCCTACTTCAGTATGGTTTGGATTGCCTACAATAAATATATATTACATTTATAATTAAAAAGAAAATACAGAGAAAAGCAAATTCAGCTGACAAATAATTACACTCAGTCTTAAACCAGAGACATTCTCACGTTACCTCAGGAGTTTTATTTTTTATTCTAAAACAGATGGGAGGGCACACTTCCCACCAGAAACACAGCCAGCTCCTAAATATCGTCCCTAGAGTAGAAGCTCCAGCAGGCCCATCTCTTCTAAATTATAATTTCCTCAGGGGGCACCTGGGTGGCTCATTCGGTTAAGTGTCCAACTTTGGCCCAGGTCACGATCTCACGGCTCGTGGGTTCGAGCCCCGTGTCGGGCTCTCTGCTGACAGCTCGGAGCCTGGAGCCTGCTTCGGATTCTGCGTCTCCCTCTCTCTGTGCCCCTCTCCTGCTCATGCTCTGTCTCTCTCTGTCTCTCAAAAATAAATAAACATTAGAAACAATTTTTTAGTAAATTATAATTTCCTCAGAACCACAGCCCTGTTATTCGGGGCACGAGCCGCTGCTTTTGACAGCAAAGGCAATGCAAACTAAACAATAAACAAATAAGGGACACACCGCGTCACCAACACCTACAACCACCTACAACCACTGTGAAAGTGACAGCGAAACCAGGTCCTTTCAGTGCCCCCCGCAGGTCCTAAAGGAAAACAGCAGCCCCTGCAGGAAAGCTGTGATAAAATGCCGCCTAAGCCAAGCTGATGGGCTGTGTCTGGCATGACAGAGCAGAGAATCTGCTGGCCACACAGAGGCAGGGAGGGAAGATACCCACCTGGACAAAGGTGCACAGGATAAAGAAGATGAGATTTAGAATGGACAGTCCTGGAACGATGTTGTGGTCCAGGACCATTGTCTCGTGGGGCTCATTGCTGGGCACCAACATATAGATCATTAAACCCATAACAGGGATGCCAAACATCAGGCTGCACAGAAAAGACTTCTTCCACCTGCAAAGCAAAGCAGCACAGCAACCTATTAGGTGCCACCTGCCAGCTGGGTTATGGGCTAGTCTCCTCCTGGGGGCTCAGGTTAAGACTTGCCTTTGGCACACGTCTGGGATGGACGGCCAAGGGTACGAAAATGAAGGGAAGGTTCTCTCCCTGACGCCTGCCACCTGAGAGGATATCTAAACGTTCACACTTCTCAGGGCTGTTCCAGGGACATATAGGCAGCCTCTGCCTGCCCATGGCTGACCTGTTGCCTCTAATCTCTAGGGGAGGCAACTGAGGCCCAGAACTGAGAATCTAGACCCAGGAAGTTGAACATCCCAGTCCATATGGCTGCCTGCTGCTCTTTCTTCAAAATAAAATCTTATACAGACTCCCAAGTAAAAAGTAGGTAAGAGCAAAATTGTATTAGTATGAACATACTTATACGTTTGACCTTCAAAATAGAGTCAGTAACTGGGGCGCCTGGGTGGCTCAGTCGGTTAAGCGTCCGACTTCGGCTCAGGTCATGATCTTGCCGTCTGTGGGTTCAAGCCCCGCCATCAGGCTCTGTGCTGACAGCTCAGAGCCTGGAGCCTGCTTCCAATTCTGTGACTCCCACTCTCTCTGCCCCTCCCCCGCTCACACTCTCTCTCTGTCTCTCTCTCTCTCAAAATAGTAAATATTAAAAAAAATAAAAGAGTCAGTGAGAACCGTAAAGCATTCTTGATGGACACCACAGTGACAGCTCTGGTCTCCTGTCAGCGTCAGCATCCATGCAATTCCCACCGACTGTTGTGGAAGCTCTGACACGTCTCCACCCTGGCCCACAGACCCTGGCCTACAACACTGAAGTCTACACTCTCAGGCTGCCGCCAGGGCCCTGGAATTAGCCCGGCCGCTGGCCTTCCAGGTGCATCTCCTTTCAGTCCTTGCCTCCTCCAGGCATGCCAACCAGAGCAAAGGACAGGAGTCCCTGAGGGCCCCCCCGCTGTCACCTCCATGCCCCTTGAGAACTCTCACCTCAACCCCCACCTCCACTGCCTGGCCAACTTCCACTCATTCTTTGAGGCTCAGATCATGTGTCTCCTGCTAGTTGGTTTCCCAGACCCCCTTAACCCACCTGATCCACCTCCCACCCACTCTTTCCTAGCCCAGCCGTGACAGTATCCCACTCATTCCTAACACCAGGCATAGCGCCCTACATACGACAGTGCCCGTGTGTTTGCTGAATGAGTAAGTGCACATCTGCATCAACGAATAAACTCAGGCCTCCTTCTTCCCAGGCCATTTTCTTTCCAGTGACCAGGCTTCCTGCCCTCAGACCCCACTTCCAGAACCCTTTCAAATAAAGTCTTAAGATACTGTGTTGTAAAAGGAAAAACCCACACCCTCTCCCTCCCATCCCAACTTAAGTGCTGTCCTGTCTGTTAGCCACCAGCTGTAAGTGGCTATCTAAATTAAAATCAGTTAAGATCAAATGAAATTAAAGAAACTCAGTTCCTTAGTCCCATGAGCAGCTCAGCAGCTGGTGGCTGCCAGACTGGGCCCTGAGGGTAGAGAACACTTCTGTCATCGCGAGGAGGTCTGTCGGGACAGCGCTCTTCTAGAGGGTTAATGTCACAAGGGTAGTAAGGCAGCTAGTCCATGTGGACGGCACTGTGGGAAGCCAGGTGGGCAGGGACACCCTTAAGCACAGAACGAGGCAGTCAGGCCCAGTGGGGCGGGCGGAGGGGGGGGACACTTAGACAAGAGATCCAGCGTTTCTTTTCTGTTCTACCTACTGCTTTATTTCCACCTTGTGGTCCAAGTGATGCACGTTGGGGTTTCTCTGGGCCGGGGAAGCATGAAAGCCGATTTCCTTGTTATTAAAAAAAGAAAAGTGAGAAAGAGGGAGGAAGGCACTTGGTTAAAACATGCGTTGGTAGAAAGCATTTTACATCTTTTGAAATTAGAAAGTCATTCGAAAATCGCTCAAAAGACTGGATTGGTTTTTCCGTTCATGACTTCCGTTCCCAAATCATACTACAAGTCCTGTCATACTTGTCATACTTGTCATACTACAAGTCCAGCACCAGCTATGCTCACAGACTGTGTCATCCCCAAGGAGGTGGCCCCAGACGGTGACTCCTATTCCTTCTGTGGGTTAAGGCAGCAGGTTCTGGAAGAAACTTCAGCATGCCCCGAGGCTGGTCAATGCTGAATTAGACACACAGAACTGCTGTGTGAAGAACCCCAAACATGGAGGGGTCAGGGGCTGTCACTCATTCCCTGCATGAGGAAACTGAAGGTCAGAGGTTAGAGATCCTGCCCAGAGCCATCGTGCTGTCAGAAGAGCGAGGCCCAGTGCTTGGTGCTCAGGTCTCCGGACTCCCAGCCCAGACCCTGGCTCCCTCAACACCTGCGCGCTGCGGCTCCCACTGAAGCCAGATGGGGACTGTACCGCAATCTGCTGGTTCTTTTCAGCGTTTCTTGCGCCGCCTCGCTCCCTGACCCTCTCTTCCTTATTTGATCTGACCCCTTTACGAAATTACACAGGAAAAGCTGTCAGGAAATGTCCCAAGAGTCAGCACAATATAAAGAGGGGCCTCGGACTCTCATGTTGGGATTTCACACAAAAATTAAAAGTTCTGGTTGGAGAAAGAGCATCTAGGACCGTGTAAAGACAAATCCTTTTACGACTAATACCAACCTAATTTCATTAGGAAAAGATGCACCAGAGATGCAAGAACGGAGGCCAGACATTGGTAATATTCCTCAGACACGGATAAAGGCGGCACCGCCCTGAGATCGGCAGGCAGAATGGGGGCCGGGACGGGCATGGTAAGTAAGAAGGGTGACTGACATGTGCTCAAAGCACCACCTGGGACTCTCCCGCCTATGAGCACAACAGTCTGACTTCTTAGCCTCATCAGGGCCACATCACTGCCGTTCTGTATGACCTGTGGTGTGGCAAAACTCGAAAGGCCGCTGAGCTTGGAACTGTAAGGTCTGGGTTTGAGGGCCAGTCCTGCAACCTTTAGCCGGGTACCAGCGAGCAAAGTCACTTAACCTCTCTGGGGATCTTTCTCCATCTGATAAAGAAGCTGTGTTGTGTGCCTCTAAGACAGAATTATTAGCAGCAGCAGCAGCAGCCTACATAACACACATCAAAGAGCTCTGCTAAGCCACAGAACAGGCAACATCTCCCTTAAACACGCGCGCAGTGAAGAGAAAATGGATGACAACTTCAAGCCTGCCACAAGATGCTTCCCTGCGTTAGAACTTCCTGCTGAACTCCATTTATCCTGACCATCAGTTATTACGAGTTAATCTCGTTCAGTTTTGACTATCTTCACCCATTCAGCTCAGCACTAATGTTCACCCGCTCACGGTGTGGTAGAATACAGGCCTTAAAAAGGAAATGGCGGTGTCTGTGGACAAAGCGAGGGAGGGAACAGAGGTAGGGAGTGCATGAACACTAAGTAATTTTCCAAAAGAGAAACGACCAAACTCTCCCATCAACGAGCAGTCCTGACATAGTGGCAAAACGCAGTACAATTCGTCTCATTTCCAACAATCCTTCAGTCTATAGATGTTTGGTCCAGGCTTAAATAATACTTCATAATTACAATTAGGTAATTAAACCCCATGTGCCAGGTATCCTGCTGATACTGATGTTTCTCCAGGAATATCTGCAATTAAGACAATAATATCCTTTTTCTTACCCATTCACTGATTTTCACCCTCAGACTGTCTGATATTGACTTGATTTCACAGTTTATTTTAAAACAATCCACCTTTATTTCCATCGGAAAACCTGAAGGAGAGGTTAGGTGACTTTTTTCTTTTTAATTTTTTTGGTTAGCTATATTTTCTCATTTTCCTACAGTGCATATAAATCACTGTTTTGAAAAAGGAAGGTATTTTTTTTTAAATTGAAATATAGTTGATGCACAACGCTACATTAGTTCGTATAATGTTTTTAAATGAACGACTTACCTCGATAATCTTGACAATATCCCGCGGACCAATCATTTCAGGATCAAACTTCACGTGGGCTTTGCTGGTGGCAAGGGCCACAGAGGCGTAGGTGATGCCGTTCGTTCTGGTGAGTTTGGACTCTATGTTGTGAACGCAGGATGCACAGGTCATGCCCGTGATCTGCCGCACAAGACAAAAATACTACTCAGGACTGAGAGGATCCCGTCAAAGGCACACGGGGGGCTGGGTTAACAGGCAGCCACGAGGCACCCTTCCTGAGGCCCTGGACTCCCACCTCCAGACCTGTGTGCAGGACTTTCACCCGGAACATTCCCCCAGGGGCTGTGGGCATAGAAACAGTGCTTCTTCCCTAACTCGGGGACAAGAGACGTAGCCAGTCACTGAGCAGATGGCAACAGACCGAGGCTTCACTTCCAGCTCTGACAGTGATGGGCTTTCGTGAGCCACCCTACCCTCTCCGTGAGGCCACTGCTGCCACGCCACGCTGTGTGTCTTCACATCACGGAGTGAGACATGCCATCCCTGGATATGTATTTAGGCAAGTCAGATGAGTCACTCTTCCAAGTATCAGAGGTCAACATTTCCCAGAATACTAATTAAATACAGACCTAAAATGTCCGGTGTCTGAGCATGTGATAACGATATAACTGACACTGCTCAGTTTAAGATAAAAAACACTGTTCAAAAAATGTTTTCACCGGGGTGCCTGGGTGGCTCAGTTGGTTAAGCGTCTGACTCTGGCTCAGGTCACGACCTTGAGGTCCATGGGCTCGAGCCCTGCTTGGGGCTCTGTACTGACAGCTCAGAGCCTGGGGCCTGTTTCAGATTCTGTGTCTCCCTCTCTCTGCCTCCCCGTGCTCATGCTCTGTCTCTCTCTCTCTCAAAAACAAATAAACATTAAAAACAATCTTTTTTTAATGTTTTCACCTTTCCCAATAATATTTGTGATCTAGATTTTCCACAGTAGTCTGAGAGAGGCAGAGGCATCCCCTTGGGGCTGAGGGTCTGCAGCGAGGGTCCTGCTCCTGTGGCGGGCATGACCGGGGCTAGAACCCAGAGAGCAGGTCGTGTTACCTGACCACACACTGGGAGGCCTGTCCAGGGCAAAGGGTTTGCTCTACAGAGAATGTCACTTATCAAGAGCTCAAAGTGCCACTCGTGTCCTTAGTACTCTTTCTTTAAACATTTACTTACTACTAACGGCAGTAACTGAACACAGTTAAGGAAGCAAGACCCTTTCACCTCAGTAAAACAGCATTACTCACAGTCTCCCCTTATTTACACATAAAAAGCTTTGTACGGAAGTGCCTGTGAACACAGCATACTGGAAATGCTAGATGTACCCAATGTTTCAGTGATTTGCGGTCATGTGCAGATGACAGTAGACAGACAGGAAAAACGAGGCCTCGTACCATCCCCTCCCCGTCCACACTAGGCACAGCAACCATCCTTACCGTTCATCTTGGACCGTGTGCTTCAGGACGCCGGTCGCCAGTTACCTTCTAGACACCCCTGTGCCTACGAGCCGGCCCTCCCCCACTGTGGTGGCACTGGTTGACGCTGGCTACCACACCGACTCACCTCCCCTGGCCTTGCCACATCTCTGCATTCTAGCTTCCCTCTGGGCCTTATGGAATGCGGTCATATTCAACTCTCTCAAGACCAAGCTCTGGGGGTCCTCTTCCTCCCACACTCCCGCCACCCACCTCCTCCTCCTCACACCTTGAAGGCGCCCAGTGGGATGTACCCCTATGACTCTGTGACATAACTGACATTCCTGCACAAAATGAACAGGTCACTGTTGTTGGCTTCAAAGGAGAACGCAACTCCGACAACACGCAGGATACGTGCAAAATGGGAGAAGTTTCCCGGCCCCTGTCAGACGCCTGCAGCCCTCTTGCCCCAGCGCCCGCCCGGCCGCTGCACTTACGATCAGCTCGAGGTCACCATCTGAGCCTGTGTAGTTTTCCATTACTGCAGCCTCAAAGCCCAAGTCCTGGATGAGCTGAGCTATCTCCAGCGGCTGGATGACTTCCGGATTGTACTTAATCTCTGCCTTTCCAGCCATCAAGGCGACCAGCACCGAGAGAATACCTGGAACCGTCGGGCCACAGTTACAACACTCCAGGCAGGGCCTCTGGGATGACACATTCAACACAACCTAACAAAGAAACACATCTGCTCCCAGAAGCCTCTAGAACAGGAGTTCTCAAAGCGGACTGCACTTTAGGATCACCTGGCCTTTTAACGAGCACCATGCCTGGCCCCAAACCCAAACCAGTTAAACCAGGACCCCTCAGGGTGGGTGCCAGGCATCTTTTTGTAAAGCTCCCCAGGCGACTTTAACGTACCAGCCAAGTGTGAGAACCACTGTTCTAGAACAGCACTCCTCACACGTTGATGGGCAAATCAACCGAGGACCTTGTTAAACTACAGATTCCGGCTCAGTAGGTTTGGAGTGGGTCTGAGGTTCTGTAGGTCCACCCGGCTCCCAGGTGATGCCTGTGCTGCTGGCCCCGGGATGGCAGCAGGGTGGGATGGGGGGTGGGGTGGGTGGCTTTGAGTCAGGCTGGAGAAGACACGGACCGTGTCCACACCTCACAGCAAGGGATACAGTCTGCAGCTTGCAACTACTAAATGTCAGTTAAATGGTGTCCTTTTCCCTCAGACACTTTTCATACACGGAGAAAACAATTCTTTCAAAAGTGGTTGTCCTTACTCTTTTTCAGGCTCTGATCCCATTCAGAAGTGGAAGAGAAATCCTACAGATTATAGACTACCCCGACTTACAATTAATTTGGCTTAAAAATTTTCAACTTCATTTTGGTGCGAGAGTGATACACATTCGTTAGAAACCAGACTTCAGATTTTGGGTTTGGATCTTTCCTGGGGCTACGCCATCATGACAATGAGCGACAGATACACATTCTGACACATTTCAGGGTGGCTCGGCCAAGCTATGATGTTTGGTCGGTTAGGTGTATTAAACACATTTTTTTAAACGTTCATGCATTTTTGTAGGGGAGAGGGGCAGAGAGAGAGGGAGGGAGAGAATCCCAAGCAGGGTCCGTACCATCAGCACAGAGCCCAACATGGGGCTGTGAACCTGAGCCAAAACCAAGAGTCTGATGCTTCACGGACTGAGCCATCTAGGCTTTAATGCATTTTTGACTTACAATATTTTTAACATACGATGCATTGACTGGGACATGATGCCATTGTATATCCAGTGAGATTATTTGTGAGTTTGAGGGGGAAAATAAGACTCATTCACATAAAAGAAAGAAACGTGCTTTAGAAAGGATGCCATAAGGAATAAAAATGAGGGCTGCAAGTCGGGAAAAGAAACACAGGAACCATGAGATGTAGGATATTTTATGAACAGCCAGCCCATGGATGACAAAGAAACTGTTCGAACACCTAAATTTGAGAAGAGTCTTTCTAGAGCTCCAGCCACGATAAAACATAGGGAACAAGAGGCTGGAGACACATCATCCTAATTTGGGGCTGCCTGTGATGGCCAAGGAATCTGAGCAGAGAGATACATGGAAAGAGAGAAAGGGACTCCACTGGCAAGGTCGTCATGGTTAAGATATTTTCCAAACAAAAGTGGGACAGGATCTTTGTTGCACTTTCAGGTTTCAGAGACAGTACTGGAAACGTAGTCCAGAGGACAAAACTTGGGCACTTCCGTTAACACTCTATGATTTACAGGGACAAAGGACAGAATATTCAAAATTGCAACTTCTCTGCAAACTGCAGGCTACGTATTCATGTGCTAGCTGGAGGCTGACGGATGGGACTGGGGGTGGGGGTGGAGGAGATAAAGACCACCACTAGGACAAGCTGAGGAAGTTACCCACGGAATGTCCCTGACCTTTAAACTGGACTGCCCCTCACTAACTTACTCGGAGACATTTTATCTTAAACAAACTAAACACTTCCTAAGCAGCAGAATGCCGATTGCCCAAGAACATCAGACAAACATCTCTACCATCACCTAATGAACTTGCTGCCAGAGTATCAGGGCTGCTGACAAACTGAGTCAATGAGGATCGTGAAGGGAGAGCACAGTGCCCATTCTGCTGACCGCAGGGGCTCACAGCCTACACGCGGCTTCCCCAGTTCAGTGTGTAGATGGCTTACCTGCCTCTTTCTGAAGGTTTCTCTCTATGTTAGACACACAGGATGCACAGGTCATGCCTGTGATCTGTAAAAAGCACTTCTGTGGTGCCACTGCTGTAGAGGCCTGCGGGGACTTTGACGAGCTGCCGGGGTTGTGGTTCTTAGGGAGCCCCCCAGCATGGGGAGCCGTTCCCTGCACAGACACAGGTCCGCCAGCTGTGGTGTGCACTGTGGAATTACCTGCGCTGCGGTTCCCAACATGGTTGCTGTAACAGTTTTCTAGGATAAAATGGAAGAAATCATTCAGATTAAAAGGACAAAGAACTTTTTTTACAACAGGAGGTTCGAGCCTGACAAAGTTCTTAAAACAGCTCCATGAAGGTTGGTGTTTCCATCACTGTCCCCCACCTCCCCACAACTAGAGACACAGGCACACAGTGACAGACACATGAAAAGATGCCAATACTCAAGAATGGAATGCTCCAGTTGGATGAGTGCTCTAATTAGATGATGACAACAAGAAGAACTCACCAGGCCCTCTGCGAAGCACACGTCCTTTAAAACAGCTGTGGTACATAGGACTATCGCCCCCATTTTATAAAGAACTGAGTTAGAAGAAATTTTTTTTTATTCTTTATTTTTGAGAGAGAGAGACAGAGTGCAAGTGGGGGAGGAAGAGAGAGAGAGGGAGACCCAGAATCCGAAGCAGGCTCCAGGCTCCGAGCTGTCAGCACAGAGCCCGATGCAGGGCTAGAACTCAAGAACCGCGAGTTCATGACCTGAGCTGAAGTCAGATGCTTAACCGACTAAGCCACCCAGGCGCCCCTGAGTTACAAGAAATTTAAAAATGTGCCCCGAATTCCTCAGGTGATAAGTAATGAAGCTTTTTCTAAACCAGGTCTCTACCTCCAGGATCTGTCCCTTTAACCACGGTCACATTCTGGTTAGCAGTCCTTCACTCCCTCCCTACAACAATCAAAACAACCCAACACACCTTTATTGAGTTGTTTGCCTTTTTCTTATCGTTTGCCTACGTCCTGTATGTACTCTGGACACGAATCCTTGCCGTGGGTCCGCACTGCAAGTATCTGCTCCCGGTCTGTGCTCCGCACCTGCACTCTCATCTAATGGTGTCTCTTTTGATAAAAGAAGTCCCGAATGTTAATGAGGTCTGACTTATCAACCAACTAAACCAACTCTCATGGTTAGTATGTTTCGTGCTACCTAAACAGTGAAAATGTTCATGCTGCTTTCTTCTAGAAGCTGCTATTTTAATGAACTTCCCCATCAGGCCTATGATACCTGCATTTTAACTTTGTGTAGGTAAGAGGTAAGAGTTAGGGTTAATTTCTCTCCACTTGGATATCCAGTGGAACCAGCTCCATAAACCGAAAAGACCATCCTCTCCCCCACCGAGTTCTGGGATGAGGGTGCAGACGCTGTTGGGGACCATTTTTCTCCCCACCGCATGTGTGTATATGTATACGTAACTAATCACCCAGGTCAAGATGTAGAAAGTTTTCATCACTCCAGAAAGTCAGACCTTTTGATAACAGAATTTGATAACAGAAAGGACCTTTAAGAGTATATGCAAAAGATAATTACATCATTTAAAAAACGAACTCTCGCTATTTGAAAATCCACAGCTGCAGAAGATAGAAGTTGGCATTAACCTGTACTGACAATAGGCCATGACTTTGCAAAGTTTTTCTTCTAAATAAATCTCACATCCTGGGATGTTTTGCTCATTTTCTGAAAGGTGCTAAAAACTACTTCCGAAACTCATTCTAAGAGTCCGGTTGATCAACACTTTCAGCACCTTCAGTGAAAACCCTCCAAGGACCTGGCCTTACAGGACCCCTCTACCTTCTGGAAGCAGAGACCACACCTCATCCATCAGCACAGGTGTACTCTCCTGGTCTTTGTCATTGTTCAAAATGACTCTGGCCTTTGGATCTCAAATTCACAAAAGCTGTTTTGTAGCCTCAGCCTCTCGACATTCTATCTCTACCCATCAACCCCTCCAGCACCCATTAACCCCTCCCATTACCTGTCCAACTCTCTTGCACCCATCAACCCCTCCAGTACCCATCAACCCTTCCCTTACCTGTCAAACCCTCCTGCACCCATCAACCCCCCCCTTACCTATCCAATCCTTCTGTACCCATCAATCCCCCAGCACCCATCAACCCCTGACATACCCATCAATCCCTCCCATACCCATCACCCCCCCCCCCGCACCCATCACCCCCTGTACCCAACAACCCCAACCATACCTGTCCAACCCTCCTGTACCCATTAACCCCTCCTGTACCCATCAACCCCTCCCATACCCATGAACCCTCCTGCACCTGTCCAACCTCTCCTGATTTTCCCAGTCCATCATCTGTTTTCTGGATTCACCTGCATGTCTATCCAAATATTGTAGTCAACAATTTTAATATTGGTACTATTACAGAGAATTTCATACCCCCCTTACTAACTTATAATTTACACATTGCCATTTCTTCCACATTGAGATCTAACTCAACTAAATTCAGGGCTTCTGGAGATTGCTAAAGAAAGTTGAATTAAACTAACAAGACCCAAACAAGCCTGTGTTATTGGGTCGTTTTTCTTTATCAATCTACGCTAATACTATGGGTGGGCATTCAGCTTTCTGGAAGTCTACCTGACAATATTATCAAAAACAGTACCTCTAACTGCTTGGCACTTAGTAGAGGCACAATAAGTATTTGTAATGGAATGAAATAATGTTTACTCTCTGTGACCGAGCAATTACACTTTCAGGTATTTACCGTAAGGAAATAACTGTGTGCACAAAATTTAGCCTCAAAGATGCCCATCAGTATTCTTTACAATCACATGCACATGAAGTAGATGGGAACAGTCCAGTAGGAAACTGGTTATGACTAAGTTACGGTGCATCCATATGACGGAATGATTTGCAGCCACTCAACATGGTGTTGCAGACATATGGACGGACCTATAAGTATGTTTATGATAAATTGTGGGGTGAAAGAGATTACAAAACCACTATGTATAATACAAATCTATGTATTTCTAAATATAAATTACACATGCTTTGGAAAAGCCCAGAAAAGTATATGTGAAATAAAGTACACCACGTGGATTCTGGGGTAAGAATATTCTAGACAGAGGGATAGCAGGTACAAGACCTTGAGGTGAGGACAAGCCTGATATGAGGATTGGAAAGGGGTTAGAAAGGTAGGGAGTCGGGGGGGGGGGGGGAGGGAGGGGGCTTCTAGATCACCCTAAGGACTCCCTCTTAAGATGGGAAGGTTTCAGAGTATTAACAGAGTAACAGGATTACTGTGAATACTGGGCAGGGAACAGACTGTAAGGCTGAAAGGCGGGAAGGAGAGACTAGCTCAGAGCCTGTCTAGTGGACACAGCTGATGGTGGCTTGTACCAGGATGCTGGCCCGTCTGACCTTATCTTCCATTACTTATATTCAAGTTCCACCCAAGCCAGACTGCTCCCGAGACAAGCTGGAGCTCATGTCTCCTCCGACTTTTCCCGGTGTGTGGTCTTGCCCCTCTCTGCCTGCTGAGATGCCATCGCGTTCTGAAGTCTTACCCGAGCCCAGCTCCAATGTCACCTCCATTATCCGGTCTTTGGGAGCCCCACAACCAGATGCCGGCTTTTCTCCTCATCTTTTGAATCTCAGGAGTGCTTTACCTACACTTGCCTTGTCGCATGTATTCCAACCTGCCTTGGATGATGGGTCTCTGATCTGCTTCCTTGTTAGAGTATGAGCTGTATGTGGGCGGGTCCTGGACGGCCTCCGAGTACTCATGGCGGCCAGGACAGTGCCTGGGGCCCAGAAGACCCTCAGTACGTGCTGGGATGAGGGAACAGTGCCCCAGAAGTGACATTATCCATTTACAAGGCTGAGGGGAACATGTCATACATGATAGATGACTTTTCCTCACGCTGTATTCATATATCCAATCACCTGTCCATTAATTCATTCATACAAAAAACATTTACCAGGCAACCAGTGCACAAATGCAGAGCTGATTTCTAGATAAAAACCAGATCTTACTGTATTTTTAGCTGTCAAATAAGCTGACTGAAATTCAGTGTCTGCCACTTGCCTACATGCTCTTGATCATTCCCCTTCCTCTCCCTGTTCCATTATCAAGGGGGCTGACCCTGCAAAACCACTTTTCCCAGGCTCCCTTGTCAACTGGTTTCTGGTTAAATTTGGTATCCTGGAGGTAGCAAGTGGGAAACAGGACAGAAATGGGGGAAACCTAATGTGTTTCCCATCTACCTACTGGGAGCCCAGCTCCTGGCCACGGCCTCTCCCTTAGTAGCTCCGGTGGTGAGCCAGCTCCCACCAGGCGACCTCAGCCCCTGGGCTCTGGTGGCACCCTCCTGCCTGGGGTGCCAGCTTCTGCTACCAGCCATCTCTTGGGTTTCCTTCCCATTCCCTGGTTTGGTTATTCGGCTCTCTAACTTGTCTGAGTAGCTCCTAGATTAAATCCCGTCACTGAGCTACCCCACGACCCAGCTTGTCACAGCCTGTTATTTTCTTTCTCTTTCGCTTCCTTCACAAATACCTACTATGTGCTGGGTGCTGCTGAGTCCAAGGAGAAACAAATCACCTGGTTTGAAGACTGTGCTCAAGAAAAGCCCCTCTTCCTGGTCAATCCGGAATGACCAATCAAATACACGTAATTCTTTTTTAATATCTAAGTGGCTACAGTGATAGTTACCGGCACACTTACGGTTTATCCTAAATTAAGACTGCCAGGTGAAATACAAGACGCCCAGCTACATGTGAATTTCAGGTAAACAACAAATACTTTCTTAGTATAAGCGTGCCCCAAATGTTGCCTGGGACATACTTATACCAAAACATTAGTCACTGTTGATCTGAAATTCAAATTGAACTAAGTGTCCTATATTTTATTTGCTAAATCTAGTACACTAAATACCTCTTGGGCTAAACACATAATTCTGTCCAATAAAAATCACTGTTCTTTTCTTTCTAGGCTTACTTGGTCAAATCCAATTATTCTGGATTATGCAGTTCAATGCAAATTTCTTTTTACTGCCAACAACCTGACTCTACTGTTTAAAGACTTGAAACCTCATACAAATAGAGCAGATGATGACTCTGTACTACATTTCCTACCATTTAAGTACAGGATTTACTGTTCCATTGTGTGTTCCATTGTGTGTTCCTTACTGATTTTTGTTTAAAAACAAACTCCTTCCTGAAACGTGGTACAAAAGACAAAGTACAGAACGGGGCCGAGTCATTCCACATGACTTACCCACTGCCTTTAAGGGTGTAAGTGCAGGCCAGCCCCACTGACAGGGGACCTTTCCAAGGAGACGCACTTTATCTCGGCGGCCGCTGCAAAGTACATGTGGGAAGCCCCAGTCCAGCTGGCCCTGGGCGCAGCCGGGGGGCTTTGCCCACGAGCCCCTCCTGGTGCCGGGCTGGCCACCGCCCTGCAGCACAGTCTGAGTGCCCGCAGCTGGCACTGTATCGTCCTGGTCTACCTGCAACTCGCCCCGCCCCACGGGGCCAGTACCTTGGGACCCAAACGGTTAAAACCTTGCTGCCCACACAGCTGGCTGTGGCATGTCCCGCGCTTCCTCATCTCCGGCCTGGCTCTGAAGGCCGCACCTATCCATCACCTCTCCACCGCCGCTTGGCTCGTCTCCTGGAGGTCTGCGGCTCCACCATGCAGCTGGGCTCACTGGAGCCTCCCCCACCTCCTAGTTGCACGGAGCCTGAGGCCCCTGAAACAGCTTCCTTTCTTTCCAGGGTGCCGTCCCTGTCTGTGACGATTTCCTCCTCCGGACACCCCTTCCTTCCACACCAGTGCCATCACGTTCCTCCCTCTGCCCTTCCCCGGTCACGCTCGCTTTCCCTGGTCTTCCGTCACTTCCCCTGGCTCCTGCCACTCCAATCTGCATTTCCAGCCCCACTCTCCAGGAATTCAAGCCGGCCTCCGGCAACTGCACACCTAGGGCTCCCCGCCGGCTCTCCCTTTCCTCCACGGCCTGCCCCATCACACCCCTCCTCTGGACCAAGCTTGCTGGACCCAACCTCCTGAATGTCACCCTATTCCGTCTCTTGCCCTCCAGCCCCACCTCCTCTCACCCAGCCTCCCACACGGCCTCCGTGCCTCCATCCACACTACACTGACACCGACTGGCCAGCTCAAGTGCAAACTCACCTGCGCTTCCTCTGATTAAAATCCACTGCCGATGCCTGGGTGGCGAGGTCGGGTGAGCGTCCGATTCTTGATTTTGGCTCAGGTCACGAGCTCACAGTTCGTGAGATCAGCCCCAAGTGTCAGCACAGAACCTGCTTGGGATTCTCTCTCTCCCTTTCTCTCTGCCCCTCTCCTGCTCGCTCTCTCTCTCTCTCAAAAGAAGTATATAAACTTAAAAAAGAAATCCACTGCTGACCCCCTGGCCTTTACAGTCAAGTCCAAGTTCAGCTGACACTCAGACCCGTTCAGAGTGGTCCCCCTGCTGTCCCGCCCGTCTCTCCACCTTCCTGAGTCCTCATGCTTGCTCGGGCTCCTGTCAGCAACCCCAGCACACTGTGCTGCCTCCTGGCCTCCAGCATCCCCGTCCCATCCTGGAGCTCACCGGCTCACACGGGGCTACAACATAAGCTCTCAGGAGTCTCACTTGCTCACCAGCCCACCGCTCCCAGGCCCGGGCGCCCGGCAGAAATGCACCCCTCTACCCACAGCCATCAAGGAGGGCAAGGGCAATCATCACTGAATCCCCTCAATTCCCACTTTCAACAGAATGGGATCCAGGTGAGACTAAGGTTCTGTTTTTATTGTTTGGTTGGGCAGAGAAATCTCAGAGAGTGTGATGATGGTTCTTCTGGAGACAGAAGAGCCTGATGTTCCCCCTGGCCCCACAGGACTCTTTTTTAAAAAGAACACAGAATCAGGAGTTCTCTTCAGAAAAATGCAAAGAACTTAGCATTTCATTCCCAGCTACATGAGAGGCAAAAGCTATACACCCAGAAATTCGACTTCTTCTATCCTGATACACTTGACACGCAAGGAAAAGTTGCAGAATGTTGTCACCAACATTGGCCGGTGAGCAGTGAGTGTGGCCGCTGTCACTCTGTCCTAAGATGCAAGGAGAAAGGAGAGGACCCCAGGGTGTGCTTCACGTGGGTCAACTACGTACCAGAAACGACTGACGCCTTGAATCCCATTTCTTCAACAGCAGCTCGGAGTCCTTCCGGGTTAATTACAGAGGGATCATAGAGCACCACTCCAGTCCCTTCAGTCAGAGAGACTGATACTCGCCGCACCCCTTCCCTGCGGGAGAGCAGGCCTTCGATGGACTGGACGCAGGACGCACAGGTCATGCCACCAATGGCAAGCACCACGGTACTGCACAGGCCCTGCATCCGGGTTCCCTGGGCGGGGGCGGGGGCAGGGGCGGGGGCGGGGGCGAGATGCGTGGAAGGCCTGTTATCCGTGCCACTCCCTGCTGCTCCGTCAGGAAGAGAAACTTGAAAGTTCCCAGGAGGAAGAGCCTCAATGGCCCTCTGCAGGGCCCCGGGGGTGACACGAGAAGGGTCAAACTGTACTTGGGCAATTCTGTTCTCCAAGGACACTTGAATACTTTGAACGCCTGGGAGTTGACCTATATTTTCTTCAATATTCAGGACACAAGATTTACAGTGCATTCCATCTACTCTCAGTTGCAGGGTGACCACACGGCTCCCTTGGTGCCCCAAGGTCCCAGAGTTATTGAGATTCTGGGTACCAGACGTCAAAGGGGTCTTTGGGTTGGTCCTCTGTAGCCGCCCAATATCAATTGGTCCCAGGCTTACGGGTGCCACTCTGTTCTTGATGACAGCTTCAAATCCCATGTCGTTTACGTGGTCCCTGAGGTCTTGGGGCTGAATGAGATAAGGCTGGTAAGTAATGACTGCCTCCTGGGTGCCAAGGGAGACTCGGGCCCTCACTACCCCTTGCAGCTTCCCCAGCCTGCCTTCGATGGAGCTGACACAGGACTGGCAGGTCATGCCCTCCACCCGAAGCTTGACCGTGGCCTCCAGGGCAGACGAGGATCTCGAGGGCCAGGAGGCGGCCTTTCCTTCTGTGATGCTGGCCTCGAAGCCCATGTCCTCGATGTGACGGCATACCTGCGGCAGGCTCAGGACCGACGGCACATAGTTCACAGTCGCGCTGCCTTGTTCCAGGGAAACCTTAATGCTCACGATGCCTTTCAAACTCGAAATCCTGCCCTCGATAGACTTTACACACGACTGGCAAGTCATGCCCGAAATGCTGATGGTGCCAGTGGTCGTCTGAGAGGGGCACATGCTGTCCAGACCACCCTCGTAGCCAACATTGTCAAAGGCGAAACTCTGCTTCTGCTGCATTGCTGGCTCCCAGACACGAGCGGGCAAAGAATGTTTAGACAGGATCTAAAAGGAAAAGAAAGAACACTTTTTTATCCTTAAAACTAAATATTTGTGGGGCATCTGGGTGGGTCAGTCAGTTAAGCGTCAGACTCTTGATTTTGGCTCAGGTCATGATCTCCCAGGTTCGTGAGATCTAGCCCTGCGTCGGGCTTGTGCTGACAGTGGGAAGCCTGGTTGGGATTCTCTCTCTCCCTCTCTCTCTGCCCCTCCCCTACTCACACACACACACACACACACACTCTCTCTCTCTCTCTCTTAAAGATAAATATTTTTTTTTAAAAAGCTTAATATTTGCTAAAATATCCCAGCTTGTCTGGCACTGAGAAAATGGAAAACATTGCCACTGGTGTCAAAACATCCTGAGAGTATAACAACATTAAATGCAGGGAAAGGAAGATATAAAGACATTATTTATCTAATGAAATGGTTCCAATGGGTTTCTTTTAGCTTGAACATTCTGTGACTCTGAACCTAGAAGTCAACTGCCCACCTTGTTTTCCTTACCTCGAAGATGCGGAGGTCTCTACAGGGAAGGAGGGGAGCGTGATGCAGCTCATGTGCACAGAATGAGCGTGGCAGGCCCCCAGCAGAGGCAGACAGCACAGTGGCCCACAACGGGAGGGCGGAGGCTCTCAGCAGAGCCCCCCTCACCTCTGGCTGATACCTGAAATCTCCCTGCAGAACGTGGTCCTTTGAGCTCAAACGCTGGGGGTGCTGCTGCAATGCACATACACAGAATAGGCAACACCTGACTTCTGTATCTCCTTCTAGGGGTGTCCCTGTCATTCTCTCAGCAGGGGTTAAATTCAACAACCGTAGGGCACCTGCTCTGAATGCCGACCTCCGAGGCCCCGTGGGGTCAGACCACATGCCTGGGGAAAAAGGTCTGGCGGTATGCTCCTCGAGCCAGGGAAATGAGCACGAGTGGCTGGGCCAAGAGGGGCAGGAGGCAGAGAGCTGGGGGAACTTCTCTGTTCTGCCTCCACTGAGCATCACTGCCCTCCTGGGTTAGGGACAGTTGTGGTCACTACCTAAAATTAAAAGTGTTTTACCAAATTAAGTGGACCCATCTTCTTAATGCACCAGAGTATACGCATAATTTCCTGACTTCTCATAATGATGTGGCTTCACCTGTTCCATTCACAAAACCAAATCCTCCTTTCACAGGGTCCCAGGCTCACCACTCTCCTAATTAGATACAGTTTTTATACCAGTACTATTCCATGCTTCAGAAATTCGGGAACAGGCCTTTACATACAGTATGTGACAAAAAAGCATGCCAGTCTCTGTGCTTACACAATCCTACTTAGATCTTCAGATGAATCTCCATTACATGGATTGACCTTCTCCGTAACCCTGTGCATAAAATAAAATGCCTATCTTTCCAACTTCAGCTTTTTGAGAACCTTAACAAAACCTTAACCTTTTTTTTTAAGTTTATTTATTTATTTTGAGAGAGAGAGAAAGCAGAAGTTGGGGAGGGGCAGAAAGAAAGGGAAAGAGAGAATCCCAAGCAGGCTCCACACTGTCAGTGCAGAGGCCGACGCGGGGCCACAGCCCACAAAGAACGAGATCATGGCCTGAGCCCAAATCTAGAGTCTGATGCTTAACCAACGGAGCCACCCAGGTGCCCTGAAAGTTTAAATAACTTCTAAAGCAGACGATAAATGTTCATTTGTACATCCACAAAGGAAATCCGAAACTAGTCTGGGATTAATAATTATAAAGAACTGTTTTAACAGCATTCACTGTAGTATTCCCTAAAATAGTAGAGAAAAAAAAAGTAAACAAGTAATTTACGGGATAGCCACTCAAGCGTTCATTGCATTCAATAAATATACTGAAATTACCTGTGGTACAAATCAAATTACCTGTGGTACAGAAGTGCAGTATACGATAAGGATGACATAGCACAACGGTATTAAGTGGATAACTGGGAAAAACACAATTTGGGACCTATACACCAAGAGATATTTCTGAGACCTCAGATAGTAATAATACAAGAAAACACAGGAAAATACCCATTACAATCTCAGGCAAGGGCAGGTCTAAATACAAGAAAAGAAACAGAAAAACAAGAAAATCCAAAAGCTAGAGAAGACTGATAAATCTAACCACAATAAGAGAAAATATGGCTCTGACCAAGGAAAATGATAAATGAGAAATGGGGGGGGGGGGGGGGAGGAAGATTTGCTCCATACTAAGCAAGAGCTAATTTTGTTAAAATGTATAGAGCTCCTTCTAAAAAGAAAAAGGCCAACAATCCAACAGAAAAGAGGCAGTCCATCAAACAGGAAACGCAAACGCCTTTTCAACATCTGCAGAAACAATAGTAAGGAAGAAATGTAACACTCCAATAGCACGGTGGCCCTTCTCACCACTCAGGCTGGCACCATCCACGCAGTCCCTAGAGCTGGTGAGGGCATCACCTCTCATGAGGGCAACTTGGCACTACATATGAAAATGACAAATCCAAATATTCTTTGGCCCAACAACTCTATTTCTATGAATTTACTCAATAAATATATTTGTTCACGTATAAAAGCAAGCATGCAACAGGGGCGCCTGGGTGGCTCAGTCGGTTGAGCGTCCAACTTCGGCTCAGGTCATGATCTAACAGTCTGTGGGTTCGAGCCCCGCATCAGGCTCTGTGCTGACAGCTCAGAGCCTGGAGCCTGTTTCAGATTCTGTGTCTCCCTCTTTCTCTGACCCTCCCCTGTTCATGCTCTCTCTCTGTCTCAAAAATAAATAAATGTTAAAAAAAAAATTTTTTTTTAAAAATTAAAAAAAAAAAGCAAGCATGCAACAAAGATATTAAACACTGCAAAGAACTGGAAACATAAATGCCCATCAATAAGAGGTCAATTAACTAAATTATTGAACGGTTATACAGAGGAATGGTTTCCAGCTCTTAAAAAAGGAATGAGGCAGCTCTAAATATACTGAAATAGCAAATATATTATTCAGTGAACAAAAGCAAGACACAGAATTTACGGTGAATACAGTGTTTTAGTTATCTGTTGCTGCCTGACAAGCCAAATCTAGTGGCTCAGAGAGATAGCTCACAGTTTTTCAATTTGGACAGGGCTCAGCGGGGAAGGCTTGTCTGCTCCTCATGGCATCGTCTGGGGCAGCCTCAGTGAGACTGGAGGTTCCACTTCCAAGAAGACGGTTTGTCCGCGACATGGCTGGCAGGTTGATGTGGGTGACTGGAAGCTGTTAGCAGAGACCTCAGTTCTCTTCCATGGAGCCTCTCCACGTGGCTAGGCTGGGTACCTCACAGCTGGTGGTTTCTGGGTTCTGAGAGGGAGCGTCACAATAGTGAACATTCCCAGAGAACAGGTCCCAGTATGCAAGCGCTTACCAAGCCTCTGCTAGCATCACGCTTGCTAATTCACCATTGGCCACAGCCAGGCACATGGCGAAGCTCAGTCAGTACGGGAAGGAATTATATAAGGGCTTAAATACAAGGAGCTGTAGTTCGTTGGGAGAGCCACCAAAGTTACTTCTATCATAGCATGCTAGCACTATTTGTGAGCAAAGGAGTATTATCCCCATAGCTGCTTGTATATACATGGACGGGCTCTGGGAGAAGGCATAAGAAACTGGTACAGAGTCTGAGGAGGATCGGCTGAGGCAAGGAGAGGGGAGGAAGAGTTATTTTTCAACGTATAACCTATCGTACAATGCGCACACATTACCAAATTCTAAAAAATAATTAGTTTAAAACTGAAAATTAAAGAAAAAAAACCACACAGGAGTAAAAGGAGATCCAGAACCGTGACTTGATTGTAACCGGTATTAAATAATTAATTGAAAAAGCTAAAAGAAAAACTACGATATTCAAGGACACTTGCTTTAATACAGTATCTTAATAAGTAGAATTGCCTCCCTAAAACAAGACATAACCCTCAATCACCTAGTCTGTTGGAAAAACAAATCCCTAATGATTTACTACCCAACTGATCTAACCCAACTGAGTTAGATCTAGCTCTAACTCACCAAACCCCAGGCCACAATGCTAGCTCTTAATCCCTGGATTATGGATTCTATGCTCCGGCCAAAAGGGTTTGCAGAAGCGTTAGAAGCTATTTGTTTGTAGCAAACAATACTCAGAGGCCCCCCTTCTAGACAGGCAGGTTCCTAAAGACAAGCAGTTACAAAAGACAAAGCTTTGCTTTGCACGGAACACTTTATGAAACACGAAAGTCTCTGTTGGTTTAGAAGCAACCTCATAACTGTTGCTGGGTGTTTGGATAGTTTTTAAGTGTATACAATCGGTACGTGTGTGTGGTTTTAATTCCATTCCTCAGTGAGGAGAATCTTTGTCAGGGGGGAAACTCAAATGAATTCAAACAAACACGTTGAGGTTTAAGGGCACATTGGAGAGGGGGTCCAGGGAACAAAGTGTGTCCTGGGAAAACTTTATGGAAGCCCTAATGTTGCCTAATTCTCACTGAATTATATATTTCTTGAGAACAGACATCTGGGACTTACTTCTTTGGCAAGCCCAACAACACACTGGGGAAGAACTAACTTTGGAATTTTTAACAAACTATCAGTATACTGGGCATCAGGATTAGAAGGGACTGGAAACACAGGAGGAGGGGGGAAATTCCACAGAGGGGAATCCAAACATGAACTTCAATTCTCTGCTACTCTCTGGACACCCAGGGCACATGGACTTTGCTGTGAGTGCCAGGGCTTGTAAAAGAAAAGACGGGTAAAGGAATACAAATGGTCGGTTCACCAAGATGGAGCCAGGAAAGGAAAATAAGATGTGCAGACAGGCCAGCCTGGTATGAAGAAATTGGAAGTGCGGTGCCACGCTTTGATGAAAGGTTTCAAAGCCAGACTGAAATTGAAAAGCCCAGAAATGGCATGCCTTGTAGAAAATGCCCGTGACCACAAATCAAAGAGCAATTCTACCGTGTGCACAAAGCAAGGACCGCTAGAGCCACTTTTGAGAGCTCTCAGTCTCACTTATCGGATCTCCGTCAACCGTAAGGACACCGCTCGCCCATTTATCCTTGAGACTTCTTTCACCTTGAAGGGTGTGTGCCACCCTTAACAACTTTGAAGGCAAAAACGATATACAGGCATGCAATTCTTCCAGCATATAACTTCCACCCCCCACAACTCTACGCACCCGAGCTTTCAAAATACAGAGAAGTCCTGGTTCTTTCATACGCACGCAGATCCAATAAGAGAAAATAGTCAATGGTTCTCAGTGGTATTTTATGGGGATGGCATTTTACATCTCTAATGCTCAAGATAATTCTACAAAGAGATATTCTTATCACCATTTTACTGTGGAAACAGACTCCGATTTATCAAAGGTCACAAAGCAATTTAAGTAACAGCTAGGATTTAAATCCGGCTCAAAAGTCCAGCAGGCTATTTTTTTAAAAACAACATTTAAGGTTACATTTTCCTTTTAGCCATGTTAATTACAGGAGGAGACTGCAATGCAGAAAAGCAAAATGCAGAAAAACATGGAAAAACAGCCACATCTTACCTGCCACAATAAGGAACAGGCTAACACCTCAGCAAGTGAGCAAAGTAAGGAGGAGGCAGAAGAGCGGCCGGGAGCCCTGAGCCCGGCCGCTGGCTTCTGAGTCGGGCCTTCGCCCCTTAGTATGTCACCTCTCGGGGTCTCTGGTACTTCAGAAAAACTACAGCGGAACACTGGCACTCATTCTGCTCCCTTCAATATTCCTAACTGCAAATGCATTTCAAGGCAACTACATTTGCAAGAGGAGGCAGGACGCAAGGAGAGGTGGCGGTGGTTCTGGGACCTTCCACATCCTCTGGAATACATTGTGAATGAGTCACTGCCAGGCCCTACCCTTATCTGAGAAATCCCTGGATGTCAGAGGTTCCTAAGAGAGGGAGGGTCCGAAGAGATTGTTTGACTCAAGAAAAGATCCCACATGAAACACCCAGGCGGACTGGCGTCAGTCTCTAAAACCTCCACTGAGGAAGAATCAATGTCTTGTTGCTAAACCTGTATGTATGCAGATTTATTAATACATAAAATTGAGGTTACCTGCGGGTGAGACTGTCTATGTTTTTCAGTTCTTAAAATTTAAATTAAAAAAAAAAAAGCTTCCATCAAAAAACACATGTGGTTTTGTACTTTTTCTAAGGCAAAGAAGAAAATGTCTTGGGTTCTATATTTGTGTTTTTAGAGCAAGGGAGAGAGAAAGCATGTGAGCGGGGAAGAGGGACAGATGGGGGGAGGGGGAGAGAGAGAGAGAGACAGAGAGACAGAGAGAATGAATTGTAATCAGGCTCCACGCCCAGTGTGGACCCAGAATCAGGACTTGATCCCATGACCCAGGGATCATGACCTGAGCGGAAATCAAGAGTCCCACACTCAACTGACTGAACCACCCAGGCGCCCCAGAAAATGTCTTGTTAAACCCCACGATGTAAACATTATTAATCACTGTGATACAGATGACAACAATGATGCACCAGTGATATACATGGTCTCATACTCTACAACACACTTTCACATATTTGGGTAAATATCTGTCCTTCCTACTTGCTGGGAATTTACTGAGGGTACATCTGACAGTCTTAGGTATGAATTCCAGCCACGTCTGAGCAAACCCGAACCTCCGTTTTCTTAGCTCCACTTAAAGTGGGGTAGTAAAAATACCCACCCTACAATTTTGCAGGAAGGCCGGAAAGCTAAAAAGATTTAAAAGGCTAACATAATAAATGTGTGACAGGGACTATGACAACACACATGGCTCATTTGGTCTTCAAAAGTGGCCCAAGGAGGTAGGCAGGGAACTTACTATTTCCACCCTTTAACTGATAAGGAAAACTAAAGATTAAAACTAGTATACATAATCCCCCAGCCCCCACTCCAACCCCTTCAAACTGTCCCTCCAGGATGTCTTACAAGCGTCCAGAAAGAGCTTCCACCAACTATTATTTCAACTTTATTTACTGAAAAAACGAACCAACCAAAACCCAGGCACTAATTCAAACACTGATGAGGGCCGACTACATACCTGGGCTGTCTGTGTGTGACACTTGGAACTCTGCCCTCGAGGGCCACCCCAGCTGTGGGGTTGACTATGTCGTTCCTGGGAAATTCTGGACAAATGTATTGCCTATTTCCTTCTCTTGACCACAGCAAGGGAAAATATCAACTCTTACTGAGAAACTGGGTGCAGTACATCCATTTTCTTGGGAGAAACAGTGCATTAAGTTAAATAAAATAAACCAGTCTCAATATATACATACGATGCATGTTGTTTTCTACACACAACAAAATAAAATTTAGAAATTCACAAACGATAAGACCTCTCCAAGAAGCACTTCACGATTATTACCTCAGAGAACTTGTTTGCAATCTCATTCCAAATAGCTTTAGTATGAACAGTTTCAGAGAATTTCATTGCTTTTAACTTACATCTATCCTAACAAATATTCCATCAGACTTTTACCAAATCAAAAGCATTTTTTCAGCTTCTCTGATAACACTACATTGCAAGCCCTTCCCGTCAAAGAAATTTTTGGGATATTTTTTTCTTTGGAATATTTTTAAATATTTGAATGAAACGGTCTAAGCCAGAATCATAAGGTCATAATTCCCTTAGGTCGTTTGCCAGAATTACAAGATCATGATGTAAAAGACCTACATTAAATACATGCAACAGTACCACTGGTTAGAAGAAATGTCACAGCAACGCTATGAACTCAGATAATTATATGACCGAAGTCAATGAACTTGGCATTATTTTTGCTTATTATTATTATTATCATCATTATTGATAAATTCCATGTGATTGTCACATGTGGTGAAATAATCTAGTTAGCATTTCATCACACAAAATTGTATTCTAGAATGGCTAACAAATGTAAGTTCATGCCTAGAATTATAGGTATGATCAGCTAAACATAAAACAAGTATATTCCTTTGAAAGACTTAGGTGTGGATGCATATTTATAATGTATGCTACTCTGTAATGCACAGTAGGAACTTGCTACGAAATAGAATCCTCAGAAAAAGAAGTGCAAATCGTTGATAAACCTTTTAAAAAATAATAACAATATAGGGTCAAATGATATTTGACAAGAGAGCCAATACTCAGTGGAGAGAAAAAATAGTCTCTTCAATAAACGGTGCTCGAGAAATTGGACATTCACATGTCAAAGAATGAAAATGGACCCCTATCTTACACCACTCATGAAAATTAACCCTAAATGGATTAAAGACTTAAATGGAAGACCAGAAACCATAAAACTCTGGAAGAAAATACAGGAAAAAGCTCCTTGACATACATGGATCCTGGCGATGATTTTTTGGATATGACACCTAAAAGCACAAGCAACAAAATCAAAAATAAGCAAGTGGGACCACATCAAACTATGAAGTTTCTACACAGCAAAATAAACCATCAACAAAATGAAAAGACAACCCACAGAATGGGAAAAAAAATATTTGCAAACCACATATCTGATAAGGGGTTAATAGCCAAAATCCATAAAGAATTCATACACCTCAATAGCAAAATTTATATTTATATTTATTTTTATAATTACACACAAACAAAAAAATAGGAAGAGGAAATGAACAGACACGTTTCCAAAGAAGACGTACAAATCGCCAGCAGGTACATGTAAAGGTGTTCAACGTCACCAGTCACCGGAGATATGCAAATCAAAACCACTATGAGATAGCACCTCAGGTCTGTTAAAATGGCTATCATCAAAAAGACATACTAAGTACTAAACAAGTTAACTCTCAAGTAGATCCAAAGTTTGATTATAATAGACTTTGAGTAAATACACTGTTGACGATGAACAAATACTCAGTTACAAATGACTTTTAGCTTGGTTCTTCTCATCCTAAACCAGCTACTACAAATTTCCCCCATTTGAGAATAGTTAAATTCTTTCTAAAAGTAATCCTAAATTTAAAAGCAGGACTGCAATTAAACCTGATGATACAGATGTGTATATAAATATAGATGTATATACATCATGTGTGTGTGTGTGTGGGTGTATGCCCACAAAATATTAAGTAAAAAATGTAAGGTAGGTAATACCATGCACGGCCTGATCCTCTGTTTGTAAATAAATAAATAGATACATGTACACATATATGGCTAAGGCATACGGTTGCTTACATTTTCTTCCTAATACTTTTCTCTATTCCCCCTGCCTCATCCGAAATTTGTCTTGTATAATGAGCACGTTACTTGTGTAATCAGAGCTCTAGAAAAAAATAGTTAGAACTGTGCTCCGACAGATTAATTGGCTGACACAGTTCTACCAGACATTCAGAGGGCACCAAACACATCTTGAGTTGGGAATTCTACTGAAAATCATAATTTTGGCAGAAACGATACCATTTTGCATTTCCGTAGTACTCCACAAAGTGCTTTCACAATCCCGTGAGGTGGCACTTACTACTTCCACTTTGCAGTGGGGCATTTGGAGCTGGAGGAGCCCGGGCCTCACCTGCCAGGTCCCCCAGACCCACAACGGCAGAGCCCAGATCTGCACCAGATCCCCAGGACCACAGCCTCGACGTGGGTCTCTACTTGGGTCCTCCTTTCAGACAGGCTCCCCCAGCCAGGTTCAGGTTGCTCCCCTAGTTACATGAAATTAGTAATGGCCATTTAAAAATTAGGATATTTCACATTCAAATATCTCAGACATAGGCTGGATTTTGTGAAGTAGTATTCTGAACATTTTAAAGCAATGTTAAGCATTCCCATCCCAATCTAATATTTGTCTTAGACACTCAGCTAAAAATATAAAGTTAACCATGCACTGCATAAGGGCATTCAGAAATTTCCTTCAACAGATGTAAATCTCTTGCATAGTACATTTCAAAAATCTCTTTTCACAAAATTTCCTTTAGCAAATGTGGGGACTTTTTAAACAATAAAACCCAGGAGAAACAAACATAACTCTTAAAGGGTCAAAGGACTTCAAAAACTTTTCCTTTGTTGCTAACTGGTATTTTTTCATCTGCCCTGGTCAATGAAAAAGACCCTACACAAACCACCAGTCCCACCCGGAAATGTTACTACAAGGCTCTTATAAAACGTTACACTGCCCTACTTTTGAACATGACCTGACCTCTGGGTTAACAAAATGTTCAGTTGCTTAAGAAGAACAGCTTCGTTTTGCAGCAACACATTCAAAATGTTTATTTAGTCGAAATACGGAGATTAACAAAATAAGGTACACATTTTAAAAAGCAAAAAGAGGGCAAAACTCCATTTTTGTCTGATCTGCCTTCCGGAAAACTTTTGCCCCACAGAGGCTTACAAAATATCCTAAAAACAAGCGAGAAACCCAACGGTTACCATGATGGACTTTATCTCTGGATAAAGTCTGGAGAATCACCTCTCAACTCTGGCTCCCCATCCCCAGCCGCGCTTCCCTGATCCCCCATTCGTAAGACAAGGGAGGAACCTCCATCTGAAAGCCCGTCCAACTCCCTCTCGGCTTTTTAGCCCTTCTGCAATTGCACTGACCTGATTGGAACGGATTCCCCGTGTTCCATTCAAAACCTTCTGTGAAAACTCTCCTTCCTCCTCCGAAGTCACTGGCCTGGTGGAGCCCCTGGTCCCAGGATTCCTCCTGAAGGACCACCGCTTGTGGACGGACACGAGGGTCACCTGTGGGTCACCCAGAGTCGCCAGGAAGGACGGCTCAGGGCTCCCGGGCGTGTCACCCCCGGCTTTCTCCATCGCTATGTCCACGGTCACACCTTTACCCACCATTCAAGCAAGCTGTTCACCCTCACCAGACTACCTGGTCGAGTGAGAAGGAAATGCTTTAAAAGTGTCCTCCTAACTAGCAGGGGGTGGCACCTGTGATCTGTCAGTCCTGCAGATTCCCCTCTGCTCTGGAGCCAGCGGGGGAGAGGCTGCCGGCCAAGTCTAGCAGCCAGCTTCTGAACTTGGGCAGGCTGCACACTGCTGTATGTATATTTACTCTTGTTTACCTACATCCTTCCAACCAACTGGCACCCTCTCACTCACCACACTGCTTTCGGCCCTGGGAATCTCTGCACACGGCCCCACGCGTGCCCTCACCCAGCCCTGCCAGAACACCCGGCCAGCGTGTGCAGGAGCCCGGCACACAGTCACCTCCCAAAGCTGAGCACAGTTTCCTTTTGGCCGTGTGCACTCCCAGAAACCCAGCCTCGAGGCAGGGGAGAAATGACACTTCCCTTCATTACCAAACTTCCAACGCTTTCTTGGAATAACTTCAGCGGCCTCTTCCATAGCTCCAATGCTGGCGGTGTGCAGCACGCTAGGGGACAGAAGTATTTCCTAGGCAACATGACTTGCATTTTCAAGAAGGTGTAAGAAAGGTCCATGTTTCCTGCAGCTTTGTTTTCCCTTGGACCAACTTGGCTTGGCTTCAGTAAGAACTGACTGCAAAAACGCACTGGATAACAAAGGCTCATCCTTGTTATCCTTTTTTGTACGTGGGAGGACAGCCAGGAACGAACCCACAATTCAGGCTTCTCCAGCTACCCCCCGCTGTCCACAGGAGGATTAAGAGAAGGGGGCAGTGTGGTAATCCAGGCAGCCTCCCACTTGGCTGGGCAGCACTGTCTCCCTTCCCACCCCCACCGGCTCACAGACCGGGAAGGAGGCAACCTCATCACCCAGGGAAGGAAAGGCTCCGCCAGCCACTAATCCTGGCAACGCCGCCCCCTGCCAGTGTGTGTAAAGTGTCCATGCTGCCCACTGAATTGAGTTGGTAAAAACATTCCTCTCGCAGAATGAACATGCCCCTGGCAGGGGAGGGTGAGGTCACAGTGGCAGGTCCCTGAGGGCATTTAGAACACATCCGCTTCTGCTCAAGCTCCCTGAGGATTCTGCCTCCTAAGGAGTTACCTACAGTAACCCTTCCTCCCCGTTAAACTGCCACTGCTGCCCCCAGAAATGCTGAGCAAGAGCCCTGTTCTGCCTGAGGGAAGGCGGCCTCACCACTGGCCCATGAGCCACACGTCCTAGGAGACCGGTTCCTCTTCTGCCTCTTATTTACCCTGTGGGGATGTGACTTTGTGTTTGCTCCCACTTCTGAAAAACGCTCCAGGCAGCCAGCTCCAAAATGTGTCTCCCTTGGCTTCTTATCCTCCTTGTGCTCAGTCAAAAAAGAATCTGCCTGCATTTCTAAGAAGTGCCATTCAAATCAGTGACAACAAAGGAATGGCATGTGTGATGCTAGGGGCCCAACTCCACATAGGGGCCGCTGGCACAGAGGAGTCCGGTATATCTGCCCCTGCTTTCTCGCGATCACTCAAATCTTGCTCATCTCTGGTCTTCCCGATAAGGTCCAGACCCAGGGTCTGGGTGTGCCTGCCGACCCCCCGCCCCCCCCCCCCCACATTTCCTTTATTGGGCATAGTAAGTGCGTTCTCCAGATAACCTAATCTGATCTCTTTAAACACCAGATCTTTTTTTTAATGTTTATTTATTTTGAGAGAGAGAGAGAGAGAGCGCACTAGACAGCACAGGTGAGTGGGGAGAAGGGCAGGGAGAGGAGAGAGAATCCCAAGCAAGCTCCATGCTGTCAGCACAGAACCTACCTCTGAGCTTGATCCCACGTACTGTGACATCAGGATTTGAGCCGAAATCAAGAGCAGGACACATAACCCACTAAGCCACCCAAGCGCCCCTAAGCACCAGATATTTAAAAAATTTTTGTCATTTTGGGTAGAAATCCTCCCCCAAATATGCCGTGTATTTCTGCTGTCTTTTTAAAACCTGAGTTACTACCATATTTCAAATTTTCCTTGGTGATATGGGATCATTCTAACTATAAATACTAGTTCTGTGTTATAGATATGAATAGTTAATAATGAAAGTAGTTGGCATCATACATCCCAAGTGCTTTTGACGAGTCTATCCTGTTCCATGACCTATGGAAAATATAAATGCTTTACTGTAAAATATTTTTACTTCTCCTAAATGGCCACTCAGACCCAGAACACAGCTAGAAAAAGGAGGCTGGAGGGCCGCCTGGGTGGCTTAGTCAGTTAAGTGTACGACTTCGGCTCAGGCCATGATCTCACGGTTCATGAGTTCGAGCTCTACATCCGGCTCTGTGCTGACAGCTCAGCACCTGGAGCCTGCTTCCGATTCTGTCTCTCCCTCTCATTCTTGGCCCCTCCCCCAGTCACGCTCTGTCTCTGTCTCTCAAAAAATAAATGTTTAAAAAAGAAAAGAAAAGAAAAAGGAGACTGGGGGCCAGGTTAGAAGAGGCATGAAGTTTAGATTTTGTCCAATAGACAGCAGAGAATTGCCAATTTTTAACACAGAGGACTTATATCATTTGTGACTTAGAAATACAGTTTGGGCAGGCATGAGAGCTAAGACTCAGAGAAGAGGGGACTATCAGGTTACAAGAAGCAGAGAAAATGAATAGTAGAGTAGGATTAAACAAATGAGGAGGGCCTCCAGGCTCAGCGATCAAGTGATCACAGCTGGCGAGGACCTGAGGCGGACAGAGCCATTTCCAGTTTGGCAGAGATGAGGAGGAATGGTGGGGAGGTACCTCTGGGGTGAACATGGTGCCTTCTCCTTTGTTCCCACAAGTTCTAGGGGACCTGCCAAACAGCCAAAGCATAAGCCATTTTCCCTGGTTGAGTATCAAGTCCAAACTCCTCTTTCCTGCGCCTCCCCCTTTCCTCACACCTGACCCCCGGGTCCCCTCCTCTGTCTGGCTAATCCTCCTTATCCTTTTAAGTCCTGCTCTCAGCGGACTGGCCTCTATTCACGCCAGCAGGGCTCTCTCTCTCTCCCTCACCCGAATTCCAGTGTCACTGACGCAACACCACAGACCTGGCAGGTATGGAGCCTCTACGTTTAGAGGAGGCCAAGCCTTCTCTCTCCACTGAGGCTGTATCCGGACCAGCCCTTGCGCCCAGTGGCAGGAAACACTGCAAGCTCCCGAAGACGAGGTTCTTCCGTCTTACCTAACACGGTGATGAACAAATATCATCCCCCAGATGTTAAATACATGCTCACAGAGATGAAGTACAGACAGATCTGAATGCGCTTTCCACCTAGAACTGCACGGTGCTTTTTGTCCCCGTTACCACGGGGGAAGGGCACACTCACCTCTCACGTATTCCTTCCAGAACTACAGGTCTTCAAGGGTCTCCTCATGCTAAACTATTTTGCTTCCCACATGTGCAAATTATCTCAGCGGTCTTCCAAAATAAATTCACCTTGTTTATCTCCGACTCACCTTCCCAGTCTCTGTGGATCTTGTTTGCATAAAAATAAAAATCCCTTTGATGTCCTAAACCCTCCTGTTGCAACCTGAGGATCCTGGGCCCAAAGGCAGATGGGCAGCTCACGTTTCCATGGCCTCTGGGACAGACGACCCTATATGCAAGAGGGCCATCTGGTTCAAATATTTCAGCACTTTCCAAAGATGACCAGCTTGGCCTGGCTCGAGGCTCACCCTGGGTGGGGCTTCTTAGGAAAAACACTGGGCCAGTCCTCCCGAGACAGGCAGAGGAACCCCAGATCCTGTGACAGGACAGGACAACAGAACCTGACACTAAGCCATATGCTGGGAAGCAGTGGCCCAGAAGGTTCCCATACAGAGAACATGAGCAGTACAAACAGCACATCCCTCACAACGGAGGCGGAATGTTAATAAATGAATATAATTTACAGCCTGAGAGCCAACCATTCAGGTGCTTATGTGCAACAGAAGACACAAGACATACTCTGCCCTCAGGAGTTCATTAGCAGGTTAGGAGAGAAGAACAGGAGAGGACAGTATGAAAGTATAAAAGACATCCTTCAAACATTAGGTGTTCGGGGTGGGAAGGGTTGCTGCAGGCCAATTACCCTGGGAGACTTGCCAGGGGAAGGACTGGGGGGCTGTTCCTCACACCCCAGGAATTGGTGGTTTCTGAGACTGAAACAGTTAGCTAAGCACAGTTTTTATATTAGCTTACTAGCAGGAGACAAAAACGAAAAAAAAAAAACATGCCTGGCTTGATAGCCTACAGTGAAAAAAATTACAATAGTTCTAAACCATAAAGAGACTGGACAGGGCCAAAAAGAGAAACAGTTGAGATTGTCAGAGTAAAGGCCAATGTTTCACTTCCACAGTTAACTACATACACCTTCAACTCCCTTGGCTGCTCCGGTCATCTGATGCCCACCTGGTGCAACCCCAGCCCTGGTTTCCTCCACGGCCCCAGACTACCCCAAACTCTGGGTCTGTCGGCCCCCAGCTGAATGAGGATGACACCAAACATGGCCAGGCTGGTCGGCCATGCTGCCTCAAAACCATGAACCTGGAGAGGCCACTAGCCGTCCAACTGTGCACCTCCCTAGTCCCCTCCCTCTCCACTCTCCTGGAGGACGTGCCAGACGTCTCACCACCCGTCCCGTCCCCCCCCCCCCCCCCCCGCTGCTCCTCTGACCTCCACTCCCTACCCCCAGCTCCAGTCTCTCTCCACTGATGAGCCTGCTTTCTACTATGCTGAAATAACAGAAGCAAAACAAGTTGCCAACATCTCAACCACCCGCCCACCTGTGTTAGCGCCTTCCCTCTGGCGGTAGGGTGAACTGTTCTTACCCCCGAGGTCAGGCTCCAAGTACCCACCCCTTCCTGGGTTTCCTCCCACCCCCCCTGATAGATTCTTCTCAGAGGCCTTCACAGGAGCCTACTGGTCCCCAAACCCCTTAGTGCTGGAGTGGCTTGCAGCTCAGCCCTTGGACCCCTTCCCCGTCTGTACTCATTCCTTGGTGAACTCATTCAGTCCAGTAGAAATACCACTTATACCCAGTAACTCCCAATTCCACACTTAGGGATCCAAAGGCTCAACCAGCATCCCCTGCTGGCTATTTAATATGCATCTCAAATGTGAAACTTGCCTAAAACTGAGCTCCCAGTATTCTGCCCCTTCCCTGCTTCTACCACCGTCTTTCCCATTTCCTCCCTTCCACTCGCCCAGCGCAAACACTTGCATTAACCCTTGATAAGAACTGCGTCCTGCATTCAAACCCACAGGTAAATGTTGAGCAAATCCTGTCAGTTCCATGTTTAAGTATGTGCAGCATCCATGTGTACCCCCTACTACATACAGCTCAGATCCAAACCACCAGCACATCTCACCTGCGGTACTAAAACAATCCCCCAGGTGGTTCTTGGCACCTAAAGTCTATTCTCAACACAAAAACCAGAGGAGTCCCCTTAAAGGGGAAGTCAGACGACTGCAGTCAGCTCCACTCCCGTCTCCTCTGTAACCAATCCACACACTGCTCACCCCTCACTCACTGGGCTAAATCTCTTCTGATCCGGCAGTTTTTGTAACAAAGCAAAAGGCATGCTCCACCCTCAGGGCCTTTGTGCCCACTACTCTCTACTCTCTCAGCTTAAAAACAACCCTCCTCCAACACCCCATATCCAGGTGGTTCACTTCCTCACCTTCCTCAAATGTCACCTTCTCAGTGACTTGCCCGGTTACCCCCTTTTCATTTCAAACACTCCCGCTGCCGCTGCCCATCCTTTCCTGCCAAGTTTTTGGAGTACTCAACTACCATTGATACGGTAATATATATTTTACTTACTTATATATTTACTGACTGTCTCTCCATTAGGATGTAAGTTTCACAAGCGCAGGAAACCCTTGTCTGTTTTCTTTACTCACCTCTGTATTCCCAGCACTACAACAGTGCTTACATTTACGTTTCTCGATAAGTATTTGTTGAACGAATGACACAGAAAACTAAACAAAAACAACTCACGTAATTTTTTGCTATAAAAAACAGACTGCCAAACTTTCAAACAAGTATTCAACATTCAGAAGGTACCCCATCCTAGGCTGGCTCTCTTCTCCCTTACTTCTTTTCTCCTCTAAGCCAACAGTCTAAACTCAACTACTACTGAGAACAGGACTTATAAAAAAAATAAAAAAAGAAAAATCAGCTGAGTAAATTTGAAGATATAATTGGCTTTATGGAATGCTTCATGCATCAGGCAGCACCCCATCGACCAAGTAAAGGGGCACCCCAAGGGGTTGTACAGAATGGAAGTTTTTAAGGGAAGGAGGGTGGGGCCTGAAAGTTGTAAGCAACAGAAAAGAAAAGACTGAAAGGATTGTTTCAGACAAGATCATCTTCCCTGAGAGGGAAGGGGAGAGGGTCTTACTATGTGCTGAACCTCATCTTCCTTTAGGGGACAGACAAGACCCGCGTGACAGAATACCTCACTGGTGCTTATCAGAAAACTCCTAACCAGTTAAGGGTTGTATTTCTGCAGGAGGTTGAAACTTCACTTAGGTTAGGTAGGAACCCCTGGTTTACACAGTCTTGGGGCCTTAACCTAAGTGGCACCATTTTGATCCTGTGGTTTTCTTGTTAACCTGCTCCACCTAAAAGAGGCAGTTACTCCTGTGCTCTGGCCAATTATTGTCAAAGGGCCTTGTCAGAGCTTCCAAGAGAAGGTAAGTAGCTGCAATTTTACACAATAAAATCTTCTAACTTAAAAATGTTGAAAACATGGGCCCCTGGGTGGCTCAGTAGGTTAAGACCCCAACTCTTGATTTGGGCTCAGGTCATGATCTCACAGTTCGTGGGTTTGAGCCCCTTGACAGGCTAGTAGCATGGGAACCTGCTTGGGATTCTGTCTCCCTTTCTCTCTGCCCCTCCCCTGTGCTCTCTTCCTCTCTATTTCTCTCTCAAAAATAAAGAAACATTTAAAAATAAATAAATAAATATTAAAAAAATAAAAATGCTGAAAACAGACACAAAGTTCTGGTCAATGAAACATAAGGAAAAGCTGTTTGTCAGGGGTCCTGAGAAGGCGCCTTAAAAGAGAGAGTGGGTTTGCCCTTACCCCTTCCTCATTTCTGCTGTGTATAACATGGATTAGATGGCTGGAGTCCTGGCAGCCAGCTTAAGGCCATGAGGTCTCAGGAACATGCAGCTGCATCCTAGCTTGCTAGAGCAGAGAGAGCGGAATCTAGCTTGCTAGAGCAGAAGGAAGGCGGAATCCCTGATGACCCTGAGATGCCAAACCAACCTGGGACACATGCCGTTAGACTTCACTGACAGCCACGTTGCTTTGGGCTTTCTCTTACACACAGCCAAACACAATACAATTCTATTATAAGTGTCAAATGCGGTAGAGGAGTAGGAACTTCTGGCATGGCAGTACGAGTTATGCAGATCAGCTCCCCAGTGAAATTGGCGAAAATTATTTTATTTTAAATTTATTTATTTGGGGGAAGGACAGAGACAGAGGGAGAGAGAGAATCCCAAGCGGGCTCCATGCGTCAGTACAGAGCCTGATGCGGGGCTTGATCTCACAAACCATGAGATCACTGCCTGAGCCAAAATCAAGAGTGGACGCCTAATCGACTGGGCCACCCAGGTGCCTTTGAAAATTATTTTAAAGAAACCGAACAAATATGAAAAATAGCTGGAAATGATCCTAAAGACATACAGCAAATGAAGAAACGATTTAATTCAAGAAAACCTACTAGGGGCTCCTGGGTGGCTCAATCAATTAAGTGTCTGACTTCAGCTCAGGTCGTGATGTCACAGTTTGTGAGTTCGAGCCCCGCGTCAGGCTCTGTGCTGACAGCTCGGAGCCTGGAGCCTGCTTCAGTTTCTGTGTCTGCCTCGCTCTCTGCCCCTCCCCTGCTCTCTGTCTCTCTCTCTGTCTCTCTCCCTCAAAAATAAGCACTTTAAAAAAATTTTTTTGAAAACCTACTAACATCAGTTAAAAACAGCAAGAGTCTGTGCTGTTTTTTTTTTTTTTAAGTTTATTTACTTGTTTTGAGAGAGAGAGAGTGGGGGGAGGAGCAAAGGGAGAGAGGGAATCCTAAGCAGACTCCTGGCTAGCACAGTGCCTGATGAAGAACTGTGAGTTCATGACCTGAGCGATATCAAGAGTCAGATGCTTAATCACTTAATTGACTGAGGCCCTCCTCCCCGCCCCCCACCCCGGAGCCCCGAGTCCGCGCTGTGTGACTCAAGACCTCACTCCCTCACCTCTCCGAACTCAGCGAGGTGGAAACTCCACTTGACTGGTGCAGCCAAGAACACAGGGATCACTCTCCACCCAGCAACCAGTCGGTGGGCTTTCTTCCCAGGAGGGGCAAGGCATCGGCACTTCTTACCCTGTCCATCTCATCCTGATGTTGAAGCTAAGTTGCAGGCTGATGCAGCCAAGAGGTGGAGGTTCCCTTCTTCCAACTAGTCCCCGCTGGTGGTACAAAGGCTCTACCTTGAGCATGGTGCACCCAGAATATGGGGCCTCAACTGCCCTTGCTCTGGTTCGTAACATTGTGGTTCCAACCCAAGAGGGGAAAGCTGAGCAGAACGGAGGGTATTGCCGACCCCGTGCCGCTGGCGAATTCCCTTCTCCACGCACTCAACTCTAAAAGAGGGAGAGCCAGAGAAAAGTGTGACATCATTGCCATCCCCAGTTCGAGCCTTGGCTCAGAAATTGTGCCTGGGTGAGGCAACTGGGAGGAGACAGGTGGATCGACTGGACATATAGATGAAACTATAGGCTGGCCAGTTTGCTGGAGTGACCTGGGAAAAGAGGCCACGAGGGAGAATATGACCAGGGTCAGAACAAATCTCAAAACACTGAGCTCAGGAACATCCCATCAAAGGAGCCTGAGTCTGAATGGACCCAGCTGTGGAGCAATGTATGCCCCTGGCATTATTGAAAACAATAGATCAGCCAGCAATTAGTGGAGCTTAATAGCTAGGTGCAGCCAGGAAAAACCACAAAGACAAAATAATTGTTATTACAAGGTGACTGAGGGCACACTCAGGGCTGTGCACTTGAGAAACAACAACAGAGGCTCAATACTGCCAGGGTGAACGGTCTGGCTCTTGATTTCGGCTCAGGTCATGATCTCATGGTCATTGAGATCGAGGCCCATATCAGCTAGAGCCTGCTTGGGATTCTCTCTCTCCCTCTCTCTCTCTCTTGCTCTCACTCTTGCTCTCTCTCAAAATAAATAAATAAACATTAAAAAAAAAAGGTCTCCACTAAAATAATCTAGTAGGTCACTAAATAATAAAAAAGCAAGCCCTTGGGGGGCACCGTCAGTTAAGCAACCGACTTTGGCTCAGGTCACGATCTCATGGTTTGTGAGTTTGAGCCCCGCGTAAGGCTCTGTGCTGATAACTTGGAGCCTGGAGCCTGCTACAGATTCTGTGTCTCCCTCTCTCTCTGTCCCTCTCCCACTCACAGTCTCAGTCTCTCTCTCTCTCTCTCTCTCAAAAATAAAATAAACATTAAAAAAATTAAAGAAACAAAAGCAACCCCTTGGGTGGGGTGGTGAGGGAGTAGCAGCATGCAGAATTGTCTAAAATGTCCAGTTTCTAACAAAAAATTATGAGACACGCAAAAAAAGAGTATGACCCATACACCAGGGGAAAAAAGCAGCCTATAATTGCAACCAGATGTAGGATTTAATATACAAAGGCAGAAACCATTAAAAACATTTTAAAGAAATAAAGAAAGGGATGATGACAATATCACATCAAATAGAAAATATCAGTAAGTAGACAGAAATCGTAAAAAAGGAACCAAATGGAAATTCTGCAGTTGAAAAGTATAGAAACTGAAATGAAAAGTTACTAGTTGAGTTTAACAGTAGATTTGAGCTGAAAGAATCAGCCAACAAGAAGAGAGCTCAAAGAGATAATGCCATCTCAGAGAGGAAAAAAAGAATGCAAAAAAATTAATAGAACCTCATGAAACTGTGACCCACAGGGTTAATGAGGTTGAAACTAGCATAAAGTTTAAAGCTTGTTTCCAGAGAACTCTTTCCCCCTAATCACCTGTTGTGTCTTTTCAGACCCCGCTATCAAACCCACTAGTTGTCTCTGCAGAAGCCTGGGCTCGTGGTCAACTGATACAGTTCCAGCCTATGAACAAGCAAGGCCCTGCCTTCCTTACCCAAGATAACAAGCCAAGACCCCATCCAGTTTATACTAGCTCTTGGAGCATGCCCACACCCCGTCTCCGTGTCCTAAGATATAAGATAACCTGTTGACATCAGGGCTGAATATTAAGTCTTCCTCTAAAGTGAACATGGGATATATGTTATATGTATATTTGCTCAATGCACATGCTACATTGTGCCTCATGAACAGTCATAAGTTTCCCTGCCCTATTCATCAATATGTATGCAATCTCAACCCCTACGATTATTAAAAAAAAAACTTGTTCTCTCCTCTTTTAGGCAGACCGATTTGAGGCTTGCCCTCCTGTCTCCTCACTTGTCTGCCTCTCAAATAAACCCTTTCCTGGCTGCAAACCTAATGTTTTGGTGATCGGTTCTGCTTTGTATTGGGCAGATGGATTTGGGTTCGGTTACACTCATAGAAATTTGGGACACCACTGCCCATACCAACTCAAGTGTAATGGGAGACCAGGAAAGACAAAGTAGGAAAAATACTCAAAGAAATATTGACTGAAAACTTCTCCAAACCTAATGAAAAACTACTATTACTACTACTACTACTAATAATGGCCTACACATCCAAAAAGTTCCATGAACTTTAGACTCAAAAACACAAATAGATTAAAAATGAAAGAATGGAAAAAGATACATCTGGCAAATGGCAACCACAAGAACACTGAGGTAGTTATGCTAATACCAAACAAAACAGACTTTAAAACAATGTTACCAGAAATAAAGAGGTACATTTTATAATGACAAAAGTCACTCCATGAGGAAAATGTAAAAATTATAAACATATACATCTAAAAACAGAACACAAAATGGGTTCCCAGACAAAAATAACGGGCAGAAATGAGAAGAGCAAAGACAATTCAGGGGTGCCCGGGTGGCTCAGTGGTTAAGTGTCCGACTCTTGATTTCCGCTCAGGTCATGATCGCGTGAGTTCGAGCCCCGCATGGGGCTCTGCGCTGACAGCGCAGAGTCCACTTGGGACTCTCCATCTCTCTGCTCCTCCCCTGCTTATGTTCTCTCTCTCTCTCTCTCTCTCTCTCTCTCTCTCAAAATAAATAAATAAACTTAAAAGAAATTTTAAAAAATAAATAACACATTTTTTAAAAAAAAGACAATTCACCAGTGACACTTGGAGACTTCAATACCCACTTTCAAAAATGAACAAAACTGTGCAGAATATCAACAAGGAAACACGTGACATTGTGGTTTATAGGAAACCTAAAGGCCTTGGAATCTCTTAAGTGATGGCAGATTAAAATTCTCATTAATACCCTGCCCAATGCAACTCTTCCACCTGGCTGTTCCTGAGTGACATCCTTTCATAACACACGATATAAGTAGGTACTTCTCTCAGTTCTGTGAGCCCCTCTAGCAAATTAACTGAACCCAAGGAGTCAGAAGTCAGTCAGAGGCACAGGTAACAGTCTGGACTTGCAACTGGTGTCTGAACCGGCGAAGCAGGAGTCTTTAGAACTCAGTCTTGCAGAATTGAGCTCTTAACCTGTGGGATCTGATGCTATCTCCAGAAAGCTAATTAAGTTAGGTTGTAGAACACCCAGCTGGCCCAAGAAGTGCTTGGCGTGGGGAAAAACACCCACACGCTGGAACTGGTAGCAGAATCACAAAACAGAAGACAGGAACAACACTGTAAACCAACCAGACCCATTTAATAAAATGGAAATAATGCAAAGTCTGTTCTTCACTCATAATAGAATAAAAAAATCAGTAAAGAAAGAAATCCGGGAAACTCACAAATAAGTGGAAATTAAACAACACACTCCTAATAACCAATGAGTCAAAGAAGAAACTAAAAGGGAGATTAGGAAATACTTTGAGATAAACGAAAATGAAGACACAACTTACCAAAATGTATGAGATGCAGCTAAAGCAATGCTTAGAGGGAAACTTATAGTTGTCAATGCCTGTATTAAGAAGGAAGGATCTCAAATCAATAACCTAACCTTCTGCCTAAGACACTGGGAAAAAAAGACAACTAAACTAAACCTAAAGAAGCATAAGGAAGTTATATTAGTATCCTAGTATTGCTGTAAAAAAATACCACAAATTGAGTACTGGAAAGTTATTGTCTCCTAGTTCTGGAGGTTAGAAGTCAAAGATTTTCCTTTTGGGGGGCTCTGAAGGAGAATGTGTTCTATGCCTCTCTCCTACTTCCTGGTGGTTACTGTCAATCCTTAGCATTTCTTGGTTAATAGAAGCATCACTCCAATCTCTGTGTCAGTAATCAGGAAGCTTTCTCTTCTCTGTGCCTTCATATGGTACTCTTATAAGGAGAGCAGTAATTGGATTTAAGGTCCACCAGGATCCTGTATGACTTCATCTGAATGTAACTAATTACACCTGCAAAGAGCCTATTTCCACGTAAGACGACGTTCACGGGTACGAGGGCTTAGGACTTCAACCTATCTTTTGGGGGCACCGTTCAACCCACAACACAAGAAAATAATGAAGATTAGAGAAAAAAATTAATGAAATAGAGAATAGAAAAATACAGAAAACTGTTGAAACCAAAAGCTGATTCTTTGAAAAGATCAATAGAATTGACAAACCTTTAGCTAGAATGACCAATGACCAAAGAAACAAAGACTCAAAGTACTAGAATGAGAAACGAAAGAGGGGTTATTATCACTGATCTTAAAGAAATAAGGTTTATATTAGATACAATTAGAAACAACTATATGCCAACAAGTTAGGTAAATTGGATGGAAACAGCCAATTCTAAAAAGAAAAACTACCAAAACTGAGTTAAGAAGAAACAGACAATCTGAATCAACTGTTAAGAAGTAAGATACTGAATTAATAATCGGAAAGCTTTCCAAGAAAAAAAGCCCAGGCATTCAGACAGGTACTGAATGCCATCAAATATTAATTAAGGAGAATTAATACAAAATTTCAGTAAAGTCTTCCAAAAAACAAAAGACAAGGGAACGCGGCTCAGTTCATTCTATGTATAAGGACAGCATTACCTGGATACCAAAACCAGACAAAGATATCACAAGAAAACTACAAACCAATATCTCAGGTGAATATGGACAAAAAGATTCCTCAACAATACAGTAGGAAACCATATCCAACAACATATAAAAAATATTACATGCCATGACCAAGTTGGATCTTTCCAGGAATGCAAGTCTGGCTTACCATCCAAAATCAATTCATGGAATACACGACATAGAATAAAAAACAAAAGACACTTTGTCATCTCAACAGACACAGCGAAAGCATTTGACAAAATCCAAAATCCTTTCATGATAAAAACGCTCAACAAACTAGGAATTGGAGGGAACTTCCTCAACCTGGTAAGGCATATCTCTGCAAAACCAAGAGCTAACCTCATACTTAATGGCGAAAGGCTGGAAGCTTTCCCCTAAGATCAGAAATAGACAAAGATTCCATTTACATGAAATCTTTGCAATAGGCAAATCTAAAGATATAGAAAGTGGATTAGTGGTTGCTTAGGCAAGGGGACCATGTGGAGGTGGGGAGTGATAGATGAAGGGTGTAGGCTTTGTTTCTGAGGTAATGAAGATACTATAAAACTGATTGTTGTGATGATTGCATGTACCTGTGACTCATCTTAATAAAGCTGTTTTTCAAATGTTTTAGTGTTTATTTATTTTGAAAGAGAGAGAAAGCACCCACACACGAGCACACAGGCACACTGTCGCTGTCGGTGCAGAGCCCGCTGCAGGGCTTGATCTCGCTACCTAGAGATCATGACCTGAGCCAAATCAAGAGTGGGACGATTAACGCTTACCTGAGGCACCCAGGCACCCCTAAGCGGTTTGTTTTTTTTTTTTTTTTGACATCATTAGAGACACCATTAAAATAAGAATTAGGGAGGATCTGCCTTTGGCATTCATGGAATCCTCAACAAAGGAGGTTCCAGACAAGAGGTGAAGCAACAGGAACAGAAGTGGACAGAGCGCCAGTGTATATACCAGGAGAATGCTCATAATTGCAAAAGCACCCAAACCACCCAGTATCCTTCAAGCAAAATGGATAAACGGTGCTATATTCCCACAATGGCATACTGCACAACAACGAATCTCAGAAATGTAATGGCCAGTAAATTAAACTACTGGGGCTCCACCAAAATAAAAAGCTTTTGCACAGTGAAAGAAACCATCAACAAAACAAAAGAGCAACCTGCCGAATGGGAGAAGATATTTGTAAATGACATATCCAATAAAGGCTTGATGTTCAAACTGTATAAAGAACACACCAACCTCAACACCAAAAAAACAAATAATCCAATTAAAAATGGGCAGAGAACTTAAATAGACATATGTCTAAAAAAACATACAGGTGGCCGACAGACCCGGGCAAAGATGCTCAACATCACTAATCTTCAGGGAAAGGCAAATCGAAACCACAATAGGATATTACCTCACACCTGTCAGACTGGCTAAAATCAAAAACATAAGAAACAACAAGTGCTGATGAGGATGTGGAGAAAAAAGGAACCCTCATGCGCTGTTGGTGGGAATGCAAGCTGGTGCAGCCATTGTGGAAAACGGTATGGAGTTGCTTCAAAAATTAAAAATAGAATTACCATATGATCCAGTACTTCCAGTACTGGATATTTACCCAAAGAAAACTAAAACACTAATTTGAAAACACATATGCACCCCTATGTTTACCACAGCATTATCTGTAATAGTCCAGATATGGAAGCAGCCCAAGTGTCCATCCACAGATGAGTGGATAAAGATGTGGGGTATATGTGTGTATATATATGAAATGGGGTATTAGCCACAAAAAAAAGAATGGAATCTTGCCATTGCAACGACATGGATGGATCTAGAGAGTATATTACCAAGTGAAATCAGTTAGAGAAAGACAAATACTTTATGATTTCATTCTTATGTGGAATTTAAGAAACAAAACAAATGAGCAAAAAAAAAAGAGAAGGAGAGAGAGAGAGAGAGAGAGAGAGAGAGAGAGAGAGAGAGAGACAAAAAAACAGACTCTTCAACAGAGAGAACAAACTATTGCCAGAGGGGAGGTAGGTAGGCGGATGGGCAAATAGAAGAGGATTAAGAGTACACGCATCACGACGAGCACTGGATAATGTAGAGAATTGGGGAATCACTATATTATATACCTGAAACTAACATAAACACCGTATGTTAATTATACTGGAATTAAAAATTAAAAATTTTTATTTAAAATAAATAATTTTTTTGTTTTAATTTTTTAAATGTTTATTTATTTTTGAGAAAGAGAGACAGAGAGAGAGAGAGACAGAGAGCACATGAGTGGGGGAGGGACAGAAGAGAGGGTGACACAGAATCCAAAGAAGGCTCCAGGCTCTGAGCTGTCAGCACAGAGCCCGACATGGGGCTTGAACTCACAGATCACATATCATGACCTGGGCCGAAGTGGGACACCCAAACAAGTCACCCAGGAGCCCCTAAAATAAATAATTTTCTTAATGTGATATCTACTTAGAGAAGCTAGCACAGAAGACTAAACACACGACAACGGAATTTTTATAAAGCTCAGAAACAAGCAAAACTAAATAATGTATTGTTCAGGCATTCATATATGTGTGATAAAATTTTACAAAAACAAAAACAAAAGCTGAGTTACAACGAACAAAGAACAGGATGGCGGTTACCTCTAGAGTGGGTACTTCTAACGGTGACACCAGAGAAGGAACAGTTGAGTGGATGCCATTCATGTCCATGTTGGCATGGACAACATTCTCGTTCTTGGGTCAGGTGGTAGGTTCACAGGCATTCTCTATCTTACTATACTTTATAACTACATATATGGTTATAGACATTTCTTTTATGTCCAATAAACTGATAGAATAATAAAAGAAAAATCTTAAAGTGAATAGGTGAGTGGAAACCTGCAAATGAAGACGATTCTTTCTGGAAGACTGAGAAAGAAGGAGAGGGGAGAAATAGTACGAGAGCAAACGGGAGACACAGGTAATGGGAGAGATTTTAAAATGAAGGCAAATGGCATGAGTTTATAAACCAAAGGGAGAAGTCTGCAGAAAGAGGAAAAGACTGGAGGTGAGAAAAGACATGACCAGTAAGGGCTCCAAAACAGGTAGAGAAGAAGGGATACGGGACAAGGGCACTGAGGCCAGGGAGAGAACCTTGAAAAGAAAGCAAGCCTGTCCTGAGACTAGATGAGGAAGTGAAAATACGTTGTAGATATAAATAAAATTCTGGAAGAAGATGCACTGAGGGAGGCAGAAAGATGAAGAAAACCATATACAATGGTATCCAGCTTTCTTGAAGTAAGCACTGAGGTCATCTGTTGAAAATAAGGAAGGCAGAGATGAGCAAGCAAGGAAGGTTTGAAAGAGTCGCAAGAAGTTGACACAGAACAAGTGAAAAGCAGGCACAGATGAGATGAGAAACAAGAAACCACTAGCAGCATCAAGGGGGGGTTGCCTGCATTTCCCAGCAGTTCTGTCCCTGTGGTGTGGCAGCAGGGCCCTGGGACAGCAGTTGGAGGACCCTGGACTGGGGGGCGGGGGCAGCAGGAGGGAGCCTGGGAGGAAACTTCAGACTACACCAAGTGGTCCTCCAAGATAGGGAGAGGGCATACAAGTTTACTGATAATAATAACAGCCTCCGTGATGGGCAGCTTTTAAAGCCTATTAAAAAAAAAAACAACACCACTGAGTTTAGAGAAAGAAACACACACACACACACACACACACACACACACACACACACACACACACAGGAAAGACTGACTGAGCTCACTGGACTGAAATAGGCCTAAGACGTTAATGTTGGTTATCTTTCAGAAACAAGATTGTATTTATTTCTAAAAATTAGTAACTTGATGCAGCGAAAGCAAGCAATGAAGGAAGTTTACAAATATGCTAACAGCCATCCTAAGAGTAAGAAAGAATAAAAGTGAATTTTCCCCTTTTGGTCTTTATTTTCCAAATTTCAGTCACAGAATTAAATTACTTTTATAATAGTAATTTTTAGTTTCTGTGGGAACAGAGGCTTCAACAGAATTGCTGCATTCTGAATCCACAGGTTTCAAACCACTGGTGTTTTTAAATCTTATTTGCCATGCTGGTTACATCACAATGAAAAGTCCCTCTCTGCTTTGCCCTCTACTTTATCTCATCGACCTTTGATCTGCTTAGATTTTTTTCCTTTAACTTAGTTTAAAAAAAAAAAAAAGCCAGACATTCGAGAATTTCACTGGGTAAGGATTTCTAATCCTACTGATAAAATAATATTGCACAGGCTTGAACATGGACACATTCTGCTACCTGTGCTATGGCATCAGTGGACAGTAATGGACTTGGGTCATCTCCATCCTTGCAATGAAGATGTCAGATAAAGAAGCACTTAAAATTCAATTCTCTTTCCCCCCCGCCAGCTTTTTTTTTTTAGTGTTTATTTCTTTGTTTTGAAAGAGAATCTCAAGCAGGGTCCACACTATCAGCGCAGAGCCCGACGTGGGGCTCGATCTCACGACCCTGGGATCATAACCCGAGCCACAATCAAGAGTTGGATGGTTAACTGATTGAACCACCCCGGCACCCCTCCCCCACCGCAGTTTACTCCCAGTTAGTCCTGGACCAACTATTCTCTGTGTTGTTGCTAGAAGGACTACCATTGCCTCTGATGCTCTGGACACTGAAGAGTGCAGAAAACCTCCACTGTCTCCTGACATGACACTGGGAACGGGGCTCCCAGTTCTGTAGGGCTTTGGCCACCTTGGATCTGGATGGGGTGACCCCAGCAAAGGCCTCTGATCAGGTCTCCAGCACCTCTGTTCCCAGTTTGCCCTTTACTTCCGAAGAGCACCATACACCATTTCCCCCTGTGCAAACTCCCCTGTCTGTGGGATAAAGTCCAAAGGCCTGAGAAACAGAGCCTTCCACAACCACTTTCCAGGCTGTCAAGCCACTCAGGGCAAATCTGTCTTTCCACTTCTGGCCTCTGCACCTTTGCACATGCCGGACTCTACCTGCGACATCCCTCTTCTCATTCTTCTGTGTGCCCAGCTGACACATTTCTCCTTCAAAACCTCAGTCATGAAATACCTCTTCTTAAAGTTCTTTTTGCATCCCTTCCTCCCAGGAAAGGCCAATCGCTCTTGCCTGTGCGTGCTATGCTGTATACAGACGTCTTTGTTCTGGCACCTATGACCGTCAGCCCCAAGAGTACAGGGGCTGACCTCTATTCATCTTGGTGCCACTACTGCACTTCTTCTCTGCTTTGGCCCAGCGTCAGAAAAAAAGAAGGCACTCCATGTGTGTAGAGTGAAGGCTGAATGACCTAGCTCATGGACCACCACCCTTTCAGGGTTACTGCTGCCCCAGACAGGCCTCCGGAGAGAAAACAATGCGTTGGGGGTGGGGGTAGGGAAAAATCTTGCTAGAACTCATTCATTCAAGAACAACTCTGGTGCACCTATTATAATAGCTATGGAGAATTTTTTTTCTCTTGAGATAGAGAGAGAACAGGTAAGTAGGGGAGAGGAGCAAAGTGAGAGAGAGAGAATCTTGAGCAGGCTCCACAGTGAGCAAGGAGCCCAACACAGGGCTCCATCCCTGGGACCATGACCTGGGCTGAAATCAAGAATCGTACACTCAACCGACCGAGCCACTCAGGTACCCTTGGAGAATGTTTTTTTAAGAGATACAAACCTGGTCCCTACTTTCAAGAAGCACAGAGTTGATCAAAAAAAAAAAAAAAAAAAAAAAAAAAAGCTATATTCAGATAAGTTTAAATAATCATACCATATGACCAGGTGTCAAGGAAGTTTGAAAGAAAATATATACCCAAGAAAGTCAAAGCAGCCTGGCGAGGACTCAATTCCAGATCTCCCTGTTACTAGCTCTTATTAGTTGTAGGACCTTGAGGAAGTGACTTCACCTCTCTCTGCCTCAGTCCCCCCACCTGTAAAGAGGATGAATTCTGACCTCGTATTGTACTACTTCCTCTCCTTCTCTCTGTTCCAGCCACTCTGGCTTTCTTTTACTGTTCCTCCCCTGTTCGGCTCACTCTGGACTTAGGACATTGACACCTTCTGGTTCCTCAACCTAGAACGTTCCTCCCAAATCTGAACCGTTCAGGTCTCTACTCATACAACCTCCTCAGAGATAATTTCCTGACGACCTGCCCTAGATAGTATCTCCCCTCCCATGTCCTGCCTAATGCCCATACTCGGATTTATTTACTCCACAACACTTACCAGTGCCAAAAATCACACTATTTGTCTACCCTTTTTAATTTCTGCCATCTCCCACTAGGACATAAATTCCTTGAGGGCAGGGTCTTAGTCTTAATTGGATCCCCAGTGCCTAGAATGGCTGGCACAGAGTAAATACTAAAAAAAAAAACAAAAAAAAAAAATTGTTAGGGGCACCTGGGTGGTTTAGTCAGTTAAGCATCTGACTTTGGTTCAGGTCATGATCCTACTGTTCATGAGTTCGAGCCCCACTTTGGGTGAAGCGCTGACAGTGTGGGGCCTATGTGGGATTCTCTCTCTCACCCCCTCACTCACTCATGCCCCCCCTCAAAAAAAAACAACAACAACTGTTAAATAAGTGGCGATAACAAAAAAATAATACCTACATCAAAGGGTTTTGTAAGGATTAAATAAGACAGTGCACATTAAAGAATATAAAGTGCTTAGTACAGTGCCTAGCAGGTAGTAGGCTCAGTAACATCAGCTAATACTATTCTCTAAGAAATCCAGAAGAGGCTGAGGTCAACACAGGGAGAAGCAGTCACCAAAGTTTCAAGGAGGAAGCATCTTGAGCTTGATCTGGAATGATAAGGATTGTTCTGATGGGTAGAGAGGTGGGGGCACCGTAGGGAGTTAGAGGTGTGCCCCTGTCTGAGCCACCCTCCCCCATGTGTTCTTTGCACCTCCATTAAATGCAGAGCCATCACACTTAGAGGCATCTATTGACCAGCCTCTGTCTACCCATCCATTAATCCACTTCCCTTTCATTTCTGTACCACCAGAGCCTAAGACAAATTTCGCTACAAAAGGGCACAAAATAATGTTGTTGAGTTCACTTTAGAAATCTGTAGACCAGCAATTCAGGCCTACATGTCCATCCTAAAGAAATACTCAAGTGTCAGCATTAAAAATCATGTACGAGGATGTCCTCTACAGCATGGCTTGTGAAGGGAGGAAAAAAAGTTAGAAATACACAGAATCTCCACCCACAGGGAAAAAATAAAACTTACTATGGTATGCATCCATATTGTATAGAGGTTAAATTGAACAACAAGATAGATGTTTATGTACTGATATCAAACAATCTCCAAAAGACAGTTTTATTGGGGGGGAAGGGGAAGAAAAGAAAGGTTGGAGAATACACACTATGTGATCTCATTTACAACAAACAAACAAAAATTTTAAAACCACATACATACAAAACCTAAAGATTTATCTGGAGATACACACACACACACACACACACACACACACATTTTTTAACCACTGTATTTTCAGCTCTTCAGTACCATGCCTGAAACATGCAGTAAGTGTTCAATAAATGTTTGCAGAACAAAGGATGGCATATGTAAATGTACAGAAAAGGATTAGGAAGCAGATCTGCTTTTCATGCTCAATGTTTCTGTGCTGTTTGCATTTTTAAGTCACCACATTAATGCGTTACTTGTATAATTAAAATGAATTCAAAACAGTTCTTTAAAAAAACAGTTGCAGGACCTGGATAAAAAGAGACCCGCGCACTCTTCATAACTTCTCTGGGTAACTAATTTACTCGTCCTGGGCAATTAGGGCTCTTACACAGCAACTCAACGCTCACTTTAACAAATCCAGCTTCAGACATAAAGAGGAGTGGGAAAGTGCTGGGTTTTAAATTGTTCCTGCAAACCCGTTAAAGGCATAGCATTTGTAAGGGCGCTCTCCTGGAGCTAGGGCTCTAGCCCCCTGCCTTCCCCGAGCAAGCCAGGCCGCAGAGAAAGGCAGGCAGGTGGGCGTGGAAAGTCCTCCAGGTAGGTGTGAGCACGCGGCGCTCGGGTAGGGAAACTTACTTTCCAACCGGCCCCTACTCTAGCAGTAAGCTGCCTCTCCTGCTCAAGCATCCTCCTCCGGAGGAACCAATTTCTTCTGTGATCCGCCCAGAGCCCACAGGTCACCTGGTTAGTGGAGAAGTGCGGTGTTAAAACCCCGGGAGCGGGTTGTGGGTGGCATCTCTGCGGTTCGGCTCTCTCACCCGGGGAAGGGTCTGGAAAAGGTCTCCTGCATTTCAGACCAGGGGATCAGCAGCCCTCGCCCCACCGGCTAATTCAAAGTTGCGCGCCCTGGCGCCCTGGCCCTTGGGGGGGGGGGGGGGGGTGCGGGGATAAGCGCAAGGGCGGAGGGTTGGCCTCGGACCCTCATTCACACCCGGAGGCGGCCCTGCCCGTGCCCCTGGCGGGGACCGGTCCTCCCTCCCAAGTCTCCGCTACCTCGGGCCGGTACGCTGCGGACTCGGTCTTAGGCCCCCGGCGTGTGAAGGACAAGAGGGCGGGCGAGCGGCGCAGAGCCGAGCCGGAGATGCAGATCCCAGGGCTCGCCAACCGCCGGCAGAGAGGTGCGGCGTGGCGGGCACCTTCTTCGGGTCCGCTCCGCACAGCTGCCTCTCAGCTCCGCGCTTCGCTCCGGGGCGTCGCGGGTCCCAAATGCCGCAGCTGCCGCGGGAGTGAACTCCGCACCTGGGAAATCGATCCGAGATGCGCAAGGGCCTCCCATTGGTCTCAACGGCCGGCGGGCCCCGGGCTGGGGGCTTCCAGTGGGGGAGGGGGCCGAGGGCGGGTGCCCGGCTGTCCATCACAGGCCACGCCCACTCCCGCCCTACTCCCACTACGGCCCCGCCCGCTGGGGGGGCGGGACCCTTGTGCGCCACGCCGAAAACTTGTCTCCTCCCCGGGAGATTCTATTGACTGGAAGGCCGTGGGAAGCTACTACCAGCAGCCAATTGAAACGCGAAACCTGCCCCATAGGGGCGGAGAGAACACCGCCCGCTTCCTCTGGAGCCAATAGAGAAGAGGAACAGAGAAGCGCTTCCTGAGTTCGGGGGTCGAGGGAAGATGGCGACCACCAAAGGGGGTTGGTGCTTGTGCGAGTTACTGAGGTGAGGAGCTGGCGGTGTGGGCTCGCAGGCGCTTTCTGTTTCGCGGTGGTTCTTGTCCGCCCAGGGCAACTGAAGTTTGCGGGGAAGGGGATCTTCTAGTCACGAATCTAGGCCTCAAGGATAGCGCTATTCTCACTTCGGAGTCTTTTAATTAGACTGAAGCTGACTGGGTTAAAGACTCAGTTAACCGCGTTTTCTTCGCCTGCCCCACTTCTGGCTGAAGGGTGCAGTTTCCCTTCCTTTTTCTTTTTTGTTCGCACTCCAACGATTCTGTTATAAATTATCCATATTCATTTCTCGTTTTCCTTTATAATGGAGCCATGGATCATTTTCCAAACTATCGTGTCTCTTTTTGGTAAAGAATAAACTGGCTCTTGTCACGTCTTAGTTTCCCCTCTTTCACTCACCAAAATGGTCGCTGTTAACATATGTCACTTAAATATGTTAACCTTGAAAATAAAACAGCTATCTTACCAGCAAAAATGGTTTGGTTGGTTTTGTTTGTTTTTTTCGGGAGTAGCAGAGAATTGCATTTCTGGATATACAAGCTATGACAAAACCATACCTGGCAAGTTCTACCAACGAGAGGACCGTTGTTTTATGGAGAAGGAGGAAGTTGAAGGGGTGGGGGGTTGAAGTAAAGTCTGCTGGAGAAAAGCAAGAGTAGTGAGGGTTTCTCATTGGCTGAGTTGCAGGAGTACTCTTGTAGGAAATGCGACGTACATCTCTCCCTGTTGGGGCCTGTTAGTGGCCATTCTATCGTGTTTAGGATTCTACTGTTGGATGCTGTCATTGACAGTTCTTCATGAAATTGACATTTGAGTGATAGGGCTCTTCTGCGTTCCCCCTTCTGGCCTCCTGACTCCATTTCAGTGAGATTTCTCTTTATTTTCACAAATAAAACGTTTATGTTGAATCATCTGGTTCATGATCATCCATTGATCTTTATTTCCGGTTGATGTAGGAGTAATATAAAATTGTATTACATAGGTAATACATTGTTTCTTATAGAAGAGTTAGGAAATAGAGGAGCAAAAAAGAAAACTGACCAGGCGTGCTACCATCTGGAGATAACTACTGTTAACATTTTGGTGAAAAAAAAAAAAAACCCAGACTTTTTTCCCCCCTACTTTTATTGTTGTAATACTACTGTTTTGTTTTTTTTTAATTTTTTTTATTTTTAATTTTTTTTTTTTTACGTTTATTTATTTTTGAGACAGAGAGAGACAAAGCATGAACGGGGGAGGGTCAGAGTGAGGGAGACACAGAATCTGAAACAGGCTCCAGGCTCTGAGCTGTCAGCACAGAGCCCGACGCGGGGCTCAAACTCATGGACCGTGAGATCGTGACCTGAGCCGAAGTCGGCTGCTCAACCAACTGAGCCACCCAGGCGCCCCTAAATGTTTATTTATTTTTGAGAGAAAGAGACAGCGCGAGTGGGGGAGGGGCAGAGAGAGAGGGAGACACAGAATCTGAAACAGGCTCCAGGCTCTGAGCAGTCAGCACAGAGCCCGATGCGGGGCTGCAACTCATGGACGGCGAGATCATGACCTGGGCCGAAGTGGGCCGCTTAACCAACTGAGCCACCCAGGCGCCCCATAATACTACTGTTTTTTACCTGACTTGCCCTAAATTTATTAAAAAAAAAAAAAAAAAAAAAGACCTATTATATTCCATCTACACAGTTCTTTTAACACCTACCTATTTTTGTTCAGGTTGAAATTTGTAATTAGCATGATAGCATCCTGCAGTGTATACATATTCTCTCCAAAATTCAGGTATTGTTTCTTCATTTTTGTCCCCTCTACTCCAATTTCTATGATTATTTAAAACATTTTGAACAGGAAAGTCTATTTTCAGAGGCTTCCTATTCTTCCCTGACATTTGAAATATCCCTGACTCTGTGCTTTGCGCATTACAATGGCTAAATAAATGTTTGTTGAATGAATGAGTCACTGTTGATTAGTTATCTTTTAAAGCCTTGGGTTTCTGTGGTAAACATTATTTAATGGCACATATTTTTAGTTTATATATATATATATATATATATATATATAAATGTATGTGTGTGTGTGTGTATACTGTATACTTTAATGTTTATTTTTGAGAGTGAGAGAGAGCATGAGTTGAGGAAGGGCAGAGAGCGAGGGAAACACAGAATCTGAAGCAGGCTCCAGGCTCTGAGTTGTCAGCACAGAGCTCTATGTGGGGCTCAAACTCGTGAACCATGAGATCATGACCTGAGCCAAAGTTGGACGCTCAGCCAACTGAGCCACCCAGGCGCCCCTATTTTTAGTTAGATTTAAACAAATTCTAAAATGGATAGTTTTGATGTGCAAGTACTGTAGGATGTTTAATAAATTTAGTCTGTATCTTTGAAACTAAGAGACTCAATAAAGGACTGGCTCAACTGTAGTTATTAGTAGGATTTATTTTTTCTGATTTTAAGTTAAATAGTTCAGTTTGAAAATCCTATCACATGAATCTTCCCACTTAAATCATTAGAAGGAAATGCCATAAAAATCCTTGGATTCTATGGATCAGCCTCATTTTAAATTAAATGGGCTTTTAACTTTTCCTGGGAAAGCTGTGTAATATTCTTTTTATGAACAGATATATTCCAAACATTAAATAATTGACAAATCTTACCACTTATGTCAAACCCTGTTCATCCTTTAAGTCAGTAGTTCTCAAAGTATGGTCCATAGACCTTGACAGGTCCTCAAGACCCTTTTAATAGTTCTTCAAGATCAAAACTATTTTTATAATAATTGAAGCTAACATTTGCTTTCTCATTATGTTTACATTTGCACCAATGGTGCAAAAGTAATAGTGGATAAAACTGCTACTTACTACAAATCGAGGCAATGACATCAAAGTATACGAGAAGTCTTGTGTTTTTCACCACCGTGTACTTGCTAAAGCCAGTTTTACTAAGAATGTCCTTGATGAAACAGTAAAAATTAATTTTGTTAATTAACCTTGAGTTGAATACATATCTTTTTAATATATATAATGTTTTCATACTGAAGTATGATGGTTATCTCAAGGAAAAGTTCTTGCATGATTGCTAAGTTGAAAGCTGAATTAGACACTTTTTTATGGGATGTGGTTTCTACTTGAAAGAATGACTGACAAAGTATGGTTCTTCTGACTTGGGTATTTGAAAATGAATGAAGTGACCCTGTCAGTTCAAAGAAAACAAGTGACAGAATTTATTGCTAATAATAAAGTTTGAACTTTCAAGTGAAAATTAGAATTTTGGAGAACCTGTATCTGCCATTCAAAGCTTGACCACTTTCCAATAATTAAAAGATTTTCCTGAAGAGATGGGTAGTGATATTAACAAATGTGATTTGGGGATATTATACAGTGAAAAAATGTGCCCACATTTGGAAAGTCTACGTGAGTCATGAACCAATATTTTCCAAATAATCGAGTCATGACATTACAAAATCATGTATAGGTAAAAGATCCACTTAAAGTACAAGATTTCAGTATAACACAGTATGAAAAGGGCATTGATTGGCTTTCAAACTCCATGTTGCACCTGACAATTAAGAAATTACCACTTGTCTAATTTGGTATAACATCACAGAAAAATGCTGTAACCATCTGAAAAGGGTATTTAAACATACTCCCTTTTCCTACTACATATCTGAGTGAGCTTAGATTTCCTTCATATACTTCAAGTAAAACAACATATCACTAAGATTGAATGCAGAAGCAGATATTAAAAGCCACTATCTTTTGTTAAGCCAGACATTAAAGAGATCTGCAAATATCTAAAACAGTAATACCCTTCTTACTGAATTTCCTTTTTGTTTGTTTGGAAAAAAGGGTTTTTTTTTTTAAATAAAAATGTGTTTTATATTAACTTGTAATGGATTTGTCATTGTCAGAATAATTCATTAAATTCCTCAGTTTCATTTCTGATATGCTAAATATTGGTAGATATAATCAACGAAAATGAGTATTTCTCAACAAGGGGTGATTTTAACTTCTGCAGGACATTTAGCAATGTCGAAATAATTCTTATGGTCATGATTGGAAGGGCACTATAGGCATCCAGTGGGTTGAGACCAGGAATGCAGCTAAACATCCTATAATGCATAAAACAGTCCCTGCAGACAAAGAATTATTGTGGTCTAAAATGTCAGCAGTGCCGAGTTTGGGAAATCCTGATAGAAATAAAAGCTGTATGGGGTCTTCAGGAATTTTTAAGAGTTTAAAGATATCCTGAGATCAATCATTCTAATAAGTCAAATACGTCTTCAAATAGTGCACTTATTCACAATAGGAAATCCCACATGAGAAGTTTGTTTCCAAACTAAATATAAATAAGATATTTATTTCTACCGGGGCTCCTGGGTGGCTCAGTCGGTTAAGCATCCAACTCTTGTTTTGGCTCAGGTCATGATCTCATGGTTCGTAAGTTCCAGCCCTACGTCAGGCTCTGCACTGTCAGATTTTCTCTCTGTGCTTGGGATTCTCTCTCTCCCTCTCTGCCCCTCCCACTTACTCTCTGTCTCTCTCTCTCAAAATAAATAAAACTTTAAAAATTAATAAAAAAAGTTATTTCTCTGAAGAATTTATGTCTTCTACTTATGGACAATGAAAACTATGCAAGTACACAAAATATCCCCATACATGCTTGGATCATTAAGCCCTTCAGAGCCCAACCTGCTTTTCACTACCACGTACAAACTTAGAGTCTGTATATCTATGTCTCCCACCTGTCACTGCTCTCCACCAAATACTTGAACTCCCCGGCCCTGAGTTTTCATTATTTAAGTTTTAGTATTTTAGTGTTTTTATGTGTTACAAGCTCCCCGGATCCTTTATAAAGGGTAGGCAGGATAATAAAAAATATGAAGCTAGATACCAACTGTATTGCCCAACGCTAACAGAAAAACACACTTTGAAAAATTATTTTAACATCATCTAAGAGACGTGTGAAGAGGTAAAGAATTTTGTATGCAGTCAACAAACACGGATGCCTTCTCTGGGCCAGGCATTATGCTAGGCGTTGGCATCCAGTGGTAAAGAAGCCTGGGTCCTTCCTTGCCTTTGCAGAGCTTCTGTCAGCCTGGCAGTAAGAGCCTTTTAGCAGTCAGTGGGGGAGTGAGTATGGAGTAGAAGTAGGTTGTCAGAGCATTTATGGCAACTCATTTAGAGGCACATAAGGAAAGGCAGTGTTCTAGGGCCATAGAAACAGATCAGATGCAGAACTTGTAATAGAAATGGAGAGATCTAAGTTCCTCTCACCCCAGAAATGGTTCTATTTGAGGCGAAGTGAAAGAATAAAAATGATTTGCTACCTCACCAAACTTTTAACTAATTAAATGTTCATTATTGATCATTCAGAAGACATACTGCTCGGGTTCTGTGTCGTGATTTTTGAGGGTCAGATGCCATTCCTGATCATGTCTTGTTTAGGTTAATAATTAAATTTTAGTTTTTAGTCCTTTTTTTTTAAATTTTTTTTAACATTTACCTATTTTTGAGACAGGGAGAGACAGAGCATGAACAGGGGAGGGTCAGAGAGAGGGAGACACAGAATCTGAAACAGGCTCCAGGCTCTGAGCTGTCAGCACAGAGCCCGACGCGGGGCTCGAACTCACGGACCACGAGATCATGACCTGAGCCGAAGCCGGCCGCTTAACCGACTGAGCCACCCCGGTGCCCCTGTTTTTAGTCCCCTAACACATACACTGTTAGGAGAAAAGTGGCTCAACATTGATTTTTACTGCTGATTAAAAAGTATTTCGTTAGCAGACTCCCAGGTATAAAAATCTGTCTTTACTACTGATACATAAAGTGGATATGTAAAAGTAGACTTTAATTTGTTGTTTCTTTTGAATGGGCATTCTGTTGATTTTTATATTTTCCTTCTTGTTTCAGGTTTTTGTATTCATTATTCCTCCCTGGCCTGACAGTATGTGGAATTTTATGCATATGTTTGTTCATTATCCTCTGGGGAATCAGACTGCTGGTACGAAGAAAGAAAGAGTCAGTAGCAACTAGCAAAAATGGGAAAAATCAACTGGTGATTGCATTTTTTCATCCGTACTGCAATGCTGGCGGCGGAGGAGAAAGAGTTTTGTGGTGTGCCTTAAGGGCTCTGCAGAAAAAGTAGGTATGCATCTTTCTTAGGTCATTTGCTCTCGTATTACCTTTAAAAAAAAAATCATTGCCCAGAAATTTACCTTTCTCTCACCTTACTCGTGGCCAGGAATTAATTGTTCTTCAATAAGGAAACGCTTCTGTTATGTGCCAGCCTGCCTTACAAGATCCTGTTGAATTTTAGTTGATATGATAAAGAAATGGAAAGGGAAAGTATCCACCCTTTAATGACAAAACTTAGCGGGGATAACTGTCACCTTGGAAGAACGTGTGGAGAAGTTGAATAGTAAACAGAAATATATCAAGTAATACCGAGGAACACTTTAAGCCTGAATACATTTAGTCCATAGTGGCACACAGGAGATAATCTCTGTGAGAGCATCTATCTGATTTTAATGTTGATATCATTACCAGCTAGTCTTAAATTACCATGTTCGAAAGAATATGCTACTACCCGGTCATTTCATGTTTTAGGCTTCCTTCTCTCCACCTGCATCTCCAGACGTAGAAGGAATAAACACAGTAAAGTACAAATTCCATTTGTGGTTTTATCATAGGAGGAAACTATTCTTCTTCCCTGGTTACGCTACTTCCTGGCACATGCCCTCCATCCAGTTCCAGAGCCTTCACACAGAATTCCCTTCACTCTACATCTCTGTTTCTCGGCTCATCCTGGCTTCCAGCCACCACCCTTGTATTTCCTCTGCCATCTTCCATAACTCCCTGGATCTAAAACATGTTCTTAGATCTCAGCTTACTGCCCGCCTTTCTGAGGCCTTCCCTGCTCCTTCTCTAATCACTACTGCTCTTTCCTTCTCCTAACTCTGTGCATTAGCTTGTCTACCTGGATTCTCTCACTCTTGAGGGCAGCGGTAAAGTTTTGTGATAGCTCTACTGTAGTCCCCAGCAAACTCTGTTATTCCCAAGTCACCTGCAATGAAAGAAGTCCAAATCCTCAGTAGGACTTAGAAGATACTTTTTCATCTTGTTCTTGCCACATTTTATTTTTCATCCCTCCCCATTCCTTCATGTATACTTTGCTCAGCACACTGAACTAGGAGCATCAGGCTCTCTCTATAGATTCCTTGCCTTTCCATACGGTGTTCCTTTTTTTTCTGACCTTTTTCTCCTCAGCTAATTTCTACAAGCCTCTCCTGACTCAGCATAAACTACAATACACTTTTCATTCGATCTAGAAATATTTCTTGGGGACCTACTCTGTGTCAGGCACTGTTGAGTTGAGATTGAATGATGAACAAAATAGATCATGGATCTTAGATTTTAGTGGAGAGGAGACAAAATAATATCTAAAAAGAAAAATACCAAATGGTGAGAGATGCTACGCAAGAAATTAAAATAGGACTCCATACTTTATTTTTTTAGTGTTTACTTATTTTGAGAGAGAGAGAACGGGAAAGGGGCAGAGAGAGGGAGAAAGAGAATTCCAAGCAGGCTCTGCACTGAGCAGAGCTTGGGGCTTGATCTCATGACCATGAGATCATGATCTGAGCCGAAATCAAGAGTCAGATGCCTAACCGGCAGAGCCACTCAGGTGCCCCGGGAATGATTCCGTACTTTAGACTGAGTAAGTAGGGAAAATCTCCAAGGAGGTGATACTTCTGAAGTTTAAATGACAAAAGCAGCTGACGTGTACTGAGCATTTACTATGTGCCAGGCATTGTTTGAAGTGTTTTACACATGTCAGCTCATTCAATCTTCAGAGTAACCTTACAAGGTTGTTACTGTTACCCTCATTTGACAGATAAGGGAACTGCATTACAGAGCCCATGTTGTAAATCACATGCCATACCGTCTGCCTCAGGAAAACACAGTGAAGATGAGAAAAGAGAGTTCAAAACAGAGGGAACAACTCTTGCAAGTCCCCTAAGACTGGAAGGAGCCTGTCTTGTTCAGAGAAAGGAATCCAGTTTGGCTGACCCTGTGGGTACATGAGAGAGCGGAGGCAGGGTCCAGATTACTCAGGGCTTGAGTGAGTAGAGTGAGGAGTCTAGCTGGTATTCTAAGTGCTGTGGGAAACTATATGAGTGTTTCAGACAGAGAGATGATATTCTGCTTATCCGTTGCTATATGACAAGCCACCCCAAACGTAATGGCTAAAGCAAGAATTTCTCATTATTTTTCACAGTTTGGGGATTGATGGGCCCTGTTTGAAATCCTGCATACCAAGCTTCTGCAGTTAGATGGCATCTGGCTCCGAGTCATCTGAAGGCTTCTCCACTAACATACCTGCTTCCTGGGCTGGGATGATTGCAACAGCGACAGTGGGTGAGGGTGGGGAACACTGGTCAGGCATCTCTGTCGCCCGCAGCCTCTCTACGTGACTCGCTTGGGCTTGCACACAACATGGCAGTCTCAGGATAGTTGGATGTCTTATGTGACAGCTGACTTCTCTAGAGCAAAGCAGAAATTACCATCCCCATAGAACTTGGCTCTCGAAACTGGCAAAATGTCACCTTTGACATAGTCTATTGGTAAAAGCAGTCACAGAGCCCATCATTCCAGGGGAAGGGACATAGATCCCACCACTTGATAAGTGTCAAAGAATCTGTGGCCATCTTTAAGCAACCGGAGATGACAATCGTTTTTACGTTTTATAAGGATCATTCCAGGGGCACCTGAGTGGCTCAGTGGGTTAAGCATCTGACTCTTAATCTCAGTTCAGGTCATGATCTCACGGTTCTTGAGTTTGAGCCCCGCTTCGGGCTCTGCACTGACAGTGCGGAGCCTGCTTGCGATTCTCTCGGTCTCTCTGCCCCTCTCCCTGCTCATGTGTGCAAGCTCTCTCCCTCTCTCTCTGTCTCTCAAAAATAAATAAACATTAAAAAAAAAAAAAAAAAAAAAAAAAAAACCTCAGTCTAAGGATCATTCTGCCTGTGGGGAAGTGCAATTAGATGCTCATCCTTTGGGTCTGCACAGCATCCCATGGCTGTCTTTATCAACACATATCACAGTTTTGCAGTTTTCTGTTTATATATCTGTTTTCCCCACTGAACTCAGCTCCTCGAGGGTAAAGACCCTCTAATCCCTGAATCCCCAGAACCTAGTAGCTCATACTAGATACTTAAGAAATGTTTTATGACTCAATAGCCAAAAACACCAGAGCAAATGCCAAAAGCATAGTCATAAGGATATATACTTTTAAAGACTTCCATTATTATTATACCCTATCTAATTTTGATGCAGGCACCTGATCTAGCTTTTAGAATCTTATTGCATTTCTCAGATAAAAATAGAGTAACGCTTTAGCATCTATGATCCTGTCTAAAGATACACTTAGTAAGTTTTAACTCTTGTTTAGGAGTACGTTATTGATATTACCATTTTATACTGAAAAGATCGTCAGAATAAAGTTTCTGTGTATTTCATAAAAGCGGAAATGTCAGCAATTTCTGTTGATGTCTGCTCTATGCAAAACTCTCAGAAGAGGAAATAGCAAAGAACTCGAAGTCTCATTTGGAGGACTAACATTTAACTCCCAGGACAGCAGAGGACTCGGGATCAGTAGACCAAGTGCAATGAAGGAAAAACAGTGGAAAACATTTTTTTTCAATATAGAAATAACCTTCTTTATGATTGTGACAAAATAATTATCTCCAACTTTTCTGCTCGATTTTAACCTAAACTAGTGAAAATCTTAACTACTGCATTCTGTTTTAGGTATCCTGAAGCAAGTTATGTTGTGTATACTGGTGACGTGAACGTCAGTGGTCAACAGATACTAGAAGGTGCTTTCCGAAGATTTAACATCAGGCTCACTCACCCAGTGAAGTTTGTTTTCCTGAGGAAACGCTACCTTGTGGAAGATTCGCTCTATCCTCACTTCACACTGCTGGGCCAAAGTCTAGGATCCATTTTTCTTGGCTGGGAAGCTCTAATGCAGTGTGTTCCTGACGTTTACATCGATTCAATGGGATACGCGTTCACACTGCCTCTGTTTAAGTATCTAGGTGGTTGTCGCATTGGCAGCTACGTTCATTATCCCACGATCAGCACGGATATGCTGTCTGTAGTGAAGAACCAAAATGTCGGATTTAATAACGCAGCCTTCATTACCAGGAATCCTTTTCTCAGCAAAGTAAAGCTCATCTATTACTATTTATTTGCTTTTATTTATGGACTTGTGGGTTCTTGCAGTGATGTAGTGATGGTCAATTCTTCTTGGACACTAAACCACATTCTCTCACTGTGGAAAGTCGGGAATTGCACTAATATTGTTTACCCACCTTGTGATGTACAGACCTTTCTGGACATTCCCTTACATGAGAAAAAGACAACCCCAGGACATTTGCTGGTTTCCATTGGCCAGTTCCGGCCTGAAAAGAATCATCCTTTGCAGATCAAAGCCTTTGCTAAATTGCTGAATAAGAAGGTGGCTGGGTCACTTCCTTCCCTTAAACTTGTCCTCATTGGAGGGTGTCGTAACCAAGATGATGAGCTCAGGGTAAACCAACTGAGAAAGCTTTCTGAGGATCTGGGAGTTCAAGAAGATGTGGAATTTAAAATAAACATTCCATTTGATGAGTTAAAGACTTACTTGTCTGAAGCAACAATTGGTCTGCACACCATGTGGAACGAGCATTTTGGGATTGGTGAGTTTGTCCTTTCAGCAACTCGTTTGGTGTCATGAGATGTACATTTGGGTTCTCTTGATAAAATAATAATACTCTAGAAGTTCACATCAGGTCTAATTCTCCTCTCCCAGTCTGCCAAGTAAACTTTTTTCATTTGAGACCCCGCAGGACATAACAGTATGTAGTCAATAATAATAGCTGATATTTATTGACAGCTTACCGTGCATAAGTCACTGTTGAGATCTTTACAAGTATTATCTGATTTAATCCTCTCTGAAACCCTGCTTGATGTACTGTTATTTCCATTTGACGAATAAAGAAACTCAGGCACAGAGAGGTTTTGAACTTGCCCTTGTTCAGCCTTAGCAATAAGAGATAGAGCTTGGATCCTAACTCAGCCCCTGCTCTTACCTACCAGTTTCTCTGCCCCACCTAACCCTATGTCTGGACTGGTACAGATTCCTGGCCTAATCTCACTGAAGGACCAAATCCGAATCTCCGGGTGGGGCCCAGGTAGATGTATTTCAGTAAAGCTCATCAGGTGATTTTCATGTACACCAAAAGCTGAGCTGACAGGGCTCCTCATGGCAATTCTGTTGTTTCTTCTGTTGATTCCCTGCCCATTATTGAAATGGCCTACCCTCCTTTTTCTGCCAAATCCCATTATAAGTGTCTGACTTTCATCTCCTTAGCCTTTAATTTAGCCTTTCTTGTTTATTCTAGCACAAGCTGCTCTCTATATCCTGACTTCCTGTTATGCATACATTTGGTATAAAGTCAACTGCTGTCTTGTATCTAATTTGGTTCAACATCTATTTCTCAAATGGCTGCTTTGTGTCCACACTGCTAAGTGTTCAGGGAAAATGGAAAAACATAAAGTGAAGTCTCCTGTGCTAAGGCTATGATTTCTCTTACCCTCCTGTCTATCCCTAGTGGGTCGCACATTACTGAGCCCAGACATACAGCAAGAACTTTTTGATTCAGACCTTCTGCACAGGGTCTGACTCCCTGTGCCTCCTCCCGCGGAGACTTACTGGAGCATTCATTGTGCCAGGCACGTGGCGGGTGCTGGGAAAATGACTGGGAGACAGGACCTGTTGTTCCCTTCTGAGACTTCCAGCTCTGTGTGTGATAAAGACCAGTTAAACAGCACTTTACTGGACACGGTGCTAAGTGCTGTGCCAGGGCAAGTGCAGGGTGATTTGAAGCACCCAAGAGAAACACCTAACAGATTTGTGAGGTCAGAGAACAGTTGCCCAAGGAAGTGGTGTGATACGTAAGCTGGGACCTGAACGGTAATTAGAAGTTAGCCTTGCAAGAGATGGGAGAATATCCAGCAGAGGGAACAGCATCGTGACAGGTGGGACCATAAGGGCACTAGCAGGTGCACTCAGGGAACTAAGGGTTCGGTATGGCCGGAGCACGCAGGAGGAACAGCACGCTGATGGAGAGGGGAGCTGGGGCCAGGTGAAGCCAGTGGGAAAAGATAGACTGATTTTGAGTATCGGATTTAAAAGCTTTCTATTTCCTCAAGTTCACTGTGTTGCCGTGGAGGGGTGGATCAGTGAGGAGCAGGGAGGGCCAGGGGAGGAAGGCAGGAGGATGTGTCGGGCTGCCCTGGCAACCTGGGTGACGTGCTGTGGTACAAACACGGTAGGCGAACGCGCTCGAGGGAAATTCTGAGGCAGGATTGAACAGGACGTGGTGATTAATTGGATGTCTTACGTGAAGGAGAGAGAAGAGTCCAAGAGGACCTCCTGGGGTTTTGAGTGTAGGCAAATGTATGAACAGTGGATGGCTCTCACCTCGAGACAGACTCCCAAGAGGAGAGGCAGTTGATGAGCCAGGTTCCCAGCAGGTAGAGTTAGAATGATCTGCAGGACACGGAGGTGGGTGTGTCCGGTGGACACTTGTCTCTACGAGTCTGCAGTGCAGGTGAGGGACCGGACCAGGAAACACCGACGGAGGAGCTCGTTGCCGTCCGGGTCGTTACGGAAGCCCCACGGAAGAGGGTCAGGTGGCCTCGTGAAAGTGCCCAGTGAGAAGAGGCCCCTGCTGCAAAATGCTGAGAACGAGCAGGGTTCAGAAGTGGGCAGAAGAGGAGGAGCCAGCAAAGAAGAAGAAGTAGAGGGAGGAGGGCAGCCTCCTAATGCTGTAACTGGAACTCCTGAAATTTTGCTTTTGGTATCTCTTTACACCTTTTACCTTTCAGTCTGCCATCTTGCCAGCCTGCTGTAGTCTACTTCGTTTTATTACCTGCAGGGATCTGTTTTTTACAGACTGTTCTCTCGCCTGCTTGTCTGTTTCAATTAAGAACCAAGTAGCATTATTGTGAAGGCTAAAAACTAAAAAACTTAAAATTACTTGACGCCATGGAAGTTTAGTGAGCAGATTTATAGGCCCAACAGACATGTGGTTAAATTTCTCATGAGTGTCCTAAACTTTATAGAGGTTTCTGCTCATCCTTGTTCTTGTGAACACTCTCAGAAAGTTCAAAGACCACGTGGTTTTGTTTCTTTCTCAGGAGTTGTCGAGTGTATGGCAGCTGGCACGATTATCCTCGCACACAACTCAGGGGGCCCCAAGCTTGACATTGTCGTCCCTCACGAAGGAGAGATAACTGGATTTCTGGCTGAAAGCGAAGAAGGCTACGCGGAAACCATGGCTCATATTCTTTCCATGTCTGAGGAAAAGAGACTCCAAATCCGAAGCAGTGCTCGGGCATCTGTAAGCAGATTCTCTGATCAGGAGTTTGAACTGGCGTTCCTGTCATCTGTGGAGAGCTTATTCAAATAATGTCATATCTGTACGGATGAAAGATATTTTATATAAAATGGAGACATACCTTCATTCGTGAGTAATTTTTCTAAGCTTTTTCTGTATTGTAATAAAGTCACCTAAGCAGTGCTCTCAGCAGTATGTATATAGACAGGATATTTATTTCAGTGAAAATGACAAAGGTCAAAATTACCTAAATTGTTTGAATGAAAAAATTTTAGATTAGGATTTTGTCTCAAATTCTGAAAAATATGGATCTGAAAGAAAAAAATGAACCAACCATCTTAATTTTGGTCTAATTCACATTTTTCAAGTCCTATTTGTCAAATCACTGTACTTTAGAACCCAGGAAAGAGAATTTACCTTTAGAAAAAAAGGAAATGTCGAAAGGAAAATGGAAGACTGATAATTAATAGTTTGGTACTTTAGAAATGTTCTGCTCTCTTGGGAACACAGAAAAATTCTAGTCCATTTAAATCCTAAATAGTAATTGTGGATGGCCTTCTTGGATATATCTAAAGATTCTCTTAAAAGAGAAAAGAGACTTTTGGCAGGCTTAATCATGTTCTGAAAGCTTGTAGTGAAAAGGCAGGGACTGGGACCGCCCTGTGGGCATGTGTCGGCTCGCAGGGGCCAGGAGGCCTCCAGCGATCCTTCCCACAGCTCCATATTTGTGAAATTAGGTTTTTGTTTGGTGCTATCAGTACATTTGATAAGGATACTCTCATCATCCCTTCACATTTCCACATCGCAGGAGGCTGGAAGCTAGCTTTAAGTTGTTCAGAAGGTCTGAGTGAGATGGCTTTGATAAGTTGTTTTTCTGATAGCCATGATAGAGTAGCCAGATCCAACCACCCAGTCTCCGTTATCAGCATCATGCCTTGTAAGATGATGAGGTGGCATTTTGAAAAGAGCACCAAAACACCTGGGCCTGATCCCTGTGTCATCATTTGCAAACATCTGATCTCTTAATACTTAAGCTGCTGCTTAATCTTTTTGAAACTTACATTCTACATCTATAATCTGGAGATGCTAATACCTGTCCTCACTACCTCCTAGTGATTCTGAGATGGAAAGTATGTGAAAAATACCTGGATAATTATCCAAGTTTTTTAAAGGTACCTTTATAAAGTACTTTAAAGATAACAATTTATAGTATATGTCTTTCGTAATCCTCCTTATTAACGCATTAGGGTTTAGTGTAGGCGAGTGGTTACTAAGTCAGTAGCTACGAATCAGTACACATTTAATGGGACTTCTGTGCTGAATAACTAGCACGAAAAGTATGTGGCTGTGCAGATGCAGTTACAGAGAACTACAGCATTTGGCATTTTCTGCACACATAATTAGCTCCTTCTAGTTCAGGGAATCCACCTCCTGCACAGTCTGATACATATATATATATATATATATATATATATATATATTTTTTTTTTTTTTTTTTTTTTTTTTTTTTTAATTTATTGTCAAGTTCGTTAACATACAGTGTAGTCTTGGCTTCAGGAGTAGATTCCTGTGATTCATCACTTACATACAACACCCAGTGCTCATCCCTACAAGTGCCCTCCTCAAAGCCCATCACCCAAATTCCCCGCCCCCCCAACCACCCATGACCATCAACCCTCAGTTTGTTCTCTGTATTTAGAGTCTCTTATGGTTTGCCTCCCTCTCTGGATTTTATTTTTCCTTCCCTTCCCCTATGGTCATCTAGTTTCTCAAATTCCACATGAGTGAAATCATGTATCTGTCTTTCTCTGTCAATCTGATACATTTTTTTGTTAGGAGCATGTGAAAGAGGTATGTTTTTCACTTCCAAACTCCTCTCATCCAGTCACCGACCTGGCCAGCTTCATCGTCTCCTTCCAGTCGTTGACTCATCTACAGGCCACCTTCTGTCATCAGGTCAAAAAGCAGCAAAACAGAGGCCCAGGATGATATTACACACCAACATAGCTTTGGGTGGAGATGATTCAGTTTAGAAAAGAAAGATGGGGGTGTCTGGGTGGCTCAGTCAGTTAAGCATCCAACTTTGGCTCAGGTCATAATCTCGCAGTTCATGAGTTCGAGTCCCCCACAACAGGTTCTCTGCTGTCAGCGCAGAGCCTGCTTTGGATCCTCTGTCACCCTCTCTGCCCTCCCCTGTTTGTGCTCTTTCTCTCTTAAAAAAAAAAATAAACATTTAAAAAGAAAAAGAAGACTAGTGGACATTGGAGTTGGAAGGAACCCTACAAATCCTCTAATCCAGTTTTCTTCCTTTCAACTTTACAGACAAGAATAATTTAAAGACCTAAAGACTCCATTTCACAAAGCTGTTTAAGGACAAAAATTGGGATTATAACCTGGGACTTCTGACTCCAGCCCAGTTCACTGTCTTATCTTACAGCTGGTCTTTTGTGGTAAGATCCATACCACCGCCCCCTGAGTTTACCCATCAGCCCATAGAAAATCATGAGAATAAAGATAAAGAAATTGAAAGGGACTAAGAAGTAAAGGAAGAAAGGTTTCTGAAATCCCATAAAGCATTTCTTAATCTTGTTTCTTCAAAATTATTTTTTCATTTGTCACAAACATCACTGGAAACATAATTTGCATATATGTTCATCTTCCCTGTTCCTAATGTGATAGGACATGTCTTTTTTTTTTTTTTTGGAAGGACTGATAACCATGGAAAGCATCAAAGCAATATGTCTGCTGTCTGAAGAACTCTTGAGTGACTATTCCTGTAAAACATTGTTTTTGAGTGGTCCAAACACAGTATATTTTGAACCCACAGCAGTGGGGATGCACATTCTTATTTCAGTTGTGCATAACAAAATACCTGTTCTTTGTATATCTACTTGTATCTAAATATGACTTTAATAGATACAAAATCTGTTTGTCTCTAAGTATGATAGGAAGTGGTTTTCAGTCTCTTGGATACTTTTCCACATATGGTGTATTTGTCCCCTCATGCAGGCTCTCAATTCGGAATTATTTGTTATCTACTACCAGTACTTCTAAGCTCCACATGCCAAGAATTTAAAAAATAAAAATGAAAAATTTAAAGATAAACTAAAATTGTCTCGCCTCTAGTACCCAAGAAGAATAGGTTGTCAGGTTTAATAGACTTTTTCCTTTTAATGAATATTTCGGACCTACCAAACACTGCAGAACTTCATATGTTTTAATAATTTTGGGGTTTCTTTTTTACAAAGTCATAGACAAAATTCTGAGAGAGTAGCCCCTGTAATTATCAGTGCTTTCAGAGTATTTGTGTTTAATTATGTGAATGTACCCTAGACTCCAGGACTCTAATATGAATAGGGTGTCTGTGCTAAATCTTTCAGTGGGTACAACAAAAAAGTTAACCATGAGAAGCAATTCTGCAAATTACTAGAATCACATTATGCCCCTGTAATTTCCCCTACCTCTCCCACTGTTCCTCAGCTAATTGTTTTTCCTCTGTCCCCATCCTAAATCTAAGGCCACCCTTGGCTTCAAAGAAGCATCAGTTCTAATATTCGAGTGCTACGTGCTCACTTGGACTATACATGTTACAAAATACTTAAAAGGGAAGTTAAAAGTTTGTACACATTTAAAGAATGATCAGTTTGATAGCTAGGATACATAGTTACTAACATGCATAATTTTTAATAAAATTTATTCTAAAAACACATGCAGGTGTAATCAATAGTTTCAACTTAACAAATGCAGCTACGTCTAAACCCAGAATAAAGTAATCAATTGTGCCTCAAGAACATGATTTAGATAACAGTGTACGTAAGATGGGTAAGGTGAATTAGGAGCTGACGTAGGTTGAAAAACCTTGAAGATATGTATACTTATCACAATGAATACCTCCTACTTTACAGCAAAGATTTTAAAATCTTACAGTGAATAAGGGTTGGTGGCTGTTAGCTAAAGGAGACTTTAGCCACACATCTTGTCATTGGAGCAAACTTGATAGGCTTATTCTTAAACATTGACCTTTTTAAAAAAAGTGTTTTTTTAATGTTTATTTGAGACAGAGAGAGAGAGAGAGAGAGCGTGAGCTAGGGAGGGGCAGAGAGAGAGGGAAACACAGAATCCAAAGCAGGCTCCAGGCTCAGCTGTCAGCACAGAGTCCGATACGGGGCTTGAACCCACAAACTGGGAGATCATGACCTGAGCTGAAGTCGGACACTTAACCGACTGAGCCACCCACGTGCCCCTTAAACATTGACCCTAAACATTCATTCTTTTTTTCCTTTTTCTCTGCATATAACTGACTGGTCTTTGGATCTTTGGAATTTTCAGGAACCAAGTTTCATTCTCCATGCATTCAATTACTATCTAGAATGAGGATTAAATGAAGCATATTAACAGATTTATTATGCCTTAACCACAGAATGTTCCAAAAGTAAAACACGTATATGCTGACCAGTAAGAGTCAGTAGGATTAATGATGCTTTAATCTTTCGGGGTCATGTGTTACCACGGTTGAAATTAACAGTGGTAAGAAATTTTTAAATATTCTCAGCCTCATGATGTGACCATACTGAGCCATCTCCCTTAAAGAGCAGCTTGAAACCCTATACACCAAGCTGAAAGGAACTTTCACCAAGGAAAATACAGGATGCATCCGACAGTTAGGGGAATCTTGATACTTTCCCCACATTTAATAAAATTATATCAAATGTAAATACTAAGCAGACCTTAGAAATATTCTGGCCAACCCCTCCTCATCCTTGTTTCATTGGCTTAGCAATGTATTAATGTGTAATTTCAGTTTTATTTTTATTCCAGAGCATCTATTTCAGGGAGAATTCTACCACTTAGAATTATAACCCCTTTGTCCTTCATAGAAGCAACACAATAAATCAACAAATATCTATTAAACTCCAGGCACATGTTCAACACTGGGATTGTTCTCTGCTAAGCACCATATATAAAAAGATCAGCGTACGATGTAAGTAAGATATCAGATGTAAGTAAGATGAAGGCTTCTTGCCTTCAAGAAGCTTATAATCTATACATTTGAAGCTATTAGAAATTAATTCAATAAAACATAATAAAATGAATATTTGGTGCGTAATTAACATGATGGGCCTTGATCCTCTCTTTGCTCAATTACCCTACTCTCTTAAGTGTCAACATCAGCTTCAAAAAAGTGTATTCAGTATGACTTCAGAAATCCCCAAATCACAGTTTTCTACAATGGCAGATTATTCTAAATGAATTTGTTTGTACATTGTATTAGTTTTCTACCATTGTCTTAACAAATTTAAATTTATCAAATTTAAACTTACCAAATTTAGTTAAAACAACACAAATTTATTATCTTACAATTCTGTAGGTCAGAAGTCTAAAGTGGATTTCCAGAAGCCAAAATCAAGATGTCAGCAAGACTGTGTTCCCTCTGCGGGCTTCTGGGGAAAGTCCATGGCCTGGCCTTTCCCAGATTCTAGAAGCTGCCTGTATTCCTTGGCATATGGCATGTTCCTCCATCTTCAAAGGCGGCAGCACCAGGCTCATCCCCACTCACCCTGACATCTCTCTGGTTCTCTCTTCTGCCTCCTTCCGCTGTTAAACACCCTTTGATTATATTGGGCCCACCTGGGTAATCAAAAACACCCTCCCCTATTTGAAGGTCAGCTGAGTAGCAGCCTTACTTCCACCTGCAACCTTAATTCCCCTTTACCATGTGACAATATATTCACATCACTGGGTGTGCTGCAGGGTGGCAGGAAGAGAGACTCATTACTCTGCCTATCACATCTACTGTCTGAAAGATTTCTTGATAGAAATTTTAAAGTAAAAATACTAATTTCTATACTCAAATTAGTCAGCCTTACTGTCTAAATTGGGAGAAAAATTAATAAACCCCTGGGATGACTGGAAAACTCTTACAGAATGAATATTAATGACTTGTGCCCAGACACTATACCTAATAGATACTAACTTATCACTTAGTACAATAATCATACTTGTACATTTTGATGTGTTGTTGATGTTTCTTGGTTTTCATCAGCAATGCATACTTTGTCATTAGATCGAGTAGAAATATTCTCTAAACCTTCACTGAATTCTGCATATTTCTGTATGCTTATCTCCTCTCCTCCTAACTTTCCAGCACCCTTAGAAAAACCAGGAGACTCTTCTCTGTTTTCTTCCTCTTTAGAAGTAGCAAGTTTTTCTAGGGATTCTATTACTTCATTTCTCAACTCATCTTCAGATTCTTCAAAATTTCTGAAATAAGAGTTAAAAATTAACTTTATGATATCAAAATAATTAAAAATGCATATGAAAGGTAGTTTCCCTTCTCATTTCCCACTCCCACTTGAGCAATTTAATAGATGCATTTTCCCCTACGTAACGCATTATTTATTATATCCGTCTGGTTTTCCTAAGAATGACAAAAAACCAATGTTGGGATAATCAGTATTCTATTTAGTTGGACTTGTGTTTGACAATTTTAATTATATTTATTAATACCCATCTACTCTTATGTTTAAAAAGTGAAGAAGAGAAAAAATAATAAAAGAATAAAAAACAGCTGCCATATAGTGAGCCCTTATTATATACCAGTGACTGCCCTCGAGCACTTACATAACTGTATTTCATCTAATACTAGCAACAATTTGAGGTAGACATATTCACCATCAATTTATTAAGAATCTGGGCTCAGAGGTTAATAAAACTTGCCCAAGGTCTCACAGATACTAATTAGTAGGACGAGGAACTGAAATTATATCTAAGACCTCAACACTGATATTTTTAGAAGGGAAGAAGGCAAGAGACCAAGAAAACCATGTCAACAATCCCAGATATCTACATGGCAAGTAAAGAGGCTGAGGAAGATCTGGTAAGAGCCAAGAAAGTGTTCATCATGGAAGCCAAGGAAGAGAGAATTTCCAGATAGGGAGCAGCCAAGTAAGAGGAAGACAGAAATGACAGTTGGACCTGGCAATTTCAAGGTAATAGATGACCTTTGCAAGAACATTTCTGGCCTGCTGTGTGGCAGGAGTGATTCTACAGTGGATCAAGAAAGCAGTAGGAGGTAAGCAAGTGACAACAAGGAGCTTAAACTCCTCTGAGGGGAGCCTGGCTCTGAAAGGACAGTGTTAACTTGAGAACATGAAGGCAGTGATTTTTTGGTGTTTCTCAAGATGGGAGAGATTTGGGCATGTTTATATGCTGAGAGAAAGTAGGGAATAGAGAGACATTAAAAATAACGGAGAGGGGCATCTGTGTGGCTCAGTCAGTTGAGCACCCAACTCTTAATTTTGGCTCAGGTCATGTTCCCAGGGTCATGGGATAGAGCCCTGCATTGGACTCCATGCTGACCATGGAGCCTGCTTAATATTCTCTCTCTCCCCCACTCTGCCTCTGCCCCTGCCCCACTCACAATCTGTCTCTCTCTCTCTCTAAAAAAAAAAAAAAAAAAAAAAGAGACAGATAACAGACAGGAACAAGTTCTCTGAAAAAAGCTGGGATTCAGAGTACCCATACCAGGATGTGCTTTCAGCAGGAAGGGAGACAATTTTTTTGTCTGAGAAGGAAGATAGGGAGAGAGAAGGCAATGAGGACTTCTGTGGACAGAGCAGTTATGGAACTAGACAATCAAGACCGTTCTGCTTACAAACCACATGCTATCTCTGTGAGGTAGGAGGCATGGTCACATGACAACAGTGAGGTGGATGGTGGGAGAGCGTGCAGGGCAGATACACAGGAGGAGCACAGAGACAGAAAGGGAAGAAAGAAAATTTAAAAAACAAAACTTCAAAATGAAACTTCTAAAACAAAATAAGCCTATAAACTAAAATTCCAAAACACATGAATAAATCTAATGGTAAGAAAGATAGGCGAGAAATTTTATTTAAAGTTGGAGCAGGGGTTAAGTCCAGATTTATTACTTTTATGGAGGATTTTTATAATGCTCTTAAAGTAAGTATGCTCAAAAAGATAAATTAAAGCACAGCATCCATTTTAAAATGTTTTCAAATTAGGGGAAATAATTATGCAATAATTAAACAACACATAAATATATAAACAATTATGAATCTTAGAGATACATAATCATTTAAATTAAAAACTTAATAGATGATGGGGCACCTGGGTGGCTCAGTTGTTTAAGTGTCCAACTCTTTGTTTTGACTCAGGTCATGATCTCATGGTCCATGAGTTTGAGCCCCACATCAGGCTCTGTGCCAACAGTATGGAGCCTGCTTGGGATTCTCTCTCCCTCTCTCCCTGCCCCTTCCCTGCTCATGCTCTCTCTCTCTCAAAATAAATAAACTAAAAAAAAACTTAATAGATGATACCCAGATAGGTTTGAAAATAGTATTCAAGAATTCACCCAGAATGGAACAGAGATGAATAAAAAATACAAAAGTACAATTAGATGTTACTGGGGACAGATTGAGAAGCTCCAAAACATATCTGTTTTGAGGGCCACAATGGAGGGAATAAGAAAAACATTTGGAAAAGTAATAAGTAAAAATGTTCCAGAACTAAAGACAGTCATAGGTCCTCACAAGAAAGTGAGCCAAGCAGGATAAAAGAGAAATCCAGACCCAGACATATAACAGTGAAACATAAGAACACAAAGATAAAAAGAAAATTATGAACATGCTGGGGAGAAAGTGAGCATATCTATAAAGGAAAAACAATCAGCATATTTCTCATCAACAATAATAAAGATCAAGAGAAAAACCATTGTCAACCTAAAATTGTATACCCAGCTGAATTATAAATAAAGCAATAAAATAATTTTGGATATGCAAACATATCCAAAATTTACCACCCACCAAATTATTAGATAATATTATCTTAAAGAATTATTGGAGAATATACATCAGCAAGAAGAAAACTGAAATAGGAAGAAAAGCACAGACTAGAAAAAACCATGGCAAATTCAAAGAATGATAAACTATAATGGCAAACTGAGTTAGGTTTGAGAGTAAAATATATATATTTCATCAAAAAAAAAAAGGGTAAAATTGGATTACATGATTTGATGTCTCAGACTTAAAATGTTCCAAACCTTAAAAAAAAAGTGTAGGGGTACAGGGGGCAGGCAGTAAAGATGGTGAATACAAGAGGGTTCATTATGCTGTTCTCCATACTTTCACTATGTTTGAAGTTTTCCACAATAAAAAAAAAAAAATGTTTTTTAAGTAAAATTGTAACCCTAGATAACAATATTAGAATGGAAGTGTTAGCGGTTAAAGGTGTTCATCATATTTGGGAAGAAAAAAGATAACTGAACAACTTCTGAATTTGTTAGATAAATCTGTAGGAAGTACATAAAAGCTAGCTATTAAAAGAATAGAAATATAATCTGTATCTTTAAAACTAGTACAGAGAAAACAGGAGTAATACAGAAAAGTTTGTGATTGTAACATAAGGTTAGAAAACAGGAGGGGAAGGAAATGACAAATGATAACGAACAGAAAATACAAAATCAAGCTTAAAATATAGAGTGAACCCCAAATATGTCAATAATGCTAATGATTTTTATTATATTAAATTAATTAAGAGACAGAGGTTATTACAGGACAAGAAGCAAATCAACCAACTACATGCATTTTGTAAGAAACACATTATAATGGGGCGCCTGGGTGGCTCAGTCGGTTAAGTGTCCGACTTCGGCTCAGGTCACGATCTCGCAGTCCGTGAGTTCGAGCCCCACGTCAGGCTCTGGGCTGAAGGCTCAGAGCCTGGAGCCTGCTTCTGATTCTGTGTCTCCCACTCTCTCTGACCCTCCCCCGTTCATGCTCTGTCTCTCTCTGTCTCAAAAATAAATAAACTTAAAAAAAAATTTTTTTAAAAAAGAAACACATTATAATGAAACCATATGGAAATTATAAAAATAAAATTCATGTCAGAAAAATACTTAAAAGTTAAATAAAATAACTTAAAAGTTGGAATAGCAATGTCAGTGTCCGACAAAACAGAATTTAAGGCAAACAGCTTTAATAGGGACAAAAATTACAATACATAATGTAAAAAGGGGGGGATACTCTATCAAACTGATATTACAATCATAAATTAGAACACAGCTTCTATATATTTAAAGTACATTGAAAGGAGATAGAAATATGAGGAGAAATTATCAAAGCCACAAACACAGATGAAGATTTTAATGTACTTCTATCTAGAAGTGATAAAGGAAATAAAATCCATAGAGTAGTTTAACAAAAAAATGTTTTAAGCTTGATAATTATATAGAACATATGTACCCCCAGAAAAGTAAGAATATGCATTTTTTTCAAGTACATATATAACTGTCATAAAATTAACACTGCACTGAATAGCAAAGGGAGTCCCAATAAACTTTTCCAAACCACTAAAACTCAGATGATGGTCTCTGTCCAAAATGCAAATAAATTGGAAACTCTGATTTTTGAAAGTGATTAAAAAATGCATTAGTCAGAAACTTCAAACCTGAATCATACCATAACAAGAAATCCCAGACAGAAATCTTGGCAAAATACTGGCCAATATATATTGGCAAAATATATATATCTAACAAAGAACTGGTGGCAAGGCTATCTAAATAATGCCTGTAACTCAGAAACTACATAGACACCACACATACCCATTAGATTGGTTAAATTTTTATTTTTATCTTACTTTTATTTATTTTTATTATTTTTAAAGTTTATTTACTTATTTGAGAGAGACAGAGACAGTGTGAGGGAGGGAGGGGCAGAGAGAGAGGGAGAGAGAGAATCCCAAGCAAGCCTCAGGCTACCAGCACAGAGCCCGACACGGGGCTGGAACACACAAACACACAAGATCACGACCTGAGCCGAAACCAAGAGTCGGATACTCAACCGACTAGGCCACCCAGGCGCCCCAAGATTGGTTAATTTTTAAAAATTGATCATGCCAAGTGTTGGTAAAGATGTAGAGCAACTAGAAATCTTATACACCATTCAACAGGGGGATGTAAAATGGCACAACCACTTTGGAAAATAGTTTGGCAGTTTTTTAAGAAGTTAAACATTCACCTACCAAACAACTCAGTCATTCCACTCCTACAGTTTTACTCATGAGAAATGGAATTTATGTCCACGCAAAGACATGTACATAAATATTCATAGCAGCTTTATTTATAATAGCCCAAAACTAGAAATAATCCAAACATCAATGGTTAGGTGAATGTATTACTAAATTGTGGTAATATATATATTATATATATTATATTATATATATATTATATATATACATGTATATAATGTATATAATTATAATATATAATGTATATAATATAATAATATATTGTATATATATCTCAAACGGAAGGGTTTCCACAGAGCCTCAGGGTGTTGTCCCTCAGAATCTAAGCAAAAGCTCAAGACAGGGAAGCACTTATGTAAAAAAGATCTGTGGAACTGGCTTTTGTCTAATGAAGTGAATCCCAGTAAGATTTGCAGAAACCTACATGATTTTCGAAAGAAATATATACGCAGAAACATAGCCAGGTTGAACCAAAAGGGACACAGACAATCCTAATTGGAAAGAAATGGCTGGACTCTAAAATTCTACTGCCAGGAAGCAGGCTGAGAAAATTCTCTCCTCCCTTCCTTCCTGCCCTCCTTTACTTGCTAGACAGGTTGATTCTAATGTTCGTATGGAAAAATAAACAAGCAAAACTAGATAGAAAAATACTGACAAAAGCAAAGTATTTAAGGGAACTAGCGCTCCAAAATAATAATTCATATTATGAATATGTTTATAATATAATAATTAGACTGGCAAGAATAAGAATTGGATGCAAGCACATATAAAAATGTAGCACGTCATAGAAGTGACATTTTAAATTGGTAGCAAAAATAAAGATTTTCGATAAATGGTGTTGGAGTAAGGAAGGAGTTATTTGGAAAAAAATAAAGTTAGAGCCACACTTTGCAGTGTAATATGAGTGAAATCCAAGAGGATTAAAATATTTAACTAAACAAAATTAAATCATAAAAGTACTTAAAAATTCTGGTATCACTTCTTATGAAATAATTGATAAACCTAGTTAGATAAAAAATAAGAAATTTCTACATCATGAGCCACTATAAATAAAATCAAAATGCAAACAAAAAACGGGAAAATATTCTAGAGCCATATTATAGATAAAACATTAATCTCCTTAAAATACACAAGGTTCCCCAAATCAATACAATGTTAGTAGCCTAATTTTTTTTTTTAACGTTTATTTATTTTTGAGACAGAGAGAGACAGAGCATGAACAGGGGAGGAGCAGAGAGAGAGGGAGACACAGAATCTGAAACAGGCTCCAGGCTCTGAGCAGTCAGCACAGAGCCCGACGCGGGGCTTGAACTCACGGACCGCGAGATCGTGACCTGAGCCAAAGTCGGACGCTTAACCGACCAAGCCACCCAGGCACCCCTAGTAGCCTAATTTTTTAAATGGCTAAGGCTATGAATAATTGTCTCCAATGAGGAAATAAAGATGGTTCTTAAGCATTTGGAAAGACAACCTTACTCAGAAAAGAAATGCTAATTAAACGTAACCTTAAATGTCACTTTTTAACCTATCAGTTGTGCAATCGTCCTTAAGTTTGGTAACACGCTAAACAAGAAAATGTACAAGGTCACAGGCACTTTTGTACTCTGTCAGTGGAAGTGTTCATAGGTGTTAACCTCTGTGAAGGGCAATCTGACAATATTCAATTACAAATGTACATACAAATAGTATGTAAATTACTATTTGTACATTATGATACGTATTCAAGCTACAGTGTTAAGTGATAAAAGGAAGCTGCAAGAGAGTATGTGCACTATGAAACTTCGTACAAAAAAGAAAAAGAATACACACATACACAAGATACACATATTGGCTTACAGTTTAATGCAATTCCTCAGGGGAGGTGTGCACATGAGGCATATTTAATGCCTCTGGGAAGAGGAATTGTCATAGCAGGAAGACTATGACAAAGTTTAACCTCTGAATTTGGAGCCATGTGACTATATTACCTATGTAAATTTTAAAAAATTAAAACATTTTTTAAAAAGTACATGATAAAATTTTTTTAATTCAAAAGACTCCAAGTTTTAGAACTAATAAAGAGAATTCAGTAAGGTTACAGGATACAACATCAGTAGTGTTCTATGCACTCATGGTAGCCAAGGTGAAACATAGTAAAAGAAAAATGACCCCCTTAATAATGACAACAGCAACAACAAAAAAAGTTAGGTGGTACCTATATGTTGTGAATAAGACTACAAAAATGCTGAAGGATATTTTATGAAAAGACATAAAGAGATGCAAGCTATACTATATTCATGGATGTTCAGATTTATGATCATAAAGATGTCAAATCCTATAAACTACTCAACAAATGTAATGTCATTGTCATCAAAATCCCAACAAAGCTTTTCATGACACTTTACAATAAAATGCAAAGATGTATGTGTTAAGTATATCTTAAGGCAACAATAGCTAAGATAACTTTGAAGAAAAAGATATGGAGACAAGAAGGTATGAAACTAGTCCTACCACATACCAAGAGATATGGTAAATGCACAGTAATTTAAGACAGAACATCACTCCTGCAGAGATAGGAAACAATGCCATTGGAAAAGAACAGAGAGCCTGGAAACAAACCCACATGTGTAGTAAAACTTGGTCTCCTTAGCTAGGTCTCTGAGACTATTGTTCAAGTCTCAACAACAGCATTTTCACTTTCTACCAGCGCTTCACTCAGGCATCTGGATAGGACCTACTTACGTATCATCATCGTCCGATCTTGGTTGTTCCTCATCTACTTCAATGCCAGGGGCCATTCCCACATTTCCCTCATCTTCTCTAGGAAGCCACTGTTTTAATGTTCCCACTGTTAAAGAAATAAGAGAGATTAAAACATCCCAGCCTATATACCCAATGAGGGGTATACCCAAATCCTGTATTGAACATCAACCATAAAGGTAAAGCCTTTGAATCATTTCCATTAAATCAGAGAATATGACAGGAATGACAAGTGACATCCCAACAATCGCACATTGTCTGAAGGTGGTAGGCAACACAAGACCAGAAAGAGAAGTGAGAGGAATCAGGATCAGAGATGAAGAGACAAGGGGCGCCTGGGTGGCTCAGTCAGTTAAGTGTCCAACTCTTGATTTTGGCTCAGGTTGTGATACCACGGTTGTGGGGTTGAACCCCATGTCCAACTCTTCCCTGACAGCTCGGAGCCTGCTTGGGATTCTCTTTCTTCCTCTCTCTCTGTCCCACTTCCCCTCCTCTCTCAAAATAAATAAACTTAAAAAAGAGAGAGAGATGAAAAGACAAAATACTCCCACTTTGGGGATAGATGCTTTGATTGTATAGAAAATTTAAGAAAATCTTCTATTGTAAAAACTTAAGATTTGCCATTTTTATTGGATCACACTATTCTTCATCCACTGATTATAAGATGCATTATTATTTTACACACCAATAGCAAAGAAAATGTTACTGACAAAATGACAAAATGATTCCTTAGCCCTTAGAATTTATATTTTATAAACATAAACTATTATAAGAACTTTTAGTCCTTTCTAAGCATACATTTTAAATATTGTATCAGTCTTGTATATTCCTAAAAAGGAAAATATAAGTTAAACAAATTGAATAACATATAATTAAAATGCCTCACATTCAGAGTATTACTCCTCTGAATTATTTTTTTATATTATCAATCAAAATTTTTGGATCCTGACTCAGAGATACCATAATAAAATGATTTAGGAGACAATTAAGATATTCTGAATTATTCTTTCATTAATGTCTGTGTTTTCTAAATTATGATAAGAAGCACGTAACATAAATTTACCCTCTTAACAAGTTTTAAGTGTACAGTATTGTTAACTATATGCACACTGCTGTATAAGAGATTTCTAGAACTTTTTCATCTTGCATGGCTGAAACTCTAAAGAAGACCCCATTCTCACTCTCCCCTGCCCCTGGAAATCACGATTCTACTTTGTTTCTAAGAGTCTGACTTCTCTAAATACCTCACACAAGTGGACTCATTCAGTGTTTGTCTTTTTGTGACTGGCTTATTTCACTTACATACTGTCCTCAAGTTTCACCCATGTTGTAGCATACGACGTGATTTCTTTCTTTCCTTTTCATGGCTGAATAATATTCTATGCTATGAATATGCCTCATTCTCCTTACCCATTCATCCAGTGATGGACATTCCAGGTTGCTCCCACATCTTGACTATAGTGAATACTGCTACAATGAACATGGATGTGCAAAAATATCTCTTCGTTCTTTTGGACATACACCCACAAGAGGACTTGCTGCATTATATGGAAAATCTATTTAAATTTTGTTTAGGAACCTCCATATGCTTTTTATTATGGCTGCACTATCTTACAATCTCACCAATAGTGCATAAGGGTTCTAATTATTTCGCATCAACGCTTATTTTCTGTTTTGTTTTTTGTTATTGTTGTTGTTTTTGTTGTTGTTGTTGTTTGGCTAGCAGTCATCCTAACAGATGTGAAATGATATCTCTGTGTGGTTTTTATTTGAATTTCCCTGATGATGAGTGATGTTGAGCATCTTTTCATATGCTTATCATTGATGTCTAGGCTTTTTTCCTGCATAACTTCAACCTTGGTGCGATCAATAGCAATGTTGAGACATATTTTCTTAAAATCTAAAACACTAAAAGGGTTTACAAAAAAATTTAAAATGCTGGCTTCCTAAGCTGGCTTTAAAACTATAAAGGCTTAGCCTCCGTTTGACTCCCACTTTGGGAATTTTGTTATACATGTCTACATTAGTTAGCTTTTCCAGAATAAACCACCACGTAACTTAGTGGTTTAAAACAGTAACCATTTATTTAGGTCACTACCCTGCCATTAGGCAGCTCGGACTGGGCTTCGCTGGCTGGCTCTTCTGGTCTTGGTTGAGCCCAATCATGCATGTGCGGTCACTTGCCAGGCCAGCTGGAGGCTGGCTGGCCTACTGTGGCCTCTCTTGGGTGGCTTGCCTCTCTTTTCCACATGGTCTCTTCATTTTCCAGCAGGCCAACTGGAGGGAGTTGAGAGATAGACAGAGTTCCAAAAAAAAAAAAAAGAGCAGCAGTGCCTTGAATACTCAGATTTGGCACACCACCACTTCTACTCATCCTACCCACGTAAGCAAATTACAAAGGCCAATTGATATTTAAGGGGAAAGAAAAAAAAAGCCATTTAATGATGGAGAAGCTGCAAAGTCATATTGAAAAGGGCACAGATACAGGGAAGAGTGAAGGACTATGCCCATTTTGGGAGCCCACCATAACCTACGTCTCCCACATGTCCTCTGCAACCATCTGGTTCCTAGGGGTCTAAACAGTGTTTCACGTTAGTCTCCAGGAAAAAATCCCACCCACTGCTAACAAGTGGGATTAGAAATAGTAACTTTTCTCCAAAGGTGAAATTAAAAACAAAGTGTGGCTTTTTCTCTCTGGTAAACTATTCACGTACATAACTACAAGTAGAAATTTCACCACACTGTAATAAAATATTTACCTATTTTTAATCAATATGTTTCATCCCAAATCATAGCTTATATTGTTTCCTAAAGTGCACTATAAAATAAATGAACTGATTGATACATATCATCTATGAGGTTGTCTGGCTGATTAATAGCAGCCTGAATATTCCACTTGGTATAGGATTCATAGTTTTTGGTTTCCTGTTTTAGGAAGACAATTTTAGCAGGCTTTTATTTTTTGTTTAACAAGAGAGAAGAAAGAATGACTATAGCTAACTGTAGAAATGTAAATCAGCTGTTATCAGGATGTGCAACCATGATGTTACCAAGGCAACTCTGTGGCCTGAAAATTTACACAAGAAACATGGAGGTTACCTTCCCACCAAGGATCCCCTTGGAGTGGTTAAATGATAAACAAAATTACTGACCTGAATTAATTATGCACATGTAAAAAAAAAAAAAGTACTTGTCCTCATCTAAAGAGTGTAGCTTTTATTAGTAAGAGTCATTGAAAAGGATTTTATGAAAGTCTTGCTATCTCAAAGTGAGGATAAATTAAACACGTAGTTGATAAAGTTTCATTTTTTAATGGAATGCAGGGCTAGAAGCATGAAAGAAATTGGAAGTTTAAGCTAAAGACTGATGAAGGGTATATGAAAAATGCTTAAATGTATGACCAATAGCTAATCCTTACAAGCCTTTATAAACTGTGTCTATTATACCTGCAATCAAAGTTAGTAAAACTTACACATTCAGAAAGCCTTCATGAAGATTCTATACAGCCATAAGAATTATTTCTCACATTGTAATTTCCCTCTCCAACTTGACGGCCATACAAATATTGGTAATTACATGCTCTTGCATAAAGTTATACTAAAGCTGTGCTGTGGTTTTATGTTCATTCACAAAGACTATGGCCATCTACTAAGTTCTAGGCACTAGGGATAGAGAGACAAAGCAGAGTGGTAATCAAGACAAAGCTCTCATAAGCTTATAGTCTAGGGAGGAAGATAGTAAGAATAAGAAATTAAAGTGAACTTTAGTTTTATGATCAGACAATTATAGTGTCTCGTGGGGTATTAAGCAGGGAAGCCAAACCTAGAGGCAGGCAAGGGAAACATGCTTAGATATTTTCTCAATCATTTAAAGCAGTGGCTCCCCGTCAGTGGGACCCAGGCAGTAGTTTGAGACCCAGGTTTTTCATAGCAATCATAAAAATGCAAATAAATTCACGACAGCATCTTTTTTATGACATGAATTCAAACAATAAATATAATGATGAAAGGTCAATATTGCATGCGTTTAACAAATAATTTGAGCGTGAATGAATTTAAGTGTCAGACCGAATGAATGTGAAATTGTCAGAAGCAGCTAAGAGAAAAGGTGGGGAGACTGTAGACAAACTTGAGGACTTCCTAGAATTTTTTGGATTAAAGAGAAACATATTAATATAGATACAGGGTCTTCCACTCACTCATGCAAAAGAGCATTCAAGGTTCGACTTTATTTCAGACCCCTTTACAAAAAGCCCCATTGGGTACTATAGGGAAAAGAAGGAAGAGAAGGGTAACTGCTGATGAAACACACTGACAGAAATGGTAGGAGGTTCATCAGAGGGAAATCTTACAGGAGGTATAATTCTGATCAAAGAGGCAGGCATTCCAAACCAAGGGAGGAATATATGATGGTGGAGAAATGCAAGCAAACCTTGGCATTGCAACAGGCCGACCTGATCTTTAAGGTGCTTAGAATCCACAAAGAGACTGGATTTTATTCTGGGGGTAAGAGAGAATCTTGTGCAGGATTTTAAGCTGAAAAGAGATTTGGTCTTTTTTAGGAGGAGGATTATCAGGCAGGAGTGCAAAGGGTTGAGCTGAAGGAAGAAAAGATGACCAGAGACAGGAAGTCAAGAGGCCACAAGCACTCAGAGCACAGCTGGGGCAGGAGGCGTGTCAACGCCCTGAGCAGGTTGCAAAAGAAAACATCTGCACTCTGCTTTGAATGCACCTGTGGAGCCAAATTCCTATTTCCAATCTCACTTGATAGATCAATTGTTCATACATGCCCAATGTAAAGCCATCTGTGTAAAAATACATGAAGTTCATGAACTAATTAATTAATTAGGCATGACAGACCAAATGAAGGTTTTCTATGACTCTCTCTAAGAATCACAGGCACAAATGGAAGCAGAGGCATCATAGCCACCAAGTATGTCCCCACCTCAGTGTCTTGAAAGAGGAACACCATCCTTCCTACCTGGCCTGGGGTCCCAGCCCTTGGCTTCCAGGCCAAACCAGGTCAGCCCAAAGCTTCCTCCTTACCGCCTCCAGTCCCATCCTCAGGGACAACGCTTTTAGCCCAGCACAGAAGGGAAGGGAGCAAACAAACAGGCAATTACATCGCTTTTTATAATTCGAAAGTACTGGAAAGAGAGTCTTAAAGGCAGTTTCTCCCTTTCTCCCTCTCTCTCCTCTTAAGTTTTAAGCAACAGTGTGTCAACTGACAGAAGTAGTAAGAGCGAAGGATTTCGAAGGACTTCTTACACTCAGGGACTCTGGCCCCCCCTACTTCTTCTAGATTTTAGTCAAACTGCTTTTCTCAGGGCCTGACACAGACTCGTGTACCTGTATGTCCTTCCCACCTGATACGTTCTTTCTTCTCTACATTCTTGAAGACTCAACTTTCACAAAGATTTCACAAAGTTTGTGAAGTTTAGGCTTCACAAACTGGCCGACTCACTCTTGGGCAGGAAGGTGCCTATCTTACATTATTCTCAAGGTTGTACACATTTTTGCATCGTTCTTTATCAGCCTCTGTTATACCTAGCTTGTATCTATGCCTCCTTACCACCTCAATCTCACCCTGAAACACAGAGTCCCTAACCTCGCACCTGTGCCGAGGCGCCTGCCTGCCTATGGCGACTTCCTTGTAGCATTGCACACCTGAGCAAAGACAAAATCCCAAAATAGGAATTGCCTCAAACTTTTGAAAATGATGGTTGGCTTTCCATAAGGTAAACACAAACATAATCTTGCTAAAAATCAGAGGCAAAATAAAAAAACCTTCCCAAAGCCAAGAAACTCTATTATGATGCATTTTCATTGCCTATAGGATAATAATTTGTCTACTGAATAGCTGTCAGAAATATACTGTCAGGTAGAGCTAAGCAAGACCAGCTGATCATCTACAGAGCCACTTGCCCTACTTACTTATTTTCACCAGTTGTCAACTGATTAAAGAAAATTACCCCACTTTTCTCAGAAGCTCGAGTCTTTTGTTAGCAGCATTTGGGATGGGCTCAGACAAAGCAAATCAGCTTCTGCAAAGGCTGAGACCTTTACCGTTCTCTCTCCGGGCTGAAGGTATTTTTATCCCCTTTCTACATTTACAGGTCTCTGACAAAGTTCCTCAGGCGACTGGTTATATTTTTAAAAATAAGCTGCATACCCAATTCTCTTTCGTTGGCAGAAAACGAGCTACTTGTTAGACGTGCTGCAGCCAAAGCGTTCATTAAAGCTCCTGGCACTTCGTGCCGCCACTGTTTCCTATTTTCTGGAACGCCTTCGGTCACAATCCCTTGGCCACCTGAAGAGGAAACTGTGTTACTGAAAATAAAAATGTTTCTTCATTTGACTTCTTATAAAATCACGGAATGTTAGAAGGTGACCTAATCCCACCCCTCATGTTACCAGCAAGAAAACGGAGATACAGAAAAGGTTAGTGACTTATGACACATGGCTGATGGGTAGGAGAGTCACTTTTGTGCTTTGTAAACTAGCCACACTGGTATGTTAAAATTTCTATTCCACTTGTTTATTTTAAACTAGGTTTTCCTTCTTATCATCTCATTGGCTTCAAACAGATGAAATTGTATTATGTTTGCAAGCCCCCTCTTGCAAGTTTGAGGACTTTAGTGTTTTTTAATGGTATAAATGTAAGTCAACTCACACATTTATAAATGTCTGTGATATAGTTACACATTTCAAGTTATGAAATGGGTATAAAGTTCAGCTCTCCTCCAACCCTATGTTATCAAGAGGAACATAGGAAGTAAGAAAAATCTTCACCACCTGTAAAAATAACACCCAGACTTTGCTGTGAACACCTCCTATGGAAAGACTATGACGGAAGCTCAGATGTAAATGAAGGAATTTAGGTTGGAAATATCATATTCTAAACACTCCTAACATTTCAATAGCACACTGGTTTACAAAGTAATTTTATATGTATTTTTGTACTGCTAACTCTAACCTTTGTGGATAGCCATCATCTTAATTCAGATTTTATTGATGGAAAAAAAACAACCCCTGCAAGAAATTCCAAGGAAGTAATGGGGCTAGCAAGGGAAGGCAAGTCAAGCCAACTGTCCTTCCTTAGACAATCTCCCTCCCCACAAGGAAAGGGGATTCTGGATCTTTCCTCCTTTCTATTCTCATGAACTGGAGTCATCAGTTGTCTAGCATAATTAGCAAGCAAGTTTCTCAGGAGGTGGGGCAGATACCAGAACAATGTCTTTGAAATATATTTGATACCAAATGTATAGGGATTGTACTAAAAGGACTGTGGCATCAAGCTGAGCACCAGCAACAAAGCTGCAGCTGCGGCTTTGTCTCCCCCTGCTGGCAACTTACACTGAACGAGTGTAGATTCCCCGCCCAGCAGAGTGGAACAGGTGGAGGTCATGTCACCGGCTGCCATCATCGCCAGGAGAGTCTGAGGAGCTCGTGCATCCCACTGTCTCCTGTTCTCTGCAGCAGCACCAGTATCTTGAATGAACAACTCTGAGTATGAGAAAATGACTCGTTATTTTAAAAGCAGTCAAAGTGCAACTAATTGTACCAAAGAGTACTCAGGAACCCTGGAGGCAGTCCATCAGCTGGTACACTCAAAAACAGAGAAATGACCACCTCATTCGAACACAGATTGTTACAGACTGAATGCTTGTGCCCAGTCTCCACCCCAGATTCCTATGTGGAAACCTAATGCCCAATGTGATGATATTGGGAGGTGGGGTTTTCCAGGGCGGGGGCGGGGGGAATGATGAGGTCATGAGGGTGGAGCCCTCATGAATGGGATTAGTGCTCTTATAAAAGAGACCCCGCAGAGCTCTTCACCCTTTCTGCTAAGTGAGGACACAGTGAAAACATGGCACTGGGCCCTCACCAGACACCAACTCTGCCAGCACCAAGATCTTGGACTTTCCAGCTTCCAGAACTGTGAGAAATAAATGTTGTTTATAAGCCACTGAGTTAATGGCATTTTGTTATAGCAGCCCAAACAGACTAAGGCATACATCATAACTTACAAGACTGAAATTTTAAACAGGTTTACGAGCTGTTCCATTTTTATTAGTAATATTTGATTGACTAGCCAATATATCCAAATGTTAGTAAATATTAGTGACAAGAATGGACAAATTCCTTGAGGTACTTCTGAGCATTTTACTTCAGTCGGTTTCCATGGAAATGCATTCAGTTCTGTTATCTTAATTTAAAAATCTTTTTATTTACTACTATGTTTCACTATAGGAAATATGAAAATCAGATAAGTAGAAGAAAATAAAAGTTACCCATAATCTCACCGTCTAGAGACTATTAAAAATTTAAAAATTTCTCCTTGAATATAGATTCTGTGTTTTGAAACAAAAACGGGCCTCACACTATGCGTAACCTTCAGAACTTACTCTTTTCAATGAGTAACATATCATAGTCAGTTTATTAGCTACTCTTCTATATGCCCATCTTAAAGCAAATATAGTATTGTTTTGCGGATGTATTAGAATTCTTTGTAATTGGATGTTTAGTTTGCTAGTAAGTTTTCACTTTTATAAATAATACTATAATGAGATCATCGTAGCTAAATGTTTGTGGACATTCATGATTATTTACCCTAGAAAAACTACAGAAGGTGACAATTCTAGGAGCTAGATTATTTACTTTACCAAAGCTTTTCACTGCTAACGTGGACTCTATTACTAATTTGCTCATGATTGTTTTCCATGTATTTTGAATAGTTTTCCCTAACCAAAAACACCTATATTTTCTCTTACTTCTTTTTCTTTTTTTGTTGTTGTTTTAAATTCTAGTTAGTTTACAGTGTAATATTAGTTTCAGGTATACAATGTAGTGATTCAACACTTCCATACATCACCCAGTGCCCATCACAAGTGCACTCTTTAATCCCCGTCACATACTTAACCCTTCCCCCCAGCCCCCTCACCTCTGGTAACCATCAGTTTGTTCTCTATAGTTAAGAGTCTGCTTCATGGTTTGCCTTTCTCTCTCTCACTTTCCCAGTGCTCATTTGTTTCTTAAATTCCACATATGAGTGAAATCGTATATTGGTTTTTCTCTGATTTATTTCACTTAGGATAATATTCTCTAGCTCTATCCATGTTGTTGCAAATGGCAAGATTTCATTCTGTTTGATGGCTGAGTAAAATTCCACTCTGTGTGTGTGTGTGTGTGTGTGTGTGTGTGTGTGTGTGTGTGTGTGTGTGTGACATCTTCTTTACCCATTCATCAGTTGATGAACACTTGGGCTGTTTCCATAGTTTGGCTATTGTAGAAAATGCTGCTATAAATAGTGGGATGCATATCTCTCTTTGAATTAGTATTTGTGTATTCTTTGGGTAAATACCTAGTAGTGCAATTGCTGGGATATTTCTATCTAATAGGACTAGATCTATTTTTCACTTTTTGAGGAATCTCCATACTGTTTTCCAGAAGGGCCGCACCAGTTTGCATTCCTACCAAAGGGTTCCCCTTTCTTTCACATCCTCGCCAACATCTGTTGTTTCTTGTATTGTTGATTCCAGCCGTTCTGACAGGTGTGAGGTGACATCTCATTGTGGTTTTGGTTTGCTTTTCCCTGATGATCAGTGATGTTGAGCATCTTTGTCTGTTGGACATCTGTCTGTCTTCTTTGGGAAAATATCTACTCATGTCTTCTGCCATTTTTTAATTGGATTATTCATTTTTGGGGTACTGAGTTTTATAAGTTCTTTATATGTTTCAGATACTAACCCTTTATCGGGTATGTTATTTGCAAACATCTTCTCTATTCCATAGCTTTCCTTTAGTTTCAATTGTTCGTTTAATTAACTTTCTAATATATATCTTCATTTTTTACATATAAATTCTTTGGCTTTTTAAATTTTTATTTTCATTTTGTTGTATCATTATATAGGGTCTGACTTCACAACTTTCCCCCAAATTGTTAACTGATTGGCCTAGCAACATTTATTTGATTGAGCCTTTCTTTCCCACTAACTTGTGATATAACTTTCAGCATAGGCTAAGTTATTATCCATACTCAGATTTGTTTCTAAACTATTTCTTCTTTTACTGCTTTATCTATTCTGATGCTAGTATCATAGTCTTTCAATGACTATAATTTATAGAATATATTTTGACATTTGAAAGCCATATGTGCCCCTTCGAATCTCCAACATTCTCCAAACTGCCAAGATGTTCTCATCTTTTTGTCGTTTTGATTGAAACTGACAAAATCCATATATATATTTGGAAAGAATATTTCTAATATAGAACAGTGTTATTTCTCCCCATTTACTCAAGTGATCTTTACCTCAGTAAGGTTTTATAATGTTCTTCACATGCTCTGCAAAACCCTTATAAAGTTTATTCCTAAATTATATATGTGTACACACACACACACTTGCTGTTGTTACTGGAAATGAGATCTGAAAACTAAATGAGAAAAATACTTGCGATACATATTATAGGTAACGCTTTAACTTCAAGAGTCTTATAAAGCGAAAAATAAATGCCATTTTCAGTGGATAAATGAATGAAAGATGAAAGCACATAATTCACAAGAGAAATATGGATGATCAAAACATATGGGAAAAAATTTTCAACCTGAATTATAATTACAGGAATGCAGAGAAGTTTAAAGACGATTTTCTGTACCCAACTGAAATCTCTTTAATCTAAAAAAAAAGGCAGCTACATCTTGTGAGACCTACAACTTACAGTCTCCTCTTTCCAGAAAATTTATGCAATGCAAAGAATAACCTTGGAATTTGTCCCTTCCTCTGCAACTTTCGCTCAGGCCACTATAAGATCCTGACGGCCAAACCTATAGGTTCTTATTCAACCCACTTCACTTAGCCTTTCCAGTTGATGCTGCCAACCCTGCACCTCCTTCTAGAACTTTCCTCTTTTGGCTTCACTCTCTCTGTATTTTTCCAAAACTTGTCTAAACATCGTTAGGGTCTGTCCCAAGCTCTATTTCCTTCTCACTCTAGTCCCTCTGCCTAGGTATTTTCGACCATCGTTAAGGTGATTATGATAATACTGTGTGTAAACTATGGAGACTCTGACTTGTCCAAGAGCTTCAGTCTTCCACAGCTAGCATCTTCTAAGCATCTCCAGCCGAGGCTCAGAAAGACCCAAACCTCAATGTGTCCCAAATCTAGAGTGTGATACTATGTCCGCTCACCTCCCTCAGCACGATGTGTGTGCCTATTTGGCTGGTAACAGCCTCATCCACCTGAATTGGAAAACTGGGAGGATCCTTGACCTCCTTCTCTTCCTCAACCGCCACACTCAGGGGTTCACACTTCGGTGTCTATTGTCACCGCACCGCTCTGGCCTGTGCACCTGTCATTTCACACCTGAGCTATTTGTCTCCTGCCTGCAGTCTGGCCACTTACATGCACACCATCCTTACACTGCAGCCAGCCTGGTCTTTCTCCATCACAAAGAGCATTTAATTCCCTTTGGTTGAAGGTCACCATACAGGAAAAGCCCAAGCTCTTTAGCATGCCAAGCTCTGTAGGAACGGGTACCTCCCTGACTCTCCAGCCAGCTGGCACTGTAATGATGATTAGTATTTGGGCTCAGAAAACATGTTTTGTACCCCCTCTCTTTGGCTTGATGCTACTGAGATGTCGAGGGCAGACTCCGTTTTCATTCATCGCTGAGATCCTTACCACCTCGCACGGTCTGTGCACATGGAGATTCTCAGCAAGATGCCTGCTGAACTGAATAAAGGTTTATTTTCTGGAATCACCTGGACATGAGGTGAAGTGTATTATTCTAGGAAGAAGACCCCCAAGCCAAGCGAAGGCACGTAAATGCTCACACAGCTGTAAGGGAAGAGGGGTGCTCCAGGAGGCTGCATGCATCCCATCATCAGCGGTAGGAAAGAGGGGTGCTGGGGCAGGAAAGGTGGGTGAGCACAGGCTCAGGTCCCACAATGTTAAACAGGATACTATGTGGAATGGGCTGTGAGGAATCCTGTAAGCATTATCCAGAAAAAGTTTAAGTAGAAGAGTCATATAGCAAGATAACTCCGGCAGCTATTTAGAGAACGAAGGGGAAAATACTAGAGAAAAGAAGGACACATAAGAGAATAAGGCAGGGCAGTGAGGCACAGGAAAAAGACAAGTTAGAAACAGCATTTATGAAGCACCTACTATGTGCCAGGTACTCGATATATCACATTTCACTTTTGTCCTCACAGTAAGCCTGTGTGGCAAGTACTATTATCCCCGTTCCTAGGAGGAAGCTGAGGTTCAGAGCACTGTAGTCATTTGTGAAAGGTCACACAGTCAGAAAGTGGCAGTGGCAGCTCGGATCCAAACTCCACGCATTCACTATCTCGCCACACTGCTGAGAGACGACCGGGCCCTAAACCGGTGGCCGAGGGGCTGAAGGAAGAGGAAAACTCCAGAGACGTCTCAGAGGAGAACCCAGCACGGTGTGCAGCAGGAACGGTCAGCCTGATGCTGGCAGTCCCCACAATAAAGGATGGCTGGGAAGGAAGAGCTCCAAAATTCAAGTGACAACTGATGAATCCGAGAGGCTAGTGGGACTTGTCCAAGGAACAGTCCAGCAGACAATGAGAACGTGGGTGGTGTGGAGCTGCCGGCTGGGGGCAGGTGCCTAAGGAGACAGCACAGAGCAGGTGCAAAGGGCTGGGTCCCTGGGGGCAGAGGAGCCAGGGCTCTGCCAGCTAGGGCCCATTGAGCAGGGCAGGTGACACGGAGTTGCAGGTGAGCGAGGAGAGGGACTGTGATGGATCGCCAACAAAATGTTCTTTCTCATCTATGGCTTTCAAGAGCCACAACACGTACCTGCTTCTGGACAACAGAGTTTTTCAAATGCTTTGTCTGTATAATCTTCATATTCCTTAAGCTTCATGTCATCCTCAAAGGTCAAAGTTTCATTTCGCACATCCGTTACCTAAAGCAATTCCACAGTGTTTCATGACAAATAAGCCATATTTTTTGGAAAGAAATACGTTGAAAATTTTTTGTGTGTGTTCTCAGTAACAACATTTACCAAGGCATGTGAGAAGTATTCAACATATGTATATTAAACAAATAAGTTAGTAGCATTTTAAAACTGGAACTATGTTGGAACAAGATAGAAACAGGAATGTTTTTGTTTCTTCTCCTCCTTTCTCAACAGCGACAAGCACCAATCATAGGGCAACTTGATTTTATCCAGACTTCCTGCCTTGAATTCTATCCTCCTGCAGTTCCATTCTATAGAACTCTCAAGGTTATCTCATCCACGCCCTGCTTTAAGTGCACAATGTTCCCAATCAGGTCCCTAAAACTGCTCCTAATACTCCACAAACAATACTAAAATGATCACTCTGTTTTAAGCACATCAAAGCATCGAGTAACAAAGGGTGAAGAACCCTGACAGATAACACTTTTTTTTACTCTCTTCCTTTATACTAACAGGCCAGCTTTGGCACCTGGCTTCATAGAAGTGCCGTGGATGTACCACTCCAGCCCTGAAATAGGTCCCCGGATCTGCCCCCTCTGGTCCCCATAGGGCTGGGACGCTAAGACACCTAGTGGTTAAAGAGAAGTGAGTATTAACTATCACCACTCTAAGAAGTCTCTATGTGGCAAAATGCTAATAAAAATCTGAAAGGTAATTGGAGCACAGAGGATTTTTAGGGCAGGGAAACTATTCCGTATGGTACCATAATGATGGATACGTGTCGCTATATGTCTGACAAAACCCACAGAATGTACAAAACCAAGAGTGAACCCTAATGTGAACCAGGGACTTTGGGTGATTATGATGTGCCCATCTAGGTTTATCAGGTATAACAAATGTTCCACCCCGGGGCGGGAGGGGGGTAGGCTGTGCATGTGTGGAACCAGGAATGGATGGGAAATCTCTGTACCTTCTGTTCATTTTTGCCATGGACCCAAAAATGCTCTAACACATGAAGTCTGTTCAAAACAAAAAAATCTAAAAGAAATGATAGCATTAAAAATTTTGCAGCTAATGAAGAACATGAATGAAAGAAATTAAGTATCAGACGTGATATAGCTCCTATGTGTTTACACGTAACTTTTGGTAATTTAAAAGGCAGAGTTAGTGAAGGTGAAATGGAGACACAAATCAGTTGATTCTGATTTTTGTAAACAGGTCTGGTAAAAAGTGGGATTAAAAAAGATGTTGAATACAAGTAATAAAACGAAGTTTGAGTTTATCGCATTCGTGCATTTATCACTATGTCAATGAGAGCCCAAGTGCATAACTGAGATTTATCCAAAGATCAGCAGAAACTTATCAATAACTAATTAAGACCTAAAAGAAATGTGCACTGTTTCAGGATATCTGCTCAATGTTTTAGGTAAGTATATTAGTTGTTGACTATAATTAAGTCTTCTATTTTAATTTGGCAAGGACAAACAGTTCATATTATGAGAAAATAATTCCTTTACAAGAGAAAAGTAAATTAGATTGGAATAATCCATCTAAGGGAATAATCTCAATGAAAAAAAGAATGGTAAGATAAAAAGCCTTTTGGAAGACTCATTTGAACACCAAAGTTCCTTCTAGGAAGACTTAAGAAAATTCTCCCTATGGCCTATTGAAAAACTTCATTAAATGTGCTATTGAGACACTCATTTTTCTCATACCTATTAATGGAAATAAATACTTAATGGCATACCTCTTCCTCTTGGAGGGTTTTTTCATCAGAAATACATTGGTTTAAACTAATTTCAAATTTCACTCCTCTCTAGAAGAAAGCAAGGAAAATAATGTTAGTTTAGCAATCTAATAAAAGTGTTAAAATTACAACTCCTATTTGACATTACAGATACTTAAAACCGTTAGCTGAACATCACAAAATAAGGCAATTCCACAAAATAGTAGGGGGAAAAGTCCTATAGGCAACCCAGATTGCAAGGTGTGCCCCCCCCCCCTCCACAGCGAGCTGTTTAATATGACCCACAAGATCAAATGTTTATTACCTTAGCTTTACAGTTCTGTTCTGGAATGTTACTTTCCTTTATGGTCTGAACTCTAATTTGTTTCAAGTCTCTTTCAATATCCTGCAAGTTTAGAGAAAAATTAAAATCTAGCATTTAACATTGATCAAACAATGATAGTTTCACAACCCCTGAATTCACAGCATGGTCTGTTTACATTACTTGACTTCTGGATTGAATCCAATGATTAATTTGAGCATCAAAACATGCCTTTGTAAAGGAAAATTAATAATAATTCACTAAAAACTTGGACACAACATCCATTAACTTGAAATAGCAATACATTGGACGCTGGCATTGCAATGGCAAAAATTCCATAATGTGGCAATGCTTATCACTCTGGTCCAGTACAACTAATCTAATTCAAGAATATAATTTTGGCTACAGGATCCCTCCCTTAAGAGGCTTACGATTGTAACCAGGAAAACAAGTGCACTGCTCACAATAGTAAAAAGGAAGGAGAGGGCTCTAAAAATTGCTGGGCAATTTCAAAGAAGAGAAGATGACTGTGAAAGTAGATGACGAGACTGTCGAAGGAACAGGTGAGAGGTGAACTGTAAGTACTGGGCTTTCTTGGGATGCAGTCCGGGGCCCTCTGCCCCTCTCTTCCTCAGTGCAGGGTGTTAGCAGTTGCTATGGATTTAAGGGTCCTTATGCAAGGACCCTGAAGTGTGCACCTCCAGGGATGCTCTTTCCTCCCCTCTGAGCGGCAGGCTCACCTACTTAACTGCCTACTTAGCATCATCTTCACCCTGACGTTCATTCCACACATTCACACAGAGAACCCACCATGTGCCGGACACCGTCCTACACATTGGGTTAGTGCGGTGAATGTGACCAAAGATCCCTGCTGACATGGAACTTCCATTTTACTGCAATAACATAGATACTAAATGAGTTCAATTAGCAACTCGTTGCAGAAAGTGCTATGTGCTATGAAGGAAATCAAACAGGGTGACAGCACAGAAAAAGAGGAGAGGAGGAGGGTAATGCAGGAAAAGCCTGTCCTGGCATGTGATGGAATCCCTGGAACGATGTTGCACCTTGCATATATGAAGGTCCGGGGAAAGTATGTTCCGTGTGTGGGGAGCCCTGAAGCAGGCATGGAGTCCCTCAGATTTTCTCCAACTCAGTATGTCCAGAGTACAACCCCCCGCCCCACAACCTTGCTCCCCACTCTTCCCCATCTTAGTAAATGATATTTACTTTTAAGCCAGAAACACAGGAGTCTTTTTGGTGTGTGTGTGTGTGTGTGTGTGTGTGTGTGTTTTAATGCTCTCTTCTCTCCGCCATGTTACAGGAGGTCTCTATCATCTCTCCCTTAGAATTCAGTGCTGCCTCATCTGTAGGTACATTGCATACAGCAGGTGTTAGTTTGAATCATTAATCCCTGCTTCCCCTGCAGCCCTGGGAAGGGCACGTTTCTGCCTTGCAATATTACGAACTCTGAAACAGGACTGTGACTTTTGTATCTCACTGATTTTGTGAAGCTGCCTGTCTAGATTTGATTGTGGGGTCTGGTTGTCTCATTTGTACAAGAAGTGTCCTATGGCTTTATTTTCCTTAAAATACAACCATCTTAGACTCCCGAGCCCCATCCCCCCAAGTTGGTTCACGTTAAAGTTCCTGGCATCACGTCGTGGAAGGTCCCAAGCAAAACACTCGGGGAGCCTTTCAGTCTTCACCAACATTGGCCCCCCTCACCCACCCTTAACCAAGCCCTCGTGGCACCTTGAAGATAAAGGTGAAAGACCTCCCAGAAAGAAAAAAAAAAAAACCTTCTTGGGAGCCATTTGATAATTCATCTCTGCCCAGTTCCCTCCTCCCACCAAAAACGTAAGGTTGAAGTAAAGACATTAACCATCAGCTTTCTGACCAAGGTGTCTGAGACACTGATTCGAACACCATCCAGAAAGCTGAACTCTTATACACACACACGAGAGTCCTTCTCACACATGGCTGCACACTAAATCACCCAGCCGGCTTCTGAAAACAGGATGCCTGGGCCCCACCCCAGACCATCTGGGGGTAGAGCCTAGGTGTTGAGTTTTTAAGAACTTCTGCACACAGCTCTCCTGCACAGTGAGGGGTAAGAACTTCCGGCCTAGAGGAGCACCTGGGTGGCTCAGTCAGTTGAGCACTGACTCTTGGTTTTGGCTCAGTTCATGATCTCATGGTTCGTGGGTTAGAGCCCCAAATCGGGGCCTGGAGCCTGCTCCGGATTCTGTGTCTCCATCTCTCTGGACCCTTCCCCCACACATGCTCTGTCTCTCTCTCTCAAAATTAAATAAACTTAAAAAAAAAAAAAAAAAAAAAAGAACGCCCAGGCTACAGCCACCTCACTGGGAAACACATTATCACCTACTAATAACCATCACCTGTACAGGAGCTTCTTCCTGAGGTGCTTCTTGGGGGACGGGCAGGTCACTTTTCTTCACTAAATAGGTTTTATAACTTATTTTTGAGTCCTCCTAAAAATACAAATTACACACAGTCAACAGGAGTGGTTCTCAGTCAGTTCTGAGGTCCACATTGTGAATCGCGGCGTTTTGAGCGGGATCTAGTGAGGAAACGCTCCACTCCCACTGCGCAGGTGCCATCGGCGGGAATGGCTGCACAGCGCTCTCCTTCCCGCTCCTTCCCCCTTCCTCCATCCCCCCACCCGGTGGCCGCCTCAGCATCCCCCACCAACATCTTTCCCCACACGCATCTTTCCTGGTCTTTCTAGAAAAGTCTGCTGTCTTCCCGGACTCAGGTTTCCCATCACAGACCTGCCTTAAAAACAAGGCAGATGATGACTCAAAACTCCCCACCGTTAACCAAGCCTCTGCTCTAGAAAGAACCATCTCCAACCCTCCCCGCTCCAGCTCCCCCAGTCTTGCGTGAACCTCTTTGTGGTTCCTGCAGAATGCCCTCCCCCTCAGCCCTGTCTCTCCAAACTCTGTTCTTCTTCTCAGAGCAGATTAGATCCCACCTCCGTTCTTCCATGAAAACTCTCACGGGGCTCATCTACTCCTGTGCACAAGGCTTAACTATATTCAGTCTTACTCGATCACTGCTCATACATGCCGTATCTTTCCAACTCTTTTGAGGAGAAGTACGTATGTTAGAAGAGTAGAGGTTTTAGAATCAGATATTTAGTCTGCCTGGTAATATCTAAGTGACTTTGGGTGAGTTATTTAACTTCTCTATTATGGGGAGTAAAATGAGATAAAGTGTGTGAAGACTAGTTCAGAAGTCCGTACGTATAACTGAATTGTACCACATGCTCACTTCATTTGTATTAATTCATCTATATGCACTCGGGGGTGGGGGAGAGGGGAAAAAGAAACCAAGTCCAGTAGTGTGGCCAGTTCCGCTCATGAGCATGAGCCGGGGGCCAGCTGTATCCTCAGCCGGCCTCAGAACCTCAGGCCTCTCACAGGAGTAGCACTCCAGGGCAGTGAGGGTGGTTCACTGGTTAAACATCTGTGTGTTTTTCATGCGACATGGTCTACAAACACAGGCTAGCTACCTCATCTGGAGCTCTACTGAAAAAGCAGTGATCTGAGAGATGGAAGATCTGAGAGATGGATCTCTCTCTCTCAGAGATCTGAGAGATCCAAAGTGGCGCCTTTAAGAGATTTTCAAGAATCATCTTGACTGCACTCAAATGTGGCCCGATACAGGCTTTCAAACCTCACCCCTGCATATGAGGCTATTCCAGCATTGCTGAATTCAATAAGTGCTCATCTTTTTTCCTATCTTATGGGCCTGGACTAACCTTCTGCTTCTGACCTAGTTCTGGTGTAAAGTCAATCAGTATTGACTAATTCACGAGGCAGACAACGAACAGGTATTTTTAAGGATGGCCGGTCCTAACAGAATCTCAGATACCCTCGCCATCGTGTGTAGTCGCAAGTAAACCATATTAAAAGTTTCAGTTAGATCTGTTAGCTTTCCCATTAAAAGGTTGCATGATAATATTTTCTAATTGCCATGAGGAGAACGCTGCTTTTGAAACCCTGCTCACTTTAGGTAGATCGAAATCAGTAGTACCATATTTCCTTCGGGAGAAAAATGTATTCACCTCTAGTTCACTCCCCATCTTCTTTCTAATTTCCTTCATGTCATTGTGGTACTGTTGGCGTATTTCCTCTAGCTGCTTCCAATATTCCTGGAAAGCAATCCCAATTCAAAAGGTTGAAATGTTGGTGAACAATTGAACAAAGTAATCTCTTATACAGCCTACGATTTAAAGAATGTGTGACAAACAGTAAGAATCAGAAAACCCATTGTTCCTAAAGATGATAATCTATGTCTTAGCTGTGGTACTTCCCTCCCTGTGACTTCGACGGGGTGGCTTGGGGTGATCTCACTTTTATATATAACCCTAACTGTGCTCATGACATACAATTACTTCATATATCCACTTTTATGGGTTGAGTTTTACCCCCCTAGAAAAGCTATTTTGGGTCCTAACCTCCAGTACCTCAGAATGTGACCTTATTTGGAAATAGTGTCACTGCGGATATAGCTGGTTAAGCGAAGATGTGGTCATACTGGAGTAGAGCGGATCCCTAACCCAACATGGGGGGTGGGGGGAGCTTTTAAGAAGAAAGCCACGTGAAGGCAGAGACACTGAGAGAGAATGCCATGTGTTGACGGCAGAGAATGAGTCATGTGGCTGCAAGCCAAGGAATGTCAAAGATTGCTGACAAGCCACAAGAAGTGGGCAAGAAGCAAAGGATTCCCCTACAGCTTTCAGAGGGAGCATGGCCCTGCCGCCATCTTGACTGTGGACTTCCAGCTTCCGGAACTGGGAGACAATACATGTCTGTTGTGTTACACCATCCAGTTTGTTGTACTTTGTGAAGGCAGCCCCAGAAAGCGAATACATATTTCAAAAATGTTAATGATGGGTGGTTACTTTATCAATCCAAGGTAAAAAGCCTTATGAAGTTCATTCTCCAAGGAGGTGAAATATGTATCTCGGTAACTCCTCGAACTCCCAGCATGGAGGTTCACACGAGTGTGTCCAACAAGTACTGGGCAAGGGAGCTCCGCCTTTCAGGTGTACTGTTGGAATACTAAAAGTAATATACAGAACAGCACAAAAGACAATGGCAAGTACATTGGGAGCCCGGGAATTAGATTGCTTCTAACCTGTTCCTTCATTTTGTTTCTCCTGATCTGCAGCTCCTGGAATCTAGACTCTTCTCCATTACTTCTTAGCTCTTGTCTCTGTTTGTGATTTGGCTCAGCAGAAGATGGACGAAGACCCTATCAATCGAATGAAATAATTTTATTTATTAAAAAAATTTTTTTTAACATTTATTTATTTTTGAGACAGAGAGAGACAGAGCATGAATGGGGGAGGGTCAGAGAGAGAGGGAAACACAGAATCTGAAACAGGCTCCAGGCTCTGAGCTGTCAGCACAGAGCCTGACGCGGGGCTCAAACTCACGGACCGTGATATCATGACCTGAGCTGAAGTCGGACGCTTAACCGACTGAGCCACCCAGGTGCCCCTCAAATGAAATAATTTTAAAAGCATATTTGCATCTTAGAAACATCTTCTCATTTGACCTTTTTCTTTAAACAAGAATTATATTGTGAATAAAACTCACTATTTGGGATGAGCAGAATTTTCTTAATTTAAATATGAAATACTTAAAAAGTAAAGAAATTTAATAAAGCCACTTATGTTGTTATCCTAAGCAATCAATATTTTATGCTACCATGTGAGACACCCAGATTCATTTTCTGAACTAGTAAACTATGATTGCGAAATTAAAGTTCTGTAAAAGTTGAGCCATCACTGGAGCATCAGGTTAGGTAGGGGAACAGAACTAGAGCTTTTGAGTAGTTCAAAGTAAGAGTAATAGAAATAGAATGCGTATCCAGCCTCCACCCAGGAACTCTGACACTAAAGAATAAAGGTTAAACTTTAAAAAGCTAACTTTCATTTCAAATAAAATACAATAGTCACTTTTTAAAAGATGTGTAGTATTCTAATAAAATAGAATCAAAGAATTGTAGCACTGAAAGGGACCTCAAAGCTCATCTACTCCCAAACTGTCACTTATAAAAAGGAAACTGAGGCTCAGAGAGGTTGTATGACCTGCCTAAGGTCACACAGCAAGGGACAGAGCCAGGAAAGAAACCAGGCCGCCCAAACTCTGATTCAAGCCTATTCCCATTATTCTTCTTTAGCTATTAAGGGGCACCTGGTTGGCTCAGTCAGTTGAGAGTCCAACTCTTGATTTCAGCTCAGGTCATGATCCCAGGGTCGTGGGATCAAGCCCCACATAGGGCTCCATGCTGAGCATGGCTCCTGTGTAAGATCCTCTTTCTCTCTCCCTCTGCCCCTCTCCCCTGCTCGTTCTCTCTCTCTCTCTCTCTCTCTCTAAAGTAAAAAAAAGAAAAGAAAAATAAAAATTGGAGAAGGTGGAGAGTAGTCTTGATCTTCTATGCAGAATGCACTTGGACATAAGGACCCATGAATATCTGTGAACAGGAAGTTCCTGATTGCCTCTGACGATCGGTATTTTACTTACCAACTGCTCTTCCACTTTCAGCTTATACTGTTGAGCTTCAAATCTCCTCTGAAGGTATTCAGCAGGCCTTAGAAAATAAAAATGTTCAGCTTGAGTAGAAACTTTTACTAGTCTTAGGCACCAATTTGAGGAGTGGATTTTCAATTCAGGAATGCGATTCACAGTTCACCTGTGGCTTAAAGTTCTGAGTTCAAGAAGTGGTTCAGAGTTACAGAATGCATTCTGTGGACTCAGGAAGAAAAGGAAGCAAAGAGAACTGTACCAATTGGGGATACAGGAGAGGATAAAACAGAAACATATTCTGATGCAGTGACTTTTCTTCAGGACAGGATCAGTCCATCCATGGTCTACAATATGTTGGAGGGAAAAAGAAAAATCCATACCATGATATTCTCACGCTTTGGGCAGGCATCTGACTGATGGCCTTGCACCCCTGATTTGACTGCCAGTTGCCTGTCCATTTCCTGCACTACACTCTGAGCTCCACGACGCCGTGGTTGTGTGCCATTCCTGTACCTCTAGAGGCTCTTCATGCTGGCGCACAAATGAAAGATCCCAGGAAAATACATGCTGAATTTTCAGTATGTCTTTTTAATATGTCTCAAATGATAATCTGATTACAATTCAATTGTTATTGATTAATATTAATAATTTCTTTGGAAAATAACATACATACATGTTCATGGTTCCATGAAGAAGAAGACAAGCTACATCAGATTTGAGATGAAAAAGAGCAAAAGAAACTCTGACTTGAGTATTCAAGATGAAGAGTTTGGAAGTGCCTCTTAGTTTATTTGTTTTAGGAAAATTTGGAAGGGCTTCAGAATAAATGTTGATATATCAAGATACTTTCAGAGGACCAAAGCTTAACTAAGATTCTGACATTACCATTGACCTGGTGATGGACTGTGGCTTTCTTCCTGTTTATAATTCTCCTCCACTCCAGAATCTTTTGGAGGAACACAGTGGTAACTTGGTTCATGAGTTCTCTTCCGCAACATGTCAAGTTGAGCATAATAATAATCATAATGACCACAGAGTACAGGAAGTTTGGGCCTTTCTACCATTTTTATCTGAAGGATCAAAAAGAAGAGGAAAGATTTTGAAGACACATAATTAAAATCTCTAATAATTGACAGTTTGATGGTGACCATAGCTAGGACAAGGCACTGAAGGTATGTTTTTGGTTTTTTGCTCTAGACTGGTTTTCAGAGGTAAATAATCTTAGAAGCCCCAAATCCTGGAAATGGAAAATACTTGAGAAGTCTAAGTACTATAGCACAGTAGTTTATCATTTTATTAAGGTGTGAATAGGAATCTTGCATACTTCATGATTGGTCTACCAAAAATACTTAGCTAGTGAGTATGCCTAGTCAACCCAAGATCTGAAACTAAACTCAGAATTACTACTTTATATTTTCATAAGCTTATTTACATCTTGCTGTACTTTATGGGAGAACAAATGGTATTGTGCCACCCACAAATTTGGGGATTCGCAATATTTTTAGGTTCTGATAAATTGACTAAATACAAAATGTCATCATGACTTGAAGGAAAGAAAATGCTGAATCATTCAGTCCTTCTTCCCAAGTAAACACAAGGAAAGTCATGTAACAGCTGCCACAGGCATATTATCACCCCAAGCTACATCTCACCACCCTTCCCAAACAAAATAGAATGGTAGGAGAACCAGAAACAAGTGTTTGTCTTGGAGTTAAGTAAGGCCACCGAGCTATAAGACAAGAACAAGGCCAAATTAACACATGAAAACCAGTCAGGACCCTGTTGCTGAACAGCAAACTAGGGTCAATTTAACGTCAACCAGGACAATTCTGCCTACTGAACAGATGATAACAAAAGAGTAAAAGAAGTTCAAACCATTGGAAAGGACTAGAACTGGTAGCTGGAAATCTAAATACCCAAACAAATGGTTTAAACTGAAATTTCCTCACTGTGAAGAAGTAACACACTATCTCCTCTGTTCTTCTTAATGCTCTGTGGTTCATATATATGGTAATTGAACCACATCGAATTGTAGATATTGGACGATTTTTAACTTACAAAAAATGGCAACTTCATATGGTTTTATTTAGATATTAAAATAAGTGTATAAAATCTGGTTTATCAGTCTAAACATAAATTATGTATTCATTTTAAAAATCTTTTAAAGTATGACTTACGTTTCTTAGTTTTGCAATTTTACCTATATATAACCCCAAACAAGGTCCTACTGATGACTTGTTGAAAAGTGTCTAGAAATAGAGACAAGTATTGAAGAAAATTAACAGCTTCTTTAGGGTTTTGTCTAAAACCCCAAATGGTAATGAGAACACCACAGGTGGTCCCTGTGGAGACCCACTCATTCCATTGCATTAGCAGAAACCTTCAATGGATTGATTAGAAAAACATCAACTTGTTCTCCTAACTTAATCCATCCTTGAATCTTTTAGATGTTTTCTCTCTCCTAGGAGTCTGCTACAGAGTATTCTAAATCACAACATACTTTTAAATTTCTGTTTTTAAGTTTATTTGTTTATTTTTGTAGTAATCTCCACACCCAACGTGGGGCTTGAACTCATTACTCTGAGATCAAGAATTACGTGTTTTTCCGACTGAGACGGCCAGGTGCCCTGACTTTTAAATTTCTTTAACAAAGTTAAACCATGGTCTATCAAATGAAGAACAATAATTTAATAAATAGTTTCAAAATCTATCTATAAACCACACATTTTCTAAAATGTCTATATAGCAAGTAAACCTGAGTAAACGTATTTCCAAATGGTCCTCTAATTATACCATAAGCCTTCTTTAAAAATACAATTCTTCAACTAAAAGACAATAGCCATTTAATCATTTATATACCAGAAGCATTTCACTAGCATCAACTAAGAGATTCAATGCTCTGCTAATGTGGATTCAGATAAATAAGCATAAAGAATCTCTAGGAAAAAAATCACTGATTATATAATAAAAGTTTCTCAATTATACATAACACGTTAGAATTAAGAGAACGAAATGCATATGTCTGGGACTCCTGGGTGGCTCAGTTGGTAATGCATCTGACTCTTGATCTCAGGTCAGGTCTTGATCTCAGGGTCATGAGTTCAAGCCCTGCACTGGGCTCCACGCAGGCATGGAGCCTACTTTAAAAAAAAAAAAAAGCATAATGTTTTCTGCAGTTATGCTACTCACTTGTTTTATATAGAAAAATGTTATTTCTTTAAATAAATTAAAGATTTTTGAGTTGTAAAAGGAAAACTAAAACTAGTACATAGACTACTTATAAGAAATTACAGCATTGTTTTTAAAAATATAATAACTAGAAGTTATCTAATGAGATACCACTTGAATGCTCATCACAGAATGATTTTACTGAAAGTACAAAATAAGGAGACTCCAAAGTAATGAGCTTGTACTTCACGAACATGTGCAAGTAGATCCATAGAACACGCTACCTGCTAACAAACTAGAGAAAGAGTTTAGTACAACTTACGGCTATGGGCTTCTGGGCTCCAGCTGGTGGTCTCCATTCATTTCTATGTAATATTTCCTTCCTTTTAACAGGCACTGATATCCTTGATCTTGGTAGGCACTTTCCCTGGAATCTCGCTTTCTGTATTTTAGAATCTTATTTAACCAAAATAAAACAACTTCAATTTCTTTAAAATGTTCGCATTTTAGTATCGATGCTTGTGAGAGTATAAACATAAGGGACATATCGTAACACAGTAAGCTCACTTTAGCCAGAGATATTTAGACCCAGTGGGAGAAGTGCTGATGGAAAACCGCCATGCATTTAAAAAAATGCTTATTTATTTTGAGAGAGAGAGGCACAGAAAGGGAGAGAGGATCCCAACCAAGCAGGCTCCACGCTGTCAGTGCAGAGCCCGACGCGGGGCTCGATCCCACGAACTGTGAGATCACGACCTGAGCCCAGATTAAGAGTTGGACGCTTAAGTGACTGAGCCACCCAGGCGCCCCACACCATGCTCTTTCTTTGAACAGAGAAAACCGTTCTATCTAGGGTTCCTTCACATATTTCTAGTAATATATAACACTACTTTTAAAAAATTAGGGATTAATGCTAACATTTACAGAGACAGCATGCATCAGATATGTACAAGTAATAACCAGATATGTACAATAATCAGACATGTACAAGTAATTACATATAGTCATCACAGCTTGGGTTATAGGCCACATCACTCATGCCACATTGTTGTTTTCAGTGTATGAGCAGGTTTCTAACATGTCTGTGTTTGTCACCATCAGGCTTTTTTCCTGTTTTCCTTTCTTTCTTATATTAGAAATGTGGACAGCATGCTTTTTCTCACCCTCCACTTATCCACTTTTGAAATGTCCTCAGTCTAGGCCCACACATAACTACACCAGACCAAATTACACATGGCAGAGGGATTCATTCACTCTTCTTCCCTTGACAACTTTCCTCAAGTTCAGTTTCTCTATCACAGTAGATAGATTTCCCTGACTCATTGGGGAGATTTTCTCCTCCTCTTCACCCTTTCAGTTCAGACATTTGGTTATGACTAAGTCTATGCTGCTCTTATTTCACAACATCAATGACATTGGTAATTTTGTCTTCTTTAATGACTCTCTCTCTCTCTCTCTCTCTCACACACACACACACATACACACACACACGCACAGAGCACATCATCAGCTGACTCCTGAAACCACCACTAAAATTGTTTTTCTATTGATCATGACCATAAAGTATTACCTGCTTCCTTCAGGGGTCATATAATAAAGATCACACTATTACCAATTATGTCTGAGGTACTAACTTCAGCTCTAAGGGGCCTTTGCAAGAGAATTCCGAATCGCCAGTCTATCCTCTCTGTTTTTAAAAAATAAGCTTCATCTCATTGTCCCAGGCCTGTCTGTGAACCTTCTCTTACTGTCTCTTTCCTATGCAAAAGTTAGGTTAGGATTCTATTTCTTTTTTTTTTTTTTTAATTTTTTTAAACTTATTTATTTATTTTGAGAGAGAGAGAGAGAGAATATGCTGGGGAGGGGCAGAAAGGAGGAGAGACAGAATCTCAAGCAGGCTTTACACCATCAGCATACAGCCCAGTGTGGGGTTTGAACTCACAAACTGTGAGATCATGACGTAAGCCAAGGTCAAGAATCAGACGCTTAACTGACTGCACCTCCCAGGCACCCCAGGATTCTACTTCTTCAAGTGTCTCTTTATTCGTAAATCCACTGCTTCTTGACGTTTCCTAACTAATGAGAAGAGAGGACATAAGTTATCCAGATCATGCGTCGGCTAGATATACAGGCACCACCATTAGTCACCATTCAACAAGATGATTTTTCTCCTGCTTCCACTACTCATATTCTTTAAACATCCATATTCGGTGCATTTGGTGGAATTTCCATCCTAATGTTGCCAGCCATATATCCCAACTCACTGTGTGAGATGCACATAGGACAGGTGTTTTGATCACACGGTCAAATCGTTCTTACCTTGGATCCCCTTCCCTGGAGGTTGAGAAGCCAATGATCTTGCTTTATGAGTGATGCTGTGATTGAATTCCTCGTGCATGACCTAAGATGAAACACATGTGTCAAGGACTTGCTAACCAAAATCTCTGTCAAAATCCACACAGAATCACCTCAGAGCTCACCTCAGGAGTCAAGTATCTGGCAATAAGATTCTCTAAAAATGGCCTTTTCAAAATGGAATTAATAGATGGCCGATCTCGGGGAGAGACTTCGAAGAGCTGAGATATCAAGGCCTGCAGGTCATGGGAAAACCTCGGGGATATTGGGGCAAAATGTGCTTGACAAATCTTCAGAACCAGCTGGTGTAAGTTGTTACCCTCAAACTGGAAGGACAAGGAATAATGATCCTAAGTCAGAGAAGAATTCAGTACTTGCATGTAAAGTAATAATAAGAAACAAAACAGAGTTTCCAGCAGGTGCTCACCACCTGTGCCCCCATCGGCGGGCACGCTGCAGGGACACACTCTCACACTTGGGGTGGGGCCCTCTGCCTGTCGCCCTCAGATTCCTGCACTCCAGAACTGGGGGTGCTAGAACTGACCGCCCTTCCCTTTTCCGGCTGAGGGGCCCTTGTGAAAGCAGTCCCTTTGCCTTTGCCCAATCCGGACTTTTTAAATAAACAAAGTGGAATTTGAATCTCAAAAAAAAAAAAAAAAATGCAAAAACAAAAAACAATGTTTTAAAGCTTCATTTGGAAGCACCATAGTCCACCCTAAATTGCTGTCATCAACTAATACCTAATGAGTAGGTATTATAGGTAGTTACCCAATGTGATGTCATGTTATGTAAAACAAGGTTTTTTTAGTTTTAATTTTTCCTTATTATCAAAATAATATGTATTCATTCTAAAAAACGAGAAGGTATAGGAAGCTACAAAGAGGGCAAGTACATATGATTTTCCCGGCCAGCGGTATATTTCCTTCTAGTCTTTTTCAAAATAATGTTTATTGGGGTGCCTGCCTGGCTCAGTGCAGGGTTATGAGTTCAAGCCCCATGTTGGGCATAGAGCTTACGTTAAAAAAAAAAAAAGAAAGAAAGAAAAAGTAAAATAATGTTTACAGAGTTGAGGTCATAATAACATGAAATTTTACACCTTGCTTTCTAAATTAATATGACATAAACATTTCCTCAAAAATTCCTCATGAACCAGAAAACCTTCCATTTTGTGAAGTCATTGGTTATTTACACATAATAATAATGCTCAGCAGCCTGGGGTGGCTGTAAAGATCCCGTTTTGATCAGGCCCTTACTAGCTGTGTGGCCACTGACAATAATAGTAATAATTAATAATAACAGTAATAACAGCAGAAAAGAGTTAACACAGCAGGTTAAGGACTGCTCTCCTTAGAAGAACCTGCTAACTATATTGCACCTTGGCTGGCATCTGGGAACTCACATTGCAGGAGTGTTCCCACCACTCTCTAAATATTCAGAGTGGCTTTCTTTGCCTATACCACTTGTGCAAATAATATGGTTTACGCTGATCACCTGCCTTCTTCCTGGGACTCTGGAAGCTTAGTATATGCCAAATATAGGGTGCCTACATGACGAGTGCCACATAAAAACCTTGGGCACTGGGTCTCTAAAGAGCTTCTCTGGTTGCTAACATGTCACATGTGCTGTCACAACATGTTGCTGGAGAAATTAGCGTATCCTGTGTGACTCCATTGGGAGAGGCTCTTAGAAGCTTGTGCTTGGTTTCCTATAGACTTCACCCCATGCACCTTTCCCCTTTGCTGATTATATTCGCACACAGTGTATTTATTTTTATTTTTTTAACAATTAACTTTTTACGTTGATTGATTTTGAGAGAGAGAGCTCATGTGCAGGTGAGCAGGGGAGGGGCAGAGAGAGGGAGAGGGAGAATCCCAAGCCGACTGCACACTGCCAGCACAGAGCCCCATGTGGGGCTCAGACTCACAAACCGTGAGATCATGACCGGAGCTGAAATCAAGAGTCGGACACTTAATCAAATGAGCCACCCAGGTGTCCCTCACATGATTTATTTTTAATGAAAATATTCTATGTATACTATTCTCTAACCTGGATATTTAAGTTGGACATCTTTCCATGTCAGTATATATAGGTCGACCATTCGTCTTAATATCTTGTCCATATAATTTTTAACAATCTAATAACTCCAAACATTAACCTTGTTCCTCTCAAAAGTTAATTTCACTTACACAGTTTCAATAATTCAAGATTAATTTGACAATTAATATACTTACCGGATGCTTGAGTGTGCAAAGCTCATATAAGACACAGCCAAGAGACCAAATATCCCTGGGGAAGACAAGAGTTCACATGCCAAGAAATATCCATAATTCCGAATTAAAGCCTTTATCCTTACAGTGCTCTGTATTTGTGTATCTTTACAATTTTATAGGTTGACCAGCTTTTTTTTTTTACAAATGAGTTCAGATACGTCATCTATTCTTAGTCCTAAGAGATAAAATTAAAACAATATGTAGTTTGTCAGAATCCCAGCAGAGAAAAGATACACAAACTCTGCTACAATCTGAGGGCTCAGGGTTTACTTCAGCTTCATGTGCTCAAAGAAAATGTGTGTATGTTTGGGATTTTGAACAATTCAGAGGAAGAAGGCAGGACTCAAACACAGATTTGTTTTGATTCAAAGGGGAAAATCGGGTTGATTTACAAAGGTATATTCTACTCCAGGCTATTGCCAGAACCAAAGTTCTACTAAGTAAGGACATAGCAGTTGGCACTCCATAAACTGAAAAATATGCTAACAGTACATGACTGGAGACTTGCTCTTTAGTACTTATATATGACTGGTTTAATAAGGAGCTACTTTATAGAACAAAAAGCATCATTAAATCTAAAAAAACTGAAGAAAACATAATGAGAAGTGAAAAAAAAGTGAAAACAAGGATTCAGTACAGTGAGGAAAAGGGTTCCACTGCTTTGCAATACTTCCTCTGTGTGCAGCAGGAGCCGAGAAAGACATCCCAAAGGCTTGAGGAAATGAAGGGTGATGATTATAGAACAGGTAGGAAACAACTTCCAGCTGTTTCCTAGCATTTTTCTAAGAGTTTCTAGAAACTCACTGGCCCCACTTCCTACGATCACACAGAATTTTGTCTTCACTGGGTCATCTGTAGGTCCCCTCCCCTGTCCCAGAGCGCCCCCTATAGCCAGGGTGGTCCAACAGGGAATGCAGCCACCGGGCCGGATGGGAACATGTACAAGTCTTACACCACCCTGTTTGTGGTGCGGACTATGGTGAACCAGGGACTGGTTTTCTGAGCTCAAGCGGGGTACCCAGCTGATTTTTCCTAAGATTTCCAATTATCAGAAACACCAAATCAGTTTACTTAAATGTTGATTCAAATTCTTAAAAAGCAGTACAAGGAAACAAAACAATGCTGCTGACCCAGGGCTCTTCTCTGGACAGTCTGCCCTCCCACCCAGGTTGCACCAGCTGCCTTGCTGTAACTTGAGGCCAAACCCCCTCTTGATATTAGAGGCTATTAAAAAAAAAAAAAAAAAAAAGCCTGTTTTTCTATGCAGAGAAATGTTTACTATTCTTTTTTAGAAATCTCTGCCATCTGGGCTTTGCCCTCCACTTATCTCTTGCAAAGTCAAACAGCCAAACATCTCTTGGGGATTTTCCTAAACAAATGGAAAATTAACTCCCAGAAGGAACTCAGTCTTCCTGATAAGCCAACAAGTTCATCTGGCAGCCAGCTTTGAAAAGTGGATTTTTTTTTCCCCTTCTTACATAGAAGTAAAAACTACCTCATGTTCACCTTTTCCTACTGCGTATATCAATATTACTCCTGAACAGTGGGCTTAGTATCGTATTCATAAAACTAGCTGGGTTTTAAAGCTGGAAGATACCTTAACAATTACCTGGCCCACACTCTCTGTTCCTGCTAGGGGAACTGAGGCCCACAGAGGTTAACCGACTTGGTCGAGTTGGTGACGGGGCTCTGCCACCAGACCTCCCTGCCTTCTATCTGACCCATCCACAACACTTTCCCGTATTTGGCTAAATAGCGTTCAGAAGGTATGAAGAGCAAATAGACGGACATCACAGTGACTGCAATTTTCAATATTCCTTTTATCACCTGTATTTTTAAGTGAAGTGGCCAAGATAGTCACTGGGGTCCCCATTTCACACATGAAGAAAATGCAATTACATAAGTACCATAAGAAAAAGAGAACCTACCAGCGTCAGTACTGAGACTTTCAAACCAATAGTCGGTAACTCACGTTTTATTGTTGTAGGGTTTATTCTGACAGATCTCTGGGGACAGGTAGTAAGGTGTTCCAATACAAGTTCTAGCAAGTTCCATGGAACTAGCAAATCATATTAAATAATAAAACAACACAGTTTATTACTGGAGTAAGAAAAGGCTTAAGACACAGACATGCAAGAAAAAAAGTATAAAAATGGATAACACAAAATTTGATGAATGCACATACTGAAATAAAGCAAACATATTGCATACTAACAACAAGAATAATAAAGTTAGTTGACTTTTTTTAAAGTTAGTTGATTTTTAAGTTTATAATTTACCTCCCCAAAATCAACACATAAAACAAATTTATGGCTCAAAGACTCCACAAAGAAGTACAATTGTTATATTATAAAACTCTTAGATGCAGAAAGAATTCTCCCTTTCCAATTACCAAAGTAATGCAATCTCACGGCTTAAAATTTGGAAAACACGAAAGTGAATAAAGAAGAAAAAAATTACCCAGAATCTCACTACCCCAAAACAGCTATTATTTAAAATTTGGATATATTTCCTTCTCATCTTTTTTCCAGGCATATTTTTCATATGACTGTGATCACGGAGTATTTAAAATTCAGAATTCCATTTTTTGCCTTCATATGACAAAGTTTGTTCCCATGTCATCAAGAAGTCTTCAAAATCATAAATATAAATGGCTACATAATATTCAGGTCCACGCTTATGCCGTGTTTTATAAAATTTACCTATTTCCCAATTATAAGGCACTTAAATTATTCCAAATTTCAAACTATTCCCTGAGAACAAATTCCCAGGAATAGAATGATTAAAAATCTCTTGATACTTATTACCACTAAATTGTCTTCCAAAGCAGTTGCATCGATACATTCCCCGGAGCATGTGTGAATTTGCCTGTTTCACTAAATGCACTAGCTTTGTGCGTATTCAGTCACAGCTCCTGTGATAAGCTTATCTCACACTACACAATACTGCCACCATCATTGTATTATACCGAGATTTATCTTGGAAATTTTACTCTCAGACCAAGTATCATCTGAATGACTTAAGGCATTTATAGAAATAGTTATCTCAAACTATCTGGAAACCAAGCTTTTAATATCTTAATTCATGATACCTAAAAATACATATTTTGGCTGTTATGAATAGAAAGAAAAAGGATTTTTAAAAGCACTTACTTGTTCAGAACTCTTGCTATCCCGAAGTCCCCGAGCTTTGCAACCATTCCATTCTTGCTAAGAAAAATGTTCTATAAATAGAGAGAATGCTATGTTGTGGGAGATATTTCAAGAAAACAACAAGATCGTTTTCTGTCTTGATCTTCTCTCTGAACTCCTACCTGTGCTTTTATGTCCCTGTGTAAGATCTTCCTGTCGTGAATATATTTTAGTCCTAGAGAAATCTGTACAAACCAACTCAGAATCTGTAGAGGGAACATTAAACGAAACTGGTCAGTGGTCTGGTGGTCACTGAAATGTCTTCATGATAATGTACAAAAAGAGAGAAATGACACATTTGTGTGTCCGAACTTATATGAATGAAACTACTGGAAATACCATCTTATCACATTATTCTCTTTTTATAGCTAGAAAAATGGAGGTTGCAAAAGGCAATTTGAATGCACTGGTATCAAAGTACAGAAAAAGTACAGAAAAAGATAAGTAGAAGCAGGGGAGAGAGGGAGGCAGTTCATGATTTTCTTTTTTCTTAACGCTGGTCTGCTAACTGCTCTAGGACAGTAGATAAGCAGCATTTCCTGATAACCCTGGTGCCATGAGGGTTTCCTTTTCAGTGGAAAGAGGGTGCCCAGGGCAGAGAGGGAAAGCAGAAGAGGCAGAGAATCTATGAGGTTGTTAACAATTTTAATGAATTATCAATATGTATCTAATATAAAAACAACAAATATCTTACTTTTAAAACTTAATTTCCTTTCTTAGTCTTGATTTTATTTTCTCGTAGCTGGCCATGAGCCTCTTTTTAAAAATGTGTTCTAGGCCTGTAAAGATTTCCTTAAACTATTCTAAAATTTCATTGGTTCTTTGGATGCCAGGTTACACAGAAAAAGAAAAACACAAGGAAAAAACCTATACTCCAGATGCTAAGATTGTTATAATTTTCATTCTTTTCCAACAGAGGTAAATGTAACTCAAAATTTTGTAGAGAAAAGTATTTTTATTAAATGAAGCAAAATAATACCTGGATAGGAAGAAAGGAGGGTTTCTACAAATATGGAATTTAATATAAAATGTAAATGAACATAGGAAGAATGCGTGATTAAATTTGCAAACTTTGTAGAGATCCTGATTCCTGAATCATCTGTCTATTCAAACTATTCTATTGTGTGCCGTAGAAAATGATATAGGCATGAGGCTCTTACATGGTAGAACAGAACAAAGAAACAAATGGCCGAAAGAAAGATGGCAGGCCATTCCTGTGCACGGCTCCAGGCAGTGGCCTGCCTTATCCATCACACAGGCCCGATTCAGAATCCCTTCTACACACACATACTTGCTGTCTCCTTCATGAGTACAGCTCCCAGGAGGGTTCCAGAGGAAGCTCCGAGTATGGAAGAAAAATGTGTTTGTGCAAAGAGGGAATGGGAATTGCGGCCATTATTCTTCACCTTTTCTCTCCTCTTTCTTCATAATCAATGAAACTAAATAGCCAATTGCCACGAAGGCCTTCCATGCTCCCTAGCAAAGTGGGATAGCTATTTTAAAACAGCATACTAAATGGTAAAAGGAAGAAGAGTAAAGCTATAAATATGTCACATTTGAAATGGCTGAGGAACATCCACATTCACATTTTTTTAGCCAGGAAGATTTATCTCAAGGGCATCCTACATGAGATTGTCCAAAAATACACTATCGTTTCTCAAAGTTCACTCTCAAAAAGAGATTCAATTTCAGTTCAATTGCAAACATGTTCTGGACTAAATCTATCAAGAATATTGATACACTGTTTTATGATTTAAATTTTCTCTACCAGCAATCATGCTGTATATAAATATGGTCTATTACTTACAGCACTATAAATCTAATTGCCCCTCATACAAATTAAAAGGCAAAATGGAGGTGTTTTTACCTGATCTTCGCTAAATAACACTCCCCGTTGTCTATGGATCCTTTTCATGAGATCCCCTCCGTCACAATACTCCATCACAATAAACAGCCTATTGTTCTCTGTAAGAAAAGGCATCATTCATTACCTTTCATGTTCCCGAAGATGGAGAATATAACAGAAAAATGCAGTATGCAATTGTTAAAAACTCTGGCTGTAGAATCATGATGGACTGGGTTCTCATCCCACTTCACCACTTAACATTTCTTAGCTCTGTGACTCCGGGCAAGTTATTTAAATTTCTCTGTGCGTCATTATCTCATCTGTAAGGTGGAGATCATCATATAGAAACTCCTCTCAGGAGTGTCATAAAGGTTAAACAAGTTAATCCATATCAGATGCTTAGAACAATGCCTGCATATAAAGAAGAGTTCCATCAATGTTAACAATTGTTATTAACACATTCCTGCAAGATGTGAGAAATCTGCTGTAAAATAGCAGCCGGGAATCTTAACCAAAACCCCAGGAAGAATTAATAGACCTTTGAACTTGAGTATAACCTTTTATTTATATGGCCCGTACTCAGCTATGTTGTTGAGAACAATACGCACTCTTCTCAACTGACCTCTGCCTGACCTACTTTCTAGAGTAATGCGCATTCTCCATTCCTGCTGCCCACTCAGGGTTTCCACTTGTGGCTACTGACCTCTCTAGCCTGCTCAGCTACCTCTGTTCCCACTAATTCTCACCAAGATCATCGTGTGCATTCCCAAATCTGCTTAGGCCAATTATACTTGTTATTACAATTATTGCATGAACTGATGAAATACGAATGGAAAAAGAGAGATGTGATTATTTCTACAAAACCTATGTTGAATACTGTGGAGAACTCAATAAAAGCGAATAGCTTTAAAAAAAAAAAAATGCCATCGACCTAAACGTTGGATAAGACAAGTGGAAAATAACCAAGAAAGCTTTAAAAAGATTGGAGCTTTAAAAAGAAAGCTCTAAAAAGAAATGGAGGAGAGTCGCCTATGTAAGAATATTCAGAACTCTATGCAATGAACACATAATCAAAGATGAGGCCTCGGTCTTATGTCAAAAGTTTGGCAAGTGATTGTGCATTTATAGATGAAAATTAAACACGTTTGTATGATTTTCTGCTTAACCAGCCTTTCCCCTTAACCAGCCAGCTGCCAGTGGGGCTCCTGTTAGGAAACGGCTCCTACTCAGTTATTCACATCTCCTGCTATGTTGTGGGTTCCCTGCAGACAGAGCCCACACTTTGCTCTTCTGTATTCCCTGCACCTAGCACAGTAGAAGGCACATGGAAGGGGCTTAATCAAGTTTGGTTAAGTGGTTTCATAAAACATGTAAGGAACACAAAAACATGGCACAAAATCAGGGGTGAATCTCCCTAGTGTTTTGCCCTGTAGTGACCGAACATCCGCTAAATGCCAGAATCTCTTGCCAAATAGCTATCATTTGCTACCTCTCTCTTTCAAGTAGCTCAAACCAACTTTAAAGTGGCCGCGAGCATCCTGACAGCATCTGCCCTCGGTTGTGGTTGCATCTAATTCACAAACTCAGTGCTCCTTTCACATAACACTTCAATGTCCACCTCCCTCCTCAAACGGGACAGATCCATTCATTCATCCACAGACTTTTACCGAGGACATGCCAAGGAATGTGGTGCTGGGAATAAAAGGTAAATAAGCCATCCTTCCTGCACAAGGCGTGGACCGTAGAGTTGGCAAATCAGTGAGTACACGTGAGAAGAGCTAAGTGGAAGTCTGTGCCCTGGAGGGCAAAGGGGACAAGAGCCAGTCGAGGACAGACTTGGGGAGTCTACGAGGGTCTTAAGAAGGTATTTCCTGACACACCCTAATCACCTAGGGATCAGTTATTTTCAGGAACATATTACTTTTAGGAGACCTACTGTTTCTCATAGCTGAGTCATTGAAAGGGCTGCCATAGTGATGAAGGGATGACAATCTCAAAACCACGGAACAGTCAAAGTCAGGAAAGCTAAGGACAAAGGGTTCCATTTTACTCACTTTCCACCAACCTACAATTCACTCAGCCTTACACTGGCTTTCCGTGAAAGAGATTAATTGGCTGGTTCAGAAGTAATCATGGCTGAGCCATCTTAAAAAAACTATTTGGGGGGCGCCTGGGTGGCTCGGTCGGTTAAGCGTCTGACTTCAGCTCAGGTCATGATCTCACAGTTCGTGAGTTCGAGCCCCGCGTCAGGCTCTGTGCTGACAGCTTGGAGCCTGTTTCGGATTCTGTGTCTCCCTCTCTCTCTGCCCCTCCCCTGTTCATGCTCTGTCTCTCTCTGTCTCAAAAATAAATAAACGTTAAAAAAAAAAAACTATTTGGGTCAATGAGCATCATTTGGCTCTAAATATCCATTGCCTCCCCACTAGCTACTGTTAATTTCATATTTAAATGGGGTTAGAACTGTCTGGAAATATCATTTATGTTCTCAAATTTTCCATCTGTTTAAGAAGAATAAGCACCGTAGGAGGGGGAAGAGGTATGAGAAAGAATTTTGTTCTCACGGCCTCCAATCCCATTGATGGAAATAAAGAATGCAATACACTGGCACAATAATACAGTAGATTATATGCCACGTGAGCAAGCGTTTGGAGGTGCTCAGAGCAGAGGTGACAGAGGTCCCTTTCTGCAAATATTAAGACTGTATTTAATCTTAAAGAATATTTGAAAATGCAGAGAAGAGGAAAAGGATGCTCTCTAAAAAGGAAGTACAAGACACACTGTAGGGCAGCAACTTCTGGAACTATAGAGCTCATGGGTCATTGACCTTTCAAAACTATTTAGGGACACTAACAGTAGGGACTGACATTAAGCAACTTTTCTGTTGTCAAATTCGAACACTTAAAAGACAACTGCTGTAATTAATTCATTCTAAACTGCACTTTTAAAAAGTTAGGATTGCATCTTACAGACATTGGCATCTTCTAATCGGTTGCTGGGGGCCCAGCAGTCTTGGTGTTATTATACCGCCTGCATAACTTTTACACCTTAACCAATTTAATTTGCTTATAGTTGCCTTTTTATGTATGCACAAGAGTAATAGAAAGTAAATAAGTCTAAAAAGGCTCTTTTAGTACACATTAAATACAAAATTGTGATAAAAAAAAGCACTGTGTTAGGGTCTAATTGACAGTATTGTTTCTTGTAATTAGCATAGAATGGTGTATCTTGTAACTAATGGCCTCTAGATTTGATGAAATATCATCCATTACCACCATCATTCCATAAATAAAAGCATTTTAGCACCCCACATCAAGGAGGGACACAGAATCGGCCTAAAGAATAAAAATACCTCCTGCTATTCTCCCTTACTCATTGTACTCTACTCACACTGACTTCCCAGTGCGCTCTGTGCCAGGTATGAGATTCTGTACTATTTACAAGCCTGTGACTATTTCACGGATGCCAGGACATGCGACTCCTGGGCCAGAGGCAAAGGACTTTATTACTCTTGGCAAAAGCAGGAGTCAGAGCTTCACGTTAGCGCTCGTTCTCTGTGTCCCCCAAACTCCACGGAGGTACAACATGTGAGCCTAGACAAGCATATGCACTGCAGTGGGCCACGTTACAGGAAAGGAACACTGACCTTGAGGAATCTGCTGCATTTTAGTGAGCAGTGAACAAGCCAGCTCCGCCTTGGGGGAAATGTCTCATCCGTCAGTGTCGCTCACTACAAACACAATATGTAGCTGGGTAGACAGCGGTCAGGGCTCTGCGTTCCTGGCACACCCAGCAAGCGCGTGTGAGATGCTCAGGGCCCACAGCAGATTGCCTCTCCCCAAAGCCTCCTGGCCAATCCTTTAACCCATCAGGCCTGCTCTTGCCTCCTGCCTTTGCAGTGGCTGTTGCTCTATCCTAGGAAACTCTTCCCCAGAGTTTAGCATGGCTCTTCAAGTCTTTGCTCAAATGACTGCCCTATTCTAACTTGTTTCCTCACTCCTGCCTCACCCTATTTTATTTTGCCACAGCACTTATCACCTTCTAGTATACGACACAGTGTGCTTATTAATTAAGTTAACATTTATTGTCCAACCCTCCCCACCCTTTCCTCTGGGCCTATAAAACTCCACAGTCGATAGCAGGCAGAATTCTAAGATGGCCCCAGTGCACACACCTTATGGACTCCCTCCCCCAGAGTGAGGGTACAACCTGTAAATACGATGGGCTATCACTCCCATGGTTATGTCATGTCATACAGCGAAGGGGATCTTGCTGATATAACTGAAGTCAGTTGACTTTGAGTTAATAGAAAAGGAGATTTTACCGGTGGGCTTGACCTAAACACAGCATCCATCCAAATCTAAGTCTAGAGGTCAGAGACAGAGGAAGTGAGAGATTCCAAGGGAGAGAAGGCCTACAAAAGGGCAGCTGGCCTCTGGAAGCCCATACCCACCCCAGTGAAATAGATGAATTCTGCCAGCACCGTGAATAAGCATGGAAGACAATGCTGAGCCTCTGATGAGACAGCAGACCCAGTGGAGACAAAGACCCTGAGCGGAGAATCCAGAGAACCAAACCCAGACCTGTGATCTAGAGAGGTTAGGAAAAGATAAATGGGTGTTGGTTCAAGCCACTGAATTTGTGGTCACTTGTTACACAGCAACAGAAAACAACAGTGTGGGGGACACTGGCCAATTTTGTTCACCAATGATCCCTAAAACTTAGAACATGCCTAGCATATAACAGGCACTCGATAAATATTTACTGAAAGAATTTAAATGGAATTAACTTAGCTTCAGGAAAAATCTCACTACATCGCCTTATTATTCATATGTTGTTTCAAACTTACAAAAACTTCATACTTTTTATAGATAAACATTTACTGAACTAGAGCCATGGTTCTGTTCAGAGACAAGCTGTTGAGGGTAAACAAAGGCTTTATCTTGACTCTGAGCTGTCCCGGGCTACAAAGGGTTCTGTGGCTTTCAGATAAGCTCCATGTTTCAAGTCCCAACAACCTGCAGGCAAACCCATTGTCCTCATTGCTCTAGTTTTCCTAAACACACACTTCAAAAACAAAAAATAAAGCTGCCATAAGAAAGTTTAAGCTTACAATATAAACAGACTCAGTAGAGGTCATTTCTTCTGTACAAATGACCTCTGATTTTAAAACAGTATCTATGTCAACGGTCCTCAAATATTTACCTTGCATAAAGACATATTCCACTCTCTGAAAGTGGTCCAGTCCATGTACTCATTCAGCAATTGTATATTAAGCACCTACTATGTGTTAGATGCTGAGGATCCAGTGCTGAGAAAAGGATTCAATAGATCTACTGTCTTACAGGGACTATCGTACACCAATTCATACCTGTAAACACACACACACACACACACACACACACAAAGTGCAGAGGTGCGGTGCAAGGTCAGGAAGGGGGCTCTGACGGGAACTGTGATCTCGGAGAAAGCCTGAGCGTGAGCGTTAGCCAGACAGAGGGAATAATAGCAATAACCCGAGGAATAAGGAAAAGATTGTCTTCTGGCTTGTTAGGAATCGATGAATAGAAATGTAGGGCCCTTACTCAGTGGCTGCCCCTTAGAAGTTGTTCAAAATAACCCAACTCCCTGCTCAGATGTACTGCTCAAGTCCCAAGTAGACCTCAGAAGAACCCTGTTCATACCCAGGAGTTGAAGAGGGCCACACTGAATGCAGAGGTTTTAATTTGTGAGAAACATGGGGCACCTGGGTGGCTAAGTCAGTTGAGCGTCCGACTTCCGCTCAGGTCATGATCTCACGGTTCGTAGTTCGGGCCCCGCATCAGGCTCTGTGCTGACAAGCTCAGAGCCTGGAGCCTGCTTCAGATTCTGTGTCTCCCTCTCTCTCTGCCCTCCCCCCCTTTAAAAATAATAAATATTTAAAAAATTGTAAGAAACACAGTGCCCTACACAGTGTAAAAGCTCAAACAGTAGGGGCTATGTATATTTATTTACTGATGTTTACACCCCCTGAGGGTGCTTGAAGGCATCTAGGTAACATTCCTGTTCCATTAACTACTCAGCACGTGTGAACTGAAGCACCCACCCCAGTGCTGGGGGCTGGCACGGGGATGCTCCACAGTGAACCGTGTGCAGCCTTACACACACCTGACATACAGGATATGTGTTTATTGTCTGTCTCTTCCCCCTAGAATGGAGGCCCCATGAGGACAGGACCTTGTGCCTGTTTTGTTCACTGTTATATTCCTGGCTCTCAGAACAACGCCTGGCATCGAGGGCACTCAATAAAACTTTGTTAAGTGAGTGAATGGTCTTTGACCAATGCTCCTTTCGTGTTTTGTTTTGTATTTTTACCCCTGGAGCCAAGTGGTGGATGAAGGCAGAAGAGATGTTGTATTCAGGCATCCACAGGAAGGGAATTGCTTCCTTAAAGCTTCTCCCCCTCTGCTTTGGCTGTTTGCTTGGCCACGGTGCGTGGCTGTTCGCCGCCTCTCTGTAAGAGGACTGGACAGCCCACCTGTTGCCCCAGCGCATGCAAGGACTCTCAGAGGCAGGATATCCCCTCCTTGTCACCATGTCATTGGGACTGCTGTGCCAACAAGACCGTGAGCTCAGAACGATCGTGAGAAACAGGCCACATCCTAGCAGGGCTCCGACGGTGATGGCGTGGTGGACCCTGTGTCTCGCCCTTTTCTCTGGCTCAGGAGAACAGCGTGCTCCGTACCTGGGCGGCTCCATCACCTGGACCCCAGACTTAAGACCCTGCCCACTCACAGCCAACGTGCATTGTGAGACATACATGTGTATTACTGGAGGCCACAATCTAGGAGTTATTAGCATACCAATCATTAGCTATCTGAGACGGTAAGAATTAAGGACACGTAGGAAAACTTGAGCAAACTTGGAAAAGTCGTCTACGAAAACTCACTAGAGAAGTAAAGTTAATGTCTCAAATGACCATTTAAGTAAACGGGAAAACGAGTCTGTTTACGAAACCTAATTTATGCACAGTTCCCAGGAACGTATCCCTTATAGATGTCTACGTGACTACACTTTATTAAAACCCTGGAAGCACATTAGAAAGTCAAACCTTGAAACGAACTGAAGAAGGTTACGATGTTGGGATGCTTCATCTTTGCCAGGAGAACTACTTCTTTCGTTGATGCTTCTTTTTCTTGGGTGGGCATCTAAAGTATATTAAGAGAGGATAGTCTGTAAAGATAACTTGCTTTCGAGAACATGCGTTCTGCTCACTGTCATCTGAAATTCTTCAGAATTTCACTGGCTCCTAATGCCACTTCTGAAACTGATCTACAGTGGCAGGAAATGACATCCCTAGAATTAGCAGAGCAGATCTGTATCTAACCAATGGTTTATGACAATTGTAAACAAAAAAATAAATATTTCTGGTGAAGGTGTGCTGTCTTAAAGGTTCAGTTGTGGGGCGCCTGAGAGGCTAAGTCGGTTGAGAGTCCTACTTCAGCTCAGGTCATGATCCCACGGTTCATGGGTTCGAACCCCGCGTCGGGCTCAGTGCTGACCGCTCAGAGCCTGGAGCCTGCTTCAGGTTCTGTGTCTCCCTCTCTCTCTGCCCCTCCCCTGCTTGTGCTCTGTCTCTTTCCATCTCAAAAATAAATAAACATTAAAAAAAAAAAGGTTCAGTTGCATTGGTGGCATTGTGTTAATTATTCAGGCATCTAGAGGAAACTTATTGGAATATTTATCTTTCAGCAGCAATGACATTCTTTATAAAAATGCAATGTTCCAGCAGCAATCGCTACTGAGAAGAATCAAATGAAATCTTAAGAAGAAGGTCATATATCACATCAATCAGACCAGTAAAATTCTATGTTAAGATGACACCATTTTTCACTTGCAAATAAAAACTGTCTCTTGTGACTTCATTTCTGATTTGATGTACTTTCTTACTATTCAATATATCATCTACTGCCCAGTATTTTTCGATGGTGTTGGTGGCAGCGGCAGCGGCCACCCTTCGCTTTCACCTCTACTTCCTCCTTCTCAACCTTTTGCCATCATTTCCACCCTGTCATTTCCACCCTGGCTTCTGGCCTCTGCAGGTCCCCGGTTCCTCTCCACTGCTCCCTCTGTAATGTTCTTCGACACTGGCCCACACTTGATGTGGGAGTTCCCAAATTTCTCATCCTCATTGAGATTTAAGGATTTTGTAAAAATTAACGTTCTCGATCCCAGCCTGACTGCCTCCTACCTATGTGCCCTTCAGCAAGGCCTTTGAAGCTTCTCAGCTTCAGTTCCTTCCACCCCATTAAACTGCACAGCTGGTGCAAATGAGCTTCAAAACCAAAAGGAACTGGGGCACCTGGATGGCTCAGTCGGTTAAGCATCCGAATTCAGCACAGGTAATCCCGTGGTTCGTGGGTTTGAGCCCCGTGTTGGGCTCTGCACTGACAGCGTGAAGCCTGCTTGGGATTCTCTCTCACCCTCTCTCTCTGCCCCTTTCCCGCTCGCTCTCTCTCTCTCCCCCTCCAAAATAAATAAACATAAAAAAAAAAAGAAACTGAAGTATTCTTACCAGGTTGATAGACTTGGCTACTCAACTACTTTAACTGCTATTTTTCAAAAGAACATTATACACAAAATCAAAAGGCAAATGCAGGTAGGTCACTGCATTTTGATGGTTAGGTAAAAATATTGGCAATGTATGTGACAAATAGTTCTGTATTTACAATATATAAAGGAGTCCTGGCAAATTAACAAGAAAAGAAAGGCAAATCTGCCAATAGAAATAGGGCAAAATACACGAATGGGCAACTCACAAAAACTAAACAAAAATGACTGACAAAGAGAAAAGAAAATATTCAACCTCACTCAATAATCAAAAGAGCAAGGATGAAAACAAAACTTGATAGCATGCATGTCTCATCAAAAACATGGTCAAAGACAAAAAGAATTTTAATACATAGGGTTATCCAAACAGCAGCAAAACGGCACTCGTAGACTTCTGGTGTTAAGTATATGAACTGGTAAAATTTTCCTGGGAAGGAGGTGTTATAAGACGTACTAAGAAACTTTAAAAATGCTCCAGGATCTGACTTAGTAATTCTTCCAGAAATTTATCCAAAGAAAATAATCAGAAACGTGCTTCAGCACTCTCCTATGACAACCTTCATCACCATGTTTTACTATTAGTTTTTTATTTCTTTAATTTTAGTTTTTAAGTTGATTTTGTTTATTTTGAGAGAGACAGAGACAGTGCAAGTGGGGGAGGGGCAGAGAGAGCAAGAGAGAGAGAGAGAGAGAGAGAGAATCCCAGGCAGGCTCTGCACTGTCAGCACAGAGCCCGATGAGGGGCTTGAACCCACAAAACCGCAAGATCATAACCTGAGCCGAAACCAAGAGTCCAACTCTTAACTGACTGAGCAGGCACTCTTATTATTAGTGTTTTAATTACTATCATAATACACACTTGTGATTTTAAAAACTATCTGAAGCCAGACAGAAGTGAACACAATGGAAATGAAACTTCCCCTTGTCCACAACCCCACTCATTCCACGAATTCTTATGCCGTAGGAGTAATTGCTGTTAATTGCTAAAACTTTCTATAAATTTTTAATTTTATTTTTTTAAGTTTATTTATTTATTTTGACAGAGTACACAGGAGAGAGAGAGAGAGAGAGAGAGAGAGAGAATATCCCAGGCAGGCTCCACAACATCAGTGCAGAGCCTGATGCAGGACTTGAACTCATGAACTGTGAGATCACGACCTGAGCAGAAACCAAGAGCCAGACACTTAACTGACTGAGCCACCCAGGCTAAACCTTTTTATTTAATGCACATATAGGTAAACACACATAGTCTGTTTAATAAAAATGACTCATATTAGGGGAGCCTGGGTGGCTCAGTCAGATAAGCGTCTGACTCTTGATTTTGGCCCAGGTCATGAGCTCACGGTTTGTGGGATCGAGCCCGGCATTGGACTCTGTGCTGATAGCATGGATTCTCTCTCCCTCTCTCTGCCCCTCCCCCCACTTGTTCTCTTTCTCTCTCTCTCACTCTCACTCTCTCGCTCTCTTAAAATAAAATAAATAAACTTAAAAAGTGACTCAAACAGCTAAACATAAGGGAAGGGAAACAAAAACAATATAAAAACAGGGAGGGGGACAAAACAGAAGAGACTTTTAAATATGGAGAAGAAACTGAGGGTTACAGGAGGGGTTGTGGGAGGGGGGATGGGCTAAATGGGTAAGGGGCTCCTGAAATCATTGCTGCACTATATGCTAACTAATTTGGATGTAAATTTAAAAAAATAAAAAATAAAATTAAAAAAAAAGTGACTCCTATTCTACATATTACATGGTATTTAATCATACCCCAAAAATCAAACATACATGTCCAAAAAGAGAAGAAGTTAAATGATGGTGTTTTTAACCTGATGTTGTATTATGCAGTCATCACAAATCAAGGGAGGCAATGTGTTAGAGCAGAAAGAGCAGAGGAAGAAATAGAAAGATCGTTGAGCAAATCACTTAACATCTTTGAGCCTCAGCTCTTTTACCTATACAGGGAAGCAAGAGATCTCCCTTCAGGGTTGTTGTCAGGATTAAATAAGTTGATACAGGTAAAGTACCCAGGATGGCAGAATGTCTAATAGGCACCCAGTTAATGGTAACCATTATCACTATTATTGTGAACATTTAATATTATGAGAACATTTTATATGAACACATTGAATGACTTGGGAAAATACAATATATTGCTAAAAATAAAAAGCTGCAATAGAAGGGTATATCCACCATGGCACCAATCATTCCAACAGCTTATAAAGTATCTATGCATTAAAAATAGCCCAGGGTAATGCCTGGGTGGCTCAGTCGGTTAAGTGTCTGACTTTGGCTCAGGTCATGATCTCACGGTTTATGGGTTTGAGCCCCGCATCAGGTTCTGTGCTGAGAGCTTGGAACCTGGAGCTTTCTTTGCACTGTGTGTCTCCCTCTCTGTCTGTACCCCATCCCCCTACTTGTGCTCTGTCTCTGTCTCTCAAAAATAAATAAAAACATTTTTAAAAATAAAAAAAAAATAGCCCAGAGATGGGGTGCCTGGGTGGCTCAGTTGGTTAAGCGTCCAACTTTTGATTTCAGCTCAGGACATGGTCTCTGGGTTTGTGAGTTTGAGCCCTGCATCAGGCTGTGCGCTGACAGCTTAGAGGCTGCTTGGGATTCTCTCTTTCCCTCTGTCTCTCCCAGCTCACACGTGCTCCCTCTCTCAAAATAAATAATCTCTAAAAAAAAAATTAAAATAGCCTGGAGAGAAATTCACCATAATGTTAATAGTGATTAAGAGAAAGGTTATAAATGATTTTTATTTTCCTCTAAATGGTCTTAATTTCCCCTTCGGTTCTTTTCAAAAATTTCTACAATGAACATTTTTATTTTATAATCAAGAAAATATACAACACATATTTGGAAGCAAGAATCAAAAGAATAATGCGGCTGGCCAGCTCAGTTAAGAAAGCATGTGACTCTTGACCTCAGGGTTGATCTCAGGAGTTCAAGCCCCACCTTGGGTATAGAGCTTACTTTAAAAAAAAAAAAAAAAAAAAAAGAACCAAAATAATATGCTTGGTAATAGTAGGATGATAAGAGAAAAAATATTAGATTTTTGGTACCTATAAGAAAATGAGCAATTCACGTTCTGGCGTTTAGAGTTTACTGCGTGGAGAGGCATTGGAGATGTGAAAAGAAACATAGATTTCTTTAGCTGAGAAGTGATGAAAAACTACATTAGGGTAGAAAAGGGAGAAAGAGTAATACATGTTAATACTGGGACACAGGCATTGCTAGGCAAATTTAATAACAGAAAGACATACGAAAAAGCAAGAAGGACGAGGCCTAACATAACATTCTCCCTAGTGATGGATGGATACCAGGGTGGTTCATGAGAAAAAGGATGAAAGAAAATCAGTGCTGTATTAGAAAAATGTGGTCAATTTTTTATTATCTATACTAAAGAATGGGAGAGACGTTATGAACTGCATTAATATACATTGTTAAAGAGGGTTCACCTCCCAAATAGTTTCTTCTTTACTTAGAATTAAAATGGTGTTATAATCCCTAAGTATGTACCAGCTTAACAGAAGAATTAGAAGGCCTGAAGGTATCTATCAATTGAATTATTTATGCAATAACAACGTACTGAACACCTACCAGTGCTGTGTGGAATACCAAGATGAGTAAAGCCTGGATTCTGCCTGCACAGAAAACACAGTCTAATAAGGGGGAGAAGGCATAGACGCACACACAAACCAGCCAAAGCACATCAGACTAGAAGGCAATCAGCACATAACAACATGATGGATAAAAAGCTATGGAGTTTACAGAGAGAGATTATTTTGAGTCGGAAGGTCCTGGAAGGTTTCCTGGAGCTCAGCCCTAAACAAGTGGGATCTTGATGCTTAGAGATGGGCAAAGACTTTCTTGAAAGAAAGAGCCCCATGGGTGAGCACTGAGGCTAGGGTGCAAAGGGTTTGCATGCGGGGGAGGGATGCTGGACATGGAATGTGGGAACAAATCAGCGAGAGTGTCAAAACTAATCTGAAGAGTGAAAGAATATAAAAGTACAGTATAATCCCACATTCCACCTACATTATAGCAATCTAGGACATCTTCCTTTGACATATGTGAATATATGTGTGTGTGTATAAATACTGAGACGGAGAGAAAGATAATATGTATTTTTACAAAGATTGCCTCATTGTGCACATACTGTTTTCCCAATTTGCAGAAGCCATGACATTTCTCATGTCAATATTTCACCTACAACATGATTTCTAAGAACTGCTTTGTTTTTCATAAATTATGTAACCAATCCCCAGCTGCTGGACATTTAAGTTGCTTTCTAACTGTACATCTCTGAAGATTTCCCTTTGAATAAACCCCCAGAAACAGATGTACTAGATCCTAGGATGTATACTTTTTTCCTTTCCTTTTTGAAGGGACGCCCAGGTGGCTCAGTAGGTTAAGCAACCGACTTTGGCTTAGGTCATGATCTCATGGCCTGTGAGTTTGAGCCCCATGCCGGGTTCTATGCTGAGAGCTCAGAGCCTGAAGCCTGATTCAGATTCTGTGTCTTCGTCTTCCTCTCTGCCCCTCCCCTGCTCATACTCTGTCTCTCTCTCTCCCTCTCAAAAATAAAAACATTAAAAAAATTCAAAATGAAGACAGCTTTCCTGCTTATACAAATAATACAACTCATGGGGCACCTGGGTGGCTCAGTCGGTTGAGCATCTGACTTCAGCCTAGGTCATGATCTTCCTGTTCCCAACCAAGTTCGAGCCCTGTGTTGGGCTCTATGCTGACAGCTCAGAGCCTGGAGCCTGTTTCGGATTCTGTGTCTCCCTCTCTCTCTCTGCCCCTCCCCCACGCATGCCCCTCCCCTCTCAAAAACAAATAAACGTTACAAAAATTTTAAAATTCTGACACTGCAGAAAGGAATGGTGGAGGTGAAATCCCATCACTCAGCAATAATCAGTTAGTGTGTGTGTGTGTAACATTAACAGTACATACACACACACACACATACACACAAGTGCTGGTGGCCTGATTTTGTTTTCATCATCACAACATATTGCGGACCTATAATACAAACACAGCATGGATCCTTCCAAGGCTTTGATACACAGAGTTCTCTTCATTGTGATACCAATTTACCTTCCTCCCAGTAGAGGGAGACAGTGCCCACTTCCTCCACTTTCATACTCCTTCTAATCCTTCCCAAATGCGTACGCAAAAAGTGAAATTGTTTGACTTCTATTTCTTAGTTTACTAAGGAGTAAGTATGATTACTTCTTCAGCTACGGGTTTTTTCTTTTTATTCATTTACAAAAGGCTAGCACCGTTAGGTCAATACTTGGCAAATATTTTTGGCATTCTGTCAACTTTGAATTTATTCGTGGTGGGTTTTGTCATACAGAAGTTTGATGTTTTCATGCAGTCAAAGATGACAATGCATCTAGCCATCTTTTCCTTTATGACTTCTGTCTACGGGAAGGTCTGTGGACATGACTGGAGCATTATCAAAATTTTGCTGGAGCCGTGACAAAGCTACTGGGTAACCCAGGGAATTGGTGAAAGGAGTAAGACAAACTCGAGGGAGAGAAAGAGCCAACGGTATTTAGCAAGTAGTTGGATGTGGAGAGAGATAAAACTCAGAGATGACTCCTCAGTCTTGAGCCTCGGTATCACAAGGGCACTAATGTCACGAGCATAGTGTGGCACAGAGCAGATGAAATGCAGAACCAGGGTGCTGGAAGGTATCCTCATTGGAGACAGAGTTGTAAGTGTGGCCTGCGACCTGGTGAGGTCTGCAGTGAGGCGATGGCCCAGGGAAAGAGAAGAGTGTCAGCCAAGAACAGATGGTTGGGACAGATAGAGGATGAGGAAATAGGGAGGCCTGAGAAAGAGCAGTCAGATAAACGAGAGAGTGTGAGCAGAACAATGTTGCAGAAGGAAGCTCTGACAGGCCGCTAGAATAATAGGACACTTGTAGAAGTATGCCACCGGAGCCATGAAAAGGGACTTATATTGGTAAATAAAGCATTCTCCCTGAGGCTAACCATCTACACCAGAGCTTGCTTTCTTTCGTTTGTTTATTTTGAGAGAGAGAGAGAGAAAGCATGAGTCAAGGAGAGGCAGAGAGAGGGGGAGAGAATCCCAAGCAGGCTCCACACTGTCAACGCAGAGCTCGAACCCACTAACCGTGAGATCATGACCTGAGCCGAAGTCAGATGCTTAACTGACTGAGCCACTCAGGCGCCCCTGAGTTTTATACAGCAAACTTACATCTGAGCTTTCACATAAGTTTGGGAAGTCCTTTTTTCTTTGCAACTTTTAAGAATTGTGGTAAAGTATATAGAACATAAATATATACCATTTTAAATGAGAAATTCAGTGGCATTAAGTACGCTCACGCTGCAACTTATGAAGTCCATTTTGCACACATCTGGGGGTTTTGTTTTTGTTTTTTTTTTTTTTAAGATTTTATTTTTAAGTAATCTCTACACCCAACGTGGGGCTCGAACTTATAACAGTCACATGCTTTCCCGACTGAGCAACTGAGCCAGCCAGAAGCCCCATTTTGCAGACATTTTGTATGGAAGGTCTTCTGCTACCCTCAATCATAAATCCTCCAGAAGACAACCAACAACACTTGCCTTAAAATTAATTCTAGCATGCGATGGGCATTGTTGTCCCAACATTTGAAACGCACACATCACTAGAGAGGGTGACACAAATGCTGAGAGGAATTCCACAAAAATGATTCCTTTTCAATGAAATATATTTCATTAGTCTCCAAAATCGTTAAGCTAACAGAAGTACATTGTTTTCCTCCATTCATTCAATGCATTCAATAAATGTTTTTGAGCGCCTATCACGTGCCAGGCACTGTCCTACATGCTGAAGGAGACAGACAAGAAACGCATGAAGAAATAAGTGAGCAAAGTAATTCCTGATTATAAATGCCATTCAGAAAATGGGGCAGTGCAATAAGGAGTGATTGAGGGTGTGTTGCTACCTCAGTTTCTCACGTTTAGAGAAAGAGTCTTTGTGGAGGGGACCCGATGATGGAGATACAGCCAGAGGAAGAGGACCACCCTGTGGCCAAACAGAAAAGTCAAGCAATAGAGCAGAAGAAATCTCACAGACCTTGCAGGCCACCCTCAAGTGCCACAGGAGCCAGATGCTATAATCTTATTTTTCTTTTCCTCTTTTTCCCTCCCCTCCCCTCTCCTCTCCTCTCCTTTCCTTTTTCTAATAAAATCATTGGTTGCTGTTTGGACCACGGACTTAGGAGTTTGAGTAAACCAGTTAACTGAAGCTTAAAGTTCATACTATGAAAACAAACAAGCAAAAAAAAATGTGCTTCCTTTTCATACCTAATTAAAAGCCAGTTGAATGTAATACCGAAAATGAACAGGAATGTGAACTTCTTCAATTTACCTTTGCAAAATCGATCTCCTTTATAACACAGTGCTTGCTATCCGATGTCCTTTTAGCCAAGAATGCTTTCCCGAAGGCACCTTCCCCAATGGCCTTAATCACATCATATTTATCCATGGTCTCGAATGCACGGTGGCTCCTGAAATCAGAGCGATGAAATTTTATCACACACTGTTCATAAACATAAAGTCACAAAATTGATCACTACAACGTAAAAGAACTTATTTTGCTAAAATTTTCCTACCAACCTCACCAAGACAGTCAAATAACTTTCCTTGTGGCCACAGGAGACAACCAAAGTGAAACTGCTTTTTGGTAGAATCTCAGGTCAGACTCAGCTTTGATACACTGTAGTGTTGTGATCTTGGGGAAGTCACTTAATCTCTGAAAACTTCACTTTCCCAATTCCTAAAATGGAAATAACAATTCCCATATGTGCAAGATTGTTCTGAGAATCAAAGATACACCACCTCGGGTCTTGGCATCTCTATAAAGCAGGAATGTCTTTAAGGCTCGCGCAGTTTTACAGTTCGGCCCTTCTCACCGGGGACGTGCTGCCCCCTAGGGGACACCTTGGGAATTTGTGGATGTTTTCCTGTTCTCGGCAGAGTTGGAGAAGCACTCTGGCATTTAGAAGTGGCTTGGGCCTCAGATACTAATGTCCTGCGATGCGAGGAACAGTCCTGAAGATAAAGGATTATCCTGCGGCCTTACAACCTTAGCAAATCCCCACACACATTCAGGTGCGTGGAAAAATCCGTTTATAATTACCTGCGGCTAGAACCAAATTCCATTTTACATGTAAATACAGATTTTTTTTTTTTTTTGCAGTTTTAACGAACATTGAATTTTCGAGGAATGCAACTGCATGTAAATCAAGGCTTGACTGCACTTTTTGTTTAGAAAATTACCAAGAACCGTGCACCGGTGTGGAAAATCACGCCCCCGCTGGCCGCGCTGCTCCTGGTAGCCGAAACCTAACAGCGGGCGGCGGTCACCGTCAGGTGCCTCCCTGCCCAGGTGCGGGCACTTGGCTACTTCACGACGTCTTCAAGTGTGGACTAACCAAGCATTTGCAGACTGAAATGCAGACTTTGTTGTAAACGGTTCCCTTGCGTTTCCTCTTTATACTGCAATTAGGGCATCATGCCCACTTTTAAACCTTGCGTGAGCAGGCAGGTTATGTTTTCGATAATTTGTGTCAGGGTAGGAAGGGGGACAACTGCGTGGGTGGCATGGGGGAACCAGCCCCGCTGCCAGGGGAGGCCCGAGACACCCGAGGATCGGGTTTTGAGTAAGGTGGCTGGGGAATCGGAACTCGAGGGCACCAGCCCCGTACCTGAGAGACGGCGACCCACCGCCCAGACAACACCAGTGGGTGGAAGCCCCCAGCTCTCGGGACAAGCCTTCTCCCTTAGAAGCACCCCGGGAGGCGGCCGCCGGGTGGGCGGCCGAGCTTGCGCCGAGTTTGCGCGCTGGCGGGAGCGCGGCGTGTCGCACGTTGCCACGGAGAATGACGCGGGCCCAGGACTTCGGACGGCTCCCCTGCAGACCCTGTCTACCCCGCAGGGGCTCGTCCCTTTCCCCGCGGCTCCCGGAGCTCCGGGGACAGCTCGGGATTAGGATCCGGGGCGTCCCGCCCGCAGCATACCTGTTCAGCCGATTCCGCAGGTTGGGAAGCGTCCCGGGGGAATCTGGGTCCCCGGACCGCCCCGCTTCCGGACCGCCGGGGCGGAGCCGCCCGGGAAAACGCAGGCGGGGCTCCGGGAGCAAGCTGCGAGAGGAGGGGTCTACGCAGTCCACCCAGAAGTTGGGTCCAGGGCCAGGGAGTTTGGAGTTACTTTGTCGTAGGTCGGGACTCCAGCGCCTATCCCAGCACACAAGCACACCGCGCCTCTTTCTTGCGTACCAGATGGTTTGCGGTTTTGGATATTTATTTCTGTTTGCAACAACCCAGCAAGGTTGTGGTCTCCCAGTCAAGGAGAGTTTTTTGTGCAAGGTCTCAAATACTGTCAAGGGTTGGAGACTGTTTTGTCTACAGCTGGCGGCCTCCATGGGGGTTCTTTTACAAAACTGGATGCCGCCCTGAGGCCTGCAAACAGGCCCCCTCCTCCTCCTCCTCATTCCCCACTCCCAATTGCACACCAAGCTGCTGTCTAAAACGTTTCATTACCTGTCTAAGTAGCTGAAAAGGATGTAATTTCCAGCAATTATAAATATTGACACAAGTAAGACATATCCAAAGGAATCTAAAAACTACAGCAATTTGAAACCAACAATCATTCTTTTTTTAAGTAAGCTTCTTTTGAGAATCACAATGTGTACATCATTTCTTTCTCTCCTTAAACTCATATCCCCATAGGTAATGTTTTTCTGCTTCAAAGTTATATTGATCACCTTATCATATAAATGGAAATTTACATTTCCTGATCATAGGCTTTTATTTTTTTATTGAATTATTAACATTACTAGTAGTATATAACTGGTAAAAATAAAATGAATCACACTGATAAATAATCATTAAACATAAAAAGTAAATTTGTTATGGAAATTCATCTCTTAAAGATGTCAATGGATTTTTCTCTTCCTCCCAATTAGTATCCACAGATGAATGCTAACTTTTTGCTAGAATCGACAAGGTTCAACAATGATTCTCTTGCTTTTCTTTCATCCCTCCCTTCCTTCCTTTTTTCTTTCCTTTCTTCTTTCCTTCCTTCCTTCCTCCCAGCTGTAAGTATTAAGAAATCTCATTCATTTAAATAAATAATAGGAAGTTTTTTTAAAAGTGTACCTCAAAAGCAAAACTCTGTTGGGGCACCTGGGTGGCTCAGTCGGCTAGTGTCCAGACTTTGGCTCAGGTCATGATCTCATAGTTAATGAGTTCAGGCCCCACACAGGGATGATTGCTATCAGCACAGAGCCCACTTCAGATCCTCTGTCCCCCTCTCTCTTTGCCCCTCCCCTGCTCTCTCCCAACAATAAAAAAATTTTTTTTAAATAATAAAAGCAAACTCTGCAAACCATCTGACTTTTGAAAGGATTTGTCATCTAATCAAGACTCAGTCTCTCAATAACTATACATAATTCCAAGTTCCCTTTGTTTGGTGGTTTGGAAATGTTTACACCCTGGGGCAATGCTAAAATTTGAGATGACTAAGAGGTATCCAATACTGTTATTTATGGAAGCTGAGTATCCGGAGCTATCCTTAAAGTGACCCCCGCCTACCTTAATTCTTGAAAAGTCTTCAAGAGAGCGGCTAAAAAGGAGCTAACCTAAGTAACTCTGGGAAATGGTGTTTTAACTGGAACTCTAAGGTTAAAAGCACTAGGACAACACATAAATGCTGTACTCTAGTTGGGAAATTTGTTTCTCACGGGAGTATGGGCTAATTATTTGGAAACTGCTTTACATTTGTATCCTGGGGTTGAGCAGTTAAGTGGATAGTGGATGGTTCGGGCCAGGTTTCTCACTATCAGAGAGAGAAGCTACAGAAGAGCGAGGGGAAAGGCCAGGGTGAACCTTTGGTACTAAATCAGACTCCAGGACATCAGTATGAACTCGCCCTTAGCTTAATATACATACAGATGGAGAGATACAGAACGACTATAGTTGTGTGCATGTGCACAGGACAGTAAACACAGATGGATTTCCTAGCTCTGTCTGCTGAGAGGGCCTAGGAGCAGGGACACTTCAGTAGCAACAAGCACACCCAGCACCCCGATCCTGGTTTTGAAACCATGACAGGAACCAAGGCTCCTTGGAGAAATGGCTGATTCTGAAGCTGGGACAGAGACGCTTCAAGATGAGCCTAGACCGTCTTCTTGTAGTACCAGAAAGTACCAGAAAGTGTTCCCAAAACACAAAAGAATGAGGGCATGTCAAAGGAACATAGAGGTAACCTGAAAAACTCCCAATGGCCAAAGCTGGAACAGTTTAAGCAAAAATACAAATGACTTAGCTCTGGATTACAGCCCCCTTCAGGAGGTACAGCTTAATTTCTCAGCACCTGAGTATGGGCTGGACTTGGTGACTCACTTGCAATGAACAGGACCCAGAAATCGAAAACCAGTAACCTTACAGTTTAACCTTGTAGCAGACATCACCTTCATCAAGCAATCAAAGCTAACAGCAGCAGTAACAAATCAGGTTGACTAGATGTCTAAGGGTAAATAAAATGTGTGGGGTGAAGGGCTATACCATGGTTTTTGTTCCTGAAAATTAAAAAAAAAAAATGGTTTACATCTACAAGATGCATGTATTCCACATTTTCAGGAGATGCTCAGTAACCATCCTGCTGTAGATTCAACTGCTTTCCCATTCTTCACTGGAGCACTGCTCCCCGTACTGCCTCGGGCTTCTGCTGTTTGCACACTCGCTCGGGGAGATCCCCTGGGAGAAGCCTCTTTCTTCTATAGTAAAATATCTCACCTCACAACAGCATCCCACGATGGAATGACAACGGACTGACGGGACCCCAGCACGTGTGTGTCATGCCCCACACATACTGGCATCCCATTAGTTCCACGGCACACTCTAGTGTCCAATACGTCCCGCCTCTGGCCTGTTTCTTTCTCCTGCCCAGGACTGCCAACTGCAGACAAGATCTGTAGCCCCCTCACCCTGTCCCACAGCTGATCCGCTGACCTGGGTGCCATGAGGGGCCGTATTTAAGGATTGCGGATTGTTGGTGAAGATCACTGAAGATCATGGATCACTACCCAGAAATAAGTCTTACTGGAAAACTGGACAACATCATTATGGTCTAATTAAATTTATTTTGATCCTCAAACCTTTAGGAAATGTAAAAAGAGTTGTGCAGCAATTAAACACAAATCATAACAATCGCAGAAATAATATTATGGGCCGTGGCCATGGTCTATGTTCAGCGTCCCTATGAGGAAGGCATTATTATCCTCGTTTTAGAGTTGTGGACACTGGGGCTCCAAGAGGTTAAATAATCTCCCACAATCACACAAAATGTAAGCAGCAGCATCCCATTTCTGTTCTGACTGCAAGCCTGAAGCTCAGAGCCATTCGTCCACGCCTTCTCTTTGAGTTCAAAAACGAGAGTTACAGATATTTTAAACCTTGTGACACTGATCAGGAACAGTTTTAAATATTCAGTTTCCCCCTCTTCATTCTGTGTCCAAAGAAAAATACACATCCTGTGAGCTGATACCATCCAAACATTAATTCCTCACTTTAAACATCTACGCGATATTAACGACAGAGCACTTCTTGGGCGTTACCCATCAGACATTCCTGGCCAGCCAGCTCGCAGCTTCAGTTCTGACACCCAGTCAAGGCTGTCGTCGTCCTCCTCAAAATCCCTGTGAAGAAACAATTTGGATACTAAGCCTCCATATTAGGGGCACAGCAAGTATTTTTTTTGATGGCTCAAAACAGAACGCCACCATCACAATATTCACATTTTTGGAAAACGAGCTCCATAAGGCAACCGAACGGAGGGAAAACATTGTTATCCCTTCCACAGGATTGCTTCTTTCATGTTTCTACAACATTTGCAAATAAAATCCAACATATTAAAAAATAGTAAGTCCAAGCTAAACGATCATAAAATACGGCTCAGTCAGGAATTCTGTAATAATACTGTAACACATTACCCATCCCAGACAAAAGATCAAGATATAAACATTCATTTGTGATGTCAAGTAATATAACCAGTTCCTGCTAAACCTGAAATTAAGGTATAATTGACATCATGCACACCAACTAACACCATCTAGGTATATCCCAACATACGTGTCCTCTGCATCCAATCTAGGCTCCAGTCTCTCTGGGTCCAAAGTGACAGAATCGTGGCCTCCATCCACACTGTCTGATGCTTCTGTTTCTTCAGAGAGGGGGCCCTTCAAGAACTCTTCTGAGCCTTCAAGAGGAATAATAACAGAAATTATGCCAATTTTAACAGCATTTACTTATTTAGTGAACATAGGACTAAAATCCTCCAGAAGACAGCTGGCTAACTGAGGACAATGCCAGGCCCTGTATTTCTTCTGTAGCGCCTCCCCACATTACACAGCATGATTTCTGGCATAAAACAGGCCCATGAAGCATCAGTATCGCTATTAAATTTATAAGCAGAACTTTCTTCAAAAGAAGAATGCAGAAAAGTACACTTAAAACCTCCAAATATAAGAACCTATATTAAAGTTACCTTTGGATGGTTGTATTACAGTTGTTTTTCCTTTAAGCTCCCTACCCCCAACTTTTTCCAGTGGTGGAGAAGAACATTAGGGAATGGCAACCACAAGCGTCCCTTCAAGAAATTTTCCAGATGGCAATCGCTTTATTTTTTGCTCACGCAACAATAACCTAACACAAAAATGTGGGCTAAATCTTTATAAAACCCTTCAAAACAGAGCTATGGCAGAGTTTCTGAACAGTGACTTTCCTGAAACGACAAAACCTTTATCATTGGACCAAAAACAAACCCCAGGACCTACAATCGCTAAAACAAAATTCACAACCGTTAACCTTCCTGAACACTCCGTCCCGTGTATCCACCTGCGCCCAGGGTTCCTGTGACACAGCGGGGCGGTTCTATCAGGACACATCTCCACAATTCACCTACACTCCTCTAAACCTCTGACGTGAGGGCCATGTTCCCCCCACACTCTTTCAGGGGAGGAACTGTGTTTTATTCTTCCTTCTTCTTCTTTTTTAAATCTTAACCTAGCATAAGTTAGGCACTCAATAAACACTGACCAAATAAACAAATACAACTAAATCTGTTACAGTAAACACAGTTGAGACTTGCCACAGCATTACATGCTTTACTTGGCATAATTTGTCTTAGATCTTAACCTAGCAAGGTGGCTTAATAACTGAATGATCAAACTTATACACACATGTACACACATGTAGACACCCTTAATGCACTGCTTCGGCCTGGATTCCTAAAGAGAGTATTACAAAAGGTGATGTCGTGCAGTTTTAGTGAAAATGTCTGTAGAAACAATAAAAAAATCAAATCCTAATGATTTCTCTTTCTTGAGCTCTATTCAATTCGGCAGAATTCAAGCACAGAGCAAAAGAAATCTTGAAGTTCCTCCAAGTTTACTATGATGGAGTCTGAACTAAAGTCAGTAAAGCAGTGGTGTATTCTGCATGGAAAAATGGACTACCCTCCAAAGTAGTCCCACCCTTGTTAAAACCAACAAACAAGTAAACAATAAAAAGTAATGAAGGGGCGCCTAGGTGGCTTGGTCCAAGTTTAAGCATCCGACTTCGGCTCAGATCATGATCTCATGGTTTGTGGGCTGGAGCCCTGCATCGGGCTCTGTGCTGTGTGAGGAGCTTGCTTCAGATTCTCTGCCCCCCTCTCTCTTTGCCCTTCCCCGCTATCACACACTCTCTCTCTCTCTCAAAAACATTTAAAAAATAAATAAAAACCAAATAAAAGTAATGAAGCTCCATGGGAAATCTTAATTATAGCTCAAGACTGGCTAAAAAAAAACTCAAGAAAACCTAAAAAATACAATGTTCTGAATCATTTCATAACTTTAAAATCAGTTATAACTTCTGGGGCATCTGGGTGGCTGAGCCGGTTAAGCGTCTGCCTTCGACTCAGGTCACGAACTCCTGGTTCACGGGTTGGAGCCCCAAGTTGGGCTCTGTGCTGACAGCTCAGAGGCTGGAGCCTGCTTTGGATTCTGTATCTCCCTCTCTCTCTGTTCCTCCCCCACTCACACTCTGTCTCTCTCTCTCTCAAAAATAAAGATTAAAAAAAATTTTTTTTTAATAAAATCATTTACAACTTTAAAATCAAAGTTTCTGGGAGGGACAAATGGGGAATTATTTAATGGGTACGTAATTTCAGATTCGGAAGATGGGAAAAATTCTAGAGATGGATGGTGATGATGGCTGCACAACATATATGTATTTAATGCCCCTGAACTGCACACCTAAAAATGGCTTACATGGTAAATTTTAGTTTATGCATATTTTACCACACTTTAAAAAAAAAATCAAAGTGTTTCCACGGTTACGTAATAGACTTGAGTCACCTGGTCTATATATTGTGTATGTTTGAAACGCCAGGCTGAGATCAGCATTCTTGAGGATGTTCATCAAAGTTTCTGGAGTCTCTTTGAGCCACTGCTTACGGGTGCTATTTTCACTGTACTTTATTACAGAACCACCTAGTTGTGAAAAGGTAACTGTTAGTGCCACGTAAAAGAGATGTTCAGCATATATCTTCCAGACAATATTTTAGGCTAATTATATTTTACTCTCTACTAAAATCTATTTCACTTGTCTCCATGAGCACTGCTCTCATGCATGACACCTAAGATCTTTCACAGAGTGATAATAAAAACAACAAGAATGACGTCTAGCCCATTAAACAACCATTAGAAAATGTTCTCTAATAACACTGTTCGATCGGACTACTGACCTCTATCATCCCCGGCCCCTAAACTGGAGGCGAGGATGGCTGCATTTTCCAAAGCCGTGAGAGCTGTGTTGGGTACATTTTTCTCCCACTGTCGCCTGAGAGGACTTGGTGAACTGGCTTTCTTCGGATGGACTGATTTATCTGATTTCAAAATGTTAAAAAGGACTGCTAAGCATATTATTTATTCATCTATATGCACATATATGCTTGAACAACTATACGGAAGTCTTTCTTTTCTCTTTAAACTCACCTCCACTCACAACGATGTTCTTCTAAGTAGTAAAGGGAATGGAAAAAAAAAAAAAACCTCCAAATGAAAAAGTAAAGCTAATCATTAAAGTGAATTTTTAAAAATATTTATATACTATACAATGTACAAAGAATGAAGCCCTGAGAGGGTGTATATTTCTGGACATGGTTTCTATGGTAGATAGTGCAACAAATACTGTTTTTTCTAAAGGCTCTTACTGATCAACACTATTCTCTTTTTTTGTGAGTGATAAAATATTCCTGTACCATGAAATAAATCACTAGATAAGCAAACAAAAATCTGCCAGCCCACTGGCTCACGATACCTACAACCAAGTAAGGTGAAAGTTAGTATTCCTTCCATATTTCCCAGTTCCTCACTTACACAGTGACTCAAATTTGAATAACTTACCTTTCTCTTCACTTACTCTCCTCAGTGCACTTTCGATTGAATTTTTATGAATGCTTTCTAAATCAGTGTCGCTGTACTTTCTACCTTGTTCTTCCCCTTGCTTGAAAAGAGATTAAAAATAAAGATGAAGCAATGCTTGAATTGCTATAAACAAGGTAAAGTGTGCAAAGTCAGCTACCTAAATTTTAATTAAAGATTAATGAATTAAAAAAACATTAATAACTATAGGACCCCATATATAACTGTATGTAGAAGCCATATACATCATACATATGTAAGTTAAAAAACACATACATACCTATTTATGTATATTAAAGTCATACACATTACTAATCATTAATATTGATCGTTGCAACTATGAAGAGGATATATAAAACGACAGACGTCTTTGAGAGGCCTTCACAGAAGCAATGAGGAATGAAAATTTTCAATACGGTTTGCTGTATTGGGCTTTTCATGCTGGAATATCAAAGTGAGATCTTTTATAAAGTTGCTATATATACTCAAAACGTTCCCACTTTTCGGGGTGCCTGGGTGGCTCAGTCAGTGGAGCGGCCGACTTCGGCTCAGGTCATGATCTCGTGGTCCGTGAGTTCGAGCCCCGCGTCGGGCTCTGTGCTGACAGCTCAGAGCCTGGAGCCTGTTTCAGATTCTGTGTCTCCCTCTCTCTGACCCTCCCCCATTCATGCTCTGTCTCTCTCTGTCTCAACAATAAATAAACATTAAAAAAAAAAATAAAATGTTCCCACTTTTCAGTATTTTTCCAAATCATCTAAGCTTCTGATTTCATGAAGTATAGCAACACACTGTCTAGATGCCACTAAATCTGCATATATTTGAGAAGGAATACATATCCTGTGCCTCGACGGTTTCCAGCATATAGGTTCTCAATGATTTGTTGAATAAATAAACAGTAGGCTGTAGCTGGCACACTGTTCCTTATTTCTATACAGTGGTTCTCAAACTTCTCTCCCCATATGGCGAAGGACCCACAATAGACAAAGAAGTCAGAATCTCGGCTGGGTAGTGGTGATGAGCAGTTTTAAAAGCCTTGAGAGGGGGACGCCTGGGTGGCTCAGTCAGTTAAGCATGGGACTCTTGGTTTTGGCTCAGGTGGTTTACTGAGTTCGAGCCCCACATTGGGCTCTGTGCTGCCAGTGTGGAGCCTGCTTGAGATTCTCTCTCTCCCTCACTCTGCCCCTCCCCCCTCAATAAATAAATAAACTTAAAAAAATATTTAAAAAACAAAGCCTTGAGGGGATTCCGATGTTCCATTCCCATTAACAGTCACTGCTCCACAGACAGCAGCCTCCGACACCATTCGTGGCTCCACACCACTCAGCTCTGCCCTCCTGCCATCATATCTTGCCGGCTTACTTTCTGGCTCTTTCTTCAATCTGCATACATTTTGCTCCCTTTTCATCTTGCGAGAACACATGGACATGTCCACTATAGGTAGGTATTAACATGACAGTGGTGGGGGTGCCTTGGTGTCTGAGTTAGTTAAGCATCTGACTTTAGCTCAGGTCATGATTTCACAGTTTGTGGGTTCGAGCCCCACATTGGGCTCCACACCAATGTTTGGGATTCTCTTTCTCCCTCTCTCTCTCTCTCTGCCCCTCCCGAACTTGTGCATGCGCTCTCTCTCTCTCTCAAAATAAATAAACTAAAAAAAAAAAAAATGAAACAAAACAAAATAAAATAAAACAAAAAAAAAAAAACAAAATAAAATAAAATAGACAGTGGTGGTCACCTACAACAGGAGTCAGGATTGTCTGCAAGGGGCCCAGAGAAAACTTTTTAGGTGGCTGGGATTTCTAGATCTTGATTGTGGTGGTGGTTATAGGACTGTATAAAATTTCCAAATTCATCAAACTCTATACTAATGGGTAAATTTTATTGTCTATAAATCATGCCTCATTCAAGCTGGGGAAAAAAAATAGATATGCCCACAAAATTAAAAAACAAAGTACAGGGGCAGGATCTATTCCATTTGGCCACATAATGGTGGATGCTGTTATTTATTTACAGCCAAATCTCCATTCCAAAAATTTCCAAGTTTAATTAGTAGTACATTCCATAAATAGAAAATTTTGCTGTTAGCGCAAATTTTTTTTCTTTTTGGAATTAAAAGGTTGATTAAAATGTTGAAGAAAGAAAAAAATCATCAGTGTGACACAAGTTACTGAGTTGGGCATGGTAACACTAGGAAGCGGACCCACTGTTCCTATTCAGGACTTGACTGCAGTTTTAGTATCAAAGAGCTCCCAGCCACCCAGGGCAAAACAAGACAAATGGAACCCTGAATGCCAGGCTGAAAAGTGTCAGCTTGCTTTCTCAGATAATGGGGAGGCACTAAGAGTTCCTGAACAGAAAAATGTCAAGATCAAAACAGAGATGGAAGTATTATTTAGCCATAAAAAGGAAAATATTCTGATACAGGCTATAACATGGATGGACTTTAAAAACACTATGCTAAGCAAAAGAAGCCAGACACAAAGGACAAATATTGTATGATTCCGCACCTAGGTAGTATCTAGACCAGCCACATTTATAGAGACAGAAAGTAGAATGGAGGTCACTAGGAGCTGGGGTGGCTGTGCAGGGTGGGGAGGAATGGGGAGTTATTGGACAGTGGGCAGAGTTTCTGTAATGGGGATGAAAAGGTCCTGGAAACAGAGTGTGCTGCTGGTTGTACAACATTGTGACTATAATTGATGCTGCTGAATCGCATGCTTAAAAATGGCTAGAATGGTAAAATCCTATGTCATACATGTTTTGCCACAATGAAAAACAAACCACAGCCAGACTAAAACAAAATTTTCATGGCGGAAAGCAGAACAAAGTTCTCTCACATCTATATTGAAACCACTTGTCATCAAGAATACAAATGAAAAAAACGGGTTTGGGGCAGAAAAAGGAGAAAGAGAAAGAAAGAAAGAAAGAAAAGAAAGAAAGAAAGAAAGAAAGAAAGAAAGAAAGAAAGAAAGAAAGAAAGGAAGGAAGGAAGAAAGAAAGAGAGAAAGAAAGAAAGGAAGGAAAGAAGAAAGAAAGAGAAAGAAAGGAAGAAAGAGAAAGAAAGAAAGAAAGAAAGAAAGAAAGAAAGAAAGAAAGAAAGAAAGAAAAAAGGAAGGAAGGAAGGAAGAAGAAACAAAGAAAAGAGAAAAAGCAAAGTAAATGAACCAGCGATTGATGTCCTAAAGTGGCTCAGCTGGCGGTGCAGGACAACAGCCACCAATTACTTCATGTGCCAAAGGATGAAAAACTACCGGCCAGGACGGACCAGGTCCCAGTCTTATAAACATCTCATGGCACTGGATGGTACCCAGTAGACAGGTGTTTCACAAACGTAATTTTAAAGCACTTACCGTTGTGGTTGCCTCATTTTCCAAAGCTATCCTGATTCTGCTGGAGTCTGCTAAAAAAGAAAAGAGAAGGTAGGAAGAGAAAGCATGTACAGGCTCACATTATTAAGTTCCTAATGTGATTTGCACAAAGCTTGAAAGACAAGTGAAGATAAATGAAGTTTTTAAAGTCAAAGGGCCAAAGCATTAGCCTGAATAGGGATATCAAGATTTAGTCACCTAGTAATTAGAAAAGAGGCTATTTCTGCTGTTTTATTCCTAATGTTAACATCTTAAAGGTAAGGCATCAGTACACACTTATGCCAGCCCATACAGGCACTAGGAGGTAAAACACTCTGCATACCTGGAAGGTCATTATCATCTTCAGCTCAGGCTAGCTATGCAGTCTGTGCTCTCCCTGCTGTTATAGCAGCTGGAATAGGTATCCCTCATAAGAAATGAGCTGCTTCCTTACCTACAATAGCCAAGCTATGTAAAGAGCCCACAAGTGTCCATCAATTGATGAATGGATAAAGAAGATTTGGCATACATATACAATGGAATATTACTCAGCCATCAAAAAGAATGAAATCTTGCCATTTGCAATGGCACGGATGGAGCTAGAGAGTATTATGCTAAGCTAAATAAGTCAGTCAGACAGAGACAAATACCATATGATTACATTCATATGTAGAATTTAGGAAACAAAACAGATGAACATATGGGAAGGGAAAAGAAAAAGAGAGAGAGGCAAACCATAAGAGACTCTTAACTGGAACACTTTGGTGGCTCAGTGGGTTAAGCGTCTGACTGTTGATTTCAGCTCAGCTCATGATCTCGCAGTTAGTGAGTACAAGCCCCACATCGGGCTCTGTGCTGACAGTGAGGAGCATCTGACTTCAGCTCAGGTCATGATCTGTGGTTCGTGGGTTCGAGCCCCGCTCGGTCTCTGTGCTGACAGCTCAGAGCCTGAAGCCGGCTTCAGATTCTGTGTCTCCCTCTCTCTCTGCCCCTCCCCTGCTCATGCTCTCTCTCTCTCTCAAAAATAAACATTAAAAAATTTTTTAACGAAAAAAAATTCTTTTTAAAAAGAGAGAGACTCTTAACTATAGAGAACAGAGGGTTGATGGAGGGAGGTGGGTGGGGGATGGGCAAAAGAGGTGATGGGTATTAAGGCAGGCACTTGTTGTGATGAGCACTGGGTGCTGTATGTAAGTGATGAATCACTAAATTCTACTCCTGAAACAAATATTACACTGTATGTTAACTAACTAGAATTTAAGTTAAAATTTGGAGAAAAATAAATTGAGCTGCTTATTCCATCACAAGGCACTAGCAGCCATCAGGGAGCTGGCACCAGGTCCCTTTGGTAAGAGTGGCTGATTTTCCCTGGCAGAGCCCTGCCATCCATGTTCCTCATTCATTCAACATTTTAAAAAATTGCTATTGAGCATCTGTGATGACAGGTGCCGAGGATACGACAGTGAGTAAATCAGACCCAGTCCCCGCCCTCACATAGCGTTCACTGTTCTGCTGCCACTGACCCTTGATCGGGTGGAGATGCCACCAGACACACGGTCTGACATGGTAGCACTTCTCCACTGCTTTATTCCTCTTTTTAGAAACTGTAAAACTAGGGGCGCTTGGGTGGCTCAGTCGGTTGAGCGTCCAGCTCTTGATTTTGGCTCAGGTCATGATCTCAAGGTTCATGAGTACGAGCCCCACGTCGGCCTCCCTGATGGCAGTGCAGAGTCTGCTTGGGATTCTGTCTCCGTGTCTCTCTGCCCCTCCCCTGCTCACTCTCTCTATCAAGGTAAGTAAAAAGAAAGAAAGAAAGAAAGAAAGAAAGAAAGAAAGAAAGAAAGAAAGAAAGAAAGAAAGAAAGAAAGAAAGAAGGAAAGAAAGAAAGAAAGAAAGTTGTAAAACTACACTTAGCCAAACTATCTTGAAACTTATCTTAAGACTTTTTTATTGTTGTTGCTCAGCATTTTAAAACTATTTGCCACTCCCCTGGGATGCGGACAAAAGCCACAAAATAGTATGTAAAGTACAATTAACACTAAAGCAAACTGCTGAAACAAAGGGAACTGGCCACCCCTGAAGGAATGGAGAAAAGGCTGAATTACAAGACCAAAGGGCTCACATTACATTCTTACAAAAATAACATTTAAAATTTAACTTTCAGAAAGCAGTACAGTTTTTGAGTGTTTCTTTTGGAGTATCCAACGCGAAGACAGTGAGAACCAAACAATGGAGGTTTTGCAACATGTCCCTACAGTGACTGGATGATCTATTTCTATTTCTGTCCTCTCTTATTCTGGTCATAGCTACCATCTTCGTTGGATCTCATCAGATGGAAGGTCTGAGTCACTGATGATAAATAAAAAGGAACAAAACAGGGGCACCTGACTGGCTTAGTGGGCACAGCATACAACAGGTCTTGATCTCAGAGTGGTAAGTTCGAGCCTCACGTTGAGCATGGAGTTTACTTAAAAAAAAATTTTTTTTTAAATAAAAGGGACAATAATAGCTTTGAAAAAATTAAGAGATGACAATTTCCAAAGAGACAATAAATTACATTTGAAATTTGTTCAGGATTGACTAAACATGTATGGAAATTCTGTGCAGCCATTATGTGGACAGTTCCAACTTCCGAAAAGGCTGTTTTTAAAATTTTGTTTACCAGATGATTCTTTGGAAACTTGGGGATAATTTCCTAGAAGATTAACATTGCATTTTCATGGTTGTATTCCTAGGCTAGCCCACAGAAGCCTTCTACCTGACCAAAGTAAACATGGTACTAATAATGAAACAGAGAACAATCTTCACATCCCTAAAATCTCCAAACTAGGCTTTTTGATTCCTAGCAGACTAAATATACAAGAGTCAGTACAGAATTACATCAGAAATAGCAATAAGAAAAATTTGACTTTTGGGAGTATCTCTGAAATTGTCTCCAGTAACTTGAAAATCATATTTTTATTTTTTGTTATACTACATTTTAAAAGAACACTGAGCAAAAAATAAGCTGTCCAAAATTCTTACTTTTTTTTCTTGGTGTACTATGCTTGGAATTTTTGGTTTCTTCTAATACCTGTTCACCATATTCTGTGATGATCTGAAAATTTAAAGCAGAGAATTTAAAGATGTGGAATAGGCTTTTCTATAGACATTGCCATAATGTCATTTAATTATCAACATTCTTCCCCACAATCATATTTACAGTTGAAAAGTAAAAATACTGGGGTGCCTGGGTGGCTCAGTCATTTTGAGCATCTGACTTTGGCTGAGGTCATGATCTCACAGTTTGTGAGTTTGAGCCCCGCGTCGGGCTCTGCTGACAGCTCAGAGCCTGGAGCCTGCTTCAGATTCTGTGTCTCTCTCTGCCCTCCCCCACTCACTCTGTCTCTCTTTCTCTATGTCAAAAATAAATAAACATTAAAAAAACTTTTCTAATTAAAAAAAGGGAAGTAAAAATGCCATTTAGAAAATACATATCATTTAGGCACACAAGTAGATGTTTCTGTAGGTCTAGAAAAATATCTGAAAGCTTACACAGACAGATTCTGTGATTCTATTCTATTCTCAGGGAATAGCATTGCGGAAGGGAGAGAAGAAAGGAAAGGAAGTGTGTATTTTTTTAATACACTTCTGCATTATTTGCATCTTTATAAGCATGTACAACATGTCAGTGTTTAAAAGATAACAAATCACTTTACCACACTCGAAAACTGCTCACAACGGATCCAACACGTATCATACCTCTGGGGGTAAGCACTGGCGGACAAGTCGAGCCAAGGAACTTCTAGAGAGAAGTGTTGTAGCAGAAGGGCGATGTGAGGGGTTCCTCTTAAACATCTGCTTGATCAGATGCTGCAGCTCACAGGAGTACTGAGAAGGCAGTGGCCTCAGGGACCCCTGACATATTTTGAGAATAAGACTTTTCCAGCTATTTGCCTGAAACTAAAAGGTAAAACCGAACTGTAAGAGCAGATACAAGGGGAGAGGAGAAGTAAGAAATTACCAGCTCAACTGAATTCTCATGAATCATTTTAATTTTATAAATGTATCTGCTGCCTGGTCATTTTTTTTCCTGGGGGAGGGGGTTCCTTAAGGTACTATTTGAAATCTTACGTTGGGTTCAGAAGAAAGGTAAGCATAAAAAGTGCAAAACTTCCCCACCTAGAGAAAGTCTTAGCATCAGTGCCAGCTTTGGGTATGCTCTCACTCATAATCAATGTGTTTGCAGATACACATTTTTAACATATTTTAAAAATCCAAGTAACACATACGTGTAGCTTTTTAAGAACTCAACGGTACTAACAGCCTTATGATAAGTGTAACATCCCTTTGAACCTCAAAATCTCCCAGGCCTGCCCCCCTGTGATGCGTACTCCAGACTTTTCCAGCTTTAGACCTCTACTGCCAAATCCCTTTTACCTTTCATGTCATCAAAGTAGCTTTTAAAATTTGATAAGCAATAGAATGGGATACAAAATGACATGCCAGAATAACATTAAAAAAATCTCTACTGCATAATAGACACTGGAATGAAGATTAGATGTTGGTTAGCCCCGGTAATACTCAAGTAAGAACATGTTGGCATTCTGCCTTGGAAGGGCGCTACGCTATGGATGAAATATACAGGTGAAGATATGAAAAAGGAAAAAAATCAACACATTACAAGAGAAAAATTCAGGTAGTGAAACATAAGCGTGAATCTGCTTTGGAACCATTATGCCAGGTTTCTGCATTTCCTAAAGGTTGGAGAACTACTTTCGCCTCAAAGCAGATGAGAGAACAGACGGTGTGCCGAACATCGAGGCCCTACACTCCTGAATTCTTATTCTTGCTAGAAAAAAATACGAACAGGTATATGAAAGTCTACAAAAAAAAAAAAAAAAGACAAAATCAGGGGAATAAAGAATATAATCCTAAATAAGATACTGGAATTTTAAAAATTATTTGTATACAACAGTGGTTTTCCACTTGAGCTACACATTAGAATTAACTGTTTTAGAACCACTACCATCCAAGACACAATCAGGGATTTTAATTCGATTAGTCTGGCATAGGCCCAGACGTCACCATTTTTTAAGGTTTCCCAAATTGTTCTAATCATGCAGCTGGCGTTATAAACCACACATATTCAAGGAAGACAGCCTCTTACCCTCATGTGCCTTCACTGTGAGTTCCTTTCACCTAATGGTGGTGAAGGCTTTTTCTCCTTCATTCACTCTCATATGTTCTCAAGCACGTCTGTAAAGATGCTTGGTAGAGGGGGATGGGGATGGGTGAAATAGGTGAAGGGGATTAAGAGGTACAGACTTCCAGGTATGAAATAAATAAGTCACAGGGATGAAGAGTACAGCATAGGGCATATAGTCGATAATACTGTAATAACTTTGTGTGATGACAGAGGGTAACTACACTTACGGTGAGCATTTTCCATTGTATAGAACAGTTGAATCACTATGTTGTACACCTGAAACTAATATAAGACTCTATGTCAACCATATTTTAATTACAATTTTAAAAATTAAAAATTAAAAAAATGCTTGGTTAGAGCCAAGTTTCAATCTGTGCCCAAAGAACAGAATTTATTACTATGCAAGGCTAAGACCTAACAGGGACTGGTACTGTTAGTTCTGTGTTAATAAAAAAGTGCTCAATAAGCAGGGCAAGTCATTTAGCCTCTTCTTTGCTACATTATTTCTTAAAATATCTTGAAAAAATAAATATAAAAATAATTTTTTCCACAGTAGCCAAAAGGTGAAAATAACCCAAATGTCCAACGACAGATAAATGGATAAACAAAACGTGGTATAAACACACAATGGAATATTCAGTACAGAAAGGTATGAAATTCTGACCCAAAAGGAAAAGTACTGTGTAATACCACTTACATGAAATATCTGGAATATGCAAATTCACAGAGACAAAAAGTGGATTAAAGGTCACCAGGGGCTGGCGGGGAGGGACAGGGATGAGAAGTTATCGTTTAATGGGTACGGAGTTTCCTGTTTGGAGCCATGGAAAAGTTCTGCAGATAGGTAGTAGTAATGACTGCACAATATTGTGAAGTAATCGGTGCCACTTAAAATGGTTAACATGGTAAATCTTATGTTATATATATTTTACCAACATAAAAAAAATTGAGAATAGCGGAAAAAGGGAAGGAAAGAAGGAGGGAAGGAAGGAAAGAAGGCAGTCAAGCAGGCAAGCTAAATATACAACTACAAAAACTAAATCTTGGAAATTTCCTATTAGTATATGCTACAAAAGGGGCTCAAGGCAAAAGTGATACCAATGGAATGAAAACTTGTGTATGAACTCATCAGCGAGAAGCTGGAGGAGGGTAATGTATCCTCCAGACTGACAAGGTACTTTAGTACTGAAAAACGAAGCAAGTCGGTACCATTTACACCGAGTTTTATGCAGGGTAACTTACAGAGGGGGGTGATGGGCGGGCGGGTGAGGCAGGAGGCAGATCCAGGCACTACACAACTATTCTCTGTCCCCATTCTTCACCCCTTCTCCCCAGCTATGCTGACTTAACCCCCAGCTTTTATGGAGTGAGGGGCATGGTGGTGAGGCCACAAGGCAGTTATCTAAAGTGGTGCCAGCTGTGAGCCAGAGGGAAGAACAAGACGGAAGGCCAAAGATGGAGTCTATGCGGTCAGCACTCCTACATTAACCCAGGAAAGCCAACTGCCAAGTGGAATCTGGTACATTCCTGAGGACATAGCCAGACATTACAAGAGGCTGCCTTTTCCATTTTGCACACCATACTTACTGGATGCTTAAGGGTACAGAGTTCATACAGAATGCATCCCAAGGACCAGATGTCACTGGAAGCATAAAGAAGCAACGTAATGACAAATGGGTTATGAGTGAATATGTGGAATATAAAAAAAAAAAAAAAAGAAATATTACCTTTAATAAGAATAGGTGTCAAAAGTAATTCCTAGCTATTACAATAAAACATATGATAAAATAATAAAAAAAATAAAATAAACTATATGGTAAGTTTGGTCTAACACTTAGATATTTACTAACAGGAATGTTCACAATACAACTCTCTGTTCCCCAGCCCCTACCCTCCCAAATCAGGGTGGTTCCGGTATGATTTCAGCAGCATGTGGTACAAGAGGGTGTATCTGTGGACTCAGACTAGCATAGTTGGAAGGACTTTAGAAGTCATGCAGTGCAGCTCCCACTCAGACCCGTGTACAGCCCCAGGCCCTGATGAACAGCGCTCAACCTCGGGTGGGGCCCACGCCCCTGCTGGCTGGCTCTGTGGGCTGGCCGTCTTCCTTATCAGAAGCTAAAATGTGTCTCTTGGGAACCCTCACCACCCCGTGTTAGCTCCACATACCTAAACAAAGAGAATAAGCCTACTCATCCCTCCACAAAACAGTTCTTCAAAAATCAGAAAACTGACTTCTCTAGTTTGCTCCACACGCCCACCCTTCTGCATACGAAGCATCCCCTTTTCCTCCATCGCTCTCACCGCCTGGTTGCCATGCCCCAGACTTTTTCTATGTGATGTTCTTTGCATTTTAACTAATGGCTTTAAGCAACCGTTTCTCCCAACTTTTTATTTTTTTTTTAATTTCAAACCTACAGAAAAGTAAATGCCCGCATGCTCTTTCTTAGACTCCCCAATGTTAACATTTGCCACGTTTGCAGGCTATTGCCCTCTTCCATATAAATCTGAACCTCTTGAAAATAAGACTGCAGACAGCAAAGCCTTCACCCCTAACATGTCGATACGTATCTCCTAAGAACAAGGAACACTCTTCCTCATAAACACAAAACCATGATCACGTCCAAGAAATGTAACCTTAATTCAGTAATATTATTGAGTATTTGTCCAAACTCAAATTTCCCCAATTGTCCTCATAAGTTCCTGGACAGCTGTTCTATTCCCATTTCACTCAATTTTACTCTTAAAGGAACCTATTCAGTATGGATTATCATGCCTTTCCATAAATCAACTCGACAAAAGGTAACAAGAGCCTTTAGGTGTTTCTACTTCTAAGAATTCATGCCAGGAATGTGTAGAAAATAATGACCTATGTTTAGACACAACAGGTATATTAATTACAATACTGTTTGTGATGCTGAAAATTGGAAATATATCATTAGATCAACAACACTATTTATGAAGAGTTTAAATGCATGGTGAAATGAATATGATATAATGTAAAGTAAAAAAAAAGCAGGAAGCCAACTTGCATATAGAGTACATAAACTAGGTTTGGGGGGGAAGTGAATGGATGGAAAAAACACCAAAATGTTATTAATAGCAGGGAAAAAGTGACAGTCATATCCTTTCTTATATATCTCTCTATTTCCAAAATTCTCCCTGCTCATCCACTCCATCAATGCGCACGTATTACTTGTATTCAGAAAAATATTATTTTTTAAACCATAAGGCCTTAATATTCTCTCCTTATATTTAATTAACCTATCGTTTAAGTGCTCATTATCCAGTCCTGTAATGTTAACTCATTGACATAACCCAGCGGTCCCCGAATTCTGCTGCACATTGGAATCATTTGGGGATCCTGGAAATTACCGATGCCTGCTTCCCACCCCCAGACATTCTGATGTAAAGGGCAGAGCTGTAACCTGTGCCTTGGGATTTTCAAAAGTGGGAGCGGCAGAGTGTGAGAAGCAGTGTTATTATTCACACTGTCCCTAGACATGACTAGCCTTTCCTTCAGCATTTACCTTTGGCTCCTTTCAGCTCTGATTAAAACAGTTGGGAAACTGTGACTTTCATTTAGAAGCCTGGGCATTCTACATTGCTTTCAAATATGTAATTTTAAAGATCAAACTTCACTTGAAGGCTGCAGTGCCTGTCGCCAAGCGGTCATGCTTGCATCGAATTAAATACATTACTTACCTTTTATTGTTATAAGGCATGTTTTCCCAAATTTCTGGGGGCACATAATAAGGTGTTCCCACATATGTACAAGCAAACGCCATAGGACTGAAACCATAAAAAGGCAAAGAATGATTATAGAGCATTCCTGAAGAATGGAGGTTTTGATTGCTACAGAAGTACATACCTGGAGAGAAGACGGGCAGATCCAAAATCTCCCAGTTTTACTCTTCCATTTTGGGTGAGGAAGATATTCTGCGTTAAAAAAGAAGACCTCAGATTATGTCTTCCATCATTCACACATAAGGCAGAGATTTCCGGAGAAGCTGTCTTTCAAAGCCCACTGATGACAGAGATTAAGGGGAGAGATGCTGACAGCTGAGTCCCTGAGTGGAACACAAAAGGACAAGATACCCTCTTGACAGCTACATATTCCCCTGCTTGGAAATTCAGGATCCCTGCTTAGAAATCAAACAAGTGAGCTTAAGATTGTATCAGCAGAGCCTGATGGACCACCTGGGAGCCTGTGTCAGCATGATGCCTCCGTGTGGCTGGTCTAGGTCTTGACCATTTTCCATCAGAGATCATATGGTCACAGTAAGCAGTCGCAAAGAGAGTGTGGATCATATTAACATATACTACTAAAGAGATTTAATGATCTTTTTCAGGTAGTACCTTATCTGGCTTGTATAAATATTAGGATGACAAATATTTCTAAGCTAAGTAAAAATGTCCCCAAAGGAAACAGAATAACACAGAAAAAAGACTGAGTGGAACAGTTTTTGTTTCTGTTTTTGCTTTTAGGCCCCACAAGGTATTCCACTTACCTTGGACTTGATATCTCTGTGTAAAACGCGTTTCTTGTGAATGTGATTTACTCCAAGGCACATTTGTGTAAACCAATTAAGTATCTGGAAGGAAAAAGGAGGCAATAATTGCAGGAAGGCAATAACTGGTTTGTGTTAACCCCAAATCCCAAAGAATCGTCTCTAGGCCTTAGTTGACCTGGGTTTTCCATAATGTAAATACAGAACTCCTAAAAATTACATAGTTCAACTAAGATTCAATGTTGCCTGGAGAAATTCAGAAAAACCATGAAGCCCATGTTTCATCATCTTACGTATGATCTAAATAACAACTTAGTTCAATAAAACTCTCACTATGGTTTTCTTGAATTCAACCAAATAAAAGTATTTCTTAAATATGTATATAAAGATAGTTCACCACTAAGGAATAAATACACTACTCCTTTTTGTAATCATTATGTCAGATTTTCATTTACTTTGTCAGAATGCTCATATGTTAACATTAAAGGATTTCATTCTATTGTCAACAATCCTGTGAGGTCAGCATTTTCTGCTCATAAATCCCCAGTCAATAGTACTCAGAATTTCCAGGTGCTTAGGGAGCCTATGTTTAAATGTCAAACTGATTTCTTTTTTCTTTTTTTAATTTTTAAAAAATAAAATGTTTTTTAAATGTTTATTTTTGAGAGAGAGAGAGACAGAGTGAGACTGGGGGGAAGGACAGAAAGAGAGAAGGAGACACAGAATCCAAAGCAGGCTCCAGGCTCCGAGCTGTCAGCACAGAGCCTGACATGGGGCTCAAACTCACCAGCTGTGAGATCATGACCCGAGGGGAAGTCAGATGCTTAACCAACTGAGCCACCAAGCCGCCCCGATTTTTTTTCTTTTTTGCTATGGAGATTCATTCCTTTGAAGTCAAGGCTGACTTCCTTCTCTGGAACCCATATTTTTAATACCACAACTTCTAAATGAAAAATATTTATACCAATATACTTTCATAACATGCATTATTCCCTAAATCAAACTAAATCTTATTAAGGTTGTTTATTTAAATATTTTCCTTAGTCAATTCATTTCAATAGTATTTAATACACATTAAATACTTTTAATTAATACCATTAATTTACAATTAATAAATTAATTTAATTTAATTTAATACATATTAAATACTTTTCCATTAAAAAGGCAGGAAGTACTAGACTTAAGGGAATGTGCTAATCTGTAAAAGGAAAAAGAGTGAGAATATATACTGTCAAGAAAAAGGAATTTATGCTTCATTCTTTGGATGATCCCGTAATGCAAAATAAATCCACCCACCTTCTGAAATTTCAATACAACACACTTGTGAATTTTAAATATATAGGGCAATATATGAATCAGACAATTCTGAAATTCTTCTAAACACGTAAGTTTTATTCCTTGATATTTTATAAACAGGGGTGCCTGAGGAGCTCAGTCTGTTGAGCATCCAACTCTTGATTTCAACTCAGGTCTTGATTTCGGTTGTGGCTTCAAGCCCTGTGTTGGCCTCTGTGATGAGTGTGGAGCCTGCCAAGGATTCTCTCTCTCTTTCTCTGCCCCTCCCTCGCTTGCACTCTCCCTCTTTAAAATTAAAAAAAAAAAATCTTTAATGTTGATATTTTATCAACATATCTATTTAACTTCCTAAAGATATCTCAGGCAGCCAGATCTTGAACACAAAGCTGTAGCACTGATAATGGAAATGAGTTGTTTCTAACAAGTGTGAATCTAACAAGTGTATCAGGTAATCACAGGTACAATGCCTTTATTTGAACTTCTACAAATTTTACAAGGAAAGTTTGCTTCCAAACCTTGAGAGAAACTATATAAGTCAGTCTCTTACCATATCTTCAGGAAACAACTTTCCTTTCTGATGCTTAATCTTTTGCATGAGGTCCCCTCCGTCACAATACTCCATCACAATATACAGGTGTCCCTCAGCTAAAACAAAAAGAAGACTCTTTAGGAAAGCCTGGTGGCCACAAATCAAATTCTACATTGCATGTATTTGGGGGAATTCATATTTACCTTCAAATGATTCTTTAAAGGCAACAATATTGGGGTGTTTCATTTTGGCTAACAGAACAGCCTCCTTCCTAGAATTCCGTGTACCAGAGAAAGACTAGAAAAAGATTTTAAACAGCATAAATGTAATACTTCATTTTAAAATAGATAGCTTTACAACAATACAGTATACAGTTGACCTCTGAACCACATGGGGGTCAGGGGCAATGGCCCCCGTGCAATTGAAAATCCACATGTGACACGTGACTCCCCAAAAATGTAGCTACTAATAGCCTTGCCAATAACATGCACAGTCAGTTGTCACACATGTTGTATGTTTTATGTATTATATACTGTATTCTTACAATAAAGTAAGCTAAAGAAAAGAAAATGTTATTAAGAAAATCACAAGGGAGAAAAAATACATTTATACTACTATACTGCGTTTATCAAAAAAATACTCATATAAGTGGACCCATGCAGTTCAAACCTGTGTTGTTCAAGGGTCAGGTGTGCTTTGTATACTTCAATGCTAGATGCAGTTTTAAAGCACTGCACTTTGACCCAACTTATGTTTATCAAACTCTTAAGAGAAAATGTGGTGATTTTTTAATTATGGCTGTATTATGCTTAAGCTGACCCCTTATATCCTTACAAACATAGAATATAAACCAGTTTTAATACAGTCTAAGAGGGGTGCTTGGGTGGCTCCGTCGGTTAAGGATCTGACTTCTGCTCAAGTCATGACCTCACAGTTGATGGGTTCAAGTCCTCCTAGGGCTCTATGCTGACGGCACAGAGCCTGGGGCCTGCTTCGGATTCTGTGTCTCCCTCTCTCTCTGCCCCTCCCCCACTTGCCCTTGCTCTGTCTCTCTCTCTCTGTCAAAAATAAATAAAAACATGAGAGACATGTGGGGGAGGGGCAGAGAGAGAGGGAGACACAGAATCCGAAGCAGGCTCCAGGCTCTAAGCTGGCAGCACAGAGCCCAGTGTGGGGCTCGAACCCACAAACTGTGAGATCATGACCTGAGCCAAAGTCGGACGCTCAACTGACTGAACCACCCAGGTGCCCCTAAAACATTTTTTTTAACATGAGCCTGAGCATAAATTTTTGGGGGAGCCAAGATGCCATTAACAATAGTTATCCTTAAAGAAAACCTGGGGCTGTCATGTTTTACTGTCTGCATTTGGTTTTCCAGACCACTGGCCCAGATGAAAAAGGAGACTGATGCGTTACTGTGGTAAGGATGGAAGGAGATGATTTACAAAAGAAGCTTCCAAAGCTGTTTGTCCCCTCACTTATTCTCCGAGGACGAAATCCTGAATGACTTATCTTTCAATTAAGAAACTGCCATTGACTACATACTAGCATAAGGGTTCTCAGAGCAGCACCGCCACCATCTGGGAACTCCTTAAAATGCAAATTCACAGGCCCGCCTGGACCTACTCAACCAGAAGGGGGGGCAGCCATCTGTGTTTTCACCTCCAGATGACTCTGAAGCCCACCTGAGAATCACTAAACGAGGTCAAGAATGCAGTGGGGAAATACAATTCTGAGAATTTTATTAAAATGTATTTTTAAAAACTTGATCAAGACATTATCAAGCTGCCTCCATGGCACATTCTTTTCTATGACACATTGTTTCTATGACAACTATGATAAACACTGATAAGTCAGCACCTTCCTCATCTTACAAGGAAATAAAACCCAAAACTGAGCCACAGAATACGTTCCCTGAGACCGAAGGTTGGCACTTTAGGTTTTTGCTCTTCATGGCATTTTTATGCTCCATTTTCATTAATATGACACCTGAGCTGCTGTTGGCAAAGATTCTTACCCTCTTAGGTACGCAAAATTGGAAATTATTACAAATTATTCCTTGAGATAAAAGCAACAGCAATTGCCTCCTGGACTATTTTTCTCCCTTATTGTTAATTACAATATCCAAAAATTCATATAAAATATATCAAGACATGCTGGCTCAGTCAAAAGAGCATCTGACGCTTGATCTTGGGGTCATGAGTTTGAGCCCCGCATTGGGTGTAGACATTTAATAAGTTGTATTAAGCAAATGCAACTTAAATATATATATATATATATATATATATATATATATATATATATACATATATATATACGTACATATATATATGTACATATATATGTACATATATATGTATATATATGTATATATCATATATATATGATATATACATATATCAAGACCTTGTAAAGCTAATGAATAAACTCATTACATCTTTTGCTCACAAAAGCAATTCCATGTTAAATCTCAAGAACTTATTTCCCTGGCCAAATTGCATGTACACTTTCGACATGAGCTAATTGCTTCAGGAGGTACCTTGGGAAGCCTTATTTCCTTCATGGCAAACGTCTGGTTACTGTTCTCTTGCTGAACCAAAAGGGCTCTGCCGAAGGAGCCCTCTCCAATTACTCTTAGGACCAAGTAGCCATCCATGCTGGGCACCCTACAGCCCTCCTCCACTCGCACCGTCACCACAGCCTCTCGCAACCTGTATTCAAAAACAGAAATGTTGACAAATGTATTTTCAAAAGGCAGAATCAATTCAAAGTAGCTCTAATCACCCTAATAGGACGACAGCAATTTATTCCTTGTCTACCGTTAAACAGGTAGACCCTGAACACTCACGCCAGCTTTTATAATCCCGAATAAAAACCCCATTTACAGGGGCACCTGGGTGGCTCAGGCAGCTAAGCAACTTGATTTCGGTTCCAGTCATGATCTCACAGTTCCTGAGTTCGAGCCCTGCATGGAGCCCCACACTGGGCTCCACACCGACAGCATGCTTGGGATTCTCTCTCTCCCTCTCTGTTCCTCCTTCAATCATGCTTGCTCTCTCTAAATAAATAAATAAATAAACCTTAAAGATATATTTACAGAACTGTACTGCATTTATCAAAACATCCATGCATAAGTGAACTTGAGCAGTTCAAACTCGTGTTGTTCAAGGGTCAAGCGTGGTTTGTATACTTCAGTGCTAGATGCAGTTTGACAACACTGCACTTTGATCTCGCATGGTCCCTGCCATCGCACGTGCCCCAAAGCAGAGACCTCCGACCTCAACAAATGCAGGGTGGTGAGTCTCACAGAGTTACGCTGGCACACGGCAGAAATATCCAGAGGAGTTAGGAAAATGGTATTTAACTGAAGTCTGAAGGATGAATGGAAGTTGGCCAGGAAAAGAGAGAAGAGTGATGTAGGCAGAGGGGCTGGCATATTTTAAGAGCAAAAGAGACTGTTCAGTTCAAGGAAGTGAAAAAACTGTAACAGGCTGGTGAGGCAGACAGGGCCTTGTATGAAAGCTACTGTACGTCAAGCTCAGGTGGCTGGATTTTCTCTTTGGGGTAATTAATGTGCTGTCTCTGAAGGATTTTAATCAAGAGAGCATATTAGAAAACTCACTCACTCTGGCTGCAGAGCGAATGGATCGCAGAGGGGAGGGCGCCTGAGGGCTGGAGTGGGACTCCAACAATAAAAAAGGCAAAAAAATGATGATGGAGTAGAAGAGGGTGGTGGCAATGGCGATGAAGAAACAAGAAGGAAATATGTAGAAAGAATTGGCAAGGGTTTTAGCAATACATTTATGGGGAACAAGCTGGGAGAAGGGGACAAGGTAGACTCCCAGGTTTCTGGTATAAACTGGGTGAATGACATCATTCCCTGAAAGAAAGGAAAACCACAATGGTGGTGGTGGTAGTGTGTGTACGTGTGTGTGTATGTTTCTGGCAGTGAGAGTGTGGCAGGGGCGGGGAAAGGCATGGTGAAGGGAGACATGTTCATTTTAAGACACGTTGAGTTGGAGATGCCTGGGATTAAGAAAGATAAATACTGGGGCAGCTGGGTGGCTCAGTCAGTTAAGCCTCTGATTTAGGTCATGATCTCTCGGCTGGTGAGTTGGAGCCCTGAGTGGGGCTCTGTGTTGAGCTGTCAGCCTGTGTCGGATTCTGTGTTTCCCTCCCTCTATGCCCCCCCTCTCTCTCTGCCCCTCCCTTGCTCGCTCCATCTCTCTCTCTCTCTCTCAAAATTAAAGAAACATTAAAAAAAGAAGAAGAAGAGATACGTAGAGCCTTTGAACTTCAGTGTCCCTTTCTGTATTTCTAGGATGAAGCAGTTAGCTGGATGGATCACAGGTAAAAGAGAATGAATATAAAGTTCCTAACACTCTGCCTGGTACAGAGGAGACCCTGGATAAATGGCAGCTATTATTATTATTATTACAATTTTAGAAAGATGATGCGATTTTTTTCACTGTAGGAAAAAAAAACTCACTAGAATGAATTACCTTAGCTTTTAGAAAGCTTACTTGTAGTTTTGTTTTTGTTTTAAAATCACACCACAAAAAAATAAATAAATAAATAAATAAAATAAAATAAAATAAAATCACACCACAAAGAATTATGAGGCACGGAGAGCTCCGTAGGTAAAGCAAAACTCACAAACCAAAATCTACATAGTACAGGGACCTGTAAAATGCCATTTATATTCATGCGTGTCATAGAAGGGCCAGGAAACTCTAGAAATTTCTGCATATTGACTAACTTAGATGCATTGTGTTCAAAACCAATTCTTTTCAGGAACATTCAGGTTTTCAGTATATTCAGGGATCTGAAAGAAAAGTTCTTTGCCACTATTCTAGTTGACTCTTGGTACTACCCGATTTAACAAGGGGGCCAAGTTTTCCCATGTTCCTATTCTTTTATTCTTCAGGGTCTTTATTTTATGTAATGGACAGTAACCGATGAGGAAGGGCAATCACTGATTTTTCTTAACTGAAAACCAGCATTTATTTGGTCCTTTCTGCCCATATTTGCCCATTACTCAATATTAACACCCATATTTCGGTAAAAGACCTGTGTATACTCTGAGCGTCACCAAGTCCCTTTGCATGCCTCTCCCAATCAAAAACTAGTAAAAGTGATTTGCAAATGGCCAGAAATGGGAGCACGGGTGCAAAACCTTGGCATTCAAGTTTAGAAGGTGTCGCGTGCGGGAGGCCAGCCGCGCCCAAATCCTTCCTCCGGGAGAAGCTGCGCCACCTCGCAGTCCTCCACCTGCACCTGCGGTGCACCTGCGCGGCGCCGGGCGCCCAAAGGACCCGAGGCTGCGAGGGAGAGGGGGGAGGGGACCTGCGGGCGAGCGGCCCAGGCCCGGGGCGGAGCTGGGGTGTGGATCCTCGAGCGCCGAGAGCCGGTCTCCCGCTCGCCCCCGCCGCGCGAGGGCATCGCCCACTCCAGGGGCCCCAAGCCGCCACTGCGGTCGCGCTCATTCTTCCAGAGTCTCCGTGCCCGGCGGCGGCACCGCTTACCAGCTTCCCCGGCGATCCGAGCCGGCTTCTGCGTCCGCGCGTTTCCGCTGGGCGGGCCCAGCAGGTCGTCTCTCGGGTTGCCGGTGAAGGAAGGTCCCCGGGTTGGGCGGGAGGCGCTGTTATCGGAGTAGCCGGGCCTACTAAGGGCGCGTTTTAAAAATTGTTGATCCACGTTGCTCTAGAACAATGCCAGTAACATTGAGGGGAAAGAATCTTCCAGCAACGTGAGTTTTGCCTCCAATTTAAGCGAACGGCTCATGTAGACCAGTTTCTTGGGCCCAGCATTCCCCTTACTAGCTGAGTGACATTGGGCAAGTGTGGAGAGGGAAACAGTCCCTCCAACCCCCATGTCCATATCCTTCTCCATGGAAGTTGTGGATGTTAGGTTCCATGGTAAAGGCAGTTAAGATTGCAGGTGGAATTAAGGTTGCTAACCAACTAACTCTAAAATATGGAGATGACTGGATTCTCCAGGCAGGCCCAGGGTGATCACAAGGGCCCCTGCAAGTGGAAGACAGGGGCAGAGTAGTGGTCAGAGAGATCTGAAGATGGAGGTCGGGGCCATCAGCCAAGGGATGCAGGAGGACTCAAGAAGCTGGAAAAGGCCAGGAAACAAATTGCCCCCTTGAACTTCCAGAAGAAACACAATCCTGTCTATACTTTGTTTTTAGTGCAGTGAGATCTAATCCAGACTTCTGACTTGCAGAAGAGAATACATTTGTGTTGTTTTAAGCCACTGTGTGGTGATTTGTTATAAGGGCAAGTCTAGAAAACTCATACAGCAAGTCATTAAACCTCTCTGTGTATGAGTATAGGACCTGCCTCATAGGAGTAGTGTGAAAATCAAAATGGGTATACGGTAAAACCTTGGATTGCGAGTAACTTGTTCTGTGAGTGTTCTGCAAGACGAGCAAACATTTCTAATAAATTTTAACTTGATAAAGGAGCTAAGTCTTATAATACGAGTAGTACATGATGCTGAAAGTCACATGATCACAACTGAGCCAAAGATTCTTCTCTCTCTCTCTCTGGGATTGTGGGTGATGTCTCCCATGCTCCGATGCTGGGTCTCAGGCCATTGTGTTTGGCAGAAATCAGTGATTTTTCAGAATGTTGGAAGGTGCCCACAACTGGCACTGGTGTATTTTTTGTCACTTCAAAGCACCAATGGACAGTCCTTTGCTTTTCCATACAAGAGTAAGCTTAGGAACACTTTGCTTCATTCTAGGTCATTGGATGGGTTCCTTGTTAAAGGTGCACAAAAAGAAAAAGATTCCATTGAGCCAAGAGACAGCCGTGATTCTGTTAGTGATATTGAAAATCGTCCTACACAATAACCCTCCTCTCTTGTTGTCTCCCCACATCAGCCATGAAGGTTTTCAAAGGTAGGTGCAGTTAATTTTTCTTTATATTTTGTATTTTCTTTATTATTTTGTATTATATTACAATCTTGTTATCATTAAAATTTTTTTTTATTTTTTTATTTTTTTGAGAGAGAAACAGAGAGTGAGCGGGGGAGGAGCAGAGAGAAAGAGGATGACACAGACTCTGAATTAGGCTCCAGGCTCTGAGCTGTCAGCACAGAGCCCAAAGTGGGGCTTGAACTCATGAACGGCGAGATCATGACCTGAGCCAAAGTCAGATGGTTAACCAACTGAGCCACCCAGGTCCCCCAGTATTGTTATCATTTTTACATGAATATTTTTGGGTTGTGGAACGAACCATCTGAGTTTCCATGATTTCTTATGGGAAATTCATTTTGATATACAAGTGCTTTGGATTACAAGCATGTTTCTGGAACGAATTATGCTTGCAAACAAAGGTTTCACTGTATTAGAATATATACATATTAGAACAACTTCTGTCTACTTGTCTGTGCCGAACGTGTTCACCATAATATGGCAGCGTTAATATGCTATCATTCTATAATGTAGAGATAAGAGCAGGGTCTCTGGAGTATAATGTTCTTTCTGAATGGTCAACATTTGCAACATCTGCATTGGTTGGTTTCAATTAAAGAAACAAAAACAAAACTACTATACATGTCTATGCCCAGAATGCTACTAGTTTCCATGAACTAATTAATGCTCATGCTGTTCAAGCCGCAGGCACAGACCTCAACCACTTTATATTCCTGACAGCGCTGGGGCAAAAGTCATAAAACCGCCCAACTCTTTTCTTTCTTGCCCTGTGTCAATAGTCATGAAAGGGACTCTTTTATCTTGTTCCATGAATGTATTAGTTTTCTAGGGCTGCCCTAACAAAAACAAAGTGTCACAAACTGAGTGGCTTAAACCACAAAAGTGTATCCTGTTACAGTTCTGGAGCCTATGTGTCCAAAATAAAGGTGTCAGCAGGATTCTTGCTGAGGACTCAGAGAGGGACCTGTTCTGGGCCTCTCTGGCTTGTAAAATGCTGTCTCTTCCCTGTGTCTTCACATCACCTTCCCAGTCATATTAGACTAGGAGCCAACCCTAGTCCAGTCTTATCTCATATTAATTACATCTGCAATGACCCTATTTCCAAATAAGGTCACATTCTGAAGTCCTGGGGGCTAAAACTCCAACATAACTTTTTTGGTGTGATATAATTCAATCTGTAACAAGCAGCAAGCAGAGACTAGTGAGCATGGGGAAGAGGAAATAGAACAGATCTGACCCCTTTTCTCTATAGCTGTTGCCAAACTATGGCTCCCAGGCAGGGGAGCTTCTGAACTGGGTAGTGATTGGAAATAAAATGTTGCTATAGGTAACATATACAAGGTACTAGGCATTGTTTTAAGTGAATCAATACATGTAAAGTGTTTAGAATAGGACTAGATAACGCTAAGTGTCAGCTATCAACTCATTTTAATCTCCAAAACACCCCTAAAGTTACAATTATTATCTCTGGAGCACAGAGGTTTTTTGTCTCAGGTCCCATAGCTAGTAAGTGGTAAAACTGGAATTAGAACCCCAGCGGTATGGTATGACTCAAGTCTGACTCTTTTCTCTTTAAAGTTTATTTATTTGGAGAGAGAGCATACATACACACACGCAAGCAGGGAGGGACAGAGAGAGAGAGACAGTGAAAGAGAGAGAATTCCAAGCAGGCTCTGCACTGTCAGCACAGAGCCTGACGCGGGGCTCAAACTCACGAACTGTGAGATCATGACGGGAGCTGAAATCAAGAGTCAGACGTTTAATCAACTGAGCCACCCGGGTGCCCCTCAAGTCTGATTCTTAACCATGATCCTTTCAGTGTTAGATGTTGCTTGCAGCCGTAAACAGTGTCAAAAGCTGAGTTACAAAGTTCCCATGTAGTCTTAATGTTACATTGATCTAGGTCAATGAAAAATTCCTTATGACTTAGTAAATTAGAGAAAAAGCAAGTTGTAAAACCATATATGAAGTATGGTACCGTTTATGAACAAAGCAAAACAAAACCTACAAAATCCACACATACACGTGTCTATAGGTGTACAAGTCTGTGTATATGTTAAATACACAGAAAAAATTTGGAAGGTTACTAAAACTAGCAACATTTAAGAAGGGTGGTGTGGGGCACCTGGGTGGCTCAGTTGGTTAAGCGTCTGGCTTCCGCTCAGATCATGATCTCACGGTTCCTGGGTTCAGTTTGGGTCCCGCATCAGGCTCTTCACGGACATCTCAGAGCCTGGGGCCTGCTTCGGATTCTTTGTCTCCCTCTTTCTGCCCCTCCCCTGTGCGCACCCTGTCTCTCTCAAAATAAACAAATTAAAAAAAAAAAAAAAAAAGGAGTCTCTGTCTGCTTTGTAGTTACTTCAATCATTCTGTTTACTGGTGACCTTTGCTCCCCAAACTTCATTTGGTCACTCAGTGCCTCATATTTACATATTTCAGGTATAACTACATAGAAAAGACTGACTCTCAGTCCTGATTCCAAATACCTATGGAAAGGAACCTGACAGTCCAGATTGGGTCAGGTACCCATTCTGGTTAATCAACCAGGGGACAGCCAGATAATACATAGCACAAAAATGACAAAGGGAATGATCTCCACTTTACCCCTTAGAAAGATGAGATTCAACTAGGTAAACTTCTCCATGATCACATAACTTTTAGGGGAAGGTAGGAGCTGAGATTTTGAATGTAGATCCATTGGACTTTAAAGCTTATGCACCATATATCATATGCTTGGAGATATTTATCTTGGAACAAACTGAGATCAGCCATGATAACCGTCCTTGAGCACCTGAAAAGGAGCAATTACCTACGTCTGGAAAGGTTAGCACCAGGACTATTTAAAGAGACAGATTTTCCTGCAGTTAAGGGAGGAAAGGGAGGGAAAAAGCACTCTATGAAACTTGTCCAAACATAGAACAACTTATCTCAAGCTCCCTATCACTGAGGTATCTGAAGCTATGTTATATGGCTAAGTGAACCATATGGTATGCTTATTATAAAGCTAGGAGTACAGGCCAGCTTGAAGTTTATTTCAAAATGGCATATTTTGCACCATTCATACAAAGTATGAAAAAAAATATGGTAAAAATTAAGGTAAACCTTTAGATAGACTGATAATTTTTCAAAAAGAAATACACCATTAAACACATATTTAAGTATTAAAAACTCCAAGTCAGATCTCACTATAATGTGTTTCAAAAGCGAAATTTAAATTCATTGACTGTGGTTAAACTGCATTTCATATTTGTTGAAATAAATGTCACTGAAACATCGAAATACAGATATATTTATTTATAAATATTAGGTACACAGTTTATAAAAGACTAAAAATCCTCTCTAGGACACAAAACTATTATAGAACAAAGATAGGTGCTATTATACAAATGGAATGAGTGAACATAAGACTATGTGATTCTTAAGCACATTTATATTACACACAGTTTTAAAACTAACATATCTTTGAACCTGTAGAATTGGTAGGTGATGTATTAAAGAATTAGTTCAGAGACTTACAAAACAATTTTATTGGTGATATTTATGTGTGGGGAGAAGAAACTGTTTATCGCATATAACTATCACGTTTCAAGGGACATGACTTAACAAGAAAGTTTTTATAAGAAACTATTCGTTATTTTAGAAATTCTACCTACATTAGAATAACATTATATATTCCTGCTCTAATTCCAACTATATCAAGTGAAATGATAAAATTTAAAATTGTAGCATTTTAGATAGTCAAGTTACAAAAGGAACTAAAGAAACTCAGATTGAAAGTTTCAAATACCCACTGAGTTCGACACCTTTTCTTTCTTAGTACAAAGTATCTGCTCTTAGACATGGGGTATTCAGTTAATTACCCTTCCTGGTGACCTCAGCTACAATAAAAAAGAAAGAAGCCAACAGAGACCACAGACTCACTAGCACTGATGGAAAGCGATAGTGAAGAGCCAAAGCACAACAGACCACAGCAGTCTGGGTAACAACAACTGGGTGGAAAAGCAAGCTAAATCTTCCACGTCTTCACATTTGAATGGAGTCACTCTACACATTACAATTACCGACTTTTCGACTGATCTATAGAATCAAGGAAAGGCAATGAAAAGTCAGCATTCTGTTTAAAGGCTGTCATGTATATTACACATTTCAAGAACAAGCCTATGCAAATACATCAATTTTATCTAGAACACCTTTTCTGATGATGCAGCATTACTGTACTTATATTTAATGACTAAAAATTTATCTCTAACTTAAGACGATTAAAAGTGAACAAGTCAACATTATGATGAAACCTGTTTATAGCCAAGGAATATAGTAAACTACTTGACAAATTTACCATCTTAGAAACTCCCTCTGCTAAGATCGAAAAGGTAGGATTAGCTCTCTGCTGCCCAGAAGGCAATACCTGCTATAAGGTATTGAACATCAGTAAGAGAGCTTACTGCCATGAATACTTAGGTACTTGGCCCACTCCTAAGAGACACACAAAGCCACAACAAGCAAACAAAATACCCCAGGAACAATAAAAAAACCCATTTCTCATCATCACTTTATTTCTCTTCTGCCGTTCCAGGCTCTGAGAACATTGGGCATAGTGCTGAATTGGGACGGCATACGAAAGCATCGGTTTCACCTCCCAACTCTGTTAATTGTTCCAATGAAGACACACAAGGATAATGGTCTTTTAACATATCTGGCAATTTAGAAGTCTTCTCTTGAATACGTCGAGAACGTCTCACTGGTGTTAGAAACTTTAGCTCTTTAAATGTAGAATCTGTATTGTCAAACTGTATCTTCTTTTTTACACTAAAAAGACAAAAATTATTCCCAGAGTTAAAAAACATTAACATTTTTACTTGTTCTTTTATGCCATTTATCTTACTATAACTTGTATGTGACAACCGTGTGATTGGCTGTCTTACAGAAAAAAGTTACCAAAGCTCCTTGTAGTTAGGAACTTATTCTTTCTGTATTTGTTGTCACAGCACATATACAACAGATTCTTGAAAATCTGTACAATTGGCTATTTGCTCAATTCCAAAACCTACTATTATCAATAGCTTACAGACATTAAAGTAAAATATCAAAGTTTTCTTTCACAAAATGGCAATACTTAGGGAAAAGCAAAGCAAATCCAGTATTTAAAGGGTGAAATGTCCCAATGATATTGATTTGCTTGAAACCTTTACCTATTAATAAATGATAGTTCTAATCGAAAGTGAAATATTTTTAGATACCATATTTATTATTCCTAAACATAAAAACAAATCACAGCACAGTACATTTTGAAAGCTTACCTTTGTAGGTATGGTGTAGTAGACACATTATATTTAATTAAGCAACTCCCCCTGGTTTCTGTACTGGGGGTTTTAACATCATTGGTTGAATCTTTTGTTTTGTCATCTTGCTCTTTTTCATCATCTTGAAATACCACATTTCTAGTTTTCTTTTCCATTTCTGGTTTTCCTGACTCTAGATTAACCCCTCTATCTTCAGTGCTGACTTCATGGATGTATTCCTTGGTTGCACAAGCCTCCTCAATATTTTCTCCTATAGAAATACATTTCTAGATTAAGCTTTGGGCCAAATTGAAAGAGCAAAATCAGAAGGCATTAAAGTTATTCATAGTTGGTCAGATTTTCAAAATCAACGAAACAAACTGCCATCTCCTAACCATTTCGTTTCCTAAGCCAATACTGCTGACAACTATTGACAAATATTTACTGTCGCCTGTGGGTCAGGGGTTGTAGATACAAATATAAGAATGAAACCATTCCTGTCCTTTAAGAAGTTGAAAATAATTATAAAATGAGAAAAATGCCATATAACTGAGGTAAGAATAAGGGGTCATAGGAACCCATGAAATGGAATAACTACCTTTGTGTGAGAGACAGCGAGATGGCTATGGAAAGCTTTCAAGTGACGCTTAGGCTGGGGCTTGAGAAAAGAGTACTCGACAAGACCTAGGAAGACAATCTTGGTATGAAGCTTAAAAGAAAATGACCTATTAAGACAACATTAAAGGGCCAGAGTGCTTAGAATACACGGTAAGAAGCAAGGTGGGAATGTGGGGAAGAGGTGATGGGTTCAGATAGGTATGAAGGGCTGGACTGTAATGACCTCTACATGCTAGAAGTTTGGTAAAAAAATCTCTACTGGAGCGACAGAGATACAATAAGGTTTGATCACTACAACAGATGGTTTAGAATGGCAAGGAATGAAAAGGAATGATCTGTGATGATAAGAAGACAAAGCTATGGTTGTCTTAAGCAAGGTGGCAGAGAGGTAGGCAGTGAGGAGGAAGGGCTCGATTTAAGAGTTATTTCTAAGTTAGGACTTAACAAATGGATGCATGTGCGTGTCTGAATGAGTGTGCAGGTATAGTGGGGGCATCTCTTCCAAAATTTCTTGCGTAGGCCTCTTTAACCACAGAGGATTTTCTTTTTTGGGAGGAAGAGATGATGGTATGGGGAAGCAATGAGGGACAACAATGAGTCCAAAATAAAACATGCTAGATGTGAAACACTGGAGACGTCCTGGTAAATCCATCAAGCCGAGACGACCTCTAGATTTGACGAGTAGGAAATTATTAGAGATTTTTAGTAAGAGGTGTTTCAGTTATATGATACATCTGAATCTAGAAAATGTTTACATTTCATAAACCTGACAGCTAATGAATCTCTTACCTCTATCTCCTATCCCTAGCAAAGAGAATTCTTGAAGAGCTTCTCTAGAGCACAGAACAGATGACAGAATTTCACAGGTAAAATTTTAGAGATGATCTAATCAAATTGCCTCACTTTTAACACAGGAAACTGAGGCCTAGAGAGGTAAGGTAACTTTCACAGACACTCAATGACAAATTTGAGTTTTGAACCAGATCTCCTAATTAAAAATTCTTTACACTACATAAAGCCACTGAATCTTGGAGGGAGGTATGCCAATAGATGTAAGAGGAGAGAAACAACTGACAAATTTAACAAGTTTAAAAAGATAAAAGAAAAATAATTCAATGAATTTTAATAAAATCACAATTCACTTGAAGAAAATAAAAAACTTACCATATTTAACTTTTTCTTGACTCTTCATTGTCAGAATATCTGCAATGGTATGTCGCATCTCTTCAATAGGCTTAATTGTTTTAGTGAGGGAAATAAAAGTTTTATATTCTCAGACATTAACGAGATTGTCCAAGTCAAAAATATTTTAAACAGTGATTACATTTCATACTTCAATTAATAAAACAAAGCAGTGGTTCTTAGACCATGTCTCTTTTCTCAAAATACTTATTTTGGCCACTCAAATTTTTAAAAATGTCTTTGCCATTTAAAAAAAATTTTTTCGGGGTTGGGGAGGGCGCCTGGGTGGCTCAGTCGGTTAAGCGTCTCACTTCGGCCCAGATCATGGTCTCACAGTTTGTGGGTTCAGGCCTCATGTTGGGCTCTGTGCTGACAGCTCAGAGCCTGGAGCCTGCTTTGGATTCTGTGTCTCCCTGTCTCTCTCTCTGCCCCTCCTCAGCTCATACTCGCATTCTGTCTCTGTCAAAAATAAACTTTAAAAAATTAAAAAAAAAAAAATTAAAAAAAAAATTTTTTTAATGTTTATTTTTCAGACAGAGTGAGAGTGGGGGAGGTGCAGAAAGAGAGGGAGACACAGAATCTGAAACAGGCTCCAGGCTCTGAGCTGTCAGCACAGAGCGTGACACAGGGCTCCAACTTACGGACCGCGAGATCATAACCTGAGCTGAAGTCGGACCCTTAACTGACTGAGCCACTGAGGCGCCCCAGCTCTTTTCCAATTTAAAGGGTAGAATTATCAGATTAAAACTTTTCCCCACAATTTTTCTTAAGACTGCTTGTCTGGATATAAACAAAATTCATGGACAAGTAACAAGTAACACTAATCTCTATTAAAGAGCTAATAATATACAGTAAATTTAATATGAGATTTACACCTTTTCTCCTATGTCCATGGTTATATATTTTTTCCACAGGCTATTAAATGCATCTCTGAAGAGCTCAAGGTTGATCAGCCTAACATTTCACTCATTCAAATTCCACAGTTCACTAAGTGTCCATGATATTCTAGAACATAAAAGTACTTACTATGTTCCTTTGAACTGCCCTGACTGCTAATGCAACATATTCAAGACATTATACAAAAGGGAAGTTCTGGCTCATATTCTTAGTTCTAGCACATAGTCCTTACCTACTCACTCATCCTGCTTTCACTTTTCTTTTGCAAATTTTAATCCTTGTTTTTCCACTTTCTGCTCCAGTGTCACATCTTCCTCTTTACACACTGCTTTCTATGTGAACCTTTGGCCCCGGTTATGCATCCAGCTAATCTGCCTTAAGCCACTTTAAGTAACGCCCCTTCTGGTTCAGTGCAGTAGGAACCTAACACTCCCTTCCAGGTGGGATTCTGTCAAATACAATTTCCCGTCAGCAAAGCGCTTTATACGTAATAGCCATTGAGAGAATATCTGCTGAATATTTGATTTTTGATTCAGGTGAAAGGTCAAATAGTATCCGCTGGCTTTGCTGAGAATAAAGTGAGTAGACCTTTCTTAAAGAAAGACTGAAGAAAAACATTTTTTTTAAAAACCCTCTTTATAAATAATCTCTAAAAATGCATGTTGAGAAACTTGGTCAAAGGGAAATGCATTTTAGAAATATTTGCCCATAAAAACAAAAACCCAGTCAAATAAAAAAACTGGAGATACAACTTATTCTAGAGCCAGGGCCTTTGTAGCAATAGACCAGGAAGAGGCAAGAGGTATGGTATCAAATCACTATGGTGGTTATGTGTCAGAGAAACTAGGTGACTGCCATTTTCTATGTGTGGGCAGGACCAAACACGGGGCATAAAAATATAAGTACATTAAGAAACGCTCTTAAAGCAATCGGGTTCTCTCACAAAGCCACAGAACCCGCTAACATTTAGATGTTAATTCTACTTACTTTATATTCGTTAAATACATTTTAATATTAAAAATTCAATATCCCAGATGTCTTAACTAGGAAATGTGTAAAATGACATGTTGTACTAAAATATTTCTCACAGCATTTTTCACGAAATTTACATTTCAGCTTATATTCATCTTCTAAGTCCAATTATCCCTAGTTCACAAGCAAGTTTTAGAAGGTTAAGAAACAGCTTTTATAATATGCAATCATTGTGGCCTTTAAACATTCATTACTACTACATATATAACCACACTTTTATCAAGTTATTTTGTAATGTGCTCCAAAATAAATCTGAATCTTTTACACTGTAATAATAAAGATTATTAAGTTTTAATCTTACCTGAGCGCCTGCCAGAATGGCTTTCTCATAGATTGTGATAATGTTTTCAATAGGACTTGTGAGTGGTTCAATACGTGCAAGGCATATCCAATATTTAACAAGCTTTTTGGCATCTGGAATATTTTTAATCAGGTCATTAAGTATGACCAATATTTCTTCTTTTGGGCATCCCTAAAATAGCAAGAAGTGAAATGAGTGATCTCATTTAGCCTCCAAACTATGAACAATTAAGTAAGCTTGATCTATAATCAAGATCAATGATAATGAGAGAAAAAACTGATAGAATATTATTCATAAGAATATTCACTGTTCTCTTCCTTACTCCAAACTTATTCTGAATGGCTAACAAGAAGCATATTAGTCATGAATACAAAGCAGGGAAAAAATGAAATTAAGTTGAGAAAAACATTAAGTCAAAAATGACCAACACTCTACATGGTCTTGATCCTTTTCCTTATCCTTATCCTTTTACATATTGTGGGATTCCATTCAATATTTGAGTGGGAATTTTTGCATCTACGAAATGTTTATGGGGGAGAACAGCTTCTGGTTTTAAAAATTGTCTTTATCAGGTCTTGATATTAAGGCTAAAATGAATCTGTTACGATGTATGTACTTAAGGGCTAGACACAGATAGTAGGGCAGAAAAACTCCACAGTTTCAATGACAAACCCTAGCTAAGCAGAATTAAGAATATAACCAGAGAAACTCCGAGTCTAATTTTTACTGGTCCTCAGAATCACAAAAAGTCTAAAGATGCTCCTGAAGACCAGAGTAAGGTTTGAAATCATACTCATAGATTCAGTCTTGCTGTGGATCTTGGACACCGTGGGTAACCAAAGCAAGATTAAAAAGTATTCAGGAAATAAAGGAAACATTCTAGAGTTATTATACTCTGTAGGATTTTGGTCCAAATAGTGAAACTCTACAATAAGTTCAAGACCATGATGATGTTGGTTTAGATTAATGGAATTTTGTTTGAAATATTTTAGCTAACTTGAATTTCATGTGAGATAATGACTAATTTATGTAGCTAGTCTTTGGTAAAATATGTAATGAGTGGAAAAAATAATATGAAAACATGCTGAAGGAATGGAAAAAACAGAAGTATCAGAGTGAATATCCACCCTCAGCCCATTTTATATTAACATCTTACAGAAACATAATATTTATAAGTAAAAAAAAAAATCCAGTAAAAACCTAATTATCCCTTTGATCTATTTATATGAACTCAATGAAAATGCAGTCCATTAAAGGCTAAAGATAAACAATCTCATAATTAACATTAAATCTACATAACACCACTAACACATTACATGGTCAAAGAGTGACAAGGTAATTTGGTGAGATAACATTTATAAGATAATTTACAAACTATAAACTACTATACGAATATAAGGACTGTACCTCACTAATCAGGTTTAGGCATTCAGAAAATGTCTTGTTCACTTTTTCGGTAAATAATCTCTGTTCGTCTTCTTCTACCATGGTGGTCCAAAAGGACCCAACTGGGTTTTCGTGTTGCCCTTCAGGCTCAGGCTGGGTAACTCCTGAGCTAGGAGGCCTTTTCAGGACTTTCCTTTTGCCAGCTTTCCACTCACTCAGACGAGCTCTACAGTTAGAAGCAGGATACAAGCATTACTGTGATATTGATGATAGAATTCTCTCAGAGGAGAAGTTAAAAAATAGCTCAGGTCTTGAAGTAGCTCCATGCTAGTGGCACATACATAAGTTCACAAGTTCAAAGAAAGAGGAATATGGAACATATCAATGTTAATTATATGCTCAAAGACCCTGAGAATGCATTTTTAAATGGAGAGGTTATAAAATATTTCCCAATTGTATTAAGCATTATAACTTAGATTACATCAGACCTAATGAAAGACACTCAAGCACAAGAACTTAGGTCATGCTGTGCCACAACATAAATTTGCTTAAATTTGCACACGACAGAAGAGAATCTACACTTGCACACAAATTCTAATACATTCAAGGAGATGATAAGCCAAACCACAAGAGCTACTCTGCTGAAAATTAAGCTAATAAAATTACATTTACTTACTTTCTCTCTTCTGCTGTTTCTTTGGGCTGAGCTGATCTATCAATAGTTGCTTTTGCTATTGTATGCCTGCGAGGGTCAACGTTTTTCGACTTTTCTATCAGTTTGGTGTTAGAAGACGAAACAGGCCTGGCTACGATTTCAGACTTCACACTTCTTGTTAGTGTCTTCTTTCTTTCTATATCCTGAGAACCGGTTTTGGCACTAGATGAAACTGTGTTTAATTGCACTAACTCTTTCTCGAGAGGCCCTTTCCGAATCGTAACATTGGCCGAGCTTCTACCGATGCCTGGTCTCATAGCGTCCTGAGCATTGTCGCGGTGACTTCTAATAGGAGGTCGCAGAAGCTGTCTGTTCTGAATTGTAGTGCTCACAAGTTTAGTGGCAGTCGTCACGTTAGAGGCTCTATCGCTTTTCGCTGTCACACTGCTGCTGTTTGTGCGCAGAGGCTCTGTAGCTTTAGGGACTGTAGTCGAAAGTTTCTTTATTGCCGCAGAACTCTCATCTCTGATTTGTAGAGGCTTTCTAAATGAATTAATCTTAGACTGAACAATTTGGCCACGGTAAGATCCAAGCACAAGCTTCTTGGACATGTTAGCATCTTGCTTTGGTTTTTCTGTCATTACTTGTTTCTTTTTATTGTTGTTTTTAAGATGAAACACTTGGCTTAATGTCATGTGTTGACCTGGAGGGTCACCTTTAATTGGTTCCAACTGCCCAGTTTGATTATTATCCTCAGAATTAGGTGTATCAATTGCTGTAGTTGAATTGGTTAGTTCATTAGAAGGCCTTAAAGGAATACAATTTTTTTCCATTGTTATATTATTTTTGCTCCCGGGAGGTCTACTGACATTTTCTTTACCAGCCTAGAAGAGTGATTTATGACAAATTGGTATTTCAGAATTCATCTCTTTAAGAGTTTAGGAAAGGGAAGGGGGAAAAGGGACAGTTTATGAGGGCTATGTCCATATCTTACCATTTTTGTTTTAAATTTCAGAACTTTTGTCTCTTCATGGACCTGGCCCTCAGAGGTCATCACTTTCTGGTCTCTACTACTTTAAAAAAAAAAAAAAAGGGAGAAAAGTTTAACCACAGACCAAGTGAGTTTTGTCTTTGGCAGGAGTAATGGGAGGATATTAACAATCATCTGACTTTGTAATTTTAAATTAACGCAAGAACTGAGCTGAGATTTATTTATGAAGCAAAACTCTTCTTTCTTTATTATAGGGTGACTTAATAGTGTAAACAAGATGGCTGGAGAATTTAGATATTTTCTTAAAAGTCTTAACACCCTCTGCATACAGAATAGGTAAACACATTTGATAACCTCATTCCAAACCATTCTTCTTAGTCACTCAAACAAATCCTCAAAACCTTTATCAAGCAACACTTCCTTTGGTTAGTTTTTAGTACTTAGTAACAGATTTACTTTGAAAAAAAAAATTAAAAATAGCCCCTCTTCAAATAAATGGTGCTGGGAAAACTGGACAGCCACATGCAAAAGAATGAAACTAGACCACTTTCTTACACCATACATAAAGATGAACTCAAAATGCATTAAAGACCTAAACGTGAGACCTGAAACCATAAAGCTCCTAAAAGGAAACAGAGGTAGGAAAGTCCTGGACACCGGCCTTAGCCATAGTTTGTGGGATGTATTGTGTCCCCTCAGGCAAGGGAAACAAAAGTAAAAATAATGGAAAGTTCATCAAACTAAAAGCCTCTGCACAGTATCAAACCATCAACAAAACAAAAAGGCAATCTACTAAGTGAGAGAAGTTATTTACATGGGATATATCTGATAAATCAGGGGTTAATTTCCAAAATTTATAAAGAACTCCTACAGCTCAACATGAAGAAAACTCAATTAAAAAATGCACAGAGGACCCGAGCAGACATTTTTCCAAAAACATACAGATGGTCAACAAACCCGTGAAAAGGTGCTCAACATCACTCGTCATCAGGGAAATGCAAATCAAAACCACAACGAGATATTACTTCACACCTGTCAGAATGGCTACTGACAAAAAGACAAAAGATAACAAGTGTTGGAAAGGATGTGGAAAAAAGGGAGACCTTGTGCAATGAAAATATAAATTGGTGCAGCCAATGGAAAACAGCATGAAGTTTCCTCAAAAAATTCATAAATAGAAATACCAGATGATCCAGTAATTCTACTTCTGGGTATTTACCTGAAGAGTATATGAAAACACTAGTTCAAAAAGATACATGCACCCCCGGGGTTTACTGCAGCATTATTCACAATATCCCTGATAGAAGCAACCTAAGTGTCCATCAATAAATGAATGGACAAGGAAGATGTGGCATATATATACACTGGAATATTACTCAGCCATAAAAGAGAAAATCTTGGGGTACCTGGGTGGCTCAGTCAGTTAAGCATCCAAGTTCGGCTCAGGTCATAATCTCGCAGTTTGTGAGTTTGAGCCCCACGTTGGGCTCTGTGCTGACAGTTCAGGGCCTGGAGCGTGCTTCAGATTCTGTGTCTCCCTCTCTTTCTCTCTCTCTCTGCCCCCCCCCCCCCCACACTCTCTGTCTCTCTCTCTCAAAAATAAATAAATATTTAAAAAGAAAAGAAAAGAAAATCTTGCCATTTGTGACAAAATGGATAGACCTTGAGGGTATTCCGCCAAGTGAAATAAGGCAGTTGGAGAAAGACAAATACCATACAATTTCACTTATATGTGGAATCTACAAATACAAAACAAAAACAAGCAACAAACAAAAAATAGAAACAGACTCAAATACAGACTGCCTAAGAGGAGGGTGGTGGGAGATGGATGAAAATAGGTAAAGGGTAAATAAGTATATATATATGGGAAAATAGGTATAAAGTAAATAAGTCACTGGAATGAAAAGTATAGTATAGGAAATATAGTCAATAATATTATAGTAACTTTTTATGGTGACAGAAAGCAACTACACTTTCCATGGTAAGCATTTAATGTATTCAACTGCCAAATCACTATGATGTATACCTAAAACTAATATGTCAATTATACTTTGATTAAAAAGAAGAAAAGAAAAAGGGAAAGAAAAAAAATAGCCCTCCCAAAAGAAATCCAAAATTTTCCATACACACACAGCCCAATTCATTATAAATATGGACTTCAGTTTCTAGATGGCAATGCATTTAGAATATGTTATCTAAAACAAATGCTTCCTCAAGAATTTAACCTACACTCCTTTTAACAGATACAGACTGGTTAGTACAGGCCATGAGATTCTCTTAGCAAGTCATTATAACAATTTGCATTCCGTAAAGAAAAGAAAAAAGAGGATCAATTAGACATCCCATTGATTCTAAGACAGTTCCCAAGTTCAGAGATGCTAAAATGTAAAAAAAGGGTACATTTTAGAATCAACAAAACTTGTTACCCCTATAGTTGATAATTTGGGTTACGTTGCCTCTCGCATCTTTTTGCTTAGTCTGCTCGGACAAGGGGCAGATCTTTGACATAGCTTGTACTACACATTTTTAAAAATTTTATGATTTAATTTACATCCAAGTTAGTTCGCATAAGGTACAACAATGATTTCAGGAGTAGATTCCTTAATGCCCCTTACCCATTTAGACCATCCCCCCCTCCCACATCCCCTCCAGCAACCCTCTGTTTGTTCTCTATATTTAAGTCTTTTATGTTTTGTCCCCCTCCCTGTTTTTATATTATTTTTACTTCCCTTCCCTTATGCTCATCTGTTTTGTATCTTAAAATTCCTCATATGAGTGAAGTCATGTATTTGTCTTTCTCTGACTAATTTCACTTAGCATAACACCCTCCAGTTCCATCCATCCCTCCAGTAGTTGCAAATGGCAAGATTTCATTCTTTTTGATTGCCAAGTAATACTCCATTTGTACTACACATTTTGAATGATGGCAAAGAGTCAAGATGCATCAGTGAACACAGCAATGTCTCCCCAGTTTAAACCCCTGCATTCACTGCCTGATGGTAAATACTCCTCTTGTTATTCACTGGCCTGTAGTCCGGTGCGGGGTGGGAGACGATGCTCACGGTCAGTCTGTCAGGTGCTCCCAATGTGGTACCTTAACTAATCAGACCCTCAATTACTTCTGGGCTTACAGTATACTGTGATGTTATCTCATGGAGAACATCGGAAGCAATCTTAACAAGAAATAGCCCTTCCTTCCTCCACCAAAGACTGCCAGCCTATGTGCCTCTGTACCCATACATTCCGCCTTCCTTGGCAGATAAACTGACACCATGCTGACCTATGGGCAAACTCTCCATTTGTGCTGTCTCGCTTGAGCACTGAGGATCTTTGTTCTTGTTTTTATTCATTCTTCTGCATCATTAATTACCCCTCTGCTACATCATTCCCATCCGCATATAAACACTATATATTATATCTCATCTTAAAAGCCTTAAACCCCACATTCCCTTTCAGCTTTATAGCAAAACTCCTCAAAAGTATGTATCTAAACACACTGTCCCCATGTTGTCGTATTACATTCTCTCTCCAGCCCATATCCATTGGGAATGTGTCCTCACCACTCTACTGGAGGCTCCTAGTGTCATCTCCTTCTGTCTTTCTACAACTCAGGGATCAATTCTGTTTTCACCTTACTGCACCTTTCAACAGCACCTGACAGGTAGTCATTCTTTCTTTCAACACTCTCTTCACTCTGCTGCCGGATCACCAACTCCTCCCTTCCTCCTACCTCGGTGGTCCGTCCGCTTCTTTCAAGTCTGTCTCCCTTCTTCCTGACCTCGCTGGGGCTCAAAGCTGCATTCAAATTTTAAACTTTTCTTTTGCCTTTTTATTTTAGTTTTATACTTCTCAGGGACTCCTCTATTTCTGTCTGTGCTAACAGAATCCTAGCGCTTGGTCTTGAAATTGCTGGCCTTTTTAACTGCTAGCTAAAAAAAAAAAAACAACACATCAGGATAAGGAGAATCCACCTTATTCACCCGTCCAGTATGGAGTTATATGAAAATACATCTGAATATATATATATAATGCTATTCTACCTTGTGATGATAAAACTGTCCTCACAAGCCTTATCTACACATAGGAATCTTAAAGTACCCATGCTAGAGATTGTAAAATAGAATGATTTAATTTTGAAAAGCTGCGACTCTGATTGGCTGTCTATTTAACAATTTGTTGCTCAAGTAATATTTTAATTGACATCTGTTTTCTGAAAGGAATATAGTACTTGTGAGATTTCTTGTAAAGCCAGAAGAATTTCAGAATTTTCTTTTCTTCCCATTGTGTATAAGAGTATTATAAACCCCATGACCCAGTTAGATTCCTTATTTAAGTTAGTAGTTGAGAGTCATGCTCTGTCTTACTTGAGTTAATATTCTCTTTGCTTACTCTCTAGTAATCTTATTCCCCCTCAAGGTTTTAAAAATATATCACCTACCAACTGGCAATTCCCATGTTTATATCTCTGATCCCAATCTCAAGCCAGCCCTTCAGATGTGTAACTCTTTGGCCTTTCCACTTGGATGTCTTGTTGGTGCCTCAGATTTAGCATGGCCAAAACAGAGCTCCTGATTACCCCATCCCTCCCTTAGTCTTCCCCATCTCGATATATGGTATCACTAGCCACTCAGTTATTCAAATAAAAAATCTAGGATCATCTTTTTGTCTTAAATGAAGAAACGAGGAATTTGTGAAAGAAAATGTATAACCATTTACATGTAAATGTAAAACATTTCAAGTAAAGTAACACTAATGTAAAATTAAAAAGATTATTAAAAGTTTGGAATTAATGCCAAACTTACATCAACTTGCAAAATTATAAATAGTTCAAAGAATATCCGTATACTGTTTTCCCAGATTTGTTTAGTGACAGCCTTTTATTCCATATGTATTATAATTTGCACTGTTTCTGAACATGTGTATGTGTGGAGTATATACAATGTTTTCTAACTGAACCTTTCAAGTTAAGATATATACACAATTGCTCTTTACCCCTAAATGCTTCAATGTTCATTTCCTACAAGTGGTGATTTTTCTCTTACATAACTGTAACACGGTTATCAAGTTAATAAATTCAACTTGATATACCCCTTAATCTACTATTTATATTCTAGCTGAAAACTGACATAATAATGTCCTTTATAACATTTCCCCTTTCACAATCGGGTACAAGGGTCAGGTATTGGATTGAATGGTATCTCTTAATCTGGAACATTCAGAGTCATCTTAAACTCCTTGCTTTCTTTCACATCTCATACCCTTCCATCACCAAGTCCTGTCATCTCTACCTCCCAAATATAAACACAACCGGACCACTCAACCATGAGGAAGGGTATGAAGCATTCACAGAGACAAAATATATCAATAACTGTTGGAAGAAACTAGAGAAATCAGGAGAATAGAATAACTCATGAACCAATCGTCTGTGTGGAAAGCCACTGAGAGATCATGAAATAATAGCCATCACTTATTGCACTCTCGCTATATACCAGGCATAGTACAATGCATTTACTAGCTCAATTAATCCCCAAGAAACACATATTACTATCCCATTTTAATAAAGTAAACAGACTCAAAGAGGCCAGGTAACTCTCCAGAGGTTATGTAGTTGTAATGGCAGACTTACAGATTCCAGTCCTAATCACTCTAAAGCCAATGCTCTTCGATTGCACAGAAAGAGCCTAAAGGATGTTACTAGCAGTTCTCTCTGGAGGGGACCTTTTGATTTTCCGCCTTATATACTTTCACGGGTTTTTGTTTTAGCCACAACCATGTACTATTTTTAAAATTTTAACAAAATAACACCAAGATATTTCTATGGAGAACTGAGAATATAATGAATGTGCTTCAAATATTTGGGGGGAATGCTCTCTCTCTGACACATACACAGTAAAAACTTTGCTAAATTAAGAAAGACCGACCTTTGTAGCACTGTATAGACCACAGTCAGTATTTTGATATATACAAACACTTTGCTTTAAAATTGTTTCATCATAGAGTGTGAATTAATTTACACAGGAAGCGATGACCTAATGCTGTGCTATCCAAGAAGGTATGGCTACTGAGCACTTGAAAAGTGGCTAGTCCAAACTGACTTGTGAAAGTGTAAAATACACACCAGACTTTGAAAACTCACTACCAAAAAGGAATGCAAATTATCTTAATAACTTTTAAGAATTACATGTTGAAATGATAACACGGGATATATTGGATTAAATGTTATTAGAATTCACCTTTAAAAAATGTGGCTACTAAAAAATTTTAAATTACAGTACAATTGAGGCTCCCATTACATTTTTATTAGACAGCTCTAATTTTACAGACCTGAAATCAGAAAATTTGACCTCACCTGGATATGTGATTTTCCTCCTTGTATGCAAAAAACGTTTTTCTTTTTAACATATGTTCCTTGAGTTTCTGTCTTCTTTGTTCTAAATAACAAAAAGGCGACAAGTCAACATTGGTTACAACGATAACATCAAATATTCACTAAATGCAGATCTTCAAAAAATGTTCTACTAGAGATCACATCTTGTATACAACAGAAAATTTCTCAATTCAGAAATAATCCCATTTCTAAGAAATTGTTACCGTAAATGGTGCCCACAACTACTGCACAAGAATCACCTTTTCCTCTGTCTTTAAGTGAAAAATCTGGAGAAAATTATTTTCAATACACGGTTACTGAAAGCCAAGCTTTAGGAAACTAAATAGCAGATAAGAGACACCAGACTCTAAGCTCTAATTTACCAGTACTGGGTTGGGTGAGAGTTTCTTTCCTCTACTTTCCCATGTGGAGGACAAAGAATTAACATTATTTCTGAAGACCCAGCCAACCCTGGATTTACACAAAGTTGATTGATTGTCTTTAATTTGAAGCATCAGATGAGGCAGCCCACCTCTCCAAATACTCGCGCTCAGGAAGAGGGAGAGGCCTGCGCAAGCGCAGTGGGCTCTCGGTCCGGGCGCGGCCCCGCCCCCGCGGGTCCCGCGTCCCGAACGCAGGGGCCGGCTGGAGTGTCACGCACGCTCCCTCGCTAAACGGACGTCTTCACTGCAGGCCCATCCTCGCCGCCAGTGGGTCACGCCCGGCCAGTAACGACCGCACGGGAGGCGCTTAGCCCGCACAGTGACACCACGGACCGGGAACCGCTCTGGTTTGTCCATTTCGAAAATGCCGAGGATGCGGCTGCGAGAGGCCGAGCGATCTGTCCAGGCTTCTCACACAACTGGTCAGGACTGAAGCCGGGGGACCCGAGGCCTCGGCCGCTGAGTCCGAGCCACCCCCTCCCCCACGGTCGTCCGCGTCCCCACCCTCTCGGACAAACCCGGGCTCCTGCAGGTCGCGCCGCTCCCGCCACCGCGGCCCTCACCTCTGAACTCGGGCTGGGCCCTCTGGCTCGGGGGCAGTTGTAGCTCCCGGGGCACTGCTGGGGTGCTCATGGCTACTGCGGGCGGAGGACGCGTCTCGGCCCTGACAGTCCCGCACTGCTCAAGCCAAGGCAGCGGCAAACTGAACACGCCGCCTGCCCCGCTGCAGGAGGCGCGGCGTGAATTGAATGAACCAATGGGCGCAGGGGGCGGAGCCTGGGCCGCGGTTGCTGGGGCGGGTCTTGCCTCCCCTGGGTTCAGTTAGAGCTGCTCAGCTGAGTCCCCGGGCTGGCAAACCTGATCAGCTGTTTCCGTGTTTGACTTGCGACCTGGGGGGGTGGGCCTGCAAAGTCCTTGCTGTGTGGCAGATGGGACTTGTCTTTGGACGCCCATAGTGCGTGGAGGAAGGCAGACTAGAAAATTGTCTATAGGTTGCACTTATTAAACAGGGCGTGTTTGCTGAGGAGGCTGTAAGCATCTACTGCTGTACAAAAGCATGTGTATTTCCCTTTCACAAACATTACTTCGTTGCCATAGGACGACTGGGAGTGGGATTGTAGGACCCCTGACAACATGGACTCCTCTGGCAGTCCATCCTGTTTATGCTCCTGCAATGACTTCCCTCCGGATCCGTGTTCCAGGACCCCTGAAGGTTCATGTATGCCCTGACCACAATGCAGGATGGCTTGTTCTGATCGTCACGAAAGTGGCGCACAGAAGGAGACACTTTAGCTAAGCAGTAGAGCTGACAGGCCCACAGAAGGTGCCACTCTACGTAACTGTTCCAGCCGGGTTTTAAGCATGGAGACAGAGACTGGAGGATACAATTTTTGTATCCCTGGCGCGGGTCTGAGAGGCTCCCGAGCTGGCTCTCAACTGCCAGTTCTTGCCGTCTTTCTCTGCTTTTTTTCCTGAAAGCATCATATGGTAGCATCTTGCTAATGAAGTTTGGGATTTTATATTCTGTTGCTGCTTTTTCTTGATGAAATGTTAAGTGTAACATTGTGTAACTTTGCCTGCACTTGAGGCCAGTTCTGGAAGAACTAACAGCCAAACAGCACGCATCACCATCCCTCAGACATTACTGCTGTTTGTATATTACTGTTAATATTGTCAGTTATGTACTAAAGTTTCATGGGACAGGCTGGGTAGCCAGGGATTAAGTGACAGAGAACAGTTTAACAAAATACAACAGTAAAAAGAGTGACTCAAGAACCTTTAACCCATTATGCTAAGTGAAAACCAGCTGCAAAAGGTCACATATATGGTATGATTCCATATGAAATATCCATAATAGATAAATTCATAGAGAAATGAGACAGATTGGTGGTTGCCAGGGGTTAGGGGTAGGGGGGAATAGGGAGAGATCACTGAGCTGTTCCCTTTAAAATGGTAATTTTATGTTATGTAAACTAAAGTGTGTGTGTATGTGTGTGGGGCATGGTTAAAAACAGTGACCCAAACAAAACCCTGAAGAGCTCAAGAGGCTGAGATGGCAGGTTGGAAATCCTGCAAAACTGCTAGGTTTTCCAACATGGCACTTTCCCCACAGTCTCCAGACTTACCCACTCCAAGAGTGGTATCTCTTTAAAGACACTTTTCTAAAAATATCGTCATCCTACAATTGTTGCGGGAAAGGCAGACCATTCTCTAAAAAGATCCAAGAGAAGAAGTCCTTTCAGAACAATTTTTCAACAACACAGCTGACCATTTAACTGCAGCCACCTGGAGTATCTCTGACCATCCTCCTGTGAAACAAGGAGAGCCCCTATGGGAGAACAGGATAGGACCATCCAAAGGATAGAAGGAAGACAAAGGCAGGGCTACGACACAAAGTCCAAGGAGGAAGGTGGCTAAAGAAAGAGGTAATAGTCCAGCGTTGGGCACTGATGAGGTCTAGTAGGATTGAGACTGAAAGGAACCATTGGATTCAGAAGCTAGGAAGTTCTGGCAAAAGCATTCTGCAGACAAGTACAAAATATTGCTGAGAGAAATTAAAGAAACCCTAAATAAACGGAGACAGATAAGATGTTTTCGCATCACAAGACCCTATGTTCCTGAGATGTCCATTGTCTCCAAGTTGATCTATCCAATCCCATCCCAATAAAAACCCTAGAAGATTTTTCTATAGAAATCGACAGATTGTGAAATTAAATGGAAATACAAAGGATGTAGAGAGGCAAAACAATTTTGAAACAGAACAAAGTCAGAGGACTAACACTACCTGATTTCAAAATGTATTATAAAGCCACAGTAACCAAGACGGTGTAGCTGGCATTGGTGTAAAGACAAAGAAATCAATGGAATTCAATAGAGATGCCAGAGATATACTTAGACCTCTATGTTCACTTGATTTTCTGCAGAGTTTCCAAGACAACTCAATGGAGGAGAAGGATAATCTTTCCAGCTAATACAGGTAGGTACAGGGACAACTGGATATCCACAGAGAAAGTGTCAACCATGATCCTTAACGCACCTCTTGTACAAACAAACCTCAGAATGGAATGTAGACGTAAATGTAAGAACTCAAACAATAAAACCTCTAGAAGAAAACATAGCGGGGGGGGGGGGGGGACACCTGAGTGGCACCTGAGTGGCTCAGTGGGTTGAGCGTCCGACTTCAGCTCAGGTCATGATCTCACAGCTGATGAGCTTGAGCCCTGCATCGGGCTCTGTGCTGACAGCTCAGAGCCTGGAGCCTGCTTCAGATTCTGTGTCTCCGTCTCTCTCTGCCCCTAACCCACTCACATTCTGTCTCTGTCTCTCTCAAAAATAAATAAACATTTAAAAAAAAAAAAAGAAGAAGAAAACATAGGACAAAAATCTTAGTGATTTGTGTTAGGCAAAGTTTTCTTTCTCTTTTATTTTAAATATAATTTATTGTCAAATTGGCTTCCATACAACACCCAGTGCTCATCCCAACAAGTGCCCTCCTCAATGCCCATCACCCACTTCCCCTTCCCTGTCAACTCTCTGTATTTTGAGTTTGTTCTCTGTATTTAAGAGTCTCTTATGGTTTGCCTGCCTCCCTCTCTGTTTGTAACTTTTCCTCCCTTCCCTTCCCCCATGGTCTTCTGTTAAGTTTCTTAAGATCCACATATGAGTGAAAACATATGGTACCTTTTTCTGACTTATTTCACTTAGCATAATACCCTCCAGTTCCAGCCATGTTGCCACAGATGGCCAGATTTCATTCTTTCTCATTGTCAAGTAGTATTCCATTGTATATATAAACTACATCTTCTTTATGCATTCATCCATTGATGGGCATTTAGGCTCTTTCCATAATTTGGCTATTGTTGAAAGTGCTGCTATCAACATTGGGGTACAAGTGCCTCTATGCATCAGCACTCCTCTACCCCTTGGGTAAAGTCCTAGCAGTGCTATTGCTGGGTCATAGGGTAGTTCTATTTTTAATTTTTTGAGGAACCTCCACACTGTTTTCCAGAGCAGCTGCACCAGTTTGCATTCCCACCAACAGTGCAAGAGGGTTCCTGTTTCTTCACATCCTCACCAGCATCTATAGTCTCCTGATCTGTTCAGTTCAGCCACTTGACTGGTATGAGGTGGTATCTCAGTGTGGCTTTGATTTGTATTTCCCTGATGATGAGTGAAGTTGAGCATTGTTTCATGTGTCTGTTGGCCATCTGGATGTCTTCTTTGGAAAAGTGGCTGTTCATGTCTTCTGTCCATTTCTTCACTGGATTATTTATTTTTTGGGTGTAGAGTTTGGCGAGTTCTTTATAGATTTTGGATACTAGCCCTTTATCCAATAGGTCATTTGCAAATATCTTTTCCCATTCTGTTGGTTGCCTTTTAGTTTTGTTGATTGTTTCCTTCACAATGCAGAAGCTTTTTATCTTGATGATGTCACAATAGTTCATTTTTGCTTTTGATTCCCTTGCCTTTGGAGATGTGTTGAGCAAGAAATTGCTGTGGCTGAGGTCAAAGAAGTCGTTGCCAGCTTTCTCCTCTAGGATTTTGATGGTTTCCTGTCTCACATTCAGGTCTTTCATCCATTTTGAGTTTATTTTTGTGTGTAGTGTAAGAAAGTGGTCTAGTTTCATTCTTCTGCATGTTGCTGTCCAGTTCTCCCAGCAACATTTATTAAACAGACTGTGTTTTTTCCATTGGATACTCTTTCCTGCTTTGTCAAAGATTAGATAGGCAAAGTTTTCTTAAATAGGAGACAACACAAACTATAAAAGAAACAGTACACTGGATTTCATCAAAATGAAAACTTTTGCTCTTCAAAAGACACTTTAGAAAACTAAAAGACAAACTACAGAGTAGGAGAAAATATTTACAAAGCATATTAATAACTTATACCAAGATATGTAAGCCTTCTGACAACTCAATTTTTTCAATGTGCAAAAAAAAAAAAAAAAAAAAAAAAAAAAAAAAAAAAAAAAAAATTGCACTTCACCAAAGAACATAGGGACAAAAATAAGCACATGGAAAGATACCTAACATTCTTAGTCATCAGGAAAATGCAATTACTATCAATGAAATACCACTCACTATGCATCCACTAAAATGGCTAATACTTAAAAGATAGACAATACTAAAGTTTGGCAAGGAACTTGAACTCTTATATACCACTGGTACTGATACAAAATGATACAGCTACTTAAGAAAACAGTTTGACAGTTTCTTATAAAGTTAACCATGTACTCACCATATGACCCCGCAATTACTCTTCTAAGTATTTACCCAGGAGACATGAAAGCATGTACGCACATGTTTATACTATCTTTATTCACAATAGCCCTAAGCAGCAAATTACCGAAATCTCCATCAGCCAATGAGTGGATAAAAAAATTGTGACATAGCCATACAATTGACCATTACTTAGCAATAAGAAGGAACAAAATACTGAATAAGACAACATGGATAAAATGAAAAAACTCAGTTTTTTCCTTCCTGTACAGGGAAACATTCAGCTCTCCCTGATTTTGTTTATTTCCAGCATGTCTTAGCTGTTACATAGAATGTTTCATTTCTGACATCTCTGGTCACCAAAGGTGTGGAGGTTCTTTCTCCACAACAAGCAACTTGTGACACCAACTGGGTACCCTACAATTTAATTCAATTCTAACATGACCTGGAGAGAGTGTTAGCTCCCACAGGCCAAGGACTCGGTCCTACAAGACTCCTGCCCTTCAACTTTAGTTGACAGTGGAACCCTAGGTTATCACTTGTGCTTCTGACTGAACCTCTCTTTGGGGTTTGCTAAAATTTGCTGAACCCTTCTTTGGGGTTTGCTAAAATTTGCTAGAGCAGCTCATAGACCTCAGAGAAGTATTTTCATATGTTTATTAATTTTTTAAAGATAAAGGATACAGATGAACAGCCAGATGAAGAGATACATAGAGCAAGGTCTGGAAGGGTCCCGAGTGTAGGAGCTTCTTCTGCTCCCTGTGGAGTTGGGGTGTGCTACCCTCCTGGTGTGGATGAGTTCACCAACCTGGAAGCTCTCCAAACCCCAAACTATTGGGATTTTATGAAGACTTTCTCATGTAAGCACGATCGATTATTAACTCTGTTTCCACTCTCTCTCCATTCTCTGGAGAAGTGGGAGGCCACGGAAGGACCTGAAGATTCCAAGCTTCTTATCAGGGCTTGATCTTCCTGGCGACCAGCCCCCATCCAGAATCCCACCAAGAGTTTCCTCAAGAGAGTGAAAGGTGCTCCTACTGCCCTTATCACTTAGGAAATTTCATGGGTTTTAGAAGCTCTATGCCAGGAACCAGGGGCAGAGACCAATACCTATTTTCTATTATCTCACCACGAGTGAGACTCAAAAACATGCCATTACATTTAAGAAGCCAGATACAAAGGACTACATACCTTATGATTTCATTTACATGAAATTCTAGAAAAGACATAGATTGTACATGAGTGAAATCATATGGTATTTGTCTTTATCTGACTTGTCTCACTTAGCATAATGCCTTCTATATCCATCCATGTTGTCACAAATGGCAAAATTTCATGCCACCTCTTCTTTGTTAATCTATCAGTGGACACTTGGGTTGTCTCCATACTTTGGCTGTTATGATTAATGCTACAATAAATATAGAGGTGCATATATCTTTTTGAATTAGTGTTTTCATTTCCTTTGGGCAAACACCCAGTAGTAGAATTACTAGATTGGATAGTAGTGCTATTTTTGTTTTTTTGAGGAAACTCCATAATGTTTTCCATGATGACTACACCAATTTACATTCCCACCAACAGCGCACAAGGTTTCCTTTTTCTCCACATCCTCACCAACGTTTGTTTCTTGTCTTTTTGATTCTAGCCATTCTGACAGGTATAAGGTGATATCTCATTGTGGTTTTGATTTGCATTTCCCTGATAATTAGTAATGAGCAAGTTTTCATGGGTCTGTTGGCCATCTGTATGTATTCTTTAGAAAAATGTCTATTCAGGTCCTCTGTCCATTTTTAATGGGACTGTTTTTTGGGTGTGTGTGTGTGTGTGTGTGTGTGTGTGTGTGTGTGTGTAAAGGTATATAAGTTCTTTATATAATCCTTTATCAGATACCACTTACAAATATCTTCTCTCATTTAGTAGGTTGCCTTTTTGTATTGTTGATGGTTTCCTTTGCTATGCAATAACGTTTTATTTTGGTGTAGTCCCAATTGTTTATTTTTGCTTTTATTTTCTTTACCTGAAGAGACATATCTAGAAAAATGTTGCTATGCCCAATATGAAAGAAATTATTCTCTATGTTTTCTTCTAGGAGTTTTATTGTTTCAGGTCTCACATCTAGGCCTTTATTCCATTTTGATTTTATTTTTGGGTATGGTGTAAGAACGTGGTCCAGTTTCATTCTTTTGCATGTAGCTTTCCAGTTTTCCCAGCACCATTTATTGAAGAGACTGTCTTCCCATTCTTGCCTCCTTTTTCATAGATTAATTGACCATATAATCATGGGTTTATTTCTGGGCTCTGTATTCTTTTCTATTTGTCTATGTGTCTATTTTTGTGCCAATACCATATTATTTTGATTACTACAGCTTTGTAATATATCTTGAAATGTGGGTTTGTGATACCTCCAGCTTTGTTGTTCTTTCTCAAGATTGCTTTGACTAGTCAAGGTCTTTTGTGGTTCCATACAAAATTTAGCATTATTTGTTCTAGTTATGTAAAAAATGCTATTGGTATTTTGATAGAGATTGCATTCAATCTGCATAATGCTTTGGGTAGTATGGATATTCTTTTTTTTTAATTTAAATTCATGTTAACATATAGTGTAATATTGGTTTCAGGAGTAGAATTTAATGATTCATCATTTACATATAACATCAAGTGCTCATCCCATCTGGTGCCCTCTTTAATGCCCATCACCTATTTAGACCACCCCTCACCCACTGCCTCTCCAGAAACCCTGTTTGTTCTCTGTATTTAAGAGTCTCTTATGGTTTGTCTCCCTCTCTGTTTTTGTATTATTTTTGCTTCCCTTCCCTTATGTCCATCTGTTTTGTTTCTTAAATACCAAATTTGAGTATTTTGCTTAGCATAACATACTCTAGTTCCATCCATGTTGTTGCAAATGGCAAGATTTCATTCTTTTTGATGGCCAAGTAATATTCCATTGTGTGTATATATGTGTGTGTGTGTGTGTATACCACACCTTAATCCATTCATTAGTCGATGGACATTTGGGTCCTTTCCATAATTTGGCTATTGTTGGTAGTGCTGCTATAAACATTGGGGTGTATGTGCCCCTTCGAATCAGCATTTTTGTATCCTTTGGATAAATACCCAGTAGTGCCATTGCTGGATGGTAGGGTAGCTCTGTTTCTAATTTTTTGAGTAACCTCCATATTGTTTTCCAGAGTGGCGTAACCTCCATATTGTTTTCCAGAGTGGCTGCACCAGTTTGCATAACCACCAACAGTGTAAGAGGGTTCCCCTTTCTCTGCATCCTCAGCAAAATTATTGTTTCTTGAGTTGTTAATTTTAGCTGTTCTGACAGGTGTGAGGTGGTAGCTCATTGTGGCTTTGATTTGTATTTCCCTGATGATGAGTGATGTGGAGCATCTTTTCATGTGTCTGTTAGCCATCTGGATGTCTTCTTTGGAAAAATGTCTATTCATGTCTTCTGCCCATTTCTTAATTATATTGCTTGTTTTTTGGGCGTTGAGTTTGATAAGTTCTCTATAATTCTGTAGAATCTATAGATTCTCTATACTAACTGTTTACCAGATGTGTCATTTACAAATATCTTCTCCCAGTTGCCTTTTAGTTTTGTTGATTGTTTCCTTTACTGAGCAGAAGCTTTATATCTTGATGAGATCCCAGTTGTTCATGTTTGCTTTTGTTTTCCCTGCCTCCAGAGACATGTTTAGTAGAAAGTTGCTGTGGCCAAGTTCAAAAAGGTTGCTGCCTGTGTTCTCCTCTAGGATTTTGATGGTTTCATGTCTTACATTTAGGTTTTTCACACATTTTGAATTTATTTCTGTGTATAGTATAAGAAAGTGGTCTATTTTCATTCTTTTGCATGTTCCTGTCCAGTTTTCCCAGCACCATTTGTTGAAGAGACTGTCTTTTTTCCATTGGATATTCTTTCCTGCTTTGTCAGCGATTAGTTGGTTGTACATTTGTGGGTCCATTTCTGAGTTCTCTATTCTGTTCCATTGATCTGTGTGTCTATTTTTGTGCCAGTACCATACTGTCTTGATGATTACAGCTTTGTAATGTACCTTGAAGTCCAGAACTGTGATGCCTCCAGCTTTGGTTTTCTTTTTCAACATTACTTTGGCTATTTGGGGTCTTTTCTGGTTCCATACAAATTTTAGAATTGTTTGTTCTAGTTCTGTGAAGAATGTTGTGCTATTTTGATAGGGATTGCATTGAACGGGTAGATTGCTTTGGGTAGTGGTAGTATAGATATTCTAACAAGATTAATTCTTCCAATCCATGAGCATGGAATGTCTTTCCATTTGTTTGTGTTGTCCTCAATTTCTCTCGTCAATGTTTTAATAGTTTTCAGAGTATAGGGCTTTCGCCTCCCTAGTTAAGTTTATTCCTAGGTATTGTATTCTTTTTGGTGCAATTATAAATGGAATTGTTTTTTAAATTTCTCTTTCTGCTACTTCATTATAAGTGTATAGAAATGCAACCGATTGCTGTGCTTTAATTTTGTAATCTGCAACTTTACAGAATTCATTTATTCTAGTAGTTTTTGGTTGGAGCCTTTAGACCTTTCTATATATAGTATCATGTCATCTGTAAATTGTTTTTAATCCCCCAAACTACTCAAGTAAAACTTTTACCTGAGAATACTTTGTTCCATTAGTCTCACTTTATAGCTATCAAGATGAGTAATTTCTAATGTCATTTTTTCATGATCTCTTCTCTTAGAAAAAGAGAATTAGTGATGATGAGACTCCCCCACCCCGCTTTTTTTAAAGTAGGCTCCACACCCAATGTGGGACTTGAACTAATGACTCTGAGATCAAGACCTAAAATCAAGAATTGGATGCTCTACCAACTGAGTCACGTAGGTGCCCAGAGACTCCTTTCTTTATGAATGAGAATGGCCATGCTCCCTGGAGGCAAAAACACATCATGCTTGTTCAGCATCACTATTTATTAGGGAAGTGCAAATCAAAAGTACAATGAGATATCACCTCACACCGCTTAGATTGACTATCATTGAAAAAAAAAAAAACAACCCAAGTATTGGCAAAGATGTGGAGAAAAGGAAACCCTTGTACACTGTTGGTGGGAATGTAAATTGGTTCAGAAATATGTTTACTTCTCAAAACTTTAAGAATAGTACTACCATGGGGTACCTAGGTGGCTCAGTCGGTTAAGCATCTGACTTCGCCTCAGGTCATGATCTCACAGTCCGTGAGTTCGAGCCCCGCGTCGGGCTCTGTGCTGACAGCTTGGAGCCTGGAGCCGGCTTCCAATTCTGTGTCTCCCTCTCTCTGACCCTCCCCCGTTCATGCTCTGTCTCTCTCTGTCTCAAAAATAAATAAATATTAAAAAAAAAAAAAAAGAATAGTACTACCATATGACCCAGTTACTCCGCTTCTGGGTATTTATCCAGAGTATGAAAACACCAATTCAAAAATATATATCACCCCTATGTTTATTGCAGCATCATTTACGATAGTCAAGATATGGAAGCAACCTAAGTGTCCATCGATGGCTGAATGGATAAAGAGGTGGTGGTGTGCATACACACACACACACACACACTCACACATTGACAGTGGAATATTAGTCATAAAAAGGTTTGCAATCTTGCCATCTGCAACAACATGGATGGATTTGAGGGTGTTATGTTTAGTGAAATAAGTCAGAGGGAGAAAGATAAGACAACATATGATTTCACTCCTATGTGGAATCTAAAAATAAAAGAAAACAAAACAAATGAGCAAACAAAAGAAAAACTTATAGACACAAAGAGCTGATGGGTGGTTACCAGAGGGGAGGGGGGAGGGGTGGATCAAATGGGCAAAGGAGGTCAAATGTATGGTGATGGATGATAGCTAGACTTTCAGAGGCGATCACTTTATAATGAATAGAGAGGTCAGATTATACATACCAATTTCACCTCAATCAAAAAACAAACACATCCTGCTTTTAGTTAAGAACTAGAGTTCCAAAAAATATAGCAACTATGATGATCTATATAGTCTTTTTTAAAAAAATGTTTATTTTTGAGAGAGACAGACAGACAGACAGACAGACGGGGGGGGGGCGCGGTGGGTAGGGGCAGAAACAGAGGGAGAGAGAATCCCTAGCAGGTTCCACACTGCCAGCGCTGAGCAGGGTCTGAACTCATGAACCGTGAGATCATGATCTGAGCCGCAAGACGCCTAACCGACTGAGCCACCCAAGTGTTCCAATGATAATCTATATAGTCTTATAACAACAAAAATCTTCCCATTACGTACTTCAAGAAAATCATAATGCAGAATAATTTTAAGCAGTGATAGTAGCAATACATGTACCAGTTGTTTTAAACACTCTACCACTATTACAGAGGCATATCGTAATTAAAAAATTGTATTTTAGAAGGGGAACATAATGCCCACAGAAAAACAAAACTCAAAAATTAAGTTCTTCTACTATCTCTAGCTTTCTTCTCATATTTTTGACCTGGTTTTGGTCTCAAGTTTCTTGAGCTATGAAGATACTTAACTCAAAACATGTATAACCTGTGGTGTGTGTGGGGGGGGCGGGGAGTGTAGTTTTGGTCATGAGATTGCATTCTAGGGCTTTCTCTCCCACAGCTCACAAGACACAGGGGTCCTGTACCATTTTCCATACATGGAGTGGAACCCTTGGATCACAGAACTCAACTGTCTACACTTTTATTATCTCTCTTCTTTTTAGGGAGCCGGGTTGAACAATTTTAATCTTGATTGTTGCATCCTGAGGAAAAGAGGGTCTTTTTCCTGTCCCTGCTGGCTTCTCAGATTTCCTTCTCCCTGGCTCTCATGTTTGAGCACTTCTCCCAAGTCAGCCCTGGGAATACTGACAGCCCTGTGCATTGGATTTCAACAACTTTCTGATTTCAGCTAGTTGCTATGATGGTTAATTTTATATCAACTTGGCTGGGCCACAGGGTGCCCAGATATTTGGTCAAATATTATTTTTTTAAATGTTTTTATTTATTTTTGAGACAGAGAGAGACAGAGCATGAGCAGGGGAGGGGCAGAGAGAGAGGGAGACACAGGATCTGAAGCAGGCTCCAGGCTCTGAGCTGTCAGCACAGAGCCTGATGTGGGGCTCAAACTCACGGACCACGAGATCACGACCTGAGCCGAAGTCAGATGCTTAACCAACTGAGCCACCCAGGCGCCCCTGGTCAAATATTATTCTGAGTGTTTCTGTGAGGGAGTTTTTGGGTGAGAATGACAGTTAAATTGGCAGACTCTGAGTAAAGCAGATTGCCCTTCATAATGTGGCGGGCCTCGTCTAATCAGCTGAAGGCCTGGACACAATAAAAGTCTGACTCTCCCCATTCCCAGCAAGAAAAATTCTGCAACAGATGGCCTTCAGATTCAAACTGGAACATCTGCTCTTTTTAGTTCTCCAGACTGATGGCCATGATGGCCTTTGGACTTGTACTGTACCATTAGCTCTCCTGAGTCTCCAGCCTGCCTGCCCTTACTGTAGATTTTGGACATGCCAGCATCCATAACCATATGCATTAATTCTTTATTCCATCTCTTTCTCTGGAGAACTCTGACTAATACAGATGCCCTGTTCTCATTCTTGGACGAACTACCAGGCAGGTACTCTGGCCTACTCCATTCTTATCTCTTAACATGTCTGAGACACATGACATTTTTCCTTGCTCCAGCCTAGAAAGAGAAAACCCTTGTACAGGCGTCTATCCCAGCAGCTGTCATGTGTCAGGCACATTTGTTTACTGTGAAGTGTATGCCCCTCAAGGGTAGGGTAGAATGCATACCTTGTTTTCATGTCCATACTACCCAGCATTTTGATCATGGCAAAATCCAGGAGAAACTGCACAATTCCACATCAGACTAGGACACTTAGCTTACATGATGCCACTTTTAATAGGAGAAAAGGCAAAAAGATATAAATAATCTAACAGTAAAAAATCAGGAAATGACAGTAAATGGTCACAGGTAATGATGGCATATTACCATGATTAAAATGTCAAATAGGGGTACCTGGGTGGCTCAGTCATTTGAGCATCCAACTCTTGATTTTGGCTCAGGTCATGATCCCAGGATTGCTCCACACTCAGTGTGGATTCTTTCTCTCTCCCTCTGCCCCTCTCCCTTGCTTGCATGCTCTTTCTCTCTAAAATGAAAATAAAAAATAAAATGTCAATGTTTAGTGCTTTGGGATACAGTCACGATATAAAATGAAAAGTATGAAAAGACAGAAGAAAAGAGTCATAAATAGACCAGAACATACACAGAATTTTAGAACATGATATCGGTGGTGACTTAATTCAGTGGAGAAAAGATGGTTTCTGTATGTTGGAAAGAGTCTTACCTTTCTTATAAAAACTCTGCTACAGATCAGTGACTCCATGATTAGGAGAAATGCAGAGCCATGGGAAAAGAGAGGGAGTCTTTCCTCCATCCCTCGGTCACATGGGCTGGCATGCAGCTTTGGGACTTGAAGGACAGACCAGGGTAAGGCAAGTAAGTGCCCTCACATGCATGGCCTGACTTCACTCTCCTTGCCGTAGTCCTGGACTGTTGATTTTGCCTTTAAAATGAGTATTTTGCTTATCATAGATTTTTTTTAATTCATCTTGTAAAAAAAAAAAACAAAACATTGCTTTACTACACCAAAATAAAAAGCTTTTGGACAGCAAAGGATAGCATCAACAACACAAAACAACCTACTGAATGGGAGAAGTTATTTGCAAATGATACATCTGATAAGGGGTTAATATCCAAAATATATAAAGAACTTATACAACTGAACCCCCTCAAAAACAAATAACCCAACTAAAATGGGCAGGGGACCCAAATAGACATTTTTCCAAAGAAGATATACAGATGGCCAACACACACATGAAAAGACATTCAACATCACTAACCATTGGGAAAATGCAAACTAAAACCACAATGAGATGTCACCTTACACCTTTCAGAATGGCTACATTCAAAATGACAAGAAGTAACATGTGTTGGTGAGGATGTGGAGAAAAAGGAACCCTCATGCACTTTGGTGGGAGTGCAAATTCATGCAGCCACTGTGGAAAACAGTATGGAGGTTCATCAAAAAACTAAAAATAGAACTACCTTATGACCCAGTAACTCCACTACTGGGTATTTACCCAAAGAAAGTGAAAACGCTAATTCAAAAAGATATCTGCATCTCTATGTCTATTGCAGTATTAATTATAATAGCCAAGGTATGGAGGCAGCTCAACTGTCCATCGATAGACCAATGGATAAAGAGGTAGTATATATATACAAGGAGTATACACAAGGAGTATTACTCAGCCATAAAAAGGATGAGATCTTACCATTTGTGGCAACATGGGTGGATATAGAAGGCATGACACTAAGTGACATAAGTCAGACAGAGAAAGACAAATACCACATGATTTCACCCATATGTGGAATCTAGAAAACAAAATAAGTGAATACACAAAAAGCAGAAAGGGACCCATAAATACAGAGAACAAGATGATGGTTGCCAGAGGGGAAGGGGATGGGGGGAAGGGCAAAATGGGTGACGGGAGTGGGAGACACAGGCTTCCAGTTATGGAATGAATAGGTCATGGGGATACCAGGTACAGCATGGGGAATATAGTCAATTAAGAAAAAAGAATTAAAAAAAAAAAACACCAAACCTATTTCTTTAACATATCATTTTTCTCGATTACTGAATTTTTTTGGCACCTCCTCAAGTTTTGCACCTGTGAGGAGTGTCTCCCTCCCCTCGCCTGAGTGCCAGGCCTGCCCAGCTTGGGAGAAATCAGCGGCTTCTCTTGCCAGCAGCACTGGAAAGGAGTTGAACAGTGCCTGACACATAGCGGGTATTTAATGAGTAGTTTTTGAATACTGGTTTAATGAGTGAGTAGGTTGAAGTCAGAGAAGCCTGTCTTTAAATAGCTCCAAAGAGATGTTCTCAACTTACTGACCTACTTGCCTATGGTTCCCTGGGAAAAACCACCTGTCAGTCCTTGCCATGTGAGATCCTAGTAGGGTGCCTTGCATAGGCACCGGGAGATCTCACAGATATAGAAAAGCAAAAGCAATTATAAGACGCTTAAGGAAACAGCAGCTTTAAGAAGGAACAAGATGAATTAGAATAGGAGGCTACTGTGGAGTGTGAATTCAGGGATGTCATAGAAGAAAATGTTATTAAAAATGCGGTAAGAATTCTGTGTAGATATAATCAGAACATTCTAGTGTTTCTGGAACTAAAAAATATTTGAGAACTTCAAAAAGTCCCAATTAAAAAATTCAACAGAAGAATTGGAAAAATGAGTGGTCACTATTAACACAAATTTAGTCCCAAAATATATAGAAATGAACATGATAGGGTGAGAGGTAGGGGTCATGGGAAACAGCTATGATGGACCTAAAACACACAAGTAATCAAAGGTCCTAAAGGGGCAAAAAAGAACACATAGACCAGAAGTAATAATCAAAGAAATAACAGAGGAACACTTTCCTGAAGGGGACAGAAACTTGAGCCTTCAAATTTAAAAGGACCATCATCTCACAGGCAGGACAATGGAGAAGGATACAGGCCCACAATCTCTGACCTGGTGAAATTTCTGGACCTCAGGGGTAATGAGAAACTCTTAAACAGGTTCCAGGCAGAATGGATCACTTACAGAGAACGAAGTAATCTAGTACTGGGCTTGCTTATGCTTCGTTGCCTCTTTCAAGCCGTGGCGTGGCAAAACCACATGCCAAATCAAATCCATGTCTTTCCTACTCTCCCATTAGGTTTTGCCCCTGAATAGGGCTGGAGTATTGCTCCTCTGGCGTCACTTTAACTGCGTGTTAGCAAACTTCGAGCAGGCCAGGCAATCATAGTATCCTTAGGTATGCGCTCATACCTCCTCATGTTTCCCCCCCCTCTTCCAGTCTTGCTTCCTCCTCCGAGAAAATCAGTCCAGGGAATTTTTGCAGACTCCCACCGCAAAATCTCTCCGCCTCACATACCCTGCTCTCCTCTGATGATAGAAACGTCTCTGACCCTCTCTTGTGCCTTCTCATCTTCTCAAGGACGTCACCCAAGCACATCCCCCTCTCTCACCACCTACCAGTGCTTTGCCTTCAATCACTGCTCTCGGCATTCAGACATATGATTATTTTTTTCTACCTGGAAAATAAATGAACAAACAATCCAAACTTCTCAGCCTCACTCTGCCTTCCTGTTACCAACCCATTTCTTTGCTCTCCTTTGCAGCAAAGTCCTCAAAGGAGTGGTCTCTATTCCCTATCTACAATTCCTCTCCTCTTTTTCTCATTTAAGACCGCTCCATTAGGACTTGTTCTTCTGCCCCTCCATTGCACTCACTCTTGTCAAGGCCACCAATAACTCCACCAATAAGTCAACGCAGTGAGGAATACTCACTCCCATGGTCTTGACCCATGAGCAGATTTTTACACAGGCTCTTTCCTTCTCCTTAACAGTCTGTCTTTATTTGGCTTCCAGGACACCACGCTCTCCTGGTTGAATTCCTACCTCACCAGCGGCTCCTTCTCCATCTCCTTTTCTGTGCCTCTTCTTCTCCTGACCAGTTTAATTTGGTCTAAATTAATAATCCTATCCTCTTAAGTGGAGGCTGTCCAACTTCATATGGTGTTAGCCATTCTTCAGGACAAGGATTTTCTTTCGATTAAAAGGCATTGAGAAATAGCCTCATCAGTAAATGAAAAATAAAAGAATAAAATCACTATCAAGTAGCAAACATAACAAAAGTGATAACATCTAATATAGACAGAGCTACTTAGCCTGGGAAAAAGACCAATTTGCTGGTGGCACTGCATCCTGGTTAAATAAGTCCCCAATATGTAGCAAGCTAAAATTTGTGCAAACTCTTTAAAGCAATAATTCTATTTTGGAAAGACCCGCTAAGAAAATAATCCTAAAAGCCAAAAAATATATCAATTGTAGCACTACAAATAATGCAAAGTGTATAAATAAAAGGAAAGGGGTAGCGACAGAAGCCCTGCAGGTGGGAGCCGCCAGGGTTTGTGGGGACCAACGCACAGATAAATTATGGAAGATGTACACATTAAAATATCGTCTAGAGTAAACTCATGATACTGAAAATGTTTAAATGAAAATGACTTTTTTTTTTAAAAGCAGGCTCCACTCCAGTGTGGGACTTGCACTCACCACTCTGAGATCAAGAGTCACATGCTCTACCAACAGAGCTAGCCAGGCACCCCTAAATGAAAATGGTTTTAATGGGGAAAAAGGAGGGGGGGGGAACCAAGGTAGTACTTCCATACAGTGTGGAGAGAACAGTTCAGGCCACAAATCTTCATTTGGAAAGAAAAGTTCCAGTATTATTTACAGCCTTTTACGAACGTGGCAACATGCTGGGCAGTGACAAGAAAACGGCACAAATACAAGGGATAATGCACGATAAGGAAGTCCAAGCTGCGTCCTGGCCTCCCTTAAAGTCCCTTGCAAGCTCCGGGTTTGTGCCCGAACTGGACAAAGGATGGGGTGGACGACCCCGCCGGGCCACCGGCCGACTGACCGCCAGGGGGCGCTCCACGCACGACCCCAGGTTTCCCGGGCACGCTCCCTCCCTGCCCGCCTCCGCCCCGCCCGCCGCCAGGGGGCGCCGCAGGCTATTCAGCGCTGGGCTCGCGTCCCCGGAGCGCCGGCGCGGGCGAGCGGCGGAGGCCGGCCTGCCGGCGGCCATGGACCGCTTCGTGTGGACCAGCGGCCTCCTGGAGATCAACGAGACGCTGGTGATCCAGCAGCGCGGCGTGCGCATCTACGACGGCGAGGAGAAGGTAGAGGCGGCCTCGGGGACGGGTGCGGGGTCTGGCCAGCCTGAGGGGCCTCCGCCCGGGTGCCGGGTCCGCACGCCTCGGCGCTTGGGCGGCCGCGCTCAGGGAAGCGGCGGGGACGGCAGACGGCTTGGCCGGGTGCCTGCTCCTCGGGCCCGGATCCGGCGCGGTGACGGCGGGCCGCGCCGGGCCGGTGCCTCCTTTGTCCGGCTCGCTGGCCGGGGTGCCTCGCCGAGCCGGGTGCGGCCGGCGGGCGTGCGGTCTGCCCCAGCGAGCGGCGGGCAGTGCCCCGCAGGGGTTTCTGAGAAGCGTGTCCGGGTCTCACTGGTCGCCTTTCCGCGCCCCCCCCCCCTTTTTTTTCTTCCTGGAATGACTTAAGGAAGGAGTCTTGAGCGTTTGTTTAGTGAAGTGATGTGGTAGGCCATGCCTTGTCACCCGGGCGCAAACCTTGGGAGAGGCGCTTGCGAATGGAGACAAGTGTTACTAGCCCGGCGTGAGCGTCTGGTGGAGACTTCCGTCCGACTGTTACCTCCCGGGGAACCGGCTCGGCTCAGCCCGGGCGGCGCCCCGCGGGAAGATCCGTACTCCAGACACGAGCGCTGGGGGGACAGGCTGCTTTACTCAGGAGGCAGGCGGCCTGGGAGGACGGTAGACTCACATCCCGAAGCCTATCCTCCCCGTCCGGGCGAAGCCAGAAGGATTTAAAGGGGCGGGGGGGGGGGGCGAGTAGGGGAGAGGGAGGGGTGCTCCGTGCAGGAGAAGCAGGTGCCCTGGCTTTGTCCCAGGTGGACGTGACCCTGAACAGACTTGCTGGCCTCAGCCGCAGCTGTTTGCCAATGCAGTCAGGCCGTATCTTCTGGGGAAGTTTGGTCCTGATCAGAAAAATGTTCAAAACCCGCTTATTCTAACCAGGATTTTTAGTTTCCAGAAGTTTTCACCTGCTCTCTCATCTTCTTTGTGGTGTTACTGATGAAACTTCCTTCCGTACTTTTGCATTTGTTCCTTGACCCATAGCTTTTCCTGGTCGGTGCTTGCAGAAGCTCGAGGCTTCCTTCCTCCTAGGTCATGGAGGGCAGGGGTTACCCAGCTGTCTACAGGCGCAGCTGACATGACACCGGACCCAGGTGCTCTGCCTCCCTGAGGGCATTTTCCACGTACTGTTTCCTCTCTTATCAAGGCAGGGTCTTTTTCTTAAATAACTTGCTTGGTTTTACTCCATTTCCTGCCTCAGCACTTAGGTTAACTTGATCGCAATTAGGTTTGCATCTCTTGGTCGGAGTGACAAGCTAAATGGTTTTTGAATGAAGGTTACACCCTTGGAACTGTTTTAAATAGGAAGCATGATCAACTTCAGCATTCAGAACTGAATGCTGACAATGATAGATTGGTCTTCAGAAACTCCCCTAAAGACAGTCCATGCTGGAAGTCACACTTTTGCAGAACACCACCCTCTGTTGTTGTATGTAACTCCAGTATGCAAATTAGGAGCATCTTGGCCGGCACATAATACAACCACGTCCGTTTAAGACCATAACAAGTCAAAACCATTAGGACCTGTATATGCAAAACCATTGCTCAATCAGTGAATTCTAGTGTTTCCTTTAAGGTTTTTGTTTTTGTTTTTGTTTTTGCCTATTTTAATGGACAAGTAGATATGGTTATCAGAGGATTAACAAAAAAAGTACTGGGAAGAATTTAGTTAAGATCCTTTGATCTCGTGGAGAATTCTTAACTGTTCTAAAGGCTGAGGGGTAGTGAGGGAGGAATGTAGGTGTCCTGAAATGGAAGCAGAGCTCTAAGACAAGCTTGCTCACCGCTGTGGTCCCTGAGCTGCATCCAATGAGTCACTTGCTGAGCTGTCCCCAGTGTGACTGAGGGCTAGACTGATTCCTAGGGGGAAGTCCCATGTCCTGGCTTCCTCCATCTGCTGGAAAGCTTCCAGACCTCATGCAGTCTGAAGACTCTAGGAAGCTCCTTATCAGCCTCCAGATCTGGTCAAGTTCCCTTTCAGTGTCTTTCCCTGGCTCCCTTGGGCTAGGACACTCCAGTCCAGACTGCTTAGCCTTCGTAGCTTTGCGTCCCAACACGTTCCTCAGGCAGGCATGCACGTGGCTGTCTCATAGGCCAGGTGGACGCTCCTGGAGGGCAGAAAGTGTGCCTTACTCATCCTTCTATCTTTTGGCTCATCGTGGGTGTGAAATACGTGGAAAAAAAAAAAAGACCTGAATAATGGAGTACCTACTATGTGCCAGGAGCTTTACGTACAATCTCATTTAATCCTATTAGTGGGCATATGAGGTGAGTATTTTATGGATGAGAAAATAACTCTTAGAAAGTGACTTGCCCACAGAGTTGGTTATCAGGAGAGACAGGAGTTAAATCTCTGTTGATCAGACTCCCAAAGGCTCTGCTTGATTGACTGTGCTACAATGCTTTCACAAATGTAGCAGTCACCAGTGCCAGACTCTTTATGTAATGCTTAATATAGTGAATCCTCCCAAAGATGAGGGCACTCAGTTGACAGTTGAGAAAACTGTGACCCATCTGAGGTGACACATTTAGAGTAGACTGGGCTCTTCCCACCGCCCAAGCGTCTCTTGTGAATAAATGAGCACCTGCTTGTTTCTACAGGCACAGTTTTCATGGGCCCGTTATGACCACACAGTATGTTTTCTTAAGTAGCGTAGACAGGTCATTTGTTTAAATTCACAAAAGCTTCTATAGCCTCAGCTAATTTAAATAATAATGAAAGCAGGTTAGTAGTGTATCAAGTGGCAAGTTGGCAGCATATACTGGGAGACTTAGAAAATGTTTATTTTCTTCCAGCCAGCTGTTTGACTTTTAGGGATTTACCCTTGGGAAGTAATCAGAGATGCATAAACATATAATGAATGAGGATGCTCATCTCAGCACTATTATATATATTATATATTATTACATATAGGGAAAATTGGAAGCAATCTCAGTGACCACCGTAGGGTTTTGTTAATTAAAATGGGATATGCCTTAATCAGCATGAGGAATTACTAATGAGAGGTTGCTAACTGAAAAAAGCTACTTATAAAACTACAAATATAATGGCTTCATTTTATTTAAAGATTATTTACACCTGCACACACATATACACACACACATACACACACCCTGGCTGGTATGATTATGAGTGATTTCATTTTCTTTTTTAGACTTCCATTTTTTTCTTCAAATTTTCTACACTGTATTACTTTTATAAAAGAAAAATGTTGACTAAAAACAAAACAAAACAGGGTAAGAGCTTGTCCAGCAAAAGCCTAAGTTACATCAACTTTGAAGTAGTTAAAATTGTTCTAGCTCTGAGTGGCTGGAGCAAACCAGCCTAAACTTGTCTATCAGGTTCAGCTCATAATCCCTTGGAATCCCTGAAGGGAACTATTACACAATTTCTTCACTTGGAGCATCAGCATTACATGCGCACATTGTTAATTGACACGGTAATGGAATATACTCTGCCTTCAGCTTTAACTTACATCCTTAGGCTTGAATTTCAGTGCGAGAAAGTGCATCTGCTTAATCAGAACTGTTGTGCTGTAACGTAGCACCAGGTACTCAAGTTGATAAAGTACTTGCTTTTGGAAAAGGGAAATCTTACTCATTGACAAAAAAGAAGTTTTAAAAATCTCTTTTTTATGTGTATTTATTTTTGAGTGAGCGAGCGAGAGAGAGGAGAGGCAGAGGGTCCGAAGTGGGCTCTGCCCTGACGGCAGCAAGCCCGACGCGGGGCTCGAACTCAGTAATAGCTCATGCATGACCTGAGCCAAAATCATGAGTCAGATGCTTAACTGACTGAGCCACCCAGGTGCCCCTGTATTACAGTTTTTAAAAACATTTTTTACATTTATATTTTGGGTAGGTGATACAATCCCATGACAAAAATTCAAAAACCACAAAAAGTATAAAGTTAAAAGTCTCCCTTTCACCTTTGTCTCTTTGTCACTCAGTTCCCCCTCAGAGGCTAACCAGTGCATCATTCTGGAGAGCTGTGCATATGTATCATGCATAGGTATTTGTATAAATTGTGTTTCCTTTTTTAAGATGTAAATTTGTAATATGCTCTGCATACAGAGTGTTGCATCTGGCTTTTTTCACTTCATCTGTGTGGAGAATTTACCATATTTCATCAATTCTAAATGTCCATTCCCCACCCCCCCCCCCCACACACACATTTTAACAACCAGAATCAGGATGCATTTCGTAATCAGTGGCATCTTAGATTTTATCAAATACTTTACTATGATAGAGCCTCCTGATTTCTTTGTAATCACTGAGTAGTAGTTCATTGTGTGGATGTATATTTCTCTGTTGATGGGCATTTAACTTATTTCCTATATTTTGCTTTTCACAAACAGCAATGAATAACCTAGTAGTGTATGATTATGCACGTGTGGATTCATCTGTAGATAAATTGGATCAAAGGATATGTGTATTTGTATTTTTGATAGATTAATCTATTGCCCTCAGTGGAGGTTGTCCCTCCCAACAAGGTGTGCAAGTGCTTATTTCGCTAACATTTCACTTGCACGGTGTTACCAAGCTTTTGGACCTCTGCCAATCTCCTGGATGGACTGCCCTCATGTTCTCTTAATTGGCTTTTTTCTTGTTATCTGCAAGGTTGGGCATCTATTAATGTGCTTAAGAGTCATTGTAGTTCCTTTTATGTGAACTTTCTGTTAATAGTCTTTGCCCATTTCTCTGATGGATTACAGGCTATTTTTTAAAAGTGATTTGTAAGAGTACTTTATACGTTACAGAAATTAGCCCTTTGTCTCTGATGTGAGTTTCAGTTATTTTCCCCAGTCTGCCGTCTTCGCCTTGGTGTTTTTTTGCTACAAGGAATTTGTGTGCATGTGTGTGTGGAGTTCACTTTATAAATCTTTGCCTCTAATGCTAATGGGCTTAGTGTTTTCCTTAGAAAGACCTTCTCTTACATTATGTAAAAAATTCTCGGGGCGCCTGGGTGGCTCAGTCGGTTGAGCATCTGACTTCGGCTTAAGTCATGATCTTGCAGTACGTGAGTTTGAGCCCTGTGTCGGGCTCTGTGCTGACAGCTCAGAGCCTGGAGCCTGTTTTGGATTCTGTGTCTCCCTCTCTCTCTGCCCCTTCCCTGCTCATGCTCTGTCTCTCTCTGTCTCTCAAAAATGAATAAACGTTAAAAAAAAATTTTTTTTAATTCTCTCATTTTTTCTAGTGCTTTTATAATTTTTCTTTTTTTTAACTCTAATATTTGATCTAGAATTTAATTTGGTTAAGTATATTAGGTATAAATCCAACATTATCATTATTATTATTTTTTTTCTCTACTGGAGAACCCAGTTGTCCCAGTGTCATTGATTGAATCTCCAGCCACACTTATTTTTGTAGGTTTATGTCTATTTTCTTATTATTTAAAAATTATTTTAAAAAATTATATGAGTGTTATATACAAATTCAATCTCACGGTAAAAAATTCAATCAGTAATGAAATGGATAGTTTAAAAAAGGGGGCCTCTGCTTCTCTTCTTCCCATTTCTTCACACTTTTTTGAGATAATCATTGTTAACAGATCACTGAATATTCCATTTATATCTTTTTCTACTGTGTGTGTGTGTGTGTGGGTGTGTATGTGTGTGTAGACACATGCATATATCTCACATGAAGTTTGGGATATGGAGATTATTTCTGTCTGATTACATTATATGTAATAGGCTGTAAATTGCTTCTTTCCCCACTAACTCTGTCATATAGTTCTGTGATAGTCCATAGAGCTATACCTCATTCTTCCTAACCTCTGCTTGGATTCCACAGTATGAGTGTATCATACTTGATTTGACTACTACCCTATTGTTACTCATTTGGTTGTTTGCAATTTTTTCCTCATTTTATCAGGGCTGTATATATACATATATATATATATATATATATATGTATATATACAGCTTATGAAGCGTATAGCATTGCTTCTCTTTAATTTGTGGTAAGCCTAATTCTCAAATGTTTATTTATATGATTAACTTTTTTGTGTGTAATTTATGAGGAAGAAAATCTGGACTGCATTAAGTGATACATCATTAATATTTTGTGATGATCTTGTCTTTCTAGATAAAATTTGATGCTGGGACGCTCCTTCTTAGTACACACCGACTAATTTGGAGAGATCAGAAAAATCATGTAAGATAAAGGTTTTTTGTTTTTTTTTTAATCTGTTGTAGGTTTTAAATCCCTGAAGTCTCTTTCTGTCTGTCTGTCTGTCTGTCTGTCAGAATTAAACAGATGCAATAAATTTCCATTTTCACGGGTGCCTGGGTGGCTCAGTTGGTTAAGTGTCCGACTTCGGCTCAGGTCATGATCTCACGGCTCATGAGTTGCAGCCCTGCGTCAGGCTCTCTGCTGACATCTCAGAGCCTGGAGTCTGCTTCGGATTCTGTGTCTCCCACTCTCTCTGCCCCTCCCCTGCTTGCTCTCTCTCTCTCTCTTTTTCTCTAAAATAAATAATAAAACATTAAAATTTTTTTTTAAATTTCTATTTTCACGATGTCAAGAAGTGTCTCATATGATCTCTCTGAATGGAGTGCAGATAGAGGCTGTCCTTCATTCAGCTCAGAAAAGCTATAGTTGCTAAACAGAGAGAGACTCATGGTCACTCCATTTTTAAACACCAGTAGCCTACTGCATACCTGAATGTTCCGTGCGTAACGGCAGTATTTCTCCCACCTGTTGTCAGGGGTCCTCAAAACAAACTTCCTGACTGAGAATCTGGAGTATGGGTCTGCTGGGAAGTAGATACTTTAACCTAGATACTGATAAGAATGGCCTCAAAGTCATTCAGCAAGAGGAGAAACCTCCCTGTTTTTTCATTTCTAGGAAGAGAAAACAAGTTCCATGTATAAAGCTATTTTTATTCCAAAGAGCTTTAACTTGAAAGTGTGCGTGTGTGTATGTGCAAATTTCAGTGTTGCCAGTAAAATAAGCAATCTGTGTTATTTTCATAATTGCTGCCCCCCCACCATGACATTTTTATTTTATAGGCAAAGTATATACTGTACTGAGGCTCTTTAAAGGCCACTAACTATTGTAAAATCTGACTCTTTTTAGCCCCAAGAATCAATCTCCTTTCATGGGGATATTGACCTTGTTGGTAAGGCACACCCTAGAACTGTTAATGTTGTCTAATTCTTTTACTTTTTATTTATTTATTAAAAAAATTTTTTTTAATGTTTATTTTTGAGAGAGAGACAGAGCATGAGTGGGGAGGGACAGAGAGAGAGGGAGACACAGAACAGGTGTCTCACCCATATAGAACCACCCATATAGAACCACAGAATCACCCATATAGAATACTCCAGGTTTTGATTTACCTGTTCTGGGGTTTTTTTGTCTTCCCTATAAGAATATATATAAAAAGTTTTCATATAAGTAGTGCTTTTAAAAAGATGTACCTACTGTAAAAACAAAGGTAGATATAGTTTCTTTAAAAAAAAACTTTTTAATGTTTGTTTATTTTTGACACAGAGAGAGACAGAGTGTGAGTAGGGGAAGGGCAGAGAGAGAGGGAGACACAGGATCTGAAGCAGGCTCCAGGCTCTGAGCCCTCAGCACAGAGCCCGATGCGGGGCTCGAACCCACAAGCTGTGAGATCATGACCTGAGCCGAAGTTGGATGCTTAACCAACTGAGCCACCCAGGCGCCCCATTTAAAAAAAAAAAAAATTTAATGTTTATTTATTTTTAAGACAGAGAGAGACAGAGCGTGAGTGGGAGAAGGGCAGAGAGAGGGAGAACAGTTTCTCTGCAACCTCTTGTGTTCTTCTATGCAGCAAAATGCCACCACAGTACTGTTTCATTCAGTTTTTCTTCAGTTTACTTAAGGACTAAATTCATATTATAATTTTTAAAATTGTTTTTATTATTAAGTACCTTAAAGGTATATGATGCTGTATTAAATGCTATAAAACAAGGATTTCTGATGAGTCTTTTTTTTTGTAATGTTTATTCTTGAGAGAGAGAGAGAGAGTGAGTGTGCAAGTGAAGGAGGGACAGGGAGAGAGAGGGAGACACAGAATCCGAAGCAGGCTCTAGGCTCTGAACTGTCAGCAGAGAGCCTGACCCGGTGCTCAAACTCACAAACGTGAGATCATGACCTGAGCCAAAGTTGGACGCTTAACTGACTGAGCCATCCAGGTACCCCCTCTGATGAGTCTGAAGAGTCATATTTTCTGTTGATTTCCTCCTAGGAGTGCTGCATGGCCATTCCTCTTTCCCAGATTGTGTTCATTGAAGAACAGGCAGCTGGAATTGGGAAAAGGTGAGGTGTTATATACTGCAGTCTTTTTCACAAAAAACATTCCAGTCAAGCTATTATTATTAGCCTGGTAGATATATTGCTGTGCCATGACTTCATATGTGGGAGTGAACCTAATGATTGTGGTTTGGGGCTTTGTAAATAGTGGTCATTGGTCAGGAGCTCCCCTAAGAAGGTGTTTTCCTACATTAAACTCATGGGTAAATAGAAGTCATTCTTAAAGCACAAATCAAGTACCAAGGTTTGCTATATAATATCCTTGGATCAAAATAAATCAATGTCAGCCAGCTGTCACTGCATGTATTTCCACAAACATTTGCTTTTGCACCTCTGTGTATGTAGTACTTAAAATCAGAAAGGACTCATCTGAGAAAAATGACTGACTTTACTTCACTTTCTTTTAAAAAAAATTTTTTTAATGTTTATTGATTTTTGAGAGAGACAGAGAGCCAGAGTGGGGGAGGGGCAGAGAGAGAAAGAGAGGGAGACCTAGAATCCAAAACAGGCTCCAGGCTCTGAGCTGTCAGTACAGAGCCCCATGCGGGGCTCAAACTCGGGAGCAGCGAGATCATGACCTAGGCCAGAGTTGGACACTTAACCAACTGAGCCACCCAGGCGCCCCTTACTCCCATTTCTAGTTGATCAATTAAGTTTCTCCACTTTGACTTTTTCACATATAGAAAGTATCATAGAAGTATCATAATAGTATCACAGAATAGAAGTATCATAATAGTTATTGTCAAAAATGGGACATTTATAAAAGTAATAGGGGGTGCTGTTTATAATTGGACCAAGGAAGCATAAAATGGGGACTGTTTTAGGCAAACTGGGACATGTGATCACCCTGATTTAAAGTCAAATGTTCAAATGTTTCTGTTTAATCAAGTACATAAAAAATTCTGGGCTTATTTTTTCAGTACATGTAATTGAGGGCAGTTATGAACAAATATTGCTGATAACTTTTTTTTTTTCCATGTGGGCCCATCTTGAGCATTAGTATAGTTAACTTCAGTAGAGGTTAAATGGATGTTGAACTCCACTAGAAATGCAATGTGTCCCTTAATTATAATGTAGCTAGCATGAAAGATTGCTTATTTGACATAAAAGAAATTGACCAACATTTCAAAAAGATTAATAAAGGCATAGATTTTTAGAGTAGGCTATTTGTCTAATTTCTGTTTTTCCCCTTGTCATTTGTCTCCATCTCTTTAAGTTCTTTTTTTTTCAAATGGAGGTATAATTACATATAGCATTGTATGACTTTTAGGTGTACAACATAATGATTCAATGTTTGTATGTATTACTTTTTTTAAGTTCTACAAAGTAAAACTTTAAGGTGTTCCAGATCATTTGAATTTTCCTCTGCTGTCTTCCAAGGGAATCTAAACTGTAACAAAAATATTTAAAATATTTACTTTCCCATTAGTGTCTTATTTTTAACCATGTCCAGTGAGTAAGAATTTAATAATATGCCAGGTTAACTTTTCTCAAACATTCTCTTTAGCTCTCATCTCTTCCCTCCCAAGCAATTACCATATTTCATTGATTCAAAGACACACACACACACACACACACACACACACACACACACACACATATATATTTATCGTTTCACCTTTTAACATCTCATAACCTGGGGCGTGTGGGTGGCTCAGTCGGTTGAGCGTCCGATTCTTGATTTCAGCTCAGGTCATGATCCCACAGTAGTGGGATTGAGCCTTGTGTCAGGCTCCGTGCTAAGCATGGAGTCTGCTTAAGATTCATTCTTCCTCTGTCTCTCTCTCTTCTCTCTCCCTCTGACCCTCCCACACACATGGTGCTATCTCTTAAAAAAAAAACACACACACACACCAAAACACCAAACATCTCATAACCCAAGATGCTTCTTTGATTTGGTGGTTTTTAAACTTGAAATATGGCAATTGAATGACCTGTGAAATGAATATACTTAAAAACTGGCCTGAATATTTTATGCTGACTTTGGGATTTTTAACCTTCATTTGACAAAAGGCTCTAAGCTAGGTATCCAAGATATTTTGACTGAGTGCTTTGGTTTTGTTAATTTTCGGAAGAAGATTGTTTATTGAGTGGGCTGGGGGAAAAAGAGGAATAAAGGCTTATAAAATTGAACAAATATAGTGATATTTTTATTAGCATAGAACATAATGGTAGTCATAAAGATTATGGTAGTTTGTGTTTCTAGAGCAGCAACATTTTGAGAATTGTTTTTGCTCTTGGATTATCTTCTAGATCATGCTGTTGATTGAGTGGCATTTTCCAAAAATTATACTGTAGAATGTTAGTTTTGGACAGAGTTTTAACAAAATGTTAGCTAGCCGGTTTTATACAGATAAGTTTTCACGTTTTGTTTTCAAATGAGTAAGGTAGTATGCTTTGGCAGAAATTAGAGGCCCCCCTGGTAACCTCTGGGGATGATTCTGTCCATGGAAAACCCTAATCATAAGCCAATGTAATGAACTATCCCAAATTTTACAAACTTATTTTGAACTTATTTTTGAAACCACCTTCTGAATTAATCTATAGAACTAGTAACTTGAACGTCTTGGTTCGTAGCTTATAAATTATAAGTAGAGGTATTTTTGAAAGGTTCATTAATACTGATGTAATAAAAAATATAAAAGAATTCCTTTCAAGATGTCCCTTGTTTCTACATGAATTTTAAAAGTGAACTCAAATATATTAAAGGTTATGAAAATAGAATTAGTGATGCTTAAAGGTGATTAAATTCATTACATTTATTCCTTAGTGCCAAAATAGTGGTTCATCTTCACCCTGCTCCACCTAACAAAGAACCTGGTCCTTTCCAGAGTAGTAAGAACTCCTACATCAAACTCTCCTTCAAGGAACATGGCCAGATTGAGGTGAGCTTTTTTATGCATAAAATTGGACTAGAAATGTGTACTTGTGTGTATTTTTATTGTTTGTTAATAAGGTGGAAATCCGTATTGTACAACATACCAGGTTTCACCATATTTTTACAACAAAATTTTTCTAATAGATTAAGCCTTATCAGTAGAAAAATGAAGTTTAGGTTCCAGTGAGAACAGGAAGCAGGAGGGTGTGGTCACAAGGAAAACCCAGAAGCTGGCAATATGCTAAGTCATGCTATTAGGCCACTAATAAACTTTTCAGTGGTTTGGTTAAGGAGGCAGAGTATAATGCAGTGAAATGTTAAACTATCTTGGTATCTGATAGCTCATCAGCCTTAAATCAGGCAGTCTTTCTTTACGGACTCCGTATAGATCTAATCACTTACCTACTTACTCCATGATATGATAGTTTACAGGTTCTGATTAGTAAGGGACTATATAAGTATTCCTCAGACATTTACAAGGGTATGTTTATCTCCCCCATTGATATCCTAAATTATTTATGGTTTTTTTTTTCTATAACCCCTCACCGAGTGCTCCTCACACAGTAGGCACTAAGCAAATGTAAGTGACTAATTGCAGTCATGCTCACTGTCGGTAAAAAATATAGTTGATTTTCTGTGAGTGTAGTGATGTTTTGGCTCTCATTTCTGGCTTCACATTTTAACTAGACAAATTATTCTCCGCTTCCTTCATGGATAATGGTTGTGTATTTTTCTTGGCACTCTGTCTGTTTCACTATAGATTGAAAACAATCCACATATGCAGGATTGTTTAAAGTAAGTCTATTTATTCATTGTCACTCATCTCTTTGTTGAGAATAGCTCACTTAAATAGAAGGTCAGTTTCTTTCTTTCTTTTTTTTTTTTTCCTTTGTGCTTTCTGAAGCTGATCCAAGAAGAGAACTTCCTTTGGTTTCTTTTGATGTCTCTGAGAATTCTAGGCTTTTTGCAATGACTGAACAGACCTTTCAACTAAAGAAATGTTAAGTAATAATTTGTATAAGGATACTATAACCTGACTGACTCATTTAAAGTGTATGTATGTGCGCAACAGTTTTATAGGCGTTTGTCTGAGGAAATGACACAGAGAAGATGGGAGAATATGCCAGTTTCCCAAGCTTTACCGACAAATAGAGGACCCCAGGTATTGTTGGAACTATTTCTTAACCCAATGTTTTCAATTCTGTACTTGCATCTTAATTAAGGGAAAAGATTTCTATGATTATAGAACTTGTGAGAAACAAAATGGTACTCTGATAAAACCTTTATTTTCAGAGAACCTAGTTTAGTGCTCTGCACACAGTAGATACTTAGCAAAAACAAATGACTACTTACCAGAGTAACTCTTGGGGTGGTCACAGTTAGATTCCATTCACTATATTCTGTTCTTCCTAATCAGTCTGGCATCAGAGAACAGACAGTGCCTCTAGGTGATGTTTTTCAGACCAGTCTAAATTAACCACCAACTGTGGACAGACACTCAAATGTGTGAAAGTACTTTGTGTAATAACAGTCAAATACCAGAATTTTTAACCATAATTTCTTGCATGTTTGAGACCCTATTAAATATGATACGTATATAATAGTTTACCAAAGAACAAAAATGAATTTAATTTCTATCTAAAATACAGAGTAAAATATGCCAGTTATTGTATATACAGTTTTTTTTTAATATTGATTTGAAGATCACTATGTATGACAAGAAACTGACAAATGTTTTGAAAGGAAACTAGATGTAATTGTATGCTGTTTTTCTTTGGTTCTTTGTGGGTCCTTTTCCACCATTGAAAACACATTATGGTGGGTTGCAAAAGATTGTGTCCTTCCTATTTTGTATGTTTTATTTTCTACTTTTGTTTCTCAGCCAGGAAGAATAAGGGCTGTGGGAATTGTAGGCATTGAAAGGAAGTTGGAAGAAAAAAGGAAAGAAACTGACAAAAACATTTCTGAGGTAACTCTTAACATAAGTTCCGGTCAGCTGTCTTTTTCAGCCATTTGTGTTTATTCTTTTGGATGTAGCTGATGACTAATTCCATTCTGTATATTGGAATATATTTAGTTTGCCTGAAGCCACAGTCTCTTATTCCAGGTCTTCTTCTGGGTGGCATAATTTAGCCAAATCATGTTTTGAAAAGCCTTTTCCAAAAAGAAATAAAAACAGTGCAAATTTGTTTTCTCTGATGTTAGAAAACATGGTGTGTTGTTGTGTAAGTTTTAAAGTGTAGATGGAGTTGATTGGATAATACTGCTAATGAATTCAGGGTCCTCTGTATAATTATTTTGGCTGTTTGGTTAACTTAGTTGAGGGAAAAATGCTGTTCTGTGGCTGTTAACCTGGTTAGATACCACACAGCTTTATGCTGATGACCACTCGGGGACCAGACACAGAGATAGTAAGAATGGCTCAAACCAGTCCGTTATTTCCACTAGGAGAACAACGCTGAGCATGTGCATAACAGTGTTTTTGAACCTTCATCATATATGAGGAAGTTCAAGTGAAAGGGGAAGAATTCTAATTAAGGAAACCAGTTATGCATATTAGACTCTGTGGTTAGTTAATACATCTGAACATACCATTTGTTTTCCTGTGTTTATATAAAGATGGTCTCGGATTTTTATGAAATTACTCTATGAAGTAATTCTTTAGTTTTTAATAATAGTGTTTAAGTTAAATCCCATTGACTAGTGCTGTTCATAGAATTTCAAGGATGTGTATCAGTCACATAAAGTCTAAACTGCAAATAGTTATTGAATACCTGTATTAATCAAGATTCTCCAGAGAGAGAGGATCTCTTTTGCACTGCTGGTGGGAATGCAAACTGGTGCAGCCACTCTGGAAAACAGTCTGGAGGTTCCTCAAAAAATTAAAAATAGAACTACCCTATGACCCAGCAATTGCACTACTAGGTATTTATCCAAGGGATAACAGGTGTGCTGTTTCGAAGGGGCACATGCACCCCCATGTTTATAGCAGCACTATCAACAATAGCCAAAGTATGGAAAGAGCCCAAATGTCCAACGACGGATGAATGGCTAAAGAAGATATGTGTGTGTGTGTGTGTGTGTGTGTGTGTGTGTGTGTGTGTATAGCGAAATTAGAGAAAGAAAAGTATCATATGACTTCACTCATATGAGGACTTCAAGACACAGAACAGATGAACACAAGGGAAGGGAAGCAAAAATAATATAAAAACAGGGAGGGGGGCAAAACATAAGAGACTCTTAAATACGGAGAACAAACAGAGGGTTACGGGAAGGGTTGTGAGAGGGGGGATGGGCTAAATGGGTAAGGGGCATTAAGGAATCTACTGAAATCATTGTTGCACTATTCGCTAACTAACTTGGATGTAAATTTAAAAAATTTAAAAAATAAAGAAAAGTTCTCCAGAGGGGAAAAAACAATGGGAGATATATAGATGTAGATATCAGTATATACCTTTATATACATCTATCTTTCCATACACAGACACACACACAGACGTTTAAATTTTCTTTTAATGTTTATTTACTTTTGAGAGGGAGGGTAGGGGCAGAGAGAGAAGGAGACATAGAATCGGAAGCAGGCTGCAGGCTCTGAGCTGTCAGCACAGAGCTGGAACTCATGGACTGTGAGATCATGACCTGAGCTGAAGTTGGACATTTAACTGACTGAGCTACCCAGGTGCCCCCAAAGACATTTAATATAAGAAATCGGCTTGTTTGATTGTGGGGATTGAGAAATCCCACAATCTGCCAACTGCAAGCTGGTGACCCAAGAAAGTTGGTGATATAAATTCTAATCTGAGTATGAAGGCCTGCGAACCAGGAGCACTGACGGTTTAGGTCTAGTCCAAGGGCAGGGTAAGACTGCTGTCTTGGCTTAAGCAGAGAAAGAAAACGTGAGTTCTCCTTTCAACCTTTTGTTCCTTCAGACTCTCAGTGGATTGGGTGATGCCCGCCCACAGTGAGGAGAGCAGTTGTGCTTAAGTCTACCATTTCAAATGCCGACCTCATCTAGAAACATCCTCACAGACACATCAATAACGTCAAAACCTGGGAACCTCATCATCTGATCAAGTCGGCATGTAAAATTAACCATCATAGTACCAATTCTTGGCCCACTAAATTGAAAATATAGGTTATCATTGAGAAACCAAGGTCATTTGGCCTAGTAAGTGCCCGTGGTCTAGGTTTTGCTGATCTCACATTTATGGTAAAGTTGTACGTGTTCCTCGGCTCTGTGTATTTCCTGCAAATTGGCAGCTGGATCCAGAGGCTTCACCCGACCTCTCTTTGATCCCTTTGATAAGATTAGTGGTGATACTGTATTCTTTCCTCAGGAGGCACATCATGTCTTTGTTGATGTTGTCAGCAGCTGTTCACGTTCGGTGCATAGATCTTTTGGTTCTTTGGTGGTTACAAATGGCAATATTTTAGGATTTATTTTTTATTTATTAGTTGAAATCCTTTTTGAAGAGCTGCTTCCCTTCGTCTATTTGACTACTCATACGGGGCAAGATAAATGACTTTTTCTTTATCATCAGCATAATGAATTGGTTCCTTATCCTCCAATGGCAACTCATTGGAGTTTTTTACATATTATTGTGAACTCATAAATTGTAACGTATTTGGTGGGTTTCAATCAGTTACAATTATTATCCTGTTTAAAGCCCACATTGTCCCATGTTTGGCCAGTGGGAGCCTCTTCAGGTTGGCCCCTTAGTATTTTTGATGTGACCTGGTGGACTTTGATAGCTTCCCTACTATTTGATGTGACAAAAGTTCCAGAACCATCTTGTATGTTTCCTGCCCCAATCTGGAATCAATCGTTACCTAAGAATCTCTGTTTGTTTTGTTTTGTTTTAGTGGTAAGTTATATTTTAAAACACAATCTGCCTGCTAGGACTCTATCTCTGCTGGGCTGATCTTTATTTATTTCTAGTCCTTTTTAGTGGAAAGAGCTAGGTGTTTGTTTGTTTATTTGTTTGAGTACAAGTGCCTCATAAGGTTATAGTGATACTTCCTGTTCAAAGTCAGGACACCACTACCAAATAATTACTAAAACAGTCAAAAAGATTGTGTGTGTGTGTGTATGTGAACTCCCCATTATTCCCAATTTTAAACATAGATGTGCAGTATCTGAAGATTCAGCCACTGGGTGCACTCTCTCCGCTCTGGCTTTCAGTGAGTCCTAGTTGTACAGGTAACTATGTGTGACACCACCAGTCCTGATGTGGACCTCCCTCTGGTAGATTTTTCAGAAGTGCTCACGGGAACAGTATTCCCTGAGTTCTGGCATGTTTGTATCCCTTGTACATGAAGTCATTTGGTGGATTTAAAATCCTTGGCTCACGTGTTCTTTCCTTGAGTGCCTTTAATCGGTTACTTTCAGTTTTGTGTCTGGCATGAAGTGTTGCTGTCAAAGGGGGAGGCTAATCTAATTCTTCACCACCGTAAAAGTCAGTATTTTTCCTAGATGCCCAAAGGCTTTTTTCCCCCTTTTTTAGAAAGCCCAGTAATTTTAGCAGACTGTGTCAATGTGTTAGTCATTCTGGGTTGTTATTTTCAGGTACACGGGACGCTTTCAGAATTCGGTTCCAGAAGCTGTTTCTTTTAATTTCAGGGAGTTTTTTTTTTCAATTTTATAGTTTTTAATAATTGCTTTTAATTTTTCTTCGGTGACTCCTGTTAGCTGTATGCTGGAGCTCTACTGCCTAGCTTTACTGCTCGCAACTTTCTTTCAGACCCTTTTTATCTCTTTCATTTCTGTTCCATTTAGAAGATTTCCCTCTTTTTAAACTTTGTTTCTCTTAATATACTATCTGTTGTGTTTATTCACTTTTGCGTTCTAATATAGTCATTATTTCTGAATTGATTTTTTAAAAATTCTTTCATGAATCCCGTCACCTCATTTCTGACTTATTGTGTCTACTGATGGCTTGTGTCATTTTATTAACGTCTTTTAGCTCATGTTGAAATAAAAGGTTATTTGATCTGATCTATGAGCATGTCAGTCTGGCTTGCTTTTATTGTCTGTAATGTTAGTCTCCTTATTTTCTTTTTTCTCATAATAACTTTGTGTGGCATTTGACCTTGATGCTTGGCTGTTGCTATTTTTCTTTTCTTTTTTTTTTTGAAACAGCTCTTTTTATTTTTAAAGCTTATTACTTATTTAGAGAGAGTGTGAGCAGGGAAGGGGCAGAGAGAGAGAGACTGAGAATCCCAAGCAGGCTCCGCACTGTCAGCGCAGAGCCTGACACAGGGCTTGATTCAGAAACCATGAGATTACGACCTGAGCCGAAGTCAGATGCTTAACTGACTGAGCCATCCAGGCACCCCTGCTGTACTATTTTTTACGTTAAATTAGTTTTGCTGCCCTTTCAGAGGAAGGCCTAGTGTAGGGTAGCTGGTCTTATTCCACAGAGCCCACTTTTCTTCTGTGTTGATGCATTATTAAAAATGGTGGTGGCCTGCTTTCTGGTTTCCTGGCCCTATTCCCTTCCTCTGTTTTTTATCTGGACCCTTTTCCCCCCTTCCTCTCTCTCTCTTTTTTTTTTTTTTTAAGTTTATTTATTTATTTTGAGAAAGTGTGCAAGAGCAAGGGTGGGGCAGAGAGAAAGGGAGAGAGAGAACCCTAAGTAGGCTCTGTGCCGACAGCACAGAGCCCCACTTGGGGCTCCATCCCACACACTGCGAGACCATGACCTGAGCTGAAATCGAGTCAGTCCCTTAACCGGCTAAGCCACCCAGGCACCCCTATCTCGAGGTTATTATAGCTATTTTGTCATTTCGTTTTATAGTATATGCTGCCTATGGGTTTTTGGTTTTGAGATCTAGTTGCGCTGTCTTGTTTCATGTTGGGATTTAGAGAGATTAAAAAACTATGCTGCCATAGCCACCATCTTTCCAGAATCTTTAAATTCATAAAATTCCAGCATTTTGGCATCAAAGGGGTTTTTTTCTATCCAGAGAAGTAGTCATCTCAGAGCTAGTGACTAGATTCAGAACCAGGGTTATGAGAACTCAGTCTTCTGATTTGCAGACAAGCGTAGTCGACTGCATCATAGCTACTCTCTTCATCATTCAGAAGGTACTATCACTGCCCTCTTTCAGTGACATTTACTGTCATCCTCTTGTGTGACACTTCTGGAGACGGCACAGAGCAGTGAACTAATTTTGAATTAGTATTCTTCTGAATTGTGCCATACTAATTTGGTGTTCAAAATAATGTTTTTCTTGGGGCGCCTGGGTGGCTTCGTCGGTTAAGCATCGAACTTCCGCTCAGGTCATGATCTCAAGGTTTTGTGAGTTCAAGCCCGATGTCGGGCTCTGCGCGGATGGTACAGAGCCTGCTTGGGATTCTCTGTCTCTGTCCCTGCCCCACTCATTCTGTCTCTCTCTAAATAAATAAGCTTAAATTTTTTTTTTAATTAAAAAAACCCAAAATAATGTTTTTCTTAATTTATGAAATGCTGCTGTGTTTCAATCTAATTTCCATGGAGTTGCATAGCTCAAAGGATTCAATACAGTTATCGTGCTCGTTCATGCAGGTCAGTGATTTATTCAGCAGGTGGTCCTTGCTCTCCACTTTGTGCAAGCCCTGCATCAGGTTGATGTTTTAGATATTGTGATGATGCACCAGACGGGCAAGCAAACAGGCATTCTCTACAGCAGGAGAAATGCTGCGTTAGAGAAAATGGCGGCTGCAGCAGGAACACAGTATATGGCCTCTAACTTCCTTGGGGTTCAGGGAAGTCTTGTTAGCAAAAGTAATGGAAGTCAAGGCCTAAAAGTTTAGCAGGCACTAACAGAAGACTAGTAGAGATAAGAGGATCCAGGTAGAGGGAACAGAATATGTAAAGGTACAAAATCAAGAAAACCAAAACAGAATATTCAAGAATATATTAATAGTTACTAAAGCTGATAACCAAATTAATCACTGGAAACAAGAAATAATGCTATAAATCAGCATACGAGGGTACTTTTAAAGCAGATGTCATTGTTTTTTTAATTGGAGTAGAAATTTGACTGTGGACTTGGTAGAGGGTTAGAAAGTTCTATAAACTGGCAGATAAGATAGCAGAACGGGCAAATCATCTGTTTTGCATTTGCACATGTGTTGCTTTTATTGTAGGTAGTTTCTCTACCTCTTTTTTTGGATAATTGGCTGATTGCTTATTTTAGAATAATAATATGGATAGATGTGAGGAAGCTTTCATTTGTGTTTTATGATTACTTAAAATATAGATAATTCTTCTAAGACACTAAAATATTTGTATTTGTCTTTTACAGACTGTAAGCAACAGGGCTAATTGATGTATTCTGTGTGGAATCACTATTACTTTTAGCATATTTTTTCTATGGAAATGTAACCTAGTAAATAAAGTGATTTACCATATAAAATTTTTAAAGTGTTGTCTTACTAGTGTTCCCTACCCCGGTAAAAGAAATCTGTAAATATTTTGTATATTCAAAGTAAAACTCTAAGTGTGTAAAGTGTTTGTGTCTTTTATTTTTGAAAACTAGGTTGGTGTGTGATTTGCCCTCCATTTAAATGTTAGAGTGGACTTAGTTTCAGAGCTGGTGCCCCGAGTTTCCCACAAAAGGTTTCCTGCATCTGCTGGCTGTTGCTGATAAGAATCCAGTGTTTAAGCCTTTTGTTTATCTGAGGAAATTCCTGTTAGGTGTGTGCACATTCCCCTTTGTTCTCAGTATTAGCCTTAGTAAGTCTGGCCATAAGAATCTTACACAACACTCTATTCTTTTAGCAAAATCCTTTTGCAGATGGGGGATACTTTTCTGTATGTGATTACGATGGGCATGGGCTTATCAGAATCTGCTGACCATTATTCTGTATCGACCAAAAGATTCTTCAGTTAATGCGAAGTTGCTTAATTGGCTTAAAAAATAACATTTGTGCACATCATTTGGCAGATGTTCTTCATTGGAAGTATGTTTTCGGCGATATGAAATAAATTTACTATAAATATGTCTGATTAAAGTTTGAAGAGGCCTTTGAAGTGGATATTCATTGTAGTAAATCAAACAATTAATGGGTTTTATTTAGGTATATTTTGGTGGTATTTGAATGTTTTTCTTTTGTGATATCCACTACATCCCAAGCTACAAGTATAAACTCTTCAATATTTAGAGGCTGAGGTTTACAGTTTCAGTTAAGTCACACCTGCTATTAAAGCCAAAATTGTTGTGCCCAAAGAAGTATTCTGGCAGCTGCACATTGCCATTTTCAACCAGGAAAGCTTTACAATGCCTTTGATTCTTGACCTCCCATCAGGAAATGGTTTTGGCAAGAACCAGTGACAAATTCTCTTACTTATGTGAAAGAACAGTAAACAATATTTTCTGAACGATTTATTACTTATGTCACCTTTTGTTTGTTTAATCAATCATAACCTTTTTCTTTGAAAATTTGAAAAGTTGTTTTTTGCAGTTTGTTTTGGAAAATTAATGGTTTCTTAGCTAAACTGAATCCTTAGAATAAGATAGGCTTATTACTTATGTAAATATTTATATAAATAGATATCTGTAAGAAGTTTTCATAAATTTTTGTCAAAGGGAAGAAAACAGAGTGCTTCATTGCTTAAAAACATCTTTAATCTTTAGATTCCAACAAAAACTCATTTCTCATTTCAGGCCTTTGAAGACCTCAGCAAGCTAATGGTCAAGGTATATGTAATTTATACCTATTAAATTCTTACCAATTATCATGTAAGTTTTGAACTTGTGTTTTGTTAGCAAGGCACTTTGGGGACTTTTTTTTTTTTCAGTCTTTTACTGTTCTCTTCACAGGCTAAGGAAATGGTGGAGTTATCAAAATCAATTGCTAATAAGATTAAAGACAAGCAAGGTGACATCACAGAAGATGAGGTAAATAGATTGCTTTTTTAAAGCATTAGAAACCAGGTTACACAAATAACACAGTGATGTTTCAGTGGTTTAGCAGTTTCTTTCTTAATGTAGTGTTTTCTTTTAGGACTTGCAGGTATATGAAAGTGCTAACGAAAAAGTCAACCATAAAAACTTTGTTGGTTCTAGTAGGATTAAAGGATACTTCTGTACGTTCTCTTAGAGTGTGGAAAAGAGAGATATGGAAATGTGGAAGGAGTGGTTGTTTTATACATATCCATAAATTTGATACTTGTTTCGGTAAATTTCAGTACAATCTGGTCACAGCCATTTTCCTTTCTAAGTTTTTGGCTCTATCATTTGGTTGGCATTAAATACAGCATGGTTGTTCCCTAGCCACTTCTCACACCAAACTCATGAGCTCAGTGGAGTATGAGATATCAAGATAGAAAAAAGAAGAAGAATTAGCTTCACACAGGGAACTACTGGAAATCCACTTTCTTAGAATTCACGCTATCAAAACACAGTAGAAGAAATGGGTAGATACAGATATAATTGAGTAGCATTGAATTTATGATAGAAAGATTTTCAATGTTGGGGTGGAAAGACTAATTCTGCTTTTTAGTCTTTTTGTGCATTTTCTCCTCTTATTATAGACCATCAGGTTTAAATCCTATTTGCTGAGCATGGGAATAGCTAACCCAGTTACCAGGGAGACCTGTGGCTCGGGCACACAGTACCACATGCAGCTGGCCAAACAGCTGGCTGGGATACTGCAGGCGCCGCTGGAGGTAAAAACAAAACCTGAGTGGTCTCTTTCAGTTGTGTTAAATTATCTCCGTGTCATCAGAAATCTTAACAAGAGTTTAACTCCTTTCACAGTATGGTTACTATTCAACCAACATGTTATTTTTTGTTCAGGAATATTAAATTACTGTTTTTTGTTTTTTTTTTGTCAAAATCTAAGTTGTTTTCAATTCCCATTTCAGATATCTGTAACTTCCTAAATCTATTTGATATAAAGTTTTTCTTCTCTCCTGTTTTCAAAAGGAAACATATGATCTCTAGATGTTTACATATATTTCTATATATCTAGTCTGAATATATAGTGTACTGTTATAATTTGATAACACAGATATATCTTCTAACATGACTCAGGCAATCAAAACTTTACTTATTAAAGCACTCATATTAAGACGTATTTCCAACATGACAAAATAAGAAAAATATAATGAATCCCTGCATGCCCATCATCCAGGTTTATCTGTAAACATTGTCCACTGCAAATTATTTTAAAGCAGGGGCACCTAGGTGGTGGTTTAGTCGGTAAGTGTCCTGACTCTTGATTTCAGTTCAGGTGATGATCTCACAGTTGGTGTGTTTGAGCCCCGTGTAAGGCTCTACACTGACAGTGCAGAGCCTGCTTGGATTGTCTGTCTTCCTCTCTGCCCCTCCCCGACTTGCAGGCCCACACTCACGCACTCTCTCAAAGCGAATAAATAAACATTAAAAAAATATGATTTTAAAGCAAATCCAAGACATCACATTACTTTATGTGTAAATTTTTCAGTATGTAATTACAAGGATAAAGATGCCTGTAATGTAATTATAATCCCATTTCACAAATTAAAAATTATTTTCAATATAATCAAATATCTACTTAGTGTTCACATTTTTTCTTATAGTTAGTTTGTTCAAATCAGGATACTTTGCAATTGGTTGATTTGCCACCCAGGTGTTTGTTTTTTTTTTTTTTTTAATTCCGTGGGTTTCCCTCTCCTCTTTTTTTCTCTCCTATAAAATTTATTTATTGAAGAAACTAGTGGTTTTTCTTATAGAGTGTCTCAGAGTCTGGATCTTGCTGACTTGTATGTTAACATACTTCCCTGCCTTATGTATTCCCTGTAGACTGGTAGTTATATCTAGAAGTTCTTTTTTTTTTTTTTTTTTCCTGCTGGATATTTCATAGAGGGTGCTGTGCACTTCCATCAGCAGGCACAGAATGTCTTTTTTTTGTGTGATGTTAGCAGCTACTAACACTCAATGTCTAGATCTGTTACTTCATTAGAGATTACAATGGTGATATTGCCATTTAATTCTATAATTTTTTCATTTATTAGTTGTAATAACTCAAAACATTTAAATACACTTTTTGAAACTTGGTGTAGAGGCCCTCTTTTTATTTATGTAAATGTTGAAACAGTAATAATGATGTTAAAGTCCAAATATTGAATTTGAAATGCTTCACGTATCTGGCTAGGTTTTCCTGTGTGCAAATTTAGTTTTTAAAAGGCTTCTTAGGAAATTTTATGAATCCTGATTTCACTCTGCTTATGATTTCTGTTAAGGAATGCTAACTTGTGTGAACTATAACATAATACTTTTTAAATTTTGTATTTTAACAGGAACGAGGGGGAATAATGTCACTTACGGAGGTATACTGTTTAGTAAACCGAGCTCGAGGAATGGAGGTAAGAATAGAACATTTAGATATTCTTTTAACTAAATATAGACTTTCTTAACATAATACAAGTTCCCCTACAGTGAATACAATTTGAGGAAGGGCTGAGAATATCAAAACCATCTGAGAAGTAGTGTGGTGCAGTGACAAGAATACTGTCCTGCTCTGGGGATCTAGGAGGTAGACACTCTTCCTGGTTTTACCAGTGACATGATGATTGACCTTGAGTAGCTTACTTAACTTCACTGAGACTCGGTTGTCCTACGTCTAAAACAAGGATTTGGACTGATGGATACCTTCTGGCTTTAATATTCTGTGTTTGTATTGTGATTAGTAAGGTTGTGTATGAGGCCTTTTCCCTGTGACAGTTCCGTGTTTGGACTAACTGGGTTGGACACAGATGGCCTGGAGAGAAACAGAGGGAAAGCTGCCCTCTGCCTTTGGCCGTGAATCAGCAGTGGCTGCTCTTCAGCTCTCATTGCCCCTTCACACCCACATGTGTATGGTCCGTGCACTCTTTGTGCCCTTCAGTCAAACAGTTTTGCGGTGTCAGCAGTCACCTCTGTGCAGAGAACTCCTACATCTTTCAAGCGCCCACCCCAGGTTCACGAGCAAAGCCTCTGCTCTGTTTTTATTTGAATAGTCCTCAAGACTGCCGTCAGTGAGTACCTCCTACTGACCAGGCCTCCCAGTACCTCAGTGAGGCAGCTACTTTTACTGTCCCCGTCTTGGGAATAATATGAGGATGAGGAACTTGAGGCTTCCAGAGATTAAATTATTTGACCAAAGCTGCACCTGGAAATAGAGGTTTGACAGGCATTTGGACCCAGGCTGGGCCTATGACTCAAAGCTGTATTTGTCAAACGCCACAGTGGGCTGATTCTTTAAGGTTGCATGGGTCTGGAAGGGTGGCCACTAGCTAGCTACATGTGACGACTGTGAACTTGAAATACACCTAATCCAAACTGAGATATGCTGTAAGTGTAAATTACACACCAGATTTAGAAGACTCGGTACAGAAGAAAGAAATGTTAAATATCTCATTGATAATTTTTATATTGATTATATGTTGATGTTTTAGATTTATTGGCTTAAATAAAATACATGTTTTAAAATTAATTTCACCTGTTTCTTTTTATTTTATGAATATGACTACCAGAAAACTTAGAGTTACATATACGGCTTGCATTGCTTTCTGTCGGATAGCACTGCTTCGCTTCTTTGTTAATCCTTTTTTCCTTGTGGTGATTAAGGCAACATGAAAGCCTTGATAAATGATTATTTATTTATTTATTTATTTATTTTAAATTAAAAAAAAAAAAAAGACTCCACACCCACCATGGGCCTTGAACACACGAGCATCACTCTATTAATTTGTAGTATAAACTGGATTTTCTTTCTATTAGTTGCTCTCACCAGAAGATCTAGTGAATGCATGCAAGATGCTGGAAGCACTACAGTTACCTCTCAGGTAAAAGAACCTCTGCAGGAAGCGTGCCAACTTGAGCCACTGTTCCTCACACAGTAGACAGGAAAACCCTGCCAGGTCTGCCCACACAGGTCTGTGCGTGGTGAACCAACACATCGCCCCTCTGGGAATTATACCGTGTGAGCAGAATTCACTTGTTCTCCTAGCTTCCCTCCTTACCCGGGCGGTACATGGCCTGAGGGGCTAGTGGGCCAACTCTTGTTGATTTGGGGCAATGAAAGAAGAATGTGGGCTCTCCTATGAGGTCAGAATAACCAGCCCCTCTGCTAGACATTTCGTGCTTGTTTCTGGAGATTTAAAACTACAGATGTTCAGCTGTGAATTGTATTTTCCTCCCTTCAGATTAAAAAAAAAAAAAAAAAGTGCCAGACATATTTTATTTAGCCTGTGGATTATAGTTCATAATGTTATTAACTGTATTTATTCGTGAGTTCCTAGTTATGCTGTAATTGCCTGTGGTTGTTACGTTTTAGATGCTGTTTTGTGTTAATATTGCCCTCATGCCCAGCATAAAAGAAAGTACAGGATATTTGTACCTCCTTAGTGGTTGAAGATCCTAGATACTCACAGCTTGGTTTTCCCATCTGCGGTTTTCAGGCTCCGAGTTTTTGACAGTGGCGTCATGGTAATTGAGCTTCAGTCCCACAAGGAAGAGGAAATGGTGGCCTCAGCCTTGGAGACCGTATGTGAACCAGTTTCCTCATTAGTCTGCCCACCAAGACGTGACTCCATAGCAACTTGAGAAACAGGCTTTCCTTTTGAATTTAATTTTTCTAAAAAGTAATGTTTGTAGACCCAATTAAAAACACCTATTAACACTAGTGAATACTAATCAAAATGATACTTTTAAAGCTTTTTGAGACTTGCCAAGGAGAATTAGAATTCCTGAGGTGTTATCTTTTTGTTTGAAACTCAGTCTTGTGGACAGGTTTTTAACTTTGTTCATCAGAATGTTACCCTTGACTGAACTTTTTCTGTCAGTACCACCTACGTAAACAGTCTTATAAAACATCACAAGTTGTTTTATGAAATAATTGCTTCAAAAAAACACGAAAAGGAACTGTAGTTTAGATGGATTTTACCAGCCAAACTGCTGCTGTTACTCATTAGGAGACTTGAAACATTACTGCCTTCATAGCCTCTGTGGCGAGCCTGCCTAATTTAAATATTTATTACATTTATTTTAAATTAGAGGAAAACCTCAAGACTATAGATATTTCTACCGTATATTTTAAGCTAAACCTATATATAAGGACCCTATATGTGGGACATGCAGTATGTACTCCATTAGAATTTATTATATGTTCCTTTTCAGAATATCAAGGGTTATTTTGGCGGTTTAGTACAGTGCCTTTGTAACTTTGTAGAGGGCTTCGTGATGTTTTAGGCTCTGCTATATTCATTCTGGGCCCTTCCGCATTTGTGGAATTGAGCATTAGTGAAGAAGATTTAGTTCAATATTGAATATTCTTGAGTTTTATTAGGAAATCCAATATATTCTTTCCTGAGCATAATGGTAGACATTCTCCCTAGGTTAGTACCTAGGTGGCCAAATTATCATATTTTTTTCCTGCTGTGTTTCTGTTAGGTTTCAGAAAAGGGATCCCTGACATCAGAAGAGTTTGCTAAGCTGGTGGGAATGTCTGTCCTCCTGGCTAAGGAAAGGTAAGCGAGTCCTTGGTCTTCATTACAACTGTGTTTGTGTTTCTGAATGGACAGATGATTGTGGTTTTCCCCTTGATTCCTAGGTTGCTTCTGGCAGAGAAGATGGGCCATCTTTGCCGAGATGATTCAGTGGAAGGCTTGCGGTTTTACCCAAACTTATTTATGACACAGAGCTAAGGGTTTTGTATTTAAAATACTTCGTGTCCATACACTTGTATCATGTAGAGGTTGTATGACATTGAGCTCAGAGTAAACCGTGATGAACTGAGAATTTCTGGAACTTTACACTATAATATAAAACCCTTTTAATTTCTCCCTAAATATTACGGTCCAGGAAGTTTACTTAGGATAAATATAGGAAAATACAGAAAACTGAATGCCATAGTGAGTTGGAAATCATGCTGCAGTTGTATAGAGCCCTCAGGGTTTAACTTGAAATATGGTGAATTTTAACTTGATCCTCAAATCTGTTTTTTTAAAGAAGGGAATCTAGTTATTAACGGGGGAAGAAGTTGAGTGTTTGGACAGGTTAGATCATTTTTCTGGTGTGACTAAAATTCACTGAATTATAAACAAAGTTTTTCCTCTGCATGTAATGTGCCCATTATGGGAGAGTGTTCATGAAGCAAGTCATACGTACAGTGTAGCTTAAGTGACAACACTGAACAGGACGTGAAACCACAGAACGCCACGTGAGGCTTCTCCTAAGTAAGGGCTTTTCTTTAGAAGCAGTTATAAGCATGTCTTCAACAGACACCTTAAAAAAGGAGAGAGTTGTATTTGACTTACGTATGTATAGTCTGGCTAGTTTTTTTTTTCCAAGTAATGATTTCATAGCTGGCATTTAAAGAATGCAACTATGTCATTTTGTTTTAAAAATGCTGTGGATTTTGAAACTGAATTAATGAGCTGTATAGACACGCCCAGAGATGTGATTACAAATTTGGAACTTAGAGGGTTCAGGAATTCCCTAGGGTTGTGTGGGGGAGGGGCCGGGAGAACCTTTAGGTCGCTTAAACAGGAACCTTGGTGCTCTTTGACCTGGAAAGCCAAGGACAGGAACATTGAAAGGGGACAAGTAATTGGTCTCCTTTTCCTACTCTTAAGGAGTTTCAACACTGCACTTTAAAAAAATATTTCATATCCCAGCAATATTTTTTTTCTTTACCCCATATATTAGAAGCTGTGTTGAGAAACTATGTCACTAGCAAGTATTACCAAGATAACAAAAACTGGCTACTCCTGAATTTCGATTGTTTGAGTTCTAAAGTGGGCTGCCTGACTTCATATGTCGGTGTGTTGGCATTACCTCAAACTCAGGGACCCCACAGGGACGCAAAGAGATCCCCTTCTAAGACTGCGTCGAAAGTGGGAAGCAGGGATGGTTTTCGGCCAAGCCTCCAGAAGGGGTAGCGTCTGCACTGAGAGACCCATGGTGACCAGCAGGTGGGGATACCCAGGCTTAAGCTCTGGGATCCCTAAGATGTCACTGAGTGAGGTGGAGGGCCCCCTGCAGATGCCCTTTGGGGAGTTGCAGGGATCCTCAGCTGTAGACCCAGGGAATCCCTCCCACTGCAGCCAGAGTCAGTCTCTGATCCCCACCTGCAAAAGTGGCTGTTGCTGCTTCACATCCTCCAGCCTTACGGGAATGTCTTCATTTTCCAAACTTGTCGCTCATTCTGTATCGTGATGACAGATAGCCCCTAATGTCCTCATTGTTCAGCCTCAGGTTTGTTTTGGGGGAATTCAGTGTCTAGCCAAACAATGGCCCCATGTCTTTCAGGCCACCGTGCAGACGTGTTTGTGTGGCACTCCTGTTTCTGGGTTACACTCACACTGCTCTGGCAGACTTGTACACGCATGTTCACACGCACTTGCACACACGCTTACACACATGATGTCTCATCTGGCTAAGGCTTTTCAGAAATTACAAAGGTAAATAATAATCTGTTTCAGCGGTTGGGATGAATTGCAGTTGAGACTGTTTGAGCTACTGGATCTAGCTCTTAGGATTTGGATTCATTACAGCAAACTCCCACGGTTCAACATATTTGTTTACATTAGTGTGACAACACATTAACAGAAGTGGAGCAGTCTAAGTTGTATAAAGTGAACTAGGAGGAAGAAAAGTGACATGACTATATTTCGCACATGTCACATTAATTAGAAAACAAGTATGATTGATTTTACTGTTAAAGTGGGCATTCTTCACTGTTTCTAGACTTATATATGTATATTTTTGATTCCACCCACCCACCCATTCCCTCCCCCTCCTTTTTTTTTTTTTTTTTTTTTTTTTGCCAAATAAGATGTTATTTTGGTCTTCTATTGGTAGAAGTTATGTTTAAATACAACCAATCAGGCCCTAAATGCAAAAAAATTCATCTCGGTGCTTATCACTGGTATAATTATTATTTTTGCTTTACTAACTTTGCTCTTAGGAGCATAAATTTGTAGCTTTATGATAATGGAATTTTTCTAGTCACTATCAAAGATTTTTTTACACTGTACAAGTGCAGGTTGTTTTCAGGATTAAATGATTGGAATTAATGTATATAGAGTAAAATTACTGGAAAACTTGTAAATGATTTTTCTTACCTTGGTGTTCTTTTTAAAATACTCTTTGAAAAACATATGAAAATGATAAACTTTTAATCAGAATAAGCCAGTACGTTAAACATTTTTTCTTTATTTTTGACCTCAAGATCTTACTGTTTTAGTTGTTCTAAAAGAATGGGAAATGGCTCATGAACTTTTTTTTTTAATTCTTGATGTGAATTTCACGGTTGACTAACCCTGTGCATTCTCGTGAATGTACTGTCTCTCCAAGTATTGGTTCCCTATAACCAGACTCGCCTGACCAGACATGGATTCATCAGGTGGTCATTCTCATGCTCTGCCCAACAATATCAGCGTTTTCACTTTGGTACAGTAGAGTCACACATATAAGCTGGTTAGATTTTTAAAGACTGTGCCTTGGAATGAAATCAAGCATGCTTAAAATGATCCCTGAAACTCTTAAATTGCCAGCGAAGTTCTTTATATCGTCTTACAGGTCGAATCCCTATAGAGTGATACATGGGTATGAATATATTATGAATATAGTAAGTACAATATACAATAAAAACTACATAGCAACAGTAGACATTTATAACACCAATAAGTAAACTATTTAAATGTGTGTCTTGTTTTTGTTTTTTGGCCAAGAGTTATGGTTGAATTTCTGTGAATTTATTTGCTAATCCCATCCCTTATTAAGACAGATCTAGAGTGTGAGCTCCGTAAGGGGAGAGCTTTTTGTCTGGTGTGTTTGTGGATATATCCTCAGAGCCTAGAACAGAACCTGGCACACAATAAGCATTCAATAAATATTAACTGAATGAATGAACTCTCATGTATATACCTATTTATAACCTGGCTCCATTTATCCTACTTTATCTCCCATTCAATTCAATAAAAAATTTTTTTGTTAAAAATCCATATTGACTGTGTGAGGAATTACGTGGGCTGCCGGTGGGGGGTGGAAACAAAATGAATAAGATACAGTCCCCACCTTTAAAAGGGTGGCGCAGTTAGGGAAATAGACATGTAAACAACCTTACCTGAAGATGGAATGGAAGGGGCACAGGTACATGCTGTGCAAGACAGAAGGAGGATCCTTTAGTTCTTGTGGGAGAGGAAGAGCCTCATAAACTAGGCTCGCAAGGACCAAGAGATCGTCAGTAAGTGGAGGCTGTTGGGTTAGAGGAACAGCATGAGGTGTGCCCCTTCCCATTCCTGGGGCATACTTCCTTTGACTCTGCAGACTTCCCTTTCTTAACTGTTTCCCCATTCACTTCTCCATCTCCACCCCAATTATCATACTGTGCTCATTCCTACCTGCTTTAGAAAAATCTGTTTTCAGGGGCGCCTGGGTGGCGCAGTCGGTTAAGCGTCCGACTTCAGCCAGGTCACGATCTCGCGGTCCGTGAGTTCGAGCCCCGTGTCAGGCTCTGGGCTGATGGCTCAGAGCCTGGAGCCTGTTTCCGATTCTGTGTCTCCCTCTCTCTCTGCCCCTCCCCCGTTCATGCTCTGTCTCTCTCTGTCCCAAAAATAAATAAAAAACGTTGAAAAAAAAATTAAAAAAAAAAAAAAAGAAAAATCTGTTTTCAGTATATGACTCTATTTCTAAATTCCATAATAGTTATTATCTGTCCTGTGTACATGACTATATTTTGTCTTGGAGCCATAAAAAAATAGAGGAATTGGGTTTCTTTAAAGTTCAAAGATTCAAGGGGCGCCTCGGTGGCTCAGTTGGTTAAACATCCGACTTCAGCTCAGGTCATATCTCACAGTTCATGAGTTCGAGCCCCGCATCGGGCTTTGTGCTGACAGCTCAGAGCCTGGAGCCTGCTTTGGATTCTGTGTCTCCCTCTCTCTCTGCTCTTCCCCTGATCATGCTCTGTCTCTCTCTCCTTCAAAAATAAATAAGAACATTAAAAAAAAATAAAGCTCAAAGATTCATATAATTGAATCTTTTAAATCTTTTCTGGTTTAGGTCAGTGATTGTACATGGTAGGCTCCTAGTTAAGTATTAGCTGAATACTTGAATGATTTTTGGATTATGATGTGTCATGAATTTACTCGCAAACCTAAGTCTGTGTCCTTTACCATATGCCCAAGAGGTTTCTCAACCAGACTTGTCAGGACTCAGCCCGTCTGAGATACTGTGTCTTACATGACATGGGGCATATCCATGATGTGGGAAGCATGCCAGAAATCAGGTTAACACACGTGTAAGATCTTGTTATTACAGGTGAAAATTGGGTCATTTGTGTTCTTCCTTGAGTCCTGATAATCATGAGTCAGTTAAAGCTTTTCTCTCAGAGCATTATCTGAGGAAATAAAAGATCTCTCCATGTGTGTAAAGGACACTGTTGAGATTGTGAATACGTTTTACACAATTTGCACAAAATTACTAGACCAGTCACTGACCCTGAAAGAGAATTAAAGGTACCTTGACAGCAGCTTGTTTTAATTAATCCCAGCAAGACCATATCACCGTTCTTTTGGAAGCTTTTTTTCCCTACACGCCTATGCTGCGTTCCTTTACCAAAAATTACACCCTTACATGTGCAACAAAGACAGAAACACAGTCTGGCAAGAATTCTGATTAAGACAAAAATGACCAAGCATCTCAATACAGCTGTTACTTAAAAAGTGTCCAAGTGCACTGATCCAGTCACTTGTACCTGGATTTAGGTCCTCCTAAATTCCAAGGGTGGATTTGTAGGGAGAGTGTGTGTCTGCAAGATTAATGCAGAGCAAGTTGCTTTCTATATATATATTCCACTTCGTCACCACACTACGTCAGTACACCTATGCCTTTTATGCTGGGGGAGAGGAGGGATTAAACGTTTGCCAAGGTTACTGAGGTAGGGCTGGAACGAAGCTTTCTGTAACTCCAAAGCCCACTCTTTATGTTGAGCTTTTACTTTCAAAAACGCCAAGGACTGTGGCATGTATTTGAAAAGAAATCCCGACTTGAGCTGATGAATGGATGTTGGACTAGATGATTCTGTCAGTGAAAGCTTGGATGGATTGAGTTGGTACTGATAGGATTAATTATTGGACAAGATAAGTACTTAGCAAATTTGGTACCTCAGACAACCTCTGATAACTCTGATAAAGAATTGTGCTATCTTTTCAAAGATTAAGTGACGGATTCAAGCACCTGCAAATGCTGTATTTTTGTTTGAAAAATTGAGGTAAAATTTCAGTGAAATGCACAGATCTTAAGATGGACGCATTTTAACAAATGCGTAATAGATCATGTAACTCACACCCCAGCCAACAGAACATATCTGACATCCCCAAAGTTCCCTGGTGCCTCTTTCCAGTCACCTGTTCCCTAGAGGCCACCACTATGTTCTGATTTCTATTACCACACACTACTTTTGTCTGTAAAATGGTATATTTTGCGTAAAAGAAAAGCAAATGGGAAACTATTCACATTTTTTTTTCCGTGTACTGAAAACCGAGCACAGCTGTTAAGGTGCAGCTCTATCCTCTAGCATTCTTTTCAAAAGACAACTTTAACACTTGAGAATTAAGAGTTTATTAAATGTCACTTTTTATGTTTTTAATTGAACCAACTCTGGCTCCTGAGAGAGAAAAATCGAAACTGAGATGCACTTGACCTGATTCTCTTTTGACAATCCCCAAGAACATTTGGGAAGCCAAAGTTTACTGCCCACCATTTAGGCCACTTGGATGACCTACTTTTGTGGTCCCCCAGAAGAAAATGACACCGGGGGAGAAGTGACAGAATCGGAACGAGGGGAGACCGCGGCTCGCCCTTGGCCCCGGCCGTGGGCCGTGGGCCGTGGGCCGCGGGCGAGGGCGCGTCGGGGCTCTGCCCGGCTCCCCGAGGCTCCGCCGGCCGCGCGCGCTTGGGAGGATGCGCAGCCCAGAGCGGGCGGGGTTGACTTCGCCCGCTGCCCGGCCCCCCGCCCTCCGGTGCCGCCCTCCCTGCGCCGTCCGTCGGGGGCGGGCCTGGGCGGGGCAGCGGAGCCGAGCGCCAGCGGGCTCAGGCGGGCAGTCCCGGGACGCGGGATGCTGTGCGCGTTTCCTCGCGGCCCCTGAGGCCACCAGCCCGCCGCCCGCCGCCCGCCTCGCTCGCCCCAGCTCTGGCCGCTGCGCCCGCCGGTCCCGAGAGGTAGGAAGACCCTGCTGCCCCCCAGCCCCCGTGGGCGCTGCTGCGCTGCCGGAGTCCCCGGCGGCTCCGGGGGGTGGGGGTGGGGGGTCGGGCAATACCCGTTGGACCCTGCCCGCCCCGCCCTCCCCGCCGGCTCGGAGCGCAGGTGGAGGTGCTGTTGCAGCTCCCTCCGCCGCTGGGTGCTCAGCCTCCGCCCCAGGGGATTCTCTGTAGAAAGTGTCCGTCTGCGCGTCTCGGAGTCCCGGCTCTCTTGGCACAGGTGTTGGCGAGAGACCCGGGCTGGCTGCAGACTGGTGTTGAGTCCGGTGGGTTGGGACCCTTGAAAGATAGCGTCTTGGGGGTGCTCCGCGTTTCTGAACAAGTTTGCCTATTTCCAGAAAGAAATCTTTTCTGGGGTACACACTGTATGAGATTTCAGCATTTCAGAACGGTCCTCATTTTAATGGAGCTCTGTGCTGACAACTTGGGCAGGGCTAGATTTCCAGGCATGAACTTGACTTGCGGGCCCTTGGGAAACTGTAGATGTGGGGAGCGCACCGCCTCCTAGGGAAGCTGCGTCCAGTCCGTGGGACCAGGGCAGAGCCCGCTGCACTGAGTGTATAAATAATGCCTGTTTACACAGGCTGCTTTGGAACTAGGGATTTCCGGTTAATAAATATTATTAGATGGATGCACACGAGCGTGTGCCTGTTTGTCAGAAGGGATAGAGTCACTTTGCTTCTTTTTGTTTTCCCTTTAATTCTTTGATAAATCATTGGTCCTAGTAGAGTTTAGGTTAATTCCTTTTCTTTTTCCGCAGCAATGAAGACACCGTAGGAATCAATCTTAACTGGTTTCAGCAAAAACAGGGGATCTGAGCTTGGCGTGATGCCATTAGCCACTGAAAATATTCACTACTTCTCCCTACCCTCTAGCTGATGCATTTGGAATTTTTCTGTAAATGTTTATGTCTGAATGCTATATAGAAGTGTTTTTAAATGTGTGTAAAATAGACGTAAGTTTTTATTTTCTCAAAATGATTCTCAAGCCAAACGTTGTAAAAGTAGACAGTCTTGGTATTGGGAACAACATGTTGGAAGACAATAAGCAAACAAAGTAAAAAGAGAGAGAGGAAGGAAGGAATCTTATTTTTTTAAAAAAATGTGCTTTTTACCCAGCGTTCCATTCCATTGTGGGGTGCTCTCTTAAGGTCTTCAAATTAGTGAATGGGATAGTAAAACTTAAGCATTTATTTTCAAAAGCTTAAGAACATTTTAAAAATCCTTATGATTTTTAGGTAGGCTTATTTTTCCATTTCCATTCAGTTCTAAATACAGATTATCACACTATTCTGTGTTTTACTCATCATTTTTATAAGAAGGAAAATGTGTTACAATCACATCAGTTGCGATTAGGAGCTTCTTTAAAAAATGGTTATCATGGAAAATCAAGCAATTTGGGAGGAGCCCATTCAACTTTTGGGAGCCAGGGATCCTTGCCCCTCCTTACTGTGGTTACTTGAGCATCAGTAATTCAAAAGGAAGCGTTTTATTGCCTTAAGTGCCCAAACTTGCCTGGGGGATACGGTGATGTTCACCTGCTGTCTTCCACCCTGTTTCCCAGTCCAGGTTCAAGGAAAAGATTGGGTCAAATCTATGCCTAATTCCAGCAAAGTGGAATTTTCTTTTTATGTTGGGGAGGGGAGTGGCCCTTAATCATCTGCCTAATTACACTTCAAATCTCTGCTTCCCTTTGAGGAAGTACAGTGTTTCCTTTGTTCAACCAACTCCTACTGAAAGAAAGCTAGTAGAGACAAATCAGTACCCCCCCGCCGTTGATTTTTTTTTTTTATTATTATTTCAACAGGCCTTTTAATTCCATTAATTTCTGTCTTTTCTGAAGAGATGTACATATATATTTGGAATATAGTATATTATTAAAGTAGACTGTGGATAATGGGGAAATGTAAACATTAAGAAAAGACCTGGTTGATTATGCTTACTAGCCCATAGTTTAGTAGATTTCAATCGAAAAAAATTGACAAGGGCCCTGGATCTTATTCTACAGTCTAGTCTATTTATAGACTAGTCTATTTATAGACAAAGTAAGTGCCCCCTCCCACAAATCGTTCTGAAGCACAGGCCAGCAAGGTATTTCCTACCCTCCTAGGTGGTCTGGCAAGACTGCTGCATGAAATCATCTGCCTCCTGATGCATTACTGACAGCAACAAGTATTGGGAAACTGACAGAAGATGATAATTGTTATTTATTTGTTTTCTCTTGAGAGTACCCTAAACAATGGAAGTCAGTGTCACAGGGAGTTCACATTTAAATGCAACACTCTGAGTATCTTTTTAAAAGGCTTGATAGTTTTGATATAGCTCCTAGGCATTAAGAAATGAAGCAATCCAGATAACGTGCAGGAAAGACAGTGGTTGTAAGTCCATTTGTAGAAGCGAGCCCGGTCCATGCAGCACAGTGCAAAATGAAAATTCGGCAAAATTTTAGCAAATTGATTGGCGTGAAATGCCAAACAGATAAATAGGTGAAAGTGTGTTATCCAGACTGGCTCTTAACTTTGATGAAATTCAGCACATAAACTCTCCACTTAAGCACACGTTACAAAGATGAGAGACTTGGTGTTTTGCAAAAATAAGCTTGGTGTTGCACACACCTGAATGTGCTTAACAGGTGAGCTGTAATGGAACCAAAGGGACGTACAAGCACAAATCATTTCCCCGGGGAAAGTTAATGTCCTCCCTATTTTCAGTGGCACCCATGAAGTTTGACTTCTCAGAATGGTTTTGCCATTTCATGATTACTATTTTGTGAATCACATTGAACAGAGGCATCATTTTTTGAGATTCTAATTTCAGGTGTTTTTGAAAAAAAAAACAACACAAAAAAACACAGTTTGGATGTGAGAAAGGACATGAGGAGACCAAAGACCTGGGATTTTGCTGATCAGAATGAAACAAATGTTGAAAGACTTTTCAAATCTACTCTTGGTGGTACTTTGTGACTATGGTGAGTATTATTAAGTATACATCATGCTGTCAGTGTCAATGAAGAAACATAAACGTGGGGTTTATAAATGCATGGATGTTGATGACCCTGCATGAAGGAGGCAGGGCACGTCTATAGTGCAGTACCTTTTAAACTGGAATCCTTGCAACCCTGGGTTCTCTTAAGGTTCTATATATATTGATGCAAAATTCCCTTTAAATATATTTTGAAGCCTTTAAAAAGAGAATTTAAAAAAAGGCATTTCATTTATTAATTTTTTGAAAAATTTTAATGTTTATTTATTTTTGAGAGAGACAGACAGATAGACAGACAGAGCATGCATGGGGATACAGGCAGAGAAAGAGAGAGACACAGAAACCGAAGCAGGCTACAGGCTCTGAGCTGTCAGCACAGAGCCTGATGTGGGGCTTGAACCCATGAACCTTGAGATCATAACCTGAGCCCCCCAAGTGCCCCTCATTTTCATTTAAGCAAACTGGAGACAAGCATGTTATGTTGAATTTTCTTTGACTGATGTCCTAGTAATTCAGTATTATACATTGAAACTCTCAGACACACATGAATGTGTGGTTGTTTGTTTGTTTGTTTGTTTTTTTTAAATTGGGATTCTCCGTTTGATTTCACTTTACAGGAGAGTTTTGCTGTTAAAATATCTTTGGAACCAGTCCAAATTTCAGTCCTTGCCAGTTGTTTGCCTTGGACAAGTTTCTTGTTGACATCACAGTGCTGTTGTGATGATAAAATAGAAAGGGAAAACACCTTGTCTGAGCCTAGAGTAGGTGATTACTGTTACTTTTCTTTATTCACTTTGTTTCAACTGAAAATTGAGTTCGTTACTCAGAGAGTTTTATGCAACTACTGAACCTTAACAGATTCAACAATGTACTACTTTTCTTTTGATGATTTCCAAATATTTCATAGACATCTAAGCAGTTCATGGTATAAGAGTGGAAATTGTTTTCAAATTGAAGAAACATGATCCAAGGGATCATGGCTTGTGTGATATCAGTGACACATCCACATAACTGGACCAGAGTGTGGACTGTTCATTTTGTCCATTGAATCGCTTTCCTCAGCCTTTTCGTTTGAAGAAGTTTATTTAAACAAGAAGATGCTTGATTTGTTGAAAATGAGCCTGGGATTCAATTATCTTAATGTTATTCATCCCTACTTAAAATCCCTATCACTCCATGTGTAACAACAGCCTCATACAAAAAATTACAAACGTGTCCTTGGTTTCGTAATGATAAAGACATCAGAATTTTCCATTTGTACACAGTGTGCAAGGATGTTTGTCGTTGAGACTAAATATCTTACTGGAATATGAGAATAAAAGTTCAATGAGCATAAAATAAGAACATAGAAGTTGAGTGCACATGCTGCTAATGGAAAAGGAAGTATTTTCCTAGACCTGGGTTTTTTCCCTCTCCATTTGATATTGATCAAAATATACCATTAACAGTTGTTGTTTTTAATGCAACATGCTTATATTGAGACACCAATTACTTTAAATATAATAAAGGAATGGGGAGAGGCGATCTAAAAGAATGGAGAAAACCACACCGTGGTAGCCAGAATGTGGTACAATTCAATTGCAGTTTTCTAAATGAGGATGTATTCTTGTCTATGAAAATAAGAGTTCTATAGTAAAGCAAGTTCTCTCCTCAGTACACCTGCTCTCTGGGCTGCTGGAACCCATCAACTGTATCTTTTTTCTCCATTACTGACTGGGCCTGTGTGTCTTTTCAATTTATTGGATGCCCATCAAATCAGAGTCTTATTTGCCTGGTTGACAATCTCTATCATGTTTGTTAGTTATCCTAAGTTGTGTGTGGTCTCAATCTTAAAATGCATTAAAAACTGTCCTGCCCCATGAGATTCAAGTCAATCTGATCTTTGTTCTCAGTCGTAACTCCTTCCTCGGTCTTAACTGCTTCTCTTTAGCCACCTGTTTACAAATAGGTGCTGGGTGGCCTCTGAACCAGGCACAGCTGTGTCAGAATCAGCACCCTTCCTCAACTTTGACTTCTCTCCCTCCAAACGAGAGTATCTCTCAACTTCCGTTTTAACTGAAGGAAAAAGAAAAAAAGAAAAAAAAAACCTTCATTCTATTATGGTTTTCAAGCAAGTGTTGATCAAGCATTCCAGGTTATCCAAGTTTTATATATTTGATTTCGTCTCATCTCAAATAAGAAATGTGTAAAGCACTGAGCTGTTTAAAAAGGAAAAACAGGGGCATGTGGGGGGCTCAGTCGTTAAGCATCCGACTTTGATTCAGGTCCCGATCTCACGGCTCATGTTCGTGAGATGCGGTTTGAGACTCGCATCCAGTCTCTGTGCTGACAGCTCAGAGCCTGGAGCCTGCTTAGATTCTGTGTCTCCCTCTCTCCGTGCCAGTACCCTGCTCATGCTCCGTCTGTGTCTCGGTCTGTCTCTTTCACAAAAATAAATAAATAAACGTTCAAAAAAACACAAAAAACAAAAAAAACCTCTATGTGCCAATATATTCATGTACTGATTCTAATGATCATTAACCGAATACACGTCAGGGTGTATTTAAAGACCACCAGCCCAGATAACACTTTGATGGCCTTTGGACATATATGATATGTATGCCATGATATGTGTATATTATGTATGTATAAGAGAATCACAATAAGAATAATAAATTCATGCTCACACATGTTATTTTTCAAGCCAAAAGAACCCTGGAGTGCCTTAAATCTAGAATTGTTTCTTACCCTAGCCATGGGCCCGCTGATTGTTGCCCTGCCAAATGCTGTCTCCTTTGATACGTATTTGGATAGGATTCAAAATAGAAACAAGGATTCCTGTGTGTCTGTGTTTTTTCCACTCTTTACTTGAGCTGCTCTGATGGGTTTCTTTTTTAAAAAGATATGATTGATCTTAACTGAGTGATAGTTGTGGGCTAGCAGTCATCTATCACATCGAGGCTAGCAATGGTTACTGTGATGTCACTAAAATTGCCGAGAAGCCTGGCTATTTCATAAACATTCACTCTATCCCTTGGATGACCTGTGCAGAAGAAAGTGTCAGCAATTCTTATTCATCTAAAAATTTCTGCTTCATACGAACCAAGGGCACTGGTTCCTTTACTGGTAGAAATGCTTAAGTACTTGGCTTGAATATCAGAAAATAACTTGGAAGTATATTTATGTCTTCCATTTTAAGTCATCTACAGCCGTCTGTATTGCATCATGTAAATCAAGTTTTCTCACTTTACTGTTTATCCATTTCCCCCAAATACCTAGACACCAGACTATGATTTATCAAAACAAAACACAACACAACTCAACTGAGTGAATTTGAAGATCTAATTGGCTTTATGAAGCAATTCCTGAATCAGGCAGCGCCCCATCTAGCGAGTAGCGATGGTCCTAAAAGTTGCACAAAATGGAAGGTTTTTATGGGAAGGAGGGTGGGGCAAGAAGTTCTTAGCAAAAGAACAGAAGGGATTATTTTCAGGCCAAGATGTCTTTTTTACCGGGGGGGGGGGGGGGGGGGGGGGGGGAGGTGGGGGGGGTGGTGTGGAGTTGGGTGTCTTTAGCAGGTATTTTTTATCATGGAGATAACCTCTCTAGTGCAAGAAATTTCAGATTGACTGTGAAAAGATCTTATTCCCAGGTAGGTTGAAACTATGAAGTCTGGGTTTGCCGTCCTGGGGGGCAAATGTCTCCATGTAGGGCTTTTTTTTCCTCCCCTTTTCTTTTTAACAGATTAAAATGAGAAAAGTAAGGTATTGGATTTACATCTTGAGAATTATCAATTGTTACTCTCGCTTTATAGATTTTCATTGCAGACGTGTTGCTTTGTTGAATGTGGTGAATTCAGGGTATTTGTCTCTAATTCCTTGTTTTAAGCATAACCATGAAAGAGGATGAACGTGCAGAGCCACTTTAGAATGAAAACAGTGCAGGTGCCCAACTAACAGAATCCGCACTCAGCATCACTCACGCACCCTTTGGCTGAGTTTCACACTTCTCTTATGTTTATTTTTTATTTATTTATTTTTAATTTTTTTTTTTTTAACGTTTATTTATTTTTGAGACAGAGACACAGCATGAACGGGGGAGGGGCAGAGAGAGAGGGAGACACAGAATCGGAAGCCAGCTCCAGGCTCTGAGCCATCAGCCCAGAGCCCGACGCGGGGCTCGAACTCGCGGACCTCGAGATCGTGACCTGAGCCGAAGTCGGACGCTCAACCGACTGAGCCACCCAGGCGCCCCTCTCTTATGTTTAAAGTGCTGCTTTCTTTGATGTCTCCAACAGTGCTGCTCAGAGATCCCTTTGTAAAACCAATTCTCACCATTTCATTTCAGTTCTTGCAGAAGCTGAATACCTCCTCTTGGGAAAGCCCGGCCATGTAGCACTAAGCAACAATACAGTATCGGTGGGTTTCCAGTATGTCAGTGGGGTTAATGGGACGCTGAGGAATGTATCTATCCTGTTGTTGGAGGCCAACACCAATCAGACCGTTACCACCAAATACCTCCTGACCAACCAGTCCCGGGGAACACTGGAGTTCGAATGCTTCTACTTCAAGGAGGCGGGGGACTACTGGTTCACCATGACTCCGGAAGCGGCAGACAACAGCACTCCAGTCCACCTGTGGGAGCAAAGTGCCTTTCTCAAGGTGGAATGGCCTGTCTTTCATGTTGACCTGAATAGGACATCCAGGGCAGCGGAAGGCACCTTCCAGGTGGGACTTTTTACCAGTCAACCACTGTGCTCATTCCCTGCGGACCAACCTGACATCTTGGTGGATGTCATCTTTACCAACAGTCTTCCCGAGGCAAGAACGAGTCCAGGACAGCCGCTGGAGATAAGAACCAGCAAGAGGACACAACTCTCTCAAGGTCAGTGGGTTGAGTTTGGCTGTGCACCCGTGGGGCCGGAAGCCTACGTCACTGTGGTGCTGAAGCTGCTCGGCCAAGACTCGGTCATTACCTCCACGGGACCCATTGACCTGGCCCAGAAATTTGGATACAAACTGGTGACGGTGCCGGAACTCACGTGTGAGTCGGCAGTGGAGGTGGTGGTGCTGCCTCCCCCGTGCGTCTTCGTCCAGGGAGTGATCGGGGTCTTCAAGGAGGCCCCCAGACGCCCTGGGGAAGGGACCATTCGGCTGGCTGAAAACAGCCTGACCTTGGGAGAGAGGAGAACAGTATTCAACTGCACTTTATTTGACATGGGGAGGAATAAATACTGCTTTGACTTTGGCGTTTCAAGCAGAAGCCATTTTTCCACAAAGGAGAGGGAGTGCATGCTAATCCAGAGAAACATAGGTTTGTATTGAGATTTTGTTTTTAAGTTTATTTATTTATTTTGAGAGAGAGCACGCGTGCGCAAGGTGCGGAGGGGCAGGGGGGAGAGAGAGAGAGAGAGAGAGAGAGAGAGAGAGAGAGAGAGAGAGAGAGAGAGTGTTCCAAGCAGGCTCCGCACTGTCAGCACGGAGCCTGATGTGGGGCTTGAACTCACAAACCACAAGATCATGACCTGAGCTGAAGTCCGTTGCTTAACCGAAAGGGCCGCCTAGGCCCCCGGGTTGGTATTGAGATTTCAAAAAATTTTTAATCAAACTGGTGCATTCATGCAGTCAAAATTATTATTTTGAATTTAGGTGAGCTGTACCGTTGTTATGGTTCCCTTCTCATAATGTGGCAAATGGCATTGTCCATCCTTATCTGAAAAACTAGGAGTAATGATAAGCAGACCCAGCTCCCTGCTTACCTCTCTAGGTCTCAGTTTCCCCACTAGTAAAACAGGGATAATAATGGTTTCTGCCTCAGAGTTGTGAGAATTCAGTGAAATACATGTGCACGGTTCTCCGCATTGTGCCTGGCATATAGGGACCAGGTGCTTCCAATAAACCTTAGCTGCTGTGCATTATAGTTAAAAAAGTTATATTATTACATCATATGGCAAATCCATGGCAGGGAAGAGCAGAATTCAAAGCTAAATCTCAAATTGTATGTAGTTAACTTCTGGCTTCCTCTAGCGGATCATGTCTCTTTACTGTTACATCTTTCATTCACAGGAATGAGTTTCTTTAGAAGTGAGATTTCAAAGCAAGATTTCCCAAAAGTTCAGATTCTAAATTCTTTGCATAATGCCCTACCTAATCACAAAGAAGTGGGGCTATTACCATTCCATCCATGCCCCATGCTCCTCTTTGCATTTCTTTTCCTTTTCCTGGGTGCAGGCCTGGTCTTGGCGAGAGAATCATCCGGCAGGGATTGTCCCGTTTGCTTACGTCTTCATCCCCGCTAAGCTCCATGCACCCTGACGGCCCAAGCGCCTGTCTGTCTTTGGAACCCCAAGTGTTTCTTGCTCCAAATTCACCCACTTTCTCTCCTTGGAAGCTCATTTCCTTTGACTTTCTCTGCACCCTGTGGTCACTTCTCTGCTTGCACTTACCTCTCTGTCCAGCCTAGATTCTATGGCCCGTTTCGTCTCTCTCCTACCAATACCCGAAACTCCTGTGCCCTGTTATCCTTCTGATGCACGAATCCAGCTGCCTGCCCACTGCATGGAGGCTGGACAAGAAGGTCACACCCGGGAGACAGGGGCACTGTGAGTGGGTTGCACCTCCCTCCTCAGCCGGGCCCACCATGCTACCCTGGCCGGCGCTGCTCCCATTCTCTAGAACACCGCCCCCTCAGACCTCAACCCCTGCCCCATGGCTGACTCTCAGAGCTGAGTTTGTCTCCTGCCACACAGGGCAGCTGGCAGCCATCTGGTACGAGCCACCTCACCCTCCCACTAAAATATCTGTGCGCCTGCAGCCATCGGTCCTCCTTTGTCACCACCGTGGAAGAAGTGTCACTCCTCCAGTGCGAGGTCAACCTTGCCCTCTGCTGTGGACCCCAGTGTCTTTGCTCATATCAGGAATCCTCTGTTAATCCTGATCCCCTCTCCCTCTTCTGTCTCTAACTGTCCCTTGATGGGCTTCTCCCCAACAGTTTTGAAATATGCTTAATTCTCTTATCTAAAAATACAGCCAACACCACCCCTCATCCCCTGGTTCTCCCCCACATAATACCGTCTTTCTCTCTCCTTCCTTTTATAGTCCAGGTTCTTGAAAAAGTCACCTATACACTGCGGTGTATTTCCTCACCTCACGTGTACTTTTCAGCCCACATCTAAGGCACACTCCTCCCCTGAAAGTGCTCTCACTAAAGCAGCCAGTGGATGACTTCCAAGGTCCCAAAACCCAGGGGCGCTTTGCAGCCTGTGTCTTCATTGACCTTGATTCCGTGACCTCACACTCGCCTCGCTTACCTCCCACCTGCCTGGCTGTTCCTTCATGGTCTCCTTCGCCTGCCAGTTCTACCACCTGGTCTCATCCATTAACTATTGGACTTCCTCGCCTTTTTTTTTTTTTTTTTTTTTTTTTTAATGTTAATTTTTGAGAGAGAGACAGAGTGTGAGTGGGGGAGGGGCAGAGAGAGAGACACACAGAATCCAAAGGAGGCTCCACTCTGAGCTGTCAGGAGAGAATCCGATGGGGGGCTCGAACTCACAAACCATGAGATCATGACCCGAGCCAAAGTCGGACACTTAACCGACTGAGCCACCCAGGCGCCCCTGGACTTCTGCGCCTTATACTATTTACACACCCACTAGGTGACTACCATCCTGATGCCAGTGACTCCAGACTGGCATCCCTCCCCTGCATCTAAGTGCTGCTGCACAGCTGTCACCCCTCACGGGTCTCCCATCTCTCTCAAAAGCCACATACCTAGAATTCGACTCATCATCTTACCCCCTAAACCTGCTCCTCGGTAAGGCCTCCGCCACCCCTTTCATTGTTCAGACCGGAAGCCCAGGAGTCTTTCTCTTCTCCTTCACCTCCTATAAGTAATAAATCACCAAGTCCTATGAGTTTTGTCTCCTCGGTGTCTGAATCTCTCCACGTCTTCCCAATTCTGCGGATACGACTTGGTTTAAACCTCTGTCATCCCTTAGCTAACCTATTGCAACAGATTCCTAATCGATTCCAGCTCCCTCCGCTGTCCACTTCGTTCTCTCACTGCAGCCAGAGAGATTATGTAAAACTCAGGTCTGCTGAGGTTGTTCCCCCGCTTAAAATCAAACTGTCAGTTACCTCAATGGATATGATGAGAATCCGCAGGGCCCTTTGTGGCCGGGCTGCCCAACCCACAGTCACCATCCCTGGGCGGGAGCCTCCTCCCGCCTTCACCTGGTTGACGTTAACCTGTCTCCCAAGTCCTCACTTGGGTCACTCTTCCTTGACCCCAAACTTGCTAAATTCCATTGCCGTAAGCTGGCACGGCATCCTTCATTCCTCTTTCATGGCATTGATCATTTCTGTCGTGGTTTGTTCAGTGTCTTTCTCCCCCCGCCCTCAGCCTTATGCCCACCCTCACTCTCATGGGGGAAGCTCATTTGGTGGGAAAAGCCAACTTGCGCTGCCATGAAGCTATTTATGATATTTATTTGGCCCACTTAGTAGGCCTGGCACTTTAATAGCTGTTCAATACATGTTTTATTCAAGTGAAAATTGAATGCAAATGTGGCCGGTCCAGATATTAGCATAGAAAAATTATATTAAGCTAATTTAATCATTCAAGCTACACTTGCCTTTTCAAAAGAAGTTAAGAGAAAAAAAAGTCTAATTGAATTTAGTGGAAACAAACCAAGGGATATAAAGACATTTGAGCCATTTGATCAGAAACACTGGGAGCAGGAGGTCTACCTTGTGGTTCTCCCAGCTGTTGGGGTTCCCGCTGATTCTTCTGCTCGTTTAAAGACTGAGTTTTCCCCACAGCAGCAGGGAGAAGACATTGGAGAGGGGCAGAAGGAAGGAGTGGTTCTCTGAGGTTCCAGCCTGAGGGTGGCGAAGGGCTCCCTATGGGGCTGCAGCAACCAGACACAACTGGCCACCAGGGCTGGACGCAACACCTGGAGGGACTAATGCTCCTGGAGACTCCAGGAGTGTGGCTCCGACTCCGGCTAATCACTGACATTTATGCTAGTAATGGGGACCTCAGTGCCTTCTCTGGTTTTAGTATAAAAAATGTATGACTGAATCGAGTTCTCTTCTTTTCATTTTCCATTTAAATTGGCAGCTGACTTTTTTTTTTTTTTTTTTGGTAAATAGTATCATTTAGGGACCCCATTGAACCCACCATGACTTGTGTGAGCTGCTGCCTCCACTGAATTTCTTACTAGTTCCTTTGGACAATGGAGTAATGTGTTTGACATGTTTGTCTCTTTTTCCAAATATATCTTCAGACCTGAAGATAGTAAGTAAATAACAGTTTACAGGAAATGCAAAATAGATGTGCTGCATTTAAACCAAAAATTATTTATGATCTTCATTAATCCTACTTGGTGTGAATGTTCATATTTTTCTCTGCAGAAATGTTAATGTGTTTGGCTATGGGATGCTGCCTGAGATCCTGGTAGGGGAGTGTTAGTAATCTTGGCATAGCACTGTAATAACTTACAAAAATAAGTTGAGAAATCCTAAATTCTGAACACATCTGCCCAACATCCCGTTTCAGACGGGAGTATATAAATTTAGGGTAAAAGTTGATAATGAATGATAGAGGATATGAAGTCATAGTCACATAATTTTTTTTAACTTAGGTTTTTTTTTTTTGGTAAATAAAAAGTGTATATATTTATAGTTTCCTTGATAATTTAATTTTTAGGCCATCTTCTTGTTTCTGTGATTAAATGGTATGGTTTTTCTTTCATGATGACTGAACAAGAGCTTTTTGCCAAGGACAGAACTATCAACCCTGTCAGTTCCTTCCTGTTTGCACGTTGTGCAGTATCTTTAATTCTCCGCCAGAATCTTTTTTAAGCTACTTGTCCACTTTGGGAGTTAGTTTACCTAAAGCTAGAAAATACAGTTGTAAAAATTCATGTAAGTAGACCCCTAGATGCTGCACTACTCCATATTCTTTGAAAGTGAATGAATATGTAAATCCTTCCAAGAATAAACTCTTCTTTTGGGATTCCTTAGGAATATCCTGTAGGATATCTGACATCCTGTGTGCGATCATCTGACATAATAAAGCTAATGTTTATATAGTGATTACTTTGTAACCAGGCACTGTTCTGAGTGATTTATAAATATTAACCTGTTTAATCTTCATAACAACCCTATTAGTTAGGCTTATAATTTTGTCAATTTTATAGGTGAAGAAATAGAAGCACAAAATAAGTAACTTGCCTGAGCTCAATTGACGGTTAAGTGGCTTAACCACTACTGATGGTTGACTGGCTTTTACCCTTATTCTTCACTGCCTCCCATATAATCAACTGTCAATTCATGTATTAAATAATGTAAAATGTTTAAATTGAAAAAAGTTATACTATTTTCTCATCTCACTGGCTTGTCTTGTGCTGTCCACCCCTCTTGAAACACACATAACCCACTTTGGAACCCACAAGCATGATTTGGCCGATATAAATGAGCCTTGTTCTGTGCACAGAGAGTCTGAACTGCTTATCCAGGTGCCTTTGCTCCATCTATTGCTTTTAGTTACTCTTGTCTAGAGAACTTTCTTTTCTTTCTTTCTTTCTTTTTTTTTTTTAAAGCTAATGTCTTTTTTTTTAATGTTTATTTTTTAAATTTATTAAAGAGAGAGAGCACAAGTGGGAGAGGGGCAGAGAAAGAGGGAGAAAGAAAATCCCTAGAAGGCTTTGCACTGTCATCGCAGAGCCTGATGTGAGCCCATTGTGGGGCTTGAGCCCACAAACTGTGAGATCATGACCTGAGCTGAAACCAAGAGTCAGATGCTCAACTGACTGAGCCACCCAGGCGCCCCTAAAGAACTTTTTTTAGAAGCGTGTTTTGTTTGGTTGCTTTAGTTTCTTGAGCAAAATGTCTTCCAGTTGTGAATGTTTCATGGGCTGTATTCTTTCAGATAGTCTTGAGGGGTGGAAACAAATTTCCCTTTTCCTATTCCAGACAAATTTGGCTCATTCAGAATTAATATCCTCTATAGTAGCCTGAAAGGTATTTATGCTGGCCAAACAGGTTTGTTATGTAGTGTGAGTGCATGTATGGACATCTAACCAGGACAAAACAAAACAGCTTTCATTCATGAAAAGTATTTGAAATACTGATCATCTTGCTCTTTATTTCTAAAACACGAACTACATTTATCTAATGACTTTTCATTTAGCCTGGTATTTCCCTCAAAGTTATTGGTAGAAATCTTCAGGGAACAGACAGAATTACTTAAAGCATTAAAAATGTTTGCCTGATTAAATTTGTTAATTGCTTTGATTGATTTCCTATGTTCCTGTTTGATTAATGTGGCTTAAAATTAAAGGACATAAGATGTAGCCTAAATGTTTACTTTTTATTGTTGATTGTCCTACAAACCATGATTTTACTTCCAAGGGAAAAAGATACAACATTTCAAAATGAAAATTGTTTTTATATAATTTATTGTCGAATTGGTTTCCATACAACACCCAATGCTCATCCCAACAAGTGCCTTCCTCAATGCCCATCACCCACTTTCCCCTCTCCCCCACCCCCATCATCCCTCAGTTCTCAGTATCCAAGAGTCTCTTGTGGTTTACCTCCCTCTCTCTCTTGTGGTTTGCCTTTTTTTTTTTCCCTCTTCCCCTCCCCCATGGTCTTCCGCTAAGTTTCTCAAGATCCACAGATGAGTGAAATGAAAACATATGGTATTTGTCTTTCTCTGTCTGGCTTATTTCACTTAACCTAATACCCTCCAGTTCCATCCATGTTGCTGCAAATGGCCAGATTTCATTCTTTCTCATTGCCAAGTAGTATTCCATTGTATATATAAACCACATGTTCTTTATCCATTTGTCAGTTGATGGACAGACATTTAGGCTCTTTCCATAATTTGGCTATTGTTGAAAATGCTTCTATAAACATGAAATTTTTGACGTTAATATTCATGCTTTTATTAAAACTTTGATTTTTTTTTTCCTGGCCACTACTAGTGGAATTTTTGTTTTTAGTTTGACAAATAACTTTATATATTAAATAAATTATATTTATGTAAAGTAAATGAGAGTTTACAAAAAGATTATTAGCATTTGTAATTCTACCTTTTGTGGTCTTAAATATGAGCAGAAGAGAAGGATAAACTATGCACTGACTTAATTTTCAGTTTAGATTTCTCAGTAGTGGAATTCCCAGTTGATTTTTCAAAAATAAATCACCATACTTTCATTCAAAGAGAGTTTAATATGAGAGCCCCAAGGCTTTGCAGGCACGAGGGGCTTAGTGTCTGAATAGCTCTGTAGCTTAAGGACAAAGCTGGCTTATTGTTCTTCCATTTGCGGAGCTGCAGTGTAATCTAGAGACACAGAACCAATATTGTGTTCAGTTGGACCTCTGGATGGAACATAATTACCACACCTCAGTTGATGTTGGTCCAGGATCGTGGTTTGTAATGCTCCCACTCTTGTGAAAATCCCAGAGACTTTTAATTGCTTTAAAGAGCTCATACTCCATGACTCATTTCAAAGATTGCACCACTTGGATTACCTGAGAATGTATCTGCCCTATGTGTTCTTATGTTTTCCTAGTGCTTTATATACCTGTGACTGTATTGAACTTTTGTCCATAAATGATGAAGAAAGACTTTTAGGCAGCGGGTGTTTTGGTGCCCAGGGTTGGTATGACCTGGGTCTTGAGGTTGGATGGGTACTGATAGAGAAGGGTCTTAGAACAATTTTTTTTTTGTAGGAGACTACTTAATTATTCTATCTGGCAGTGATTACATATATGCTTGGAAGAGATGCTTGCATGTGCCAGTCATTAAACTGTTCTGGGAATATTTGGTATGAATTTGAAGCTCTGGTGGTAGGTGCACCCCCATTTAAGATTGTTAAGACTCCTTTCTAGATTAACCCTTTTATCATTATGTAATAATGTCCCTCTTATTCCTGGTAGTATCCCTTGTTCTGCAGTCTACCTTGTCTGATGCTAATATCGTTACTCCAGTTTTCTGTTAAGGAATGTTCATGGGTTTAACTTCTCCCAACTGTTAATATTTAACCTATTTATGTATTTAATCTTTAAAGTAAGTTTTTTAGTGAAAAAATTTTTAACTGAGTATAGTTGACACACAATGTTACTTAGTTTCAGGTGTACAACATACATAGTGATTCAACTTCTCTACATGTTATGCTTAGCTCAACACAAGTGTGACTACCATTTGTCACCATATGATGCTATTACAATGTCTTTGACTATTTTCTCTGTGTTGTGCCTTTTATTCCTATGACTTACTCATTTCTTCACTGGAAGCCTGTATTTCTCACTTCCCTTCATCCATTTTTCCCATCTCATCACCCCCTTCCTTCTGGCAACCATCAGGTTGTTTCTGTATTTATACATCTAGTTCTGCTTTTTGTTTGTTTATTCATTTGTTTTTTAGATTCCACATATGAGTGAAATCATATACTGTTTATTTTTCCCAGTCTGACTTATTTCACTTAGCATGATGCCCTATAGGCCCATCCATATTGGTGCAAATGGCAAGATCTCATCCTTTTTTGTGGATGAGTATTATTCCAGTGTGTGTGTGTATGTGTGTGTGTGTGTGTGTGTGTGTGTGTACCTACCTTACATCTTTTTTATCCATTCATCTATCAGTGGACACTTTGGTTACTTCCATATCTTGGGTATTGTAAATAATGCTGCAGTAAATATTGGAATGCATATATCTTTTTGAATTAGTGTTTTAAGTGAGTTTCTTTTAAGTAACATATAGTTAGGTCATGCTTTTTTACCCAATCTCACAATCTCTATCTTTTAAGAGGTGTGTTTAGATTATTTATATTTAGTGTAACCATTATATGGTTAGATTAACATCTGTCATCTTGGTAGTTTTCTGTTTCTTCTGTTCTTTGTTTCTTTTTCCTCATTTCTGCCTTCTTTTGTGTTAATTGAATATTTTTTATGAGTTAGTTTAACCACACTGTTGGTTTATTGTTTATACCTTAAAATGTTTTTTTGTGGTTGTCCTGGAGTTTACAATATATATCTTTAATTATTCTTGGTCTACCTTTGAGTAATAATGTTTTGCTTCACATGTAGTGTAAGGACCTTATTAATAGTACACTCCCAATTAATTACTCCCATTCTTTGTGTGATTATTGTCATACATTTTACTTTATATATGCTCTGAATACTATTATTCTTTAGCAGTTATAGTTTAGAGCATTTAAAAATAAGAAAAAATGAGTATTATTTTTACCTTTATAAATGCCATTTCCAGCACTTTTCAGTTTTTTGTACAGACACAATTTTTTTCTGGTATCCTATTCCTTCTGCCTGAAGGATTTTCTATTAACATTTCTTGTAGTGAGGGTCTGCTGGTAATTAATTTTATTGATTTTTGTTTGTCTAAATCTTTATTTCTCCTTAATTTTTGGAAGAATTTGGGATTGGTCTTTTTTTTTCTTTCATTACTTTAGAGATACTACTCCACTATCCTTGGATTACACGACAAGAAGTCTGCTGTATTTCTCATCTTTATTCTTCCATATACAATGTGTTTGCTCTTTCCACCTTCCCTCCTCCTCCCACAGCCTTAAAAGTTTTTTTTTTGTTTGTTTGTTTTTATCAGTTTAAATATAGTGTGTCTAACTTCTTTTAGTTTATTTGCTTTTTTGTATTTATTCTGCCTGATGTTTTCTGAGCATCTTGGATAGAGCTTAGTATATCTCATTAATTTTGGAAAATTCTTGGTCATTATTTGATTCTCTTTTTCTCTTCTGGGATTCTAATAACATGAGCAAGAGATTATTTGATATTGTCCCCCAGATCTTGGATATTCCATTCTGTTTTATTCACTCTCTCTTTTTATTTTTTTAATTTAATTTTTTTATTTTTTAAAAATGTTTTATTTTCAAGAGAGACAGAGACAGAGCACAAGCAGGGGCGGGCAGAGACAGAGGGAGACGCAGAATCTGAAGCAGGCTGAGCATGTCTGCACACAGCCCGACATGGGGCTCAAACCCACGAACCATGAGATCATGACCTGAGCCAAGGTCAGACACTCAAGCAACTGAGCCACCCGGGCACCCCCACTCTCTCTTTTTAATCTTTGTGTCTCAGTTTGAGTGATTTCTATTGACCTATATTAAATTTACTGTTTCTTTCCTCGGTAAGTCTACTTATGAGCATTCTAGAAGGCATTCTTCATCTTTGTTCTGTGTTTTTCATTTCTAGCATTCCATTAACCTCTTCTTAGTTTATAACTCTCTAATGAAAATTTTTATCTATTCATCTTGTTTACCTTTCCACTAAAGTCTTTCATGTTAATCATAGTATTTTAACTTCTCTCTGATAGTTCTAATACCCGGATCACATTTGGGTCTGGTTCTCTTGATTATTTTATTTATTGGTAGTTTTTTTCTTGCTGTTTGTATGTCTCATAATTTTTGGTTGAAAGTTGCACATCTTATTTAGAACTGTAGACAACAATAAATAGTACTTATGTGGGGAAATGGGCATACTCTATTTTTACTAGTCCATTAGTGTGGGGATTGGGTCAGTGCACTAAGGAATTAAGCTGTGTTTGGGTTTGTGCTGTTGCTATGGCCATCCTCAGTACATGATAGAGTTCATCAGAATTTTCTAATGTTACTTTGCAGTTAGGGTAGGAGTTGGCTTGCCAGGCTTCTCCACCCTCAGCTTTAGGCTTGAGCCTGCACACAAGAGAGGTTGTCATCTGTCGCTCTTGCCCCTGCACTAGCAGTGGGTTGTTATTAGTGATACTTGGAAATTGCTAGCATGGTGCAGGGTAGGGTTTGGGTGATGGGAGCTGGAGAGCTTTTTCTTGTTCCATTTCATCCTTAGTCTTAGATAAATGCTGTGCCCCTGAGTCTCAGGGATGGGGCCTTCTTGATCTTGCCTCTCTTCAGTGGTGGAAGCTCTCTAATAGTCTGGACTCAGTATATTTTCTGCTCCTCTTCAGGGGTGAAGGATTTCCTTCTTTTTGCATTCCTTAGCAGCATTGTGTCTCACCTGGTGCCCTTAAAGTGACAGGGCTGCTGCTTTCCCCCCAGTGGTTGAGGCTTTTGTTGGTAGAGCAGATGGGGAGGAGAATCCACATGAGGTTTGTCTTTCCCACAGTGCCACTCCTTCTATCCTTAGGCCTGAACTAAAAGGAAGGCCCTCTCTGGCCTTGCACTTACCCTCAGTCCTTCTTGTGAGCATTTGATGAGATCCATGAAGAACCTGCAAGTGGGTACAAATGCCCATTGGATATGTGGCTCCCAGGGATTCTATATTCTCATGCTAGCCCACACTAGGCTTCTAGCAGTTCATATGTTTTCAGATGACTTCTTTTCACTAGCTTTTATGAGACCTGGTATCTATCTCAGGAAACAAGGTTTGCATCCTGTCTTGCCTTAGAGGAGGCTGTGTTTTCTTCAGGCCATTTGGTTGTCCTGTGACCTTTGCTCTCTGATGAGTTCCAAAAAGGTTAATATTTTGTAAATTATACAGCTTTCCTTTGTTTTAAGGGTGGTTACACACCCTTTCCAGCTTTCTGCGTCTTTGGGAATATTTTCATTTACTGACTTTTCAAGGCCTGAGATTTGAGTTTGCTGCTTCATTTGGGTACAGTTAAATTCTGATTCTCAAATGAACTAGCATTAAAAGCATGGCTAATGTCCTTGCAGAAACTTGGGGACTGTGGCAGCCGTGGAGCCAGTGTAGTGCCACGTGTGGGGATGGTGTCAGAGAGCGACGCCGCGTGTGCCTGACTTCCTTCCCCTCCAGACCTGGCTGCCCTGGAATGTCCTCGGAGACCTCCCTGTGTTCCCTGGAGGAGTGTGCTGGTAGGTATGCTTCTTTCTTCGGGAATCTCTCCACAGAGGGACTGTTGAACCTAGACCTGCCTGAAAATCACCAACCTGAGTTCAGAGGTGGACTCATTGACACTCTGTTATTGCTGCTGGCTTTACTAAGGCTATGCTCAGTAGTTTTTCTATGACTGGGAGTAGCTGGCCAGTGAGATGGCGGGGGATTTCACACTATGGAAGACAGGGAAATGACAAGGAAATCATTTTTAAAAATACAAAAATAGGAGGGATGATCTTTTCTTCCCGAGATATTTTTGGTTGTGCTTTTGTTTTCTTATTTATCCTTTACTGCTTCCTGCTAAAGTTGTGGAAGAACATGTAAAAAATGCTTTTTCTCATCATCTCAGAGAAGCTCGAGGGGACCATATAGACGGTTATTTGTCAAAATGGGTCAAGTCACCCTGTCTTATCCCTGAATGGCCTTACATTTCCTCTTTATTACCCCTATTCAGGAGGAGAAGGTGGGGAGATTTCTTCTTGTCATCATCTAGAGACTGGCCTTTCTGTCATCCTCTCAGCATCTTGAAGGCACTCGTGGGTGTTCAGTGAGTTTTGATATGAATGGTTTATAGATGTAATGCTGACAAGCTCGGTTAGGTGTGCTTCAGCTTATGGAGTTGAATTCCATTCGTTTGCTACAGGTTACAGTAATACTAATCCTTGTTCTTTCCACACACCATCTCACCTACTGATCTACAAACAGCCCCCCACATTTAATTTGACAGCCTTTGCTTTGGTCCTGACCCTTAGATAAAGTCCTTCTGTCAAGTCCTGACTTCTTCCACTCTCCAATTCCAGGTTAGAAAACCATCCCTAGTTCTTTGTCCCTTAAGATCTGGGGGAGTTAGATTTTTTTCTGTGTTTGGATCTCAGAGCATCTTTAAGCAAAAACCACAGGCACGTGGCAACACCTTGGCCAGTGTCCCCCACATGTGATCTTACAAATTCATTTTTGCTGTCTCATTTTTCCAGCCAGACTTGTTCCCTTTATTCCAGCATCCTGAGGATGTTCTTTCTTCTGATTTCCCTCAGACTTAAGCTCTTCTGCTAGCCCTTAGCCTGCCCCTCTTCTTTCATAAGCCCTTGACCCCACTCTGAATCTGTTCTATCTCGAGTTATATTTTGTATAATTTTCTAGGCTCTATTCTCTGTCTACTCTTTCTTTATAAGCCCCCTTCACTTTCACAGCTCCTTTCTTGGGTATGAGTACCTTCAAATATATCTGTTCCTCTCAATTCTGGGATGGCATGTTGTGTTAAGATATTCTATCTAGAGTTCCATAATGAAGGAATAAATGAGTGAATGAATGGATGAACTCAATTGAATTTAAAATCAATTGTCACTGGCTTCTGTACCTTAGAAGCGACAAGATATAAATGGTTTGTTGACCATTTGCTATGTGCCAGCACTTTAAATACATTATCACACTTAATTGGGACTCTGTAGCATAGAGAGGATAACTGACCTTCCCAAGACCATAAAGCTAGAAAGCAGAGGATTAGATCTGACCCTTCTAAGCTACCTATCTTGAATAACTTGCCTTTCTGCACCGGCCAGTCTAGCTTTCTGGAAGCATCAACAACCTGGAATTAGCAATTAATTTTGAGGATATATGGAATTATTTCATGTTCTTTTGTCTTAACTCTTTAATATTGGGTGGGAACTAGAAATTTGTACTAGATTTTTGGAAAATTTGGGAACTAGAAATTATAAATTAGCAAAAAGGTCCTCAGATACATGCTTATGTGGATAAAGATGATAATTTCTTCCAAGTGTTCATCTTCGTATTCAGTCTATTTCACACTCCTTGGAAATGTGAAGATCTGTTCGTAGGCTGCTTAGCATCTGGAAATCTTCACTTCAAGTGAAAGAGGGAAGTAGATGAGGCAGAGAGGGGTGAGGTCAGCAGCTCTTGGGCTTTTCTCCAGCCATGGTTTTGAAGGGAGCCAGCACAGTCAAAGATAACAGCTAAATAAAGCGACCATGATGTGCAATTGAATTGCTGCTCCCCATGGAGGTAAGCAGCCACTGTACTTGAATGAAGTGATGTCAGGAAACAAGTCTTTCATCATTCAGCCAGGTTCACTTGGTTAAGAGTTTAGTTTTATTTGGCTTTGAAGGATGTTTTTTTGTCAAGTTCTATGTTAATTTGACCATCTCGTTCAAACTTGAGAATGGGAGGATCCACTGCCATATGTCCACATTCTGTCAGGTGGGATATTGATCATTTTGCTATTACCTTTTTAATAATGAATTAATCTAACATTTATTGGATACCAGCTATGTGTAAGTTACTATGACTGGGGTTGGGAATATAGTAAAATCTTAGATTGCGAGTAACTCGTCTACGAGTGTTCCACAAGACGAGCAAACATTTCTAATAAATTTTAACTTGATAAACAAGCAATGTCTTGCAGTACAAATAGTACATGATGCCAAATGCCACATGATCACAATTGAGCCAATGGTTCTTGAAATTTGCTTTGATATACAAGTGCCTTGGATTACCAGCATGTTTCTGGAATGAATTATGCTCGCAAACCAAGGTTTTACTGTATGAAGATAAGGCATTGTTCCTATCTGGAAGGCACTTAGGATATAGTAGCTCAGCAGACACACAGGAATAATATACAGCACAGTGTAGAGCCTACAATGAAAAAAGTATCCACGGCTTTCTATGGAAGCTTTCCGGGGTGAAAATCCATGCTGGGAATAACTCCTTTGTTGGAGGTGGTGATATCTGAGCTAAAGTTTGAGAGTTGAGTAGGTGTCACTGAGGTGAACCAAGTGAGAAAGGGAATTTAGCAAGGGGAACAATGGATGAAAACATGAAAGAAGATGGCACATTAAGAGAGCCAAAGAACTGAAAATAGTTTAATGTATCTAGAGCATAGTGTACCAGACGGAGTGGTAAAAATGAACCCAGACAGGTAGGTAGGAGCCAGATTCTAAGGGACTTTCAAGGTTTGGCCTGTATTTCAGAGGGATCTCTTAGCTATAGTATGGAGAATACATTGGAAGGGGTAGGAATGGCAGCAGCAAGGCCTGTTAAGTGTTTTTCAGGTGAAAACTCAGGTGAAAAATGAAATGATGACAGTGGAGAGGCAGAGGAGGGAAGGGGTCAAAGACTCTGGACGTGGAGAGGGATGGAGAGGGGAGTATCAAGGATTAAAACCAGGATTCTAGTACTGGCAACTTCATGGACAGCAGTGCCATTTCCTTGAGATTGGATATATTGGATGAGAGCCAGGTTCTGGGGGAAAGAGGATGAGTCTTGGGCATGTGAAAGTGAAGGTGTTGATGGGACATTGGTGGAGAGAGTAGAGCTAATGGAGCCAGGATAGGATCTAGATCTCCTTGCTCCAAAGTCGATGTTCTTTGCTCCAAATTAAGTGAGTACTATCGTTGAAGCCAAGAAGAGAAAAAGTTTCAGGAAGTATTGGGAAGTAGCCAATACTGCAGTCAAGGAATATCAGGACTAAATTTTTTTGAATTTAGCTACTAGATCATTAATGACCTCAGCAGAAATTATTTCACTGAAACTAATTCTGGAGGCAGGTTGCAGGACTCAGAGGTGATGATGTGGAAGGAGTAAGTCAGCAAATATAGACTCTTCTTTATTTAAGCTTTGCTGGGAGGACAAGGAATAAGATATGGTTGTGGCAGTAGTGAGAGGGTTCTGGAAGGGTCTTTTTAAAGTGAGAGCTTAAGCATGTTTGCACGGAGCTGCATAGGGGAGAAGCTGGAGAGAACTGGTACAGAGGGTTGATCCCCCTGGAGAAGGGTGACCGAGCGCACTTGGTGGACCCACCTTTCTAGGAAGATACTTCTTCCACTCCATAGAGAAAGAAGTAAATAGAAGTGTGGCTGCTCCCAAGTCTGCATGGGAGAAGAAAATGGCAAAAGAAGCTGGGGGTGTACTTTCCAGATAGCTTCTATTTTTGTGTGAATCAGTGGCATTCTGAGGAGGAGGGTTGGTAGGGGACTTGAGAAAAGTGGTGAAACTTGTAGGGAATGAAAGAATTGAGTTGCTTAGGAGCCCATGCTGCCCATGCTGTGGGCAGCTGAGGTTGGGGGCTGTCGGTAAGCAGAGGCGCTGACCCACACAGGTGCATTATTTTCTCCACCAGTGCTCCGCACCTTGGTGCAGCAGCTGGTAATTCACGTTTTGGTTTACCTAGGGATGGACTTTTGCTGTAGATCGGGGAAAGGAGTATGGCTCACTACTAAAGGTCAGAGAGAGGTTATTGGTAAGATAATGGTTTATGTAATGGATCATAAGTGTAGGGAGAGAAGTGAGGCCAGGAGTTGGCTGGCATATGGGGAGAAAATAAATGGATGAGTTGGGGAATCAGAAATTGCAGTGAGGTTGAGAAACCAGTGTAATAATATTGGCCGAGTGAGAGGAGAAGAAAATAGGCTATGAAATTCAATATTCATAAAATAGCTTGAAAATAGGCTCTGAAATTGAGTATTTCAGAAGAGGAGCAGCTGCAAACAATGGTAAGGCTTTATATGTTGGATGGGCACTGACATTGCCCAGTTGGGCCTACCTGTAGGATGGTAAGGAAGACTGAGACCCAGGTGCTAGTGACTGATGGCTGCCACAAGGTTGGAGGATGGCAATGTTGAGGGGGCATTAGGCGGATGGTCTGGGTAGATGGCATGGGCATCAGAAGAGTAGAAGACACCTTGGATATCACCCTTAGTAACATATTTATGGATATTTATCCTCAGACAAGGGAAACAAAAGCAAAAATAAACAATTGGGACTACAAATAAAAAGCTTTTGCTGCACAACAGAGGAAACCATCAACAACACAAAAGGGCAACCTACTGAATAGAAGATATTTGCATATATCTGATAAGGGGTGAATATCCAAAAAATATAAAGGACCGACAAAACTCAACACCAAAAAAAAAAAAAAAAAGACAAAAACAAAAAACAACAACAAAGAATCCAATTCAAAAAGGGCAGAGGACATGAACAGACAGTTTTACAAAGAAGACGTACAGATGGCCAACAGACCCATGAGGAGATGGTCAAGATCACTCATCATCAGGGAAATACAAATAAAAACCACAATGAGATATCACCTCACAGCAGACAGAATGGCTAGTACGAGAAAGACAAGAAACAGTAAGTGTCGGTGAGGATATGGAGAAAAGAGAGCATCTTGTGCACTGTTGGCAGGAATGTGAATTGATGCAGCTACTGCAGAAATACTATGAAGGATCTTCAAAAATTAAAAAAATAGAAATATGATATGATCTAGCAGTTCCACTACTGAGTATTTACCCAAAGAAAATGAACACTAATTCTAAAAGATACATGCACCCTCTGTTTATTGCAGCAGCATTTACAATAGCCAAAATATGGAAGCAACCCAAGTGCTCATCAGTAGATGGAATGGATAAAGGAGAGGTGTTAAGATAAGTGAGACAAATACCACCTGGTATCATTTATTTGTAGAATCTAAAAAACAAAACAAAAAAATGAATTCTTAAACAGAGAACAGACTGCTTGTTGCCTAAAGGAGGTGAGTGGGGGCAGATGGGCAAAATAAAGAAGATTAAGAGGTACAGACTTTACAGTTATAAAATAAATAAGTCATGGAAGTGAAAGGTACAGCATGGAGAATTTTTTTTTTTTTAAGTAGAATTTTGACACGGAGGTATCAAACAGCTGAAAATGGCAATCAGGAATGAGAAGAGTGAGGAACACTCCGTGCTGCTGGTCTTGTTTGCTTATTATAAACAAGTGTGCATCACAGCTTCCACACAAGAGGGTGGGCAGGGGAAGCCGTGCCCCGCAGGAGATCCAGTCCCCTCAGGTAAGGCAAGGAAGGAGGCAAAGGGAAAGGTTCTGGATGCTGAGGAGTTCGGTTATCCCATTGGTGGGGGGAAGCAGAAAAGACAGGGAAGCAGTGGGAAAGTGAGTTATGGACATGACACACAGAGCTGGTAGTGGTAAGACTTAGGGGGGCAATGGGACAGGACAGGTGACTGGAAGCCCCTGAAGGGTGGTCAGTGACAAAGAGGTAAGAGAGGGGAGGCCTGGTGGCATTAGGTGGTCTCAGTTTCCTGGGTATTTCAGTGGCAGTACAGGCTGAGGCCCCAGCTGGTATCTGAAGCTTGGTGAAACATTTTGATGACCATGGGACAAAGCAGTTGGAGACAGCAGGGAAGAAAAAGACAAATCCACACCCCACGGAAGGAGGCAAGAGGAGAGGACAGCTGGAAAGAGAAGAGTGAGCCGAAGAGGCTTCAACCAGGAAAGCAAATTCTTTGACATTAGAAGGGAAACTGGAGTTGCATTACATTACCTAGAGACTTGTGCTTGTCTCCGCAGCACATGTACTAAAATTGGAACCATACAGAGATCAGCATGGCCCCTGTGCAAGGATGACACACATTCGTGGAGCGTTCGCTATTGCCTAAAGACTTATTTTCACCTATTAATTTCTTCAGATATGCGAACTGAGATACAACCTACCTGAATCATTTTGCATGTCAGGTTTTAATACTTGATAGGAATTTTCTGCTGTGCATCTCAAAGGTACATTTAACTATAGATATCCCGTGTTCACCGTATCTTGATTTTACCCTGACACTTTCCTTATGCTGCTACTTTCTATGTGGAACATTTGAGACACGTGTTAGCAGGAGCCAGTGAGCCCCGAAGTCACCCCTGATTGTGGTTTATCTGCTCACCTCATTTCCGTGTGCCTTGGTGTTTTTTGTTTTGTTGTTGTTGTTGTTGTCGTTGTTGTTTCTGTTTTGGGGGTTTTTTTTGTTTTGTTTTGTTTAAGCTGCCAGCAGAGACACGTGTGTTAAGACCCGAAATCCCAGTCCTTGTTTATTTTACGTTTTTTTCTAGAACTGCTAGATAATCAGAACCTTAAAACCACGCAGAGAATCAATACCAGAGAATACATTTGCTCTCCCTTGTCTTGTAGCTTTCCAGCCATCCAGTGCATCCCCTCTTCAGCCCCAAGGTCCGGTGAAGTCCAACAACATCGTGACCGTCACTGGGATTTCCCTGTGCTTGTTCATCATCCTCGCCACCGTCCTCATCACGCTGTGGCGGAAGTTCGGCCGCACCCCGAAGTGCCGCACGCCGGCTCGACACAACTCCATCCACTCCCCCAGCTTCCGGAAGAACTCGGACGAGGAGAACATCTGCGAGCTGAGCGAGCAGCGCGGCAGCTTCTCGGACGGGGGCGACGGGCCCGCGGGGGGCCCGGGGGACGCGGGCATCCCCCTGACCTACAGGCGCAGTGTGCCCGCGGCTCCCGAGGACGACGCCTCCGGCAGCGAGAGCGTGCAGTCCAACGCCCAGAAGATCATCCCCCCGCTGTTCAGCTACCGCCTGGCCCAGCAGCAGCTGAAGGAGATGAAGAAGAAGGGCCTGACGGAAACCACCAAGGTGTACCACGTGTCTCAGAGTCCCCTGACAGACACGGCCATCGACGCCGCCGCCGTGCCCCCCTTAGACGTAGAAAGCCCAGACGAAGCCGCGGCAAACAAGTTCCGGATCAAATCCCCGTTTCTGGAGCAGCCGGTGGGCGGGGCCGCGGCCAGGCCCCCCTCCAGGCCCGACCACCCGGCGTGTCAGGCCAGTTGCGCCGTCAGCCCCAGCCAGACGGTGATCCGCAAGTCAGCCACGAGGCACGTGGGCGGCAGAGGGGCGCTGCCGGAGAGGAGCCACCCCAGGGGCTCCCACTTCAGGAGGACCGCTAGTTTTCACGAAGCCAAGCAGGCCCGGCCGTTCCGGGAGAGGAGCATGTCCACCCTGACTCCACGCCAGGCCCCGGCCTACAGTTCTAGGACGCGGACCTGGGACCAGGCGGAAGACAGATTTCGGCCTCACAGTCGAGGCGCCGCCCCGTTTCCCGAGAAACCGGAAGGGGCGGGTGCAACCAGAGGTCCATTGAGCCCTGCCCCTAAGTCCTACACCCTGGGGCAGCCCGTGAGGAAACCAGACCTGGGGGACAGCCAGGCAAGCTTCGTGGTAGGAGGTGAGAGAACAGAGCCTCACAGATCTCGGAGGGGACCGTCCCCAAGTCACAGGAGTGCCTCAAGGAAGCAGCCTTCCCCCACTGCCCCCAAAGACAGCTACCAGAGGGTCAGCCCCCTGAGCCCTTCTCAGGGTAGAAAAGACAAGTGTCAGAGTTTCCCAGCCCACCCTGAGTTTGCCTTCTATGATAATACGTCATTTGGCCTCACGGAGGCTGAGCAGAGGATGCTGGACCTCCCGGGCTATTTTGGGTCAAATGAAGAGGATGAAACCACGAGTACTCTCAGTGTGGAGAAGTTAGTCATCTAGACCCACATCAGCCTGAGACTTCATACAGCTGGGGTCCTTTGCCCAGCTCCTGGTATCAGCTGCTCACAGAGCTCTATGGACTGTTTTGTACAGCTGTCTGTACATCAGGATTGGGTGGGGAGGGAGTAACTCAAGTGTGTGCATGTGTTTTCATTCATAAGGAAGAAGTTACTTATCTTGAACGTTTCCCTTTGTTATCCTAGTTCTATTGGTTTATTACTAATAACCACAATAATAAAATTTAAACAGGAGTGAAATAGGGCTTGGTCTCTCATGTGGATGTGAAAGGACAAGATGTGACTTGTAAGCATTAAGTGCTTTGAACACTTTGTTGGCGGTGTCGGACATGAAGGAAATTTGGAAGTCTCAACTATAATAAGGGCTGGAACAAAGCTAACTTTGTTTATTAAGTTGTAAATAAGAATTTGACTCCTACAGGGGCAGTACTGAATGAGTTTCATGTTTGGCAGATCAAGTCAATTTTGACTGGTATGTACTAGACTACCTAGAAAATGCTGATGCCACAAGAGATTTCAGAAGAACCTTTCATGCTAGAGTTGGGTGATATCTTAATGTTTTTTATGCAACAAAGAGTCCTGGTGACTTGACACAAATTAGGCGAGTTGATTCTGCTTTGGATAAATAATATAAGAAGCTGATTGTTCAGGTAGTCAAATGAAGACCTATTCATATACTCATTGTTCGGAGCAAAGAGTATACATTTTAGAAAGGAAAGTATTGTCTCCTGAGAGAGTATCAACTAGAACATGGGTAGTGAATGCTGATAAGGACGCAGACTGGCATTAAGATTCTGACCGTGTGTGCCTGGACCAGACTGGCAGCCAAGACCCCAGAGGGTGTCCTTCTGAAACCAGTGTGTATATGTTTCTAAAGATGACTTTATCATGTTACTCAAAGTATGTGAATTAATCTCAGGTACATGGAAAGCAGGTAGACTAGACTGTTTTTAGTGCTTAACTTTTTTAATTGGAAGAACGAAGTAAAGGAAGTAGAAAAAATAAGTCTTTTAGAAATAAATCTTTTGTTTTCTGGTTCAATCTGCCTACCACCCTTTTCAGGTGAAGAATGGGAGGCTCAGGGAAGGGAATTAACTCTTGCAGGATTAGATGGACAGAGACTCCTATTTTTATTCTAATGGCCATTATGCACGATGCCATCACAGCCTTTGCAACTCTTCTCTGACAGCAGGGACCTCAGGAGAAAGCTGGCCCTTTCGGCAAGAAGAGGGCATAGAGAGATGCTTTTACTAGCTTTTCCCAAAGGAAGGAAAACTTTCTACTGCTTGATGTTACGACTGGTCTTGCAGCTTGCTTTGTTTGGAAGCGAGGGCTAAGCAGAAAAACCTAAAGGTTGGGCTCTTTCCCTGGAAGTCTGTCATCAGGTGTCATGTGGGCAGTCTTCAATCTGGTGTACTTCCTTTCAGCCCTAGAACCTAATGCCTTATCTGCATACATTTGAGTAGCTGCACTTCTGGTTCACCAGGACCTCTTTCGCAGCCACACCCACCTTGCCTTTTACATTGTTTTACTTCTTCCTTGTAGAGTTTATCAGGATATCAGCCTGCTGGTGAAGGTTCAAGGACCACCGGAGAGAATGGAATGAGGTGGGACAAAAAAAAAAAAAATCACAAATGCAAATACTGTACTTTTTAAATTTTCTCTTTTATTGTTGCATTACCACTTCATTTGTGCCATTGTCCCAAATTAAAACATACTTCCTTTTGGAAATGCTTTCATAATGACATCTACCTTTCAGGAACAGGAGGAGTAGATTATTCAGTGGTATCTGACAGCTGTTATGTGCTGATGCAAAGAAGAGGAAACCAGGCTTCTTAATCTACATTTTCTTGGTTTACCATATTAGAAAGCTTTGTTCTCTTTCCAGGTTCACAGGCTTGCATGCCAACTTTTGAGGACAGAGGGCACATGCTCACTTGTTCCATACTTCACAGTGAATTTCCCTACAGTGTCAGACTAAAACCGAAACAGACAAAAAGAAGGTGAAAATTAGAGAAAAACACTATGAACAGAAAGATTTGCGTTCCAGTGATGTTCTTTCCCAATATATCATGCATCTAAATTAATGTAACCGTGAAATAATATCAGTGTGTAACCTGTTCACCATCTACCTAGCACAGTTTTCTGTGGCTCTAATCCAAAGCCAACTTTACCATTCTAAGTTAAGCTAATTTGGCCCTTGTCTCGGAGAAAGAGAAAAGTAGATATTTGTCTTTGGCGGATAAGTGATAAACTTCATCAGAAATAATCTCCTATAGAAGAATATGTTCCAAATGAAAGAATAAGATAAAACCTCAGAAAAAGACCTTAATGAAATGGGTATAAGTAGTTACGTGATAAAGAGTTCAAAGTAATAGTCATAAAGGTGCTAATTGAAAATGGAACAAAAATGGATGAACACAGTGAGAACTTAAATAGATAGAAAACATAAGAAGATACCAACCAGACTTCTGGGCAGATGGTGTAGAAGGAGGAGTATAAGGATTCTGAGTTTCCCTCATCCCACAGGCACACCTAGATAACAGCCCCATCCGTGCAACTAACCCAGAAAACAACCCAAAGTCTGGCAGAACAGACTTGCCACAGTTAATCATAGGGAGGAGACCACACTGAAAAGAGTGGGAGAGGTGGAGATGTGGTCAAGAACCACACTCCCAGTGAGACTTACCACAAATGGGAGGAAGAAGAGAGAGGAGCAGACCCCACAACAGTCACCACAGGCACAGCAGACCTGCACTGGGAAGATGAATCCCCATAACACTTGGCTTTGAAAACCAGCTGGGCTTAACTTACTGACCTTTTAAACTGTGGAGCTTAATTCCAAGTTCTTCAAAACCCAGCAGGCTTAGCTCTTTGAGAGCAAGAGGACAATCAGAAACTGAGTCCCTACCCTTGAAGAAACAGAATGACAATCCCACCAAGATAAGCATAGAAGCAGCAGTTCAAAAGTGTTTGGGATTTTTCTGAAGGAGATTTATTTACTAATCTCAGAGTGTGTGCTGGAGAGCAGGGATCTTTAGGCAACTTCTCCAAGAACAAATATCTAGTAGAGAACCATTTCTCTCCCCTGCCCTCCCAGCGTAGATACCTGGACACCTGTGGATACCAGCATGGACACTCCACCTACCTTGCTAACACCATGTGCCCCATCCCCACCTTCTCCTGAGGATCCCTCTAACCTGCCCCACTCAGCAGAAGTTCCTCCAAAGTTCCTCCTGCCTCCTGTCATCCTGTAAGCAGCTCTGGCAGGAATTGGTGCCACTCTAAAGTGGCTCCTGCCTTGGGGAGAGGGAAAGATAAACACACACACCACTACACTTGCAGTGCCAGCAGCCAAACCCTATAACTGGCAGTGCAGAGAGAGGGCCCTGTCAATTAGTGTGTCTGTAGCCCCAGCAGGTGGACTGGGGACAGGCGTCTGATCTGACTGCTGGCCCCACCCACCAGCAAAAACCTCTCAAAGTGCAGTACACAGGGAAAGCCCTGCAGTTTGGGAGGCTGCAGCCCTGGTAGATTGGGGACAGGCATCTGGTCTAACTGCTGGCCCCATCCGCCAACAAAATCCTCTCGGGGAAGAGACAGAACACCCCACAGGTTGGCGCTACCGTAACCCCAAAAGACAGATGGCGGACAGGCATCCGGTTTGACTGCAGGCCCCATCACCAATGAAAGCTTCTCAGGGGACAAGGTGGGGAGAATGCCCTGCAGTTTGGAGTGACAGCAGTGACAGCAAATGGGCTGAGGGCAGGCATCTGGTCTGACTACTGACACCGCCTAACTAGAAGCCCATAGCAACTCCAAACTGGCTCCTTAACAGTACAGGGTCCAAACCCTGCCTACAACAAACTGGGCCATTGCAGATGACTAGACTGAAGGCAAACCAGGCTCAGCCACAACAATAAGGTGCACAAAACCCATACAGGAAACCAGAAGTGCCTGGTTCTGCTAAATGGGACGTTGCACTACAGGGCACCACAGGACTTCTCTTTCATAAGGTTACTACTTTGAAGATAAAGAGACATAGCTGGCTTTTCTAATACATAGACACAATGAGTTAGACAAAATGAGACTGAGAACTGTGTCCCAAATGAAAGAATAGGACAAAACCACAACAAAAGAGCTAAATGAAAGACAAGCAATATTCCTGATACAGAATTCAAAATAATGGTCATAAATATACTTACTGGACTTGAGAAAAGAGTGGAGGACCTCAGGGGGACCTTCAAGAAAGAGATATAAAATATTAAAAAGAACCAATCAGAGATGAAGAAATGAATAACTGACATGAAAAATACACTAAAGGGAATCAATAGCAGATTAGAGAAGGCAGAAGAATGGATCAGTGAGCTGAAAGAGTAATAGAAAACAACCAAACTGAACAGCATGAGATAAAAAGAATAATAAAAAATAGGTTACGGGAATTCAGTGACATCATCATGCAAAATAACATTTGCATTACAGGAATCCCAGAAGGACAAGAGAGAGAAAAGGGGGCAGAAAACTTACTTGAAAAAATAATAGCTGAAAACTTCCTGCAACTGGAGATGGAAACAGACATCCAGATCCAGAAAGGACAAAAGGCCCCAACAAAATCAACCCAAGAAGGTCCATACCAAGACACATAGTAACTAAAATTACAAAATGTAGTCATAAAGACAAAAATTTAAAAGCAGCAAAAGAAAACAGTTATGTACAAGGGAAACCCCATAAGGCTATCAGCTGATTTTTCAGAAGAAACTCTTCAGGCAGAAGGGAGTAGAATGATATATTCTAAGTGCTGAAATGACTAAGCCTGCAATCGAGAATATTCTACCCACCAAGGCTGTCATTCAAAAAAGGAGACATCAAGAGTCTCCCAGACAAACAAAAGTGAACCAGACTTACAAGAAACATTAAGAGAGTTCTTTAAGCGAAAATAAAAGGCCATTATCAAGAATAAGAGAATTATGAAAGGAAAAAAATTCCACAGGCAAATACAAACATAATAAAAGTAGTAGATTGACATAAAGCCAGTATAGAGGTTAAAGCACAAAAGCAGTAAAGTCAATTAAATCTATAAAAATTAGTCAAGGATTTCACAAAATAAAAGGATATAAAGTATGACATCATATACATAAAATGGTGGGAGTTGAAAAAAGAGTAGTGTTTCTAGAAAGGGTTCAAATTTAAGTGACCATCAACTTAATATATAGACTGCTGTATACGTAAAATGTTATACATGAACATACTGGTAACCACAAATCAAAAACCTGTAATAGATATGCAAAAAAATAAGGAAAAAAGAATCTAAGCATACCATTAAATAAGCCATCAAACCACAGGGGAAGAGAGAAAGAGAAGAAATGAACAGAGAAAAACTATAAAAACAACCATGAATCCAATAACAAAATGGCAGTAAGTACATCCCTATCATTAATTACTTTGGATGTAAATGAATTAAACACTTGATTCAAAATATATAGAATGATGGAATGGAAAAAAAAACAAGACCAATCTCTATCCTGTCTACAAGAGACTCCTGCCAGGCCTAAATACACATCAAAAGTGAAGAGAGAAAAAAACATTTACCACGCAAATGGAAGTGAAAAGGTAACAGGGGTAGCAATACTCATATTGGAGAAAATAGACTTTTTTAAAAAAGACTATAATAAGACAATGGACGCTACATAGTGATAAAGAGAACAATCCAACAAGAAGATATAACAATTGTAAATATTTATGAACCCAACCTGGAAACAACATAAATACATAAAGCAGCTATTAACAGATATAAGGGAAGAAATTGACACCAATACAATAATAGTAGGGGACTTTAGCACCCACTTACATCAATAGATAGATCATCTGGATAGAGAATCAACAATGAAATAGTGGCTTTGAATAACACATTAGACCAGATGGACCTAAGAGATATCTTCAGAACATTCCATCGAAAAACAGCAGAATACATAATCTTCTCAAGGGCACATGAAAAATTCTCCAGAATAGTTCATATGTTAGGCCACAAAACAAGACTCAATAAATTTAAAAAATTTGAATCATATCATGTGTCTTTTCTGACCACAATGGTATGAAACTAGTTATCAATCACAAGAAAAGATCTGGAAACACACAAATACATGGAGGTTAAATAACATGCTACTAGAAAATGAATGGATCAGCCAAGAAATCAAAGAGGAAATTTTAAAAAATGGAGACAAATGAAAATGTGAACACAAGGGTCCAACATCTTTGGGATGCAGCAAAACTGTTCTAAGAGGAAAGATTATACCAACAAGGGCCTACTTCAAGATGCAAGAAAAATTGCAAATAAACAACCTAACCTCATATCTAAAGGCGCTAGAAAAGAAAAATGAAGGCCAAAGCCAGAAGAAGGAAGGAAATAACAAAGAGCAAAAATAAATGAAATAGAGACTAACAACCAAAACAAAACAAAACAAAAATGAACAAACAAAAACAATAGAACAGATCAATAAGACCAGCAGCTGCTTCTTGGAAAAGATCAACAGAATTCTTAAACCTTTAGGCAAACACATCAAAAAAAGAAGAGTGAGAAATAAATAAAATCAGAAATGAAGGAGGAGAAATAACAGATACCACAGAAATACAAAGGTTTTTAAAGAATATTATGAAAAATTATATGCCAACAAGTTGGACAACCTAGAAAAATGGATAAACACCTGGAAACAACCTCCCAAAACCAAATTAGGAAAAAATAGGAAATTTGAACAGATTGATTACTAGCAGCAAAATTCAATCAGTAATCGAAAAAATTCCAAAAATACAGAAGTCTAGGACCCGAAGGATTCACAGGTGAATTCTCCCAAACATTTAAAGAAGAGTTAATCCCTATTCTTCTCAATCTATTCCAAAAAAAAAAAAAAAAATAGAAAAAAGGAAGCATCCAAATTCATTCTACAAGACCACCATTACCCTTATACCAAAACTAGATAAAGACACTGCAGAAAAGAGAACTATAGCCAATAGCTCTGACAAACTCAGATGCAAAAAGCCTCAATAAAATATTTGTAAATCAAATCCAATAATACATTAAAAAATTCACTAACAATGATCAAGTGGGATTTATTCCAGGGATGCAAGGATAGTTCAATATTCATAAATCCATCAATATGGTATATCCCCTTAATAAGAGAAAGGATAAAAACTATATGACCATCTCAATAGATGCAGAAAAAACATTAGACAAAGTAAAACATTCATTCATGATAAAAACTCTCAACAAAGTAGGTTTAGAGAGAACATACCTCAACATAATAATGGCCATATATGATCCATTTGTGGATAAATCCACAACTAACTTCTTACTGGTGAAAAAATGAGAGGTTTTCCTCTAAGATCAGGAACAAAACAAAGATGTCTACTCTGACCACATTTATACAAAATAATATGGAAAGTCCTAGCCACAGCACTCAGGCAAGAAAAAGAAATACAAGACATCTTGTATTTCTTTTCTTCTTTTTTTAAATAATTGATTGTCAATTTAGCTAACATACAGTGTATACAGTGTAGTCTTGGTTTGGGAGTGGATTCCCGTGATTCATCACTTACATACAACACCCAGTGCTCATCCCAACAAGTACCCTCCTCAATGTCTATCACCCATTTTCTCCGCCCTCCCATCCCCCCACCTCCATCAACCCTCAGTTTGTTCTCTGTATTTAAGAGTCTCTTATGGTTTGCCTCCCTCTCTGTTTATAACATTTTTCCTTCCCTTTCCCTATGGTATTCTGTTAAGTTTTTCAAATTTCGCATATGAATGAAAACATATGGTATCTGTCTTTTTTTCTGACTGATTTATTTCACTTAGCATAATACTCTCCAGTTCCATCCACGTTGTTGCAAATGGTAAGATTTCATTCTTTTTCATCACTGAGCAGTATGCTAGTGTGTGTGTGTGTGTGTGTGTGTGTGTGTATACAAGGCACGCATGCGCACACACACACACACACACACACACACACACAATATCTTCTTTATCCATTCATCAGTTGATGGGCATTTGGGCTTTTTCCATAATTTGGATATTGTTGATAACACTGCTATAAACATTGTGGTACATGTGCCCTACGATTCAGTACTCCTATATCCTTTGGATAAATTCCTAGTAGTGCAATTGCTGGGTCATAAGGTAGTTCAATTTTTAATTTTTTGAGGAACCTCTGTACTGTTTTCCAGAGTGGCTGCACTTGTTTGCATTCCCACCAACAGTGCAAGAGGGTTCCCCTTTGTCCACATCCTTGCCAACATCTGTTGTTTCCTGAGTTGTTCATTTTAGCCATTCTGACTGGTGTCAGGTGATATCTCAATGTGGTTTCAATTTGTATTTCCCTGATGATGAATGATGTTGAGCATCTTTTCAGGTGTCTGTTGGCCATCTAGATGTCTTCTTTGGAAAAGTGTCTAATCATGCCTTCTGCCTATTTCTTCACTGGATTATTTTTCAGGTGTTCAGTTTGGTAAATTCTTTATATTTTGGATACTAACACTTTATCCAATATGTCATTTACAAATATCTTTTCCCATTCTGTTGGTTGCCTTTTAGTTTTGTTGATTACTCCCTTTGCTGTGCAGAATCTTTTTATCTTGATGGGGTCCCAATAGTTCACTTTTGCCTTTATTTCCCTTCCTTTTAGAGACATGTCAAGTAAGAAGTTGCTGCAGTAGGGGTGCCTGGGTGGCTCAGTTGGTTAAGTGTCCAACGTCGGCTCAGCTCATGATCTCATGGTTCATGAGTTCTAGCCCCATGTTGGGCTCTGTGCTGACAGCTCAGAGCCTGGAGCTTGTTTCAGATTCCGTGTCTTCCTCTGTCTCTGTCTCTCTCTCTCTTTGCCCCTTCCCAGGTTGTGCTCTTTCTCTCAAAAATAAATAAACATTTAAAAAAATTAAAAAAAAAAAAGAAGTTGCTGAGGCTGAGGTCAAAGAGGTTTTCTCCTCTAGGATTTTGATGATTTCCTGTCTCACATTCAGGTCTTTTATCCATTTTGAATTTATTTTTGTGTTTGGTGTAAGAAAGTGGTCCAGTTTGATTCTTCTGCATGTTGCTGTTCAGTTCTCCAAGAACCATTTGCTAAAAAGACTTTTTTTTCCCCATTGGATACTGTTTCCTGCTTTGTCAAAGATCAGTTGGACATGATTTGTGGGTCCATTTCTGGGTTCTCTATTCTATTCCATTGGTCTATGTGTCTGTTTTTGTGCCAGTACCATACTGTCTTGATGATTACAGTTTTGTAATACAGCTTGAAGTCTGGGATTATGATGCCTCCAGCTGTGGTTTTCTTTTTCAACATTACTTTGGCTATTTGGGTTTTTTTGTGGTTCAATACAAATTTTAGGATTGTTTGTTCTAGCTCTGTGAAGAGTATCGGTGCTATTTTGATTGGGACTGCATTGAATGTGTAGATTGCTTTGGGTAATAATTGACATTTTAACAATATTTGTTCTTCCAATCCATGAGCATGGAATGTTTTACCATTTCTTTGTGTCTTCTTCAATTTCTTTCATAAGCTTTCTATAGTTTTCAGGGTACAGATCTTTCACCTCTTTGGTTAGGTTTATTCCTAGGTATTTTATGGTTCTTGGTGGAACTGTAAATGGGATCTATTCCTTTATTTCTTTTTCTGTTACTTCATTATTGGTGTATAGAAATGCAACTGATTTCTGTACATTGATTTTATATCCTGCAACTTTGCTGAATTCATGTATCAGTTCTAGCAGTCTTTTGGTGGAGTCTTTTGGGTTTTCCATCTACAGTATAATGTCATCCATGAAAAGTGAAAGTTTGACTACTTCTTTGCCAATTTGGATGCCTTTTGTTTTATTGTCTGATTACTGAGGCTAGGACTTCCAATACTATATTAAACAACAGTGGTGAAAGTAGACATCCCTGTCATGTTCCTGATCTCAGAGGGAAAACTCAGTTTTTTCCCATTGAGGATGATATTAGCTATGGGCCTTTCATATATGGCTTTCATGATATTAAAGTGTGTTCCTTCTATCCTGACTTTCTTGAGGGTTTTTATTAAGAAACGATGTTGTATTTTGTCAAATGCTTTCTCTGCATCCATTGACAAGATCATATGGTTCTTATCTTTTCTTCTATTAATGTGATGATCACATTGATTGATTTGAAGAAATATTGAACCAGCCCTGCAGCCCAGGAATGAATCTCACTTGATCATGGTGAATAATTATTTTAATATACTGTTGAATTTGATTTGCTAGTATCTTGTTGAGAATTTTTGCATCTATATTCATTCATCAGGGATATTGGCCTGCTTTTTAGTGGGGTCTCTGGTTTGGGAATCAAGGTAATGCTGGCTTCATAGAATTAGTCTGGAAGCTTTCCTTCCATTTCTATTTTTTTGGAACAGCTTGAGAAGGATAGGTATTAACTCTGCTTTAAATATCTGATAGAATCCTCCTGGGAAGCTATCTGACCCAGGACTCTTATTTGTTGGGAGATTTTTGATAACTGATTCCATTTCTTTGCTGGTTATTGGTCTGTTCAAATTTTATACTTCTTCCCATTTGGGTTGGTAGTGTGTGGGTATATAAGAATTTGTCCATTTCTTCTAGATTGTCCAGTTTGTTGGAGTATAATTTTTCATTGTATTCTCTGATAATTATTTGTATTTCTGTGGTATTGGTTGTGATCTCTCCTTTTTCATTCATGATTTTATCTATTTGGGTCCTCTCTCTTTTCTTTTTAAGAAGTCTGGCTAGGGGGTTATTAATTTTGTTTATTCTTTCAAGAAACCAGCTCTTAGATTCATTGATCTGTTCACTGTTTTTTGGGCATTCTATATTGTTTGTTTCTGTTCTAATTTTTATTATTTCTCATCTTCTGCTGGCTTTGGGCTTTCTTTGCTGCTCTGTTTCTAGTTCCTTTAGGTGTGAGATTAGGTTCTGTTGTTGGGATCTTTCTTGTTTCATGAGATAGGCTGGGATTGCAATGTATTTTCCTCTTAGGACTGCCTTTGCTGCATCCCAAAGGGTTTGGACTGCCATGTTTTCATTTTCATTTGCTTCCATATATTTTTTTTTATTTCTTCTTTAATTTCCTGGTTGACCCATTTATTCTTTAGTAGAATGTTCTTTAACCTCCATGTATTTGGAGGCTTTCTAAATTTTTTCTTTTGGTTGATTTCAAGTTTTATAACATTGTGATCTGAAAATATGCATGGTATGACCTCAATTCTTTTATATTTTTTGAGGGCTGCTGTGTGACCCCATATGTGATCTATTTTGGAGAAAGTTCGATGTGCACTCGAGAAGAATGTGTATTCTGCTGCTTTGGGATGAAAAGTTTTGAATATACCTGTCAAGTCCATCTGGTCCAGTGTATCATTCAAGGCCATTGTTTCCTTATTGATTTTCTGTGTAGATGATCTTTCCATTGCTATACGTGGAGTATTAAAGTCACTTACAATTACAGTAGAATTATACAGTATAATTATCAATAAGTTTGCTTATGTTTGTGATTAATTGATTTATATATTTGGGTTTCTCACATTTGGGGCATAAATATTTACAATTATTACCTCTTCTTGATGGATCGACCCCTTAATTTTGATATAATGCCCTTCTTCATCTCTTGTTACAGTTTTGGTTTAAAATCTAGTCTGTCTGATATAAGTATGGCTACTCCAGCTTTCTTTTGACATCTAGTAGCATGATAGATGGTTCTCCATCCCCTCACTTTCAATCTGCAGATGTTTTATGTCTAAAATGAGTCTCTTGTAGGCAGCATATATATGGATCTTGTTTTTGTTTTTTGTTTTTTTTATCCAACCTGATATCCTGTGTCTTTTGATTGGGGCATTTAGTCCATTTACATTCAGAGTTATTATTGAAAGATACGAATTTAGTGTCATTGTGTTATCTGTAGGTTTCATGGTTGTGGTGATGTCTCTGGTACTTTTTAGTTTTTGCTGCTTTCCACTCACAGAGTCCCCTTTAGGATCTCTTGCAGGGTTGGTTTAGTAGTCATGAACTCCTTTAGTTTTTTGTTTGTCTGGGAAAGACTTTATTCTGAATGACAGTCTTGCTGGATAGATTCTTGGCTGTGTATTTTTCCTATTCAGCACATTAAATATTTCCTTCTGGCCTGCCAAGTTTCAGTGGACAGGTCTGCTACCACCCTTCTGTATTTACCCTTGTAGGTTAAGGCCCATTTGTCCTGAGCTGCTTTCAGAATTCTCTCTTTATCTTTGTATTTTGCCAGTTTCACTATGATATGTCTTGGTGTTACCTGTTTTTGTTGATTTTGAAGGGAGTTCTCTGTGCATCCTGGACTTGGATGTCTGCTTCCTTCCCCAGATCAGGGAAGTTCTCAGCTGTAAATTGTTCAAATAAGCCTTCTGCTCCTTTCTCTCTCTCTTCTTCTTCTGGAACTCCTATGATATGGATACTACTTCATTTTGTTGAATCACATAGGTCTCTAATTCTCCCCTTGTGGTCTAGTAATTTCCTATCCCTCTTTTTCTCAGTTTCATCATTTTCCATAATTTTATCTTCTATTTCACCTATTCTCACCTCTGCTTCTTCCATCCTTGCTGTCACTGCATCTAGCTTATTGTGCATTTGCATCTCAATTACAGCATTTCTTAATTTGTCGTGACTATTTCTTAGGTCCTTGATCTATGCAGCAATAGATTCTCTGCCGTATTCTATGCTTTTTTCAAGCCCAGCTATTAGTCTTATGACTATTATTCTAAATTCATGATCAGATATATTGTTTATATCTGTTTTGAGCAATTTGCTGGCTGTTATTTCTTCCTAGAATTTCTTTTGAGCAGAATTCTTCCTTTTGAACACTTTGGCTAGTTTTCTGTCTTTTATGTATTTTAATAGCTTGTTATGTGTCCTGAACCTGAGAGTACTACTATATTAAAAGGGGATCATACACTGTCCAGGACCTGGCAATTCAAGAAGTGTTTTTGGAGTGTGTTGGTACACTGTTGTGTCTTTGGTTGCTTTATCTCACTGGTTGTAGTGTTGGATTGGACCAGGTGTGTTTTGATTTGTTCGTTGAAGTAACCCTGGAAAAAAAGGGGTGAGGGGAGGGAAGAAGTCTTATCCTATACAAAGACAGAAATGACAGGGGCAGAAAAAAATGAGACCAGGCAGAGAATCAAACAAACTATAAGGCTTAATCCAGAGAGAGGGAGAGAAAGGAAAATAAAGGAGATACAGGAAAGGTATAAAAAGAATAGAGTAAAAATGCTTGATTAAACAAAGAAACATCCAGAACAGAGAAAGAAAGACAAGAAGAAACAAACAAACAAAAAACCCCAGACTAACATGCAAAACTGCAGGACAGTTGTCTCTTGGTGCTTGGGACCCGTGGCTGTGCTGTTCTGGAGGAGAGGCCGTCTGGTTCAGTCAGGGTCAATCTCACTCTCATACATAAGCATTTACAAGGCACGGGAGGGGCTGGGTTTGGTGTAAGCAGTCCTGCCTCCACTGGGGGCCTCTGTCCTGTTCCCTGAAGTCCCACCGTGCTGGTGATGGGGAGAACAATGGTGACACCCCAATCTCTCCTCTCCCCACCTGGTGTCTCAAATCATGCAGTCCAGGCAGCCCTCACTGAGTAACACTGACCGGCTGACTTGTCCTGTTCCAGTCTCCCACACCTCCTAGGTGCTCAGCTGGGATTTAAAACCCGATGTCTTAAAGAATCCTGTTCCCTATGGACCCGATTCTGGAATAGTGCCACTCTGCCCAGGTGACAAAGGGCCTCTGGCTGGCACCTGCAAGTCTTTTGTCCTTGGAGGGGCAATATATCCTCTTCCCACGGTATTCAAGGGAGGGGACTGCTGTTTCCCAGTGCACCGCAGGAAATTGATACTGAGCCCCGGGCTGGCTCCCCTTCCCCCGGGAGCATGCACACGGCCAGCTGCTCTGGTGGGAGAAAGTTGTGCAACCCTGAAAACTCCGATCTTCACTCCTAAGGCTATTTGCAAAGTAGGAACTGGCTCTGTCCATATTTTTTTCCCCCAATCCATAGTCTAGAGAGGTTTTTCTCTTGTCCAACTACAATCCCACACTTCCACAGCCTCTCTTTTCCCTTTGCTTCTCTACCAAAAAAGATCCCCCTCCAGTGCCTATGCCACCCGTTTTATCTCTCCCAATTTGCAAACACACACACCTCTGTCCCGCCAAATTTTTTCCATCTGTGGATATTTTTCTGTCACCCTGTATCTGGGATTCCTGGTATTCCAAGTGTTCTGACCTCAATACTGCTGCATTTGAGGGAGGAGGGAAATTCTGATCCCCCTACTTCTCTGCCACCTTGACTCACCCTTGGCATCCAAATTTTCAAGGCAGAAGTAAAACTTTCACTATTTGCAGAGGCCATAATATTATATATATAAATCCCTTAGGACCCCTCCAAAAAATTACTAGAACTGGGGAGGCCTGGCTGGCTCATTTGATAGAGCATGCAACTCTTAATCTCAGGGTTGTGAGTTCAAACCCCATGCTGGGAATGAAGCCTACTTAAAAAAATCACTAGAACTGATAAATAAATTCAGCAATGTTGCAGGCTACAAAATTAATATACAGAAATCTGTCTTACTTCTGCACAATAATAAAAAATAATAAATAAAAACATTTTAATAAAAACATTTATTTTTAATAAATAATTTTTAATAATTAAATATTTTAATATTTACTTTAATAAAAATATTTATTTTGTTTAATAAAAATACATAAAAATGATGAAGTATCAGAGAAATTAAGAAAATAGTCCCATCTACAATTGTACCAAAAATAAAAACTATAAAAGACTAAACTTATCCAAAGAGGTGAAAGACTTCCACTCAAAAACTATAAAACACTGATCAGAGAAATTGAAGATCACACAGATGGGAAGATATAACATGCTCATGAATTGGAAGAACTAATCTTGTGAAAAAGTCCATAGTATCCCAAACAATCAACAGATTAAATGCAATACCCAACAGCAGTTTTCACAGAACTAGAACAGATATTCCTAAAATTTGTATGAAACCACAAAAGACTTCAAATAGCCAAAGCAATCTGGAGAAAGAAGAATAAAGCTGGAGTTATCACTATCCCAGAATTTGAGACATACCTCAAAGTCACACTAATCAAAATTGTATGGTATAGGAACAAAAATGAACACATAGATCAATGGAACAAAATAAAGAGTTCAGGAATAAACCTATGCTTGTATGGTCAATTAGTCTACAATAAAGGAGGCATGAATATCCAAAGGGAAAAAGATAGTCTTTTCAACAAATGCTGGGGAAAAATGGACAGCTACATGCAAAAGAATGGTACTAGACCACTTTCTTACCTTACACACAAATAAAATCACAATGGACTGAAGACCTAATGTGAGACCTGAAACCATAAAATTCCTAGATGAAAACACAGGCAGTAATTTCTTTGACATTGGCTGGAGAAACATTTTACTAGATACATCTCTGGCAAGGGAAACAAAAGCAAAATTAAACTCTTGGGAGTACACCAAAACATTTTGCACAGCGAAGGAAACTGTCAACAAAACAAAAAGGCAACCTACTAAATTAGAGAAGATATCTGCAAATGACATATCTGATAGGGGGTTAATATTCCAAATATATAAAGAACTTCTACAAATCAACACTAACCCTTCTCCACCCATAATAATCCAATGAAAAATGGGAAGAGGACCTGAATAGACATTTTCCCAAAGAATACATACAGATGGCCAACAGACACACAAAAAGATACTCTTCATCACTAATCGTGAGGGAAATGTAATGAAAGCAATGAGATATTACTTTACACTTGTCAGAATGTCTAAAATCAAGAAGACAAGAAATAACAAGTGTTGGTGAGGATGTGGAGGGGGAAAAAAAAAACCTTCATGCACTGCTAGTCATAATGCAAATTGGTGAAGCCACTGTGGAAAACAGTCTGGAGGTCTCTCAAAAAATTAAAAATAGTTTTACCATATTATCCAGTAATTCCACAACTGGGTATTTACCCAAAGAAAACACGAACACTAATTTTAAAAGATATCTGCACCCCTATGTTTATTGTAGCATTATTTACAATACCGAAATATGGAAACAACCCATGTATCCATTAAAGATGAATGGCTAAAGAATAGGTGGCATATATATACAATGGAATATTATTCAGCTATTTAAAAAATGAAATCTTGTCATTTGCAGCTATATGGATGGATCTGGAGATTATAATGCTAAGTGAATTGAGTCAGTCAGAGAAAAACAAATAACCATATGATTTCACTCATATGTGGAATTTAAGAAAAAATAAATGAACAAAGAGAAAAAGAGACAAACAGAAAAACATATTCTTTTTTTTTTTTTTTTTTTTTTTATTTATTTTTGGGACAGAGAGAGACAGAGCATGAACGGGGGAGGGGCAGAGAGAGAGGGAGACACAGAATCGGAAACAGGCTCCAGGCTCCGAGCCATCAGCCCAGAGCCTGACGCGGGGCTCGAACTCACGGGCCGCGAGATCGTGACCTGGCTGAAGTCGGACGCTTAACCAACTGCGCCACCCAGGCGCCCCAAAACATATTCTTAAATACAGAGAGCAAACTGGTGGTTGCCAGAGAGAGGTGGGTGGGGAAACTGGTGAAATAATAAAGGGCATTAAAGTACACTTATCCTGATGAGCATTGAGCAATGTACAGAATTGTTGAATCATCATATTGAATGTACACCTGAAAGTACTATCACACTGTAAGTTAATTATACTTGATTTTTTTTAAGTGAAGATACTAGACAATTCATAGAGCTAAAAAGTACAATAACTGAACTGAAAAATTCACTAGAGGGATTCAACAGCAGACTAATGAAGTAGAACAAATCAGTGACTGGAAGATAGGTCGGTGGAACTCATCCAAAAAAGAGCAACAAAAAGAAAAAGGATATTTAAAATGTGAATATAACTTAAGGGAAATGTGAGACAACATCAAGCAGAATAGCATTTGCAATATAGGATCTTAGAGGGAGAAGGGAGGAAGAAAGGAGCAGAAAATTTACTTGAAGAAATAGTGGTTGAAATGTTCCCTAACTTGTGGAAGGAAACAGATATTCATGCGCAAGATGTACAAAATTCCAAATAAGACGAACCCGAAGAGATCCACACCAGGCGCATTATAATTAAAATATTAAATTTAAAGAAATAATTTTTTAAATGGCAAGAGAATAACAACTTATTATGTATAAGATAACCAGCTGATATTTCATCAGAAGTTTTTCAGGCCAGAATAGAGTGGCACAATATATTCAAAGTGCTAAAAGCAAAAAAAATTTACAACCAAGAATACTTTACCTGGCAAGGTTATTGTTCAGAATTGAATATGAGATAAAGAGTTTTGCAGACAAGTGAAAGCAAAAAGTCATCACCACTAAACTGGTCTTACCAAAAATGTTAAAGTGTCTTCTTTAGCAGAAAATAAAGTGCACTAAGTAACAAGAAAACATATGAAAGTGGAAATCTCACTGGTAAACGCAAAAATATAGCAAGGTTAGTGAATTAACCACTTATAAAGCTAGTATAAAAATTAAAAGACAAGAGCAGTAAAACTAACTATAACTACAATAATTACTTAAGGGATACACAAAATAAAAAGATGTAAAATGTGACACCAAAACATAAAATAGGAAGAAATGTAGAGTTTTCAGAATGGGAAAAGATTTCATTCTTTTTGATGGCTTGAGTAATATTCCATTGTATGGATATGTGTGTGTATATATCTATATGTAGATATATACCACATCTTTTTTATCCATTCATCAGTCAATAGACACTTGGGCTCTTTCCATAATTTGACTATTGTTGATAGTGCTGCTATAAACATTGGGGTGCATGTGCCCTGTTCGAATCAGTATTTTTTATCCTTTGGATAAATACCTAGTGGTACAAATAATGGATCGTAGGTGTTTCTATCTTTAACTTTTTTTTTTAAGTTCAATTATTTATTTTGAGAGAGACAGAGATGGCATGAGCAGGAGAGGGGCAGAGAGAGGGAGAGAAAGAGAATCCCAAGTAGACGCTGCACTGTCAGCATAGAGCCTGAGTGGGGGCTCAAACTCAGAAACTGTGAGATCATCACCTGGGCTGAAACCAAGAATCCTACATTTAACCGACTGAGCCACCCAGGAGCCCCTCCATCTTTAAGTTTTTGAGGAACCTCCACAGTGTTTTCCAGAGTGACTGCACCAGTTTGCATTCCCACCAACTGTGTAAGAGGGTTCCCCTTTCTCCACATCCTTGCCATATCTGTTGTTTCCTGATTTGTTAATTGTATCCATTCTGACAGGTGTGAGGTGGCATCTCATTGTGGTTTTGATTTGTATTTCTCTGATGATGAGTGATGTTGAGCATCTTTTCATGAATCTGTTTGCCATCTGGATGTCTTCTTTGGAAAAGTATCTATTCATGTCTTCTGCCCATTTCTTAACTGGATTGTTTATTTTTTGGGTGTTGAGTTTCATGAGTGTTTTATAGATTTTGGATACCAGCCTTTTATCAGATATGCCATTTGTAAATATCTTCTTTCATTCTGTAGGCTACCTTTTAGTTTTGTTGATTGTTTCCTTTGCTGTGGAGAAGCTTTTTATCTTGATGAGGTCCCAATAGTTCATTTTTGCTTTTATTTCCCTTGCAACTGGAGATGTGTCTAGTAAGAGGTTAGTGTGGCTGCGCTCAAAGAGGTTGCTGCCTGTGTTGTTCTCTAGGACTTTGAAGCTTTCCTGTCTCACATTTAGGTCTTTCATCCATTTTGAATTTATTTTTGTGTATGGTGTACGAAAGGGGTCTGGTTTCATTCTTCTGCATGTCGCTGTCCAGTTTTCCCAACACCATTTGTTGAAGAAACTGTCTTTTTTCCATTGGATATTCTTTCATGCTTTGTCAAAATTGAGTTCACCATACAGTTGTGGGTCCATTTCTGGGTTCTCTATTCTGTTCTATTGATCTCTGTGTCTGTTTCTGTGGTAGTACCATCTTGTCTTGATTATTATAGCTTCCTAATACAGCTCAAAGTGTGCAGTTGTGATGCCTTCCACTTTGCTTTTCGTTTTCAACATTACTTTGGCTATTCGGGGTCTCTTCTGGTTCCATACGCATTTTGGGAGTATTTGTTCTATCTCTGTGAAAAAATTCTGGTAGTATTTTAATAGGGATTGCATTGAATGTGTAGATTGCTTTGGGTAGTATAGACAGTTTAACAATGTTTGTTCTTCCAATCCATGAGCATGGAATGTTTTACCATTTCTTTGTGTCTTCTTCAATTTCTTTCATAAGTATTTATAGTTTTTGGAGTACAGATCTTTTACCTCTTTGGTTAGGTTTATTCCTAGATACGTTTTTGGTGCAATTGTAAATAGGATTGATTCCTTGATTCTCTTTCTGCTGCTTCATTATTGGCATATAGAAATGCAACAGATGTCTGTATGTTGATTTTATGTCTTTCAACTTTGCTGAATTCATGTATCAGTTCTAGCACATTTTTGGTGGAGCCTTCAAGGTTTTCCATGTAGAGTATCATCCATGAAGAATGAAAGTTTGACGTATTCCTTGCTGATTTGGATGTCTTTTATTTTTTATTTTTTGTTTTTGTCTGATTGCCAAGGTCAGGACTTCCAGTACTATGTTGAACAACAGTGATGACAGTGGACATCTCTGTTGTTCCTAACCTTTGGGGAAAAGCTCTCAGTTTTTCCCCATCGAGGATGATATTATCTGTGGGTCTTTCATACATGGCCTTTATGATATTGAGATATGTTCCTTCCATCTCTACTTTCTTAAGGGTTTTTATCAAGAAAGGATGCCGTATTTTGTTAAATGCCTTTTCTGCATCTATTGAGAGAAGCATATGGTTCTTATCCTTTCTTTTATTAATGTGGTGTATCACATTGATTGATTTGTGGATATTGAACCACCTGTATAGCGCAGGAATGAATCTCACTTGATCGTGGCGAATACTTTTTTTAATGTACTGTTGGATTCAATTTGCTAGTATCTTGTTGAGAATTTTTGCATCAATGTTCATCAGGGGTATTGGTCAGTAATTCTCCTTTTTAGTGGGGTCTTTGTCTGGTTTTGGAATCAAGGTAATGCTGGCCTCATAGAATGAATTTGGAAGTTTTCCTTCCATTTCTATTTTTTTGGAACAGTTTCAGAAGAATAGGTATTAATTCTTCTTTAAACATTTATAGAATTCCCCTGGGAAGCCATAAGTCATTCAGAGAAAGAAAAATACCATGTGATTTCACTCATATGTGGAATTTAAGAAACAAAACAAATGAACATAGGGGAAGGGAAGGAAAAATAAAATAAGATACAAACAGAGAGGGAGGCAAACCATAAGAGACTCTTAAATACAGAGAACAAACTGAGGGTTGATGGAGGTGGGGGGTTGGGAGGGCGGGGAAAATGGGTGATGGACATTGAGGAGGGCACTTGTTGGGATGAGCACTGGGTGTTATATGTAAGCAATGAATCACTAGGTTCTACTCCTGAAACCAATATTACACTATATATTAACCAATTTGAATTTAAATAAAATCTCAGAAGAAAATAAAGGCTCAAATAAGTCAGAGAATAAAGAGGAGTTACAATTGATACCACAGAAATACAACAGATAATGAGACACTACTTGAACAGTTATATGCCAACAAACTGGACAACTTAGAAGAACTGGATAAATGCCTAGAAACATACAATCTTCCAAGACTGAATCATGAAGAAATAAAAAATATGAATAGGCTAATTACTAGTAAAGGGATTGAATCAATAAACAAAAACCTCCCAACAAACAACAGCTCAGGAATAGATAGCTTCACTGATGAATACTATCAAATATTCAGAAAGATTTAATAGCTATCTTCAAAATTTTCCAAAACATTGAAGAGGATGGAATGGTTTTATACTCATTTTATGAGACCAGCATTACCTTGATACCTAAACAAGGACACTACAAGAAAATAAAATTACAGGTCAATATTCCTGATGAATATAGATGTAAACATCCTCAACAAACTATTAGCATACCTAATTCCCCGATACATTAAAAGAATCATACATCATGGTCAAGTGAGATTTACTCTAGGAATGCAGAGATGGTTCACCATTTGCAAATCAACCAATGTGATACACTACATTAACAAAATGAAGGATAAAAAGCATATGATCATCTCAATGTATGCAAAATTTTTTTTTGACAAAATTTAACATTATAATAAAAACTCTCAACAAGGTGAATATAGAGGGAACATACCTCAGCATAATAGAGGTCGTATATGACAAACCCACAGCAAACGTCATACCCAACAGTGAAAAGCTGAAAGTTTTTCCTCTAAGATGAGGAAGAAGACATGGATGCTCATTCTCACCACTTTTATTCAACATAGCTTTGGAAATCCTAGCCAGAGAATTAGGCAAGAAGAAATAAAAGGCATCCAAATAGGAAAGGAAGAAGTAAAACTGCCACTATTTGCAGATGACAAATCCCAAAAACTTCACCAAAAATTTGTTAGAATAATAAATGAATTCAGTAGAAGTTGCAGGACACAAAATAAATATACAAAAATTGGTTGTTTCTATACACTAATAATAAACTATCAGGAAGAGAAATTAAGAAAACAATCTTGCTTCCAGTAGCATCAGAAAGAATAAGCACTTAGATACAATTTAGACAGAGAAGTAAAAGACCTGTACACTGAAAACTCTAAGACGTCGATGAAAGAAATTGAAGAAGGCACAAATAAATGGAAAGATATTCCATGCTCATAGGTTGAAATAATTAATATTGTTAAAATGTCCATACTACCCAATGCAAACCTCCAATGGCATTTTTTTTTTACAGAAGTAGAACAAATAAGTCTAAAATTTGCATGGGACCTCAATAGCCCAAACAATCTTGGGAAATAAGAATAAAGCTGGACATATCATGCTCCCTGATTTCAAACTATACTACAAAGCTGTAGTGTTCAAAACAATATAGTATTGGCATGAAAACAGACACATAGATCATTAGAATGGAATACAGCCCAGAAATAAACCCATGCATATATGGTCAATTAATTTATGGCAAAGAAGGCAAGAATATGCAATGGAGAAAGGGCAATTTCTTCAATTAATGGTGTTGGGAAAACTGGACAGCTACATGCAAAAGAATGAAACTAAATGGCTATCTCACATTACACATAAAAATTAACTCAAAATTGATTAAAGACTTAAAATAAGAACATAAACTACAAAACTCCTTGAAGAAAACAAAGACATTAAGCTCCTTGACATTGGTCTTGGCAACATTTTTTTTTTTTTTTGCATCTGACTCCAAAGGCAGTGGCAACAAAAGCAAAAATAAATAAGTGTGACTACATCAAACTAAAAAGCTTCTACACAGTGAGGGATATCATTAAAAAATACATAAATAAATAAATAAAAAGAGAACCTACTGAAAGGGAGAAAATATATCTGACAAAGAGCTAATATCCAAAATATATGAAGAATTTATGCAAATTAGTAACAAAACAATCTGATTAAAAAGTGGGAAGACGATCTGAATAGATTTTTTCCAAAGAAGACGTATAAATGGATAAGAGGCACATGAAAAGATGCTCAACATCACTAATCATCAGGGAAATGCAAATCAAAACCACAATGAGATATCATTTCATACCTGTCAGAATAGCTATTAACAAAAAGACAAGAAAGAACAAGTGTTGGAGAGGTTGTGGAGAGGAGAGAACCCTCCTACATTGTTGGTGGGATTGTGAATTAGTGCAGCCAGAATGTAAAGCCAGATGGAGGGTCCTCAAAAAATTACAAATAGAAATACCATATGATCCAACAATTCCAATTCTGGGTATTTATCTGCAGAATAGGAACACACTAATTTGAAAAGGTATATGCACTCCATATGTTCACTGCAACATTATTTCTAATAGCAAAGCCATAGACACAACCTAAGTGCTCATCGATGGATGAATGGATAAAAGTGTGGCATATATACACACAGAATACTACTCAGCCACAAAAAAGAAGGAACTCTTATCATTTGTGACAACATGGATGGCCTAAAGGGTACTGTGCTAAGTAAAATAAGTTAAACAGATAAAGACAAATACTTTATGGTTTCGCTTACATGTGTAACCTAAAAAACAAAACAAAAGAACAAACAAGAAAAAACTCACAGATACAGAGAACAGATTGGTGGTTATCAGAAGGGAAAGGGGTTGGAATGTGGACAAAAGGTGTGAAGGGGTCAGTCTTACGGTGGTGAATGATAACCAGACTTATTGTGGTGATCACCTTGTAGTTTATACAAGTATCAAATTATAATGTTGTACACCTGAAACTAATATAATGTCAATTTTACCTCGATTAAACCAACAGACAGATAAAGTGGATTTCATGGATGTGAGATAGCCTGAGTGTGCTATGCCTTTGCCATAACTACCCAAGTATTAATTAATCCCGCCCTACCCGCCAATTTTGTCTCCTCAAGCTGTATTCTGCTCCAAGGTCACCCCCAAAATACAAAACCATCTTATGATTTTAATGATTTCCCATTTTATTCTAGACATGTAACTTATCAAATGATATTTCACAGTTTTTAGTCTGGACAGTTTCCGAATTACTTTTGTACATAAATAACATTGTATTTAAAACTCATAGTATGATGTAAAGGCCTTATTCTCCAGGTCACACCAGCTGAGTCATGGTTTGGACAAAAAGAAGTAGTTTGACATAGTCAAAAGCATGGAAGTTTAATTTTGGCCCTTTCTGTGTGATCTGAGGCCAGTCACTTAATCACATGAGCCTCTGTTTTCCAACTGTAAAATGGGAATAATCCCTACCTTTTCTAACTGGCTCAAGATGGGGACTTGAGCACACATATTTATTCCCTCTTCCTCTTAGGGCTCAATTATAATTATACAAAGGAATATAAAAGTTACAATACCAAAAATGGTTTGGAGAACAAAGGATAGGTACTATCCATAAATTTCTGGAAGACAAATGGGACAAGACTGAGTGCAAGAAGCTGTAGCCCAGGATATGCTTGGAGGGTCTTGCAGAAGATGAGGAAGCCTCTGTATGTGCTAGGACCTGGCAGAGGTTGGGGACTCGGAGAAGTTAGTAGAGTGCAGAGAAGACAGAGGACAGTGAAAATCTGTATGTGAAACAGTCATCCTCCACACTACTCAAGTCTGGTGCCAAGAACGCCCAGGAACTCGGTGCCCAACTACACACAGAAACCAACCAATAAATAACCAGAGGGGACCTTCCGAAAGACACTGAAGGATCTGTCTGAGAAAACGTGGGCAGTGGAGTCGTGGTTGGCGTCTAGCACAAAGCCATCTACATTCTGGCCTTTGAGAGACCTCAGCATAAGGATCAGGCCTCTAACTAGTCACCCTATATTGACGCCTGCCACTCAGCAAGGTCCACAGGAGGCCTTACCCCTGTCTCATCTTTAGGAACAGCCTGGTAACTGAGAATCACCTGAGAAAAGCCTACAATATGATGAAAAAAAGATAAACATAGAAAAACCAACCCCAGAGGAAAACAGAATTCAGGGAATATAACAAGAGTCAAATAAAAACCCTATAAAATTAACTATTTGTCCCTAAGGAGATGTGAAATGATACTCTATTAAACAAAACTATGATGCCATAGAAAGGAAAAATCAGAAAATGGGATAGATGGGGTGCCTGGCTGACTTTGTTGGTGGAGCATGCGACCCTTGATCTTGGGGTTGTGAGTTCAAGCACCACATTGGGTGTGGAGATCACTTAAATATAAAATCTTAAAAAAAAAAAAAAAAAGAAAATGGGACAGAACCCTTGGAAATGAAAATTCAAGAGAGGATTCTAAGATAGATTAAAGGAAATCTCTCAAAACCTGGAGCAAAAAATATGTAAAATATGACAGCATGAACACACAAAAACACAAAGGGTAGATCCAGAGGGGATCCAATAAGAGACTAAAAGGAATTCCAGAAAGAACAGAGAAACTGAGAGGGAAAAGATCCCAAAGAAGTAATACAATGAAAATTCCACTACTAAAGCTATGAGCTTTCAATTAAAGATAACTGCCTGAGGGGCGCCTGGGTGACTCAGTCAGCTAAGCTGCTGACTCTTGATTTTGGCTCTGGTCATGATCTCCCAGTTTGTGAGTTGAAGCCCCACATTGGGATTCTCTTTCTCTCCCTTTCTCTCTGTTCCTCGCCCACTTGTGCTCTCTCTCTCTCTCTCAAAATAAATACACTTAAAAAACAATGTTTGAAAAAAAGGGCCTCCTGAGTTTTGATTAGGGGGAGTGGAAAAGGCCACACATCATTTGGAAGTTTTAGAACAAGCTATAGAGAGGAGATCCCAAGAATTCTCCTGGGGTGAGGGAACTGCAGCTCCTACAAGAAACAAGAATCATAGTGGCATTAGATTTCTCAGTAGCCCCACTAGTAACAGTGGCATAATAGCCTCAACATTTGGGGGAATAATGATTTTCAACTTTGGAAACCTATACCCAGTCAAATTAGTTGTGAGGGCAAAATAAAAACTTTGTTAGGCATGCAGGGGCACCTGGGTAGCTCAGTGGGTTAAGCATCCGACTTTAGCTCAGGTCATGATCTCAAGGTTCATGAGATGGAGTCCCACATTGGGCTCTGTGCTGACAGCTCAGAGCCTGGAGCCTGTTTCAGATTCTGTGTCTCCCTCTTTCCCTCTCTGCCCCTCCCCTGCTCACACTGTCTCTGTCTCTGTCTTTCTCTCAAAACTAAATAAACATTAAAACACACACACACACACACACACACACACACACACACGTCAGGCATGCAGAAACTCAGAAACCTTACTGGCCATACACCTTTCTTAGGAAGTTATTTGAGCCTGTCATCTAGTAAAATAGCCAAGTAAAGGCTCATGGGATCAGGAAACACATGTTACCAAGAATATTAGCTGTGTGGTGTCTCGTATTTGAAGAATAGGGCTCTAGGAAATAAAGGAATTTCATAGAGCATAGAGCTGGAGGATTCCAAGTATAGCATGGGCAAGATGGCACAGATTTTCTCTTTGATTAAAAAAACACTAGGAAGAGAAAAAGAAGGAAACTAATCAACTTTGAACAGTTGAGTAGTACAGGGTTGTGACACTGAGTACAGCCAAGGAGTCACATTTCTTGGCTCTGCTGTGAAGGAAAGTTTTCATAAATATAATTGTGTTAATGCCATTTATTACAGTAAGTCTATTAGACTATAGTCTATAGACTGCTCTGACTCTACCCTAAGCACAAACTTTAGGAGACAATAATGGTTACAGAATGGAATGTAAATGTTCTCAGTCGTGGAAATCTAAGGCTCAGAGCACAGCTTTACGAAATGTTTGGAGATGGAAGTGGAGATGGGGGGTGCTTGGCTGGGTCAATCAGAAGAATATGTGACTCCTGATCTTGGGTTGTAAGTTTGAGCCCCACCTGGGCATAGAGATTACTTACATAAACAAACTTAAAAAAAGATAGAAGTGGAGGTGGGAGTTGTAAGAGTCACCGAGCTCAAATATCCTCTCACAAAAATCCTCCTCCACAGCACCAGAGATGCTGTTTCTATTTAAAAGAACTGAAAGCAAAAGTTTAAGGAAATTAAAGTTGCAAAAATAAAAAATAGAACTAAAAATAGTGATGAAACGTGTGTGTGTGTGTGTGTGTAGTGGGGGGTGATATTAAATGAGCTGCATCTTTACCTGTCATTCATTGCAAGAGTCCATAAGTAATGTCTGAAAAATGTGGCTCGGTCATATTTGCATGGTTGGAGAGCACCAGCAAGAGAATTTGAAGCCAGGGAGTTAAAAGAGGTTTGCATGTACAAAGTAAGACAGAGGCTGGAACTAACAAGCAAGGAACTTTTTGTTGTAAATCTTCCTGTACTATTTTCCCCTCCCCACTTGTTAACACAAAACCCAAACATAACAATCCTACCTTACAGGGTTATGGTGAGGGTCAGGATAACCTATTACTAATGTCTGGAAATCTAATCCGTGAGCCATCTTGTGGCTGTCATTAGCACAATTAGCTCCTGGTGTTGTTGCTGGACCTTGGCCCTCCCCACCCTGTTTTTTGTTTTTTGTTTTTTGTTGTTGTTGTTGTTGTTGTTTGTGTGTTTTGTTGTTGTTGTTGTTGTTGCTTTCCCTTCCTTGGGGAAACTGGATGGCTCCTACCTCCAGCTGCCCTGTCCTGTCTACTCTTTCTCCCAGCATCAGCTGTGAGACTTGTCTCTCACTGCCCACCTCTGCCCCGGATGCCACCCCCGCAGGATCCTGCCTGAAGTTACTGCTGTTGTCAGTTTCTCCCTCAGCTGTTGCCAAAACAATCAAGCAGCATTTTATTTTTCTTAATTGATGGACATAAATTTATAAGTTCAAATGCATGCACTGAAAATTTAATATTTAGGTCACAATCATATAACTAACTACTCAATTAAAAATACAGCTCAAAATATACAAAACCTTGTATCTGTTTTTTGGTGTTTCTGAGCTTTACACTGCAGAACTGCTTTAAAAACAAAGTTCATTTTGTATGCTCGTTACAGAAGATTTGAAAAATAGATGTACTTGTTCCATTCATCGTCATCAGCTTGGGGCACAAAAAGAAATCCCATTGTGTGAAAATTAGGTAACCCTGAGCCCTTGTACCACTTCTGAAGAAGAGCCTCTTTTTCCTCCTTGAATCCTTTGGCCTGAAATCCTTCCCAAACCCCCAGGGAGGCTTACATCTCCTCTTTCTGAGGTGTCACTCTGGCCAGAAATCTGGAAGTCATCCTAAACTTCTCCCTCCTCTTCATTCTTCAGATCTACTCAGTATTAAGGCCTTGGGGAAATTAAATACCCTGCCCAGGTCACGTAGCTTCTTGTGGGTGGGCCCTAGGGGTCAAAATCTAGTATTTAGGAGGCTTAGGTTAAAGCACACTGCTCTTTGGTAGGCTTGTGCTTAGTGGGGCGATGTGGGTGGGGGCCCCACAGAAGATGTGAATGGAATAAAGCCTCTCCCAATTCCCCTCCACTTCCCTTTCCAAGAACCTTCTCTTGGCATCATTGCCCTCCTACCGCTACTAAGTGGCAAAGACAGGATTCACTGCCTTGGTGCATTTTCATGTCAAACTCTCATCTTTTTTCTTATTTTTTTCCCAAAATTTTATGAATAAAATGTTCAAATAATCAGAAGAGTTGAAGGCATGTACAGTCACACTCATCTATCCACCACCAGACTTCAATAACTGTTAACATTTGGTATATTTGTTTCATTGATCGGAAACAGTTGAATAGAAACAATTTCCTAGAGTTCAATCTTGGGTGTGTGTGTTGCTGAACAATTTGAAAATATGTTGCAGGTTTACATGACCCTTCAAAATGTATCTCCCAAGAATGACATTCTACAAAACCCATATTATTATCACCCCTAAGAAAACGATTCTCTAAAATAATCTGATATCCAATCCATATTCAATTTTCTCCAATTGCCCCCATGGAGTCTATTTCTGATTCAGGATGCAATCAAGATTTATGCATTGCATTTGCTTATGTATTCTTTTACACTAGATCATCCCTCCACATACTCTTTTTATAAAATGATATTGAGGAGCACCTGGGTTGCTCAGTCAGTTAAGTGCCCTGCTCTTAATTTCAGCTCAGGTCATGATCTCACGGTTCATGACACCAAGCCCCATGTCAGGCTCCATACTACCAGAGGGGAGCCTGCTTGGGATTCTCTCTCTCCCTCTTCTGCCTCTCTCTCTCTCTCTTAAAATAAATAAATAAATTTTTAAAAGAATTTAAAAACTAAAAAATGACATTGGCTTTTTAAATTGGGTCACTTGTCCAGTGCAGATTTGTCTGACTGCTTCCTGATGGTGGTAACTTATTCCTCTATTCCCTGTATTTTTTGTAACTTGGAAATTATGTCTAAAGACTTAACCAAATTCAACTGAAGATTCGTAGGAGTTTCTGTATTTTGGGTTGCATCACATCAGGAGGCACAAGTATTCTATTATTAATGACGCTAGGTTTGAACTCTCGATTAAGGAGGCAGTGGCCAGATCTCTCCACTGTAAATATGAATGGGGAAACAACTCTCCATGGTCTCTCACTTTTCTGTACAACTTATAAGCAAGGCACTGACAGCCTCCTCCCACAACTCCTCCCCCCACCCCACTTCTTTTCAAGGAAGTTTGAATAGCAAGCAGCCTTGGAAGATACAGATCCTTTCTCCATCTACAGCCAAGGGAAGGCATGCTTACTGTCTGGTATAAAAAGTTAGGGTTCCTTAAGCTCAGGGTTCTTTTATTGTTATACAGTTCACTGTGTGCCGGTATCATCTGGCCCTCTTCACTTTGCCCTGTGGATTTGGGGAAACCAGCACAAAAATACTGATACATTTTGAGGAATGAACCCTCACTAAGGTATCCAAAAACTGGCAGACTAATTTGTCTATTTGCAAGTAGGGTTTTCTCAGACCCTTCACAATTATTGATGTTTCCCTTGGCAATTACTTAAGTAATCTGTGGGTGATAGGGTGTACATGGGCACTGTGTCCACATCCTGTTCCCCCAAAACATTTTACCTAATGGTTTTAGATTCCATTTATAATTGCTTAAATCAATCAATTTGTTGGAGATAGCAAAATAGTGATTTTTTTGTTTCTATTATTCTTTCCACATTTATTAACTGTGTTTTTGGCTGAGTTTCCCTTCATCCACTGGCAATGAACTACAGTTCCTTACAAAAAGGTAGGATAAAAACCCACTTTCCCCCCATGAATTATCAATCTGTTTGAGAAGGAGAGACAGAGAGAGAGAGAGAGAGAGGGAGAATATACAAGTGGGGAGGGGCAGAGAAAGAGGGAGAGAAAGAGGGCAGAGAAAGAGAGAGAATCACCAGCAGGCTCCGCACTGCCAGTACAGAGCCTGATGTGGGGCTCAAACCCATAAACCCTGAGATCATGACCTGAGCCAAAGTTGAATGCTCAACCGACTGAGTCACCCAGGCACCCTAATTATTATTATTTTTAAATATAATTTATTGTCCAATTGGCTAACATACAGTGTGTGAAGTGTGCCCTTGGTTTTTGGGGTAGATTCCTGTGGTTCACCGCTTCCCATACAACACCCAGTGCTCATCCCAATAAGTGCCCTCCTCAATGCCATCACCCGTTTTCCCTCTTCCCCACTTCCCATCCACCCTCAGTTTGTTCTCTGTATTTAAGTCTCTTATGGTTTGCCTCCCTCCCCTTCTGTTTGTAACTATTTTTTCCCCTTCCCCTCTCCCATGGTTTTCTGTTAAATGTCTCAAGGTCCACATATGAGTGAAAATATATGATATCTGTCTTTCTCTGACTGACTTATTTCACTCAGCATAATACTTTCCATCCACGTTGCTGCAAATGGCCAGATTTCATTCTCCCTCATTGCCAGGTAGTATCCCATTGTATATACAAACCACATCTTCTTTCTCCATTTGTCAGTTGATGGACATTTAGGCTCTTTCCATAATTTGGTTGTTGTTGAAAGTGCTGCTATAAACATTGGGGTACAAGTGCCTCTATGCATCAGCACTCCTGTGTCCTTTGGATAAATTCCTAGCAGGGCTATTGCTGGGTCGTAGGGTAGTTCTAATTTTAATTTTTTGAGGAACCTCCACACTTTTCCAGAGCGGCTGCACCGGTTTGCACTCCCACTGCCAGCCAGGCACCCTAATTATTAAATTTTAAAGTAAGTCACTAGTATAATCATTTCTGTATACATGAACTAACTCATGGAGTTTTAAAACAAAGTAATAGTTTATAATCAGTTATTCCTTTTGATGTCCAAACTGTTTGAATCTATCCAGTGGGGGCCTCTTCAGACTGGCTACTGTGTCCTCTTGGCAGATCCCTGTTAATCTTTCTAACTTAGAGCTTTCTTGCTTTTTGGCACATTAAGATGTCCTGGGTTCAACTTGCATTTCTCTGCCCAGGGCTGAAATCAGCCATGTGTTTAAAGAGTTCTGCTTTCTTTTGGTAGGAAATAGTGTTTAGAAACCAAGATCAAGGGTGCCTTTGCTTCTGGCCTTTTCAAAGGATAGTACTGGGAAACATATTTTTAAAAATCATGAGGTCATAATGCTATTTTGATTCAGGCTTGTAAAAATTGTGGTAAAATACTTATAAAATTTACCATCTTAATTGTTAACTGTGCAGTTCAATACTGTTAAGTATATTCACATTATTATACTTAATCCCCAGAACTTTTTCATCTTGTAAAACTGAAACTCTATACCTGTTAAACAACTCCTTGTCCCTCCTATTTCCCCGCAGGCACTAGAAACTACCATTCTATTTCCTGTCTTTACGAATTTACCTACTCTTGTACCTCATATAAGGGGAATCATACGGTATTTGTCCTTTTGTAACTGGCTTATTTTACTCAACATAATGTCTTCAAGGTTCATCCGTGTTGCAGCATGTGTCAGAATTATCCTTCTTTTTAAGGCTGAATAATATTCCATTGTATGCAAAAACCAATTTTGTTTATCCATTCATCAACTGATGGTCATTTAAATTGTCTGACTATTCAGAGTGGCCAAAATGAACAAATCAGGAGACTATAGATGCTGGAGAGGATGTGGAGAAACGGGAACCCTCTTGCACTGTTGGTGGGAATGCAAATTGGTGCAGCCACTCTGGAAAACAGTGTGGAGGTTCCTCAGAAAATTAAAAATAGACCTACCCTATGACCCAGCAATAGCACTGCTAGGAATTTACCCAAGGGATACAGGAGTACTGATGCATAGGGGCACTTGTACCCCAATGTTTATGGCAGCACTCTCAACAATAGCCAAATTATGGAAAGAGCCTAAATGTCCATCAAATGATGAATGGATAAAGAAATTGTGGTTTATATACACAATGGAGTACTACATGGCAATGAGAAAGAAGGAAATCTGGCCCTTTGTAGCAACGTGGATGGAACTGGAGAGTGTGATGCTAAGTGAAATAAGCCATACAGAGAAAGACAGATACCATATGGTTTCACTCTTATGTGGATCCTGAGAAACTTAACAGAAACCCATGGGGGAGGGAAAGGAAAAAACAAAAAAAAGAGGTTAGAGTGGGAGAGAGCCAAAGCATAAGAGACTCTTAAAAACTGAGAACAAACTGAGGTTTGATGGGGGGTGGGAGGGAGGGGAGGGTGGGTGATGGGTATTGAGGAGGGCACCTTTTGGGATGAGCACTGGGTGTTGTATGGAAACCAATTTGACAATAAATTTCATATATTGAAAAAATAAAAATAAAAAAATAAAAAATAAAATAAAATAAAATAAATTGTCTGACTATTGTGAAAAATACTGCTATGAACAAGGATGTGCAAATATCCCTTCAAGATCCTGCTTTTTATTCCTCTGAGTATATACCCAGAGGCAGAATAGCTGGATTATATGATAATTTTGTGTTTAACTTTCTGGGGAACCACCATACTGTTTTTCATAGTGGCTGCACTATTTCACGTGTCTGTGGATAGTGTGCACAAAGGTTCCATTTTCTTTACATCTTCACCAACACTTGTTATTTTCTTTCTCTTTTTTTAAACAGTCGCCATCCTAATGGGTGTGAGGTGATACCTCAGTGTAATTTTGATTTGCATTCCCCTAATGACTAGTGATGTTGAACCAATATACTTATTGGTCATTTGTATATCTTCTTTAGAGACACATCTATTCAAGAACTTTGCCCATTTTTAAGTAAGATTCTCTTGCTTTTTTGTTGTTAAGTTGTAGGAGTTCTTTGTATATTCTGTATATTAATCCCTTATCAGTCAAAATTTATAAATATTTTCTTCCATTCTATAGGTTGCCTTTTGACCTCTGATCGTGTCCTTTGATGCATAAATCAATTCAGATTTTAACATTATTATATTTTTTAAAACTCTTAGACTTTTTTACACCATTTTCTCTTGCTAAACCTCTTGGTTCCTAAAAATATCAAAATATTAATTTGCTTTATCCCTAATATACACAAAATAGTCTCAAAAAGTGCTATAATTATAACTCAAAGTATAGGATGAAGTTTAGGATATCTTCAAAATTTCTTTTGCCCTTAGACTGTATTGTAATAAGGTATATAATTAGAGCATTGTGTTCAAAAATTCATTCAGGGGCACCTGGGTGGTTCAGTCAGTTAAGCATCCGACTTTGACTCAGGTCATGATCTCACGGTTCTTGAGTTTGAGCCCTGCGTTGGGCTCTGTGCTGACAGCTCAGAGCCTGGAGCCTGCTTTGATTTCTGTGTCTCTCTCTCTCTCTACCCCTCCCCTACTTGTGCTAGCTCTCTCTCTCTCTCTCTCTCTCTCAAAAATAAACATTCAAAAAAACATTCAAAATTCTTATCTCTGTGTGGTTATCTTATCAGTTTGATACACTGGTTGGTTTGTTTCACTCTGTTTTTAATTTTACAAACTTCTTGTTTCTTTTTTAAATAAATAAAGCATTTATATGGATCATAAATAAAAACTATAAAAATGTATACTCAGAAAAGTCTCACTTCCATCCCTATCCCTTCTAATCCATTCCCCATACACCTTACCTGGGAGGTTTCTGATTTGTCCTTCCAATGTTTCTTCACGCAGAAGTAAGATCTATGTTCATATCTATGCATTTATGTTCTTATTTCCCTCATTCTTTACACAGAATGTGAAGGTTTTGATATATTGAAGAAGTTCACTTTCAAAGTATGCATCTTAACCTGTCTGTTTTTAAAATCTGCATATAAGGCTCACAGTAACCAACCACATATAAACTTAAGAAATTGCTGATGTTAAATGATAAGTGTTGGATACACATTTTAAAAAGAAAGTGGCATTGAAGGATACTCACTGTGTCATCATGAGAATTTATTCATATTTTGCCTCTGTCATTCCTGTTCTCCCTCCTGGCTGACCACAAACACACAACTGCCTGGGAGAATTTACAAGCCTGTATTCCCACAGCACGTTGCTCATAAACCAGTTTCGCATTCATCTCATTGTTCTATAGTTGTTTATATGTTTTTATTCCCAATAGAGTGTGAGAGCTGAGAGCAGGGATTGTATCCCATTCCCGTTTGTATCTCAAGCAGCGTGTTGTAGGGGAAAGCTCACTCTGTCTGGAACCTTGGCATTGCTACCTCCCAGCTGCGTGAACTCGTGCACGGTGCCTCAGCACCGTGGGCTTGTGTTTTCTTACCATCAAGTAAGAATAGTCTCTTCTTGCCAGACTGGTGATAACATTAAGCGAGATGGTGTGAGTGAAAGGCCCAGTGTGTGGCCCAACTGTCCTCCAAGCTCTCAGTGCCACTTGGCCACCTAGATTCAACTTCCATTTCCATATCTGACTTCAGCTCTTTTGATACATTTTACATACTTATTTCTTTATAGCCTGTGTCCCAGCCAGTTGAAACCTTCCAGGACATCCCTGTGCTCTGCCTTTGAAAATAGATGTTCTTCCTAGGGTGCCTGGGTGGCTCAGTTGGTTGAGTGGCTCAGGTCATGATCTCGTGGTCCGTGAGTTCGAGCCCGGCATTGGGCTCTGTGCTGACAGCTCGGAGCCTGGAGCCTGCTTCAGATTCTGTGTCTCCCTCTCTCTCTGCCCCTCCCCCACTCATGCTCTGTCTCTCTCTGTCAACAACCTCCCTATTCACACTGCACCCACACCTCTCCCACACCCAACGCCAGACCTCCTGACCTGTTTTACTTCGCTGCAGAGTACTTATACAGCATATTAAAATTTCACATATTTCCATGTTTATTGTCTGTGTCCCTCACGAGAAATAAGACTAGAGGCAGGGATTTTTATTTTCTAATTCGTTCACGGATTTATCCTCAGCGCCTTGAATAGTGTGTGTACCTAATAGGTGCTTCACGTGTATTTGCTGACTTGAACAAATACGTGATTTTCTTGTTTCCAAACTCATTGTCTCCTTTTCAGACTGGGACCTACTTGGCCTCCCGGTGACATTTGACAGTTGCCACCCTGTGTTTCCAGGACCACAGTCTCTCCTGGGTGTCCTCCTATTTTCAGACCACTTCTTACTTCCATTTGTCAGCTTCTTCTCTTCTTCTTACTCTTAAATATTGGTCCTCCTGGTATCATCCTTGTTATTTTTCTCCTTTCATTCTCCATACTTTTCCAGACAGGCTTATCCGCACTCAGGGCTCCAACCACCATCCATGAAAATTCTCAAACATGTATTTATAGCTCTTGGCTGTGCTCCTTCACCTCCAATCCGGTGATTTGAAGAAGATCATCAAAACTGTATCAATGTTACCCCTGCTTGTTTCAGCCCTATTGCACTGCCTTATAGTTTCTTGCTTGTACTGTTTCATTAATTTTCCAAAATTTCCCTGCCTCTGTCTTGCCCTCCTCTAATTCATGTGGCCCATGGCAGCCAGAGCATTCTTTTTATTGTTATTATCTTTTTAAAAATTTTTTTTTTAAACGTTTATTTATTTTTGAGACAGAGAGAGACAGAGCATGAACAGGGGAGGGGCAGAGAAAGAGGGAGACACAGAATCTGAAACAGGCTCCAGGCTCTGTGCGGTCAGCACCGAGCCCGACGAGGGGCTCGAACTCACAGACCGTGAGATCATGACCTGAGCCGAAGTCGGATGCTTAACCGACCAAGCCACCCAGGCGCCCCCAGGGCATTCTTTTTAAAGTGCACATCTGACCATGACAGTCCCCTTAGGGAAACCTCTGTAGTGATTTCCAACTGTCTGCAGAAATCATCCAAACTTCTTGGCATGCTTTGGAAGACCCTCAAGATCTGGCACAGATTTCCTGCGTTGACACAAATATCCTATACATTATGTGCAGTTCCTTAAAGAAGCCACACTCTCATTTCCTAGGCTTTGCAATGCTATTCCTGAAGTACGGGTGCCCTTCCATGCTTTGTCCATCTGGTGAACTCCTACTTAGGGCCTCCCTGATATTTCTGAGCAGAGATGAGGAGCTTCCTCTGTGTCCCCTCCCACCTTTAAGTACCTCCCTTACAGCATACGTAGTCGCATTTGTTTTTCACATGTTTGCCTTCCTCAAGAAAATCAACTTTGTTAATAGTGGCCGGCACACAGGTTTCACTCAAATTTATTAGATTGAACAAAAAGAATACTCATCACCGTCTCATGCTTAACATAGATCCCTAAAACACTCTCTGGATGGCCCAGAGTTAGGCGGTTGTTATTATATGCAGAAAGAAGGAAGCCATCCATGCGCACTGCAGAGAACAGCCTATCAGTCAAGAGCCTGAGTTCTCTCTTGGCTCTGTGTGGACTTTGCAGAGATTTAACTGGGTAGGCTTCAGTTGCCTCACCTCCAGAATGAGGAAAGGAACAAGGGGTTCGAACAAAAAATGTAAGTGGAACTAAAGTAACAGTCACAGCTCTGTTGTGACAACCAATTTACCATTCCAAATTCAGTTCCGTGTATTTCATGTGTTTGTGTCGCAATTACAATTCTCTTATCTGTTGTATGTCTACCAGAGTCACAGGTGGTCGTTTTAGATTGCAAACTCCATAAGGAAGAAAAGCCTTATAATCCTCTGCCTAGGGCGGAACAGGGTATCTGGGCCTTCGTGTACACTGGCCGAGGCTACTTGAACAGAGTTCAGAACAACTTTAGAGAGCAGGCTTGGAAATGGCAAGATTAGACTCAGATTTGCTGTGATTGTGTAATAACAAGGAAAAAATGTTGTGCTTCTGCTAAATGGGAAGGCAGCAGTGTATCTAAAGAAATAAGAAAGGAAAGTGATGGCATGATTTGCTAAATCCAAACCCTTTTAGTAAAATAGGGGCTGAAAAATAGAAAAACCTGCCTGGCTGCCCTTGTGATGTTTGGTAACGCGCAGGGTAGGCACTCCTTGAACGAATGTTGTTACTCCACTGGGTAGGGCTGCCGTGAGCTCCTAGGAGGTGCTAGCCACATCGCTGAATAGGGCCTTATTGCCGGCAGCTGCAAGATATGTGGTGTTAGCTCGTTGTTAGATGGTGCAGGAGGAGAAAGGCCAATCCTGAATGCACATCTTGGGGAATTCTGGGAGGATGGAGTTAGGAGTGTTACTGGTGGGAGAGTCTGTGCTGTATGAATGGAGATTTTGGCCCTTGGAATCCCCATGAGAAGATTTCCATGAGGATCCGTGCTCGAATAAAGAGGGGCAGAAGGAAAGTAGCAAGCAAAAAGTTTATTAAAGCGAGAGTACACTCTCAAGGTGGGAGAGCAGACAGGCTCCTCAAGGTGGGACCGGCCCTAGGTTGTTTTGGGATTGGATATTTGTTGCTAGTCTCTGGGCTGGGAGGAGCTGTGACGCATAGCTGGGTGGTCTCTAATGGAGGCTGATTCCAAACCTATGGGGGACTCCTCCCACAGGTTGGGATGGGGGGAGCTTTTGACCCTAGGAGATAGTACCAGAACCAGCAGAGCAGACTTGGGTCAGCGTCAGCGGGCAGGGCTGTCCCGCTATGCAAATGTATTATAATGAGTGTAGGGGTTACCCTGGGGCAGCGGCGGAAGAGGAAAGCGCATGCTCCACACCTGTGGCGCTTGAACTTTCAGCCCCAAGGTCAGGCTGTCGTGCCCCAGGCTTCTCATGTGTAGCTTATTTCTTACCGTCCTTCCTAGGTCTACCAGCTCAGGCCTGTCATTCCCCTTCAAGAATTTGGGACTCTGCCTCCTGTCGTTCCTTCCACTGCTCATATCTAGCTTCTACCTAACAGAAGGATCCTGAGCTCACCTTGTCCCACCGACACAAGGAGATAACAGCCACATCAGAGCCGCTAACTCTGAAAGCAACCCAAAGACTGGCGGAACAGACTTTCCACAGTTCTTTGTAGAGAGGAGGCCACGTTGAAAAGGGTAGGTGGGGAGGAGATTCAGTGGGGGAACAAAACTCCTGGCAACACTAACCACAAACAGGAGGGGCCCCCCACAAGCGATGAGAAGGGAGAGGAGCGGGCCCCACAGGGGGTACCCCAGACACAGGGGGGGCTGCACTGGGAAGATGAGCCTCCATAAGATTTGGCTTTGAAAACCAGTGGGGCTTAATTTCTTGAGTTTTTACAACCAGTGGGACGTAACCCTGGGTACTGAATAATTCTGTGTATTGCATATAGAATTTAGTAATAGTAGTTTAACAAAGAACTAATGTAAACCTCATTCTGTGGTAGAGCCCCTTCCTGAGGAACGTGATGGAGGCTTTCTCAGAACGAAGGAAGGCAACCTGCCACGTGGCCCAGTCAACTCCTATACACGTAAGCATAACCCTGACACGACTCTGTAACTTGGATTGTGTCCAATCAGACTATATGTGTCACCAGAAACAGGAGACAAAGAAGTAGAAATTGCATAAGAGGCTGCACCCCGCTGCACTCGGGGCTCAGTCTTTTTGCGGTCTTAGCTGGCTGAGCCCGTGCTGGCACGGATAAAGCTGTTTCCTGGAAAGAAGAGCCTCAGTGTCCCGTCTGTGTAAGAATCCCGCTACATTTCTTGGGGTCTTGCGTCCAGGATTCGGAGACGGTGCGTTTCCTCCTCCTTTGTCACTGGGGTGCGAACCTCAGAGCGCTGGGAGAAGCCACCTTTCCTGGTGCCAGCGGACGGCTTGATCTGTAGAAGACTAGCCCCTCCGGGTGTGCCAGGGAGAGGACCTGGGACGCACAATGGAACCGGTGAGGCCCAGCAACCAGCTCAGGGAGCGCCACATGTCAGACTGATAGGACCCCAGGTTCCTTTTGGTAGACCTGCCCCTAAGAGGCAGAATGGGGTGGGGGGCCTGATCACCTCCCAGAGTTGCCTGAGTAGTCCCATAAGGAATAAGGAATAAAACCACAACTCTAAGGCGCCGGGCGTTCGGCGATGGGTTGGAGTTGCTGTGTGACTGTGTGTGAATGAGAAGGAGAGCAGAAAGTTTCCAACCTGATCAAGGGGCCAAAGCTGGTGTTGAGTGCTGATTTGCGGTTCCCTGGCGACCTCATATGGCTTAAGGCGGTGTCAGACCTTCCTCGGGTGTCTGACCCGGGTCAGGGCTTGATACTGGACCTGCCAATGCTAAGACGCGCCTGAAGTATCTCCTGGAGGATGGAGAGTCCTGGCCTCCCAAGGGAAGTATTCAGTGTAGTGCTATCTTACAGTTAGATCCATATTGTAGAAGAGAGGGTAAATGGTCAGAAGTTCCTTATGCTGCACGTCTTCTTTGCCTTAAAGGAGCCAAGAAAGGCAAGTACTCGCAGACTCACCCCCTGAGGCCTCTCCTCAGGAAAAGCCACTTGTTAGACCCTCATGACCTCCTTATCCAGGATTGCCAGGGATAAAAAATTCTCCCCCTAAAATCAAGGCATGTTCAATGCATCTATTGACTACAATGCGTTATGGTGGATTTGGCCCCGTAAAGGTTCCATTTCCCTTGCAAGATTCTAAGCAAATAAAAAGCACCTGGGCAAATTTTCAGACAACCCTTATCAATATATAGAAGTGTTCCAACACCTAACCCAGGTTGCTAAAAAAACAAAACAAAACAAAACAAAACAAAACACAGGCCATCCCTAACAAAGGAGACTGACACTCTCTCTCACTATTTCTCCTCTTACATTCCCATAACTCTAACCGTAGGTGGGGGCTTCTCCCTCCTTCATTTCCTGGGTCAATGACTATGATAATTAGAGCCAACTGACTCTCGTTAGTCTACCTCAGGATGGAGACATTAAGGAATATTCCCAAGCAGCTGCCAAAACTCCTTTTGTTTCGGGGAAATTCCCTGTCTTCTCTAGATCTATGTGGACTGCCTAATTCCCCTTGGTGGTGGAAAAAATCTGCATCTGTTTTTTCTGTCTGAGCTGACAGGCTTTAGGACCAGGAGACCTCTTTCTCTGCCCTCTGGCCTTTTATCTGCCTCCAGGCCTCTTGGTGGCACCTACCTCCTCTGCCTTCCTCTCCCCATCCTGTTTCTGCGCCACCTTGGGCGAAGCTTCCATATCTGGCTCCTAGACCATCTGGGTGCCTCCATCCCTTGCTGTCAAAGAGCAAAGAACATCCCCTTAGACTTACCCTAAGTATAAATTGACAATGGTGGACTTTTAAGTAAACACAGGTGAAACAAGATACCTCTGTTACAATTTGTCAACCAAAAAAAACCATGGCTTAAATTGATGGTTCATTTTGTCTGGCTCAAAGTTTTCATGGGTAATTATTAAGATAACTTTCAGGGTCTTTGGTAACCTAAAGCGTTAAAGGTTTGCTTATATAATAAACTAAATTAAATCCATTGGACATTTAGGCCTTTTCCAAATCGAATGGAATGCTAAAGCTTATGGCCAAAAAAAAAAAAAAAATTCTGATGTAACAGTTCACAACTGGTTACTACTTAGTTTTCACTGGAGACTAAGGTTTCTAAGAGTTAAAATTCTGCTAAATGTAATTAAGACTGAGAAAAATAAGAAAAGTAACTCCGTATGTAGAAAAGTAGGAGATATGTAAGAAAGGTATAAGAAATGGGAACACATTTTTGTTGAAGGTAAAAGAAAGTAATTTTGTCCTAAATGAGACTGGTTGTTTGGAGAAAAAGGGCTTAGGTCAAAATCTGAAAGCAAAGAAGAGTTGTAGAAGGTTTGTGAAGGGAATTCTTTGGAAAGAAATTTTATATGTGGTCAGGATGGACTAAGGTTAAAATAAATGGATTTTAAAAGTACGCTGGTATAAGATGAAAATTCTGCTTTACTCTTTGTTATAAAAAGGCAAAGTTTTCTTAGATGGTTGGTATGCTTTTAATAAAAAAAAAAGAGGTAAACAAAGTTTTCCCTTTTTGTCTGCCCAAAAAGATGGAAAAAAAATATGATTTTTAACCAGAAGGGCAGGACAGCATGCCCTTTTGAGTTGTTTTATTCAAGGCTTGATTGAAATTGCCCCTCCTTTGATCCAAAGGCTGGGGAGAAGGTGACAGCGTCCTTGCTGCCAGCCTCCAAATGCTCCACATTTGTGTTGTTTCTGTCTAGCAAAGAAAGGGATGCCTGTGCCATATAAGAGGTAGATGACTATAATATATAAAGGGCTTTTACTGGAATACATAGGAGCCATTTTGCTACATTTAGCCCAGGGTGTGCCAATTTGTAACCCTAGATACTCTAAAGTGGATATCCATGTGGCTAGAACATATTTATGTGGGCACTGCTGACAAAGGCAAGGAAATAGACCTCGACTTTGGCCCTTTTAGCCCCCTTGATGACCAATTTTATCCTTACAAAAATGGTTTTCCCCAGCCTTTTAAAATGTATTTGTACATTGTTAAAAATGTATTTGTATTTGTAAAGAGGATTACTGTTGGGCCAAAATAAAATTAGTGCGTCCTCTACAACCAGGGAAGTCTTGCTTGGCCACAGACGATACCCCCAAATTCCCGCAGGCAGAAAACAAAGGGATAGGAGAAAGACGAGGTCAATTCTTGGAGGTAGGGTCAAGCCTGGATAAGAGCGACTGCTCCCAGCACCTCATGAGACTGACAAAGCTTTTGGCTGCCAGTCGAATAGCCAGCCAAAACGCAAGGCCAGGAGATGAGGCTTCTCCTGGCCAACTATGAAAATTAAGGGATGCCTCTTCCTCCTTTTTCCTATAGATGGACAATTCCCCAACCAAAGCCAATACTCCTTTGGGATGCATTCTGAAAAATTGGGATGATTTTGATACATAAACTCTAAGAAAACAAAAACAAGCAAACACAAACAAACAATAAAAAAACAACTCATTAATCATCATGGGACTGGAGGTACTATAGGGAACTTGCAGTTTTCCACCAGGGCCCAGGTAGTTCCATCCCAAGATTCTAACTGGGACTATGACCATCCCATTAAGAAATGGTATTGCTACCACTTCCAAACTTGTGCTGTAGAGAAATTAAGGAAGTCTAAGGTTAAGCCCTTAAATTATGCTAAATTAGCCACTATTTTACACAGAATGAGAGCCCAATGGCCTTCCTGGAGAGGTTGAGGGAGGCTCTCATTAAATATATGGCTATTCCCCTGACACCCTTAAGGCTGAGATGATTTTAAAGGACAAATTTGTCACTCAATCAACCCTAGATAGAGAAAATGCAAAAATTGGCTGTTGGCCTTGAAGGGACCATGGAGGAGCTTTTACAAGTGGGTTATTACAACTGAGATCAAAACAAACAAACAAACAAACAAAAACAACAACAACAACAAAAAAAAAACAGGAAAAGGGCTTAAGAAAAATCTGAGACCTTGATTGTGGCCTTATGCATTATGCATTAAGACCAGACTTCCCGAGGTCTGGGGACCAAACGCTGCTTACGTGGCCAGTCAGGGCACTGGAAACTGAGGCTGCCCTCTGAAGGGACCACAGAAGTCAAAGCCCTCCTAGCCATACCCCTTATCTGGAGACAGTCACTGGAAGTCTAAATGCCCTCAGGGACCTCTCTCTGTAAGGGCTCAGATAACCAGTGTCCCTGAAAAGGACTGATGGGGCCTGGGGCTCTTCGAGGCGGCTCCTGGGAACCAACAGTTTTTTGGAAGCCCCGGGAGCCTCGGAGCCTGGGGGAACTCTGGAAAACTCAGGTGACTAAAAGGCTGGTTCATTTCCTTCTAGATACCGGAGCCACCTTTTCTGCCCTCCTTTCCACTCCGGGGCAACTATCCAAATGTAGGATAATGGTCAGAGGCGTCTCCGGAAAACTTTTAACTAAATTTTTCTTTCAGCCCCTGGGATGCATACGGGGAAAACTAATTTTTTCTGCTTCTTTCTTGATACTACCAGAGAGCGTTACTAAGAAGGGACATTATAACAAAATCAGAGACTATAGTGATCCAGGACCGATCAACAATTGTGTGAGTTTCTGGGAATTACTGGATTTGGTAGGCTGTCGATCCTGAGTTCAGAAAATAGCTTGCCTGCTGTATCAATTTTTTTTTTAAATTTTTTTTTCAACGTTTTTTATTTATTTTTGAGACAGACAGAGCATGAACGGGGGAGGGGCAGAGAGAGAGGGAGACACAGAATCGGAAACAGGCTCCAGGCTCCGAGCCATCAGCCCAGAGCCATCAGCCCAGAGCCTGACGCGGGGCTCGAACTCACAGACCGCGAGATCGTGACCTGGCTGAAGTTGGACGCTTAACCGACTGCGCCACCCAGGCGCCCAAAGTATCAATTTTTAAAGGGAACTCAATCCCACCTACTCTCCCAAGGAAATAAACTGGGGTCTGACTCATGCACCCTGTCTCTAGCCGTCGGGATGGTTACAAACAGAGCAGGGGCAATAACTCTTAATGAGCTCACAGAGCTAAAAGATCATTAAAGCACTGCATCAGGCCTTTCATTTAGGGAGGAATCAAACTTATCACATGGCCCAAAGGATGTTTACCGGGAAAAATTTGTCAAGGACAGTTCAGCAAGTAGTGTCAGCCTGTGAAGTATGTCTTAGAAACGATCCTCTCGACTACAAACTGGCTCTCCCAGGCCATCAAGGAACTGGAGGCTTAGGGAAGACTGACAATTAGGTTTCACTCATATGCCAACGTCGAAGGAATGCCAACATCTGTTGGGATGGGTTGATGCTTTTACTAATTGGGTAGAGGCCTTCCCCTAAAAAGCAAAACAAAACGAAACAAAAAAACTGAAAAGGCACAAGAGGTAATAAAAGCTTTGCTTTATGAAATAATACCCGGGTTCAGCTTACCTAAATGTTTGTGAATTAGTAATGGTAAATGGCTACCTTGACTCTTTCTCTGGTAGGACCCCCAGCTCTTGAAAAAGTCTTATACCTCGAAATAAAGCAAACTATCTGCTTATACTCAGCAAAACTCTAAATAACACCTCACAAGCTTTAGATGCTTTAAATAAAAAAAGTTAAATCAAGTTAGGGCCCCACTCTTGGAGAATAGAGCCACCGTTAAGTACTGCTTCTCCATCACCTGGATTATGAGAGATTCCCTGACCTGTGTTGTTTCAATATAACTGATAATTCTCACATAGTCTTAGAACTGATAGATGACATTTGGCCATAATTGGTCAAAGTCAGGGTCTCTCCCGGATTCTTTGACTGATTTGGGAACTGGGGACAGTATCTTAAGATGCCGTCTTGTTGGTCAGTATAATCTTTACTTTGTGTTTTTCTCTTTGTGTCCGCCAATGTTTGTGCCGCCTCGTGCCTGTCAGCCTTTCTGCAGAACCCTACGATGGGCCACTTGACAGACCCTTGGGTAGGCTCTAACTGCTGTACCCTGACACAGTCCCTTATCAGCTTGAAGAAGCCAGAACGGTCATCATCCCTGTTCCCTAAAGGCAGTTTAGGGCCCTATTCCAGGGGGAGGAATGAGTAGGGGAAGGGTTAACATTAGGCAGGGAGAGATAAGTGACCTTCAGGAGGCAGACTATAGCGGCAAGTGAAAGGCTGCAGAAGCAGATGGGGTTCTCCACTTATAAAATCCTTTATGGGTGCCCTCCCCATTATCAAGGGCATAAGGGGGGGATCTAAACAAGATAGGCAATCTAACCCTGAGGCAACAGATGCGGGCCCTTGTCTTCACTTTAACCACCTTACACCACCGGGTTAGGGAGCGATTATATGTGTCTGACCACAGACGCTCACCCCTTTATTTTTTCTTATTTTTATTTTTTAAAAATTTTTTTTAACCTTTATTTATTTTTGAGACAGAGACAGACAGAGCATGAATGGGGGAGGGTCAGAGAGAGAGGGAGACACAGAATCTGAAACAGGCTCCAGGCTCTGAGCTGTCAGCACAGAGCCCGATGCGGTGCTTGAACTCACGGACCGCTAGATCATGACCTGAGCCAAAGTCGGACGCTTAACCGACTGAGCCACCCAGGCGCCCCTAGACGCTCACCCCTTTAAACCAGGAGATGCTGTATGGGTAAAGGAATGGAATGTCCAACCCCTAAGGCCCCTCTGGAGAGACCCATTCATTGTCCCCTTGTCCAGCCTTACTACAGTAAAGGCAGCAGAGGTGCGTTCCTGATTCATCAACGCCGCGCAAGCTGACCATATGAAAGAAGCAATCTGCAACTCCAGGGGCTCGGGGAGACTGCAGCCCTGCTTTAGTCACTCTGGAAGCTGACCACGCACGGCAGAAGCTTGAAGAGTCCACAGTCTGGTGGAACAAATAGACCGTCCTTATCTTCTATATGTTTCCTTACTGTGATGCGCTGTCACCCCTTGTGTCTCGCTGTTACTGGGATCTTTGCTCCACTTTTCGCCATAGGATTGGCAGAAGCCACCCAGACCAGCTGGGAGTGTGGTGAGAGGTTTCTATTAGCACTCACCTTCCTTTTGTGGATAGGATGCTTCGTTGGTACTGTTGCTTCTAATCTGGACCCCTTCTGTAGACCTAGATTCCTCATCATGTGACCCACGTATCTGCATAACCAGGTCAGGCCAAGGAGTCACTTGGACCTTACTATACCATACCCACTTCTCATGCCAGGGAAAGATCCTGGGGACCTGCAAACGCGATAAGACCACCTATTCTATCTACCAACGGGAGAGTCAATACACTTGTTTTGACCCACAGTGCTCCCCAAAGGAGGAATGGCTAGAGGTCTGGAGTCACCCCAAGACAGGCACCACCAGTGTGGGCCGACTAATGAACAAAGCTCAAATTCCCAATCCAAGCCAGCCGGTGTCCATATGCTTTGACGCGTGCACAGCCTAGGTGACATATTGCCATGTGGTGTGTGCCACGTGGAGGTCTGGCATGGGATCGAGACTACCAGCGCAATGACGAGCACATGTGCGAGGAGTCTGGTTTATGTGGTCACTGACCCCATCCACCTCAGTCTTTCTGTCCTTATGGAAGCTGTGTCACCTGGGCCACCTGGCAGACTGAAGACAAAACAGCCCTCCAGAAGTGTGTGGCTGAGTCAAACTGCCAGTCAGGATCCTGTAACCTCGTTAATTTTGCCATCCTTAACCCAGGAGACTCAAAATGGAAGACGGCCGTACGTGTGATGATGTTATGGAAATAGAAACCTCTAAACCAAGATGATGCTCTTTGACCCAAAATGTGAGGTCTGAGCATCCAAGGGGGGAATGTGGTAGAGCTCCTCCCTAAGGAACGTGATGGAGGCTTTCTCAGAACAAAGGAAGGCAACCTGCCACGTGGCCCAGTCAACTCCTATACACGTAAGCATAACCCTGACACGACTCTGTAAGTTGGACTGTGTCCAATCAGACTATATGTGTCAACCAGAAACAGGAGACAAAGAAGTAGAAATTGCATAAAAGGCTACACCCCCTTGCACTCGGGGCTCAGCCTTTTTGGGGTCTTAGCCGGCTGAGCCCGTGCTGCCATGGATAAAGCTGCTTTCTGGAAAGAAGAGCCTCAGTGTCCCGTCTCTCTGTGTGAGAATCTTGCTACAATTTGGCTAGCGATACAAATTCAAAAACAACCACAAAAGTTGATGTCTGGTTGCCTGAGGATTAACCTTGGCCTACAGATAATTTTTAGACAAAAAGTTTTAAATAGAATGCTTTTATTGGTGCCTCTACAATCCACATTTTCACAGTTCCTAACACTCTCTTTTAGCTTGCTTCACTCATTTACATAACTGGTGAGACTCCCTCCAGGCAGGAACCCCTGGTTTACAGGAAGCAGAAACCAGAGGGAGACATCCTTTGGGTGCCAAACTTGCCTACTGTGAATTTAGTGTTCCAAATGGGTTTAACCAAGCTTTCAGAACCATTGGGTACTGTTTCTTTATCTAATTTATCTGAAGAGCTTTTTTGATGGCGGTAACTTGTGGGAACTTAGAAAAGAAGGGCTTGCTATGAGTAATTTCCAGAGGATCTCACAGATATGCATCTTTCCAGTCAAGAAGTGCTTACTGTGTGAGCTCTGTGTAGCAGCCTGGGTGCATAGGTGTAAGGCAACTCATTGAATTTGCATGGCCGTGGGAGACTCCCGGAGAAAGGACTTGCTCAAGGTCACACAAGCATCACTATGGCTGAGGAAGATTCACTGTTGGCCAATCCATTCCACAGGTCCCTGAGGCAGCACATGATTTTCCATCACACTGGGCACTGACAAGGATAGGAATTTCATAATCCAGAAATCATCAGCATCAAGAAAGGTCTGTGTAAGGTCTTAAACTAAAGACAGCTAACATTTATTGAGTGCCTACTATGTGCTGACACTGTGTGTAGGTGCTTACATGTATTATTTAATTCATACATCGACCCTAGAAGGCATTCTTCTCAGTTTACAGATGTAGAGAGTGAGGTACAAAGAAGTTAAATAACTTGTTTGCCCAAGAGCACAATTAGTGAGTGGCTGAGTCAGGATTTGAACCCAGGCTGTCAGGCTCCAAAGTTCACATACGCACAATAAACTATGTTGTAGCTATTTGCCTTTTATCTAAGGTGGGGTAAGGATGGTTGGATGTAGCAAATTCAGCACTAGCCTGCATTCAAAATATTCATAGGATAAAGATGAGAACATGATCTTTATTGATATTTTGATTGACATTCAATGCTTTATTACTATGACACCCCGTGATACGAATGTACAATTTCTTTGGAGAGTCCTAGAACAAGATAATATTTTTGAAGCTAATTAGATGGAGACATTTAAAATAATATCCTTGTTTTCCTAGGTATTTATTATTTCCTGTTAGATTAGGAAAACAAGGGGGAAAAAACGTGGAGTGAGCAGCTCTGGGCTGTCAAAGGGCCACAGCTCTCCTTCTGCACAGTCATCATCTGTTTCTACTCTGCCACTGTGAGTCCAGATGTCCTCCTAGCACAGTCTTTATAGTGAATGCTTTCCAACGAGAACTTCTTGTTCAAGAAGATCAAGGCAGAGCAATGTTTTATGTAGGTTGGACTTTGACTGTTTTGAGCCACTTGTTATTAGGAGACCGTTCTATTGCTTCTGTGTTGTGTTGTCAGTCAGTAACTTGTCACCCTTATTCATTAGATTAAACTTTGGTTATTGCGAGTCAGGAAAAAGATTTAAATTTCAAGTCTGACATTTTACAGGAAAAATTCGTTCCGAAATACAAGAGGTAGCAGAACTTGCTATGGGTTCCTTGATCACAGTTGGAAAATGTAACATTATGAAAAGGAAGTTTGCTTGACCTAACTGTAAAGACCAATTGATTCTGAGGCTCCGTGAGGCGATATTCAAAAGTAATAAATAATAATTGTTTGAAAGTTATTTGAGTCAAAAGAGGAAATTTGTTAATGAGGAATTTTAACTTAATTTCCATATGTTTCAAATCTAGTTTAAGACTAAAGGCACTTTTGAAGAAGAAAAGGGCTGTCACAGATCCGTAACACCACTTTTCATTTTTCAACGTTCATTTCCAGCCTATGACATTGGTGAGTAATCTATAGATACATATAACGCAGGATGTACTGATAGTGTTAGCAAAACCTATCCAAAGTCCTACTACTTAGTTTAAAATTTATGACCCACTCAATAAGACTCAACGCAAGTGAAAGAAGGTTTTTTTCATTTAAGAACAATTTTAAAATACAAAGTTTGCTTTCAGGGAATTTGTTTTCTAGCGTTCAAGAGGGTGTGGTGACTATAAAAATCAACAGCTGTTTGTTGTCTCTGTGTTGAAGTAATAGAGGCTTTGGCAAAGCAAAATGTCGGGAAGCATTAAAGAAGCCAATCTTTGGTAAGAAACAGCAGCAGCAAAACTGGGGAATGATTGCATTTTGGACGGGCTGGAAGCCATGCTGAGGCAGAGTCTGGAGTTGGCAGTGATGGGCAAAAGGCAGGAGGTGAGAGTGGAACACAAGAGGGAGGGGCTGGATCCAGTTGGAATAAGCTAGGTCCTGAAATTAACATGTGGAATCCCACATCTATGGAGAAGTAGCTGTGAGGCCATATATTATTTATACTTATTATAGTGTTCTAGAATGTTAAAGAAATAACTCGTCAATGTTTCTATGGGAAATAGGGACCACTGTTTGGATTTCCAAATACTAGAGCTAAATGTGTGTGATGTGGGCATTAAAAGGTTAAGTAAGTCCAAAGAGAAACTGGTCTGCTTGGCATTTGCTGTGAGGGCACCGGTGCATGTAATCCCAGCTAATATCTGTGGAGAGTTTGCTATGTGTGAGGCACAGGTCAAGGCATGTATTAAATAATTTAATTTTATGCCAATTTTGTGAGCTACATGTCTCCAGACAAGGACACTGAGACCCGGTGAGGTTAAAGAGCTTGTGCAAGGTCACATTAAGAAAATGTGGAGTTGGGGAGCCTGGGTGGCTCAGCCGGTTAAGCGGCCAACTTAGGTTCAGGTCATGATTTCGCGGTCCGTGAGTTTGAGCCCCTCGTGGGGCTCTGTGCTGACAGCCTGTTTCAGATTCTGTGTCTCCTTCTCTCTGACCCTCCCCCGTTCATGCTCTGTCTCTCTCTGTCTCAAAAATAAATAAACGTTAAAAAAAATTTTTTTAAAAAGAAAAAAAAAAAGAAAATGTGGAGTCAAGCTCATACCCCTGGCAATTTCCTCCATGGTTCACACTCTTAGCCACTGTGTTATACCTGCCTCCCTGATGTGTGACTTCTGGAGTGGTGTCTAAGGAGTCTTGCCCCCGGAAGGGCTCACAATATTCCCCTCTAAAAGACTCACATCTAACCGTAGTGTGGTGGATGATAGGATTCATTCACTGAGCTGTCCTCTTCCACCTGACTTTATGTGGGCATACAGTTTGACTTTTACCTGCTCAGTTTTTAGGCTTTGTTTCCTGGCTCCCTGGGATGTTCCAGCCACCAGGATCAGCACAAACGTTAGCCTTTCCTTTGGATTTGTTTTCTAGTACTTTCTGGTCCTCTTACTAGCTGTTTTATTTTTATCCCAATGTAGCGTTTAAAAATATGCCTTTTGTGGTAGCATATTTAGATTTTTTTTTTTTTTTTTTTTTTTTGCAGTAGCATTTTTTAGATATTCTATGCTGGGAAAAGTGATTCTAAATGTTTGCTTCTGTCAATAGTTCTCTTCATTTATCTGAGATGCTCTTCTCCAATATTACTGTGTAAGAGTTTGGACTCATCAAGACCTACCTATATCCCACTCATCCAACAGCAAAAGGGATTCAGGCTAGTACGGAATGGTGGCTGTTACTGCTTTGGAGTAACATAGAAGCATAGAGCACTACTTCTCAAAATGTCTGGGAATCATAATCTTCTTGGGAATTAGCTTAAAATGCAAATCCCCATCCCTAGCCTCCTTGAGACTGAGATTCAATAGGTCTAGGGTAGAACCCGGGAATGCACGCTTAATAACCCCCAACTGCCTCTGATACAAGTGAACAGCTGACTGACTTTGAAAAATGCTTAACCATTGGAAGATTGGGAAACGCTTATTAATATGGAGAGAGGGCTTTTCATTTAGCTTTTCTCTTTAGTCTCATTTCTTTTAGCTGTCCTGGAAATACCTTTTAATGACTCACAGAAAATAAGCCCATACCAAAAAGGTGATAAATTTAAGATTTCAAAAGTAGTCCTTGGAAATCTGTTTAACTTTATTCTATTTTTTACTTGGAAATTCATTGGGTGGGTGCCATGAGCTCAAATTCTACCTCCAAATTATGTCTCACATATGCCCATATTTCTCCATCTATAGCTAACGAAGGCCATGCCCATCTCCCCAGAACTTTACTGCTGGAAATCTGTCTTCTTTTCCCTTTACACTTCCATCTCCTCCATGGAGAACAATGGACCATATTACTTGGCTTCCTAAAATCATTGGTTGGACGCACTTAAGATACAATCCAGCATGCTTAAATGCAGACTGCTAAACTGCATGATCTAACCCAAGTCATTCCTCATCAGCTTCATCTACCACTGTTCCTTCCAACGTTAGGTCCCAGCCACATGCCCTTCAGTCAGATCCTCAAGTACATCAAATAGTTTCCTCCCTGGGGCCCTCACGTGTGCTGTTCCTTTTACCCACCTGCTCATTTCTCCACTCTTTTCTCTAGAACTGTAGTTATGTTTCACTTGTTTTCTCTGTAGGTTAATTCTAAAACTTAAAAGCCAAGCAATAACATTTAAGGGATGAACATGTATATATGTAAACACAAAAATAAGTGGTAAGATTGGGCCTATTAAAAAAAGTCCACTCAATCTGGAGACACTTAACAGAAGTCCATGGGGGAAGGGAAGAGGGAAAATTAGTGACAGAGAGGGAGGGAGGCAAACCACAAGAGACTCTTAAATACAGAGAACAGACTGAGGGTGGATGGGGGAGTGGGGGAGAGGGGAAAAATGGGTGATGGGCACTGAGGAGGGCACTTGTTGGGATGAGCACTGGGTGTTGTATGGAAGCCAATTTAACAATAAATTGTGTTGGGGAAAAAAAACACAACCCCCCCCCCCTCAAACAGCAACAACAAAAACAAACCCTCCACTCTTAAGTATTTACCCAAGACAAATAGAAACATAAGCCTTCAAAAACACTTATACTTAAATATTCATAAGGCTTTACTTATTAGAACGCCAAATTAGAATTCCAAATTCCATCAACAGAAGAATGGACAAATTGTACTATATCTGTGCAATGGATTACTATTCAACAATAAAAACAAATGAACCATGACTATATGCAACAAATTGAACCTCCAAAACATTATAATGAACTAAAGAAGCCAGATATAGAAAAGTATATGTTGTATGATTCCATTCACAAGAAGTTCAAGGGTAGGCAAATGAATCTATAGCAATAGAAATCAGAACACCTGCTGCCTCTGTGTGTGTGTGTGTGTGTGTGTGTGTGTGTGTGTGTGTGTGCTGACAGGAAGAGGGACATTGGCTTGAAAGGATACAAGGGAGTTTCCAGGGTGACGAAAATGCTCTACATCTTGCTTTGAGTAATGGGGTCACATGGGTATATTCATGTGTCGAATACTTACAGAAGTATACACTGAAGATCTATGCATTTTATTGTATATGAAATATACCTCACTGAAAGAATGTTAAAATCTCTTATTTTTGTAGGCCATTCAAAGGAGCCTTTTTCAATAATCAAGTCCAGTGCATCATTTTAGTTTCTTTCTAGCTTCCTTCACTTCTTCTGAATCATACTCAAAGCTCATGTATGTTAATAACGTAAAAGGTTATGTCTCCCTCTGGCTCTATAGACTTATTTTATATGCAACATTATGATCCCAGATATTTCCTTCTTAAGCTTACACCAGATTAGAAGTAGCTGAAAAGTACATAGGCCGGCACATTGGTAACAATGAGTAGGCTAACACCTTGACAGTTAAGGAGAAAAAGAAAAATGAAAAACATAACCTAGAAATTCAAAAGAGTGTGGGCTTGGAATAATTGAAACAAAACCAGACATGCTATACATGTCCCATTAAAATAGGGCTCATCCAGAAATATTAACTTATATGCCATATACTCTATTATTTTTAAAAAATTTTTAATGTTTGTTTATTTTTGAGAGAGAGAGAGAGAGAGAGAGAGAGGGAAAGACAGAGTGCAAGCTGGGGAGGGGCAGAAAGAGAGGGAGACACAGAATCCGAAGCAGGCTCCAGGCTCTGAGCTGTCTGCACAGAGCCCGACGCGGGGCTCGAACTCACGAACTGTGAGGTCATGACCTGAGCCCAAGTCGAATACTTAACCAGCTGAGCCACCCAGGTGCCCCAGTATACTCTAAGTGCAAGGATGGGTAAATACATGAACATTCTATAGAGAATACTTCAATATTTTTGTTTTGGTGCTTGAAAGGATAAATCTTTCAGATATGTGGACTAACCCGGTCAGGGATTAAAGCCACTCCCTGGTAGAGCCAGGACTGGTGGCAGAGGAGCCACCTTTGAGTAGATGACTACTGTGAAATAGGTGAGTAGAGTTCTACACGAAAAGGGGTCATGTAATCCCAACAAGTACTGACTTAACACGATTACCACCAACATGTAATTTCATTACTGCTGTAACAATGCTGAGTAATTCTGAAAACATGTGCTTTCCTTGGGGCATATGGTTGTGAGCACTCCATAGGGTAAGGCCCATGAAAAGTCTTGCTAGTTTTTCTGAAAGTGAATCATTCTAAATGGGCTTCTAGTGAGTTTTCTGGGTGATTTCTACTCTCTTGAGATTTGACTGCAAAAATCTTCCAGGAAATTTTAAAAACAAACTCAACTTCCTATGACAGTTAGAAACTGTACCACGTGGGGTGGAGTATTAAAATCGCTTGTTGGGGGCACCTGGCTGTCTCGGTCAGTAGAGCACACAACTCTTGATCTTGGGGTTGTAAGTTCCAGCCTCATGTTGAGTGTAGAGACTATTTAAAATAAAATCTTAAACAAACAACAATAACAACAACAACAAAATACTTGTTTGTTGCATTGAAGGAGAAACTTGATGAGTGGAACTTTGAAATGAGAGCAAAAAGTGGATAAATAAAGAGGATGAAAATTTCTGATTATCAGCAGCTAAAGAAAACTTCGCCGAACTTGGAAATCACCATGAAAAGGCGATCTCTTCTAGTTCGAGGCATTGTATCCTTGAGCTCAGATTCATGCCTGAATTAGAAGCTGTGTATCTGCAGGGATAAAGGGCCCACAGGAGAATGAGAACAGGGAGGCGGATACTGTTGGAAAAAGAGCATGGAATGTCCGTAGTGGTCAAGAGAAATGCATCTGTGGGTGTGTGGGAGGGTGTCGAGGGAAATGAACTCTGCCAAGCTGATTTATTTTTTAACTGCCAAAGCATTCCTGGGACACTCTCCCTAGATGCTAGGATTAGAGAGGTGGCGAGTTTCAACAATATGCTTCTCCATTACAAGTACAAGCATTTTTTTTTTCCAGATGTATTGTTAATTCTAAAAAGACAATGATGACATTAAAGAAACTTTGAAACAAAATGACTCCTCATGATTCCACTATTCTTTAATAACTGAAAACAAAACAAAACAAAACAAACCTCTAACTAGTTTATGTTTTCTTCTAGACCAGAATTCTCTTCCTTAGTAATTCTTTCGGGCCAGTAAGTTACCTCTTGGCATAACTGGGAAAGCAGCTCCTTACCCCTAACAAGCTGGGAACAATTCTCCAGTGCTGTATAATTTTGCCTTAAATTGGAAGCTTGAACTGAAGAGATAGATGACCTACAATGATCATTTCATGACTGTTTTCAGGATTCTTCCTTTCAGCAACTGATCATCAATGATCATTTGGTCTGCAGAAGGAAGGGAAGGCAGACTGCAACTCTATAGTTCTCTAGAATGGGCTTGGGGACCATCCATCCTAAGTTCCTGTTTAGTAAGGAAAACGAGGCCCAGGAAGGTCATGGAACTAATAAAGGTTTGGAGCAGATATTTGAACTAAGCTCTTAAAAATTAGAACTTCTAATTTTAAATAACTTTAGGTTTATAGAAAAGTTTTAAAAGTAGTACCTGGAGTTCAAGTATACCCTTCATCCAGCTTCCCTTAATGGTAACAATTATACAACCACAGTTTGATTATCGAAACCAGAAAAGTAGCATTGTTATAGTACTATTAATTAAACTCAAACCTTATTTGAATTTGATCAGTGTTCCCTCTGGTGTCTTTTTGTCTCCCATTCTGGGATTGAATCCAGAATCTCATATACATTTAGTTGTTATGTCTCCTCAGTCTCTTCCAATCTGGGAGAGTGTCTCGGTCTCTGCCTTCCATGACCTTGACACTTTTGGAGAGTACTGGTCAAGTATTTTGTAGAATACCCCTCATTGGGGTCTGTCTGATGTTTTCCTACAATTAGACTGAGGCTATATGTTTTTGGTAAGACTACCACAGAGTTGAAATGTCCTTCTCAGTGCATCTTTTCAGAAAGCACACACTGTTGTTATGTCTTCTTACTTGTGATGTTAACCTTGGTCACTTGGTCGAGGCGGTGTCTCCACTGTCGACTTATAATTTTTTCCCTTTGTAATTGATAAATAACCTGGAGGAGATGCATGGAGACTATGCTCATATCTTGTTTTTCCTCAGACTTCCACTCACAGATTTTCGTGTATCTATCGGTGGATAGATCTCGCCTGCAACAAATATTCTTGTGATGTTCACCTACTAGTAACTTTGTAGAGTAGTTATATTGGTATGTATGAACTTGTGGATATTTATTTTATTCTGTAGGTTATACTGTCATTATTTTGTTGCCCAAATCGCTCCACCTTTGGCCATTGGAAACTCCTTTAGATTGGCTCCTTTATCATGCCTTATCCTCGTGGGGTTGCTGTTTTCAGTCTTTCCTTATTTTCAGACACAAGGTTTTCCAGGCTCAATTAGATTTCTCCCACCCCAGCCCTAGAATCAGGCACTCCTCCAAGGACACTCATGAACCAAGACCTTTTGATATAAACCTCTTAGGTTACGTCTATTTTAAAGCGTTTATTTACCTAGGGGCGCCTGGGTGGCTCAGTCGGTTAAACGTCCGACTTTGGCTCAGGTCATGATCTCACGGCTCATGAGTTCGAGTCCCATATCGGGCTCTGTGCTGACAGCTCAGAGCCTGCTCCAGATCCTCTGTCTCCCCCTCTCTCTGTCCCTCCCCAGCTTGGGTTCTCCCTCTCAAAAGTAAATAAGCATTTTTTAAAAAACAGTGTAGTATTGGTTTCAGGAGTAGAACCCAGTGATTCATCACTTGCATGTAACACCCAGGGCTCCTCCCGGCAAGTGCCTTCTTAAACAATGTGACTTGAGCCCTTTATAAGCATTCCTGGAAATATAGTGTAAAGGTAGGTGGAGTGTGTCCTTGCTGAGCTTGTCCTAGTCAGCCTGCATTGCCTGCGGTGAGTCCCAATCTTTCTTTGTCCGCTCTACTCATACTGCTGGGATGAGGCAGCAGGCAGATGAGAAGATACAGGAGCGGATTTGAGTGTGAATAAGGGTACAGCTGTAGGCAGAGATGCTGTGGATACAGACGAAGATATGGAGAAGGAGGCTGGGAGAATCTCAATAGGACTCAAATATACACATCTAAATTCTTTCTGCTTACCACTATGAAAATTAAAAATCACACAAGTTTCATAAGTGAGTCAGAATTTAGAAAGTTTCATTTTTATCAGGCGTTTGATCCACTATGTCCATAGGGAAGGTGCTCCTCGTGAGTTCAGCTCTCCTCCCTTTCTCTCCCTCTCAAGGTGCCCCCAGCAGATGTCTGAGCTGATTTATGGGGTCATGGCAATCTGCTTCTCGCAGTCACACCCTCACTGGGTATGTATCATTATCCTCTGTGTTAGGGGTGGATGCAGTTAAACATATGGATGTGAAATGAAAACAGAGCTGGGTTCACAGTGGAAATTAAAAGACTGAAAACAGAAACTACTGAAAACAGAAATTCCAGATTTCTAATCTTTTGTATAAAATAATAGAACTGAAAAAACCACTTAGAAAATCATTCCAAACGGGTCAGTATGCATCAAGATTTAAATACCTGCAGGAAAGCTCACCTTCTATTCCAGGATGGAAGAACACTTAAGGGTAACAAGCAGAATTTCTTGGGGTTTGTTATCTGTGCAAGATGGCTCTTCTGCTGTAGGAACAATCATTTCGTGTGTTTGTTTTTGTAATTTTCTACAAATGACACTCTACTTTTTCTATGTACATGTCCCTGTGTCTCTGTGGGTTTGAATGTGTATGGTGTATGTGGGGTGTGTGTGTGTGTGTGTGTGTGTGTGTGTGTGTGTGAAAGAGAGAGATGTGACATACTAGTTTCTTACTTTTACAGGAAATTTAATACATGTCAGCACAACTCTGAGACTGACTCACTTGGCAGGAAGAATAGGTTCACACGCCAGAGCAAACAGAACAGAGATCTCAAGGAGAGGGAAAGGGTGGGGGGAGGCAGCTTACAATTTAAGATATGAGTAAAGGTGCTCTATTAAAATTATTTTCCATTTCTCACACTCATGTTGAATTTTTATCCTGACCTCCGGAGCACTTGTCTTCAACTGTCCAGGAAACTCCTCCCCCCACCCCCCCCCACCCTACCCCCCGCCCTGCTCTGAGCCTCACAATCATCTAGGCATGAAGTCCAACCTCTTCTGCCTCCTCCAGATTTATCCATTTTTCTCCTCCTTTATCCCCATGGGTACCCATGTGATTCAGGCCTTCACCAAGTTTTGTCTGGACTATGGCTTTCATCTTCTTTTCATCTTCCATTGTCTCTGAATCATTCGTTCCTTAGCACACATCCCAGGCCTCTCTTCTGAGGCAGTAAGAGCCATTTGTTCTTTATGCCACCTCTGAAACTCGTGTTAACCCAGTGAATCCGCCCCAGGTGTATTCTATTTGGTAGTTTGTATACTTAATCTGCCCTACTTGACCAAGCCTGTGAACTCCATGCGGGCTGGGATGGTCTCCTTGTGTCTATATCCTCCATGCCTAGGAATGTTGGGCACAGTAGATGCTTGGTAAGTGCTTGGCCAGTGAATGAAAGTCATGAACAAATGGATGGGTGAATAAACGAAGGAGTCTACTCAGTTCCCTGATGAGCTATTATTAACCAGTAAACTATTCATTGTCAAATCCCAGCAAATGTTTCTCTTTGGGGCTGATAATTCATTCTATAGAAGATTAAACCCTTTAAGATGACACCTTTATAAGTGATAGCTTCTCGTCTACAGATATTTTCTTGGGGCGCCTGGGTGGCTCAGTCGGTTGGGCGGCTGACTACAGCTCAGGTCATGATCTCGTGGTCTGTGAGTTCAAGCCCTGCATTGGGCTCTGTGCTGACAGCTCAGAGCCTGGAGCCTGCTTCCAATTCTGTGCCTCCCTCTCTCTGCCCCTTTCTTGCTTGGTCTCTCTCTCTCAAAAATAATAAACATTAAAAACATTTACAAATATTGATATCAGGAGTTATTTTTCCTCTCTGAAGTGTTTGTAATATGCCTCATACCTCCATCTAGTGAAGCAAATTGGTAATACAGCAATTAAAATGTCTCATTTATGGAATATTATCCTTCCTTCTCCAGGTTCAAAAACCTCCCATTGTGACTCCTTTGTATTTTCCAGAGTTCAGCAAGTTTTTCTTGCCCAAATGACCTATTTCTAAATATCTGGACGGCGTTAATGCTGCTGAAAAATAATGTGGATGTATGAAAAACATTTACAATTAGCCTTTCACCATCTTTATTTTTTTATGTTTGTTTGTTTGTTTGTTTATTTATTTAGAGAGGGAGAGAGAGAGTGTCTGATCAGGGGAGGGGCAGAGAGAGAGGGAGGGAGAGAGAGAATCCCAAGCAGGCTCTGCACCATCAGCACGGAATCTTACATGGGGCTCAAACTCATGAAACATGAGATCACAACCTGAGCCAAATCAAGAGCTGGCCGCTTAACAGACTAAGCCACCCAGGCACCTATTTTTCACCATTTTTAAATCAAAGAGCCATTGCTATTTATTAACATGGAATGTTATTTAGATATTTTACAGAATAACATTTGTATAAATTGTGCAAACAGTTAACGGTTAAGTCAACTAATATTTATTGTGTGTTTTTGAGTAATCAAGTTGTGCTTCAAGGTAAATATTATTTCATAATGACTCCCATTTTTATAAAGCTAAAATTAAACGTAACAAAATAATCTTTGTCACCTAGCTATCTTTCTATCTATCTAGACTATAAAGAAAAGCAAGGGGGTTATGAACATAATGGTCAGATAGGTGGTACCCTCTATAAAAAGGCAAGAGGAATGGATCAAGGAGGAACCTCCAGTAGCTTCCCCAGGATGAATGTTTTCATTCTGTGTGAAGTCCTGGGTTTATGGATGTTTATTTTATTGTTTTGCTTCCTGACTTAAATGAATGTATTCATTGATCTAGTAATACTACTTTTAAGAATACCTCCTATGGAAACGAAACGCCAACATATAAGGATACGCATTAAAAAGGGAGAAAGAAGAAAGAAAAGCTAAGGGGCACCCGGGTAGCTCAGTCGGTTAAGCGTCTGACTTCAGCTCGTGTCATGATCTCACAGTTTGTGAGTTCGAGCCCCACGTTGGGCTTGTGCGCTGACAGCTCAGAGCCCGGAGCCTGCTTTGGATTCTGTGTCTTCCGCTCTCTCTCTCCCGCTCCCACACTTGTGCGCGTGCACATGTGCGCTCTCTCTCAAAAATAAATAAATGAAAAACATTTAAAAACAAAGAAAAAAATAACAAAGAAATGAATACAGTTACTACATAAGGTCTGTATATACTCTACTTCTGTACTCTTATCTAAGTGCGATACTTAATGGTTTTTCATAAAGGCAAAATTTAATGATAACTATTAAGAGCATTATCATACAATACACTTCAATAAAAATCATGTTTAAAAATTTTTTAACTTCAAGCAATGGTATAACTTAAACATTGTTTGATATGAATAGATACATATACATAAATATAATGTGTATTATATTGCTAAAAGAATCTTGAATATGACAGAGTGGAGAAAGTCTGGTAGCAAACAAAAGAGGTAAGTGAATTACAATGCTTTTATATGGGGATTCAAGAAACTTAAAGTTTAATATCATTCTTGCTCTATATTTTAAATATGCAATGTCCTATAGTATTTCCTTCAGCCTATCACTTTAGTATGAACTGGTAACTGTTCCCCCAACAACATTTTATATAAAGAATGAATGTCCCAAATCAAATGTATTTCTATTCATCAGTTTTTTGGGTTTGGTTTCTATTAATAGTGACACAAATAAATAATGGTATTATGGTCATGAATCTAATATTTGCAGCTGGATGAATAATTACATGACTCATTAACTTATAAAGGAAAAACAGTTGTATTTCTATATGCTAGCAAGAAACCATTGAGGGGTGCCTGGCTGATTCAGTCGAGGGAACCATGTGATTTTTGATCCTGGGGTTGTGGGTTCGAGCCCCATGTTGGGTGTAGAGATTACTTAAAATAAAATCTTTAAAAACAGAACTATTGAGAAATGAAATAAAAATTACCACTTGCAATATCATCAAATACATAAACTTGTTTAAGACACAAACCTATATAAATGGAGATGTATGTCATGTCGATGGAGTGGAAGATTCAAGTTTGTTAGTCTCTCCAAATTGGTCTCTGGATTGAACACAATTGCAATAATATCCAAGTGGCACTTTTTGTAGAAAATCATAAGCTGGTTCTAAAATTAATATGGAAATGCAAAGCACTAAGATTAGCCAAAACAATCTCAAAAAAGAAGAAAAGAGCTAGAAGATTATACTATTTAAGACTTCCTATAATCAAGACAGTGTGGTATTGGCATATTAATAGACAAAGAAGCCAATGGAACAGAATAGAGTCCAGAAAGAGACCCATATATATAGATAGATAATTTTTGCCAATGGTGCTAAAGCAATTTAATGGGGGAAAAAAGTCTTTAAAACAAATGGTGCTATTGAAAGTGGATAAACGTATGTAAAAGGAAAAAAATGAAACTTGAGGCCTACCTTACACTGTACACAAAAATAAATTTGGGGCGCCTGGGTGGCTCAGTAGGTTGAGCATCTGACTTCAGCTCAGGTCATGATCTTACAGTTTGTGAGTTCAAGCCCCATGTCGGGCTCTGTGCTGACAGCTCAGAGCCTGGACCCTCCTTCGGATTCTTTGTCTCCCTCTCTCTTTGCCCCTCCCCTGCTCATGCTCTGTCTCTCTCTGTCTCAAAAGTAAATAAAAATATTTTTTAAAAAATCAAAATAAATAAATAAATAAATAAATAAATAAATAAATAAATAAATTTGAGATGGTACATGTATCTAAGCCAATGTTTCTCAACCTTTTTTCATTATTACCTCATCCCCTTAGAAGGCTTTTAAAACATATTTCTTCCCTAATTATTCCCCACAGTGGCCAAAATGAAAAAGAATAGACTATTTTAGGGGTGCCTGGGGGGCTCAGTTGGTTAAGCATCAGACTTTGGCTCAGCTCATGATCTCATGGTTCGTGGGTTCAAGCCCTGCATCGGGCTCTGTGCTGACAGCTCAGTGCCTGGAGCCTCTTCAGATTCTGTGTCTCCCTCTCTCTCTGCCCCTCCCTCACTCACACTCTCTCTCTCTCTGTCTCTAAAAAAATGAATAAATGTTAAAAAAAATTTTTTTAAAAAGACTATTTTAGTTTAGATTCTCACAGAAGTGAGCCCTGGAACAGGATTTAAAACACCAGTTGGGGAGTGGGAAAAGGAGAGGAGGAAGGCAAAGCAGGGCAACAGATAAAGGATCTATTATCAAGCAAGTTGTCACTCTTGCCAACTGGGGCTTAGCCTTACTGGGGAACTCCAAGGGCAAGTGTAGAAGAAGGAAAGGGGCCTTGAAGCATGATAATATTGGGTGTCTTCTTATAGGAAATGCAGGTATGGAGCCAGATTTAATTTTCGTTTGGAAAAAAATTAATGGGATGATTTTTGCATCTCAATGTTGTGGAGCAAATGTATGTTTTTTTAAGAAAATTATCATCCAGGGGTGCCCGGGTGGCTCAGCCAGTTGGGCGTCTGGCTTCGGCTTGGGTCATCATCTCACAGTTCGTGGGTTTGAGCCCCACGTCCGGCTCTGTGCTGACAGCTCAGAGCCTGGAGCCTGCTTTGGATCCCATGTCTCCTTCTGTCTCTCTGCTTCTCCCCTACTCACGCTCTGTCTCTCTCAAAAATAAATAAACATTAAAAAAAATTTAAAAAAATTTATCATCCATTTAATCTTACAACTCTATGTATTGTTCATCCCCTTTGACAGAAAAAGAAACTGAGGTACAGAAAAGTTAATATTCATTTAGCAAGTTAGTTCAGAAGCAGGAGCCAGGGATGGAGAACCTTCTGGTATTATGAGGAATAATCTGGGTGTAAGAGATTTAAATACAATTCAGTGGCCTCTATACAAAAGAGAATATATTGACTTGTGTCACTGAAAAGTCTGGATAAGGACTGGCTTTACACAGCAGGGTTGTTAAGCTTGTCAGGATCTTCAATTTATCAACCTTTCCACCGACACCTTTGATCATCAGCAACTTCTTGTCTTAATTTTCTCCGTCTGTGGTAGATTTCAAGGTTTATCACTTACCAGACGTCACCTCCATCATGTCCCTTTCATCATTCCCACCTGGCAAAATTCCAACTCCGATTCTTCCAGATCTGCCCTCTAAGAAGTGGTTCAGCTCTATTTGATAAAAGCACACCCACCAGGATACTGGTGCTACCATAAGCTCATGGTCACAACCAGTAACCTGTGCCAACACCACGTGAAAATCATTCACCCACTACCTCATTTACTACATTGATGTTAACTACCTTCAAGGTGCTAGGCACTGTTTTTAGCCCCTGTGAACCCAGCACAAAGCTTCCTGCCTCTGGAGCTCACATCATCCTCTCCTTAGTCACTTCCTCCCGCATCCTACTCAAGACCATTTCAAATATTCTCCACTTTCCTCAAATTTTTGTTCCCCGAGTAGATGGGCTGGAGCACCCACTTCACAGAAGAATCATAAACCATCAGATGGGAGCTTTTCATCAACAAACCATCAATGAGACTCACATGCCAGCCCTTTCCTCTTTACTTCCTTATATTGTGAAAGTGGTGGCCCTCTGGGAGAGCTTTCTTGTCCCTTCCTTTCTCCATCACACTGTTGTAACTTTCAGCTTGGTTCTCTGTCTTGCCCACTCACTGCCTGCCCCCTGCACCTGGTGCTCCACACGTGCCGTGCCTGGCCCTCAATGACCGGGAGAGTTTGTAAACCACAGGAGGGATCTCTGGAAGGAGGGCCTCGCCCAGCACGGCCTGGGGCGGGGCCAATGCTAGGATCCCTGCCTTATGGGCGCCCTCCTCTAGCTTCATGGTGGAGGTTTTCACAGACTTCCCTTGAGTGTACTGGTCAGCACCACTGTCACTTCCACGACACAAGAATTGGGCACATAACCTCCCAGATCAGAGTCAGGCAGGCTTTCTGGATGCCTGAGGGTCCTATCAGCCTTCACCGTCTGGAGGTGTTTGTTGTCACTGGAGCCCTTGGGGGCTCTTGCTCTTCCAGGCCTCAGCAGGTGCTCCAAAGCCTGCCCAGGGGCGGGAGCCCCTGGGTGTGGACCCCCAACGCTGGAATCCCAGGGACTAGGGAAATAAGGTAATAATAATATTGACTACTGTTTGTAGAACCCTCCTGGGCTTGGGTGAGCTGGGAACCTAAGGCCCAGATTTCGTCTGTCGGTTAATACAAATGTGGTGAGACAGAGAACAAATCGGAGAGGTGCTTTAGACAGTACCAGAGTGGAGGGCTTGGCCTGTGGCCTTGCTGCTGTTGCCACATGGTGTTGGGGAACAGCCTCCTCCCACCCTGAGGGAAGTCTGGACTGGTCAGAAGGAAGCTGGGACCTCAGCCTTTGCCCCAGCCCCCCTTTGAGGGGTCCTATCCCGAACTTTCTTTGCAGGATGCATAACCAGAATGTGGAGAATCCATGTCAGGGCACAGTCCTGCTGGGGCTTGCTTCCAGGAAAGCTGATCTTCCGTGAATCTCCCTGGTGCCCAGTGAGGCCCCAGGTTTAAGACCAGAGACAAGGCTATGAACCCTGCAGACTTCAGGACTATGTCTCCTGTGGCTGTGGTGACATTGGCAGCAGACAGGACTGGGGGTTGGGGGGCCAACCGTGTACAAAGGCAGGAAATCAGAGGCCAGCGCCCTCATTCTTCATTGGATGCGTTCCGCACTTACGGAGGGCCTACCGTGCATCAGACATGGTATTGGGTAGGATGTGTTGCTGTGTTTGTCTCTCCTGGGGGTAGATGGAAATGACGTGTTTTTTTGTTTTTAGAAGCTTTTATTGAGCTAGAACTCATACCCTATGATCCACCCTTTTAAAGAATGCAGTTCAATGGATTTTAGTATAGAGTTCCACATCATCATCACTCCAGAAACACCATGACTATTACTTATCTTCCCTAATCCTCCTCCCCTCTCTCCACCTCAGACCTAGGCAACCTCTAATCTACTTTCTGTCTCTATTGGAGCACCTGGGTGGCTCAGTCGGTTGAGCATCTGACTTCGGCTCAGGTCATCATCTCGGTTCGTTGAGTTCGAGCCCCGTCTGTGCTGACGGCTCAGAGCCTGGAGCCTGCTTCAGATTCTGTGTCTCACTCTTTCTCTGCCCCTATCCTGCTCACGCTCTCTCTCTCTCTCTCAAAAATAAACATTGAAAAAAAAATTAAAAATAAATACTTTCTGTCTCTATAGACCTGCCTATTCTGGGCATTTCCTATACGTGGAATCTGACAACTTGTCTTTTATGTATGGTTTCCTTCATGTAGCATGATGTTTTCAAGGTTCACCCAACTTGAAGCACATGTCAGTCCTTCATTCCCTTTTATTGCTGAATAATATTACATTGTTTGGATATCCCATATTTTGAATAATCATTCATCAGTTGATCAACATTTGGACTGTTTCTACTTTTTGGCTATTAGGATTTTGCTATGAACATTCACATACAAGTCTTTGTGTGGATATATGTTTTCATTTCTTCTGGGTATATACCTAAGAATTGCTGGGTCATATGGTGGCTCTCTGTTTAACCTTTTGAGAAATGACCGAACTGTTTTCCAAGGTGGCTGCACCATTTTGCATTCCCACCAGCAACCTATGAGTGTTCCAGTTTACTTCTGTCCTTATCAACACTTGTTAGTCTGTCTATCTTTATGATAGCCATCCAGCTGTGCGGGGTGTTTTCTCCTCGTGGAAAAATGTGTTTTTAAGAGTTGTTTTCCCATTATAAGAATTTTACAGGGAGAACTTTGAATAATTTGAAAAAATTACTTTTTTTGGAAAAATTACTTCTATTTGTGTCTTTCCAGACTTTACTATACATCTTGTTACATTATTTATATAATACATAGTTTTTGAAGTATGATTAAATGTTACTTTTTTTTTTTTTACCTTTAAACACATTTATATGAACTCTTCCTACACATTACTTAAAAGAACTGATATTTCAGCTTGGAGCCTGGAGCCTGTTTCAGATTCTGTGTCTCCCTCTCTCTGACCCTCCCCCATTCATGCTCTGTCTCTCTCTGTCTCAAAAATAAATAAACGTTAAAAAAAAATTAAAAAAAAAAAGAACTGATATTCTCGGAGGTGAATATATCATATTAACCATTCTAGTTTTCTTTGACATTTAGGTAATTTTTAATATTTTGATATTATGAGAATTGCTTTACATTTTTTTGACCTAATTGTGTCTGCTTAAAAACTGTCTTATCCTAAAAAGAATCCAGCTTTTCCTGCATTTCAGGAAAACCCAAGGTACAACCCATAGATGCTGCTTTCTTTTTCTTCCGAGAGTCTCCTTAGGTGAGTTATCCACTCAAGCTGTTGGCTGTCAGTGTTGACTTCTCTGAGCTTCAAGCTTCAGTTGCTTGCTAAACATTCCCACCCTTGGTTTCCCACAAGTACCCCAAGCCTAAAACCTTCACAGCTGAACCCATTATCTTTCTCTACCAACTTGTTCTCCTTTCTTATTTCCAGTATCAGTAAGGAGAACCCAGTCATCTAAGGAGGAAGCTGGGGAGCCATTTCCCCCTTCATCTTCCACATAACTAGTCATTCACAAGTTTTACAGAGTTTTTGGCTGTTATTTCTCCAGTCTGTGTCTCCTCTCAATTCTTACTGCTACTCTGGGTTTTTCAGCATTCATCATCTCTCACCTAAGCTGTTGTTCCTCTTAAATTCTTTCCCTCACTATTGCTAGACAGCCTACCTAAAACAAAATGATCATGAAATGCCCTTGCTTAAAATCCTTCAGCTGACCCTGGATTGCCTACTAAAGTCTTTACTTTTTTGTTTGCTTTTATTTAAATTCCCATTACTTGAGAGTTTTATATTAGTTCCAGGTGTACAATATAGTGATTCAACACTTCATACAACACCTGGTGCTCATCTCGACAAGTGCACTCCTTAATCCCCATCACCTATTTAACCCATCCACCACCCACCTCCCTTCTGGTAACCATCAGTTTGTTCTCTACAGTAAGAGTCTTTTTCTCGGTTTGCCCCTTTCTCTTTTTTTTCCCCTTTCGCTCATTTGCTTTGTTTCTTAAATTACCATATGAGTGAAATCATATGGTATTTGTCTTTCTCAGACTTATTTCACCTAGCATAATACTCTCTAGCTCCATCCATGTCATGGCAAAGGGCAAGATTGCATTCTTTTTTATGGCCGAGTAATAGGCTATTGTGGCGAGATATCTCTATATCTATATATATATCTATAGCACATCTTCTTTATTTGTTCATCAATCAGTGGGCACTTGGGCTATTTCCATAATTTGGCTATTGTAGATAATGCTGCTATAAACATCGGGGTGCATGTATCCTTTTGAATTGGTGTTTTTGTATTCTTTGAGTAAATACCTAGTAGTGCAATTGCTGGATTGTATGATAGTTATATTTTTAACATTTTGAGGATCTCCATACTGTTTTCCAGAGTGACTGCACCAGTTTGCATTCCCACTAATAACGCCAGGGGCTTCCCCTTTCTCCACATCCTCGCCAACACCTGTTATGGCCTGAGTTGGTAATTGTAGACATTCTGACAGGTGTGAGGTGACAGCTCATTGTAGTTTTGATTTGCATTTTCCTGATAAGTGATGTTGAGCATCTTTTCATGTGTCTGTTGGCCCTCTGTAGGTGGTCTTTGGAAAAATGTCTACTCATGACTTCTTCCTATTTTTAATTGTATTATTCATTTTTTTGGATGTTGAGTTGTGTCAGTTCTTTACACATTTTGGATACTAATCCTTTATCACATATGTAATTTGCAAATATCTTTTCCCATTCCGTAGGTTGCATTTTAGTTTTGTTGATTGTTTCCTTTGCTGTGCAGAAGGTTTTTATTTTGATGTAGCCCAATAGTTTATTTTTGCTTTTGTTTCCCTTGCCTCAGGAAATCTATCTAGAAAGAAGTTGCTATGGCCTATGTCAAAGAATGTACTTTTTTTTTAATTGAAGTATAGCTGACATACAATGTTACCTTAGTTTCAGGTGTACAACATATGATTGAACAAACCTATCCCTTGTGCTAGTCTCCAAAATGTAGCTATACCATCTGTCCTCATACAACAATATTACAATACCATCGACTATATTCCCTATGTTGTACCTTTTATCCCCATGACTTATTCATTCCATAACTGGAAGCCTGTCCCTCCCACTCCCCTTCAGTCATTTTGCCCATCCCCCCACTCCCCTCCCATCTGGTAACCATCAATTCGTTCTCTGTATTTATGGGTCTGTTTCTAAGATTTGTTTCTAAGATTCCACGTGTAAGTGAAATCATGCGGTATTTGTCTATTTGTGTCTGACTTATTTCACTTAGCATAATACTCTCTGGGTTCATCCATGTTGTTATAAATGACAAGATTTCATCCTTTTTTATGCATATGTATATTATTAGCATTATTTACCATGGCCCAAATATGGAAGCAATCTAAATGTCCATCAACAGATGAATGCATGAAGAAGAGGTGGTATATATATATATATATGTATATATATATATATATATATATATATATATATATATATATATTTGTGTGTGTATATACATGTATACATATATATACACACACATACATACATACATATGTTTATATGTTGCTATGGCTGGTGTCAAAGAAATTACTGCCTGTGTTTTCTTCTAGGAGTTTTATGGTTTCAGGTCTCACATTTAGGTCTTTAGTCCATTTTGAGTTTATTTTTGTGTATGGTGTAACAAAGTGGCCTAGTTTCATTCTTTTGTATGTTGCTGTCCAGTTTTGCCAACACCATTTGTTGAGGAGACTGTCTTTTCTCCAGTGTATATTCTTGCTTCCTTTGTCCTAGTTGAATTGACCCTTTAAGTGTTGGCTTATTTCTGGTCTCTCTATTCTGTTCCACTGATCTGTGTTCTATTTTTGTGCCAGTACCATACTGTTTGGATTACTACAGCTTTGTAGTATATCTCAAAATCTGAGATTGTGGTAACTCCAGCTTTGTTGCTGTTTCTCAAGATTCTCTTGCTATTCAAGGTCTTTTGGGTTCTAAACACATTTTAGAATTCTTTGTTCTAGTTCTGTGAAAAATGCTGTTTGTTTTTTTTTAAATTTTTTTTTTAATGTTTATTTCTGAGACAGAGAGAGACAGAGCATGAGGTGGGGAGGGGCAAAGAGAGAGGGAGACAGAATCCGAAGCAGGCTCCAGGCTCTGAGCCGTCAGCACAGAGCCCGACGCGGGGCTCGAACTCACGGACTGTGAGATCGTGACCTGAGCCAAAGTCGGAGGCTCAACCGACTGAGCCACCCAGGCGCCCCTGCTGTTGGTATTTTAAGAGGGATTGCATTGAATCTATTGATTGCTTTGGGCAGTATGGACATTTTAACAAGATTAATTTTTTCAATCAGTGAGCATAGAATATCTTTCCATTTATTTATATCATCAGTTTTTTTAATCAATGTTTTATAGTTTTCAGAGTACATGTCTTCTGTCTCCTTGGTGAAGTTTTTTACTATCAATTTATTGTTTTGATGCAATTGTAAATGGAATTGTTAATTTTCCTTGTACTTCATTATTGTACAGAAGCACAACCAATTTCTATGTATTTATTTTTGTATCCTAGTACTTTACTGTTCCTTTATTCAAATAGTTCTTTGGCGGAGTCTAGGATTTTTTATGTGTAGTATTTATGTCATCTGCAAATAGTGACAGTTTAATGTCTTCCTTACCTATTTGGATGCCTATGAATAAAAGTGTTAAGAATGAACATCCTTCTCTTGTTCTTGATCTTAGAGGAAAAGCTGTTTTTCACATCTGAGTATGATTTTAGCTGTCATTTTTCATATATGGCCTTCATTTTTTTATTTAAAAAAATTTAATATTTATTTTTGAGAGAGAGAGAGAGAGAGAGAGAGATACAGAGTGTGAGTGGATGAAGGGAAGAGAGAGGGAGATACAGAATCCGAAGCAGGCTCCACGCTCTGAGCTGTCAGTGCAGAGCCCAGCGAGGGGCTCAAACTCATGAACTGGGAGATCATGACCTGAGCTGAAGTCAGACACTTAACTGATTAAGCCACCCACGTACCCCTCATATATGGCCTTTATAATATTGAGGTATGTTTCCTCTAAACCCACTTTGTTGAGTTTTTATCATGAACAGAAGTTGGTACAGAAAAAGCATTTGACAAAATTCTATTGAGAAGACATGATTTTTATGCTTTGTTGATGTATATCATATTGATTTGTGAATATTGAACTATCCTTGCATTCCCAGAATAAATCCCACCTAATGGTGATGAATGATCTTTTTAATGTATTGCTGAATGCGGTTTGCTAATATTTTGTTGGGGATTATTGTATCTCTATCAGAGATATTGGCCTGCAGTTTACTTTTTTATACTGTCTTAGTATGGTTTTGATATCTGGAGAATGCTCATAGACTATTTTTGGATACTTTCCTTCTTTCTATTTCCTTTTGGATATCTTGAGAATAGGTATTAACTCTTGTTTAAATGTTTGATAGAATTCACCTGTGAATTCATCTGGTCCTAGACTTTTATTAGCTGTGAATTTTTGGATTATTGACTCAATTCCATTGCTAGTAATTGGCCTGTTCAGATTTTATATTTCTTCCTGATTTAGTTTACAAGATTGTATGTGTCTAGGAATTTATCCATTTCTTCTAGGTTGTCTAATTTGTTGGTGTATAAAGTCTGTACTTCTTAATATGGTGTATGGGACTATTTTTAAACTGTCTGCTCTTCCCTGCTCTACATGTTATGGGAGTAATAATGTTTACAGTTTTCCCTAAAGTCTGCATGCTGTTCATTGCTTCCATGTAATTGTTTTTTTATGATTTTTCTGTCTGGAGTTTTCTCACCACTTTCTTTCCTCCTGGCTTATTATTTATTGTCCTTCAAGTCCAAGAATCCTCTCCTTCAAAAAATCAGCTTGAAGTTCCAAAGCAGGTCAACAGCCCTTCTTCCTGTTCCAGGTAGTGTTGATGTCTTTCACTTCAAACACACTTTTAAACGTACTTCCTGAGCATAAAGTTTCTTACTTTAATACCTATAGTCTTTTGATATTTTTCTTATAATTTCTATTGACTTCTGTTCATGAGGGTGTGATTCCTCACATGTTTGCTAGATTGTGTTAAGAGTTCCTATTTGACTATGGGGTGCCTGTGTGGCTCAGTCGGTTAAGCGTCCTACTTCGGCTCAGGTCACCATCCCATGGTTAGTGAGTTTGAGCCCCATGTCAGGCTCTTTGCTGACAACTCAGAGCCTAGAGTCTGCTTTGGATTCTGTTTCCCTCTCTCTCTGCCTCTACCTTGCTCACGCTCTTTCTGTATCTCTCAAAAATACATAAACATTAAAAAAAATGTTTTAAAGAGCTCCTATTTGACTAAACCTTACCTTTGGGAATCCTAAATTTAGGTACCTAAACTGAGATGATTCGCCTTGGTTTGTGCTGAGTGCTAGGGATCACTACCAATCAAGAACCATTTTAATTTAATTGATTGGATTGAGGTGGTAGACTGTGGTATAAATGCAAATTCCAGAAGAGAGTAGAGCTGGTTACAAAACATTAAGACTATTAAATTAAAATTATTAATATTTTTAAACCCAATGCCAATAGAGATAAACTGACTTGCTTGTTGGTCACTCTGTCAGCATATAGATTTTTTCCAAGTTTTTCTTCTCAACTAAATATATAGCCAGTTGGGATGCCTGGATTTGTGTGCAGATCTTAGATTCAGTTTACCACTTTGTCAAAGTCAAATCCCATTACTTAGCTAAACAATAAAACTCTAGAATTCCCAGGATTATGTTAGAGTTTTTCAAAGTCCTTTCTTCACATGTCATTTTATAACTTTCTCCCTTTCTCTCCCTCTCTCCCTCTCTCTCTCCCTCCCTCTC